>NC_084796.1:246725613-248088947 GCF_963169125.1 Humulus lupulus
GATTTTTGGACATTACTTCCCAACTCAGCAGCTAACACATCTTCAAATTCCTACATCACAGAACATTGAACATCAAAACCAAAAAGAGAATAATTTGCCTTAAATTTGTCCATTGAATGATCAGAAGTTGAAGGTTGAACATGGGGAGACTTTGACTTGTATTCTTCAAACAAAGAGTGTACTTTTGTTCTTAACATGGAAAATCTCAGGGGAATCTTCTCCATAAATCTTCTTGTAGCAAAACTCAACAAAAGCCAATTTGTATCGAGGGTCGAAAATAACTGCTATAGCCAGAGTTGTAGAAACCTCAGACCAATACTTTTCAAACTTTGTCCACATTTTATCTGCTGTAGCTTTTAAGTGCTCATCATTCCCTTCTTTGTGCTGTTTCAATGTTATGTAACACAAAAAAAATAGCAGTCATTACAAATTGGAAGTTGGAGACTTAGTCCCAGAAAACATCAGAGCAGAACCATAAAACACTTCTATAAAAGAAGTAATCTTTTCCACTTTCTCCCACTCTTGTCTTGAAGGGCAACTTTTATAGTGTAAATCACTCTCTCTAATTTTGAGAATAGATTGATCAATTTCTTTCAATCCTTCTTGGACAATCAAATTTATATGTTTGCAAAACATCGCATATGAAAATGATCACCATTCCCTACAAGTTGTCCCCTAAGCGACCAAATTTGTCTGCAACATATGAACATAATCATCATTAGAATCTGCATTGTCCAAAGTGATACTAAAAACCTTAGTCTCAAGTCCCCACTCACATAACACATTGTACAGTTCTCATCTATAAAGTGGCATGTCAAGCACATATAAGCATCAGTATTCAATGAAGTCAATGCTAGCTTCAGCATTGACTTCAGTATTGCCCTCTCTTTCATAAACAGCTTAATGGTATCAGCTTTTGCAGATTCTTGTGACATTAGTTGTATATCAGGATTCAGATAACTAAATATTGATCTTATACCACACATTCAAAAAACTTGAAAGGCATGTCATGCTTAATCAAAGCTTGTATGGCCAAATTATGAAACTTTTGTGAATCAAACTTAGATTCACGAAGAAGACAAGAACCACTCTCTTGAGTACCACTACTTTCATCTTCAGAATCCTCAAAATCATTATTCTCATTCAAAACTGCTGGAGTCATGCTCTTGAAGATCAATTTCAAGTCCTGAATAATCCATCTACATATTAAACATAAAAAAATCAGCATCACATCTAAATAATACAATTTGGGCATTTTCTAGTGCATATTATTATCGTGTTCAAAACTGAAACATTAGCCAAGATCTCACTCATCATTTTTCTCTTTTCTTTGCAATTTCTTTCTACCTACCAGAACTCTATAAACATCAAATCGTTTTCGAATGGCGTATGTTAGTCGTCGGAATCTTTGGGTGGAAACTGAAATCATTTCCTGTTTCATTTGGCTTGTCTTTTCCTCAGGAATTTTCTTTTATTTGTTTAGGGATTCTATACATGCCCAGAAAAATTCTTTGTTCTCTTTCTTCTGTTCATTTTATACTGTCCATACACATACACGTATATATCTTATATCTACGTATATAGTAATAATTCATTCATATACTACAGACAAAATTGAGCTAAACATACATGTAAAATTTCAAACTAAAAGTTCTCTCTTTTGGTCTCTCGATGAAATATTATATATCAAATTCAGTTATCATCATTCATGTCTATTCACCGGTTCTATCACATAATATGGTTGTTTTGGGCAAGATGAAGAGTGATATACTAGGGTGGAAGAATTATATGACTAAACTATAACAAGTAGTACGGTACTAGAACAAATAAATAATATGAGTGAAATAAATTAAGTTACCTCAATTTGATTGCAATCAATAAAATTAACAAAATGAGCAACAAAAAGTAATATCATACTTCTTGATTACCATAAAAATAATTTGGAATAATTACAAATTGGTCCTTAGCCATTTATAAAAGTAACAAGAACAACAACAAAAAATATATAACAACAACAAAAAGTATATAACAAGCCGGAGAAGATGACGGGGATATGATAGTTTTTGTGTTGTGTTTTAACAATAACGTTTAAGTTTCTTTTTAACTTTATTTATTAAAAAAATGGAAAAGTTTCTTAAAAATTGGATTAAGTAATTTCTGTATTGTATTAAAAAAGTAACTATGTAGTTGCTTTTTATTTTGGTCAATAAAAACTTAATAGTTAAAGACTGAAATGTGTATTTATTATTATAATTCGAAAGTAACTTGTAAGTTTATTTTTTGTTTGATTAATAAAAAAATACTATTTCTCTCATATAAATTACATTAGTGACTAAAAATGAATTAAAATTTTTCTTTAAAAAAATTATTGTATAGTATACTAAAAGTAATTTTTAATAATAAGTTATATAGTAATTTATTATATTTTATTGTAACTCATTAGTTTTTAAAAACTAACTAATCGGCAACGTAAAAGTAGCTTAAGTAATAAGATAGCATAATATAACTTCAAAATGACTAATCAGTGTCTTAAGATAAAAAAGTTTAAAAAAATAAGCATTTGAGGTAACCAAAATGTATATAAAATAATATATGCTATAAAAATAAAATTTTCATGAAAAAAGTAACTAATTGGTAACTTATTAACATTTTAAGTAATCAAAATATTACTTTTTTAAACCCAGAAAAATGGGAAAATTGGGATTTCAGGAAAGTTTCAAATTCAGGTATATTACTTTTAGAATCTGGTATTTTTTGATGACGTAACAAGATATTTTTGTAAATAAAATTTTGTAAGTGATTTTTATAATTATTTTATATTATTGGTATATAATTGTAAAGAATTTACAAAAATACATTAATTTTAAAAGTAAATAGTTATATTTATATTACAAAAATACGTAATAAAATACTTTTTTTTCTTTTACAAAAATATGGAGTGATAAAAACGTAAATACATAGTGCCTAAAAGGTAAAGATTAAAGACTCTTTTTCTTTTTGTAAACAATATTTACAAAATAATCAATTTTAGAAAGACACTTTTGTAAACAACATGTACAAAATAATTTGTAACTAAATTATACATTACATGTCAGTAACAGAGATTTATAAAACTGATTTTGTAACAAATGTTTACAAAATCAATTTCATAACTAAAAGATACGTTTTAAATAGTAACATTTAGTGAAATGTTAGATCGCTTAAAAACCCTATGTTCACAAGATTTTTTTTACTGATCAATTTTAACATTACAATCTTTATAGTGTTTTTTCATGCAAAAAATCCACCCTTCACAAAGTGACAACCTCCATTTACAAAGACATGGAACTTAACCTAAAATCCTATAATGAGTAAGATAATTCCCTACTTTTTTTTATAGCTATAAATTCAAATTGAAATATAAAAAGGGAAACTAGGATATTTGAAGTGAATACTTTGACTATTAAATTATTGGATAATTCTACAATATGCCCATACCGTAAGGTGATTTTCTATTTTCGAGTATTTTGAAAAATTATAACTCAATTATTTTTTTTCATATTTGTGTAAATTATAATTATAACAGACATCCCACCAATTTTTAGAAAATTTCGAATAATTTACAGTACCCAAATTAAAGTTCAAATTGTCTGATTTCCACGCGTATAAAAAAATATATATTCACGAGTGCAATTGACTATTTGAACTCTGATCTTGGCACTGTAAATTATTCATAATTTTCCAAAAATTAGTGGGATATCTACCATAACTATAATTTACACGGTCATGAAAAAAAAATTGGGTTATAATTTTTCAAAATACCAGAAATAGAAAACGATCTTATGATAGAGACATACCAAAGAATTATCCTAAATTATTATAGTCTAAGACAGAGTATCTTAATTATGTTTGATGAGTCTTCTTCTTACTATTATGTTAGAGTAAAACACTAATCCGAGCATAGCTTTAGCTTGTGGTCACATTATATTGAGCATTTCCCTTGAAAATACCCACTCGGAGAGTGCTTCACTAGCAAACTATGCCTATACTATACTTAAGCTCCTTTCTCTTCTCCTTGCAAAATTGAGTAGAATACTACATTCTGTTTTTTAGTCCCCAACTTCACCTTTTGTTGAGTTTGGTAACTTTTTAGTGTTTTTTTTACTAGGAGCAAGCAATCTGCTGTTATTATTTATTTTAAAAAATTATTAAATATATTTATTAAGTTTTATTATCATATAAATTTTAAATAAATAAACAATATTATATATATATAAAAGAATGACATAAGCATATTAAAATAAAAATTAAACCTAAACATTGCTTATGATTTTTTCAAAAGAAAAATATATGATAACATTTTAGATCATAAACTACATTATTTAATATATAAAACATTCATGATATTATTCAAATCACACATTTATAATTAGAGAAGAAACTTGTTTATTATTGATAAAAGATAAATATTATTATAATTTCGTATGTAGTTACACAATCTTACTATTTTTACACACACGATACCTATATATAATGTATTTATAATATTTGTTGTTATTCAGTTTGAATATATATTTAGTTAAGTTACATTAAGTAATAAAAAAATATGTTTTCTTTATAAATATCAATGATAAAATTTTTATAAAAATTAAGATTATGTATCATATATTATTATAATAATGATATTTTATAATATTTAAATTTATATTAATATAATTATTTAATATTTAGTTTTGTATTAAATATTATTATAATAATTATATTTTATAATATTTAAATCTATATTAATATAATTAATAAATATCTATTTTTAATAATTTTTAAAAATATATTCCGTTAAATATTTGTAATACTCTGTTAAAATTTACAAACAAACAAAATTGTTAAAATCGAAATTTTTTGTTATTTACATACTTTTTATATAGAGGATATATTTTATTATATAATTTTTAAAATTTGTGCTATTTGATTTTTTTTTGGTAATTTTATAATATTATTGTACTTAACTTTTGGTATGTTTTTAGTTCCATCTTTTTATTATATTTTTAGTACATTTGGATAAGTGTCTAATAAACGATTAAGACACTGTATTTTTTAAATAATAAGTATTAAAAATCATCTAAATTCATTTTGAAGTAAAGACAACACGTTCAGATATCTAATAAAAAGTTATAAAAACAAAAACTAGTTTTTTTTAGAAAAAAGGAAAAGAATTATAACCGTATTTTCATATATTTATAATAAAAAATAACTTTTTGAACATGAAAGACATTGTGACTAAAATCAACCAATATTAGCCCAAATTTATGTAGTAAAATAGTGACTGTTTATTCATGACGCCTAATGTTTTGGGGGATTAGAAATTCAGAGTGTTGGTGTTTTTATATGTTAATTGTTTGTGGTTTAAATGATTATAATTTAATGAATATTCTAAAAAAATTCACAACCAAAAGAGAAGGATGTCAATAGTTGCACTTGCTACATATGAATTAACACACGTAGTGCCTTAAGATAGTGTACTAATACTGAATTAGAGTCAATTAATCACACTTTTACATCTTACGTTTAAACACAAAACCTAATTATTTATAATGGACCCAACACAACTTTATCTGGAACTATTCTAATTAAATTATATTTTTAGTAATGAGTCATCACTTTTAGTGACACCCTAGCACTCTTCCACTAGGTGACGCAGCCACTTGTTCCATATTGGTGCTTAGTTGTTAAGATGGAACTAGAGTCCCACATCGACTGTCAACAATAAGTAGCTAACCTTTATATAGTCCAACGTCAAGTTTTACGTTCACGACCTTACTTGAACAGGATCTGTTCTATAGGCTCGTACCTCTGTTTCCTTGAGTTCTAAGGAGACAGGAAACCAAACCTGGTGGATGAATCATGACCGTGCGATCAGAGCGTGATTAACGGCTAGATCTTCTTCGGATGGTCACGGCTGTAGATGATCGTTCTCAGCTAGTTCTCTAGCCTGGGGTGGTCGCACGGTTGTCTGACAGGCTTATTTTTATTATTTTTTCTTTTTTTCCTCATTAAGTTTTTCTTCTTTTTGGGATTTAAATTAATTGGTCTAGTTCTGTGTTATTTTAGGTCCATTTTAAGACAGCAACGTCTGATACAGTTTGTTGAACTCATTTTTGTAACTATATCATGTGCTCTTCCTTCTAAACAGACCTAAACTACTCTTACTAACTGACATATAAACAGACAGTGAAACCTTCCCAATTTGAGACAACTCACATCCATTCTTTTGTTTTATTTTTCACTCTCATTCTCTTCACGTGGCGGTTGCCATTTTATATCCCTTTTCAAATCTAAGGAGAAACAGCGTGTTTTTGATAAAAATATATGAGAAAAGGGTCTGCAGTGTAGTACTCTTCGAAAAGATGAACTCTCATCTTTCGAAGACTTGTTGTCAAGTGTAACAGATAACAACATGTTCAGTATTAGTGTATGTATATGTATATATATATAAATCATGAGACACGTCATGATTTCTTAGAATGCAGCCAAGTGATATAGTTCACGAGAGGAAACCAACAGAACAAACTGAATACCTAACACAAATGGTTTATATGGGCGGCTAGCTATGACAGGTTCTCTTCCCTCTCTCCCTTACATTTCCAAAGCTATAATAATACTTGTTAAACATAAAGAAAAAGAACAAAATATTGATCACGGGAAGGGAAGGGAAGGGAATATATAATAAGCTACTAGAGTAGTGACCTTTGAAACTATAGAGTAGTGGTGCTTGCTTATACCATTGTCTCCTTATGAAGAAGACGACAAATATAGTAGAGAATATATTCTGTAACGATAAAGAAAGAAAAAATGTTGTGTTAATTAGTTTGTTGGGCATTAGAGACATGAAAATGGGACTTGCATCATGTGAATGCACATGTGAGTTGGATTCTCCTATCACTTTCAGTGCTATCTCTTTCTTCACATGTTTTCAGAATCAACAGAAAACTAAATTCAGAATCAACAGTTTAATTATGTGGTGCATTTTAGATCATGACAAAATTCTTGCCTTGAGATTTCTGGTTGAACTGCTCTTTTCTTACTTAACATTGCTATTATGATGGTATTATTGAGTAGGGTCAAGTGAGTACATTGATTTTAATGAATGAGTAATTAGGAAGGAGCAAAGTTTATGTGATCACCCATAAGTTAGTATAAGTTTGTCTTTAGGTCATTTATTCACCCCATTTGGTTGATTGTGGGAAATGAATTCATTCTCTCTTTTTTTTGGTTAGAAATTAAAGTATGGAGTGACATTTTAGGGGGTGTTTGGTATAATGTAAAGTAAATATGGAAATGAGAATATAAAACCATTCATATGTTTGGTTCAAATTTTAAGGGGGTAAAGTGATTAATTTATGTAGGCCTCACATGTATTTTAAAAGTAAAGTGAAAACTTTTGTATATAAGAGTTTAATATTATTTTCATCCTAAATTCTTCTACACTTTCTAAGGCAACTCAACCACTCAAAACAAACACCTCATTAGGGGAATGACTTTCTGCTTAACACTTGTACTAAGAATCTAATCAGAATCAAACTTGCAGATTTGAAAAATTAAAAAACCGAATCAGTATTTCTTTGAATTTTCACGAAAAATAATTTTGGTAGAATGAATATTCCATTCAGAAACAAATGAAAAGGTCATTTCAATGCATACTTTATTCATTAAATTTTATTTCTATTTTCATTACTTCCAACCAAACATAAATATTTACAGACAAAGAGTAGACACTGTGGTTAAGGGTATAAAATATAACATTCCATGCATAGGTAGGACAAAGTTGATTATCCAAAACATGAGTCACATATTACTCTGTGGATGTTATAAATAGACCTCACTACATAGATAGCCTTCCAATTCCAAAAACCATATTTGCTCTGTTCTTTTTCCTCTTATCTAGTCAAGTTAAGTCCTTTCTAGCAGTTCTTTCTTTAGAACAAGCAAATGGCAAGGGAACTAAGCCTTGTGATGTTCTCTTTTCTTCTTCTCCTTTTGGTTACAGATACTCATGTAAGCAAGCTAACTACTCTCACTCTCAATCTCACTCTCACTCTTGTTGATTTTTGATTCCGTGAATAACTATGTTTGGTATCTTTTTCAGGCTACTAAGATCTCTGAGGCTCCATCACCACAGCCTCAATTCAACACTACAACCGGAAAGCCTTACATGGTGAGTTAAGTTTCACCATCAATGAGTGACTTGTTATAAATTACTCTTATTTATTACTGTTGTTTTGTGACTAAAGCTACGTATACCTTTTTTCTTCTACTTAAAAAAAACTCAGCATGGAATCACAGAAGGAAGCCTTAAACCAGAAGGTATGCACCTAAAGATTGTTTACACAAATGACTTGACTTAATGGTCCTCTTCTACAGCAAAATGAAGAGTAAATAGTTGTGTTGAATCTGTGCAGAGTGTCATCCTCGTTGTACAGCGCGGTGTTCGAACACGCAGTACAGGAAGCCATGCATGTTCTTCTGCCAAAAGTGTTGTGCAACATGCCTTTGTGTGCCTCCAGGGACTTATGGAAACAAGCAAGTATGCCCTCGTTACAATAATTGGAAGACCAAGAGAGGAGGCCCCAAGTGCCCTTGAAAAACACCCTTTTTATATTATGTACTAAGCTTAAATTTTCGATAGGGTTTATAACTTTTTGCACCTTGTGTTTTTGTTCGGATTTTGTGTTTTAAAAAAAATCATTTTTGGACCTTATATTTTGTAAAATTGTTCAAATAGACTCTTAGATTCAATTTTGATGAAGAAAAAATTGAATATAACAACATAGTTTTTAAGTAGAATGATTTTATTTTTGTTATGAATTATTCGTTTGATGAATTATTTGTGATTTCAATTTAGAAAACTTTGATCAAAATCGGGTTTAGGGTTCTATTTGAACCATTTTACATAAACATAGGGTTCAAAAATTAATTTATCAAAACACAAAATCCAAATAGTTAATGAGACAAAATACAAGGTCAAAAAAAAAATATAAATCCTTTTAGATACGTATATGTAGTGCTATATCTTCCATAAATGCCTTTTACTTCACCACCATTATTAGTTTCCCTGGAAGCTTTAATTGTTTACTATATAGATAACATTGTATGATTGCTTAGTTTATATTTATTATGTTAATAAGTAATTTTTTCTATTATTATTGATAAGGATGTAATGTTTTTTATTTATTAAATAATGATGTAATGTTCACATAATTTATAAATAATCACACATTGTGTTATATTATAAAACAAGAGTACTAATAAAAAAAATTATAACATAGTTCTATAAAAAAAAAATTATAACATAGTTCTAAAAAATGATCGTCCATAGTAGAGTTGTTTGAGATAATTTTATCTTTAGATTTATAGCTGATAACAGAACAAATATATATATATATATATATATATATATATATAATCATTGCTAGATTCATGGTGATTTTATTTTTTGTCATTTAAAGTTTTGGATTTCATTGAAAATAAATTAACATTCATTAATAAGAAAACTTACTAATACGATTGCCATTGATTATAATTGCTTTAATTTAATTTTCTGAGTATTTTTGCATGACTAATATAACATGTTTTTTTTTTTTTTTTATTTAATTACTAGTGTAATTTCTTTAATATTATTGTGGCTTTTTAAGGGCAAAACCCCTTCAACTCAATTAATTCCAATAGTGCTCCTAAACTCAAATTAATTATGTGTTTTATGTTATAAAAATAATAATTTATATTTATTTTTGTACGTACAAAGATTATGAATTTTTGTAATGATTATGAATTTTTGTTTTTTGTTTTTTGTTTTTTTTTTTTGAGGAAAGTTTGAATCATACAAAGACAAACATTAAGGAATAGGCAAATCTTCTACCATAGCAGAAAACGCCAGAAATCTTCTATCATACAAAATTCTGTTCCTGCAAAGCTTCCAAATAAAATGTTTAATCTACAAAGAAAAGATTATGAATTTGATGATTCCAAATAATGCACATATATTTTTAGGAATTTTTCAAAAATATGTCTTTGTACGCCCTGGATTTCCCACGGGCTGTTTAGCAGGACGATCCTCGGACTAAACATGATTTAGCCCGAGGCTCCCACAGGCCAGAGGCTTTATCTTCAGGACGGGCCCTTTCTAGCTCGAGGGGATGGAGTTTCCTGCTCCTTCTTGTTGTTCCAGGAGCTGGGAACAACATCCGACGACCACTGAAGGATCAGCTCGGGTTATGGATTGCTCCGGTAGCGAGCTTCTCAGGAAGCTCTGACCCTATGGGAGGTCAACACGCAAGATAAACGTGCATAATCCTGCCATCACGTGTCCGATATCCCCCTGACTTCTCGGACACGCCGCAGGAACGTGCGTATTCAGACACCCACGGATGGGTTGGGCCGTGCGGCCCATTATCTCCTTCCATACTGATTAGACCACACTTGTGTGTCAGGTTTAGGAAGTAATCATGAATATCACAGACTTGATATGACAAATGGTAAGGTCACGGGATGACCTCCCTACCAATTTCCAGGTGCCTTCTCCTATAAATATGGAGACCCTGGGAATTGATAGGGGTTGGAAAAAATAGTCTTGTAAGAACTATATATTTTGTAAACCAATTACCCAGAAAAGATCAATAATATTGACTAGTGGAGTAGAAGGATTTTAACCTTCGAACCACTTAAAAAACGTGTTTAGGGTCACCTAGTTCTTCTCACAAAGATTTCATATCTGCGGCGGTTCTACTTTTAAGTACTAATCTCTTTCTCTTCTTCTCTTAATTACCTGTTGCCGAAGAACCGCGTCAACAGCTTGGTGCTTTCATTGAGAGCGAATCTAATTAGTACTACCACAAACATACAACTATGGTGACCACTCGATCCAAACATGGCAACGAGACAGAACAGCATGATGGGCAGGAGGCCCGCCATGTTGCCCTCCCCGAGGAGCAAGTTCCTGAAGTCCAGCAAAGGCCAGGAAAGCAGCCGGCCGGCCAAGACGATACTGGTAGTTCGACGCCCCGGCCGCCTAATCCGAATCCAGGTTATTATACTGCGGTGGAGATGGAGAATGCTCAACTGAGGAGCCAGCTAGCAGCAGCTGGTCAGCAAATCCAGGATATTCTGAGTCGACTACCCCCTCTCACAACCAACGGTAACGTTGGAGAGAGGCAAGGCGAGGCTCCTAAGTCTCGCCGGAGTAATCGATCCAGGTATAGCCGTTCGGGTAGACTCCCTGCAGCCAACTCCACCCCTTCATCACGCCATCAAGAGGCGAACTTCAGGGAAATGCCTCAGACCGAACCGCACCAGTACAGCCGTTCGGTTAGGACATCAACCCCTAGCTCTCAGCCTTCCTCGAGGACGCCCAGAAGAGATAGGGGAAATTCCCAAAGGAGGGCCGAGGAGATCCGGAGACGTCAGCCCGTCCCCGAAGAACGTCCAGTTCCTCGTCCGAATCGCCCAGCGCGAAACCATCAAGCTGGCAGGGCCGAGAGGCCCCCACCAAATTTAGTCCGTCCAGACGGCACTAGGATCGCCTCTCCGGTCAGGCATCCTCCTTCTCCCATCAGATATCCGTCTCCTCAGACCGTCCGAGACATCCCGACCTACGGAAATAGTAGGAGAGACCCGCCATCGGCCGGGCCTTCCCGCCGCAGCAGGGCGCCGGGAGGAGGAGCAGGTTAGAGCCGCCAAAGACGCACATCGAGCCTGTCCAGCAGGAGTCACTGGACCGGTAGTGCACGGAGTGATCTTTCAGGAGGAGACCTGCGACAGCGACTAAGTTCAGCACAAAGTCACCATAATACCCAGGGAGGCGACCTTCGAGATCGCCTCAACTCTCACAAAGAGGATCGAGTTAGGGATGGTAGCCAGGCCCGCTCAGTTGGGGTCCGATCCGAAGTACGTAATGGCGGGAATGCCCCAAATGACCTATCTCCAGATAGGAGGGGCAATAACCCGCCTAATATGTACAACGGGTCCGGAGCTGTTGAACAGCCCCGGAATAACCCAGGATCTCAGGACAAAACCTTAGAGCGCTTAACTCAAATGGAGGAACTGATGAAGAAGCTCCTGTCAGAGAAAGAAAAAGACGAATATGATTCAGGGGATGAGATGGAGCTCTTCGCCCCCAACATAGCAGCAACGGCATACCCTTCTGGCTTTCGTATGCCTCACTTGTCAAAGTTCAACGGGGATGGAGACCCATCTGACCACTTAGGGATGTTCAACACCCTAATGATGGCTCATAACATCGGGCCAGAGCTTCGTTGCTTGATCTTTCCTTCCACCCTAACTGGACCTGCCAGGCAGTGGTTCAAACAAAGTAAAAGGCAGTCAATCAGCTCCTGGAAGACCTTTTCGGCTGACTTCAGGAGGGCATTCCGCGCCTCTCAGGCCGCCAGGGTCCAGGCCGATTCCCTAGCTAACGTGAGACAGCAACCTGGAGAAACGCTAAAAGCCTACTTGAGCAGATTTGCAAATGTCGCTGCTCGAGCCAGAGATGCCGACGACAGCTCCAAACTCATGGCTATGAGGACCGGGATCCTAGTAGGCGGAGATCTATGGAAGGATATTCAAAGGAGGGGGGTCAGCTCAGTTAGTGAATTCCTTAACAGAGCCCAAGAATGGATAAACTTGGAGGAAGCTGAAGCTTCAGCCGCGGGGACCAGCCAGGTCCTCGAGAAGCCCGCTGGGGCGGGAACAGAGATCGTAGTAGCGACTCCCGACGTCACGCAGAGCAACCAGCCCGGTGGCGGCAAAAGAAAAGGAAATGGTGAAAACGTCCAGCACGGTCAAAAGAAGAATAAGTCCGTGGATAAATTCAAGCCCGTGTTCACAGCGTATACCGAGCTCACCCAAACCAGAGAGAATATTTTCCTGGCCAACGCTACGCGAGTCCCCTGGAAAAGACCGGAGCCAATAAAGCACCCTAAGGGAAAGAGAGACGCTTCCAAATTCTGCCGTTTTCATAACGACGTCGGACACAATACCGACGACTGCAGGCACCTCAAAGATGAAATCGAGACTCTCATCCGAGCAGGTCCGTTGGCGCAATACTCGCAGAACAGGGTCCCCACAGGTCGACCCGCTCCGGAGATCCCAGCCAGTCAACCTGGACCTCGAGTAGATCAGGACGTCCCTCCCCCCGTGATCGAGGGAGAGATTTCCACCATCTCTGGAGGGCCACACATGGCTGGCACGAGCAGAGGCGCCCAGAAGAGGTACATAAATGAGTTGAAGGCCCACAATGGAGGGGAGTTCGTCCCGGAACAGCGTCAATCAAAACAACAAAGGTTAGAGAAACAACCAGTCACCTTCACGGAGGAGGACGCGGGCCATGTCCAATTCCCTCATAACGATCCCTTGGTCGTAGCAGTCCAGTTCGCCAACCGGAGAGTAAGGAGGGTGTTAGTGGACAATGGGAGCTCGGTAAATCTCCTATTCCGTTCAACCTTAGAAAAAATGGGTCTGACCGTCTCCGAGCTAAAGGCAACCTCGATGATGCTATATGGTTTTTCAGGCGAAGGGTCAGCAGCGATAGGAACGATCGAGCTGGTGATCACCCTAGGCGACGAGTCCCGAACAGTGTCCAAACTGCTCGAATTCGTAGTCATTGACTGCTCCGCTGCCTACAATGCAATTTTGGGCCGACCAACGCTCGTTGCTTTCGAAGCCATCACATCCGTCCGGCACCTCGCCATGAAGTTCCCTACTTCGACAGGGGTCTGCACTATCAAGGGCGATCAGCTCGCTGCCAGGGAATGCTACAGCATTTCCATGAAGGGAAAATCTAAACCCGGGCAGGTGGCGATGGCCATTCAGGATGAAGAGGAATCGCAGGGACCCAAGGCGGCCCCTGAGATTGAAAAACCTCGGGTTTCCGAAGACGAAAAGCTCGCCTTAAGCGAGGACATTGACCCCCGAGTAGGCGAGGACAGGTCCGAGCTCCAAGCTATTGAAGATCTCGAGGAGGTAGGCATCGATGAACAAAACCCTTCACGGACGGTGAAGCTCGGAAAGAACCTCTGCGATAGAAGAAAGGCGGATCTGACCGCGTTTCTGAAAAAGAACCTAGACGTATTCGCATGGTCGCACGAGGACATGATAGGGATCAGTCCGAGCGTAATCATGCACACGCTCCACCTAGACAAAAGCGTCCCTGCAAAGTCTCAAAAGCAGAGGCGTTTAGGGACAACCCGAGCCGAGGCCCTTGAAGAAGAAGTGGCCCGGCTCAAGAAATGTGGCTTTATCCGCGAAGCCAGATTTCCCATTTGGGTTGCCAATCCCGTGTTAGTTCCAAAGCCCAATGGCAAGTGGCTAGTACTTTATCAAGCTCCGAGATATACGCTAGTCGAGGGGGTGTTGTACCGACGTGAGCATTCATTACCTCTCCTCCGGTGTGTTCTTCCAAGTGAGGCGAAGGCCATCCTGCAGGAAGTTCATGACGGATTCTGCGGAGATCACACTGGGGGGCAAAGCCTGGCCTTGAAGATCCTTCGGCAGGGTTTTTACTGGCCGACTCTGTCCAAAGACTCGATCTCATACGTAAAAAAGTGCGACAAATGTCAGCGGTTCGCCGCGGTTGCACGAGCACCCCCGACCGAGCTAAAAATGATATCGTCTCCCTGGCCCTTCGCCATTTGGGGCATAGATCTAATAGGCGCCCTGCCCACCGGAAAGGGCGGGGTCCGTTACGCCGTGGTAGCCATTGACTACTTCACAAAGTGGGCCGAAGCAGAGCCGTTGGCGACAATAACATCGAAAAAGGTGCTAGACTTCGTGGTTAAAAGCATCGTTTGTCGCTTCGGCCTACCCAAAAAGATCGTTTCCGACAATGGCACTCAATTTGACAGCGACCTGTTCACCGAATTTTGCGAAAAGAACGGAATTGTGAAAAGTTTCTCATCCGTGGCCTATCCCCAGGCGAACGGCCAGGTCGAAGCTGTCAATAAAACTCTGAAGGCAAGCCTCAAGAAGAGGCTAGATGAGGCAAAGGGGATCTGGCCAAAACAGCTCCCCCAAGTTCTGTGGGCCTATAGGACCTCACATCGGACTCCCACGGGTCACACTCCTTTCTCCCTAACCTTTGGAAGTGAAGCGGTCCTCCCCGTGGAGGTAAAGGTCCTATCGCACAGGGTCCGGTCCTACGAACAGAACAAGAACCACGAGCTCCTATGCCACTCCTTAGACTTGATGGATGAGAGGCGAGAGGATTCACAACTCCAGCTCGCCCATTATCAACAGAAAATCACTCGCTACTTCAACGCTAAGGTCAAAAGACGTGCCTTTAGCGTCGGCGATTTGGTCTTGAGGAGAGTTTTCCTGGCCGGGAAAGATCCCAAAGATGGGGTTCTGGGACCAAGCTGGGAAGGACCATACCAGGTCATCGAAGTCATCAAAGAAGGGACGTATAAATTAGCTCGACTTGGTGGAGGGGCGGTCCCGCGGACTTGGAATGCAATCCACCTAAAGAAATATTATCAATAAACATGTGTAAGACCTAGAAGGTCACCTCCCATGTATAAATAAAAATCAAATGTTTCTCGTTATTTGCAAGGGTAATTTTAAAGTAACAACGAAAGACCCTTTCCCAGTTACTTGGGGGGCATATGGTACCCGGATATATCCAGGTCTCCTTAACGACTTAGGTGTTAATTTTTATCTATGGATAAGAGTTATCACAAACTAAGTCCTATCCTGGTCTTAACCGGGTCATAAAACTTAGAAGTTGGCTAAAATTTGTTGACCGAGGTTCTTCTTTAAAGAGCCCGGGATACGGATAAAAGTTGACGCGATCTGAGTTTTTTCAAAATAAGCTCCTGGTCTTAACCAGGTCATAAAACTTAGAAGTTGGCTAAAATTTGTTGACCGAGGTTCTTCTTTAAAGAGCCCGGGATACGGATAAAAGTTGACGCGATCTGAGTTTTTTCAAAATAAGCTCCTGGTCTTAACCAGGTCATAAAACTTAGAAGTTAACTAAAATTTGTTGACCGAGGTTCTTCTTTAAAGAGCCCGGGATACGGATAAAAGTCGACACGAACTAAGTTTTTTCAAAATAAGTTCCTGGTCTTAACCAGGTCATAAAACTTAGAAGTTAACTAAAATTTGTTGACCGAGGTTCTTCTTTAAAGAGCCCGGGATACGGATAAAAGTCGACACGAACTAAGTTTTTTCAAAATAAGTTCCTGGTCTTAACCAGGTCATAAAACTTAGAAGTTAACTAAAATTTGTTGACCGAGGTTCTTCTTTAAAGAGCCCGGGATACGGATAAAAGTTGACGCGATCTGAGTTTTTTCAAAATAAGCTCCTGGTCTTAACCAGGTCATAAAACTTAGAAGTTAGCTAAAATTTGTTGACCGAGGTTCTTCTTTAAAGAGCCCGGGATACGGATAAAAGTTGACGCGATCTAAGTTTTTTCAAAATAAGTTCCTGGTCTTAACCAGGTCATAAAACTTAGAAGTTAGCTAAAATTTGTTGACCGAGGTTCTTCTTTAAAGATCCCGGGATACGGATAAAAGTTGACGCGATCTGAGTTTTTTCAAAATAAGCTCCTGGTCTTAACCAGGTCAGAAAACTTAGGAGTGAACTAGAAAATTGTTGAACGCGGATCTTATTTAAAGAGCCCGGGATACGGATAAAGTTAACTCGAACTACGTTCATAAAAATAAAGAGATAAATTATGACCAAATACATGAAAATATATATGTAAAACTGGTTGAGCAAATTGTCTCGAGGCGGAAACGCCTCACATAAAAAAGAGTTCAAAATACGAAAACAAGAAGCATCCTAAGCCCCATCAGCTGGCCCTTTGGAGGTCGCGGTCTCACCCTGCTCCGCCGCGGCAGAGGCCTCTCCAGTCTCCGATGGAGGAGCCTCCTTATTCAGGCGGGCTTGAAGCCGCGGCAACAGGAATGCCCAGAGGTCCGGCGGCATGAAGGAGAAGTCCGCGTCCGGATTGTGGGACCAGCAGTGATAGAATAGGTCCTGTAAGGACTGCTCCGACACGACCCGCTCGTCTTTCAGGGCGGTCTGGGAGGTCTGGACTTCGGCCTTCGCCACCTCAAGGTCTGCCCGCGATGCGGCCAGGGAGTTTTTAAGCTCTAGGTTCTCGGAGCGAAGCTTCTCTAGCTCGGATGCGGCCAGGGAGCGTTTAAGCTCTTGGTTCTCCGAGCGGACCTTCTCTAGCTCGGCTTTTGAGGCCGCCAAGGCATCTCTCGCCTCCTGAGACTCCTAGAGGGCAGTCTGGCGATCTGCTTCCAAACCCTCGAGCTGGGCCTTGGTCCTAACGATGCCTCTATAGGCGGCAGCCATGCCCTGCAAGAAAAGAGTGATAAATTAGCAAACTGGAAGGAGAAAGGCGGCGTGTGAGTGTCAAAGCCTTAAAAGAATGGGGCACTTTACCGTTAAAGTCATGTCCATAGCGGACTCTATAACTCGGACCGGGCTCGTTGTTTCGATGGCTCGGAGCTCCTTCTCCCTGATATTGTAATAGTGGCTGACGGCGTAGCTGGCCGACTCGTACACCGTACCCCGGAATGCTTCGGGCATCTTCTCCAGAGCCGGGGGTCGACCGGGATACGCACGTCCGGGGCTACCGCGGCCAGATTCCCGACCTCTATTACCCCGTCCTGGGCGGCCAGTGGAGATCGTTGGGGTGGCGGATGCATGAGTCCTGTCCTGGCGACAGGGAGGTTCGCCCCCGCGACCTGGGATGACGGTTCTCTCCCCTTCTCCGTAGCTGGGGATTTGGTGGAGGCCCCGGTCGAGCTCTTGGACTCGCGAAGCCTCTTTAACCTCGGCCCCGCTGGGGGATTCCCACCAAACACAACGCCCCGCAGACTATTCCCGGGCTGAGACATCTCTTCTGCCAAAGAGCAAAAAACACGGTTATCAGCAATCATACAGAAATAAAGGCAATAAGAAAGCAAATACTAAGGGAGCCCTACCCCCCGAGCTGGAAGAGCCTAGGACGATTATCTCACGAACTGGCGAAGGTTCTAGGTCCGGTTCTGAATCGGGGCTGGACTCTTCTACGTACTGCCTAATCCCCGGAGCGTAGACGCCCCTCTGGAGCGCAGGCCACGTGCGTAAATTGGTCCCGTACTCCTCAAAAATGGCCGACCTAAAGGCTAGGGTATTATCTACTACTACGGTACCCTTGGGCCGACTCTCTTGGTTGTCCAGCACGAGCTGGTCAACGCAGTGGAGCAGAAGCGTGTCCAGGTCCGGATTCCTTGGGTGACGATGGACGAGCTGCCTAGGGTTGAACCTAACCAGCCGGGGGTCTGCAGTGGCCCTATCTACGTTCTTAAATAAGTCAAAGTTACCTTGACCGGAAGGACCCGCGGCTGCTCCGGATTGGGCCCTCTCCTCGATCATCCCCTGGGCGACCTCCAAGCTCCGCTTCCTGTTCCTCACCAGAGGAACTTCCTCACCTTCTTCCTCGCCTTCGTCATCTGCGACCTCCTCCGCGACGATCGGCCTGTTGTCACGGGCTGGGGGAGGCCCCCGGGGCCTTTTCAAATTCAAAGTCTGATTTGGGAAAATCAGCTTGCAGAATACCATCGTCTCGTCCGTCACGAGCACGCGGTAGTCTTTCTCACTGGGAGGCAGGTTCGCCAGTGTGTCGTATTGACCCCCGAGGGTCACGGACTTTTCGGTCCTCGAGTAGATGGCTGCAAGGTTGGTCGAAATCAGAATTGGAATAAGGGACGGGCTAAAATAAGATAACCGTTAAAAGGCGAGCTAAATGGAGGATTACTTACGAGGGCGGTTGAAATAATGATGATCGCAGTTTCGGAACCCAGTAGACATAAAAAACTGGTCTTTGAAGTCGTTTGGATGGCTCGGCAGCTCGATCACTGCTGCTGTGTTAGGGAAGCGGGTTAAGTAATAGAACCCGTCGCCTCGCCCCCGCTGGTCCGGGCTGGCTTTGAGGCAGAAGAAATACAAGATATCAGCAGGAGTGGGGACCTCCCACTCATGCTTTTGGAACAAATACCTCAGTCCCGCCAGCAGACGGTAGGAATTGGGGGGGAGCTGAAATGGGGCCAACCCCACGTAGTTCAGAAAATCAGCAAAATACTGATCCAGGGGGAGGAAGGCCCTTGCCTTGAAGTGTTCCCCGCTCCAGGCCGCGAACGACTCGTCGAGCGGCGTGCAGCTCCTCTCCCCATCCGCAGCAGGTCGGGCGATCACGGAGGTCTTCCCCAGAGGAATGTTGTGGTTAAGGAAGATTTTGGTGATCTTTGCCTAGCTGGTTATCTTCGAGACGATTCTCTCCGCCTCGAAAAACGCGTCAGGAGCCACCTCGGCCTGCTTCTCCACCGCCGGTCCAAAGTGAGGAATTGGCGAGCTGGTCACCACCGCCTTTCCTTTATCCTTCTGGGAGGCTGAACTTCCCACATTCTTCTGTGGCAGATTTCTCTTTGGAGCCATCTGGTCGCCTATCGAACAAAAGAAAACACTTTAGAAAAGGCGACCCAAGCAGGAGAGTGAGGCAAGCATTAAGTACACGAGCTGGGGTAAGCCCAGCCCGCGGAGAGTGGTGCCACGCGTTCCAAGGAACACGCGCCTATGCCCTCAACAGATCCCAGATTACTCGGAATTCGTGTGTCAGATGGCTCAGAGTAAGAAAAAAAAATTTTTGCCTTGGGGGGAAAGTTTCAACAGGCAAGGCGTGGCAAAACCGCTTTTAAGGCGTATTCCCTAAGCTACCCGGTTTTTGCACCCAAAGTTCCTACGGATCCTACCAGAAATTGTTCCTAAGAAAGAATCATGGAACCCATGTTCTAAGGCGATGTCCCATGGCAAATGTGCCCTAATCAAAGAAGGGCCATCACCCTCCATATCCGCGCGACCCAGAAAACCTCTGCATGTGGCTACAGTAAAAAATTTTACCTAGGCTACAGTGGCATGCTTTCAAAAATAAATAGGGACAGAAGACTTACAGTATAGGGTTGGATGGTGAGCGAGGTTGCTGCGCGGGTAGGGGCTTCGTTGGCACAGTAGTCTCCAAGGCCTTGAAGGAACTCGCACGCTTAAGCTTCGTGAACGGAGAAGATGAGAGCAATGGAAATGAGGATTTTGCTCTTCGGAAGGTCAGAGAGAAAAGAAGGAAATTTGAGAGGTTCTGAATGGTAAGATGGTCCGTGCGTGGGATGACCACCCCCTTTTTATACAAGGGGGGATCACGTGTAAAAGGCTCCTGGGAGACCCTCCACTCGAAATGTGAAACGACGGCTGGACAGTAGGCTAGGCCATTTAATGCGGTTCTCGTAGAATGTACCGTCGCCACCCGCGGCGTTCCACGTATCAGACGCATGCGAAAAGCATGGAATGCGAAGGGTTGTGGGAGAAGTCTAAAAGCTCCAACTGTGGTCTCCCATGTCTGACGTCATGGACCACGAGCAGGAGCTTGGGGGGCAGATGTACGCCCTGGATTTCCCACGGGCTGTTTAGCAGGACGATCCTTGGACTAAACATGATTTAGCCCGAGGCTCCCACAGGCCAGAGGCTTTATCTTCAGGACGGGCCCTTTCTAGCTCGAGGGGATGGAGTTTCCTGCTCCTTCTTGTTGTTCCAGGAGCTGGGAACAACATCCGACGACCACTGAAGGATCAGCTCGGGTTATGGATTGCTCCGGTAGCGAGCTTCTCAGGAAGCTCTGACCCTATGGGAGGTCAACACGCAAGATAAACGTGCATAATCCTGCCATTACGTGTCCGATATCCCCCTGACTTCTCGGACACGCCGCAGGAACGTGCGTATTCAGACACCCACGGATGGGTTGGGCCGTGCGGCCCATTATCTCCTTCCATACTGATTAGACCACACTTGTGTGTCAGGTTTAGGAAGTAATCATGAATATCACAGACTTGATATGACAAATGGTAAGGTCACGGGATGACCTCCCTACCAATTTCCAGGTGCCTTCTCCTATAAATATGGAGACCCTGGGAATTGATAGGGGTTGGAAAAAATAGTCTTGTAAGAACTATATATTTTGTAAACCAATTACCCATAAAAGATCAATAATATTGACTAGTGGAGTAGAAGGATTTTAACCTTCGAACCACTTAAAAAACGTGTTTAGGGTCACCTAGTTCTTCTCACAAAGATTTCATATCTGCGGCGGTTCTACTTTTAAGTACTAATCTCTTTCTCTTCTTCTCTTAATTACCTGTTGCCGAAGAACCGCGTCAACAGTCTTTTATATCATCAATGTGCAAAAATATGAGCGTTATACTTTTCTTAATTTGTATGAGAAATTTATTAAAGAAAAAATTAAAATATGAGAAACGCAATTAATAGCTAACTAAAATATGAAAATGTCACATTTTTTTATCATAGTTATGTTTTCTTTGATTTTGAAGGTAATTTTTTTTTTCCATCATTTTTTTTTTCTTATTTGTTTTTTCTTCCATTTTTTCCTTTTTTTTTTAATCAATTTTTTCCTTCATTTTTTTTCTTTCCATTTTTTCATTCTTCTTATTCTTTTTTTCATTTTTATTCATTTATCTATTTTTTTCTTTCATTTGTATTATTTTGTTTTTTTTTCATATTTTTTTAGTTTTTTTCATTCTATTTTTTTTTTCATTTTTGTATTTATTATTTTCTCCTTCTATTTTTTTATTCTTTTTTCACATATATGAACTTTTTTTTCTTCTTCTTCCATTTTTTTCTACCAATTTTTTCATTCATATTTTTTTTCTTTTCATTTTTCCATTATTTTTCTTCTTCTTCTTCTTTTCATTCTTATTTATTTATCTTTTTTTTTTCATTCATCATTTCTTTTGTTTTTTTTTCCTTTTATTTTTGTACTTATTCTTTTCTCATTCTATTTCTTTCTTTCTTTTTTTCATTTTTTCACACATATATTTTAACATTACATAATTATTCTACTTTTTATTTATTTATTATCTTTTATTATTGTAATATTTTTTTCCACTATATGTAAAAAAAATTCAAATCAATTTTTTCAACATTTTCTTTTTACTGTAACACTTATAGGAATACCAAAATTTGGAAAGAAAACTAATAAAAATATGAAAACGTGAATGAGTAACTGGTTACCTTCACATTCTTTGTGTGTATATTTCTGAGGGTAACTGATTACTTTCACGTTCTGGTGTGTGTATATTTATGGTTTCTTTATGGTAACTAGTTACTTATGTTACTAAAATCATAGTTACTTCATCTTCTTTGTTAATGAAGTGTGCTTCCATTTTTTCCTTCAAATTTGATGTTTCTTTTCATATTTAATATGAGTAACTCGTCACCCTCTTAGGTAACTGGTTACCCCTCTTATAGCAGAAAGTTACTCATCTCAGGATAACTGATTACCCCTCCTGGTGCATGTTATTTAACCTAGCTCTAGGATTTTTTTTAAGATCAATTAAGTAACTGGTTACCCTACCCAGGATTTGAAAAAAAAAAACATACAATCTTAAAAAAAACATGTTTATAATAAATAAATAATAATTTTAAAAACAATTCACATTACAAACAAAAAAATTTGCAAAACAACCAAATAAAAATTTAATATAAAAACAATATAAATAAACAAATAACCTAAAAAAATAATAATCAAATTACAAACATATCCTTCCAAATTTGATTAAGAGTAAAACTATGGCATAAACCAACTTTTATAAAAAAAAAAATATGGGAAAATAAACCCATAAAAGTGAAAATTCTTAAAAAAAGTCATAGATTAACTTATTTTGAAAAAAAACCATATTTTTGCACACTCTATTAAAAATCTCATATAAATTGTAATTTCCTCTATATTTTTTTTTAATTCAAATCTCTAAAATTGCACTTACATGAAAAATATATATATATAATACCATATATTATTTATTATAATAAATATTAAACGTATAAACATTAGGATAATTATTCTATAGGGGCTTCACTTTAAGCCCTATCGGTAGGGCTCTCAGTGTTTCTCGACCCGTAAACAGTTTTCAGCGATTTTTTTTATGACCGCATATATTGTAGCTATTTTATATATATAATTGAAAAATTAAATGTATATGTTTAACTTTTGTTTAAAAAAAAATTGTATTTAAATACATGTAAATTTTATGAATTATATAAATGTTAATATTAGTTTAGTTATTTAACACTAATACCTAGGCTTCAAGGCGAGAGAGAACACTCCAATTGTCCCACATGGAAGACAAAACCGAAGGAATGTGTTTATTTGTGTACTTAAAATGTCATACATTATTATCAAAATACTATATATCTTGCATAATGAAGCCATATTTGTTTCTAGAATATATTTTTGTTACAACATATTATAATAAGAAATATAGCTTTGTTATGTATGGATTTAAATAAATTTAATTAAATTGAAATAGTTTTTAAATTTAGCTCCTCCAATTTAAATGGTTAATCAATTTTATATTCAATTTTTTAAAACTAAAAAATAATTTTACCAATTATACTTTTATCACACTTTATAAAAATATATTTTTTAATCCTAAACCAATTAGGATCTAAGTAATGCTCACTGTTTACAAAGGTCTTTTTGAGGTGTAGCTTAAAAAAAAAAAAAACTTAAGGCATTTAACCTTAGGGAAAAGACTTCTGCATCATTTCTCTCATCATATCTTCTTTCCAACTGTCTAAGAACCGGACCGAGGGAACACGGTCTTCAGAGGGTGAATCGTGCGTGGCTTGACGTGTGGTTTGTTGAGGGCGAATTTCGGCTGTTGGATGAGCAAATCGGATGGGTTCTGCGTCCGTCCGCATGTGTGTGTCACAGAGTGGGGCTCGTCGTTCTTCGGCCCCGGAGGGTGGGGGGAGACCTTGGGATCCTTCACTACTGAGGTTCGTGCGGTGTCAGCGGATCTACACAGCTCAGCAATCTCAACTTCGAACCTAGCCTGAGCTTCAGTCAATGTTTTGATTGCTTCGTCGGATCGTTGCTGGCTTGCTTCCAGAAGGCGACACATCCTGTCGATCTGATCGCCCACGTCCGCTGGAGGGACGCTCTGTGCGACTGGGCCCGGCACTCCGTTGCCTTTTGGTGGCATGGCTCCAAAGTTTTAGAGAATCTTGGACGTAAAAAGGAAAGTTCTTGGTTTCTTGATTCGACGGCGTGGCTAAGGCCGAAATATTTTTCGATTCCCACAGACGGCGCCAATTGTTGAAGCAACAATTTGTCTTTCTATATCTAGAGGTATATTCCAACGGTGGATGATGCTTTGTCACTATTCCGGTGATGAAGTTTGCTTTTGACTCGTCGGGGTTACCTGCAAGAAAGACACTCCGATGCTTAAGTCAGTAAAAAGTTCAATCCCTTGTTCAAGTAAGAATCTCATATTTATAGGTCAAAAGTATAAAATGGTTAGTTGGTTCAGGAAAACCCTGGAATTGTGGAGGAAAGATAACCGAATTTCCCTCCAAAACGTGTTGATTTTAATTTATGTACTCGGGGGTCAGAGGCACAGACCGCCTTTGACCTGTGGCTTCTTTCTTCGGAGCTTCTGCAGGACAAAACAAATAAGACCAAGCACTCCTAAATGATGTTTTACTCCATCTTTTAAAATACCTGATAACTCTACAAAATAGAAGTATTTTACCCTTTTTATGTGCTAATTGTTGCTTAATTATTAGGTTTTTAAGTAATTTTGAATTTATTAAGCTTATTTTAATTTTATAGATTTTTATATGTTTTTATAGTTATTTTGTTGTAAAATATTGTAGCTAATTATTTAAATTATTGTTGTTTAGTTTGGGGTAAAAAAATGTTCTTTTATTGAAACTAAATGTTAAATTAAATAAAGTTTTAATTAATATTTTTAATGAATTAATATGATTTAGTTTATAATTGAAAATATTTGATTATGATTTAATTTATGTTTATTTTGTAGGGAGTTTGTTGTATTATTGGTGTTTGAAAAACCAAGAAAAATGAAGAAAAAGTGTGGCATTTTAAGGAAAAGCAAGGAAAGTTGGCATTTTTCTCCATGGCCCAAGCCTTCCAGCCAAAGCCCACACGCCTGGAACCAGCCTCCAGCAACTCCATCCACGCCCAGCAGCTCCTTCCCAGCCGTTTCTTCTTCAGCTTCCAGTAGCTTCACATCACAACCCACCTGCCAAATGCCTCCTGAAGATCTCCCAGCCGAAGCACCCAACGCCTCCCTGCCTCCAGCTGACTCCAGCATCTCCTCCTGGGCCGCCTGCTCCTTCACCAGCCAAGCCCAAGCCCGTTCAGCAACCCCTAAGCCTGCCACAAAGCTGCCTTACCATTTTTTCTTGAGCCCAACATCCCAATGTACAAATTGTCCCGTTTGTCAAAAAATAAAAGCCAACATTTTTACCCCACTTTCTACATATTTTACCCAAACATCATCATTACACTTTATAATTTATCCCTATTTGTCATATTATAATTAATTTAATTAATTTAAATTGATTATTTTAATACTCATTTTTTGGCTTTAAATAAGGGATTTAGTGTGCATTTTGGAGAGGAGGTTACCATACAACACACTTACCACATTTCAAAACTTATCTATACTCTTCATCTTCTTTTTCTTCTTTTTGATCATATTTTTTTATGTATTTTTAGATGAACAATTTGGGGGTTTCTCCTCCAAATTTTCCTATTTATGTTTGTAATTTATATTTTAGTTATGAGTTTCTAATTTTTTTAAGATTATTAAGGTGATGATGAAACAATATGTAACTAAATATTATTTATTTTGTATGTTGATTTCTCATTTTGTGCAACAAAGTTTATGGAATTTTCTTCTTCAAATATCTTCTTTCATCTTAAATATCATGTATTTTGGATTGTTAGCACATATTTTCACTTTGTTCTTCATTAGTGTAAAAACATAATATTCTTTGTGTAAGATGTGTCATTAAATTGTACACATCCATACTTAGAACAAAAATGTTATGTTTTGCCTTAAATAATGTTCATTGATTTATTTGTTATTTCATTAGATTGATTTATACTAAATGCTTTGAAATTATAATTTTGAAAAGTGAAGAAAAATCTTATATTTTTAGAATTAATTTGTGCTTAAAATTATAAATCTATTTGGAAAATGATAGTTTGATTTATTTTAACTATCAATAAAACTTTGGAATTAATGTACTTAAAAATATTATTGAACTTTTATTTTGTGAATTCTAAACCTTAATAATCTTTGTACACCCTGATTTTCCCACGGGCTGATTAGCAAGCTGAGCTGCGGCCTAATCATGATTATCTCGTGTTTCTCCCCAAGACCGGAGCTTCCGTCATAAGGTCGTACCTCCTTAGCTCGAGGCAACCCAAGGGTTCGCCAAGATTTCCTAAGACTTGAGCCTGGACTCTGAAGGCCGAAGGTCGAGTTAAGTATCCAGCTCGTGGTACAAGCAAGATATGGAGGCTATGGAGGATATGAAAAACATTGGGAAGAAAAATGTGTTTTTTGGCCTTTTGGTGGCTATTGGCAGCTTGGTTGTCTTGGCATGGGGTGCAAATTGGGCCAGACAGATTGCTGAAGGAATTTCGTGGGCCTGGGGAGTGAACTGAAGAGGGCCCAGGTGGCTGGAGTAGATTGGGCTTCGGCTGGGTGCTTGGGGCGTGCGACAAGGTGCTGGCTGGTGATGAAGAGGCGTGGGACAGCTGAGTGTTGAGGAGAGCTGGGACAGGTGGCGTTGGTGTGCATATGTGATGCTCGGCTGGGGAATGCTGGGCTGTACGGCTAGAGAAGCTTCAGGAGGTTTGCTGAAGGACAGCTGGCGTGGAGATGAAGGCTTGGGCAGGTGGGCCACGGCAGAGGCTTGGGCCTGAAGCTTCTGGGCTTGTGGAGAACTTGTTCTCAAAATTGCCATTTTCTTCCTTTCTTTCTTGAAAATTGCCATAGTTCCTTCATTTTTCTTGCTTTTCAAGAGCAAATAAAATACAACAAATTTCCTATAAAACAAACATAAATTAAATTAAAATTAAATATTTTCAATAATAAAATAGACAACCAAAAGTTACATGAAAATATTAATTAAAACTTAATTTACTTAAACATTTAAGCTCAAAATTGCATCTTTCTAATCCTAACTTAACAATATTAATTTTAAATAATTAAACTATAATATTTTACAATAATACAACTATAAAAATACACAAAAATCTATAAAATTAAAATAAACCTAATAAATTCAAAATTACTTAAAAACTTAATAAATCAATTAAAAACTCAAGAATTAAGCAACAATTAGCACATAAAAAGTGGTAAAATAACTCTATTTTGTAGAGTTATCACACCCCCAAACTTAATATTTTGCTAGTCCTCGAGCAAAAGAGAAATTAAAAACACACACTTTTTTTTTTAGATAGAAAATAAAGTATAAAAGCACAAAACTATATAAATATATATTACTAGAAAGATAATTTTAAACATATATAAATATATATTAATTAATATATAAAATAGATACTCTACCGTCTAATTTTTTTTGTTTTTTTGTTTGTTTTTTTTTTTAAAAAAAATTCTACCATTTTCAAACACATGAAAGAAGTAACCATATAAACCCACTACCCCCAAACTTAATTTATGCATTGTCCTCAATGTATCAAAATACAAATATAAATTGAAGTGTGAAAGAGTTTAGAGTTTAGAATGGTCGTACCTCATCATGGAGCATGTCAAGAGTGCAACAAAAAAAAAACAAAAATCAAAACAAGAAGTTAACCTAAAACATAAATAAAACACACAACAAAAGTGAAATATAAAATGAAACATAAAAATATGGGTTGCCTCCCACAAAGCGCCTTAGTTTATAGTCTTTAGCTCGACTAAATTTTTTTTTTCTTTTTTAACCTACACCCAATCGATGGTGTAAAATTTCATTAATAGGGTGAGTTATGACTTTGATGCAAATGTCATAAATAATAATTGATAACATCACACCTATAAGAAAATTAGAAATATGCAATTTTAATGGAATATCAATAAAATAAGAAAATTGCATATCTATATTAGACTCATTTTCATTTTGAGTAAATATACAAATTTGTTCAATTATGGGCTCTTGAAATATAATTATATCTTTCTCATTTTCCTTATGAGCCTCGAAAATTATTTCATCCAACTCTTTTGTTTTATTAGGGGGTTGGATGCATATTACAAGTTCTTCAACAACTTCATTCTCCTTTTCATTTTCAATTTGACTATTTGGATTGGGAATGAGTTGGTTGGGATGAACTTGTTTTTCCGACTCTATAACAGTTGCAAGTTGTCCTACTATTGTTTCAATTTTTGAGATTGACTGAAACTGGGCTAGTAAGATTTGGTAGGTTGATTGCATAAACTGTTGTAGGGTATCCTCTAAAGATGGGCTCGTTTCTTGTTCAATGGGATATGATAGGTCGGATTGGGTATGACTTTGATTATGCATGTTGAATTCATGCCCTATTAGAGACTGGGTATGACTCCATGAAAATTTTGGATTATAGGTGGGGGCAAAATGGATACCAAAATTTTCATGCATATTATATATATCATTAGTTTCTCCATAATTTAAATTTGAGTGCTCATAATAGTTGTACTCAGAATTCCAACTATAATTAAAATGATTCATATGGTAAACTAAATGACAAACTAATAATTTTTTTTTTAAATGACAATTAAGGTAAAAGGAAAAATAAAATAAAATTAAGAGAACAATGTTAAGAGATATTAAACAATTACATGATAATATGATTAAAAAAAACAAAGATAAAATTAAGTAAGCTTATCAAAAATTAGGCAAGAGTAGGGAGGCATAGCATGCCATCAACCATAACAAAATTAAGGTAAAAATTAGGAGGCACAAGTGCCATCAACTAAATGATCAACAAAAAATAAAATTAGGAGGCACTAATGCCATCAACCAACACTAATAATAATAATGATAATAATAATAAAACTTAGGAGGCACTAGTGCCATCAACTAAGATAATAAGAAAAAAATAAATAAAAGTTAGGAGGCACTAATGCCATCAACTAGAGGAGATAGATTGTTCAAGTATGTAGGAGGCAAAAAATGCACTCAGCTATCAAGTATTTAGGAGGCACAAATGCATTCAACTAAAAAAAACATAAAAAGTAAAAGAAAAAGAAAAAGGGTTAGGAGGCACTAATGCACTCAACTAATAAGTATGTAGGAGGCACTAAATGCCACCAACTACCAATAAATATATATAATATAATATATAACAATATAAATAAATATATGTATAACTTTCTTTTTTTTCTTTTTTCTTTTTCAATTTGTACTCTTTTTTCCGGTTTTTTTTTATAGATATATATATATTTTTACTTTTTTTTTTTTTTTTAAGATGATAGTGCAAATAAAAATAAAATAACTAATAGAAGAATGCTACTTACCTTGTAGAAAAATGTGTGTTTTGATGAGGTATTTTAAAAGATGGAGTAGAGCACCCAATGTGAGTGCTCTAAGGGCAACTCCAACCATAAACACTAAAATAGTATTGAACCAACATCAAAATGAGGTAATTTTAATACCATATTTTTTTTCCAATCCAACCATAACACTAAAAATTACACCAAAAAATATATTAAACATTATTATATTCTCCACAAAGTACACATTATATTATTATATTATTTTATCTTACAAATTAAATAATATACATATATTTATATATATAAAATATTAATATAAAACACAAAAACCAAAACAAAAAAATTTGTCGTGGTGAACAGTGTTACATCAATAATGTCGTGACACTGTTCATGTACACCATTTTGCAGTCTTATTTAGAGTATCATTAGAGTGATATATGGTGTAAGATCAACACCAAATTAGTATTTTGCAGTCCCATTGAAGTTGGCCTAATGTAACAAAGTTAGGAATAACAATGGTGTCGATTGGGGTTAATTTTATTTACCATCTCCATCTTTTTGGTTAATTATATAATTATACTGCTTCATTAATCGTTAGGGACGATACAGGGTAGGGGTGTTCATGGTGCGGTTGGTGCAGTTGTTCGTGGTGCGGTTGGTGCACCGCATATGCGGTGCGGTTTGAACAATTTTCCAAACCGCAACCCACACCGCATAGACCTCAAACCGCATAAATCGCACCGCAAAAATGCAGTGTGGTGCGGTGCGGTTTTGGCGGTTTATACCTATCGCCAAATAATTTAACAATTAAATATTATAATTAAGAAAGATTCATAATAAATCTCATAACCATAGAGTGTTTAACAAAATAATTAAATGTACAACAAGCTAATAAACTTTAAGCAAAACAATAAAAATATAACAAATAAAAAATATAATATAAAAGTAAATATTATTTTAATTAAAGAGGAATATCTTTAAATTGAAGTAGAATATATGTTAGCATCCTATGAAACATTATATTTCTTTCTAGATATTGTGTATATTGTATTATACTATATAAATATTTATGCATTAACTTTAAATGTAGTAAAATTGAAAAAAATAATATAAAAAAGTTAATATATATAATGATGCGGTGTGGTGTGATTTGAACCGCATTTATAAAATTTAAAACCGCAAACCGCATCGCATTGCGCGGTTTGGCAAAGATACAAACCGCAACCGCCCCGCGAAGGGTTCTAAACCACAAATTGTGGTGCGGTGTGGGTGGTTTATGCGGTGTGGGCGGTTTTATGAACACCCCTAATACAAGGATTAGCTGACAAATAATGGAGTATAATGATAATTATTGGTATCCATTGACAATAACAAAATTAAAAGAAAAAAATTCTTAATTAAATGAAATGATCATAAATTTAGATTTTAGTTTTGTAATTTAGATGTAAAAATATTATATTCACAATTTATTAAGTAAAATACAATAAAACATCAAAAAATTATTTTAGTTTCCATATTAATATTTGTCAAAGTCATCTGGTATATTTATGATGATTTCATAAACTTTGTATATTTTTCTAAAGGTTACTTCTTTTTTGTATATTTTTCTGAAGATTACTTCTTTTTTCTGTTTTTTTTTTTTTGATGAAACATGAGCATGCTCTAACCAAAGACGATTTCTTGATCAAGTTCATCTTTGGCCTTTTAGACTGATTCAATATACGTTTGAGAAGAAACATTATTGACTGTGAAAGAATGAGACACATGGTCCAAACAAGTAATGAGACAAAACACAAAAAAATGTATAAAATATCTTCCATAAATGCCTTTTACTTCACCACCATGTATTAGTAGTTTCCCTTGATGGAAGAATTTGCATATTAGGCCAGAGGTATTTGAGGAAGCTTTGATTGTTTACTAGATAGATAACATTGTATGATTGCTTAGTTTATATTTATTATGTTTATAAGTAATTTTTTTTATTATTATTGATAAGGATGTATTGTTTTTTATTTATTAAATAATGATATAATGTTCACATAATTAATAAATAATTACATATTGTGATATATTATAAAACAAGAGTATTAATAAAAAAAAATTATAAGATAGTTCTATAAAAAAAAAATTATCGTCCATAGTAGAGTTGTTTGAGATAATTTTATCTTTAGATTTATAGCGGATAACAGAACAAATCTATATATATATTTATATAATCATCTAGATTCATGGTGATTTTATTTTTTGTCATTTAAAGTTTTGGATTTCATTGAAAATAAATTATCATTCATTAATAAGAAAACGTACTAATACGATTGCCATTGATTATAATTGTTTTAATTTATTTTTATGAGTATTTTTGCATTACTAATTTAACATGTTTTTTTATTTTATTTTATTTTATTACTAGTGTCATTTCTTTAATATTATTGTGGCTTTTTAAGAGCAAAACCCCTTCAATTCAAAGATAATGAGAAACAACCTCTCAACTCAATTAATTCCAATAGAGCTTCTAAACTCAAATTAATTATGTGTTTTATGTTATAAAAATAATAATTTATATTTATTTTTGTACGTACAAAGATTATGAATTTTTTTTTTTTTTTGAGGAAAGTTTGAATCATACAAAGACAAACATTAAGGAATAGGCAAATCTTCTACCATAGCAGAAAACGCCAGAAATCTTCTATCATACAAAATTCTGTTCCTGCAAAGCTTCCAAATAAAATGTTTAATCTACAAAGAAAAGATTATGAATTTGATGATTCCAAATAATGCACATTTTTTTTAACTAAAGTCTCTAAAATTGCACTTACATGAGAAAATATATAATCGATAAACAATACCATATATTATTTATTATAATAAATATTAAACGTATAGACATTTATATATATAATTGAAAAATTAAATGTATATGTTTAACTTTTGTTTAAAAAAAAAAATTTTTGTATTTAAATACATGTAAATTTTATGAATTATATAAATGTTAAGATTAGTTTAGATATTTAACACTAATACCTGGGCTTGAAGGTGAGGGAGAACACTCCAATTGTCCCACATGGAAGACAAAACTGAAGGAATGTGTTTATTTGTGTACTTAAAATGTCACATAACCTTAGCCGATCAAATATTGGTTAGAATACGTTATTATCAAATTACTATATTTCTTGCATAATGAAGGTTTCTAAAATTTATTTTTTCATGCCTAATCATAATTAGCGTGGATACAACCTTTCTCTTTGTTATGTGTGGATTTAAATAAATTTAATTTAATTGAAATAGTTTATAAATTTAGTTCCTCCAACATTCTAATAAATTTTTTAAATGGTTAATCAATTTTATATTCAATTCTTTTAAAACTAAAAATACAATTTTAACAATTATATTTTTATCACACTTTATAAAAATATAGTTTTAACACTATATTTTTTTTCCAATTCAACCAAACACTAAAAATTACACCAAAAAATATATTCAACATTATTATATTCTCTACAAAATACACATTATATTATTTTATCTTATAAATTAAATAATATACATATATTTATATATATAATATTAATATAAAACACAAAAACAAAAAAAAATATTTATCGTGGTGAACAGTGTCACATCAATAATGTCGTGGCACTGTTCATGCGCACTATTTTGCAGTTCTATTAGAGTGATATATGGTGTAAGATCAATACCAAATTAGTATTTTGCAGTCCCATTGAAGTTGGCCTAATGTAACAAGTTAGGAATAACAATAGTGACGATTGGGGCTAATTTTATTTACCATCTCCATCTTTTTGGTTAATTATATAATTATACTGCTTCATTAATCGTTAGGGACAACACATGGATTAGCTGACAAATAATGGAGTATAATCATAATTATTCGTATCCGTTGACAATAACAAAATTAAAAGAAAATAAATTTAGATTTATAATTTTGTAATTTAGATGTAAAAATATTATATTCACAATTTATTAAGTAAAATACAATAAAACGTCAAAAAATTATTTTAGTTTCCATATTAATATTTGTCAAAGTCATCTGGTATATTTCTGATGATTTCATAAACTTTGTATATTTTTCTAAAGATTACTTCTTTTTTGTATATTTTTCTAAAGATTACTTCTTTTTTCTGTTTTTTTTTTTTTTTGATGAAACATGAGCTTGCTCTAACCAAAGACGATTTCTTGATCAAGTTCATCTTTGGCCTTTTAGACTGATTCAATATACGTTTGAGAAGAAAAATTATTGACTGTGAGAAATCCTAGAGTCGGAGCCATAGCCATGGCGTCATCCTCAGCTTCGCCCCTCCAAAACCCTAAAAAGTTAGGGCTTGTGGCAAATGCAATGAAGCGCAGAGACAAATTCATTCAGTTCTTCGCCATGACTGGAATCTTGCTATTGAGTGTTAGATCTCTCGGCCAGAAGTATCGGATTCACGACCTTCTCGAGGACACTTCAGCTCTCCAACAGGAGCAACAAACCCTAACCAATCGCATCGACAACATTAAGCAAGCCCTTCTCCGCGAGGCCTCCCTCGAGCCCACTGGTCTCTTTGCCTCCAGGCTACGACTTCTTTTTGGTGAAGACTGATTCTTCGAGTAATTTTTCTTCACTTTCCTTTTCAATTTTGTTCGAGTTCTCGTATCCACTCGAGGATTTCTCTTACTTCGAATAATTTCGCCTGAAATTCTTAAGGAATGTAGATTCAGAGAGTAGAAAGTATCTTCTTGGTTCATAAATTTTTCCATCTATGGTGTGATTGGTCACGAATTTGATTAATCTCCATATTGAAGGTTATTGATTGTGCATTGTGTAGTTTTTTGACATTTGGTTTGTTTTCTGGGCAATTTCTCTATTTGGGTAAGTGAAATTTAGCATCACTCATTTGAATATAGCTTATTTTTCTACTTGTGTAGACTGTGGAGATTAGCTTTTGATTTCTGGCATATCAAGTTGTGACTACAATGGTTTAATTTTTGTAATGGTATTTGAGATATACAATGATAGTCTGTTTTTCAAAATATATGTATGTGTTACTGTTTGATGAGACTGCTGTTGCATGAAGAACTTGTCCATTGGTAAATTCTAATGTCAGAATCACAGAATGCCAAAGCCAAAATCCAATTTTGGTGTCTGTTTAGGATTAACTTTTTGTTTTTGTACAATCTTGATATGGGGAGGTTCTTTTGTTTGTATGATTAAGCTTAATAGGCTAAACCCTTTTCTGGTCTTTCGCTCCAAAATCAAAAGCTTAATTGACTCTTAATTTTTGTTAGCAATAGGATGAAGAAATCCAATGTCTTCATCATCGTGTTCATAGTTCAGTAAACAGTTTAGACAGTATGCGAAAAACACATGGGACTGGTGATTCTTTCACCAATGATTTGATTCAGTTGTATAGTGTGTTGAATGGTTTGATTTGGTTCTGTTTGGATTGAGTTTTTTTAAGTCTGGTTTTGAGTATGATCTCTCTCACATCTTCTGCCTGAAAAAAATGTTACTTTCACAAACCCCATATGTTCTCTCTCGCTTGAGAATGACAGGAGCCATGGATGAGGAACACTGCTGAACCTTATCAAGTGGTCCTAGTGACAGTGAAGATTTTTTTGTTTTTTTGTTTTGGGTGAAATCAGATTGGAAAGAAAGAGGTTGAAATGTTCTCTCTCAATTTTTCAAGTGTTTTGTAGATTATCTTAATTGTATGTTTCTTGTACAGTTTAATTAGCTAATTGTTGAAATTCTCAATGCCTATTTTCAAATTTTACTACTGTTCCAAGAGTTGGTTATAATGAACAATCTATTGCTTCTTTTGGTAACTATAAACTTCTGTTGATCTAGTTGTGATTAAAAGTTAATTAATTTGATATAATCAAACCTTCTGGAAGATTGCAGTTGGTTTCTTTCACTGGCAGTCAGTATTCTTGGTGTTATTATAACATGATTTAATGAAATGAATATTCATCAAATTTATACACCAAAACATTACACTGTTGTCCGTTTAAAATAAATTTGATTGGTTAAATAAAAATACAGTTTTGGTGTATAATTTTATTTCACATATCATTACATTAATTAAATACTAATTAAATACAATTTGGCTGTGCACTTTTGCTTTATTAAGCTGTAGGGGACTAGTATAATTCATCTTTATGGTATATTTTTTTATTAAAAAAAACAGAAAAAGAAAAATGGAATTCTATTAATTGGTTAAAATGGAACCAAGATCATACAAACAAGTCTGAAAAGCTTAGGGAGTTGTTAAAAAAACCATGATAATTAACCCAAAACCCACAATGACATAGAATAGGTTAAACCAAATTTAACAAACAAGCAAATACATAATAGAGTGATTCACCTTTTAAAATAATGGTATTCAATACTGAATCAGCAACACTACCACTATGTCCACGACCTAATGTCCTCAAATAACCAAGTGGTAAGGCACAATTATTCAACTAAGCAAATCCAAAAGACCTAAAACACTTAACAAACATGAAATGAAACAACCAAAAGATTAACTAAAAAAACAAAACAGCCCAGCTTCATCAGATCCCCACACCAGGCATTGGTGGTACACCCATCTCCAAAAATCCAACAAAAATGGAGGACTTAAAATTTAAAACACCGACCGAGACAAAGCACTCCCACGCCACCGGGCCAACCACATGCACTACTCACGGTAACAGAGTCGTCGCTCAAAGGTAAAGACAAAGTAGAGCAATTAAGCGAAACACTGGGGAGTGCACCTGTAAAACTTCTTGGCCGGACCAATAGAAAACCCTAGATATGGGGAGTTCTTTGTAGAGGAAGGAGAGGGAGTGTCAAAGAAAAAACCCTATTATCTCCCTGATTTTAACATCTGCATAGCCATCCTAACTTTTAGTTAGATTTCTTTAGTTATTTATATCTGAAAAAAAAAAATGAGTGCAATATTATTGTTCCTTGGAAGACATCCGATAAAATTAGAATGATTTATTTTTCATTCACACTTTTTGTTTCGATTAGAAATTGATTATTGATCAACTTATTTCTTCAATACGATGAATAGAGACCATAAATATTGTTCATGGATAACCTGCTCTATTTGCCAGGATGAGAAACTAATCTTAAGCCATTGACAGTTTATTTTTTCATTACTTCACTCCTTGTGGCTTCTGCTGCTGGAATAGCTTTTTTTAAAGTAAAAGTTTTAAATTTTGAGTAAAATCAAACAGGCCTAAAAAATGGTTTTTAAAAATATAAAAGTCAAAATTTAACTTTGAAAGGCCTTGCAAACTAGACCCTTGATCAAGTATTAAACAGAGCTGAAGCTGATAGAAATTAAATCGGGACAGTTTACATGAATACCCATAAATGACTAGAAGATTTGACATTTATGATAAAAGGCCTATTACGCCATACAAAATTGATATTTTTAAAACGATATAAAGCCCAAATTCACTAAATCCAATAAAGAAAAATGATACTCTAGCCCAGAGGATTCTTTATTTTAGGATGAAATTACATTTTATATGAATTTTTTAATAAAGTTTAAAAAATATGGCTTTTTTTAAAAAAAAAAGTTATTCAATAGTTTTTTTTTAAGAATTTTTATTTTTATTGATTTAGTTTTCCATATTTTTGTATAAAAATTAGTTTATGACATAATTTTACTCTTAATTAAGTTTCTCATACTTTATTTATTTTTTAATAATTTTTTCCATACAAATTAAAAAATATATAATCCTTATATTTTTGCACAATAATAGCATAAAAGTCATATTTATGAAAATCCCTCCTTTTTTTTTGATCTAAATTATTTAAGTATTATACTTCAATTTTTTTTATGTCCAATCAATTATTATACTTAGAAGTCGAACTGTCTTTGTATTATACTTTGAAATAGTTTTGTGTAAAATATTTTTCTTGTTAGTCCATATTTTGTCTTTATTAAAAAAAAGATTGTGTAGAAATACGACAAATTCAATATTGATATATTTATTTATCAAGGCACTTCATGTATTATATCATGTAATTAATAAAATAAATAAATTAAAATTATATGTTGTCCAAACCTAAAAGTATAGTCACATTCAATGAACCCTTAGTTGAACAATTATATAGAGAGATCAAAGTATCCAACCAAACACTCTACCAATTAATATATAATAAATAGTTCAATTTACTTATTTTATTATAACTATACAAAAACACATGTTTTTTTTTCCACTTAGCACATGCAATGCAACAATAAATATATATATGTATATATATTTTTTTTTTTAATTAAAGATTTTATTTTTATGGGTTTTTATATATGGTGAGTCTAGAACTTTTCAATATTTTTTTCTAATCTCTCAATATGGGCACATTTCCAAGGCATCTCTACAAGAAAATTCTCTGGATCTTCAATTAGTGGTTTTATTCACCTGTACTTGTTCATAGTTGACTATTTGCTGTCCACAAACACAAAAGTCAAATCTAATCAAACACACAACAATAGACTTGTTTGGTATTATGTTTTTGTTTTCAAAATTATAATGAGAATATAAAATAATTTTTGCTGTGTTAAGAAACAATAGTAATTTGTCTAATGTAAACTGAACATTTTCTTTTAATTTACTGTAGTGGTCAAAATTAAAACCGAGTGGCATATATTCTAATTTTTTTAAAATGGGCACATATAATAATTCAAAATATTAAAGTCATTGCATAAATGACGAAAAATGAGGAGTGAGAAAAGTGAAAAGATGATGAGAAAGAAAAATTATAGAAAATGTGATGAGAAAAAAAATAAAAAAAGATATAATAAAAAAAATGAGGAGAGAAAACAATTAGAAAGAAAGTGATAAAAGTGTTAATAATGTGAAAAAAAAATAACAAAAAAATATATTTTTAAAAAAGATATAGAGTAGTTTTTTTTATGTTCTCAAAACATATAATATATTTAAAATATAATATAATAAGGTGTACCACTTATATAATATATATTTAAAATATTAAGTCGTACAATAAGAACACAAGCCTATATATATTTATGACAATAAGTATCAATAATGATTTTTTTTTTTTCAAAACTTTCTTCCAATGCACATTTGGATCGGATGGTAGAATATTAAAAAAAACGACAATTATTATGATAGACAAAAATATATACATAAAAAAATACACTTATCATTACAATTAAAAAAAATAGAAAAGAAGATCAAGGAGGATCTTAATATCCACTTATTAAATCAGAGCATGTGTAATGGAGTATCAAAAAGCTTGTACAATACTATATATAACATATTTTACAAAAATTATAATTTTAATGTGTTAAATTTGCCACATGTTTAAAATTATATTAAATTTTGTATATCAATAAATGTTATCTTTTTTATTTACCATAATAACACTAATTATTATAATTGAGTAGTTAACAATGAATGATTAATTATATATCAATTTTTATTTTGTTTCGTAACAAAGTTTTTGGAGTACATAATTTAGATAATAAAAAATTATTTTTTATATGTTCTTAGTAAATATTAAATGAATTATTTACTTTTTCTGTTAATTTATATTTTGTGCATTAGATCACAATCATATATATTTGATCAAATATAGCATTAACTTATTTATTTTATACTAAATTTAACACAAAATTTACATCTTTCATTTAAGACGGTCTTCAAGTTGGTTGCTATATCGTTATTACAACTTTAGCATACTCATGTTTGTATAAAGAAACATATACAGAAGCTCCAAAATATGGCCCACCTTAACTAAGACCAACTTGCTTTGTTTATTGGGACTAAAATACTATATGACAAAACATCTAAAAGCTACTCATTCAACTAAACCAAATTCCAAATTCACACACACACACACACATTTATATAATTGATATCATGGCATGAATCATGAATGTGGGGAAAAGGCAAATAAATTTGAACTCTATTGAGTGTAATAAAGTTGAGTCACTATATGTGGTCGATGTGAACTTCTTTTGTCCCCAACTCTTTCAACCTACGCCACCCCCTTAATTATCTTTCTCCTTATAACTAGTCAACTTGCTTTTTATATATTTTGGTACATCCCTTAGTGGAGTTAAGAGACACCAGCTTCATTAGTTGAGGGTAGTTTCTAATGGGTAAGCTTTCACAATAATAACAATAACAATATATGCCCACCACATTTAGATATATGGTGGGCTTTTAGAGTTGGTAACTCAAGGTTCTTATTGGTATACTCAAGTTTAGAGATACCGACTCCATTAGTTAAGGGAAATTTCCAACTTGTTACAATAATAACAATAACAATATATGCCCACCACCTTTCAGATAGATGGTGGGGTTTTAGAGTTGGTAACTCAAGGTTGGAGGTTCTAAACCTCCTATCGGTGTACCCGAGTTTAGAGATAATGACTCTGTTAGTTGAGAGTAATTTCCAACTCGTTACAATAATAACAATAACAATATATGCCCACCACCTTTCAAATAGATGGTGGGGTTTTAGAGTTGGTAACTCGTGGTTGGAGGTTCTAAACCTCTTATCAGAGTACCCGAGTTTATTGATACCAACTCCATTAGTTGAGGGTAATTTCCAACTCGTCACAATAAGGGATATTTGCGGCGAAAATACCTAAATTTTATAGATTGTGACACTTAAATACCTAAGTCTTTTTTTTGTGGCTAAAATATATTTCGTCAACATTTTTTGGCACCCGTAGGTACCTAGGCGTTAAGTGTCAAGTAAACGTCTATGTGGTGGCTTTTGATTGGTCTAGGTGGATATATATATTTTTTTATTTTAAAAAAATCATTTAAATATTTAAAAAATTAAATAAAAATCTAATTAATAATACAACAAAAATCTTATTAACAACTATCTAAAAATTAAAACATTATCAAAATAAAAATAAAAATAACTTTACTATTATTTTAATTAACTAATTAATTAATAAAATCTTCAAAAACAAATCTGATTTTTGAAAATCACTTTAACCAACATATAAGAATTGATGATTACTTTTTTGTTTTTTCTCAAAATTACATTTGATGATTTGAAACCAATTTAATTTATGCAAATACACTACGATCACCATCATCAATCTTTGCTACCACCTATCAAAATAAAACTACAACAAACCAGGATATATATCTAAACACAATTCCAGAGAAACAATGCACAAAAGTAAGATCGAAGCTTCAATGGTACCAATAATACCAAGATCAGCTCTATCTACCACCAAGCATTACTCTTCCCAAATTTGTCCACCATTGTAAATGCACCCATCTCCCCAGATTTGTCATCCTCGACAAGCGTCCCTCTTCTAGATTTGTCCATTGTTGCCCACCACGCATTTCGTCGTCCCTAGCTTCGTTGTAGATATGTCGTCCCAAGACCTATGAACCAAGATCCCATCTCGAGCATCGATTAAGGTCTCGTCGCAAGCTTCGTCGGTGGCTGGGTGCCATTGAAGTCGGTGGCGGCTTCGTCATCCCAACCGTTGCCTGAGAAGAAAAAGAAGAAGAAGAATGAGGGAAGAAGGAGTAGAAGAAAGAGAGAAATTTTAGGGATTTTGTTTTTTATTTTTATTTTTTTGTTTAAGTTTAGTTTTTTTTAATTAGTGTAATTTTTATATAGTTTAAGTTTTAAATTACGTTTTAATTTGATTTAATTATTAAATTGATTTTTAAAATTTTAATTATATAAAGATGAATTTTGAAATATTTAAATGAATTTTTTAAAATAAAAAATAAAAAAAATATCCACTTGGACCAATCAGAAACTGCCACATAGACGTTTACTTGGCACTTAACGACCAGGTACCTACGGGTGCCAAAAAAGGTTAACGAAAGGTATTTTAGCCGCAAAAAATCAGATTTAAGTATTTAAGTGTCACAATCTATAAAACTTATGTATTTTTACCGTAAATATCCCTCACAATAATAACAATAACAATATACATGCCAATCTTTGGATGTTCTAAACTTCCCATATATATTTTTACTTAAGAATATATTGTGGATCCTCTTAATAAGGTGATGTTGTTGGTCTCCCAAGTCAGTAGTAAATTGGTAGTAGTATTTATGTTATCTTTTATCCAATGCTCGATATTTTTTCCCTTCAAGATTGTATTAACCATGTCAATTAAAAAAATTATTCTTGTAAATAGAAAAGATGATTCACTCTATTATATAATTGTAACATGTAATGAAATAAAAATATTGCAAAATATGTATCTGCAAATCCTATTACATGTGCTTGGAAGAAGATTTTGACCAATGAGACAAAGACACGTGGGAATTTTATTTCTCCACAAATTATAAGCATGTTTTCTTTTTCTTCACCTATAAACACCGATTAGCACGTTTTAATCACATGCGACTGCATTGTATGACACCATTAGCAGGCTTGATTAAACAATTTGTATAAGGTTTATAGACTGATAAGCCAATCAAGTTTTCAACTGATCACAAAATTATAATATTACAACATGACGCATACACATAATCAAATATTTATATATATATATTATATAATTATAATTAGAAATAATTTACAGCCGACCACCTTATATATACTAATATTTTATTTATTTGTTTATATATCTCTTGATTTTAATGTTATATAATATAAATATATTTACGGTAAAAATACACAAAGTATTATATTTGTAGTACTAAATTATTTTTTTGTCGGCGAAAGTATCTTCTGTCAATGTTTTGTTGCAGCAGTCAATTCCGATCGTTAAGTGTGTTTGTGACATATGTTTGTGAAAGTACAAAATTAAATGAATATTTGTGGTGAAGATACCTAATTTAATCGATATATGCGGCAAAAGTACCCAAATTATGAGATATTTGCGGCAAAAATATCCAGGTTATAAGCAAATTTGACATCGGGTGGTGGACTTATAAGCAAAATAAACAACTGCAACAAAATATGGACGGAATGTACTTTTGCTAACAAAAAAATAATATAGGCACTTAAGTGCCACCAATATAATAATCTAGGTAATTTCGCCGCAAATATTCCAAAAATATATAAATGTTAAAAAAAACGTTTATAAAATGAATTAATGGAATTTTATATTGTATGCCTGTGTTTTTTAATATAATTTTACAAAGAAAGGAGCAGAGTAAAAAATGATTCCCAAATGAGCTAGTCAGAGAAATGGGAGGACTCAAGCTCTCCAAATTTTTTTATTTCTTTATATTTTTTAATACATTGTAAATTAATAAAGAAATATATTTTAATATAAAAGTTTTAAAAAAAAATAGTATCAAGCCCTCCCAAATATTTATATATATATTTTTTTTTTCCATTTTAATTTCTTTTTCTGGCCCTCCCAAGTATTATTGAAATTCCTATATTTTGAGAACAAAAATATGTCTAGTTAATTATTACTTGAAAATATTATAATAATAAGTGGTTTTTAGTGGTGTGAAAATGGAGGAAATAGTACTTTATGAACTTATGTAATACAATTTCTTTTTTTTTTATTTTTAAAATCGTAGATCTAAAACATTAAAAAACTTGATTTAGAATCTTAGACACTGACTGGCAAAAAATAATAAAGGAATCCATATAAAAATATAACAATTATACAATCAATAATCCCCTATTATTATAATATAGGAGGATTCTCTGAGGATTTTCTAATGCACCCAAAAAAAGTTACAACCGTGGCTCAGAGAAAGTATTTTCGGTGATTTATTATAATCTAATTATTTAGAGCATTTTATAAATTTTCAGAAAATTTCAAATAATTTAGATTGTAAAAAATAAAGTTCAAACATGTAATCTTTCAGGCGTATAAAAATAAAAGTCACTCGTGCAACAAACCATTTAAACTTTATTTTCTACATTATAAATTATTCGAAATTTTCCAAAAATTTACAAAAAAAACTCTCTAAATAACCATAACATACACGGCCATAAAAAAATTTACGCCAAAAATATTTTCAGAACTAAAAACTGAAGAGGTATACCAGAGTGCATTTGTTGGGGTGCACAAAAAAAATTACCCTATATATTATATATAGTATATACAACCATGATACAATACGTCATGATTGATTGATAATAAGTAGTTTGGCTTATACTCAATATTAATTATATTGTGTCACATTAATAATAATAATGTTGCATTTTCTAATTGTCGTGGGGTCTAGAAGTCACATGCAATGCAACTATAAATAATATATTTTTATAACAATTTGATTATAATTGATTTGTTTATATTCTTGGTTGGTATGCTAATACATAAGACTATGAACTTTTTGAAATTTTGAAATTTATATATATGACAATTTTTTTTATAGGAGCTTCATTTTAAGTCCTACCGGTAGAACTTTCAGTGTTTCTTGACTCGTGAATAGTTTTCGGCGTGACTTTTTTTTATGACCGTGTATATTGTAACTATTTAGAGTATCTTGCAAATTTTCAGAAAATTCTAAATAGTTTACAGTACCGAAAACTAGGTTCAAATATGTTATTTTCTACGCGTATAAAAAAAATTAGTCACGCATACAACAACATGTTTGAACCTAGTTTTCGGTACTGTAAACTAATCGGAATTTTCTGAAAATTTGCAAGATGCCCCTAAAGGGGAATTCCAATATATATATATTTATATATATAAATAGATAGGGAATTTCTCATGTAGGGGCTTCAAAAAAGCCCTACCGTAGGGCTCTCAGTGTTTCTTGACCCGTGAACAGTTTTTGGCGCGAATTTTTTTATAACCGTGTATATTGTAGCTATTTAGAGCATCCTGCAAAATTTCAGAAAATTCCGAATAATTTACAGTACCGAAAACTTGGTTCAAACATGTTGTTGCACGTGTGACTAATTTTTTTTATGCGCGTAGAAATCAAAATGTTTGAACTTAGTTTTCGGTACTGTAAACTATTCGGAATTTTCTGAAACTTTGTAGGATGCTCTAAATAGCTATAATATATACGGTCATAAAAAAAATTCGCTCCAAAAATTATTCACGGGTTGAGAAATAGTGAGAGCCCTACAATAGGGCTCTTTTTGAAGCCCCTACATGAGAATTGCCATACATATATATATATATATATATATGTGCCAGAGAGCATATTCGAACAAATTTTTGTGCAGTCTTCCGTGACCTGCAGTGCACTCCAAGGCTTCTACAACATTATTAGCATATTCTCCCTTGTTTCTTTATTCCCTTATTATTGTTGACTCTTTAATTTCCACAAATTATTACAAAAGTCAAAACTACACTACAAGATCAAACTACCACAAATTCTAACTTAAAAAATACAAAAAGAATTTTTTTTTGAACCCTCTTTGTTAAATAATTATTTGAACTTGAAAAATATTTTTTTGGACTTTATATTTTATAAATTAGATCAAAATAGTTTCTCAAGCTTGATTAAAGTTAAAATATTTTTGCTCTCAAATTTTACTCATAGTCATTGGTATGAAGTATGTGTTGATCTTTGATGTTATATTAAAAAAAAAATTGACTATAAAATGACTATTTTAATCCATTTTATAAAATATGGAGTCCAAAAAATTATTTAGGAAAAACAATAGTACAAAATAATATTCTTATGGGAAGTCAAGATTAAAAGCTCAACTAATTAATCTCACAAGACTCGTGCATTGTGTTCTTCCTAACAAACCTACTAGTTGGGAAAAGTGGCTAATTTGAATAGTGACACTTAATTCATAAATAATTAAATTTATGACATGTGTAAATAATTTGTAATATTCTAATACGAGAATTGTAAAATGGCATTATTGGTGCTCAACACCACAAATAGTGACAAATCGTTATTGGTGCAATCTAATATCAGATCTTACATATTTGAATTTAATAAGTATTATGGAATATCTCTAACCAACTATAGGATGTCACCTCATGTAATATTGGACAACTTAAGGTATCAAATAACAACACTCTTCCAATAATGAGTTACTAGAGATGCACATTTTTCTCATGGGGATGGGGACTCGTCCCTAATGGACCGAGGAATCCCCGTCTAAATGGGGAACGGGGCGAGGATGAAGATAATTTTCAATCCCCGAATGTTAAATGAGGTGAGGACGGGAATAGCACTCCCTGCCCCGACGGAGCTCCATTTAAATTTTTATATATTTTTGTAATATTTTATATGTATTTTATATATTTCTTTATGTGTTATTATAATATAGTAAGAACTTTTTTAATATTTTAAATTTTATTTAGGATAATATTTAATATTTTAAATAATAAATATTGTGTAATATTTTAATTTATATATAATTTACAATTTTTATTTTAAAATTTTAATGTAAAATTTATCTTTTAAATAAATAGGTCTGCGTAGGGATTCCTCGCCCCAATAAAAAATACTCCATTCCACTCTTGACAAGAGAATAAGCGAAGATTGAGAAAAACGAGAATTAAAAATATGAATAAGAACGAAAACGGAGTAGTCCCTGCCAGTCCCCCGCTCCTGTCCCCACCGCGCCCGCGCCTCGTGTGCATCACTATGTGTTAGTTTACACCAACCCACTATCAAAGAACAAATAAATAAAGTGATACAAATTTAGAAAAGAGAAGTCTTGAATTGTGGCTGCTGAGTGCACGTTTTTCACATGAAGATATTTAAGGATTCCATGAAAGAGGTTTGGTGGATGATATTGTTTCAAACACTATATACTGTATATATAGCATAAGCATATAGTAGATTATTATTGTTAGTACCTAACACTTTACATGCTAATCAAATTTGTTTCCGCTACCTAATGTTGTTTTATCACTATACAAAATGTTTGGTACACAAAATATATTTTTATAAACAAACTGTACTGTATATAATAATATTTCTTTTATTTAAAAAAATAATTAATAAATATATGTGGACAGAGTATTTTGTCTGTAAAATAACAATTAATTATTTGAGTTAAATAAATAAATAAAAAATAACTAGGACTACACTTTTAATGATTTCTATTTATTTGTAATAGTTAGGTTACTGTTATAATTTTAGTTAAGGTTAAGGGTAGGTAGTTTATGCAACAAACAATATATTTTTGGACAAATATGCAAGTTGCAACAATCAATTTTAATTAGAAAATTTTCCTACAATTAATCAAATAAATAATATTATAAAAATATCTAATAAATAAAAGATTGTTACTATAAATTTAGAAAATATCATTTTGGCATTTGTATTTTTTCGAAATACACAATCAGTTTTCATATTTTGTTAAATGATAATTCAGATCTTATATTTTACAAAGCGAAAAAAATAGTTGAGAAGCTGAGAATAAAATATTATATTTAAATTTTTTTTTTACTAAAATTAGTTATAAGATACTATTATCTAAATTATCATTTAACAAAACCCAAAAATTAATGGAATATCTAAGAAAAACACATAACCAAACTGATATTTTCCCTCATAAATTTCAATTTTGAGTACAAGACCAGCATACTCTTTTTTTTTCTTTTGCCAATTTGGCACTAAAAGACAATATTATAATAATTACAGTAAATTATATAATCAAATACTCCATCAAAAAATAATACTAAAGTATATAGTAAACTATATAATCAAATACTCCATCAAAAAATAATACTATAGTATATAGTAAACTATATAATCAAATCAAACACTCTACCAATTATAAAATTTAGCTGAGTAAATTTTAATAAACTATTATTTATACTTATATTTTTTTTCTAAAACCTTTACCGAATTAGTTGGTATTAATTCCTAAAACATATAATACCGTAATTCTTTTAAGCGTGATTAAAGACCGTTTCATGTTTTGTCAACAAAAATTTCTATCTTAAATTGTACAATTAGTTTTCAGATTCATATTGCTCGATACAAATCAGGCAATGTTAATTCAGTTTCTCTCAATTTATTATAGTTAATCACTAATCAGTCGGATTAATCACAAACTCAATTTTGGTGTCCTCCAACGGTGCTTTGATTAAATTTTAATTATGGTCATTTGGCATTAATGCTTACCTATTATCTTTTTAATACAAAATTATATTAATTAAGACACTAAAAAACAGAGAATAAAAGCAGATTATTTCCCTGAATTAATAGTAAATACTCTCACAAAAAAATCTTTCGTAATAAACTTCTTCTTCTCTTTCTTTCATAATTAAACTTCAATATATATACAATTTAACCGTAGTACATATACTTAAATTGCAGATCAAATCCAATATTTAAACCAAATAAGAAAAATTATTTTAAAAAAAAAGATATATTAAAATTCAATATATATCTTAAACAAAACTGGAGAAGAAGAAGAAGAAGGAGAATATCGGAGAAGAATCAAGAAGAAGAGTCAGAAGGTTGATCGGGAGACCAGAGGAAAGAGAGCGAATTCGTCGAACCTTTCTGGTTTCTCTTCGGAATAGTATTGATCTTCTTCAGTTGCTGCAAACTGAGGTCGCTTAGCTGAGCCGTAGCGGCGTTGGAAGGACTTTGTGGCGGTTGTTGGTGGAGATCGTCGGCGACGTCACGTCTCCTGATCTGAACCGGAACAACAGATTTAGGTGCCGCCTCTGCGGTGGCAGTAGAGCTCAGCGACGGCCGAGGGTAGAAGAAATCGGTAGGGAAAAAGTTGTACTGAAGACCCGCCATGAAAGAGAACGAGAGAGAGAGAAAAAAAGCTTTGAAAATATCGAAGAATCTGGATTTTTGGTGTTAAAAGTAGTGTGCGATTTGGGGGTATATATAGGGACGAAAATATGTGTAGTTTTATTTTTTGTTTTTCTGTTATTTTTTTTAATAGTCAAACAGGTGTAGGTTGTTCGTTGTGGTTGTTAAGCGCGTGGCGTTGGTTTTTGAGAGAAAATTTAAATAAATAAATAAATAATTATTTATTTATTTAATTAGTTATTACTGTGTGCTTCTTTATATATTTGTGACATTTTTATTGATAGTTTTATTATTTACTATGTGCCTTTTCGATTCTTCCACCAAGATTCTAGTAAGAATAATTATAGAAAGGGAAAGTTTTGTGAGATTTTAATAAATTGATCTTTTTTATAAGATTTTATTACTTAATTGAAGTGTTGTTTGATATTTTTAGAAATCTTACAAATAAAAAATATATATTTCTATATAAAAATTATTCAATAAATAAATAAGCAAATTCATTAAAACTTTTTTTTTTTAAAGTAATGATAGAATTTTTTTTTTCATGTTAAGTTTTAAACCTCTCATCTTTGTGCACACTCATACTACTGAAATCTGAAAATGGATATGAAAATTTGAATATTTTTATGATATGGGAACTGAACTCAGGTGAAACCTACTTCTACAAGTAATTTTTTAGATGCATATGAATATGAAATACTCCATAATTAATATTACTTTTTAAAAAATAAAAAAAATCTTAAGTCAATTGGTTTTTAGTAAATGATTAATTTTATTTTTGAAACTTATAATATAAAAATAGATATATACAAACTATTTGGAAACACAAATTCTCGAACTATTAAAATAAATATAATTTTTTTAAAATATGACTTTTATACTTTTAATGTGCAAAAATATGAGAATTATACTTTTTTTAATTTGTATGGAAAAATTTATTAAAGACAAAATTAAAGTGGTACGTATGATCCATATGGGAAGGTTGACAGAGGGGAGCTGTAGAGATGCTTGGAATGCAGATACCACCATTACTGCCGAGAGGATCTTGACTGCTGAAAGGACCTTGAGCACCAAGACCACCGTGACTGCCAAGTCCACTTCGAACGCCAAGACCACTGCGAACGCCGAGACCACCATGATTGCCGAGATCACCTTGACTGCCGAGAGGAGGAGACGAACTCCTAGGGACGGAGACAGGCGGAGGACACCGCAGATGGGCCGGAGAGGAGGAGGGAGCAGCAGCTGGACACAGATCGTCACGAGAGGGAGAAGAGGAGGCAACGTCAGGAGCCACAGCCATGGTCGGGGTCGGAGAAGGAGCAGACGGCAGCACCGGAGCCGAGGGAGAAGACGTAGCAGCAGCCCTGGGCGTAGGAGGAAGGCTGGAGGTCGATGAGTTGCGCGGCAGGGAGGCTCTCGTGCGGACCATGAAGGGCAACGGCAAGAACTTGACTGAAGAAGAAGGAGAATCTTAAGAGGCGGATGAGAAGGCTTAGGGTTTCTATTGAGAAGAAGATGGGTTGTTACGTGAATGGGCAGGAAAGATAATATGCACTCATACCATATTACAAGAAAGCCCAAAAACACTCCGAAAAACAACCTGCTATTATTGAGAAAATGGGCACAATAAATAGGCCCAAAAGATACAAAAATAACAAACTAACAAACTCAACAAAAAAAAATAACACCCAAATCAGTTACAACAAAATATAACACCTAATAAACTGGCATACATAATAATTCAAAATATTAAAGTCATTAAATAAGTGACAAAAAATAGGAGTGAGAGAATGTAATAAAAAAGAAAGTGATAAAATAAATAATAGAAAAAATGAGAAAAAAAAAGTGAGGAGGGAAAACAATTGGAAAGAAAGTGATAAAAGAGTTAATAATGTGAAAACTAAAAAGGTTAAGAAAAAAATATTTTTAAAAAAGATTTAAAGTAGTTTTTTTATGTTCTCAAAATTTCCCAAAGAATATAAATATATATTTTCAAATATGCTTACCACTTGTATAATATATATATTTAAAATATGAAGGTGTACAAAAAGTACACAAGCCTATATATATTTATGACAATAAGTATCAATCATGATTTTTTTTTTCATTTTTTAAAAAGCTTTCTTCCAATACACATTTGGGTCGAAGGGTGGAATATTAAAAAAATGACAATTATTATGATAGAAAAAAATATATACATAAAAAATACACTTATCATTACAATTAAAAAAATAGAAAAGAAGATCAAGGATACATAAAGGAGGATCTTAATATCCACTTATTAAATTAGAGCATGTAGAATGTAGTGTCAAAAAGCTGTAACAATACTATATTTAATATATTTTACAAAAAAATATAACTTTAATATGTTAAAAAAAAGTGTATTAAATTTGTCACGGACAAAAAGTTGTGTCAAATTTAGTATATTAATAAATGTTATTTTTTTATTTACCATGTTATTACTAATTATTATAATTGAGTAATTGACAAATAATAATGAACCATATATCATTTTTTATTTTTGTTTCATGACAAATTTCTTAGAATACATAATATAGGTAATAAAAAATTAATTTTTGTATGTTCTTAGTAAATATTAAATAAATTATTTATTTTTTGTCTTAATTTGTATCTTGTACATTGGATCACAATTATAAATATTTGACCAAATATATAATTAACTCTTTTTTTATGCTACATCATTATTGCAACTTTAGCATAACCATGTTTGTATAAAGAAACATATACCAAAATATGGCCCACCTTAACTAAGACCAACTTGCTTTGTTTCTTGGGACTAAAATACTATATGACATAACATCTAAAAGCTACTCATTCAACTAAACCAAATTCCAAATTCAACACACACACACATTTATATAATTGAAATCATGGCATGAATCATGAATGTGGGGGAAAAAGGCAAATCAATTTGGACTCTATTGAGTGTAATAAAGTAGAGTCACTATATGTGGTCGATGTGAACTTCTTTTGTCCCCAACTCTTTCAACCTACGCCACCCCCTAATTATCTTTCTCCTTATAACCAGTCAACTTGCTTTTTATATATTTTGGTACACCCTTTTGTGGAGTTAAGAGACACCAGCTTCATTAGTTGAGGGTAGTTTCTAATGGGTAAGCTTTCACAATAATAACAAGAACAATATATGCCCACCACCTTTAGATGTATGGTGGGGTTTTAGAGTTGGTAACTCAAGGTTGGAGGTTCTAAACCTCCTATCGGTAAACCAGAGCTTAGAGATACCGACTCCATTAGTTGAGCGCAATTTCCAACTCATTACAATAATAACAATAACAATATATGCCCACCACCTTTATATAGATGGTGGGGTTTTAGAGTTGGAGGTTCTAAAACCTCCTATTGCTATACCAGATTTGTCATCCCTGACAAGCATTCCTCTTCCAGATTTGTCCATCGTGGCCCACCACACATTTCGTCGTCCCTAGCTCCGTTGTAGATCTGTCGTCCCAAGACCTATGAACCAAGATCCCATCTCGAGCATCGATTCAGGTCTCGTCGCAAGCTTCGTCGGTGGTTGGGTGCCATTGAAGTTGGCGGCGGCGACTTCGTCGTCCCAACCGTTGCCTGAGAAGAAAAAGAAGAAGAAGAACGGGGAAGAAGGAGTAGAAGTAAGAGAGAGTTTTTAGGGATTTGATTTTTATTTTTATTTTTTGTTTAAGTTTAGTTTTTTTTAACAATAACAATATATGCCCACCACCTTTATATAGATGGTGGGGTTTTAAAGTTGGTAACTCAAGGTTGGAGGTTCTAAACCTCCTATCAGAGTACCCGAGTTTATTGATACCAACTCCATTAGTTGAGGCTAATTTCCAACTCGTCACAATAAGGGATATTTGCGGCGAAAATACCTAAGTTTTATAGATTGTGACACTTAAATACCCAAGTCTTTTTATTATGGCTAAAATACATTCCGTCAACATTTCTTGGCACCTGTAGGTACTTGGCCGTTAAGTGCCAGGTAAACGTCTATGTAGCGGCTTCTGATTGGTCCAAGTGGATATTTTTTTATTTTTTATTTTAAAAAATTCATTTAAATATTTAAAAATTAAATAAAAATTTAATTAAAAATAAAACAAAAATCTGATTAACAACTATCTAAAAATAAAAATAAAAATAATTTTATTATTATTTTAATTAACTAATTAATAAATAAAATCTTCAAAAACAAATCTGATTTTTGAAAATCACGTTAACCAACATATGAGAATTGATGATTACTTTTTTGTTTTTTCTCAAAATTATATTTGATTATTTGAAACCAATTTAATTTATGCATATACACTACGACCACCTACGACCACCATCATCAATCTTTGCTGCCACCTATCAAAATAAAACTACAACAAACCAGGATATATATCCAAACACAATTCCAGAGAAAGAATGCACAAAAGTAAGATCGAAGCTTCAATGGTACCAATAATACCAAGATCAGCTTTGTCCACCACCAAGCAATACTCTTCCCAAATTTGTTCACCACTATAAAAGCACCCATCTCCCCATATTTGTCATCCTTGAAAAGCGTCCCTCTCCGAGATTTGTCCATCGTTGCCCACCACGCATTTCGTCATCCCTAGCTCCGTTGTAGATCTATCGTCCCAAGACCTATGAACCAAGATCCCATCTCGAGCATCGATACAGGTCTCGTCGCAAGCTTCGTCGGTAGCTGGGTGCCATTGAAGTCGGCGGTGGCTTCGTCGTCCCAACCGTTGCCTGAGAAGAAAAATAAGAAGAAGAACAGGGGAAGAAGAAGTAGAAGTAAGAGAGAGTTTTTAGGGATTTTGTTTTTTATTTTTATTTTTTGTTTCAGTTTAGTTTTTTTTAATCAGTGTAATTTTTATATAGTTTAAGTTTTAATTTGATTTAATTATTAAATTGTTTTTTAAAATTTTAATTATATAAAGATAAATTTTTAAATATTTAAATGAATTTTTTAAAATAAAAAAAATATCCACTTGGACCAATCAGAAGCAGCCATATAGACGTTTACTTGGCACTTAACGGCCAAATACCTACGGGTGCCAAAAAATATTGACGGAATGTATTTTAGCTGTATAAAAAAAAGACTTAGATGTTTAAATGTCACAATCTATAAAACTTAAGTATTTTTACCGCAAATATCCCTCACAATAATAACAATAACAATATACATGCCAATCTTTGGGTTGGTTAGTCAAAGTTGGATGTTCTAAACTTCCCATATATATTTTTTTGTAAAAATATATTGTCGATCCATGTTGTTGGTCTCTCAAGTCAGTAGTAAACTAGTAATAGTATTTATGCTATCTTTTATCGAATGCTCGATATTTTTTCCCTTCAAGATTGTATTAACAATGTCGATTAAAAAAATTAGTGTTGTAAATACAAAAGATCATTCACTCTATCATATAATTGTAACATGTAATGTAATAAAAATATTGCAAAATATGTATCTGCAAATCCAACTACATGTGCTTGGAAGAAGATTTTGACCAATGAGACAAAGACACGTGGGAGATTTGATTTCTCCACAAATTATAAGCATGTTTTCTTTTTCTTCACCTATAAACACCGATTAGCACGTTTTAATCACATGCGACTGCATTGTATGTCACCATTAGCAGGCTTGATTAAACAATTTGTATAAGGTTTATAGACTGATAAGCCAATCAAGTTTTCAACTGATCACAAAATTATAATATTACAACATGACGCACACACATAATAATATATTTATATATATTATATAATTATAATTAGAAATAATTTAGAGCCGACCACCTTATATATACTAATATTTTATTTATTTGTTTATATATCTCTTGATTTTGTGTTATATATAATATAAGGATATTTGCGGTAAAAATATCTAAATTATCACGTTTGTAGTACTTAAGTATTTAAATTATTTTTTGTCGGCGAAAATATCTTCCGTTTATGTTTTGTTGCAGCTGTCAATTCTAATCGTTAAGTGTGTTTGTAACATATGTTGGTGAAGGTACCTAATTTGATAGATATGTGTGGCAAAAGTATCCAACTTATGAGATATTTGCGGCAAAAATATTCAGGTTATAAGCAAATTTGACATCGCGTGGTGGACTTAACAGCAAAATAAACAACTGCAACAAAATATTGACGAAATGTGCTTTTGCCGACAAAAAAATAATTTGGGTACTTAAGTGCTACCAACATAATAATTTAGATATTTTCACCGCAAATATTCTTATAATATATAAAGGTTAAAAAAAACGTTTATAAAATGAATTAATGGAATTTTATATTGTATGCCTGTTTTTTTAATATAATTTTACAAAGAAAGGAGCAGAGTAGAAAATGATTCTCAAATGAGCTAGTCAGAGAAATTGGAGGACTCAAGCTCTCCAATTTTTTTTTATTTCTTTATATTTTTTATACATATTAAATTAATAAAGAAATATATTTTAATATAAAAGTTTTAAAAAAAATAGTATCAAGCCCTCCCAAATATTTTTATATATATATTTTCCATTTTAATTTTTTTTCTGGCCCTCCCAAGTATAATTGAAATTCCTCTATTTTGAGAACAAAAATATGTCTAGTTAATTATTACTTGAATATATTATAATAATAAGTGATTTTTAGTGGTGTGAAAATGGAGGAAATAGTATTTTATGAACTTATGTAATACAATTTCTTTTTTTTTTTTAAATCGTAGATCTGAAACATTAAAAAACTTAATTTAGAATCTTAGACACTGACTGGCAAAAAATAATAAAGGAATTCATATAAAAATATAACAATGATACAATCAATAATCCCCTATTATAATATAGGAGGAATCTCCGTGTACCCCAAAAAAAGTCACAACAGTGCACCCTTTTGATGTTTTTGGCTCGAAAAGTATTTTTGGCGATTTATTTTTACGATCGTGTACATTGCAGTTATTTAGAACATTCTGTAAATTTTCAGAAAATTTTAAATAATTTAGATTATCAAAAATAAAATTCAAACACGTAACCTTCCAAACGCATAAAAAAAACAGTCACACACGTGCAACTAACTATTTAAACTTTATTATCTACACTGTAAATTATTCAAAATTTTTCAAAAATTTACAGAAAACTCTCTAAATAACTACAATATACAAAACTATAAAAAAATTTGCGCCAAAAATACTTTCCAAACTAAAAATTGAAGAGGTATAACGGAGTGCATATTTTGGGGTGCACAACAAAATTACCCTATAATATATAGTATAGAACCATGATACATTACGTCATGATTGATTGATAATAAGTAGTTTGGCTTATACTCAATATTATTAATTATATTGTGTCACATTAATAATGTTGCATTTTCTACTTGTCGTGGGGTCTAGGAGTCACATGCAATGCAACTATAAATAATATATTTTATAACAATTTGATTATAATTAATTTGTTCGTATTCTTGGTTGGTATGCTAATACATAAGACTATGAACTTTTTGAAATTTTCTCTTATGTATATGCCAAAGAGCATATTCGAACAAATTTTTGTGCAGTCTTCCGTGACCTGCAGTGCACTCCAAGGCTTCTACAATAATATTATTAGCATATTCTCCATTGTTTCTTTATTCCCTTATTATTGTTGACTCTTTAATTTCCACAAATTATTACAAAAGTCAAAACTACAATACAAGATCAAACTACCACAAATTCTAACTTAAAACATACATAAAGAAATTTTTTTTTGAACCCTCTTTGTTAAATAACTATTCGAACTCGAAAAATAGCTTTTTGACTCGTATTTTATAAATTAGATCAAACTAGTTTCTCAAGCTTGATTATAATTAAAATATTTTTGCTCTCAGATTTTACTCATAGTCATTTGTATGAAGTATCTGTTGATCTTTGATGTTATATTCAAAATTATTTTGACTATAAAATTACTATTTTAATCTTGTTGGAGTAATCCTTATATAATTGGCAAATGACGTGTGTTGTTAAGAGATCATTAAACAACTTTTCTCTTCTGTTACGTTTTTTGCCTTGTCAGTTATAACAGATTTTTAGTCAGTTAAAACAGAACTGATTTTTCTTTCAACACGTGAAAGAACTGGAGCTGCAGCTATATATATCCAGGGGTTTCATTAGTTGAAGGGGAGAAGAAATTCAGAGGTTTTGAGAGGCTTAGAAAAGAGAGAAAGAGAGAACAAGGGTTAATTTTTTTTGTACATTGTTGAGTGTGTGAGAGTTTACTGTGGTGTAAACTAAGTGCTCATTTTTGAGTTGTACAGAGTGTTCAAGAACCTTTGGAGAGGAAGAAGGGTTGCTTTGTATTGTAACATTGATTCATTATAGTGGAGAAGTGCTCGGACTGGATGTAGGCCTTATTTTAAGGCTGAACCAGTATAAATCTCTCTGTGTGATTCGTTTTCTTCCCCTTTCTTATTGTTGTTCTCTAAGTGTTTGTGTTTTAGTACATTTTTCTGTGTATATTTGTTCTTGGTTTGTTTTGCAGGTGAATCTTGGAGCCTTGGGGTCGTGGATTGCTTTACCACGACAAATCTATTTTATAAAATAAGTCCAAAAAATTATTTAGGAAAAACAATAGTACAAAATAATATTCTTATGGGAAGTGCTCAACTAATTAATCTCACAAGACTCGTGCATTGTGTTCTTCCTAACAAACCTACCAGTTGGGAAAAGTGGCTAATTTGAATAGTGACACTTAATTCATAAATAATTAAATTTATGACGCGTATAAATAATTTGTAAAATTCTAATACAAGAATTGATAATAGGCACTATTGGGCCCACAAAGAGTGACATATTGTTATTAGTGCAATCTAATATCAGGTCCTACATATTTGAATTTAATAAGTATTATAGAGTATCTCTAATCAATTATAGGATGTCACCTCATGTAATATTGTGCAACTTAAGGTACCAAATAGCAACACTCTTCCAATAATGAGTTACTAGAGATGCAAATTTTCCCCATGGGGACGTGGACCCGCCTCTAATGGGGCGGGGAGTCCCCGTCTAAATAGGGAATGGGGCGAGGATGAGGATAATTTTCAATCCCCGAACGTTAAATGAGGCAGGAACGAGGATAGCACTCCCCGCCCAGACAGAGCTTCATTTAAATTTTTATATATTTTTGTAATATTTTATATGTATTTTATATCTTTCTTTATATGTTATTGTAGTATAGCAGTAACTTTTTTAATATTTTAAATATTATTTAAAATAATGTTTAATATTTTAAATAATAAATATCGTGCAATATTTTAATTTACATATAATTTATGATTTTTATTTTAAAATTTTAATGTAAAATTTATCTTTTAAATAACTAGGTCTACGTGGGGATTCTCCGCCCTAATAGGGGATTCTCCATCCCACTCCTGACAAAGAATAAGCGTAGATAGAATAGGAACGAGAATTAAAAATATAAATAGGGACGGGAACGGGGGAACACTCCCCGCCAGTCCCCTGCCCCGTGTGCATCACTATGTGTTAGTTTACACCAACCCACTAACGAAAGAACAGACAAAGTGATACAAATTTAGAAAAGAAAAGTCATGAATTGTGGCTGCTGAGTGCACGTTTTTCACATGAAGATATTTAAGGATTCCATGAAAGAGGTTTGGTAGATGATATTGTTTCGAACACTATATACTGTATATATATATATATAGCATAAGCATATGGTAGATTATTATTGTTAGTACCTAACATTTTACATGCTAATCAAATTTGTTTCCGCTACCTAATGTTGTTTTATCACTACACATGTTTGGTACACAAAATATATTTTTATAAACAAACTGTATATAATAATATTTCTTTTTATTTTAAAAAATAATTAATAAATATATGTGGACAGAGTATTTTGACTATAAAATAATAATTAATTATTTGAGTTAAATAAATAAATAAAAAATAACTAGGACTACACTTTTAATGATTTCTATTTATTTGTAATAGTTAGGTTACTGTTATAATTTTAGTTAAGGTTAAGGGTAGGTAGTTTATGCAACAAACAATTTTTTTTTTTTTTGGACAAATATGCAAGTTGCAACAATCAATTTTAATTGGAAAATTTTCCTACAATCACTCAAATAAATAATATTGTAAAAATATCTAATAAATAAAACATTGTTACTATATATTTAGAAAATATTATTTTTGCAATTATATGTAATCAGGACATGTATTTTGTTAAATGATAATTCAGATCATGTACTTTACAAAATGAATCAAAATAATACCCTAGACCTGATTTTAGTCAAAATATTTTCAATTATAAGATCAATTCTCAGGTTGTTAGTGATTTGATAAATTCATAGAAACGAAATAAGTAGTCAAAAAATTGAGAATGAAATATTATATTTGAATATTTTTTCGATCAAAATTGAGTATAAGATAGTATTTTATTACATTTTGTAAAACACAATATCTAAATTATCATTTAACAAAACATAAAAATCAATCAGCTATTTAAGAAAAAAACGTAGCACCAAACTGATATTTTTCCTAGTAAATTTCAATTTTGAGTACGTGTCCAGCATGCTCTTTTTTTCCTTTTGCCAATTTGATACTAAAAGACAATATTATAATATTTAGTAAATTATATAATCAAATACTCCATCAAAAAATAATACTAAAGTATATAGTAAAGTATATAATCAAATACTCTACCAATTATAAAATTTAGCTGAGTAAATTTTCATAAACTATTAATTATACTTATATATTTTTTTTCTAAAACCTTTACCGAATTAGTTGGTATTAATTCCTAAAACATATAATACCGTAATTCTTTTAAGCGTGATTAAAGACCGTTTCATGTTTTGTCAACAAAAATTTCTATCTTAAATTGTACAATTAGTTTTCAGATTCATATGGCTCGATACAAATCAGGCAATGTTAATTCAGTTTCTCTCAATTTATTATATAGTTAATCACTAATCAGTCGGATTAATCACAAACTCAATTTTGGTCCCCTCCAACGGTGCTTTGATTAAATTAATTATGGTCATTTGCCATTAATGCTTACCTATTATCTTTTTAATACAAAATTATATTAATTAAGACAATAAAAAACAGAGAACAAAAGCAGATTATTTCCCTGAATTAATAGTAAATACTCTCACAAAAAATTCTTTCGTAATAAACTTCTTCTTCTCTTTCTTTCATAATTAAACTTCAATATATATACAATTTAACCGTAGTGCATGTACTTAAATTGCAGATCAAATCCAATATTTAAACCAAATAAGAAAAATTATTTTTAAAAAAAAGATATATTAAAATTCAATATATATCTTAAACAAAACTGGAGAAGAAGAAGAAAAAGGAGAATATCGGAGAAGAATCAAGAAGAAGAGTCAGAAGGTTGATCGGGAGACCAGAGGAAAGAGAGCGAATTCGTCGAACCTTTCTGGTTTCTCTTCGGAATAGTATTGATCTTCTTCAGTTGCTGCAAACTGAGGTCGCTTAGCTGAGCCGTAGCGGCGTTGGAAGGACTTTGTGGCGGTTGTTGGTGGAGATCGTCGGCGACGTCACGTCTCCTGATCTGAACCGGAACAACAGATTTAGGTGCCGCCTCTGCGGTGGCAGTAGAGCTCAGCGACGGCCGAGGGTAGAAGAAATCGGTAGGGAAAAAGTTGTACTGAAGACCCGCCATGAAAGAGAATGAGAGAGAGAGAAAAAAAGCTTTGAAAATATCGAAGAATCTGGATTTTCGGTGTTAAAAGTAGTGTGCGATTTGGGGGTATATATAGGGACGAAAATATGTGTAGTTTTTATTTTTTGTTTTTCTGTTATTATTTTTAATAGTCAAACAGGTGTAGGTTGTTCGTTGTGGTTGCTAAGCGCGTGGCGTTGGTTTTTGAGAGAAAATTTAAATAAATAAATAGAGAAAATTTAAATAAATACATTGTGCTTCTTTATATATTTGTGACATTTTTATTGATAGTTTTATTATTTACTATGTGCCTTTTCGATTCTTCCACCAAGATTCTAGTAAGAATAATTATAGAAAGGGAAAGTTTTGTGAGATTTTAATAAATTGATCTTCTTATATAAGATTTGATTACTTAATTGAAGTTTTGTTTGATATTTTTAGAAATCTTACAAATAAAAAATATATATTTCTATTTAAAAATTATTCAATCAATAAATAAGCAAATTCATTAAAACTTTTTTTTTAAAAGTAATGATAAATTTTTTTTTTTCATATTGAGTTTTAAACCTCTCATTTTTATGAACACTCATATGCTACTCAACCGCTTGAGCAGAAATCTGAAAAACAAATATGAAAATTTGAATACTTTTTATGATATGAAAACTGAATTTTAAGGGAGTGTTTGGTATGAGGTTTGAGTTTAGGAAAGTAAAGTTAGATGAGGTTTAGATTAAGAAAATGTGAAACTCAAGTATTTAAAGGGGTTAAGATTACCCTCAAATAAAGCTAAAAAATAGGACTTATTTGGAAACACAAACCCCTAAGTCATTAAAAATAAATTTACTTAGATTTGACATTCACATTCCCACCAAACTAAACCTGTAACACCCTCACTTATTTTAGTTAAAAACCATATTTGAGGTGTTATGTTTTAAAACTATATCATAATTTATTTCTGCGGAAGTCTGGACATTTTTTTTTTTTTTTTAAAACTTGAAAACTTATTTCACATTATTTACATTAAACATAAAGTGTTTCTCAAACATATTATACATAAGTATTAAATAACCCAATTTATTTTCAAAACATAACTTCACACTTTATTACAAACATCTCACTGATAACTGAAATAACCCACAAAAAGGTCGATGTGTTCATATGTACAAATCAGGGTCAGGACCATGCTTCAGTTCTCCTCATATCATTCACATATTTCTTTCTCTACCTGCAACACAAGACAACTGTGAGCCTAAAGCTCAGTAAGCAAAGTAATGCATGCAATGCTAATGATTACCCAATATCAATGGACATATACAACTTCTTTTTAAATTTTGGGCCCCTTAATATTGTGCACACTGTTTGAATTGGTCAATGCCTGCAGGGCTTGTTACACATATAATACAAAATCCCATGGGTTCTCCTCCGGCTAGCCTTCACCACAGTAGGGCACATTAAAAACCTTATTCCATCGTTGCCCCGTCAGGCTCAAGAGTTAAGGCGGCCACACACTGTGGTGTCAATACATATAACAATAACTCATATGGAGGAGAATAAAAACGGAAATATGGCAAACAATATAATTGGTTCACTAAACCTAGCCCAAATTATTGGGCAGCCACTATAAGCCTACTATAGGCCTCCGTTTACACTTATTAACACTTTCATTTGCCTTTTCAAAACAGTGGCACTGAACTTAAACTTCTTATTACAACTTTCTTTTATGTTGCACAAAACTTGCAAAGGCATTATATAATTAATCATCATAATATCATGCATGGTCTTATATCATATAATAATTTACCATATCACTATTATGCCATGCATACAAATTTATGATGAAGTGTCACTGTATGTTAATACCACTTACTCACAAAATATTCATATAATGCATGCTTTCACATAACACATAATTCTTGTGTTGCAGTTGAGTACTTTACTTACCTTTTGTCCACAATATATTTCACCGTGTAACAAGTGATGTCTTAGGTATTGATGTGCTTATCCTGACAATAGCATGGATTTCTCATCATAATGATGGCAGTAATACATTGAACTCTCATTTAAAAAATACCCATAAGACTTCATATCAAATTTCATACCCAAAACATGCCTAAAATGCCTTAAACCACCTAGATCGAGCATTAGATTTATCTTAGACATTTGGGGAAATTTTGACAGAGTTTCCCCTTAATTTTAGCTATCCTCAAATATCAAAATACACCAATAATCAACATCAATTAACCTGACATAACCATATATCCCAAATACCAACATGATTCATCATAAAGTTATCATATACCGATTTTGATAAAATTCTTATCTCCTAGATCATCACCCAAATTAAATGAGTCTCCACATATATTCAAACATTTATAAACATATATACTCTCTTATAAACTCAATCAAATAACCAAAAATCATCTTGTACTCCAAGAACCCCAAAAACCTCATAAAACACAAAATTTCACTTACCGAGCAACTTTTCGGCGAAAACAATCTCTTCAAGCTTTTCTAAACCTCAAACCACTTGGAAACCCCAAGAAATATCTTAAAAATGATAAAACACCATATATAAGTTCTCAGAAAAATTAAAAACATAGTTTAACTTCCAAGTACAAGAACTTACCATAAAAAGGCTAGAACTAAGCTTAATCTACTTCTTTGGCTTTGCTTTCACTTGGATCTCCTTAGAATTTCTTCAAACCAGCCAAGAAATGGTTTTTGGTTTTCTTTTCTCTCTGTTTTTCAGAATAATGGTCGTGCAAAGTGATAAGGTTTGATGAAAATTCCTTATTTTCAATGATTTAGCCTTATTGTCAAAAGTTGACACCTTTCATCTCATCATTTCACCTTTTGACTTATGAAAACCTTATCACTTCAATAATTTCGACTTAATCATCTGCTAGGCCTATTATCCTTATGTGTAAAACACTCACACCAAACCTTAGGTCCATATGACTTCATACCCAATAGTTATGCTTACCCGATCGAGCGTAGCGCACTTATGCTAAGCTCGTTTTGACTTTGCATCCATACCACTGATTATGTATACCTCCCATCAAGAATTGATCTAATGGTTCTAAAACCATTTTTACATCATCAATGAGACCTTAATCCTACCTCGATTACATTTGGTAACTCCATAAATACTCAATTTTACACCGAAATACTAGTAATCGACATTGTACTATTTTCCACTACTTAACCTATTTTGCCTTCTATATCTCACTTTCAACACTTAATTCCATGCCTTGTCCATATTTTTCATACTTTCTTATATCTTGAGCACATCAAACACCCATAAAAGACAACTCAAATGCCACAAGGTTAATAATATTGAGCATACATATAGACATCACATACACAACTTTTATACTTATACATGAAAACACTTATAAGAATATGCATATGCTCAAATTATACATATTGTATGATATGTAATGCAATGCAATCATGTGATTATTGGCTATATATATCAAAATAATGTGGGTGCTACAATCCTCTACACCTTATAAAAATTTCGTCCTCGAAATTTCTCTTACCCAAATAGCTCTGGGTATTTAGATCTCATTTCATCTTCCCGTTCCCATGTCATTTCCTCAATGTTTGAACTTCTCCACAAGACCTTAACCAGTGAAATCTTCTTATTTCTCAACTCTTTCTCTTTTCTGTCAAGAATTTTCACTGGTTTTTCTTCATATGTTAGGTCTTGTTCAACTTCTATTGGCTCGTAGTTTAGCACATGTGAAGGATCTGGCACGTATTTTCTCAATAATGAGACATGAAAAACATCGTGGACATTTGACAGTGATGGCGGTAATGCCAGTCTATAGGCTACCTTTCCCACCTTTTCCAATACTTCAAAAGGTCCAATAAATCTTGGGCTTAATTTCCCTTTCTTTCCAAACCTCATTGCTCCTTTCATAGGGGCAATTTTCAGAAATACCTTGTCCCCAATGTTGAACTCCACATCTCTTCGCTTTCGATCAGCGTAACTCTTTTGCCTACTCTGAGCAGTTAACATTCTTTTTCTTATCTTCTCCACTGCTTCAGTTGTCCTTCTGACCAGATCTGGACCAAGATACTTTCTTTCTCCCATTTCATCCCAATGAATTGGTGATCTGCATTTTCTGCCATATAACATTTCATACGGTGCTACACCAATCGTTGCATGAAAGCTATTGTTATAAGAAAACTCTATCAGACACAAATACTTCTCCCATGATCCTTGAAAATCTAGGACACAAGCTCGAAGCATATCTTCAAGAGTTTGAATGGTCCTTTCAGATTGTCCATCAGATTGGGGGTGATATGCCGTAGTAAACTTCAATTTTGTGCCCAATGCTCTCTGCAAACTTTCCCAAAACAATGAAGTAAATCGAGCATCCCGGTCTGAAATTATAGATACTGGCACTCCATGAAGTCTAACAACCTCTTGAACATATAATTCAGCCCACTGATCCATAGTATAAGTCATGCGTACCGGAAGAAAGTGTGCTGATTTGGTATATCGGTCTACTATAACCCAGATAGCATCATGTTGTTTAGAAGTCTTTGGCAATCCAACTACAAAATCCATAGTAATCTCTTCCCATTTCCACTCTGGTATCCGTATTGGTTGTAGTAAACCAGCAGGTTTCTGATGTTCAGCTTTCACTTGTTGACAGGTTAAACACTTGGCTACAAACTCGACCACATCCTTTCTCATGTTGGGCCACCAGTAGTGTCTTTTCAAGTCATTAAACATCTTGGTCGTCCCCGGATGTACTGAATACAAGGTATTGTGAGCTTCGGTAAGGATTTCTCTCTTCAACTCCTCATTATTAGGGACACAAACTCTTTCCTTGAACTTTAGCATCCCATTACATGACACACTAAACTCATTGACCTTCCCACTTTCCAATTCACCTTTTTGTTCCACCAAGTAAGGATCCTCACATTGACCTTGTTTGATTCTCTCTAACAAGGTAGACTGAATAGTCATCACTGATAATCTTCCTGTGATCACCTCAATCTCCGCTCTGCACATGTCCTCCTGAAGTGGTCTTGTCAGTTTCCTCAAAAATGACACATTACCATGAGACTTTCTACTCAGTGCGTCTGCAACTACATTTGCTTTTCCAGGATGATAAAGTATTTGACAGTCATAATCCTTCACTAGCTCCAACCATCTCCTTTGTCTCATATTTAATTCCTTCTGAGTGAAGAAATACTTGAGACTTTTATGATCGGTATATATTTCGCACTTCTCACCATACAGATAATGTCTCCAAATCTTTAGTGCAAAAACAACTGCTGCCAACTCCAGATCATGTGTTGGATACTTCTGTTCATAGTCCTTCAATTGTCTAGAAGCATAAGCTATGACTTTGCCATTCTGCATCAACACACACCCTAAACCTTGCTTTGAAGCGTCACTATAAATCACAAGTCCTCCTGATCCAGATGGAATAGTAAGTACTGGAGCAGAAACCAATCTTTGCTTCAAATCTTGAAAACTTTTCTCACAAGCTTCAGTCCATTCAAACTTATGATTCTTCCTCGTGAGTTGTGTCAATGGCATTGCTATCTTGGAAAATCCTTCAACAAATCTTCGGTAATAGCCTGCTAATCCCAGAAAACTCCTTACTTCTGAAACATTTGTTGGTCTATTCCACTTACTAACAGCTTCAATCTTTGATGGATCCACCGCAATACCATCTTTTGAGACTATATGGCCCAAAAATGCCACCTTCTCTAGCCAAAATTCACATTTCTTAAATTTGGCATAGAGTTGTTTTTCTTTTAATTTCTCCAACGTCAACCTCAAATGTTCCTCATGTTCTTCTTGGGATCGAGAATACACCAAGATATCATCAATAAACACTATTACAAACTTATCAAGGTAGTCCTTAAACACCCTGTTCATCAAGTCCATGAATGCAGCTGGAGCATTAGTTAATCCAAATGGCATCACAAGGAACTCATAATGGCCATACCGAGTTCGAAATGCGGTCTTTGGTACATCCTCTTCTCTAATCTTTAATTGATGATACCCAGATCTCAAATCAATCTTTGAAAACACTCCTCTTCCTTGTAATTGATCAAAAAGATCATCAATTCTAGGAAGTGGATACTTATTCTTGATTGTCAACTTGTTCAATTCTCTATAATCAATACACATTCGCATCGTCCCATCCTTTTTCTTCACAAATAGCACCGGAGCTCCCCATGGTGAAAAACTAGGCCTGATAAACTTTTTATCCAGGAGTTCTTGCAATTGTATCTTTAATTCCTTTAGTTCTGCTGGTGCCATTCTATAAGGTGCCTTGGACACAGGGGCTGTACCAGGAAGTAGCTCAATCACAAATTCAATTTCTCTGTCTGGAGGCAATCCCGGTAAATCTTCTGGAAATACTTCTAAGAAATCTCTAACTACCGGTACATCTTCCGGTTTTAACTTTTGCTCCTTATACGTGTCAACCACACTGGCGAGATAACCCACACATCCACTTTCCAACAGTCGCCTGGCCTTCATAGCAGAAATTAATGGAATGCAACCTTTTGATGTCGCTCCAGTAAACATAAACTCATCTTCCTCCGAAGGCTTAAATATCACTGTTTTCCTTCTACAATCAATAGTGGCATTATACTTTGAAAGCCAATCCATACCCAAAATCACCTCATAATCGGCCATCTCTAACATTATTAGATCAGCATATAATTCCCTACCATCAATGCAAATAGGAACCCCCCTCAACCAATGAGTAGAATACAGAATCTCTCCAGATGGTAACATTGTACTAAAAACTTCTGACAATTTTTCACACGATCCACCCAACCTTTTTACATATGTCAATGATGCAAATGAATGCGTGGCACCTGAATCTATTAATGCATGAGTGAGAATACCAGATGCAAAAATATCACCTGACACAACAGAGTTGTTGGTATCAGCATCAGCCTGAGTAATCGTGAACACCCTAGCATTTGTCCTCTGAGGTTCATCCTTCATTTGTTGGTTCTTCATCAATGGACAATCTTTGATAAAATGATCCCCCTTGCCACATTTGAAGCAGCTCTTAGTTAGAAGCCTGCACTCCCCGAAATGATTCTTTCCACAAGTTTGACATCGTGGCATTTGTTGGAATCCAGGTTGCCTGTTTTGCTGACCTCCTTTAAATTTCTTATTCTGTCCTTGTCTAAATTGGAAATTCTGGGCCCCTCTTTTGTTGTCATTGTGAAAGCGGCTTTGTTCTTTGTTGAATGGAGTGTCTCTACGAGGCATGCTAGTAGCAGCTTTAGCTTTTGTTATTTTTTCTTCTCTGTGTTCAGCTCTCAAAGCTTTCTCCACAGCCTGAGCATAAGAAAGAGGCCCTGTACGTCCCATATCTACATCTCTAGCCAATTCTGGTTGTAGACCCTCCAGGAAGCGATTCACTCTACTAGTTTCAGTGTTAACCAAGTCTGGTGCAAACTTGGCTAACCGGTCAAATGTCCTGGCGTACTCAGCCACTGATAGATTCCCCTGTTGCAATCTAGTGAACTCACTTACTTTGGCAGTCAACACAGCTTCATTATAAAACTTCTCATTGAAGACCAGTTCAAATTCTGCCCAAGTCATCTGATTCACTTCTCTAGTCTGCTTAACCACTTCCCACCAGATCTTAGCATCCTTTTTAAGTGTATGTGCAGCACAAGAAACTTTTTCCCTGTCACTTAGTTGCATGAACTCAAAGATGTCTTCTAAAGAACTCTTCCAGTCTTGTGCGTCAAGTGGGTCAGTGCTACCTTCAAATACTGGTGGGCGTTGTTTTCGGAACCGTTCATATAATGGTTCCATGGGGTGCACTGCAGGTGGAGCTTGTGGAGGTGTTGGAGTTTCAGTAGGTGGTGTTGGTGCTTGCCTTTGTCGTTGTTCTGCTAACAACTTCTCAATTTGTTCAGCCTGTCTATTCACCACCGCTCGAAGTTGAGCCATTTCTTATTCATATTTATTGCTGCAAGAGCCTTCAGTAGCCCCCATACCATGTTCATGATCCATCTGTGTTATTATATATCTTTTAAGACAAAATGTCCATAACTTATGTCATTTAGCCAATAAAGCACATGATGCATGCAACCAGCACATAATAAATGCACACATAAAACTTACAGATGAACTGAGCATTATCCTTTCCTCAATGTGTACATATGAACGGTCTACAAGAACATTTTAACCATGGCGCTCTGATACCAACTTGTAACACCCTCACTTATTTTAGTTAAAAACCATATTTGAGGTGTTATGTTTTAAAACTATATCATAATTTATTTCTGCGGAAGTCTGGACATTTTTTTTTTTTTTTTAAAACTTGAAAACTTATTTCACATTATTTACATTAAACATAAAGTGTTTCTCAAACATATTATACATAAGTATTAAATAACCCAATTTATTTTCAAAACATAACTTCACACTTTATTACAAACATCTCACTGATAACTGAAATAACCCACAAAAAGGTCGATGTGTTCATATGTACAAATCAGGGTCAGGACCATGCTTCAGTTCTCCTCATATCATTCACATATTTCTTTCTCTACCTGCAACACAAGACAACTGTGAGCCTAAAGCTCAGTAAGCAAAGTAATGCATGCAATGCTAATGATTACCCAATATCAATGGACATATACAACTTCTTTTTAAATTTTGGGCCCCTTAATATTGTGCACACTGTTTGAATTGGTCAATGCCTGCAGGGCTTGTTACACATATAATACAAAATCCCATGGGTTCTCCTCCGGCTAGCCTTCACCACAGTAGGGCACATTAAAAACCTTATTCCATCGTTGCCCCGTCAGGCTCAAGAGTTAAGGCGGCCACACACTGTGGTGTCAATACATATAACAATAACTCATATGGAGGAGAATAAAAACGGAAATATGGCAAACAATATAATTGGTTCACTAAACCTAGCCCAAATTATTGGGCAGCCACTATAAGCCTACTATAGGCCTCCGTTTACACTTATTAACACTTTCATTTGCCTTTTCAAAACAGTGGCACTGAACTTAAACTTCTTATTACAACTTTCTTTTATGTTGCACAAAACTTGCAAAGGCATTATATAATTAATCATCATAATATCATGCATGGTCTTATATCATATAATAATTTACCATATCACTATTATGCCATGCATACAAATTTATGATGAAGTGTCACTGTATGTTAATACCACTTACTCACAAAATATTCATATAATGCATGCTTTCACATAACACATAATTCTTGTGTTGCAGTTGAGTACTTTACTTACCTTTTGTCCACAATATATTTCACCGTGTAACAAGTGATGTCTTAGGTATTGATGTGCTTATCCTGACAATAGCATGGATTTCTCATCATAATGATGGCAGTAATACATTGAACTCTCATTTAAAAAATACCCATAAGACTTCATATCAAATTTCATACCCAAAACATGCCTAAAATGCCTTAAACCACCTAGATCGAGCATTAGATTTATCTTAGACATTTGGGGAAATTTTGACAGAGTTTCCCCTTAATTTTAGCTATCCTCAAATATCAAAATACACCAATAATCAACATCAATTAACCTGACATAACCATATATCCCAAATACCAACATGATTCATCATAAAGTTATCATATACCGATTTTGATAAAATTCTTATCTCCTAGATCATCACCCAAATTAAATGAGTCTCCACATATATTCAAACATTTATAAACATATATACTCTCTTATAAACTCAATCAAATAACCAAAAATCATCTTGTACTCCAAGAACCCCAAAAACCTCATAAAACACAAAATTTCACTTACCGAGCAACTTTTCGGCGAAAACAATCTCTTCAAGCTTTTCTAAACCTCAAACCACTTGGAAACCCCAAGAAATATCTTAAAAATGATAAAACACCATATATAAGTTCTCAGAAAAATTAAAAACATAGTTTAACTTCCAAGTACAAGAACTTACCATAAAAAGGCTAGAACTAAGCTTAATCTACTTCTTTGGCTTTGCTTTCACTTGGATCTCCTTAGAATTTCTTCAAACCAGCCAAGAAATGGTTTTTGGTTTTCTTTTCTCTCTGTTTTTCAGAATAATGGTCGTGCAAAGTGATAAGGTTTGATGAAAATTCCTTATTTTCAATGATTTAGCCTTATTGTCAAAAGTTGACACCTTTCATCTCATCATTTCACCTTTTGACTTATGAAAACCTTATCACTTCAATAATTTCGACTTAATCATCTGCTAGGCCTATTATCCTTATGTGTAAAACACTCACACCAAACCTTAGGTCCATATGACTTCATACCCAATAGTTATGCTTACCCGATCGAGCGTAGCGCACTTATGCTAAGCTCGTTTTGACTTTGCATCCATACCACTGATTATGTATACCTCCCATCAAGAATTGATCTAATGGTTCTAAAACCATTTTTACATCATCAATGAGACCTTAATCCTACCTCGATTACATTTGGTAACTCCATAAATACTCAATTTTACACCGAAATACTAGTAATCGACATTGTACTATTTTCCACTACTTAACCTATTTTGCCTTCTATATCTCACTTTCAACACTTAATTCCATGCCTTGTCCATATTTTTCATACTTTCTTATATCTTGAGCACATCAAACACCCATAAAAGACAACTCAAATGCCACAAGGTTAATAATATTGAGCATACATATAGACATCACATACACAACTTTTATACTTATACATGAAAACACTTATAAGAATATGCATATGCTCAAATTATACATATTGTATGATATGTAATGCAATGCAATCATGTGATTATTGGCTATATATATCAAAATAATGTGGGTGCTACAAAACCCCTGTACCAAACACCCCCTAAGAGATTTTTTCCTCGGTTCAAGTAAAACCTACTTCTATGAGTAATTTTTTAGATGCCTATGAATATGAAATACTCCATAATTAATATTACTTTTTAAAAAATAAAAAAATCTTAAATCAATAGGTTTTTAGTAAATGTCTAATTTTATTTTTGAAACTTATAATATAAAAACATATATATACAAACTATTTGGAAACACAAATTCTCAAGCCATTAAAATAAAGAGAATTTTTTAAAAATATGACTTTTATACCTTCAATGTGTAAAAATATAGGAATTATACTTTTCTTAATTTGTATGGAAAAATTTATTAAAGACAAAATTAAAGTATAAGAAACACAATTAGTAATTAACTAAAATTTAAAAATGTCATATTTTTTTATCATAGTTATATTTTTTTTAATTTTGATTTTAAATGTGATTTTATTTTTATTTTTTTCAATATTTTATTTTTTCCTTTATCTTTTCAATTATTTTTTCTTTCTTTTTTTCCTTCCTTATTTTTTCTTTCATTTTTTCCTTTTTCTTTTTTTTTCTACCAATTTTTTCCTTTATCTTTTTTTTTCTTTCCATCTTTCCATTCTTCTTCTTCTTCATTTTTATTAATTTATCTATTTTTTAATTTCATTTGTATTGTTTTTTTTTTTATATTTTTTCAGTTTTCTTTTTTTTTTCTCTTTTTTCCCTTCTATTTTATCTTCATTTTTGTATTTATTATTTTCTCCTCTCATTTTTTTTTCTTTTTCCACACATGAGTTTTTTTCTTTCTTTTTTTCTTCTTCCATTTTTTTCTTTTTTTTTTCTACCAATTTTTTCATTCATTTTTTTCTTTCAATTTTCCCATTATTTTTCTTCTTCTTCTTTTCTTTTTTATTCATTCATCTATTTTTTTTCCTTCATCATTTGTTTTTTTTTCATATTTTTTTTAGTTTTCTTTCCTAAGTTTTTTTTCCTTCTTTTTTCTTGTTTTTTTGTACTTATTATTTTCTCATTCCATTTTCTTTCTTTTTTTCTTTTTTTCACACATAATTTAACATTACATAATTACTTTACTATTTTATTTATTTATTATATTTTATTATTGTAATTTTTTTTATAGTTTTTTTCACTATATGCAAAAAAAAAAAATCAAATCAATTTTTTCAGCATTTACTTTTTACTGTAAGCCTTATAGGAATACCAAAATTTGGAAAGAAAACTAATAAAAATATGAAAACGTAAATAGGTAACCAGTTACCATGATGAGAACATTCAAATCTATAAAAAAAATTATATGAAGAAGATGGGAGAGAATGGAAATATGTGTATCTGTTTTTTTTTTCTTTCTTCAAATTTGTGGAAACTCGTTACCTTCCCGTTATTTGTGTGTATATTTCTGGGGGTAATTGGTTAGATTCACGTTGTTTGTGTGTATATTTCTCTGGTTACCTTCACGTTATGATGTGTGTGTATACTTATGGATTCTTTATGGTAACTGATTACCTATGTTACTAAAATCATAGTTACTTCTTTTTTTTTTTCAATGAAGTGTTCTTCCTCTTTTTCATTCAGATTTGATGTTTCTTTTCATATTTAATATGAGTAACCCGTCATCTCTCTCATGGTAATTGGTTACCCCTCTTATGGCAGAAGGTTACTCCTCTCAGGGTAACTGGATACTCCTCCTGGTATATGTTATTTAACTTAGCTCTATGATTTTTTTTACATAATTGTCAAAGATTAATCAAGTAACTGGTTACCTTATCCATAGTTTGAAAAAAGAAACGTACAATATAAAAATAAGGAAAAAATATTTATTATAAATAAATACAATTCATATCAAAAAAAAAAATTGCAAAACAACCAAAGAAAAATTTAATATAAAATTAGTTATATACAAAAACAAATAAGCTAAAAAAATAATCAAATTAAAAACATACAATTTCAAATTAATAAAACTTAATTAAGATTAAAACTATGGCATAAACCAACTTTTATACAAAATATATGGGAAAATAAACTCATAAAAGAGAAAAATCTTAATAAAGAGCCATAGATTAATTTTTTTTTTTTAAAAGCCATATTTTTGCACACTATTAAAAATCTCATATAAAATGTAATTTCCTCAAAAATAAATTTACCAAACGTAGGTTACATTTGACATTTTCATTCCCACATAAGCTAACCCCGTAACAAACACCCCTAAATGATAAATAATGTTTGTTTACTTAAAGGAATTGATATGTAAATCATGTTTATCATTAGTTTAGTTTAAAATAACAAATGAAATAGTATTAAAAACTAAAATAAGGGTATTGGTGTAATTTTTAAAACTTATACTCTATTCTAGTATTTAATAACTCTATTTTTTTATTTTGTTAAAATTTATTTCATGAGTAAAATTGTTTATAAATTATATTCTAAGAGAAAAATTGATTATTTTTTTTTTTTTTTAAAATGCCATTTGTTAGGTATGATTATATTATAGATTATTTTGATAAAAATATATTATTATATTTTAATTTCATGAGAATATGAAAAGTAGACTAATTCATGTGCATAACCAGAAAGTAATTTTTCTATGAATCATATATAAGATTCAATTGCACAATCAAACACAATGATGTAAGTTTACAGACTACCACATAACCATCTTCAATTTTTCCAATAATATAATAATTATGAACTCCTCATACCAAACGACCCTTTATAGTAATATTCTTTGATTACAATTACTTTTTAACCACAAATCTGATCAAAAACATACTTGCCATTTTTTCCAATTTCGATACAAAATTGACCTTCATTTTATTGATTTATGGTAACAAATTAAGAACAATTCTAACCAATCTTTGATTCTAATAAAAAAAAATCAAGTTTATAATTGCTACAAAATAAATTTAGAATTAGAATAAAAATATGTAAAAAGTGAAGATTGAATCGCAGGTCTATATTTTCTTAAGACTTTGAAATATGACATAATAATTGGTTGCCAATTTTTTTTAGTCTCAAAAGGGCAACCAGATACTAAACCGTTTTGTTTTAAAAAAAAAATTTACTCATTTGGTACCTTTTGTTTTTACAAAGTATCATTTTAGTACCCTCTGTTTTTAATAATGCTCATATCGTACCCCGTATTTTAAAAACATAGATATTTATTTGGTATTCTAATAGATCAAATTTTGTCAATATGACCAAACTTTCAGCACTTATATATAATTTGTAACTCGTACAATTGAGATTAATTTGATTAAATTGGTAAAATTTTATTTATTAAATTTGAGTTTAGAGTACCAAATATGTAAAATTTTAAAATACAGAGTACCAAATATGTTCGATTTTAAAATGCAGGTACGATTTCAAAATGCATGGTACCAAATGAGCATTATTTGTAAATACAGGATACCAAGATGATACTTTGTAAAAACACAAAGTACCAAATGGTTACCTACCCTAAAAAAAACAAAGATACGTTCTTAGGCTACAACTTAGCAATTTCAAAGTGTGATACCTATTCAAGCTAGCTAAAAAGCATAGTTAATTTCTAACTGCCATTAAAAAAGTACCAACAAAGTAGACTTAGCTAACATGTATAACAAAAATCCTCAAGCGATCAATACAAAAGCTAGCTTGCTCACAAATACCGATTACTACGAAAAAAATTAATTAAAAAAAATTGATAGTTTAATGAAGAAAAAAAAGAATAAATCACACCTGTTCTTGTGAAAAAGAAGAGAAAAACTTGAACATTCAAGTGAAGAGGAGCTTCAAATTAGAGAAACCAAAATTAGTAATTAACAAATAAGCTAAAATTGTTTCAATGAGAAAAGTTTGAAAAATAGAAAGGAAAATAAATAAATGCACAACCGAAAGACAAACACAAGCTATTTGAAGTGGTTTTTTTGGAGCTAAAAATCGAAATTTAGATTTGATCACAAATACAAATACAACTAAAACTATATATATATAAAAATAAAAAAAAAGTTCTTGAAGGTATAGTAAAATATTTATGAGTTAAGAAAGAAAAAAAAATCACCAAAATAATTCTGCCCATTTTCCTTTACCTTCTTAAAAAGTTGTGCGACCAAAATAAATGTCAGTTTCAGTGAGTTGGGAAAGAATAGAACATGTCTCTTCTGCAAAGCCGAAATCTCGATCGAATTTGTGAAGAACAAAAAAGGGGAGAGAGACAGGGACTATGAAGAGGAAGAAGGGAAGTAAGACGGTAGAAAGGAAAGATCTATCGTGCTTAAGCTTTTTGGATTTACAAATTGGATTTGGAGAAAACATGAAATTTTTGTTTCTAATTTTTGGCTTAGTTTTCAATTTGATTTGAAAACGAGTTTAAAAAATAGTCAACCATATTTATTTTTATGGGCCCCACAATTTTTTAGTTTTCAAAATGATAAAATTGAATTTGAATTCACTATCAATTAGATCCTAATTGTTCCACACCGGAGCGCAACCACATAGACATGCGTTTATTTATGGGCTTCAATGTTCTATCCTAGTTCGAACCAAGTGGTCAGAATTAAGTTCGAACTAAAAAACCTTAAATTGCATATTTCAAATGAAAATTATTCATCTCAACACAAAATTAATTTTGTTGATTTGTTTTTTTAGTCCAATAAAACTAAAAAAAATATATATAAACCATTATAACACATACATAACCTGTAAATGTGAGTTTGGTGGTGATGATTTAAGAGAATGAGAGGAATTGAGTATTTTTAATTCTATGGAGTATTTTTATGTTTTTGGTATTAAGTTATATTTTTAGGGGTAAGTTATGTCATTTTTAAGTGGATTTGGGGATAGTTTTGTGAGAAACAAAACTAGGGGTTAAACTTATTATTATGAGTGTTAATAGGGATATTTTGTGGAGTATCATAATAATGAATATTTACTTTCACTGCTGTTAGAAGGACAAGGTGTTATGGATCTCCACATCTCAATTCTCAAATAATAATAATAAAAATAATAATACTCATTCTTAAACTTAAATTGGGTTTCCAGGGGAAAAAAAAAGAATCTAGGGTTACAATAAAGACGTTAAAGCACATATAATTAAACAAAATATATTACATAGAAAATTCCAATATTATAGTTATTATTTTTTTCTTATCAAGAACCAATAAATATTTCTTTTTCCATTAATTCATCCCTAGAGTTGAATACCTCATTCAAGAATTATTTTTGATCCAATTGGTAGAAATCAATAGAAAGGGCAAATCCCTTATGATACACCAGATCCGGCTCGGTTATTGATAGAGTGAATAGATCAGTCATTTCTTGAAATCTCTCTTCTAATTCAAAATCATAGTGTAACGTGTATCTCCCTATTCCGATCAAGTGTTACAGGCCGTGTAAAGAGATTTACAGGAGCAAGAAGAAACTCAATAATTTGTCACTCTCCATACTATTGAATGAATAAAATTGATCACTATATTTTTTTTAAAATAAATGAATAAATAGTCTACTAGATAATCTCATTCAAAATTCATCAATAAGACTGTATTTACTAATAATCGGAGAAAAATGGTTAATAAATAAAAAATAAAAAAAAACTAGACTAGTATTTATGTGGTTTGAAATTATAAATAGAAAGAGCAGAACATAAAGCAGGAGTGGTGGAATAAGGAAAAGAAATCTGATCTTCTTTATAGGCTAAACGAGAACGACATAACCCGAAACTCGAATAAGGCAAATTGGTCTTCAAAATCTTGTTCATCATATTCACATTATTAGCTTTCATTTTTTTTTACTTCAACAGGAATAACTGGCTTATCACATGAGGGACGATCCACCGTAACAGGTGGTGATGACGGCGGTGATAGTGGTGGCGGTCGAGGGTAGTACAAATCTGTAGGGAAGAAGTAGTAACTCATACAAGCCATGGTTGATGATCTTCACACCTTTTTTTTTTTTTGTTGATTGGTACTTTGAGGTTATAATGGGTAACGAATGAAGGATATATATATGAGAGAGTTCAAAACACTAAACAAAAAAAGCCTTTTTTTAATGAGATCTTTGTTTAAAAAATAAAAAGATGATATAAAAATGTAAATGAGTATTCTAAATTTTTAAAAGATTATCGTAGTCTTAATTTGTATTTTATTTTCTTTTTCGATCACAAAGTATTTATGTGTAATTTAAATTTTAAAATAGCATATTTGATTTTTAAAGTTTAATGTATAAATCATTGTGGTGTATTTTTAAATGTTGGGAAAACTAATAATAACTTTTAATTAAATTGAATTAAAGTATACATCCTTCGTTTAGTAAAGTTAAGGTAATTTCGTTGATTAATAATTCTCGAGTTTTAGTAAAATGGTCAAATTATTACAATACTTTTTTTTTTACAGCAAATTACAATACTTTTGATAATAAACAAAGTAAATTCATTGGGGTTATTCCATATTCTAGAAAGAAAACAAAATGAGTAAAGAAAAGGTAATGTTACGGTGTATCTCTTTAAAATTATTATATATTAAAATAAGAAGAAAAAAAACATCATTTGATCCTTATGGTTTTGTTAAATACAAATTAATATTTATTTTAAAAATATTCATGTTTTAACAAATTTGACCAAATTTAACCTCTACTTCACTTTTAGAAATAAAAAATCTTCTAACATAGTTCGAACCAAGTGAGAAAAAAAATGGCTTATTTCAAAATAGGTCAGAACATAATTAAAATTAAGTTAAAACTAAGTCAGAACCTAGTGGTCAAAATTTGGTCCGAACAAGATCATAATCAAGTTGGAACCTAAAAAATTTAAATTGCATATTTCAAATCAAAGTTCGTCATATCAATACAAAATTATTATTATTATTCATTTTTCAACTCTAAATAATTTGAAATATATATTATATTAATCATAACATAAATGTAAGTTTGGTGATTTGAGAGAATAAGAGAAATCATGGAGTATTTTTATGTTTTTAGTGTGAAGTTATATATTTAGGGATAGTTATGTCATTTTAAGTAGGTTAATGGATAGTTTTGGGAGAAACAAAACTAGGGTGATAGATTCATTATTATGAGTTTTATGGGACATATTTTGTAGAATTTCCCAATGAATATTTACTTTCACTGCTCTGAGAAGTACAAGGTGTTATGAACACATCTCAAATAATAATAATAATAATAATAATATAGATCCTCATTCTTAAATTTAAATTGGGTTACCAAAAAAAATAAAATAAAATCTAGGGTTATAATAAAGACGTAAAAGCAAATATAATTAAACAGAATATATATATATTTATATTACTTAGAAAATTGTTTAAGAAACACACTTTCCATACTATCGAATGAATAATATTGATCACTATATTATTGTTTTCTAGAATAAATACATAAATAAATAAATAAAATAGTATCTACTAGATAACCCATTCAAAATTCATCATCAATAACAATATAATGTATTTACTAAAGGAAATCGATACAAATTAATAAGCTTAACCAAAACTAAAACAAAATCTAGTATTTTTGTGCATGACGTTCTTTGAGATTATAAACATTAAGAACAGAACATAAAGCAAGATTAGAAGGAGAAGAAATCTGGTCTTCTCTATAGGCAAAACGAGGATGACATAACCCGAAACTCGAATAAGGCAAGCTGGTCTTCAAAATCTTGTTCTCACTTTTATTACTACTCATAATCATATTGTTGTTGCTGTGAACAACATTCTTGGCCTCCAATTTTTGAACTTCAAGATCACATAGGGGACGATCCACCGTAACAGGTGGTGGCGATGGCGGTCGAGGGTAGTAGAAATCTGTTGGGAAGAAGTAGTAACTCATACCAGCCATGGTTGATGATCTTCACACTTTTTTTCTTTTGGATGATTGTGCTTTGAAACTTTTTGGGGTAATGTGAGTTTAAATAATAGGCTAACGAATAAAAATAGCCATTATAGATTTTTTTTTAAAAAATAAAAAAATAAAATCTTTATTTAAAATAACAGAAAAACTAATGAGATATTTTTTTTACGTGTCCTAATTTTGAAGAATATCGTAATCTTTGTTTTTTTTTTTTAAAAAAAATCTAAAATATTAAACTTAAATTTAAATTGTGAATAATCTCGTGGCAGTGTTTCTACAAAATAAAACACTAACAAAAAACCTTTGTAGATTTTTTTTTTAAATGTGATCTTTAATTACAACTAAATAAAACGTAATATTTCTACAAAATAAAAGTAAACATAATATATAAATGAGATATTTTTTTTATGATTTTAAAAATATATATTTGATTTTTAAATAAATATAATAAATGTTTGTGGTGTTGCTATTTTTAAATGTTAGGAAAACTAATATAGGTAACTTGTAATTGAATTTAATTAAACTGTACATCTTTCGTCACTTGATTGATTCTCCAGTGTACAGTAGTAAAATCAATGGAATTATTCCATATTCTAGAAAGAAAACAAAATATTAAAATAAGATAAAAAAATCATTTTAATCCCCTGATTTTTAGTTAATTGCAAAATTTAACATTTTGTTTTAAAATATTCAAATTATAACTCTATATTTTAACAACCTTTACCAAAGCTAACCTCTACTTCATTTTAGTTAAAAAAAAAATTCAATACGACATTTTTATAATTAATAAATTTTAGTTATCTTCAAAAATATAATTAATTTAAAAAAATATATAATTGTATGATACTCTATTAATAATTTACTTTGAAAAAACATCGGCGTCTGGGTTGACAATGAATAGAGCGAAGTTGTTCTTGGTGAGGAAAATCAAAGTGGCTTGGAAGCTCTAGAGCATTCCAATCTATCTCTCAAAATACTTCATAAAAATACTACTTTATTTATTTTATTTCTAATTTTTATATTATAACATTCATTAATTTTTTTATTTTTTTCTCTATATCAATTAAATATTATATTTTTTATTTGATTTAAATATTTTCTTTACATAATTTAAATATTATATTTTACATACTAAACTATGTTTATATATACATATTATTCTAAAGAAATGTATATATATAATTACATATATATAATTCAATTCACTTCACCTACGCCAAGTTTTTTTTTTAAATAATCCAACTACATTTATATATATGGGATACTTCTATGGTGCATACATTTTATATTTTCGGCTCGTGAACAGTTTTTGGTGCGATTTTTTTTATGACTGTGTTTATTGTAGTTATTTAGAGCATCCTGTAAATTTTCAAAAAATTCTGAATAATTTACAGTGCCGAAAACTAGGTTCAAATAGATTGTTGCACGCGTGACTATTTTTTTTTATGCGAGTGGAAAACAGCTTGTTTGAACCTAGTTTTCGGCACTATAAATTATTCGGAATTTCCTAAAAATTTGCAGAATGCTCTAAATAATTATAATATACACAGTCATACAAAAAATTGCGCCGAAAACTGTTCATTAGCCGGGAAATACAAAAGATATGCACCATAGAATTATCCTATATATATATTACTTGACGTGTCCCAAATTTGTCATTGGAGTTCCATATTTTCATTATTATATTTAGAGTTTATACTTTTTTGGACCATGTATTTTGACAAATTATTTTTTAGACCTTATGTTTTATAAAATAATTCAAATAGAACCCTAAGCTCGATTTTGGTCAAAATTTTCTCAATTGAAATCACAAATAATTCACCAAACTAACAATTCAAAACAAAAATAAAATCATTCTGCTTAAAAACGGTGTTGTTATATTTAATTTTTTCTTCATTAAAATTAAATTTATGGATCTATTTGAACAATTTTACAAAATATAGAGTCCAAAAAGGTAATTGCAAAACACACATGGTCTAAAAAAGTATAAACATTTATATTTAACAAGAGAGAATATGATAAATTGAGAATGAATAAAATATTAATTAATATATATATATATGAAGGAGCTATAGTATTATATAAATCTAGCTATGTAAACTAGAGAAGCAATTTATTGGAGTGGTGATTTCTTGTCGACCTGAAGAATAAAGCATTTTACGACCTCCATTGGGACTCCACTAAGGGAAGTGAAGTAGAAGAGAGCAGAAGTCATGAATAGGTGTAGAGCTCGAGTCCTCTTAGGCAAGGTCTACATTGGGCTAAGGCCGTTAGGCCCACACAGTTGAGAACTACCTACTTTTAGGAGTAGTTAATTAAAATTAGACACTAAATATATTTAGTTAAATTTTACTCGTTATTATTATGAGACTTCCCAAATTACCTTTATTTGAGCACATGGTTCTAAGTATTGTAGTAATATGTATTATATTTATATATATCATATACATATAATAGGTATATTATACGAAAATATGAAATATAATATCATATATATATATGTATATAAGTGTTTCTCTTGTAGAGGATATAATAGGTATATCATATGAAATAGCGGGTATTTTAATAAAATTTTACAATTATGGGTATAAAGGAAAGCACTTAATCAAAAACAGGTACTGTATATAATTTTTTTCCATTTTTTATAAAAAAGACTTCTAAATTTTCAAAAATACCATTTATATATGTATATTGCTCTCTTGCTACACCATTATAAGAGACTTCAAAGCTTTCTAACTTTGAATTTTTGCAAGAAAAAATGTTGAACAATAGTTATTATGGGTTATTATAATTATTATGTATAACTATTATTATTATTATTATTATTATTAAAATAACCTAATAATATTAATTTCTCAAGAAAGAAAATGTTTGGTATGATTTTAGTATAATTTGGTACATTTTTGTATTTTATTATTTAGTAGTTGTATATTTTTAGTTTTTTTATGATATCTTTTTAGTATACTTTGGGTATATGTTTTACATTTAAGACACCATATTTTTTAAATAACAAAAACTTAAAAATTGCATTTTTGTAAATCCAAGTTTGTATTTTCTTTTTTTCTTTTTTAAAAAAAAAAAAAAAAGAACTTTCAAGGACAGTGATTAAGTTATGAAAACATAAAAAAAAATTGTCAATTTTAAAATAAAAAACCACACAAAACAACAAAGAATAAATTAAAATCCAAAAAAGAAAAATAAATACTTAGAATTAATTTAAATTATATAAAAAATATATTTCTCAAACAGAACTTAATTTTTTATTTTAGATTTTAATATTTTTGTTTTGAATTTAAAAAAATTCACCACCAACATTCATTTATAACGAAAGGTAATTTTGTTCTAAAAAATAAATTTAAATACTTAAGTATAAATTTAAAATAATTTAAGTATTTTCACCATAAAATATACTATTCTATAGCCTTTTTGTAATATAGTCATGATTTTTTTTTAAAACAAATAATAAATCATATTTTGGGCATATGTTAACAATATTGATGGATAATCTTTGTATATCTTTTCTTATGATATCATCAATATGAGAAAAATAAATACATGAAGATAAGGAATGAAGAGGAGTACTTAGGATGCTATGCACTAGCTCATACTTGAAAATCAAACCAGTGATCATTGTACAAAGAAAATGCAAAAGTCACTGATTTTTTTTTTAATATTTTAGCTTATTGGTATATATTATTTGATTTATTTAACATGCTTTTCAAACTATCATGAGAAATGAGGATCTTTGTGCTTGTTGGTATCTCAACTAATTTGTAATTCCACTCCATGAAAAAAACTGTTCAAAGTAACCAAAATTAATGTATATTTATTACAACTAGATTCTCAAGAAAAAATAAATAAAACAAATAAACCTTCTCAAACAAAGGATTATCAATTTGAACAAAAAAATAAAATAAAATCTTACACCAAATTTCTGCAACTGAAAAAATATATGCTGTATTTGGCTATGTAGAAAACACCATCCTATTACTGTATATGCAACTCAACAAGAATCTCACTGCTGCTAAATCTATGCTATATTCTGTCATATAAATCTAAGCTTTACATACTCATCATATGATGATCTCACTACATAACTGGTACTTGTTGCCTTACCTGCAAATTATCATCAAAGAAGAAAAATTTAGACTCAAACAAGTGTTGCCATTTAATGTGAACTTAACTTTCTGAGAATTCTTTACTTTGTGGAAAGGAAAGGATCAAAATCTTTACCTTTGTCATTTTGCAAGCTCATCTTCTAACAGCTGGAGTGACAGTCTCAAAAGCCTCTACCAGAAGCTTCACTTTTCTTTTCCGAGCCGGAGTTAGTTTCGTAACAACCTGTTGAATTGCATAATCAAGCATCCACTCCTCAGCATTTTTCCTCTCATCTGTATCTTGGTGCTTTAGATTGACTTTCTCAGCTTCTGGACCGGCCTCCAAGGGCAGAAATCTGGGGCCTCTTGGGGTGAATTTCTTCACATTTTCCAGTGCTTTGATGAATCTTTTAAGCAGAATCATTCTCTTCAGGTTGCTCCAGCTCCTTGGCATTTTCGGATCAGTTGAGGTTTTTTCTTCTTCTTCTTTTGTGGTGATGTCATCGGTTGCTCTTTCTTCAAAATCTGGAACTCTGCACTCCTCTGCTTCTTTCCTGTCTTCTTGTTCTCTGGAGCTCTCATTAGTAGAGACACACTTGGTGAAGCCTGAGACTAATGACTGTTTCACAGTTGCTTGATCATCAGCTGAATTATCCTGATTTTCTGGAAGAAGAATATCATCGATCGCCTTTTCAATTAGCTTGATAACTTCATTGCGGCGGAGAACTGCCTTCTGGTCATCTGCAGTGTCGTCTTTCATGTCAATATCCTCATTCTTTTCGGAACAGCTTTGACTAGAAACAGAAACGTCTGTTCCTTCCGTTGTTTTGGCGTTGTCCAATCTTTTCTCATCAACTTCATCGTTTAGTTCGGCTCCATCTTTTGCAGCAATACCTGATGCCATATGCTTATAAACCAAAGTCCAAAGTCTCATGTATGACTGCTTTTCCGACTGAGTGTCTTGTGCTACATCATTTTGGCAACGGGACTCTGATTCCTCAATTGGAGGCAATTCCTCATTTACTCCATTCTCTTCTTTACTGGCTGCCATGGCGTCCTCTAATGGAAAAATAGGAGCAGAAGTTATCACCAAAGTCTCAGCATTGTAAGCCTCTGTCCCCAAGCTGGCATCAATTTGCTTTGGTGCTGCTTGAACATTTTCATCTTGTAGAGCTTCATGAAAGGTGCTCACAATGTCATCTGAATTCAGCTCATCACTTGACTTGTGAGAATCTTTCTCCTCTAAAGAAATACTGAAGAAATCTTGTTGATCAATGGAGCGAATGACTTTGCTGTTGTTCCTGTTTTCAAAATTGCTTCCAGACGTTTGTCCTTCATTCCAGTCCTTGTCAGTAGATTCAGAAACAGGCACATTCTCTTCTTGTTTAACATCTTCGAGCTTTGGAAATTCCACGGGATCACGCAGTTCTGCCTTTACAACACCTTGGAGTTGGCCAGCATACTCATTTTCATCAGTTTCTTTACCGGTCTTCTCACCAATTTGAACGAACGAACTAATGTAGGATTGAACTTTATTTACCTGACTGTGTTCTGCTAAACTCAACCTTGGACTAGATATAAGATCTGATGGTGGTAGAACTGTTTCAAAAGCTTTTACAAGCATTGCTACTCGTCTTTGTTGAGGTGGATCAAGTTTGGAAATAACCTTTTGAAGTGCATAATCAAGCATCCATTCCTCTGCATTTTTTCGCTCTTCTGATGTTTGACGCCTAAGATTAACCTTTTCTGCTTCTGGATCAGGCTGCAAAGGTAGATATCTTGGTTCCCTTGGGTTGATTTTCTTCACCTTTTCCAATGCCTTGACAAATCTCTTGAGGACAAGTATCTTCCTCAGATTGCTCCAGCTCTTAGAAGCTTTCAGTTCAGATTTGCCTCCCCACTTTGATGGTGTTTTCTCTTCTTTCAAGCTGCTTGTACCATCATCATTGAATCCTTGTTCCAAGGGTTCCTGGTCTAAACTTACGCCACTTGTAACTGATTGATCATCCTGAATTTCGGGGAGAAGGATTTCATCAAAAGCTTCCTGTACAAGCTTAACGGCATCATTCTGGTAAAGTTCCATCTGCTGCTTGCCTGCATTGCCATTTTCTGCTGTTGTATCTTCATATGTTTCTGAAAAACCTTGAAGACCACGAGAACCGTTCGATTCAGGTACAACTTCAGCTCCTTTTACTTGTTCTGTCTTGTTCACATTATCAAGAGGGGCCTGATTTTCAATTGTTCCATTTTCTCCCTTCACAGCATGCTTATACATCAAACGCCACATTCTTACATATTTCTGATCCTTTAGCTGCACCTGCATTCTCTGTGTTCCAATATTTTTGGTACTATTAAGTTCAGAATCCTTGGGGGGAGGAAACTGAAAGAAGCCATCACCAGGCTCCAAATTTTCCTTCTCGTCTTTAGCTTCTGTGGTTTCGTTCTCTAGATCTCTTGGAGATGCATATAAAGACTCATCATATGGTTTTCCAGTTGTGATCCCACTTCGCTCCTTACTTTCACCAACAGATCTAGAATCCATTTCCAAGTGTTCATCATTTATCAATGCATTAGCACCAGTTTCTTCCTTATCACTGCTTTGAGGAACTGTTCTATTCAGTTCTTTGTTAGCAGAACAGCATTTCACTGGTGCTGGATTATGCTCAACAATGGGAAAATCACTTACTTGACTTAGATTCCCATCAATATGTGAAGGTGGATTTGATGTTTCTCCAACTAGCCTCTCAGCAAGGCATCCTGAATCAGAATCATCGATCTTTGCATCTTCTTCGCCACAACCACCTAACCCATTTGACTTGGAAGCTTCCAAGGCCAATTCTCTATCAACTTCTTCTACTAGAAGAGCTAGTGGTTCTTTCTTACCCTTTCCCTTGCCCGAATTCCTTTCTCTACGAGTGGCTCGATTTTCTGATCTTGTGTTCCTCTGGTTCTTCAACGAACGCCTCCTCATTGATATGTAACGCTTCAAAGGTGGCGCATTGGCATGACGATGGCCATGAAGCGAGCAATAAGAAAATGTACAGACCTTCGAGACCGGATTTTCATTGGACTCACTTCCAAGCAGGGTGTCAGGAAACTTAGAATCCTTAAGAGTGGAAGAACATGTAGCTCTTTCAACACTCAAGTCAGGAAACTGAGAAATCTCAGAATGATTTATCAAGGGACTTTTCTTGGATCTTGCACCTGCCATTTTGGTTGAGGACCTCAAAGGTTTCAAACTAGCTTTCCTTGTTAAAGTCCTAGGAGATGATTTCTGACCAGGAGATATTGAGTTTGGCTTTGAGTAAGCTGATAATGTCCTTCTCTTCCCATCAATTCTACTACAACTAGATTCAGGAGTACGAGGACTTGCCTGCAATGAAATCTTCAGAGCACTATAACCATTGGTCAACTTAGAAGAATGAGGCGATGCTTCCACATCACTGGATGAAACAACAGAAGACTCATCACGGTTTGAGTTGTTTTGTCTTCTTGGTAGTCTTGAGCCATCAGAATGCACAACCCTGGTTGATCTAGATATCTTCATTTGGTTCATATCAGTCCCTCCCAAGCTTTTCTTCTTTAATTTCTTACTAGACATTCTTGTTAAAATCCTTCCACCCTTGAAGCTAGATCTCCTTGTTAATGGTGGTGCTGATTTCTGAAAATACCCAAAAAAGAAAAACTAAGTAATCCTTAAAGCTAAGATAATTGGGCACAAATTATACCAATAAAACTAGAGTAAAGATTTAAGGGGCTAACCTGGGAAAAGCTTGAAGAATGAGAAGAAGATGAACATGGAGAGTTTTCTTCTTCACAAAATAGCTCAACCCTGATATTTCTGAGATGGGTTTTTGATCTCCTTGTGGAAGGTCTCAAGCTTGGTGATTTTGAGAGCTTGATTGATCTGAATTTCTTCAGTCTGTTCTTAACATGTGATCCTCCTCTGATCTCGTTGTCCTGTTCCTCAGATAAGGTTGACTCCACAACGGTCACTGACAGCTGATCAGATTCAAAGTTTTCATCACAAAAATCAGCAACAACCTCAAGTTTTTTTTCCTCAGTAATCATTTTTACTTCTTCTACGAAATGGGTCTTCCTCAAATTTGCAAATTTTTCTTCTTTTGTGGCTCCAAACTTGGTTAAGACAGTTTCAAAGCAGAAGATCAATTGTGGTGGAAAATCAAAGAAACTTCATTTGAATGACTAGAAAACAAACCGTAGATTCAAAACTGGCCTTTTTGTATAAAATATATTTACATTATTAAAGTTCTTGGTGGTGACTCAAAAGGTTGATATTTGAATATAGACTTGGATTTTTGACTTGGACAAACAAATGCAGCTCAACTGACTTGGTCGTATGTTAGCTTAGTTGTCTCAATCATATTATCCTCTTTGCAAAAAAGCCTCATACTTTAACCCCAAAAACTAATTTTTGAAAATAAAAAGATTTCTTTTTTCTTCTGAAAAGTCACTAGAAATTAAATTCCCATTTCAATAAAGTAATTTCATGGCTCTTTTTCCTTAGTTTTTTCCACAGTTGGGAAGTAGTGAAGAAATTATACATAGAAAAATAAGGGAAAAAGTGTAATGGAGAACATGAAAAAAAAAAAAAGAGTAGTGATTACTTACAAGTTTTTAGCACAATTTCTTTTTCTTTTTCTATGATTTTGGGGGCCACTTGAGAGCTGGAGGCCACTATTTGAGAATCTCTTCTCTCTTTTTTTTACTTGTTTTTGTTGTGAAAGTGGAACTCAATGAACCAACACAACTCTTTCTCATGTTCACATCTTTGTCTTTGAAACTTCCAATAATTATATAAAATATTAAATAATTGTAAATAATAAATCTCCATTAAAATCAAATCTGATGAACAGATCACAGATTTTAAAATTGCTTTATTCTTTTGAATTGATACTTTAAATGGTACAGAAGTAAACTAAATGTATGGTTATGTCCTTTACAGACTTACAGTGTTAAACAATATAATAGATTTTGGACAGTACTTATTGTGAGGGACACGTGGCACCGACTATTGATTAGAAAAGTGGGTGTAAGTGTGGGATTGGAAAACAAAAGACTTATCAAAAAACGCGCAGAGAAGTGGGACCCACCACGGCTACGTGTGTTCAGAATTAAGCTATTCAATCTAATTTAGAACAAACCTTGTAACATACATTAATTTGATCAATTTTGATCCAATGAAACGTTATATGAAAGAAGATAAAGAGAAAGAGAAAGTTTAAGAAATGGTATATCAAAATAGAAATCATATAAAAAAAAATCCATGGTTAAGTAATCCTTTATTTACTTTTGTTATGGACCTCAAAGACATAAATTTAGAAGGCAAGTCATTTAACTATATTAATTGCAAATTGAAATCTTAATTGATTATTCTCAACTTGTTTTCAAGTTTGTTTCTCAAGAAAGCATTCAATGTGTTAGATTAAATAATTGCATGTTTTTAATGACATAAGCATTATTATAAGAGACGTTAGGACGTAGTATATCATCATTAGTATGATTTAATATCGAGTCTTACACATTTTAATTTTAATTTAAATGTGTTATGTCAGATATTAACTTACACCAATAATGTTATGTCATGTACTAGGGTGTTGGGTTTGACGTGCTACAACATGATATATCTCTATGAGACCATTTTGTATGTATGAGCATATTTTTGTGTTTGATCATTAGTCAAGTCTTGCACCAAGTAACCTCAAATGTAGGGTGATGACATTTTTGTAATTATGTATGTCTCGTAAATGAAAATCATATATGCTTTTGGGAAGACTTTAATTCTTAGGATGCTCCTTAGGGGGGTGACTTAGGAAAGCACCATGGCTATTGACCAAACAGAGACTTAAATTGTGTACTCCCTTGCCATATCAAGGTCATATATGAATAAAATGTTACTTATTCTCGTTGTGTATGCTTTCTTTATGGTTTATGTGTTGCTTGTTTGTTGCATTTGTTGGGTCATTGCGTGTCATTTGCCTATGTTGTATGCTCTAGTTGTTGTGTGGAATGTTATCTTTGGATGACTTGTTTTGTACTTGCTCATACTTCGTTATTGTCCTTACATGTACGTAACTCGTATCGTGGCTAACCAATGAGCTTGTTTGGCACATGTCTGAGTTTTAGGCTAACTTGCTAGCTAAGTGCGCTAACAAGTACTACATGTTTTGTCAATTCGATGAGTTAATTTGGTAGCCGGTGACATTGGGCACCCTATAATGCTTTTTAACATTTCTCTTATAACATTTTTATGAATTGAGTAAAATATTTTTTTCCCATTAATTTGTCATAAAAGAGTACAATTATTTCCATAGTTGATTTTCTTTTGATTCTTATAACCTTAAAAGAACAAATTTGTTTGAATTAATTCGAACTTGGCAAAGATGTCCCTTTGATCCAAATAATGGGTAGTTTTCAAACTTGAATTCATACGACTTGACTCGAATTTTATATAAGCTTAACATATTCCATTTTGGTAATAATTGAATATTCCCAAAGTGGATGATGTTTTCCATGATCACACCTTGAAAAAGCAATATCAATTTTTTTACTTTCAATTCTTTGAACTTTTTTAAGATATGTGGGAGCTAGAATTTTAAAATTTAGAATATATATGATTGCTCATCTTCTCGCAATTGTTGATCTTGATTTTTTTTTTTTTTATAAAAAATACATAATTGTTAATTATCATGTGACAAAGTAGTTAGATCCTAAAAATGAATTGTATGGCTATATACATATACAGTATAAGAATAAGAAAAACAAATAAAATTTACAACAAAATGTATATATATTGTGTAATTTAAAATGCAATAGATTTGTAAACTATATACAATACATAAACAATTTCAAATCATCCTACAAATTGAATCCAAAATAACATGAATTTCAAACCTAAAAAATGGGAAAATTTTAAGATTATGAAGAATAAAAATAAAATAATTAATTTTGATTTATCTAATGGCGGAAAATGAAGGGTGTACGCCCTGGTTTTCCCACGGGCTGATTAGCAAGCCCGAGCTGCTGACTAATCGTAGTTATCTCATGAACTCCCCTGAAAACCGGAGCTTCTATCATTAGCTCGAGGAAGCCCAAAGGGCTCGCCTCCATTGTCCAAGACTGGAGCAGGTCCCCTGAAGGCCGAAGGTCGAGCCCAGCATGAAGCTCGCGGTACGAGCTGGACATGGAGCTATGACCCCTTGAGAAGTAAACGCACGCAAGGTAAACGTGCATATATCAGGCATCACGTGTCTGATATCCCCCTGACTTCTCGGACACGCATCAGAAACGTGCGTGTTCAGACACCCACGGTGGGGTTGGGCCGTGCGGCCCATTACTTCCTTACCTATTGATTTGACCACACTTATGTGTCAGGTTTAGGAATTAATCATGAATGTCACATAATTGATACGACAAGTAAGAAGGTTACGGGATGACCTCCCTACCAACTTCCAGGTGCCTTATCCTATAAATATGGAGACCCTGGGAGTTGATAGGGGTTGGAAAAATAATCTCTTGTAAGAAATACTTTGTAACCAAATACTCAGTATAGATCAATAATATTGACTAGTGGAGTAGAAGGATTTTAACCTTTGAACCACTTAAAAACCGTGTCTTGAGTCACCTTTCCATTTGCTAAGATCATATATCTATTTCGGTTCACATTTAGCACTAATCCCTTTCTCTTATTCTCTTAATTACCTGTTGGCGAAGAACCACGTCAACAGTTTGGTGCTTTCATTGAGAGCAAGTTCGATTAGTGCTACTGCAAACATCCAACTATGGTGACTACACGGTCCAGGCATGGCAACGAGACAAAGCAACATGATGGGCAGGAGGCTCATCACACTATCATCCCTGATGAACAAATTCCTGAAGTCCAGCAGCGGCTAGGAAAACAGCCAGCCGACCAAGATGATACAGGTAGTTCGACGTCTCGGCCACCTAATTCGAACCCGTGTTATTATACTGCGGTGGAGATGGAGAACGCTCAACTGAGGAGCCAGTTAGCAACGACCAGCCAGCAAATCAAGGATATCCTGGCCCGATTACCCCCTCTCACAACCGGCGTTAATGTCGAAGAGAGGCAAGGCGAGGCTCCTAAGTCTCGCCGGGGTAACCGGTCCAGGCATAGCCGTTCGGATAGACTTCCAACAGCCAACTCCACCCCTTCATCACACCGTCAAGAGGCAAACTTCGAGGAAATGCCTAGGATCAGACAACAACAATACAGTCGTTCGGTCAGAACGTCGACTCCTAGCTCTCAGCCATCCTCGAGGACGCCCAGGGGAGCTCGAGGAAATTCCCGAAGAAGATCCGGGGAGGGCTCGCGACGACAGCCCGTCCCCGACAGCCGTCCTGTGCCTCGTCCAGATCGCCCGGCGCAGGACCAGCAGGCTGGCAGGGCCGAAAGGCCCCCACCAAACTTGATCCGTCCAGACGAAACTAGGATCGCCTCTCCAGTCAGGCATCCTCCATCTCCGATCAGATATCCGTCTCCTCCTCGGCCCGTTCGGGACGTCCCAGCCTATGGGAGTAGTAGGAGAAACCCACCGTCTGCTGGACCTTCCCGGCGTAGCAGGGCGCCAGGGGAAAACTCAGGTCGTCACCACCGAAGGCGGACTCCAAGCCTATCCAGCAGAATCCACTGGACCGGCAGTCGCCGGAGTGATCTCTCTGGGGAAGATCTGCATCAGCGGTTAAGTTCGGCGCAAAGTCACCAGAGAACCCAGGGAGGTGACCTGCGAGATCGCCTCAACTCTCACAGAGAAGACCGAGCTGGAAGTGGTGGCCAGGCTCGTTTAGGGGGGGGGGGGGTCCTGTCCGAGATACGCAACAGAGGGAATGTCCCAAATAACCTATCTCAAGATAGGAGGGGCAATAACCCACCAAATGTGTATAATGGATCAGGAGTTGTTGAATAGTCCCGGAATAACCAAGGACATCAGGACCAAACCCTCGATCGCCTGACCCAGATGGAGGAGCTGATGAGGAAACTTCTATCAGAAAAACAAAAAGACGAATATGATTAAGGGGACAAGATGGAACTCTTCGCACCCAATATAGCATCAACGGCATACCCATCTGGTTTCCGTATGCCTCACTTGTCGAAGTTCAACGGAGACGGAGACCCGTCGGACCATTTAGGGATGTTCAACACCCTAATGATGGCCCATAACATTGGCCCGGAGCTGCGATGCTTAATCTTCCCTTCCACACTGATCGGACCTGCTAGACAGTGGTTCAAGCAAAGTAAAAGACAGTCAATCAGTTCCTGGAAGACTTTCTCAGCTGACTTCAAAAGGGCATTCCGAGCCTCCCAGGCCGCCCGTGTTCAGGCCGACTCCCTGGCTAACGTGAGACAGTAGCCCGGTGAGACTCTGAAGGCCTACTTGAGCAGATTCGCGAACGTTGCTGCTCGGGCCAGAGACGCGGATGATAGCTCCAAGCTCATGGCCATGAGAACCGAAATCCTTGTCGGAGGAGACCTATGGAAGGATATACAGAGGAAGGGAGTTATCTCGGTCAACGAATTCCTTAACAGGGCCCAAGAGTGGATAAACTTGGAAGAAGCAGAGGCCTCAGCTGCGAGAACCAACCAGGTTCCCGATCAGCCTGCGGGAATAGGGGTAGAGGTTGTGGCGACGAACCCAAATGTCACACAGAACAACCAGCCCGGTGGAGGCAAGAGAAACGGCAATGGCGAAAACAGTCAGCACGGCCAAAAGAAGAATAAATCCGTAGATAAGTTTAAGCCCGTTTTCACGACATATACCGAGCTCACTCAGTCCAGAGAGAGTATCTTCTTGGCCAACTCTACTCGGATCCCCTGGAAGAGGACGGAGCTACTGAAGCACCACAAGGGAAAGAGAGACACTTCCAAATTTTGTTGTTTTCACAATGATGTGGGCCACAATACCGACGATTGTAGGCATTTAAAAGATGAGATTGAGACTCTCATCCGAGCCGGTCCCTTGGCTCAATACTCGCGGAACAGGGTCCCAGCGTGTCGGCCTACTCCAGAGGTTCCAGCCAGTCAGCCCGGGTCCCGGGTAGATCAGGACGTCCCTCCTCCTGTGGTCGGAGGAGAGATATCCACCATATCGGGAGGTCCACACATGGCTGGCATGAGCAGAGGCGCCCAGAATAGGTACGTGAATGAACTAAAGGCTCATAAAGGAGTGGAGTTTGTCCCGGAACAGCGCCAGTCAAAGCAGCAGCGGTTGGAAAGGCAACCAATCATTTTTACGGAGGAAGATGCAAGCCATGTCCAGTTCCCTCACAATGACCTCTTGGTTGTAGCGGTCCAGCTCGCCATTCGGAGAGTGAGAAGGGTGCTGATAGACAACGGGAGTTCGGTGAACCTTCTATTCCGATCCACCTTAGAGAAGATGGGTCTGACTGTCGCCGATCTAAAGGCAACCTCCATGATGTTGTATGGTTTTTCAGGAGAAGGATCAGCAGCGATAGGGACGATCGAGCTGGTGATCACCCTAGGAGAAGAATCTCGAACAGTATCCAAACTACTCGAGTTCGTGGTCATAGACTGCTCCGCTGCTTACAACGCCATTTTGGGCCGACCTACGCTCATAGATTTCGAGGCCATCACTTCCATCCGACACCTCGCCATGAAGTTCCCCACCTCGACGGGAATCTGCACGATCCAGGGCGATCAGCTCGCTGCCAGGGAATGCTACAACATTTCTGTGAAGGGAAAATCTAAACCCGGGCAGCTGGCTATGGCCATTCTGAGTGAAGAGGAATCCTAGGAACCCTTGGCGGCTCCTGAGATTGAAAAACCTCAAAACGCCAGAGGGGAAAATGTCGCCTTGAGTGGGGACATTGACCCCCGGGTAGGCGAAGACAGATCCGAGCTCCAGGCTATTGAAGAGCTCGAAGAGGTGAACCTTGATCCACAAAACCCATCACGGATGGTCAAGCTCGGGAAAAATCTCTGTAGCAAGAGGAAGACGGAGCTGATTACGTTTCTGCGGGCTAATTTAGATGTATTTGCCTGGTCCCACGAGGACATGGTGAGAATTAGCCCGAGTGTCATCATGCACGCGCTCCATCTAGATAAAAGTGTTCCTGCTAAGTCTCAGAAGCAAAGACGTTTAGGAACAATCCGAGCTGAAGCCCTAGAAGAAGAAATGGCCCGACTCAAAAAATGTGGCTTTATCCGTGAAGCCAAATTTCCAATTTGGGTCGCCAACCCCGTGCTAGTTCCAAAGCCCAACGGAAAGTGGCGAACCTACATTGACTTCTCCGACATAAATAAAGCCTGCCCCAAGGATTGTTTTCCATTACCAAGGATCGATCAGCTGGTGGATGCCACCGCGGGGCACGAGCTCATGTCCTTTATGGACGCGTACTCAGGCTACAATCAAATCGCGATGAATCCGGCGGACCAAGAACACACCAGCTTCATGACCCCAACTAATGTCTATTGCTACAAGGTCATGCCTTTCGGTCTGAAGAACGCAGGAGCTACCTACCAAAGATTGGTAAATAGAATGTTCGCGGACCAGATTGGAAAAAACATGGAAGTGTATGTTGATGACATGCTAGTCAAGTCAAAGACTGCCGACAACCATGTTTTCGACCTGGAAGAATGTTTCAAAATATTACGAGAATACGGCATGAGGCTCAATCCCCAGAAATGCACTTTTGGGGTCGCGTCAGGGCTCAATCCCACTGGCTGATTAGCAAGCCCGAGCTGCTGACTAATCGTAGTTATCTCATGAACTCCCCTGAAAACCGGAGCTTCTGTCATTAGCTCGAGGAAGCCCAAAGGGCTCGCCTCCATTGTCCAAGACTAGAGCAGGTCCCCTGAAGTCCGAAGGTCGAGCCCAGCATGAAGCTCGCGGTACGAGCTGGACATGGAGCTATGACCCCTTGAGAAGTAAACGCACGCAAGGTAAACGTGCATATATCAGGCATCACGTGTCTGATATCCCCCTGACTTCTTGGACACGCAGTAGGAACGTGTGTGTTCAGACACCCACGGTGGGGTTGGGCCGTGCGGCCCATTACTTCCTTACCTATTGATTTGACCACACTTATGTGTCAGGTTTAGGAATTAATCATGAATGTCACAGAATTGATACGACAAGTAAGAAGGTCACGGGATGACCTCCCTACCAACTTCCAGGTGCCTTCTCCTATAAATATGGAGACCCTGGGAGTTGATAGGGGTTGGAAAAATAATCTCTTGTAAGAAATACTTTGTAACCAAATACTCAGTATAGATCAATAATATTGACTAGTGGAGTAGAATGATTTTAACCTTTGAACCACTTAAAAACCGTGTCTTGAGTCACCTTTCCATTTGCTAAGATCATATATCTATTTCGGTTCACATTTAGCACTAATCCCTTTCTCTTATTCTCTTAATTACCTGTTGGCGAAGAACCGCGTCAACAAAGGGCTTTTGCACAAAATCCTCGAGAGTTTGAGATTGAGAATAGTTGCTTTAATCACTAGACTTTTATGGTGAGTGAAAAAAAAAATGTGGTGACTTGTTAGAGATGTTATGTTTTGGAAAAGTAATAACTTATCAATAGTCAATTGTAATGTCCTAAATTTCCTAATAAGGTTTAGGACCTTGATTAGGAGGCCGGGAGGGCCATAATTGATTTATTATAGTATTTAATGATTATATGCATGTTTATGTGACTTATATTATTATATGATGGTGAATGCATGCATATGGGAGAACTTATTATTGTGAGGGTACTCTGGTAATTTGGCCGCTGTGGGCGTAACTGTATATCTTGGGTGCATGATTGTGATTAATTAATATAGCCACATTATAAGGTGGATTGGTTCGAGCTAGTCGACATGAGACGATCATGAGATGCGAGAGTTCGATCTGGTCATAACAGGTATAAGTTCGGGGCTCGGGGTGAGTCTCGGGGTGAATTTAATGATTAGAGCATTACCGGGAATTAAAGGGTAATGGGATGTGAGTTATTGGTATTTAGGAATACTGAGAATAGCGTTAATTGGAGGGTGTTATTTGTGATTAATGAAATAGGTGTGAAAGGACGGTTTTGCCCTTGGTGGTTGCTAAGGTTTTATTTTAGACCTAAGGGTATTTAGGTCTTTTTACCCTAAGAGATATATATCAGCTTTTAAGTGTTAGAAAGCTGTGGAAATTCAGGGGAAAAAACAGAGCTTCTCTTCCTTCTCTCCCGATGGATTCTCTTCCTCTTTTCTCTTTGGATTTTCAAGCTCAGTTTGAGGAATTAAGCCAAGGAACCAAGCTTAGCCAAGCTAGGGTTGTGCTCCACCATTGAAGAGGGTGTGTTGCCAAGATTGAGGTGAGTTTCTAGCCACTAGAACTCTTGGTTTTGCTCTGTTTTCTATGTTAAGTTTCTGCTGGTTTTTGAGTTGGAAACTTGGGAATTGGTTGGAGTTTTGGCTAGGGTTCTTGGGGTTGTGGTCCTTAGGACATGTGGGGATGGTTTTTGGGTTCATTTGGCACCAAAAATGGGATTTGGAAGCATTGGAATCGAGTTAGAATTGAGGAAGTCGAAGAAGGAAGTTTCTGGGGTGGTGCTGTCTGGGGGTAGCGCTACAGCGCCCATCAGAGGGCGCTATAGCGCTACACAGGGTTTCAGTAGGGCGGTTGTGTTTCTGTCTTGAGCGCTGGGGCGCTAGAAGGGCAGCGCTGTAGCGCTACCCTGTTCCTTCAGAACCCTGTTTTGGGTGTTTTTAAGGGTTTTTGACTTGGGGTTTCAATCTTTAAGGCCCGGGATCGAATCTACTCACTATGTGGGCATGTTTCGAGGTCCCGAGAGTGGGGTTTAGGTTAAGACCCTATCTTTGGTGATTTTCATTAATTGGAGGTTGTTTTGGTTATGACTAGGTAACCGTCAAAGGATTGAGGATCGATCGTTCTCAGGGGTCGTTCTTACTCTAACTCTCACTCGAACCGGAGGTAAGAAAACTGCACCCTGTGTATATGTGACATGCATGGCTATTATGATGCATGTTGATTGTCTACTGGGCATGACATGCGTGGTTATTATAGATGCATGACGGTTGATTATTATGTATGACATGCATGGCTATTCTTGATGCATGTTGGTTGGCTATTAAACGTGACATGCATGGCCGTTGTTGGTGCATGTTGGATTGTTGAATATGTTGCACATGATGCATAAGAAACATGTGATTAGGACATGCTTTATATACTGGGTATGATATTGTTCAGAGCTTGAGCCTCTGTGGTTGCACATGGTCCTATTTGTACTGGTATCTGTTAGTAAGCATGCTAAATACCTTGTTTATGGATATTGGACATGTGATATGTGTTTGGTGGCATGGCTTACTTGTGTATGGCGCTGGCTTATTAGTCAGAATCGACAATAGTGTCAGATCCGTCTGTGAAGCTGTGACTTATTAGTTAAGTTCACCACGGGCTGAGCACTGGTCGTGCTTTACCGACCCAAGGGTCAGAGGTGGCAGTGCGTTGTGAACGCCGGGCCAAATAAAGATTAGATCTAATCGAGGTTGGCATTGAATGACTCATATGGGGTATTAATGCTGGACCGACCGGAAGGTCAATGAGAACTATAAGCGCTTGCCTGGTCTATGACCAGATGTTTGTGGCCAAGGTATATGACCCCGGTGACTGTTGTCACATGGCCAAGGGACGCTGTCCATTGCACGACTCTAGAGTCGGGAGGAAGGTTATGTTGGTGACCATTCACCATGCACCTGTCCTAACCAAACTTATGAAAGGATCACTTACTAGTTAAGCCCTGGTGACCCTATCGTCACATGGCTGGAAGGAGCGATGCTCATTATTGTGACTTTTGGCTATTGTCACCTATTTGCTTGGACTGATAGTCCTGAATGGTTATTATGATCGTTGTTGGCATTATAGCATACTTTATTGGGTTTTCTTGCTGGGCTTCGGCTCACGGGTGCTACGTGGTGCAGGTAAAGGCAAGAGGAAGCTGGACCATCCTTGAGTTGGAGAGCTTAGGTGATGATGTGTACATATGCAGCTGCTCATCCGCCACGCCCGAGGTTTAAAGTGGAACTAGGGTTGAACCCTGTTTTGCCGCTTAGAACGACCTGTTGTAAATATTTTCTGTAATAAACTCTGAAACTTTATTTTCGGGATCCCAGTGTATATAGTAAACGTTCTAGTGAAACGTTACATCTTAACCAAAGTTTTTAATCCTCAAGCCGCTAATCATACTTAGTTCACGGTTTTGGCCAAATGACTCGATTAGCGAGTTTAGCACTGTTTACAAGGCACACCGTAACGGTCCCTGGAGTTTGGGGCGTTACATCAATACTATATTAAATAATGTGGTTATAGGCATAGCCTTGTGGGCATAAACTCTTCCCCAACTTTAGTTTTCATTAGGAAGATGCAATCGGGTTATTAACTCCCTACCCAAGCTCGGAGGACTTGGGTTGCTGGGCCCGGGACAGCCCATGGCAATTCCATGAAAGGAGCTTCATTGGGGTTATGGGGGGCTTGATAAGGGTCGTCTCCTCGCCCATTCCAAAATTTGGATCATAATGAACTTGAACTTCGACAACATTTACGTCTGCTTCTTATGTGATCGATCGCTACTCTTTTAGGTTGTAGGTGATCTCATTACTTTATTTTCTCAAACGAGGAGAAGACTTAGTCTTAGTAAAGGACTTACGTTGCCTCTTGAAAGTAGGGAGCTGAATCTCCTCCAAAGATAGATGAGTCGAGTCCTCAGTGTTGGGTTGTGGAGTTGGGTTGGGGTGAGTTAAGGATACATGGTAATTAATAATGGCCCACGTACCATGTATCCTTGACTCAGATAGGTAAGTTGTGTCATGAAATATTGTGGGTTGGCTTCATATTTATCAAGGGAATTTTTTAAAAATATGGTTTTTATAACATCAATATGCAAAAATATGAGAATTATACTTTTCTTAATTTGTACGGGAAAATTTATTAAAGAAAAAATCAAAGTATGAGAAACACAATTAGTAGCTAATTAAAATATGACAATGCCACATTTTTTTTTATCATAGTTATGTTTTCTTTTATTTTTAAGGATATTTTATTTTTTCCTTCATTTTTAATTATTTTTTCAGTTATTTTTTTCGTTGCTTATTTTTTCTTCTATTTCCCCCCCCCCTTTTTTTTTTCTACCAATTTATTTTTATCTTTTTTTTCTTTCCATTTTTTCATTCTTCTTATTATTCTTCTCATTTTTATTCATATATTTATTTTCTTACATTTGTATTGTTTTTTTTTCTTCATATTTTTTCAGTTTTCTTTCTTTTCTTTTTTTTTTCTTCGTTTTTTTATTTATTATTTTCTCCTTTCATTTTTTTTTCTTTTTTCACACATATGAGTTTTTTCTTCTTCTTCTTCTTCTTCTTCTTCCATTTTTTCATTTTTTACTACCAATTTTTCATTCTTATTTTTTTATTTCCATTATTTTTCTTCTTCTTCTTTTCATTTTTATTCATTCATCTGTTTTTTTCATCATTTCTTTTGTTTTAATTTTTTTTTCATAGTTGTTTTAGTTTTCTTTCCTAACTTTTTTCATTCTTTTTTCTTCATTTTTTGTACTTATTCTTTTTTCATTCTATTTTTTTCACACATATTTTAACATTACATAATTATTTTACTATTTTTTTATTTATCATATTTTATTATTGTAATTTTTTTTATAGTTTTTTCTACTATATATAAAAAAATTCAAATCAATTTTTTTAAAATTTTGTTTTTACTGTAACCTTTATAGGACCACCAAAATTTGGAAAGCAAACTAATAAAAATATAAAAATGTGAATGGGTAACCGGTTACCCTGATGAAGAAACCTGTTACCCTGATGAGAACATTCAAATCTAGAAAAAAAAACTATATGAAGAAGATGGGAGAGAAGGGAAAGGGGGTGAATCTGATTTTTTTTTCTATCTTCAGATCTGTGGTAACTGGTTACCTTCCTGTCCTTTGAGTGTATATTTTCGGGGATAGCTGGTTATCTTCACGTTCTTTTTGTGTATATTTCTGAGGGTAACTAATTACCTTCACGTTCTGAGATGTGTGTATATTTCTGGGTTCTTTATGGTAACTGGTTACCTATGTTACTAAAATCTTAGTTATTTTTTTTTTAATGAAGTGTTATTCCTCTTTTTTCTTCAAATTTGATGTTTATTTTCATATTTAATATGAGTAACTCGTCATCCCCCTTAGGTAATTGGTTACCCCTCTTATGACAGAAAGTTACTCATCTCAGGATAACTAGTTGCCACTCCTGGTATATGTTATTTAACTTAGCTCTAAGATTTTTTTTTTTTACTTAACTGTTAAAGATCAATCAAGTAACTAGTTACCTTACCCAGGATTTGGAAAAAGAAACATTCAATCTAAAAAAAAAGAAAAAAATGTTTATAAAAAATAAAAAATAATTTTAAACACAATTTATATTACAAAATAAAAGAAAAAATTTACAAAACAACTGAAGAAAATTTTAATATAAAAAAAAGCTAAAAAAATAACAATCAAATTACAAATATACACTTCCAAATTAATAAAACTTGATTAAGACTAAAACTATGACATAAACAAACTTTTATACAAAATACGGAAAAATAAACCCACAGAAGTGAAAATTCTTAAGAAAAAGTCATAGATTAACTTTCTTTGAAAAAAATATATTTTTTCACACTATTAAAATTCACATATAAATTGTAATTTCCTCATTTATCAACTAGATTGGGCCCATGAGTTTATCCATGTCGTTGTTATTGGGCCAAGGCTTTCGGGTGGGCTCTGGATGGTAGTGAGGTGAGGGGGCCTTTCCTTGATCAGAGTTTTTGGCGTGTTATCTCCACCCGGCCATCCTTTTAATCAATTAGGATCGGTTTTTTTGTAGGGATATTTTCATAAATCAATGGCTTTTTTGCTATTAATATGTAAAAATATGATTATTAATTTTTTTTTTTAGTTTGTATGGACAAATTTAATTAAAAAAACTCAGATTATGAAAAAAAAATATAACATAATAATGATTTTTTACAAAAATATGGCATAATAATGATTTGTTTACAAAATTATAGGAAAAAATCTCATAAAAAGGAAATGCAAATTTAAAAAAAACATAAAATAATACTTGTAAAAAAAAAGTCATATTTTTTAAAACTTTATTAAAAAACCTATATAATCTAATTTTCACTTTTTTGTGAGATGAGTTTGTACTGCAAGATAAAGTCTTTTGGGCTAACTTTTCTAATAAACTCCGAGAATCTGAATTTTCGGGAAACTATTTATTTTGGGCCTAATCCGATCCAAACCCGAAATATATTAAATCGGGTTCGGGTTTAAAATTCAGCAATTTCGGGTTCGGGACCCGGCCAAATAAAAAAAAAAAAAATCTGAAAAATAAGATTATAACCCTAAATCTGAATAATCTTTATTTCTCTTCTCTTTCACTCTCACTCACGCACGGCCCCCTTTCTTCTCAGCAGAGCCGCCTTCACCACCAGCTCAGCTCTTCTTCTCGCCTCGCCTCTCTCACACCACCAGCCCCCCTTCTCTCTCACGCACGGTCAAGAGAAGAAAGACCCACCCGCCCACCACATCCTCGGAGCACGCCAGCCGCACAGGGAGCACGCCAGCCGCCACAGCGCCACCACCAGCCAGCCTCGTCTCCTCCCTTCGCCGCCACAGCGCCACCACAGGCCAGCCTCGTCTCCTCTCCATACATATACATATATATTTCTCTCTCTCTCTCTTTCTCTCTCTCTATTACAGAAGCTGTTGTCAAAGCTCTTAAGGCTTATAATGAAAATTCCCATGTTATACCGTTAATGACCAGATTAGCTATGAGATCTGTTTTAGACTGTGCATTATTTTCTTTAGGTGCTAATACAATTTCTGCTATTGGGTTGAGATTTGTTTAATTATTCATTTTTTTATAATTATATTTATTTATAGATATACACTCACGCACATGATTTATAGGAGCATGTATCTTTTCAGATTTGGAATCCTCTTAAATTTTAAACTTATTGCATGAACATGATCAGTACGAATTGTTATCTTATGCAATGGTATTCGATCCTCTAATAAATATAAATAATTTCATTGATGTATACAAAGACATTTACTGTTGCCGTGTGAAACAGATAGTCTATGATTGCATAAGATAGGAATCTTTTGTCTATGACTTTGTGTGGAAATGAACAGTTTTCACATTTGCAGACTTCCCATTTTGCTGTCTTAATATGACAGTTGGCCTTTGTTTTTTGTCTCACAATGGTTATCTTAATCTCCACATGAAAACAGTTCATAGGCCATGGCCATGGACAATTCCTCCTGTCATCTTAATAACTAGTACAATTTTTTAATCATTCGACATATATTTTTGAAGGGCAAAAATTTTCTCTTACAAGTCATAAGTGTTTCAAAATTGTTCTATTAATGAATAAAACAAAGAGAAAGGAATCTCCTTCCTTGGGTCTATTAATTGATATATTTTTTTAGCACTAAAGTTTATGCATTATGCTTATGGCTATATAATGGTATATCTTTCTGGATCTTCTCATCTCATCTCTGCCCCTTAAACTTTAGAGAATTGAATAAAATAATAGCTAGTTCAGAGCTCATAATTGGCCATTCTACAATGACTAGTAGTACAAAACTTGTGACCCTTGTATACATAGTTAGGTAACAAAAATAAAAATAAAAAGTGGGACAGGATTCTTCCAAACATCACCCAAAAAAACAAAGTACCCCACCATTATAAGCAAAACGCACCAACCAGTTGGTTTCTTGGTTCTTTGGTTCTCAATAATAATAGTATTTTGATGCATATCAATGTGGGGTAGCTAAGTCATAAAAGTGTAAAAACAAACTATAAAAATTAAAAAAGTGTAAAAAAAGGTATTTTTGAAAAAAAATTAGTATTTTTGCAAAATTGGGCATTTCGGCCCAAAACCCAGCAGTCCCAGTTCAACCCAAACCAAACCCGAAACCCATCCCGAAAAAACTTGATAATTTTGGATCAGTTTCGGTACTATTTTTTTCACCCGAAATCCAAAAATCCGACCCGTGTGCACCCCTATACAGTTTTCTTCTTCTTATTATTATTATTGTTTTTAATGTCTGTTTTTCTATTTAGGTGAAGTTCTGTGACAATTATTTTTGTTTTCCTCTAGAATCTGATTCGATTAATTATATGTTTTTATAGGCTGGTTAGGTATAATGGCTTCCGAAGTACCACCTCAAGTCCCAGCAGAAGCTCTTCAATCCCTTTCAGTCTCTGAATCCCAACCACCGGAGGAACCGGCTAGCTCCTCTAATCCAATTGATCCGTAAGAATCTCTTGAATGACCTATATACACAAAGACAAACATAAACATACATATGTTTATATATTACACACATATTTTATGTTTTTTAATAATACAAAATTTGGATTTATCAGTGTTTTGGAGGAGAGGTACCGAATTGTTAGAAGTGTTGGAGAGGAGTGCATTCAAGAGGATGAGCTCCGGAATTTATTAGCAAAGAAGCCTGAGCCTATCTGCTATGATGGGTTTGAGCCGTCTGGTAGAATGCACATTGCTCAGGTATTTTTGTAGCATTTGAGTTTTGGTCTTTCTTGTGTACGTTAGAACTATATATATATAAATATATTTGTGCAAAGTTGCTATATTATTGATTTATTGATCAAATGCAAGCTGATATCACAAGTTGATTTTTATTTTAGCTATCCATGGTATGGTGCTAGATTATATTTTAACAATATTGATGGATAATCTTTGTATGTCTTTTCTTATGATATCATCAACATGAGAAAAATAAATACATGAAGATAAGGAATAAAGAGGAGTACATGAGAGGAAAAGACATATAAATCAAATCATTTTAGATGCTAAGCACTAGCTCATACTTGAAAATCAAATCAGTGATCATTGTAAAAAGAAGATGCTTTTTTTTTTAATATTTTAGCTTATTGGTATGTATTATTTGATTTATCTAACATTCTTTTCAAACTATTATGAGAAATGAGGATCTTTGTGCTTGTTGGTATCTCTACTAATTTGTAATTCCACTCCATGAAAAAAACTGTTCAAAGTAACCAAAATTAATGTATAATTATTACAACTAGATTCTCAGGAAAAAATAAATAAAACAAATAAACCTTCTCAAACAAAGGATTATCAATTTGAACAATAAAATAAAATAAAATCTTACACCAAATTTCTGCAACTGAAAAAATATATGCTGTATTTGGCTATATAGAATACACCATCCTATTACTGTATATGCAACTCAACAAGAATCTCACTGCTGCTAAATCTAGGCTATATTCTGTCATATAAATGAAAGAAAAAAAAAAATTTATATCATACAATCTCTCTAAGATTTACATACTCATGATATGATGATCTCACTACATAACTGGTACTTGTTGCCTTACCTGCAAATTATCATCAAAGAAGAAAAATTTAGGCTCAAACAAGTGTTGCCATTTAATAGGTTTCAGTGCATGTGAACTTAACTTTCTAAGAATTCTTTACTTTGTGGAAAGGAAAGGATCAAAATCCTTACCTTTGTCATTTTGCAAGCTCATCTTCTAACAGCTGGAGTGACAGTCTCAAATATATATTTGTGCAAAGTTGCTATATTATTGATTTATTTATCAAATGCAATCTGATATCACAAGTTGATTTTTATTTTAGCTATCCATGGTATGGTACCAGATTATATATTTCTAATATAGTAATTGAAAAACAATGGTGGTCATAAATTGTGAACTTCTGTGAGGAATAACTTGAGGTTTGAAACCTTTTCATATATATTGTTTGTTTTAAGCATTGTTTAATGAATAGTTTTTGGTATGAAACTGATGGCATGTGCTTGTAACTTGTAACATGATTATATACTTTGAGAGATTCAAATGGGTTGCTATATTGCCTGTTCTGCAGGGTGTTTTGAAGACGATAAGTGTGAACAAGCTTACCTCTGCTGGGTGCAAAGTGAAAATCTGGATCGCGGATTGGTTTGCACAGCTTAACAATAAAATGGGGGGTGACTTGAAAAAAATTGAGACTGTTGGCCGCTACTTAATTGAGATATGGAAAGCTGTTGGTATGGATCAAGAAGGAGGCAAAGTGGAGTTCTTATGGTCATCAAAGGAGATTAATGCAAGAGCACATGAGTATTGGCCTATTGTAATGGATATAGCTCGCAGGAATAAACTTCCAAGGATAATCAGGTGTCTATATCTGTATGAGTTGTGCATTTTGGGGTATGTTGTATGCATGTGATGGTGAATTCGGACTGATTATGTGCTGTTTTATATTATAGGTGTAGTCAAATTATGGGACGAAGTGAGCAAGATGAGTTGACTGCAGCCCAAATTCTCTACCCATGCATGCAATGTGCTGATATATTCTTCTTGAAGGTCCTTGATTTTTTTCTCACAAAATGATGCCTTTTTAAGTTTTCTCTGTCGACATAGGTGTGAACTTATGCTATTTTTTTTTAAATGCAGGCTGACATTTGCCAGTTAGGAATGGATCAGCGAAAAGTTAATGTACTTGCAAGAGAGTATTGTGACGATATCAAAAGAAAGAACAAACCTATTATTTTGTCACACCGTATGATTTAAATCTTTTATGCTCAATATTCACTTCTGGTTGTTTTGTTTTCAAATGTTGTACGTATATAGCTACATGATTTTTTTTTGGCTTTACTTAATGGTATTGTGTAGACATGTTACCTGGATTACAGCAAGGACAGGACAAGATGTCTAAAAGTGACCCATCGTCCTCCATCTACATGGAAGACGACGAGGTGGGTTATGGTTACAACTTAGTTAAGATTTTATTTGACAAGGGCTGGCTGCAATTAGTTTTCGCCTGTTGTCTGCATTTGAGTGCAGGAAATTTTTGAACTAGGGATGTTACAATATCATTTTATGCAAATTTGATTTTTGTTTTCTTTTGTCCCAAGCCTAATTGTTTAACTGGGGATGTTCCAATTTCATTTTAGCCAAATTTGAATTAATTTCTTTTGTTCTGTTGCGTTAGGCTGAGGTGAATTTGAAGATAAAGAAAGCTTACTGCCCTCCAAAGATTGTGGAAGGGAATCCATGTCTAGAGTACATTAAATATCTTGTTTTAGCCTGGTTTCACGAGTTCACTGTGGAGCGAGGTGAACAGAATGGTGGGAACAAGTAAGTATCACAAACGTTAGATCAAATATTTTACTGCCCTTTTTCTATTAATGGAACAGGGAAGATCTTGTTTTCGATGCTATCTTGTCTAAAGATGATTTGGTTTTGTCCTTCATTAAATTCAGGACCTACAAAAGCTTTGACGATTTAACCGCTGACTATGAGAGTGGGGATCTTCATCCAGGCGACCTTAAACCCGCCTTATCAAAGGCATTGAATAAAATACTACTGGTAAAAACTACCGTTTTCTCCTACATAATGAGTCAATTTGTTACCTTCAGCTTTTACTAAATTCAATTTTCTTTTTATTCCCAGCCTGTTCGAGAACATTTTAAGAATGACAGTAATGCAAAAGAACTCCTGAAAAGGGTCAAGGTAACTTTGCTAAGTAAATATTCCATAAATTAGCAACTATTTGGTATGTGTTTACCAATGGCTAACAATTTTTTTACTTGATCATGATTTTGTTTCTGTAGGCTTACAGAGTAACAAAGTGATGTTGACAATGGAGCTTTGAAGATTTTGCCTCCTCCCCTTTGCTTACTGTAACTGGATTTTAAAGAATGAAAAAGAAAAGGGTTTGATATTTGAGATTGTAGTGAATTTAAAATAATAAAATGCTCAGCTATTTAGACTAACATATTTATTCAGCAAGTATAAATAGTAAATATCAAATTGGCTGAGTTAGCTTTTACTACTTTGTTTGCTGTACTTCATTTTATTTTACCTGAGAATTTCACCAGTTTGGTTTGTTTCACAGAGTTTATGAATGGCACATGTCTCTTTTCTAAAGGTTTTTTTTTAGTAGTTTTAACCTTTTTTTTTTTAAATTTTGGCATGGAATATTTTTATAAAACCAATTGAAAAATATAATAATATAGTAGAATAATTATTTGGTAATTAATCACTCAAACCCTATTTCAAAAACCCAAATAAAACTCAACAAATCCAGATTAACAAGAAGCAATTGAAAGTGAAGGAGAATTAAGTCTTGTCTTTTGCCTTAAACTTCATCAACGCTGCCAGCAACCCAGTTCGAAAGTGAAGGAGAAAAAGAGTTCGTTTTAATTTTTTATAATAACTAGATATTTATTATAATTTTTAAATTAATTAATTATTTTTTTATATAAAAATATAAGGTAGACCAATAATAACCTGACACATGGCAGCTTAGTTAGCTGAATTGATACTTTACCGGCTTGGTCGTAAGGATTGCAAAAAATAAAATAAAAAATTTTAAGTTTGATATTTTTGTATCAATTTTTTTTTGGTATATAAATGGTATAAAATCGAAAACTTTGAGTATTTATTCATTTATAATTATTCTTTTTTTTTTATAGGGAAAATACTAGTTTGATCATTGTATTTTTTTTAAATACGCGATCGGTTTTTGTATGTTGTTAAATCACAATTTGGATTGTGTGTTTTCCAAAGTGGATCAAAATAGTACATTATACCAAATTTTGATAAAAAAAATTTCAAATATAATCTTTCATTCTTAGCTCCTTGACCACTTTTTCAACTTCTCTGAACTCATCGCATCACTAATTACTCGAGAATTGATCTTATAATTGAAAATATTTTGACTGAAATCGAATCTATGGTACTTTTTTGATCCATTTTGTAAACACACAAAATTTGAATTGTCATTTAACAAAACACAAAAACTAATCGCGTATTCAAAAAGATCAAGGGCCAAAATGATATTTCTTGTTTTACATAGTTGCCATATAGCACACAAAAGAACATAGGCAAACTAGTAACTTAAGACAACACATACAAAATTCTAGCAATAAACGACAATTAACAACAACAACCAAAGGTGAATATTAAAAGGCATATGCCTCTTCATTTCGATGCTTACAAAAAATTCAACACATTTTCAAACACTGTGGAAAGGATATCTGTAAAGGAACTTGGATCTGCTGCTTCTGCTGCGACAGATGTAGAATCCGAAGCAGAACCAAAGTCACATGCAGCTACGCCACTACTTGCGGCAACTCCGACTCCAGTACCCGCAATAGTTGCTCCGGCGAAAGAACCAAGTTTATAAGCAAGAAAACTTAAACGTAGTAATTTGAAAGGGTCCTAATCCACGGAAAATGGGATATTAATTAAATTCTTTCTTATAATCAAATAATATCAGTAGAATTTGGAATCTACTATGTAGTATGTACATACCGATTTAAATATGCGATGCATATAAATATACCGGGTAAAAGTAAATGCAATACACATTTGTTTAGTTTTATTTAAAAAATATATTAATTTTTTTTTATACATGTAAATTTTAAATAAATAAACAATATTATATATTATAAAATAATAACATAAATATATTAAAAAAAATTAAACCAAATATTATTTATAATGTTTTAAAAAAACATGATCATTTTATTTTTTAAAAATAAAATAAAAAACTATTAAACTAATAACCCGTTAGAAGCATATTTTTATATACTAGATACAAGCAAAGTGTGAATCTAATGGATTCTTTTAACAATTTTTTTTCTAAACCTAAAGACAATATTTTTGTTTAATTTTTTTAATATATTAATGTTATTCTTTTGTAATATATGATATTATTTATTTATTTGAAATTTATATATCAATTAAAAAATATTTAATAATAAATTAATACATTTTCGAAATAACATGTTGATAAATTGATTTAGCAACTATATATAATATATGTTTTTGGGTTTATACCTTTTTAGAATCTGTGTTTTGTTTCATTACCTGTTTGAACTTTGTGTTTTGACAAATGACTTTTTGGATCCTATGTTTTGTAAAATGGTTAAAATAGAACTCTAAACTCAATTTTGATGAAGAAAAAATTGAATATAACAACACAGTTTTTAAGCAGAATGATTTTATTTTGTTATGAATTGTTAGTTTGGTAAATTATTTGTAATTTTAGTTGAGAAAACATTGATCAAAATCGGGTTTAGGGTTCTATTTTAACAATTTACAAAACATAGGGTCCAAAAAGTAATTTGTCAAAACCCAGGGTCCAAACAGGTAATGAAAAAAAAACAGGGTCCAAAAATGTATAAACCCTATGTTTTTTTTATATATAAATTGATGGGTAAATACTCATTTGGTATTTGTGTTTTATAGAAATACAAATTTGATATTCTGTAATTTAAAATTGTACATATTTGATACCCTAGACTCAAATATAGCGATCAATAATATTTTATCAATATGACCAAATTGTCATCAATTATATAAATCTAAAATTCAAATTTAATTACTTAATTACATATAATTACTTAAGGTTTGGTCAAATTAATAAATTTTTATCGATCAGAGTACAAGGTACTTAATATGTACAGTTTCAAACTATAGGGTACTAAATGAGTATTATTGAAAATATATAGTACCAAATTTGTATTTTGATAAAACACTGAGCACAAAATAGATGGTTATTTACTCTAAATTAAATTGATTTAGTTTTACCTCTAACAAAGAAGGATTGGTTTTAGCCCGGTGCTGTCTGGTTTTCATGAGCAGCGATAGATCAGCAGTAAACTGGGTGTGGTCTGCGTGGTGGTCGAACATATCACGGTGGTAACAACGGCTGCACAGCTTGTAGAATGAACCGTCGGTTGTAGAAGCGAAGCATTTGACGCAGCTAAAATATTGGCCGATGAGAAAAGCTCCACAGCTCTCGCAAAACAAAAGTTTCCCATTATAGATAAGATATGACAAGGTGATAACGTCTTGCTTGTCTAGACGCCCATCATCGTTTCTGTCCAGATGACCGAAAAAGATGGGCTCAGTAACACCCTTGTTGTTGAGCTTTTCCTTCAGATGGTAGAGCTTTTCCCTATAAACTTTGAACCCTATGAAACCATTTTGTTTTGTGTCCAGCCATTGGTACAACTCCTCAGCCTGTTGCTTTCCTTCGTTGGACTTTTCATAATACGCCTTTGCTGCACTTCGTATCTCCTCCATTATATCTATATATATATATCGATCAGTATATATATGTTTTATAAGTATTGTAGTGCTACATATATATGTATATATGTGTAAGGGTTCTCATTCACGAAGACGAAGTCAACAATTCAGAGAAACATGCATGCAAGTGCGTTTGATGTGCCCATTTGTATTATAATAACTGTGTTTTATAACATATTTATAATATATATTTACATATAGATATATTATATTGTAATAAAAGTGACTACCAAAACATACTCCTTTATATAAAAATATACTATAAAACAAAAATTATTATAATACAATGCAATAGGACATAATTAAATTACCAATCATTAGTTACTGTGTTATAATATTATTTCCAATAGCACATAAGACCACATGTATGAGAAATGTTATTCCCTCTAAACGATTGAGCTGAAGAGAGCGAATAAGGGATGAGAATTCGGACAAACAATATAGTTATATATATATATATATATATATGACCTTTTATGGTAGTTTTTTTAAATGACAATGTACATTATAGTTATAACAATATTTTATTAATTTTAAAAAATTTTAGAACAATTTAGGATGTCGAAATTAAGATTCAAACGATTTATTTTATACGTGTATAAAAAAAATTAGGCACATGGAACCCTGATTTTGACACTTATTATTCTGAATTTTTCGAAAATTTGTAGGATGTCTGTTATAACTATAATATATACCCCATCATATAAAAAAATTGGGCTATAATTTCTTCATGTGTCAAACCAAAAAATCCCCTATTGGTAGGTTGAATTTTTTTTTTCCATACCAAAGAATTATGCTATATATGTAGGGAGATTCTATTGTAGGGGCTTCAAAAAGAGCCCATCGGTGGGACTCTTGTGTATTAATGACCCGTGAACTATTTTCAGCACGATTTTTTATGACTGTATATATTATAGTTATTTAGAGCATCCTGCATATTTTCAGAAAATTCTGAATAATTTACAGTGTCGAAAACAAGGTTCAAAACAGGTTGTTTGCAAAATTTTCTTCTTTTGTGGCTCCAAATTTGGTCAAGACAGTTTCAAAGCAGAAGGTCAATTGTGGTGGAAAGTCAAAGAAACTTCATTTGAATGACTAGAAAACAAACCGAAGATTCAAAACTGGCCTTTTTGTATAAAATATATTTACATTATTAAAGTTCTTGGTGGTGACTCAAAAGGTTGATATTTCAATATAGACTTGGACTCTTGACTTGGACAGACAAATGCAGCTAAACTGACTTGGTCGTATGTTAGCTTAGTTGTCTCAATCATATTATCCTCTTTGCAAAATAGCCTCATACTTTAACCCCAAAAACTAATTTTTAAAAATAAAAAGATTCCTTTTTTCTTCTGAAAAGTCACTAGAAATTTCATGGGTCTTTTTCTTTAGTTTTTTCCACAGTTGGAAAGTAGTGAAGAAAATTATACATAGAAAAAGTGTAGTGGAGAACGTGAAAAACAAACGAGTAGTGAAAGTGGAACTCAATGAACCAACACAACTCTTTCTCATGTTCACATCTTTGTCTTTGAAACTTCCAATAATTATATAAAATATTAAATAAGGAAAATTCTTTAGTCCCTCACGGGACTTAATCCAACAAGTGGGGCCCAAATTTTTTTGTCAAGTGTCAAGCTATGAACAATTTTGATGTTTTTCTTTTTTAAACTTTATACCTGTTGAATCGGTTATGTAAATCGGATGTGAAAAATTGTGCTGGTCTGACTGTGAAAAGTAAGGGTATAACTGTAAATGTCAGTCCCAAAAAATGATGAGTTGGGGGTTGTATGGTCATTTTAGTATGAAGTTGAAACTTATTTACAATATTAGCTACGTAAAAATTTATCTGCAGCTGTGTAATTAAAATGATATATTGCATAACATGAAATGAGTAAAATGTAACAAAAAAAGAGTCATATGCCATGTTCGTGAAAGAGGAAGCTATCACAATGGCCGGACCGGCTGCAACTAGGGCTCCAACAACATTCCCACCGACCACCTGACCTTGTCCACCGGCCAAGAATACAGTGAGGTTGGTGGCGCCCGGTGGCGCAGGCGAGGGCAAGAACGATCTCGAAAGGAAAAATATCTCGAACCTTCCGTGGAGGGTCACCACGACTCCGGTTGCGGCGAGATGCCAAAACGTGATGTTGGTGATGGTGCCGCTTCCGCTGAGGACACAAATCCCACGCTGCCGCTTCCGGGCATAGGTGGCGACAAAGTCAAAGACGTTGCAGCCGCTTCCGACCTCCAAGATGTGGGCCCGGAGAGTGTTTGCGCTCTCTCGTGTGATGATCATCGACGACTTTGGCTTGTTCATTGAGCCAGGTGGTTGGCCTCTGGGGCAGCGTGAGGCCATACCACCGGAGTTTTGATGATGACCCGAGATGAGATCAAAGCCCCCACCTGAGTGGGGTTCAAAGTTGTTGTCGTCGTCATCGACGTTGAAGTGACCGTTGCGGTTGACATGAAATGGAAAACTAATACAAGGATATCAATTTTGAAAACACAATTCAAAAATGGGAAAAAATGTAAAAGCATGTATCTTAACCATCATTTTCTAACCAAATGGCTTCATGATAAACATTTGTAATGCGTTTGTTATTATATATATAGGGACCATACAAGCTACAGGCTTGAGGATCCTTTACGTTTGAGTCTATGTCAACAATGTCTAGTTCTTTTAAAGTAGTTGTTTTCTCCAAAACCTCATCTTCTTCTGCACATTACAAGAAAAATTGTTGATGAACAGTCTATTGATAGTTTTAAAAGGTTAAACCACTCCAAGGTAGATGGTTGAAACCAGATCTAGACATATTTGACAAGCCAACACATGCATTATGCATATAGAATCAGAACAATGACCTTTTCTTTGGGAGCATCGAAGACCATCACATTTTGTGAGAGCTTGCATGGGAAACGTCTTATTTTGAACACCGTATTGTCCGAAGTTTGGTACTTGCTCATCTTTTTCTAACTTTACTGGCTTAGTGAAATCTTCTGATTCTGCCACCTTTATTTTGGATAGTTCCTCAGCTAACTCTCTTTTTGCATCCTCCTGAACAGGTAGCATGTCTCTGGAGTCATTTGAGGCCACCTTTACATTCTTCAGATCTCTCCTTTTGCAGTCTGTCAAGGGGTATATGTGTAAGTGAAACTCGTAGCCGGTTGCTAATGGGTATGAAGGGGTATATATGTATTTTAACACATTGTCAATATTGCGCCTCAATCTTACCGTCCATCAACAATCGGGTGGCTTAGATTTGATGAAGGACTAAAACTTTCAAATCCAACTGAGGTATTGTAGAAATGCCCATTAAATAATTGTAAATAATAAATCTCCATTAAAATCAAATCTGATGAACAGATCACAGATTTTAAAATTGCTTTATTCTTTTGAATCGATACTTTAAATGGTATAGAAGTAAATGTATGGTTTTGTCCTTTACAGACTTACAATGTTAAACAATATAATAGATTTTGGACAGTACTTATTGAGAGGGACATGTGGCACCGACTATTGATTAGAAAAGTGGGTGTGATTGTGGGATTGGAAAACAAAAGACTTATAAAAAATGCGTAGAAAAGTGGGACCCACCATGGCTACGTGTGTTCAGAATTAAGCTATTCAATCTAATTTAGAACAAACCTTGTAACATACATTAATTTGATCAATTTTGATCCAATGAAACGTTATATGAAAGAAGATAAAGAGGAAGAGAAAGTTTAAGAAATGGTATATCAAAATAGAAATCATATAAAAAAAATGGTAGGTAACCATTTGGTATCCTATGTTTTTGCAAAGTATCGTTTTGGTACCCTCTGTACGCCCTAAACATCCACGGGCTATTAGCGAGCTGAAAAAGGGGATAATCCCATCTGACACGTGAAACCCACCTACCCGGAGCTTCTGTTACGAGTCTCTATCTCTTTAGCTCGAGGTAGCCGAAGGTTCAGTGAGAATACATGAAGGCATCAGGTCAGCAGTGGGGACATCGCGAGCTGGGACTACATCAAGCCCGGGGTACGACCTGGAGCTGACACCTCCGACCCTTTATAAAGTCAACCACGCAATGTAAACGTGCGCATATCAGACATCACGTGTCTACTCCGTTCCTGAAATCTCGGACACGCAGCATAAACGTGCGTGTTCAGGCACCCCACGTCTAGTTTGGGCCATGCGGCCCATTATCTCCCTTACCTATTGATTAGACAATACTTCATTGTCAGGTTTTAGGAATTAATCATAATTGTCACAGAAGTGACATGATGGGTAAGAAGGTCACGGGATGACCCCCTTTGCCAACACCCAGGTGTCCTCTCCCTATAAATATGGAGACCCTGGGTGTTGCGAAGGGTTGGCTTTTATTTTGTAAAGAAACACTCTGTGAGGATTACCAGAGATATATCAATAATATTGACTGGTGGACTAGAGGGATTTTAACCTTCGAACCACCTAAAAAGAAACGAGTTATAACCTTCCCTCTAAGCTACTCTCGCCAGTTTGACACATAAATATTTACATATTACGGTTCATCATTTAGCACTAATCCATCTCTTTATTCATATAATTATCTGTTGCCGAAGAACCGCGTCAACAGTTTGGTGCTTTCATTGAGAGCAGTTAGATTGGTGCTATTGCAAAAGACCCAACCATGGTGGTTACTCGCTCAAGGCATGATAACGAAGTGGATCAATGTGATGGGCAGGAGGCCCACCATGCCGCCATATTCGATGAGCAAAACCCTGAGGTTCAACAGCGACTGAGGAAGCAGCCAATGGGCCAAGATGACACTGGAAGTTCGGCTCCTTGGCCGCCCAATTCAAACCCCGATTTCTACACAGCGGTAGAAATGGAAAATGCACAGTTGAGGAGTCAGCTGGCGAAAGCAAACAAGCAGATCGAAGAGGTGTTGGCCCGATTACCCCCTCTTACAACTGACGCTAACGTCGGAAAGAGGCATGGTAGGACTCATAAGTCTCGCCAGGGTAACCGGTCCAGGCCCAGTCGGTCGACCAGAACCTTGACATCGAATTCTATTCCCACGTCGCACCACCAGGAAACTGTATTTGAAGAACTTCCTAGGGCCGATCAGCAGTTCAGCCGATCGGTCCAGACCTCAACTCCTAGCTTAGTTCCACCCTCGAGTGCACCTAGGAGGGCCCAAGGCAGCTCGCGAAGGAGATCCGGGGAGGGCTCGCGACGGCAGCCCACCCCGGCCAGCCGTCGTGGACACCGGACAAACCACCTAGCGCAGGATGCAGGGAATGATAGAGCGGAGCGGCCGCGACCTAGCTTAATCCGCCCCGACGGGACTAGGATCGCATCCCCAGTTACGCATCCCCCGTCACCAATAAGATACCCATCTCTTCCCCATCCAGTTCGAGACATTCCAGCTCATGGGAGCAGCAAGAGAAATCCTCCTTCCGTTGTACCTTCTCATCGCAGCCGAGCCCCCAGGGAAGTCTCGGATCCCCACCCTCAGCGGCGGGCTTCGAGCTTTTCAAACGGAAGTTACTGGACCGGGAGTCGTCGAAGTGGTACGTCTGGCGAAGACCTGCGCCATCGTTTAAGTTCGGCTCAAAGCCCTCGGGCCACCCGGAGGGGCGACCTCCGAGATCGCCTCAACTCTCAGAGAGGAGATCCAGCTAGAAACGATAGTCGTGCTCGCCAAATGGAGGGTTTGTCAGAAGTACGTGACAGCAGGAATGTCCCACATAGCCTACTCAAGATAGGAGGGACAATAACCCGCCTAACGCGTACAATGGAATTGGAGCTGTGGAACAGTCCCAGAACAACCAAGGAAGTAAGGACCAAACCCTGGAGCGGTTGGCTCAGATGGAGGAGTTGATGAGGAAGCTCCTATCGAAAAAAGAAAAAGATGAGTACGACTCGGGGGACGAACTCGAGCTCTTCGCTCCCAGCATAGCAGCCACGATGTATCCACCTGGCTTCCGTATGCCTCACTTGTCCAAATTCAATGGAGACGGGGACCCGTCAGATCATTTGGGTATGTTCAACACCCTGATGATGGCCCACAACATCGGTCCCGAGCTGACTGGGCCGGCTAGGAAATGGTTCAAACAGAATAAAAAGCAGTCCATCAACTCGTGGAAATCCTTTTCTACTGACTTCAAGAGGGCCTTCCGAGCTTCTCAGGCTGCTCGCGTCAAAGCCGACACCCTGGCAAACGTAAAGCAATAGCCTGACGAACCTCTGAAAGCTTACTTGAGCAGATTCGCGAACGTCGCGGCTCGGGCCAGGGATGCAGATGATAGTTCCAAATTTATGGCTTTGAGGACTGGGATCCTCGTTGGAGGCAGACTTTGGGAAGAGATACAGAGAAAAGGTGTTAGCACCGTGAACGAATTCTTAAATATGGCTTAGGGGTGGATAAACCTGGAAGAGGCGCGAGCGTCGGCCGCGGGAACCAGCCAAGCCTCTGATTAGCCCGCTGGAGTGGGGACGGATGTCGTAAAAATGGCCCAAACCGTTACACAGAATAACCAGTGGGGTGGAGGCAAGAGAAAAGGGAGCAGCGAGGGCGGCCAGCACGGCCCGAAGAAGAACAAGCCTGCAGAGAAGTATAAGCCAGTCTACGCGACTTATACCGAGCTCACAAACACTAGGGAGAACATTTTCCTAGCAAACTCTGCTCGCCTCCCCTGGAAGAAGCCAGAGCCTTTGAAGCACCAGAAGGCTAAGCGAGACCCCTCCAAATTTTTTCGATTCCACAACGACATCGGCCACAACACTGACGATTGTAGGCACCTGAAGGATGAGATCGAGACTCTCATCAGAGCCGGACCCTTGGCTCAGTATGCACGGAATAGAGTTCCCGCCGGTCAACCAGCTCCAAAAGCTCCGATAAGTCAGCTCGGGTCTCGGATAAATCAAGATACCCCTCTTCCTGTGATAGGAGGAGAGATCTCCACGATCTCAGGAGGCCCCCATCTGGCCGGGACGAGCAGAGGTGCCCAGAAGAGATATGTCAATGAACTTAAAGCTCATAATGGAGTGGAGTTCGTCCTAGAGCAGCGTCTGCCCAAACAACAACGATTGGAGAGGCAACCAATCATATTCACTGAGGAAGATGTTAGTCACGTCCAGTTCCCTCATAACGACCCTCTGGTCATAGCTGCCCAGCTTGCCAACCGGAGAGTTAGGAGGGTACTTGTCGATAATGGGAGCTCGATGAACTTGTTGTTCCGATCGACGCTGGAAAAGATGGGTTTATCTGTCACCGAGTTGAAAGCCACCTCCATGATGCTATATGGATTTTCTGGAGAAGGGTTGGCAGCAATAGGAACAATCGAGCTGGTGATCACCTTGGGAAAGGGACCTCGGACTGTCTCAAAACTCCTCGAGTTTATGGTCATCGATTGTCCCGCCGCGTACAATGCTATTTTGGGCCGACCTACATTAATAGCGTTTGAAGCCATAACCTCCATCCGCCACCTCGTGCTAAAATTCCCCTCTTCCACAGGGATATGCACGGTCCGAGGTGATCAGCTCACTGCCAGGAAATGCTATATCATTTCTATGAAGGGAAAATCAAAACCCGGGCAGCAAACGATGACCATCCAGGGCAGAAGTGAGGAATCTCAGGAAATTGTGTCTAGTCCTGAGATTGAAAAACCTCAGAGTTCCAGAAGAGAAGGTATCATCTTAGATAATGATATTGACCCCAGGATAGGCGAGGATAGATCTGAGCTCCAAGCCATCGAAGAGCTCGAGGAGGTAAATATCGACCCACAAGACCCCTCAAAGGTGGTGAAGCTCGGGAAAAATCTATGTAGAAAGAGGAAGGTGGAGCTAATTAGTTTTCTGAAAGAAAATCTAGACGTGTTCGCCTAGTCTCATGGAGACATGATAGGGATCAGCCCGAGCATCACCATGCACACCCTCCACTTGGATAAAAGCGTGCCCGCAAAATCCCAGAAACAAAGGTGCCTAGGAACAACCCGAGCTGAGGCCCTAGAGGAAGAAGTAGCCCGACTCTTAAAGTGCGGCTTTATCCGTGAAGAAAAGTTCCCAATTTGGGTCGCCAACCCTGTGTTGGTCCCGAAGCCCAACGAAAAATGGAGGACCTGCATCGACTTTTCCTATCTAAACAAAGCCTGCCCCATAGATTGTTTCCCCTTGCCAAGGATCGACCAATTGGTAGATGCCACGGCGGGGCACGAGCTCAGGTCTTTTATGGACGCATACTCGGGCTATAACCAGATCGTCATGAATCCAGCAGACTAGGAACACACCAGCTTCATGACCCCAACCAACGTTTTTTGTTATAAGGTCATGCCTTTTGGGCTGAAAAACGCAGGAGCTACATACCAGAGGTTGGTAAATAGGATGTTTACCAATCAGATCGAGAAAAATATGGAAGTGTATGTTGACAACATGTTGGTCAAGTCGAAAACTGCCGATAACCATGTCTCCGATCTGGAGGAATGCTTTAAGATACTGAGAGAATACGGCATGAGGCTAAACCCCCAAAAGTGTACTTTCGGGGTTGAGTCAGGGAAATTCTTGGGCTTTATTGTCAATACCAGAGGAATAGAAGCGAACCCTGATAAAATCAGGTCGCTGCTCGAGATTCCTTCACCCCGGTCGCGAAAAGACGTTCAAAGTCTGACAGGAAGGGTGGCGGCCCTTAATCGGTTTATTTCTAAATCTACCGACAAGTGTTTGCCATTCTACAACCTGCTCCGGGGAAATAAAAAATTTGAGTGGACCGAGGAATGCGAACGTGCCTTCCTCGACCTGAAAGCGCATTTAGCCGAGCCACCCGTTTTATCCAAACCGACCGCAGGAGAGCCTCTTTTCCTTTACCTAGCTGTCACGGAGGATGCAGCTAGTGCCATATTAGTCCGAGAAGAGGACTGATCTCAAAAGCCAGTCTATTACATCAGTAAGAGGCTTCTCGGAGCTGAATCCCGGTATCTGTTGATGGAAAAGATGGCTTTCTTTCTTATTACGGCCTCCCGAATGCTAAGGCTGTATTTCCAGTCCCACTCAATACACGTCATAACCAATCATCCTTTAAGGCAGGTTTTGCAAAAACCTGAAGCATCGGGGCTCCTGTTGAAATGGGCTATCGAACTCAGCCAATTTGAGATACTGTACATACCGCGAACTGCAACAAAAGAGCCAAGTCCTGGCTAATTTTGTGGCAGAGTGCACATGGTTCCAAGAAGACCCTGTAGAAGAGTCAGCTCAGGCCTCATGGAAGGTCTTCGTAGACGACTCGTCTAACGAGAACGACTCTGGGGCTGGAATCATATTGATATCCCCAGAGGGACATTGGTTCCACTCAGCATTACGATTCGGATTCAAAGTGTCCAACAACAAGGCCGAATACAAAGCTTTGTTGGCGGGGCTAAGAATGGCTCAAGAGTTGAGGGCAAGCTCCGTCTAGTGTTACAGCGATTCCCAGGTCGTGGTAAACTAGGTGTTAGGAGAATACCAAGCATGGGGAACCAAGATGGCTGCTTACCTAGCCAAGGTAAAGAAAGAGCTATCCGCATTTGAGCGCGGCTCATTCGAGAAGATACCTCGGGAGCAGAATGCCAACGCGGACGTCCTGGCAAAACTCGTTACCTCTGAGGAAGCGGAGACTCTGGGGCTGGTACTGGTAGAATTCTTGGAAAGACCAAGCATAGAGGAAATCGGGGTGGAGGTTGAGATGATTGACACCAAACCGACTTGGATGACTCCCTTCCTCGAGTATCTCACAGCAGGAAAGTTACCCAAGGAGCGGAATGGCGCGAGGCGGGTACTTTACCAGGCTCCAAGGTATGCAATGATAGATGGGATATTATATCGGCGTGGACACTCTTTACCTCTCCTACGGTGCGTCCTGCCAAGCGAGGCGAAGACCATTTTACAAGAGGTGCACGAGGGTTTTTGCGGAGATCACACCTGGGGGCAAAGCCTGTCCCTAAAAATACTAAGGCAAGGGTATTATTGGCCCACTCTATCAAAGGACTCGATCTCCTACGTCCGAAAGTGTGACAAGTGCCAGCGATTCACCACAATTTCCCGGGCTCCTCTGGTCGAGCTGAAGATGATCTCGTCCCCATGGCCGTTCGCGGTCTGGGGCATTGACCTGGTTGGCGCCCTCCCTACTGGAAAGGGAGAAGTTCGCTACGCGGTGGTGGGTATCGACTACTTCACAAAGTGGGCAGAAGCGAAGCCCCTGGCGACGATCACTTCAAAGAGAGTCCTCAACTTCGTGGTCAAGAGCATTGTCTGCCGATTCGGGCTGCCGAAAAAGATCGTGTCGGATAATGGGACGCAGTTCGATGGCGACCTCTTTACCGAATTCTGCGAGAGGCACGACATTGTTAAAAGCTTCTCCTCCGTGGCCTATCCCCAAGCTAATGGGCAGGTCGAGGCCGTCAATAAGACGCTAAAAGCTAGCCTAAAGAAGAGACTGGACGAAGCCAAGGGAGTTTGGCCCGAATAGCTCCCCCAGGTACTATGGGCATACTGGACCTCGCATCGAATTTCGACGGGTCATACTCCTTTCTCTCTGGCTTTCGGGAGTGAGATAGTCCTTCCTGTCGAAGTAAAGGTAGCCTCGCATAGGGTCCAGACATTTGACCAAGAGCAGAACGACGAATTGCTCTGCGCGTCCCTCGACCTAATTGACGAAAAACGAGAAGCTTTACAGCTGCAGCTCGCGCATTATCAACAAAAGATCACTCGTTATTTCAACTCAAAGGTCAAGAAATGCATCTTTAGCGTTGGCGGCCTGGTACTTAGAAGAGTCTTCCTGGTTGGTAAGGATCCCAAGGACGGAGTGTTGGGACCAAACTGGGAAGCGCCCTATCAAATAATCGAGGTCGTGAAAGAAGGAACCTACAAGCTAGCTCGACTTAATGGAGAAGAAATCCCACGAACTTGGAACGCTATTCACTTAAAGAAATATTATCAGTAATATCTTTGTAAGGCTTAATTATAAAAGCCACTTTTGTTTATTAAGTAATAAGAAATAATATTTTTGAATTATCGTGTATGTTTGTGGATGTAACATCAAGTAACCACGAAAGACCCTTCCCTGATCACTTGGGGGGCATATATCCTGGATACAACCTGTTATCCAAAGAACAGGCACGGGTGACGTGGCAGACTTTTTGAAAACGTGGCTGGCACCTGGTAGGTTTCTCGTTTGACCATCGACCAGAGAAATGCCCATGGCGAAACATTCAGACTTTATGTACGACCAACCTGGTCGTATACTGGATATGTTTGGAGAAAATCTTAGGCAGTTATGATCATATCCGAGATTATCTCCCATGATTTCCTGAATATCCGATTAATTAGGAAAGAATATCTGTAACTAATTCATGTAATCTTCCTTGAGCCTATAAATAGTGAGAAATAGCTCAAGGAAGGGACTTTTGGCCGATTTGTGTTTATACTTTACAAGAGAATTAGAGCTATCTTGGTATTAATCACCTCTCTAAGGCTTGTGAAACTCGGAGAACCCTAGTTCTTTGATCACTCCTTGGAGAATTCAAATCAATAACAGCTCAAGTGGAAGTAGGTTATTATCAGTTTCTGGGGCCGAACCACTATAATTTACTGTGTTCTTTACTGTTTTTGTCATCAAACTTATTCCAACACATCCTTCCACATCAACCATTTGACTCCGTGTCAGTTGGCCAATTCGAGGGTCAACATTCTGGTGCTTTCGTTGAGAGCTTGATACGAGATTGTTGAAGCACTGATGGCGAAAACAACAAAGAAGACTGGGTAGACGGCTGGCGCTGCACCATCTCAACCTCCTCCCCCCCTAACATGGCTGAAAATGAGCCGCACTTGGAGTTTGATGAGGAGGAATTGGATTCTGAGACGCTGAGAAATACCCTAGGGGTATTACAAGATGAACTGGCCAATCTGAGGGCCAGTCAAGAAAGTGCTGCGAAGATTATGGCGCGACAACAGCAAGAGATAGAGCGACAGCACCAGGAGTTAAGCGAAAGACAGGCGGAGATGGATCGTCGTCAGAGGGAGGCCATGGCAGCCCTCGAAGCAGCCCTATAGTTGGCTAGGAATCAGGCTGTGCCTGCCTCACATCCTGATCAACCTTCAAATAGGCCACCCCAAAGGGGTCCTAATCCTAGCCCCCCAATCCAGCCAACGAGCCCTCAAAGGCCCGAGCAGCCACCAACGCCTCAGGATGATGCCCAACCAAGGGATCCTGAGGTGCAACCTCCATCCCAGGCTGGTCGCGGCAATCCCCCACAGCCAAGGCAGAATAGGGCCGGGCAGCAGCCCCGTAGTCCTAGACGCCATGGGGGTGAAGAGCTGAACCCACCGAGCAGGGGGTAGCATCCTTCTGGAAACAGAAGGAACCCAGAGATAAGCTCTGCGGTCCGGGGCCCCCCACGGCATGATAATGCACGGGGACCTACCGACCAACGCAGGCAACCCTCTAACACTCGGGAAGTTCCTGCCCGAGGAGGCAACCGAGGGGACAGTCGATCCCACCATAGCCAATCGAGGTTCAGAGATGGCCATGGTTATAATGAGGCCAACTCGGGCAGAAGAAATGCTGGTCGGAGAAATGAAGAGAGAGGTGGAGGCAGAAGCCCACCACCTAGAGAAGATCAACAAGAGAGATGTAACGCTGGGGGGGGCAGCCCAGGCAAAACAACGTCTTTGACCGGCTCGGAGCAAGCGAGCAGTGGCGTAGAGACGAAGACTTAAGGGACATACTCAATGACCACCGGGAACGACATGATGAGTACGTCCCCCCAGCAGCAGAGGCCCCGGCGATTCCTGGCACCGTGCAAGCCCAAATAGATGCCCTGAACCAGACAGTACAATAGCTAGTCGGGGGAAGAACGTCCATATTGAGTACGACATGAGGAGAGGCACTCCTTTCATTCAAAGGATAGCTGTGGCAGAAACTCCTAGAAAGTTTAAGATGCCCACGCTTCCAAACTTTGACGGGTATGGTGACCCGGTATCTCATTTCAACAAATTTGAGATACAAATGGACATTCAGAAAGTGTCCGAAGACGCTCGGTGCAGGATCTTTCCTGCAACACTTTCTGATGCAGCACAGGAGTGATTTTTCAAGTTCCCTCCTGCAAGTATTATTTCTTGGGAGATGTTCATAAAGGAGTTTTACGGACAATTCTATGCGGGTCGAGTGCACCCAACTGAGGCAAACCAGCTGGTAGAAATATGCCAGCAAGAAGGAGAACCACTGAAGGATTACGTCCAACGCTTTATGCGAGCAGCGGCTGTAGCTAAAACAGTGGGAGATGAGGGCAAGATGATGGCCTTAACTGCAGGAGTTAGGCGTCGTACACCTTTATGGAATAGCCTCAGGAAGCATGGGGTTAAAACTACCCAAGAATTCTTGGATCGGGCTGATCGGTACATCAAGCTCGAAGACGCCATTGCCAGCGAGGGAAAAACCCCAGGCAAAGACAAGGGGACTACAGAACCCGCCAAAGCCGCCAATGGGTCGAAACCCAACGGCAACGATAAAGGTAATGGGAATGGCAATGGCAATGGCAAGAATGGGGGAAAGAGGCCCCATAATGAACCTTCTACCTCTGAGAACAAGCGCGCCAAAGGCAACTGTTATGAACCAAGGTTCACTAACTATACTGCCCTCGTCGAGTCTTGAGCAGAGGTATATTAGGCCACAAGCTCCAGTGTGCCTTACAAAATGCCCGCTCCCATTCGAAAAGAAATGTCAAAGAGAGATACAACCAACTTCTTTCGTTTCCATAACGACTACGAACACGATACGAATGAGTGCAACTAGCTGAAAGACGAAATCGAGTTCCTAATCAGACAAGGACACTTGAAGAGATATGTACGGGCCTCGGGAACTTCCCAACAAGAGGCTCCAGGTGGCAACGAGTAGGTGCCTGCACGCCAACGTTTGCCACATTTGTAGCTTGATCCAGTAGCTGGCACTTTGCTCACCATCTGTAGTGGCCCGCACCTCACGGGAAGCAGCGGAAAGGCAAGGGAACGATATGCTCGGACCCTACGCCACGACCAAGACATCGAGATGATGACTGTGGAGGACTGGGCATCAAAGAAGGCTCGGTCAGAGGAGGGTGAGATAACCTTCTCTGATAGCGACGCCCAACATGTCCGACTCCCACATTCCGATCCGTTGGTCGTGGATGTTCAAATCGCCAACATGATGGTAAAGAGAGTGCTGGTCGATACAAGAAGTTCAGTGAACATCCTGTATAAATCGTCGCTAGAACACATGAAGTTGTTCGTTATGGACTTGGAGCCATGCAACCAAACAATATATGGCTTCTCTGGTGAAGGACTTGCCCCAACGGGGTCGATCAAACTTCCGGTAACGGAAGGTACAGCGCCCGCTACCAGGACATTACTCGCTACTTTCATAGTAGTTGATTGTCCTTCAGCGTATAACGTGGTGATCGGTAGGCCTATATTGGTTGACCTTCGAGCCGTCACCTCAGTTTGGCACCTGGCCATGAAATTCCCGACAGACGCAGGGGTAGGACGCGTGTTGGGAAATCAGAGGGAAGCAAGTGAGTGCTACAATGCCTCAGTCATGAAGGCAAAGAAGGGGACATCGAAGAGCACTCCCCCATAGAGGTTGCAGATGGCCATTGATACACAAGCCCAATCCGGTGAGGGGGTCACCAAATAGGGTGTTGCCCAAAGTGAGGACAGAGATTTAGATCCTTGCTTTGGGGATTTTGAGGAAGATGTTGGACCCGTCGAGGACCTTGAAGAGGTCCAACTTGATGAAAAAATTCTGACCAGAGTTGTAAAGGTCGGTAAAAATCTAGAAGCAACAACAAAGCACACACTGGTGGAATTTTTGAGAAAAAACCAGGAAGTTTTTGCCTGGTCACATAAGGACATGGCTGGGATAGATCCTGTAGTCATTAGCCATGTCCTGAACATTGACAAAAGCTTTCCACCAGTGCAACAGAAAAGAAGGCTGCTCGATAAGGACAGATCGAAAGCCTTAAAAGAAGAAGTTGAAAGATTGAAGGAGAATGGGTTCATCAGGGTGGCGTTTTATCCATCATGGGTCTCTATTCATCAGGGTTCATCTGTGCTCGAATTAGAGCAGCCCAACCACTAGCAAAGTACAAAGCGCCGGTACTGCCAGTTTATACAGAAAAGGCAGATCCGATAAGGCATGTAGGGAAATTCGAAGACCAGATGGAGCTGCTCGGAGTGAGTGATGACTATCAGTGCAGAGTCTTCCCTACTACATTGTCCGAAACTGCCCAGGAGTGGTATTGGAAGTTTAAGCCAAACTCCATCACTTCTTGGGAAAGTTTCAGAAAGGAATTTTGCAGGCAGTTTAGTGCTGCTCGTACCCCTCCAGTTTACGCGAATCACTTGGCAGATATTAAACAAGGGAAGGACGAGTCTCTCAAGAACTACATACAAAGGTTCATGAGAGAAGCTAACCAAGCTACTGCAGTTGGAGGTGAGGGGAAGATGGTGGCAATTTCTTCCAGCATAATCTATCGGAGTCCTTTGTGGGACAGTATTCACCGCAACCCAATTTCAACGTTGCAACAATTCCTTGACAGGGCGGACAAATATATGAAATTGGATGATGCGCTTGAGAAGGGAGAGAAGGGCCTGAACAATCCGAGCGGATCGACTGATCCTCCCAAGAATGGTGGAAATGATCAAAATGGTGGTAAGAAATGTGGGAATAACAGGTCTGACCACCACAATGAAAAGAAGGCTAAGTCGGGGTCAAACGACAAGCCAACTAAGTATGAACCTCGGTTCACCAATTACACCACTCTTTCGGCAAGCTGAGCGGAGATATATCTCGCAAGTCAGCAGGAGGTCCCCTACCGGAAACCCCCACCAATCAAGAAGGAGATGAGTAAGAGAGATATGAACAAGTTTTGTCGTTTCCATGGGGACTATGGTCACGACATGAATAAATGCAATCATCTCAAGGATGAGATAGAGTTTCTCCTCCGGCCGGGGAAACTGAAAAAGTATCGAGCAAAAAAGACCCAAGGAGAGAGAAGTAACAACAATCCTCGGTTCAAGTGGCAACGATCCACACCTTTGCAACCTGAGCCTGTGGAATTCACACTAGACACCATATGTGGAGGTCCACATCTGGTTGGAGATAGCAACAAGGCAAGGGAGAGGTATGCTCGCACCCTTCGTCATGAGTTGGATGCAGCATCAACCTCCGAAGTTATGGTTGTGGAGGAGCGGCCTCCGAAGAACCCACGATATGAAAGTGAGTCTCTCACTTTCACTGAAGATGATGCTCTCCATGTGAGATATCCTCATAATGACCTTCTCGTCGTGACAGTCCAAGTAGCGAATATGAAGGTGAAGAGATGCTTGGTCGACACAGGAAGTTCTGTGAACATTATTTATAAATCATCCTTTGACAGGATGAAGCTATCTATCAATGACTTGAAGCCATGCTCTCAAGTCATTTATGGGTTCACTGGAGAAGAATTGTCACCAGCTGGAACGATCAAGTTGCCAGTCACAACGGGGGATGCTCCCAAGCACGAGACAGTGATGACAGAATTTTTGATAGTTGACTGCCCATCCGCCTATAATGTGGTCATTGGTCGACCACTGCTCACAGCCTTGCACACAACAGTCTCTATATGGCACCTTTCCATGAAGTTCCCGACCAGTGCAGGCATAGGCTGCGTCCGAGGAGACCAGAGAGAGGCTAGGGAATGTTATAATGCCTCGGTAGCTAAAGCAAGGAAGAGAGCCAAGGAAAGTAACATGATTGTATGTGCCGAGAGAGAGGAGGTAGACAAGATGGATGTCGACCTAAGTTTTGCAGTCGTAACCAATCAGGAAGAGATGTTAGAAGAGTTAGGCCAAGAAAGAACTCTTGGTTTAAGATAACAAAAAGCCCCATCCGGTGATGAAGTCACCAAATAGGGCGTTTCCCAAAGCGAGGGAAGGGACTTTGATCCTCACTTTGGGGATTATGAAAGTGAGGTGGGACCATCCGAGGAGTTAGAGGAGGTCCTAATAGATGAGTATGACCCGACCAGAGGGGTCAAAGTTGGAAAAAAGTTGAAGGCAGAAGTGAGGGCACAACTGATAGATTTTTTGCGAAGGAATCAAGATGCCTTCGCCTGGTCTCACAAGGATATGGTGGGTATCTCACCAATTGTGATTAGCCACATGCTCAACGTGGATGAAATCTATCCAGCAGTGCAACAGAAGAGGAGATTTCTTGATAAAGATCGAGCAAAGGCTCTCAAGGAGGAGGTAGAACGACTAAAGGAGAATGAGTTTATAAGGGAAGCATATTACCCTGCTTGGGTTTCAAACCCAGTGTTAGTGCCCAAGCCCAATGGAAAATGGAGGACTTGTGTGGACTTTACCGACCTGAACAAAGCATGCCCAAAGGTCTGTTTTCCTTTGCCGAGAATAGACCAGTTGGTAGATGCGACCTCTGGTCATGAAACATTGTCCTTCATGGATGCGTACTCGGGGTATAACCAGATCCACATGCATCCTCCTGATGAAGAGCATACCAGTGTCCGAACGGACATAGGGTTGTACTGTTATAAGGTCATTCCATTCAGATTAAAGAACGCCGGAGCTACCTACCAGCGTTTGGTGAATGGTATGTTCCGTGACTTAATCGGAAATAGCATGGAGGTGTACGTAGACGATATGCTAGTGAAGTCAAAGGAAGCTGAAGGACATGTACGAGACTTGGAGGAGTGCTTTGCAATACTGAGAAAGTACAATGTGAAGTTAAACCCCCTCAAATGCTCATTTGGAGTAAGTTCTGGAAAATTTCTTGGGTTTATTGTGAACTCCCGAGGAATAGAGGCAAATCCAGAAAAGATAAGGGCGCTCGCAGAAATGAAGTCTCCGGCCAGAATTAAGGATGTGCAAAGCTTGACTGGGCGGATTACAGCTCTAAGCAAGTTCATCTCTAAATCGACAGACAAATGTGTCCCGTTTTTTAACATGCTAAGAGGGAGCAAGAAGTTTGAATGGATGTTGCGAAAATTAAGCTATGCAAGTGCACACAGTCGCAATTTGTAATAATATGGTAGAAACCAAGTATCGTCCTCAAGGACTGATTTATCAATTACCAATCAATCAATTTTTTTAATTCTATTTGATTAAAAAATTTCAGAGATTTCAAACAAAAAGGAATACTAACGAAACACAATGAAAATGTTAACGAAATAACAGAGAGAATGAAATTAGGACAATTATGATCCTCTATTTTCCACCCTTTTACTTCCTAATGCAAGAATTATATCCCCTTCTCCCTATTCAAGAAAAAGTTGCAAAAACAATTCATAATCTGGTTAAGATTTACAAATTCAATCTAAATGACAACTTCCTATATTTCTATGGCAAAGTTGAATCATGAAGAAGGCATTAAACACGCAACTCGGAAAAATAAGCAAACAACTTAGATACTTTCGTTCTAAATTGAGTTTGCATACAAACAATCAAAGCATATCAAATTTCACTTTTCAGATTTCAATTTGATTCATGAAATAACAATTAGAGGTGATTAATCAATAATTGCACAAGTAACACAGATTGTAAGGAATTGAAAAAGATGAAGAAGAAAATGAATTCTGCATTAATCCATAAAAAGGGTTTCCAAAAGATTCACATAATAGCCCTAAAGGAGAAATTAGCCCATAATATTCATTCTAGCAGTCATAGAATTCAATTACAAACATGAAAATATTAAAGATAGATGATGAAAACTCAAGAATGGATCCTCCAATGGTGTCCTCCACTCTCCGCCGTCGTCTCCCTCTGTTCAGCCCTCCAAAAATGCCTCCTCCACTTTAATTAGTCGTCATTTTTAACCTAATTCGTGTTTTGTTCAGCTTCAAATGACTAAAAACCCCTTAATTAAAATCTGCGTTTTTCTCTTTTTCAGGCATATCCTGCGGTCGCAGGATGCCATTCCTGTGATCGCAGGAATGCTCTAGAATGCAAAACTCCTCTGAAGCTGTGGTCGCAAGACACACTTCCTGCGGTCGCAGGAATGCTCTGGAATGCAAAACTCCTCTGAAGCTGCGCCCGCAAGACACTTCCTGCGGTCGTAGGAAGTGCTCCGAAACACAATTTCCACCACTTTTTGTCATTTTGTCTATGTTTCCACACCTAAATCACCCAAGTCCTTCGACACCTGAAAACATACCGAAACAAACGTAAAATAGAACAAAACAAAACAAACACCTAATACTTTACCTGAAAAACACAAAGATAAATGAGTCTAAAACGCACTTATCAATGGACGGTAGAATGTGAGCAAGCTTTCCAAGCCATAAAGGAACACTTGGCCCAACCTCCTGTTCTTTCGAAGCCAGTTGATGGAGAAGACCTCTTTATGTACCTAGCAGTCACGGAGCACGCTGTTAGTGCTTCCCTGGACGAGAAGAAGATAAAGTGCAGCATTCGGTGTACTACGTGTTAGGAAAAATAATATTGCCTCAATGGAAATGGTAAGATAATGTTACAACTCTATGCAAAATATTACAATGGACAAGATTGATTAAATAAAGTGTTACAACTCTACAACTGAAAATACAAATAAAACAAAGGAAATGAAGAAGATGATGAAGAAGAAGAGAATAGTAAAATACAACTCAAAACAAAAGTTACAAATAAAATAAAGTGTTTGGACCAAATGAAGAGATTACAACTCTTAAACAAAATATACAAGTAAATAAAACAAGAGAATAAGAAGAAGAACAATAGAATAAAAGGAAGAACATAAACCACAAACAAACTCTCACTTACACAACCTAAGTGAAGAGGATTGGGGATCACCAACTTGAACAAGGTTTAAAACCTTTGTCCAAAAGCTTATTTCCCCCTAACTCAAGCACTAAGGGATCTCTCTCAGATTTTTGGAAATGCTTTATGGAATTATCAAGCCTCAAGGTGTTTCTAGCCAAGTGCTTTAGTGGATAAAAATGGTGTGTCTTACAAGTGAGCATTAGGCTCCTATTTATAGAGTTTAGAGACACCCTTTGAATTTCAAATTCCACCAACCCCATGGCTGTTACCAATGATTAATTGGGTGTTTTATGGAATTAAAATAGAGACTTGGGAGTTACTTGGCTGTTGGAATCGTTCAAAATTGGATAAAAACCGAAATTATATGAAGCTGTTAGCCATTAGGGCCGCGGCGCTTGTTCCAGGAGCCGCGACCCTCAGTCAATTTCAGCAACACATTTTTTCAGTTTTTTCCAAAACGTTCCAATTTATTCCCACTTGATTTTGTAACTTCCATACACAATATGGGAGTTAAAATCACATCTCTATCAGCCATTTCTCATATGGCTTTAAGAAATTCATCTCAATATTGTGTAACAACAAATCTACACAATAATGGGTGATATTTAGGAGTTACAAATTTGTGATGAATTTGTAACACCAAATATGTTACATGTTTGGATATTTCACATATATCCAAATAATGTAACTCTCTATTATATGTTACAATATGTGACACTCTATGTCACATTTATTTAATCTAAAACATTATATTATAAAATAATATAATATTACATTATAATATAAAATAATATAACATTCCCCCACTAGATTAAATAGTCATCTATTGTAACACTTATTTAATCAATCATTATATTTAAAAATATAACATATCCCCCACTTGATTAAATAAGAACTCTCTCTTATAGGAGTCATTGCATTGATGCATAAAGTAAAGTGTTTTTCAACTTGAACTTTACTATAGTGTAATTATCACAAAATTTGTCGAAAATTTGGTTGCACTAGGCATTGAACCATCTTTTCATGATGACAAATCGGTGATAATACACACACTTTTGCGATGTTCACTTGAGACCTCTATGTCTCGCTTTGCACAGTTAATGGCCATGTGCACTTTCCATTCATGGACGTTTTTGAGAATACTCCCAATTCTCATGAGAGGCGGCACCACCCCTAGGTCCATATAGGTAGAATTCTTACAGTATTTTGTTACCAAAAATACTTGTCTTTACAAGACTGAATTCTATTAAAAAACCTTTCGGTTTTAACCCTCCACTTGGTAACACACAAGTACTCAATATCTCAGATGGGACTTGTTTTGAGTACAACTAATATTCACTTAATTGACTTGTTATTACCTATTGAACCTAACACTGGTTGAATAACTAGTGTTAAGATAGGTTGCCATCAATCGTGAATCTCTTTAGGGAGTTTAAGTCCCATCCCTCGAGATGATGCAGCCACTAAATCCCTCGTTAGTGGCTTAGTGAAAGGATCCGCCAGATTTTCACTTGTTCTCACATAGGATATTGAGATGACTCCTCTTTGAATCAATTCTCTTACATATCCATGTCTTAGACTAATATGTCTAGACTTCCCATTATACACTCCGCTGTATGCTCTAGCCAATGTTGCTTGGCTATCACAATGTATCGATATAGTAGATACATTATCTTTGATTAGGGGAATCTCTATCAACAGATCCCTTAACCATTCGGCCTCTTTGCCAGTAGCAGCTAGAGCTATGAACTCCGCTTCCATAGTGGAATGAGATATACAGGTTTGTTTCTTGGAACCCCAAGAAATTGCACCTCCACCAAGTGTAAATACCCAACCAGTTGTGGACAAGTTGTCCCCAATATTGGATATTAAACTTGCATCTGTATATCCTTCTAATATTGAAGGAAATTTGGAGTAGTGAAGGCTTAGTCCTTTGGTTTTCTTGAGATAACCAAGGACTCTTCCAATTGCCTTCCAGTGATCCACACTTCGATTACTTGTAAACCTACTAAGTTTACTTACCGCAAATGCTATATCAGGTCTAGTACACTGGGCAGCGTACATTAGACTCCCTATAGCACTAGCGTACTCCAATTGAGCCACCGCTCTTCCTTCATTCTTCTCTAGTTTTACACTATGATCGAATGGAGTATTGACATCTTTAACCTTGAGATGGTTAAATTTGTTCAATACTTTCTCAACATAGTGGGCTTGCCCTAACACAAAACCCCCACTATGTTTCTTTACTTTGATACCGAGTATGGTATCAACTTCTCCAAGATCTTTCATCATGAAGGTTGATGATAGAAACCTCTTCGTTTCTTCTATCCCTTTCATGCTATTACTTAGAATAAGCATGCCATCCACATATAAGCAAACAATGATTACATATCCCGTACAAGTTTTGGAATACAAACACTTGTCTCCATTGTTATGTCTAAACCCATTAGACATGATGGCTTGATCAAATTTCTCATGCCATTGCTTAGGAGCTTGTTTCAATCCATATAAGGATTTTACAAGTCTACAAACTTTATGTTCATATTTTGGTAGGACAAACCCTTCGGGTTGTTCCATATAGACCTCCTCATTGAGGTCACCATTAAGGAATGCTGTTTTGACATCCATTTGATGAACATACAAGTTGTGTATAGAAGCTAAAGCGAACAAAATTCTTATAGAAGTTGTTCTTGCAACAGGCGCATAGGTATCGAAATAATCGATACCCTCTTTTTGCCTAAACCCTTTAGCTACTAATCTAGCTTTAAAGGTTTGGATAGTGCCATCAGTGTGATATTTTCTCCTAAATACCCACTTACACCCAATTGGCTTAGACCCCGGTGGGAGGTCTACCAATTCCCAAGTGTTATTGGAAAGAATGAAATCCATCTCATCATTGATGGCTTCTTTCCAAAATGCACTATCTCTCGATTGCATAGCTTCTTTATAAGTCTTAGGATCATCCTCAACGAGAAGTACAATAGGAATTTTCCTAATGACTTCCTCTCTATTTCCTTCTACCATGTAGAATGAAATTCGTTGAGAATCCACTACTAGACTTTTATGATTTTTAAGCCTTTGACTTCTTCTAGGTTCAAAGGGTTGCTTTACATCCTTTTGAGAATTCTCCTTTTGAGAATCAACTTTGGATGTAGAAGCTTGAGAATTATTCTCATATAACAAATTCTCCTTTAGAGATGTTGAAGCTTGAGAATTGTTGTCACATAACATATTCTCAAAGAATTCAACTTCTTTAGATTCAATCACAATATTAGACTCTAAGTCTAATAGCCTATAAGCTTTACTATTGTTGGCATAACCAACAAAATCACACTTTATGGCTCTTGAGCCTAACTTTGTTCTATTAGGTTCGATTTTCTTGCAATATTCAAGACACCCCCACACTTTGAAGTACCCTATGTTGGGTTTTCTTCCTTTCCATAACTCATATGGAGATATCTCATTTTTCTTCATCGGTATTCGATTAAGAATGTGACAAGCGGTTAAAAGCGCTTCACCCCATAAGTTGAAGTTCAACTAGAAAACACCAACATAGAATTTATCATCTCTAGATAAGTCCTATTTTTTCCTTTCGGCAACACCATTGTGTTGTGGTGTATAAGGTGCAGTGCACTCATGAATTATACCATTTTCTTCACAAAATGTATTGAATTCATTAGAGAAGTACTCTCCTCCTCTATCACTTCTTAGCACCTTAATCTTTTTATTTAGTTGACTAAATAATCTCAAAGTCACTTAACCAACTTTTGTGCGTTTTCTAAGAGTCTCTTTGAGATTCTTTTAAAAACATCATTTTGACATCCATTGATTTTCTCATCAAAATCAATTTGAAGATGTCAATTTTAAACACTTAAATCAAAGAAAATAAACCCTCAATGATTTATTTAAACACTTTGATTTCTAATGCTTTGGTTTAACCTTGTCTCCTCATTGAGATTAATTTAAAACATATCCCCATCTTTAACAAGAATGAATAAAATTCTTTTCAACCTTATTCATTATTGGTATAAAGATTCAAAATTGCTTCTCCAATTTTGTAATGTCACCTCATTGAGACATTGAATATTTGATAATTATTGTCACTAAATAATTCTCAAATGTTTTCTCTTTTGACCACACTTTAGAATCCAAGCCTATAGGTCAATATGTCATCCCATAATTTGGATCCACCTTGATCAATTTTTCTTGCAATAGCAAGATACTTATTGTTATCCCCATTTCCTGGAAGGGCTTCGGGCCTTCGCCCTGGCCCACGGTCAGAGGTCCGGCTCGGCATATGGGCCTGGCCCAAGGTCCCTTGGTTTGAATATCGCCCAAGGGAATTGGTACGGACCAGGGACCCTAGACTGGGCCCGTCTGGAGGGGTCCGGGACGTACCTCCGGGTTCGTCTTCATCTTGAACGGTCCCGGCGATATCCAGAGCGCCCGGACCGTCGCGGCCTACACGTCCCTATCCCAGAGCCTGGTATGGTTCGGGCCCGAGGTAAACGGAGCGGGCCAACGGTAAATGGACCTGGATCACTTCCTCCCCAGTTGAAGGGCCAGGCGTCCAGGATCCTGAAACCGCCTCATTTCGCGTGGGCATTGTCCCCCACTTTTCGCCTGTAGAAAAGGTCGCCTCGGGATTGCCCACTAGAGTGTTAGGACTGCGCAGCCAAGTACCCTGACCGGTCTTGTCTCCTGAATCAGCCTCGTGACTCGAAGTGGTCAGAGCCAAAGCGCCGTTTTTTCGGGCGAAGGCTTGTGTCTTAGGTCAACCAGTTGGGCCTTAGCTGGTTTAAATTTTGTGTATTGTATACCTTTTTGTATTGGGCCTCCACTAGAAAGGCCCCTTGTACCCATTTCTCTGAGGGGCCCGGGTCGGATCCGGCCCAGACCCGGTGTTCCCCTCAGCTTATAAATATAAGCTGTCGAACAACGCACAAAGGAGGAAAAAAAAGGGGGAGAAACTCTGTTCAGATAGAGTCTGAAAACTCCATTGTAAAAGCTTCTTATAGCTCTAATATATAGACTCGTGGACTAAGGCTAGTTAACGCCCCAACCACGTAAAAACCTCGTGTCGATCTTCTACTTTCATTATTATTATCAGTAAATATTGTTCATTAATATAGTTGCCGAAAATCTCGGTTAACACTTATCAAAAGATGTAACCTTTTTAGGTTCATCTTTTCTTATCTCATAAGTTGAGATGGTCAACACTTAAATGAGAAATTTTAATTTCTCAAATAATTCTGTTTATTTACCAAATAAATGGTAACTCATCACATTGCAATAATATAGGATAAAACATATTTATATTATTATCACCTTAATAATCATATTATATGGCACACCATAATAATCATGATAATTCTCATGTATATATCAATATACTTTTATATATTAACATAATTATGTCTCAAAGAAATTTTACATAATTTGTCAACATATATCCATCATATTAGCATGCATTTTGAATCTCATAATTATATTGTAAGTATATCACAAATATCATACAATAATTCACATATCTATTGATTCAAAAAATCAATATATAGGCATGTCAAAAACAACCTAATTATCATGCTTTATAAATTCTCAAAACATAATTTTCATGTCAAATGTATGTACTACTATCTTACTTATAGCATACACATAAGATTAATGATCACTAGATTATGTAGAGCTTCTCAAAAGTTCACTTCTAAGGATTTAACTTTCACAAATAGATGTGTAACCTATATTACAATGTATCTCATAACATGTTAACATTTACACAATTTATTCATATATCAACATTTGGAAAACATGCTAATACATGAAATAAAATTTCATCACTATTATATAAAATTTACACTTACCTTGTCTTATCACCAAGTTCAATTGAATCCATGAAACCTATTCCACCCTACTAGGTATTGGTTCATGATTTTGATAGTCTCACCTTCCATTGAAACAAACAATGGGGCTAAGCTTTTGAATGTTAGGAAAAATAATATTGCCTCAATGGAAATGGTAAGATAATGTTACAACTCTATGCAAAATATTACAATGGACAAGATTGATTAAATAAAGTGTTACAACTCTATAACTGAAAATACAAATAAAACAAAGGAAATGAAGAAGATGATGAAGAAGAAGAGAATAGTAAAATACAACTCAAAACAAAAGTTACAAATAAAATAAAGTGTTTGGACCAAATGAAGAGATTACAACTCTTAAACAAAATATACAAGTAAATAAAACAAGAGAATAAGAAGAAGAACAATAGAATAAAAGGAAGAACATAAACCACAAACAAACTCTCACTTACACAACCTAAGTGAAGAGGATTGGGGATCACCAACTTGAACAAGGTTTAAAACCTTTGTCCAAAAGCTTATTTCCCCCTAACTCAAGCACTAAGGGATCTCTCTCAGATTTTTGGAAATGCTTTATGGAATTATCAAGCCTCAAGGTGTTTCTAGCCAAGTGCTTTAGTGGATAGAAATGGTGTGTCTTACAAGTGAGCATTAGGCTCCTATTTATAGAGTTTAGAGACACCCTTTGAGTTTCAAATTCCACCAACCCCATGGCTGTTACCAATGATTAATTGGGTGTTTTATGGAATTAAAATAAAGACTTAGGAGTTACTCGGCTGTTGGAATCGTTCAAAATTGGATAAAAACCGAAATTATATGAAGCTGTCAGCCATTAGGGCTGCGGCGCTTGTTCCAGGAGCCGCGGCCCTCAGTCAATTTCAGCAACACATTTTTTCATTTTTTTCCAAAACGTTCCAATTTATTCCCACTTGATTTTGTAACTTCCATACACAATATGGGAGTTAAAATCACATCTATATCAGCCATTTCTCATATGGCTTTAAGAAATTCATCTTAATATTGTGTAACAACAAATCTACACAATAATGGGTGATATTTAGGAGTTACAAATTTGTGATGAATTTGTAACACCAAATATGTTACATGTTTGGATATTTCACATATATCCAAATAATGTAACTCTCTATTATATGTTACAATATGTGACACTCTATGTCACATTTATTTAACCTAAAACATTATATTATACAATAATATAATATTACATTATATTATAAAATAATATAACACTACGTTAGCAAACGCTTGATAGGAGCGGAATCCCGGTACCCCATGATTGAGAAGTTGGCCTATTGCCTGGTACTTGCATCACGTAAGTTGCGGCCGTACTTCCAGGCACACCCCATTAAAGGCCTTACCGACCAGCCCCTACGTCAAGTCTTGCAAAAGCCGGAGTTGTCTGGTCGATTACTTAAATGGGCGGTTGAATTGGGCCAATTTGAAATTAAGTACCAACCGAGATCTGCTATTAAGGGTCAAGCTTTGTCGGATTTCATAGCTGAATGTACTGGGATCGCTGATATTCCCGACCAGCAAGAGCGTGTCACTGGGCAGAAAGAGGAGCTTCCTACTTGGCAACTTTTTGTTGATGGGTCATCGAACGAGCATCATTCAGGAGCTGGAATTATATTGGTCACGCCAAAGAAACACCGAATTCATTGCGCATTAAGGTTCAGATTCAATGCTTCTAATAATGAGGCGGAGTATGAAGCCCTCCTAGCTGGCTTGCGCTTGGCTAGGGATGTTCGTGTCCGGTTGGTTGAAGTAAACAGTGATTCCCAATTGGTGGTCTACCAAATCTTAGGGGAATATCAAGCAAGGGGCCTACGCATGATGGCATACTTAAATAAGACCAAGGATTTGCTAGCACAATTCGAGGAGTATACCATTAAGTTGGTACCACAGGAGCAAAACTCTAATGCAGACGCTCTAGCAAAACTAGCTAGTGTTAAAGACGCTAAAACTCTAAATATAGTACCGGTGGAATACATGGCGGAGCCGAGCATTAGCAATCAAGAAGCCATGCCCATCACAATAGTTGACACTTGGATGACACCCATCATTGCTTACCTTGAGCAAGGAACCCTCCCAGATGATCGTAATGAAGCAACGAAGATTATGAGGCAAGCTGCTCGGTACATTATAATGGATGGGGTGCTGTATAGAAGAGGGTACTCTTTGCCTCTACTCAGGTGCATAGCACCCGACCAGTCAAAAAACTTACTAGCTGAAGTGCACTAGGGGTTCTGTGGAGATCATGCTGGGGGGCAGAGTCTATCTAAAAAGATTTTGCGGCAAGGATTTTTCTGGCCTGCAATGAACAAGGATTCTATGGAGTATGTGAAGAAGTATGATAAATGCCAGAGATTTTCTAAAGTGCCAAGGGCGCCTCCGAATGTCTTGAAGCAAATGCAGAGCCCATGGCCTTTTGCAGTATGGGGCATTGATCTGATCGGGAAATTACCCAAAGGGAAAAGAGGAGTACAATTTGCGGTGGTTGCTGTGGATTATTTCACTAAGTGGATTGAGGCCGAACCACTAGCCACGATCACCTCAAAGAAAGTATTAGGCTTTGTGGTTAAGAATATAATATGTCACTATGGTCTGCCCAAGAAGATAGTGTCTGATAACGGCACTCAGTTCGACAGTGACATATTTACCGATTTCTGCACTCGGCATGGCATCACAAAAAGTTTCTCCTCGGTAGCCCATCCACAAGCCAATGGGAAAGTTGAAGCCGTAAACAAAACTCTGAAAGATACTCTGAAAAAGCGTCTAGAGCGAGCTAAGGGTGCTTGGGCGGAAGAATTGCCAGAAGTCCTTTGGTCATACAAGACTACTGCCCGGACAGCAACTGGTCATACCCCTTTTTCCTTGGCATATGGGTATGAAGCCATGTTACCTATGGAAGTAGACCCGCCATCTCATCGGAGAGCCATGTACGACCAAGAGGAGAATCACCAATTGCTAGCTAAATCTTTAGATTCCCTTGAGGAGAGACGAGAAAAAGCAAGCTTGAGAGTTGCTGCTCATCAACAAAAGGTGGCGCGCTATTTTAATTCCAAAGTCACAGATCGAAAGTTCCAGGTCGAAGATTTGGTCCTCAGAAAGGTGTTCATCAGAGACCCGGCAGCTGGAGTACTAGGACCAAACTGCGAGGGACCATATCAAATTGAGCAAGTCTTGCCACCCGGAACTTACAAGCTTGCTCGGTTAAATGGAGAGCTGATCAGGAACTATTGGAATGGCGAGCACTTGAGGAAATATTATCAATGAATATTGCTTACAGAGTAGTAGCTTTGTATCAAGTGCTTAACTTGTTATTTAAGTTTGTTTGTGAACTGACTATTTGCTAACCAATCATGTTATTTTGTTTGAGACTCGTAATTAGACACGTTTTGTCCTTTTTTTTTACGAGTAATAAAAGAGATCATGCGCAGCATGGTCGAATCTTGCTACAAATTTTGCATATGTGTTGATTATGCTTGCTTTGGCAGTGTTCAACTGTCATTACAACTTAAAACAAAAAAGGTCTTCTAAAAAAAATATATACCGGGCAGTGTTCAACTGGTCGGTATCTATCAGATGAATGACCAACATTTAAATAGTTGCATGTTTTTGCAGTGGTTAACTGCTGAAATATTTTTGCATATTCTATGTGTTTCACGAGTAATAACTGCTCGGAAATATTCGGTCAAGTAGCAAGTGATCAAGGATTTTTCAACCCTCAATCACTTAGGGGGCAGATAAGGTATACTGGCGTACACTTCAACACAGGCAATAAGAGCACGAGAGCAAAGATATTTTTTTTTAAGCTGACTTGTAAATCTTTGAAGTCCAAAAAGGCCATTAAGCTAACTTGTTTGACAAAGCTTAAGTAACTTGGAATTTTAAAAAAAAATTTAAGTTAGAAGCAAATATTCATGTGACAATAAACATTATGCTCATAAAATGTTAAGAGCAATAAGAGTGTGAGAAAGTATACTTAGTATGGACTTATGAAATGTATAGAATTTATGAGTTAGAAAACTAAGTACTCATGCGAAAATATAAGGCATACATCAGAGTGACTTTGCTATTCACAATAAACTTATAATGTTTTAAGTCTAAAAAGACTTAGAATGTTTTAAGTTTTCCAAAAAAAAGTAAAGTATAAATGTCAACAGCTCGGCCATACGAGCAAAAGTGCAGTAGCAAAATACAAATAAAAAACAAAAATCTACTAAAGAGCTGGTCGGATGACAGCCTGACTGGTCAAATGGAGGCCTCTCTGGTCGGATGAGGGATCACTGGTCGGCTCTGGCAGGTTGATCAATCCCTTCCTCGGCATCAGCTACTCCTTCCGGTCGGAATGATAGCGTGGGGGAAACAGATGTAGTGCCGGCAGGATTAGCCGCTTCCTCGGCAGCCCTTGCCTTACATTTTGCAAGCTCCTCCGCCTTGATCTCCTTTGTGAGAAAGTCAAGGTTGACAGGCTTGTTCAGCTTCCACACTTGGTAAAAGCAGTTGAAGCAGATGTCCTCGTAGCGAACGAGATCGACTTCTTTCTCCCGCCTTAGCTCCTCATTCTCGCGAGTCAACTCCTCATTCTCACGAGTTAGCTTCTCCAGTTGACCAGTCAAGGACTTGTTGGTTTGAACTTGCTGTTGATTCTCATCAGACAGTCTCCTAAGAGACTCATCCTGCTCAGCCATGGTCCTCTATGCCTGCTCCAGCTTGGATTTGGAGTCTTTCTCCGAAGCAGTTAGAGTCTCCACTATAGCTTGGGTGTCCACTAGTTGATCATTTAGGACCTTGATCAACTCCTTATAGTCAACTGCTCGGAGCTGAGCGTGACTGATGGTGACAAGCGACTGCATGGAAAACAAGAGGTTATTACAAGTGAAAATATTAATAACAAACTGTCTTAAGATAAAACACTTACATTCATCAACTGAGCAAGCCCTCTTCTTAAGACGACTTCAACGCTAAGCCGAGGAAAGGATTCAAAGTTTTGAAGCATTGAAGTATCATGGATAGTCTCATCAAGTAGTTCCTTTCTGAGGCCACTAGCAGTGCGGAGGACCTTACTCGAGCTAGTCAAGCGGGTATGAGTGTGGCTCGCAGATGGAGGAAGCGAGGAAGGGGTCAGCTGCGGGATTGCAACCGACCCCTCGGGTTGTCTCCCTTGGCAGGGCGGTACTGTCCTCGGGACTTTGCTCGGTGGGGTGAAGCCGCTTCCTTCTCCAGATTTCCTCTTCGGGGCAGGAGAGGCGTTGAAATGCCTAAACATCTCTGAATCTGCAAAAGAGAAAGTACAAGATTTGTTAGTAAAAATAATAATAATAATAACAATAAAGCAATATGTGGATGAGTACATTACTACTACTAGACAGTTCTATAAATCCCATATGAATAAGTTATTAAACATCTCACTATGACTACTAGACCTGAGTTGAGGATTTGGTCGAGGAAGTCATCCTCGTCGTCGGATGATGAGCTTAAGTCCCTCTCAAGATGGATGGCCTTCCCCTTCCCAGGCTGTGTGGGAATAGCAGGTCTGCGCTGGTCCTCTGGCTGGGGCTCCCTAATGATGAGTTCGCCTGGTCTGCGGGAGTGAGGAGATGGTCCAGGAGAGAACTGATCGGTCACTACCTCAGTGCCGGCGTTGGACTGATCAGTTGCATTATTTTCCTCAGTAGTGCTCTCCACTGTGATGTTCTGGTTAATTGGTAGCAGGCCCACCATTTGAAGATTGTCTACAGTAACCAAAATTTTCACATCCTTATCCTCGATGCACATGTTGGCCAACTCCTCTGCTCGGTCAAACATTTCTTTTGTGGGCAAGGGTTGCTGGAATGGGCCCACATGCGTAAAAGCCAGGTTGTTGGCTTTGATGTCCGAGGTGAGAAAATACTCTGTATAGTATTTCCCAGGATTCGACTTGTGAGTAATGCCACAAAGGTATTTAACCCATTTATGCCTGTGAAAGAGGTGGAAAAAACCCGTGTTCTTATGGCTCGGGTTGGTTCTGAAGTCGAATAAGTAATGTATTTCGTGAGGAGTAGGCAGATCCCAGCCTTGCAGGAAATAAAGGATGAACAGAGCAGACAATGCCTGAATCCCGTTAGGAGCGATTTGGAAAGGGGAGACGTTGAAGTAATCCACTACTGACCGGAAGAAGGGGTGCAGCGAGATAGTCACTCCTGCATAAATATGGTGCCTCGACCAGGCACAGTACGGTCCGCCAGGCCTGTTAGCTCTCTGATGAGGGCGCGGACATATTACATTCACCCCTCTCAAGCCCAATTCTTGGATGTGTTTGTCAAACATCCCAGGGTTAAGCTTCGTAGGCTTGGCAGTAAACCAAGAAGGTGTTTCCTCTCATTCCTTCCTTGGTTTTTGGACAGCCAGACGCTGGATGTCGATAGCAAATTTCTGGGTAATCTTTCTCCGAGGCTTGTTTGGTTTTTGCGTCTGGTGTGGTGGTCTCGAAGAAGCCGCAGTTTGGACCTCACTGCGGTCCACTACCTTTTGTACCGCTCTGCGGGCTACTTGAGGGTCCTGGTCCTGCGGGAGTCTATTTGACTTCTTTACCCTCATTGTCGAATGTTCAGCTTGATGAAGGAACTGCTCTTCGTGAAGAAAGTATAAAGCTGAACGGGGGAGGATCTTCTTAAAGCGGCGGAGGCGATCCTCAGGAGTGCGACTGTTAGGAGACTTTGACGAGGAGTCACTGCTTTGAGGGGTGTCGATCGACTGCGGGACGGACGTATCATAATTCGTGTGGTTGTCACCTCCCCTATAGTCGAAGCGATTCATCTACAAAAAATAAAAATGGGGAGGTGAGTAACCATACAAATATAAATCAACTGAGCAATGTTTATTTTTTCTACTTAGAAATTTTTTTATCTAAGTAGTAAAATTTGGCATGCACAAAGAAAAAATAATTTTTGTGCCTAAAAGTGCCTAAGGTCCCTAGAATGAGCATGAACGGAAAATTTTGGTAATAGGCAAAAAATTTTTTGGTACTATGTGTGCCTATGTCCGAGCAGGTAGCGTGCCTAAGAGGTTGTCCGAGGAGCCCAGCGTCCGTGTCCGTGTGTGCGTGCCTAGGAGCCTGGCCGAGCTGTGCGCTTGGGTCCGAGGAGAAGCCAGCATCGTGTCCGAGCTGCGCGCCTGGTCTGAGGGGCTACGTCTGCTGGCCGAAGAGCTCCGTGGGTGTCCGACCGGACACCTGATGTCTGAGGGCCAGCATAGGCATCTGCATCCAAGCGGATGCCTGGTGTCCGAGGAGAAGCAGCAGGGTTCGAGGAGCGCTGTAGGTCCGAGGGCTGGTGCGTGCATCCGAGGAGAAGCAACTTGGTCCGAGGGGCTCGCCTAGGGTCCGAGGGGTACCAAATGGCAATGTCCGAGCAGTGCCTATCCGATCGGACTAAACTAAACACCCAAGCAGCCCTAGGCATATCCATATATTCAAAATACAAAGAGGGAACAATGGCCAATCGACCATACCCCAAATCACAAACATAAACCCATTCCGAAAAAGCAAAGCCCTAAATTCCATCTAGCACAAACACCATTTCTCATCCAAAACACACAACCACAAGATCAAAATGGGGAAATTGAAAGGTTTTCAAATGTTCTTGAGACCATATATACCATTCATTACCCATAAACCCATATTTATGATTTAGGTTAAAATGACTCATTTTTCTTTAAATTTCTATGAAATTGAAGGTAAAATTGAGTTACTCATAACCTAAACAACATCAAAACAGCCACCAAACACATTGTATTTCAAAGATTCATAGACAAACTCAAGAAAAAATTCCCTAGGAGGGTTTCGGCCATCTCATGCATTTTTCTTGAGGTTTTGAAAAAAAAATAACAACAACACAAGTGAAGATGAAGGAGAAAACTTACCCAATCTTGAAGAGACCTTGGAGAATGCTTGAAGAAATGAGAAGCTTTTCCTTGAAGACCCTTGAAGTTTCGGCCAAGAGAAGAGAGGTGTGTGTTGCTTGTTTGTTGCCTTTGTTGAGTCATCGCGTGTCATTTGACTATGTTGTAAACTCTAGTTGTTATGTGAGATGTTGTCTTTGGATGACTTGTTTTGTGCTTGCTCATACTTCATTATCGCCCTTACATGTACGCGACTTGTATCGTGACTAACCAATGAGCTTGTTTGGCATATGTGTGAGTTCTAAGTTGACTTGCTAGCTGAGTGCACTAACAAGTACTTCATGCTTTGTCAATTCGAGAATTGACATTGAGCACCCTATAATGTTTTTTAACATTTCTCTTATAACATTTTTATGTTCCCCATTAATTTGCCATAAAAGAGTACAATTATTTCCATCATTGATTTTCTTTTGATTCTTATAACCTTAAAAGAACAAATTTGTTTGAATTAATTCGTCAACTTGGCTTACAAAAAAACAACAAAGCTGGCAAAAAAATTACATCAATTAATGGAAAGTAATCTAACCAAAACTAATACAATTCAAACCAATAAGCTACAAAAATAGGCGAAGATGTCCCTTTGATCCAAATAATGAATAGTTTTCAAACTTGAATTCATACGACTCGGCTTTTATATAAGCTTAACATATTTCATCTTGGTGATAATTGAATATTCCCAAAGTGGATGATGTTTTCCATGATCACACCTTGAAAAAGCAATATCAATTTTTTTCTTTCAATTCTTTGAACTTTTTTAAGATATGTGGGAGCTAGAATTTTAAAATTTAGAATATATATGATTGCTCATCTTCTCGCAATTGTTGATCTTGATTTTTTTTTTCTATAAAAAATACATAATTGTTAATTATCATGTGACAAAGTAGTTAGATCCTAAAAATGAATTGTATGGCTATATACATATACACTATATGAATAAGAAAAACAAATAAAATTTACAACAAAATGTATATATATTGTGTAATTTAAAATGCAATAGATTTGTAAACTATATACAATACATAAACAATTTCAAATCATCCTACAAGTTGAATCCAAAATAACATGAATTTCAAACCTAAAAAATGGGAAACTTTTAAGATTATGAAGAATAAAAATAAAATAATTAATTTTGATTTATCTAATGGTGGAAAATGAAGGGCTTTTGCACACAATCCTTGAGAGTTTGAGATTGAGAATAGTTGCTTTAATCACTAGACTTTTATGGTTAGTGAAAAAAAAAAGAAAAAAGAAAAAATGTGGTGACTTGTTAGAGATGTTATGTTTTGGAAAAGTAATAACTTATCAATAGTCAATACTATATTAAATAATGTGGTTATAGGCTGTAATTCCTAATTGGCATTTTTATAGAAATATCTTTTTCTTAAAAGATACATTGGTGGATTTAGTTGTTTCCCTTTATTATAATATTCAGAAATGTTTGTTTCCCTTTATTATACTTTTCGGAAATGTTTGGTTTCCCTTATTATAATTTTCAAAAATATTTGGTTTCCTTTATTTCAATTTTCGGAAATCCACTTTCCTTTTGTGTGAATTTTGGACAATAATGTGCTTCCTTATTTATCATATATTGTCTCATTTTATTTATAAAGGAAACAAAATATATTGCAAATATTCGGTACTTACCCAAAGTTGTTTTTGAATTATTTGCTGATATATTTTCGTGCAGCTCAAGGATTGCAATCAGGAAACTGGTTCTTAATGTCATTAATTGTTGTTTCCTATTTCAGCTTGTTTTTTATCCGACACAGGTCTGAGCAGTCCCCACCGATATCGCATCTGTCGGATCAACATTTTCTAAAAAAGGCAACTCTTCATCAATCAAGAAAAACCTCTATGATTCTTGCCTTTATTAGAAAAATTCTTTCTCTGCCTTTATGAGCACGAAAAATGACTCTATAAATAGGGCTCTAAAGGCAGTGAGAAAAGTGAAATCTTTGGTGCATTATTCGTGAGCTTTATTGTAATATTTGAGAGTTCCTCTTTGTATTCAAGATCATAAGTATTCACGTGATCTTGTAGAATTATGTGTGTTTAGTTTTTAGTGGTGAGTTTATACCATGTTCATGAGTGAATACACATTGTAATTTGAACACAGCGTTTGTAGTCTTCGGGAGAATATTTTTTACAAGCCTTGCGTCAGGAGGATGCAAGCACTCGCTAATCATTGAAGGGAGTTCAAGTGGTTGAGCATTTCAATCAAGATCATATTAGTGAAGAGAAGTACAACAAGTTGCGGAAAATCTCAAGAGGGAGTCTTGTTTTGTTTAAGTCAATGTTTTTGTACTTGTGATTCTTTATTAATTAATTTTATTCTCTGGGCGTGGCCCCAAGGAGTAGGTTATCCAAAAGGGTTTCTAAACCTTGTAAAAATTCGCTGTGTTCTTTATTGTTTTGCACTGTCTTTTTATTGTGTTCGGTTTCTGTCCCGACAGAACTGTATTCTGTGTAAACAGTTAATTACCATTCCGCACTTTAATTAATTCACTTGGTTTAATTAATTTGGTAATTACTAAAAACGGAATTTCAATTGGTATCAGAGCGGGTCACTAAACTCTTAGTGCGATCTTGTATTTTTCTGTTTGTTTTGTGCCTTGTGAAATGTCTATCTTTGCAGAAGGTGGATCTATAACTCGCCCTCCAATGCAGAATGATACAAATTATCCATACTGGAAAGTAAGGATGAAAGCTTTTATCAAATCACTTGATGAAAGGGCTTGGAGATCAATATTGACCGGTTGGACACCACCTGTCGAGACAGATTTGAAATCCGGTAAGACATAGGTGAAATCTGAACTTGATTGGTCTAATGAAGAAGATAAATTGTCAATTTATAATAATAAAGCTTTACATGCAATTTTTAATGGTGTTGGTGAGAGTTATATAAAATTAATTTCATCTTGTGAGTCTGCCAAAGATGCTTGGAAAATCCTTCAAACTCAATTTGAAGGAACCACTGATGTTAAGCGATCTAGGCTTGTAATGTTGACCACAAGATTTGAAAATCTTCGCATGTCTGAAAACAAAACCCTCGTTGAGTTTTATGAAGAATTGTCTGGCATTGCTAATGAATATTTTGCTTTAGGAGAAAGTTGTCTGACTCTGTTTTGGTTAGAAAAATTGTTAGATCTCTTCCTGACAGGTTTCAATCCAAGATCACAGCCATTGAGGAGGTAAAGAACCTTGACACCTTGAAAGTTGAGGAATTGATGGGATCTCTTCGAACTTTTGAACTTAATCAAAAGATCCACCAAGAGAAACCAATTGCTGTAAATGAGAAATCGATTGCCTTGAAATCTTCCAAAGAGAAAATGGAAAGCTCAGATGAGGAAGATGATGATGAAATGATCTTGTTATCGAAAAAATTTAAGAAGTTTATGAAAAAGATTGGTAACAAGAAAAACATGTCTAAATCCTCCAAAGGTAATAATTTTTCCAAACCTTTTGAATCTACTAATAAAAAAGGTATTCAATGCAGGGAGTGTGAAGGTTTTGGACATATTCAATCCGAATGTGCCAATACCATAAAGAAAAATAAGAAGGTCTTGGCAGCCACTTGGAGTGACAAGGAATCTGAAAGTAGTGATGAGGAAGAAAATTATAATCTTGCCTTAACTTCTGTTTTTTCTTGCTTACCTCTTTCTGTGCAGGTGAATGAGAACCTTGTTTGTTTAAATAATACTATTTCAACAGATGAGGGTTCCCATAGTGATTCAAATGAATCCAATTTGGATGAGGATTCCTTGAAAGAATCATATAAAAATATGTATGATCAATGGTTGAAAGTATGTTTAGATAATCGTTTGATGGCAAACAATAACAAAGATCTCAAGAAAAGAAATGAAGAACTTGACTCTCTTTTTAAAAAATATGAAATTGAGATTGTTGCTAAAGATTCTGAAAACAATCGTTTGTCTAATGAAGTTGATAAAATTGTGAAAGGTGTCAAATTGCTTAATCATAGATCTATGGTTTTGGATGATGTTCTGCTTGTAGGTCAAAAAGCTTGTGATTTTTCTAGGTTAGGATCAAATGGATCTAAACCTAAAGGAAAAACAATTTATATTTCTGGAAATCTTCCTATTGTTTCGACAACTGACCCTTCTGCAGGAACAACTCAAACTCATGTGACATCATCCTTTCAATCTGTCACATCACATGAGAAACATACCAGAAATTTCGAGAATAAAAAAACTGGTCATTTTATTCCAATTTGCAATTTCTGTGGAGTGAAAGGTCATTTTCGACCTAAATGTTTTACCTTGATGAATTTTCTTCACAAAAATTACTTTAATCATCATGGTAATTTGAGACAAATGTCATTGAAGAAAAGGACTCCATCTAAGAAAGTTTGGGTGAAGAAAAATAAATTCAAATGTCTTGCTGCCTTTACTTGTCTTACAACATGTGCTTCTAACTCTTGATTTTTTTTATAGTGGTTGTTCTAGGCATATGACAGGTAACAAAAGCCTACTCACTGACTTCAAGACTTTGAAAAATGGGGAAGTCACATTTGGAGATGGCAAGTCTTGTAAGGTACTTGGTAGTGACACTCTAAATTCTGAAGGACTACCAAAGTTGGAAAACGTTCTTTTGGTTGATGGACTTAAAACTAATCTAATTAGTATAAGTCAAATTTGTGACCAAGACTTGTTTGTAAATTTTTCTCTTGATAATTGTTTTGTGCTTGACCAAGATAGAAATTGTGTTTTGAAGGGTTATAAATCTGTTGATAATTGTTACACATTATCTCAATCTCATAATTGTCACACAATTACAAGGAGTGATACTAATTTGTGTCATGAAAAACATGATCATGTGGATTGTGAAAATTTGAGAAAAATTGGAAGTATGATTCATGTTCATGATTTGCCGAATTTAGGTAAATATGAACCATATCGATTGGGAAAACATTTGAAAACTTCCCATGAAAAATGTTTCAATGTTGGAGTGTGTGCTCGCTTCCAAGGGAACCCCATGGAGTCTCATGTGACTGTTGTAAAAAGAATTATTTGTTACATCAATAATACTCTTGATTTAGGCATTTGGTACTCCAAAGAAACAAATTCTAACCTTGTGTGTTATAGTGATGCAGATTGGGCAGGAAACACTGATGATCGCAAAAGTACAAGTGGTGGTTGTTTTTACTTAGGAAACAATTTGGTGTCCTGGCATAGTAAAAAACAAAACTCCATCTCTTTGTCAACAGCCGAAGCTGAGTACATTGCTGCTGGAAGCTGTTGTACTCAACTTTTGTGGATGAAACAAATGTTGGCAGACTATGGGTTTGATATTAAAACTTTAACCATTTTTTGTGATAATACAAGTGCTATTAATATCTCCAAAAATCCTGTTCAGCACTCTCGCACCAAACATATTGACTTTCGTCATCATTTTATTAGGGAACTTGTTGAAATCAAAACATTGATTTTAGAATATGTTGAGACTAACAAACAAATTGCAGATATTTTTACTAAAGCTTTAGACACGGTCAGATTTGATTCCCTCAGGAAATCCTTGGGGGTTTATTTTATTTGAAATTGCCAATAAATTGATTATCTTGCCTTGCATATGTGTTTTTGTAAATCTCTTGTCCTGTTTGGAAGAAATTTGATTAGCGTATTTTTTGTATTTTAGAAAATGATCGTTATAAGTCCTATACTTTGTTGGAATAAAAAACCATATTTGAAAAATTATAGACCATCCAATTTATATTTGATCAAATCATTATCTTTGTATGAGCATTCTTAATCCGGTTTCTTTTTCAGGCTCCATTTTGGAAAAGTGCTACCTATACTGATGTGTGAAAGCCGACACTGAGTAAGTTGGTACCAGGTAATTAGCAATTATAATTGAGGATACTTTGCCAGCGTAAAGGGCTACCATCAGTATAAGAGTTATAGCCTCCATTATGGTTACAATTTGAAAAATGCTAAAATTGCCAAATATGGGCAATGACCCTAGCTTTAAAAGGCCAAAAAGAAATGCCAAATTGATTACACATGCACACACACATGCCTGATGACTAGACTGTGTAAGATGGTTGTAAGACTCATACATATAATGAATTGATTCAAATATGTTTTGTGATTGGTATATTTTTCGAATTATGGTCTCTTAGTATTTGAATTATAACTCATTTCTCTAATTTGTGAAAAATATGGTTATCTTGTTTCTTCTTAACAGGACTTGACATTTACATGGACACATATGGTATGGCAATTTACACTCTATTTTCGGCAATTTTGTAATAAAATAAAATATAAAAAAAAATTTGAAAAATAAAATCTGTTTTGTACCATGTACTTAAAAAAAATAAAAAAGAAAAAGGTTTAAAAAAAAAAATTGATGCAATTTATTTGTTTTATCTCAATATATTCTAAAAATATTCAAAAAGTTTCCAATTTTGAGGTGTGAAAGAATTTGTTTTAAAAAGGGAGATATTTTGGCATTTATCACTAAAAATCCGGTTACCCATTTTTGGTTACCCTTTTATGATCTTGCCTTATTTGTGTACCGAATACTTTATATATTCGGAGTCCCGTTGGTTGTTTTATAATCAGTGTTTTCTTGTTAAATCTCTCACATATAACAGAAGTGTTTACGGTTTCTTTCTTTGTGTGTTTCACTTGTTTTCTCTTAGCAGCCATGAAGACTCGAGGCCGTGATTCATCTTCCAAATATGTGAAGTCTTAGCAAGAGACAATTCCTGAGTCAGTTCCCACTGGCACTCCTCCCATTCTCAGTGCATCCAGCTCTCCTGCTCCATGATGGTCACAGTACCTTTGATCTATTTTTATTTTGATCTCACTCATGTGTCTTTCTTTTGGTTTCATTTACCTTGTTCTTTGGCATTTTCTTAGACAATGAGGGGGAGAGAGAGTAACTCTATTTTTTTGGTTATGTTGACTGACCTGCTGGTTCTTATTGGTTTTTTGTTAACTGTGCTTTGGTTATCTTTCGCAGGGGGAGTCATTTTTTGATCATTTTGTGACTCTTATGTTTTTTAGCACTTACTTGTATTTTGCAGGGATCTTTTAAAAATAGATATTCCTTGTCTATAAAATTGGCAAAGGGGGAGATTGTAAATCCTAATTGGCATTTTTATAGAAATATCTTTTTCTTAAAAGATACATTGGTGGATTTAGTTGTTTCCCTTTATTATAATATTAGGAAATATTTGTTTCCCTTTATTATACTTTTCGGAAATGTTTGGTTTCCCTTATTATAATTTTCAGAAATATTTGGTTTCCTTTATTTCAATTTTCGGAAATCCACTTTCTTTTTGTGTGAATTTTGGACAATAATGTGCTTCCTTATTTAGCATATATTATCTCATTTTGTTTATAAAGGAAACAAAGTATATTACAAATATTCGGTACTTACCCAAAGTTGTTTTTGGATTATTTGCTAATAAATTTTCGTGCAGCTCAAGAATTGCAATCAGGAAACTGGTTCTTAATGTCATTAATTGTTGTTTCCTTTTTCAGCTTGTTTATTATCCGACACAGGTCTGAGCTGTCCCCACCGATATCGCATCTATCGGATCAACATTTTCTAAAAAAGGCAACTCTTCATCAATCAAGAATAACTTCTATGATTCTTGCATTTATTAGAAGAATTCTTTCTCTGTCTTTATGAGCACGAAAAATGACTCTATAAATAGGGCTCTAAAGGCAGTGAGAAAAGTGAACTCTTTGGTGCATTATTCGTGAGCTTTATTGTAATATTTGAGTGTTCCTCTTTGTATTCAAGATCATAAGTATTCACGTGATCTTGTAGAATTATGTGTGTTTAGTTTTTAGTGGTGAGTTTATACCATGTTCATGAGTGAATACACATTGTAATTTGAACACAGCGTTTGTAGTCTTCGGGAGAAGATTTTTTACAAGCCTTGTGTCAGGAGGATGCAAGCACTCGCTGACCATTGAAGGGAGTTCAAGTGGTTGAGCATTTCAATCAAGATCAGATTAGTGAAGAGAAAAGTACAACAAGTTGCGGCAAATCTCAAGAGGGAGTCTTGTTTTGTTTAAGTCAATGTTTTTGTACTTGTGATTTTTTATTAATTGGTTTTATTCTCTGGGTGTGGCCCCAAGGAGTAGGTTATCCGAAAAGGTTTCTGAACCTTGTAAAAGTTCGCTGTGTTCTTTATTGTTTTGCACTGTCTTTTTATTGTATTCGGTTTCTGTCCCGACAGAACTGTATTCTGTGTAAACAGTTAATTACCATTCCGCACTTTAATTAATTCACTTGGTTTAATTAATTTGGTAATTACTAAAAACAGAATTTCATAGGCAAAGCCTTGTGGGCATAAACTCTTCCCAACTTTAGTTTTCATTAGGAAGATGCAATCGGGTTATTACCTCCCTACCCAAGCTCGGAGGGCTTGGGTTGGTGGGCCCTGGATAGCCCATGGCAATTCCACGAAATGAGCTTCATTGGGGTTAAGGGGGCTTGATAAGGGCCGCCTCCTCGCCCATTCCAAAATTTGGATCATAATGAACCTGAACTTCGACAATATTCACGTCTGCTTCTTATGTGATCGATCACTGCTCTTTTAGGTTGCAGGTGATCTCATTACTTTATTTTCTCAAACGAGGAGAAGACTTAGTCTTTGTAAAGGACTTACGTTGCCTCTTGAAAGTAGGGAGTTGAATCTCCTCCAAAGATAGATGAGTCGAGTACTCAGTGTTGGGTTGTGGAGTTGGGTTGGGGTGCGGCAAATATGGGCATTCCTCTTACGTGGGCCATTATTAACTACCATGTATCCTTTCAGACTCAGATAAGTAAGTTGTGTCATGAAATATTGTGGGTTGGCTTCATATTTATCAAGAGAATTTTTTAAAAATATGGTTTTTATAACATCAATATGCAAAAATATGATAATTATACTTTTTTTAATTTGTACGGGAAAGTTTATTAAAGAAAAAATTAAAGTATGAGAAACACAATTAGTAACTAACTAAAATATGACAATGCCACATTTTTTTTATCATAGTTATGTTTTTTATTTTATTTTTAAGGTTATTTTATTTTATTTTTTTCAATTTTTTATTTTTTATTTCATTTTTAATTATTTTTCAGTTATTTTTTTCCTTGCTTATTTTTTCTTCTATTTTGTCCCTTATCTTTTTATCTTTTTTTCTTTCCATTTTTTCATTATTCTTCTCACTTTTATTCATTTATTTATTTTCTTACGTTTGTATTGTTTTATTTATTTTTTCATATTTTTTCAGTTTTCTTTCTCTTTTTTTTTTCATTTTTTTCTTCTATTTTTTCTTTGTTTTTGTATTTATTATTTTCTCCTTCCATTTTTTTTCTTTTTTCACACATGAGTTTTTTTTCTTCTTCCATTTATTTTTTTCATTTTTTACTACCAATTTATTCATTCATATTTTTTTTTATTTCCATTATTTTTCTTCTTCTTCTTCTTTTCATTTTTATTCATTCATCTATTTTTTTTCATCATTTCTTTTGTTTTTTTTTTCATATTTGTTTTAGTTTTCATTCCTAAGTTTTTTTCATTCTTTTTTCTTCATTTTTTGTACTTATTCTTTTCTCATTCCATTTTTTTCACACATATTTTAACATTACATAATTATTTTACTATTTTTTTATTTATCATCTTTTATTGTTGTAATTTTTTTTTATAGTTTTTTCCACTATATATAAAAAAATTCAAATCAATTTTTTTAGAATTTTGTTTTTACTGTAACCTTTATAGGAACACCAAAATTTAGAAAGAAAACTAATAAAAATATGAAAATGTGAATGGGTAACCAATTACCCTGATGAGAACATTCAAATCTTGAAAAAAAAAACTATATGAAGAATATGGGAGAGAAGGGAAATGGGGTGGATCTGATTTTTTTTTCTATCTTCAGATCTGTGGTAACTGGTTTCCTTCCCGTTCTTTGAGTGTATATTTCTGGGGATAGCTGGTTATCTTCACGTTCTTTGTGTGTATATTTTTGAGGGTAACTAGTTACCTTCACGTTCTTTGTGTGTATATTTCTGAGGGTAACTAGTTACCTTCACGTTCTGATATGTGTGTATATTTCTGGGTTCTTTATGGTAATTGGTTACCTATGTTACTAAAATCTCAGTTATTTTTTCTTCTTTTTTTAATGAAGTGTTCTTCCTCTTTTTTCTTCAAATTTGATGTTTATTTTCATATTTAATATTAGTAACTCGTCACCCCTCTTAGGTAACTGGTTATCCCTCTTATGACAGAAAGTTACCCCTCTTATGTTTATTTTCATATCTTGACCTGTGTACGAACGCCCAGATTTTCTATAATGCTAAATGGCTCAATGCAGGGATACTTTCCAGCAAAAAGAGGACTCAGGCAAGGAGACCCCATGTCACCTCTACTCTTCGTTTTAGGAATGGAATATCTCACGCGTATCTTGAGGAAAGTAGGTAACAAAACAGATTTTCAATATCATGAAAGGTGTGCCCAACTCAAGTTAAATCACTTATGCTTTGCGGATGATGTCTTATTATTTTGCCATGGTGATTTTAAATCAATCTATCTGTTATTACAAGGCCTCAAGTTATTCTCTCAGACATCTGGTTTGCAACCTAATGAAGCCAAATTGGCTATATATTGCTGCGGAATGAGTACCATGGAAGTTCAAAGAATCATGGATGTTTCTGGTTTTGGGAGAAGTAAGTTACCATTTAGATATCTAGGCATCCCAATTAGTTCAAAAAAAATATCAGCTGAAGAGTGTGAAATGTTAGTGGAGAAAATGACTCTTCGAATTAGAACTTAGAGCTCTAGAAATCTCTCATATGCAGGTAGAGTTATTTTGATTAATTCAGTTCTACTCTCATTCAACTCATACTGGTCTCAGATCATGATAGTGCCCAAAGGAGTGTTGTAGAAGTAAATGCTATTTGCCGAGCATTTTTATGGAAAGCAGAGTCTAAGTTCTTGGGGCCTGGATTGGTTGGTTGGGAAACACTTTGTAAATAAAAAAAAAGGAGGGTGGATTAGGATTTAGAAATGTACTAGAGTGGAATAAAGCAGCTATAGGGAAATATATATGGGCTGTGGCAACAAAACAAGATAATCTTTGGATCAAGTGGGTTCACCATGTATACTTGGGTACAGCTGACTGGTGGAGTTATGAAGCTCCATCAACAAGTAGCTGGTACTGGAAGCAAATTGTCAATGCCAAAAACAGCTTCAAGCAGCTAGTGGATACCCAGAAATTTAAGTCTGAAACATATAAGATAAAAAAGGGCTATCGGCTATTATGTCCAATACAGAGTGAGGTTATATGGCATCATCTGGTGTGGGACAAATCAGCATTACCAAAACATAGATTTCTGTTTTGGTTAATCATGTTGGGAAGATTGCTAGTTAGAGAGAGGTTGCAGAAGTTTCAAATATGTCAAGAGGTGGAATGTGTAGTGTGTGAAGCTGATGTAGAAAGCATACAACATCTATTCTTTGAATGTATGTACAGCAGCAGAGTGTTAAAAGAAGTGAAGAATTGGCTAAAATGGAGGACACAGCTACTTCGATCCATGGATTGATGAGCAACATAAGGCACAGCAGACACATCAGGTTCAAGAAAGGCGTTCTCACAGTCACTTTGGCTGCTATGTGCTATCAACTTTGGCTAAACAGGAATGAAGTGTTATGGCAACTTAGATGTAAACAGGCAGTCTCAATTGTACAAAATATCAAAAATGTGGTCAGATATATGATAAAAGGCATTACATGCAAAGGACTAACAACTAGCGATTTGAATTGGTTTGAACAATTGTAATTAGAACATCAAAAATTCAGGCCTTTTGAGGTGCTGTAGGATGTAAATATGTTTGGTCTAATATACTTTTCTCTGATTTACCAAAAAAAAAAAAAAAGTTACTCATCTCAGGATAACTGGTTACCCCTCCTGGTATATGTTATTTAACCTAGCTCGAAGATTTTTTTTTACTTATCTGTCAAAGATCAATCAAGTAACTAGTTACCTTACCCAGGATTTAGAAAAAAAAACATACAATCTAAAAAAAAAAAGAAAAAAAATATTTATAAAAAATAAAAAAATAATTTTAAACACAATTCATATTACAAAAAAAACTTGCAAAACAACTAAAGAAAAATTTAATATAAAAAACAAATAAGCTAAAAAAATAACAATTAAATTACAAACATACCCTTCCAAATTAATAAAACTTAATTAAGAGTAAAACTATGACATAAACCAACTTTTATACAAAAATATGAGAAAATAAACCCATAAAAGTGAAAATTCTTAAAAAAAAAATCATAGATTAACTTTTTTTAAAAAAAAACATATTTTTCCACACTATTAAAATTCACATATAAAATATAATTTCCTCATTTATTAACTTGGATTGGGCCCGTGAGTTTATCAACGAAAGCAGCCAGCCATGTCGTTGTTATTGGGCTAAGGCTTTCGAGTGGGCTGTGGATAGTGGTGAGGTGAAGGGTCCTTTTCTTGATCAGAGTTATGGCGTGTTATCTCCACTCCACCATCCTTTTAATCGATTAGGATCAGTTTTTTTGTGAGATGAGTTTGTAATGGTAAAAGTTGATAACTACCAATTTTAAGAGTACCAATTTTTTTTTTTTTGATGAATCAGCAAGATTTTCATTACTCCAAAAACAACTTTACAACCTAATAGCATCTTCAATGGAAGATCTAATAATATCAACTTCTATACAAGTATATGAACTGTTAGAATATTTCCAGCTTTACATCTTTATAATCTTTACAGTTTCGAAAACCACTCTATGTCTACTGAGCTGACATGTTTAGGCCAAACACAGCTGACTCTACATTTGACAACTTCCTTAACCTTTCGCACAATCAAGTCTGCCTTTACCACCTTCGAATGCCAAAGAATATCATTTCTGGCATGCCAGATTTGATAAACCAAAGCTGCAATTGCAGCTGAGAAAAATTGCTTTTTGAACCTGCTGATTTTAGCTCTTTCAAGCCACCTAAGAAGACTGTCCAAGGATCTTGATTCAGCTCCCCATCGAAGCCAACTTTTCACTTGCTGAAGACATATCAGAGATAAAGAGCAACCAAAGAAGAGGTGCTCCTCTGTTTCTGTTTGAATTCTGCAGAACAAACAGTGAGACTCAGCAACTACATTGTGTTTCTGCAGTTTTCCCCTTGTTCTCAATCTGTTTTGAACAGCTATCCATAATACCAAGCTATGTCTTGGTAAATTAAGTCTTCCCCACACCTCTTGACTCCATTTTACCTTATTCTAAACAGGACATAACAGCTTGTAGCCTCGAGATATCTGATATCTTGCACCAGCAAACTGTTGCATATCAATAATACTCTTAACTTGTTCTTTAACAGCAACCAACTTTCTCCAATACCAACTCCCATGTGTAGGTGCCTGATATCTCCACCAATCTTCTCCCTTGGTGTAAACACTATGTATCCACCTAACCCATAAGTTGTCTTCTTTTTTTGCAATTGCCCATACATACTTAATGATGGCAGCTTTATTCCATTCAACAACTTTCTTAAAACCTATTCCTCCTGCAGCCTTGGATTGACATACATTATCCCAAGCTATAAGGCCTGCTCCCTGGAACATATGATGGCCCTTCCAAAGGTAAGCACGACAAATGGCTTCTATTCCATTGATAACCTTCTTTGGCAATATCATGACTTGGCTCCAATATGAATGAATGGTCAATAATACAGAGTTGATTAGCACGGCTCGACCTGCAAATGATAAATTTCGAGTACTCCAAGCCTTAATCCTAGCTATCATTTTGTCAGCTAGAATAGAAAAATCCTTGCTGGAAATTCGCTTGGCACATACTGGAATGCCCAAGTATTTGAATGGCACTTCTTTCCTGCAAAAGCCTGAAGCATCAACAATGCGCTGCACTTCTCTATCCTGCATGCCACAGCAGTAAATTGCTGACTTCGAAGGATTAGGTTGCAACCCAGAAGAACAAGAAAATAATTTCAGCCTGATGAACCCAAAACGGGTATGTTTAAAATAAATCGCAAGCGCACGAATCGTTCATAAAGAATAGTGATCGTGTAAGCAAGGATGTCGAACCCAAAGGAGTTGTCTAAAATCGAAAATGAAACTATTTTAAATCAAAAATAATAAATTCTAACCTAGCTCCAAAGATTGATGAGTTTTAATATTATGAACATAAAATAAAAGATTGAAAAATAAAGCTATTTAAGAGAATAAAAATAAAGCAATAATAAGTTGAAAATAAGTGTTAAAAGAAAAGATTATTAAGATACTAGAATCCACAAAATGTAAGTTTAATAATATTTATTAGTATATTGATTCCCAAGTTTTAGTGATAGTTAAAATAATTTAAACTATCATTTTCCAAAAAGATTTATAATTTTAAGCACAAATTTCTTATAAAAAGATAGGATTTTTCTTCACTTTTCAAAATTATAATTTCAAAGCATTTAGTGTAAATCAATCTAATGAAATAACAAATAAATCAATGAACATTATTTATAAGGCAAAACATAATATTTTTGTTCTAAGCATGGATGTGTACAATTTAATGACACATCTTACACAAAGAATATTATGTTTATGCACTAATGAAGAACAAAGTGTAAATATGTTCTAACAATCTAAAATACAAGATATTTAAGATGAAAGAAATATATGTAGAAGAAAAATCTATAAACTTTGTTGTATTACAAGGGAAATCAACATACAACATAAATATTACCTAGTTACAAGTTGCTTCATCATAATCTTAATAATCTTATGAAAAAGATTAGAAGCACATAACTAGAGTAGAAATTACAAAATAAATGACATACATACTTGCAAAATGCTCTTGAAAAACCCAAATGGAAGAGAGAATGGTAGAGAGAAAATGAGAGAAAAAGATGGTCACCAAAACATTAAGCACCCTAAAATAGTCTTGAAACTCCATATTTATAGCCAAAGTGAAGTTATTAAAATAATCAAGTTAAATTAATTAAATTGATTAGATTAATTAAATAAAATAAATATGGTATGTAGAGGTAAATTATAGGGTGTAATAATGATGTTATGGTGAAAAATGTGTAGAAAATGGGTAAAAATGATGGCATTTTTAGACAAAAGAGACAAAAAGTACATTGTGGGCTCAAGAGGCACCAAAGGGGCTGTGGCAGGGAGTTGGGCGGCTGTAGGAGGCTTTATGCAGTTGGGGTCACGGCTGAGAAGTGGCTGGGCCGTACGGCTGGCAGAGAGGAAGGCTGGTGGGAAGTTGCTGGGCCAGGTGGGCTGCTTGTGGGCCTTGGAGCTTGGGCCTTGGATTGACAAGCTGAATGTGGCGTGAAGCAAGGCAATGTTTGGCCAAGGGGCTGGTTATATGATGGAAGTGATGCTGAGGAGAGGACTTTGGTGGATTGCTGATATAATCCAGGCGTGAGGAGGCAAGGCAGGGGAGAAATCAGTTTGGGCCTTGGAGTGGGCCTGCTGAAGGATATGGCCTTGTGCCAATTTTTTCTATTTCTTTTTCACAAATGCCACTCTTCTTTCTTTCTTTTCCCCAAAACTACAATATAATTCCTACACGATATAAATAAATTAAATAACAATCAAATATTTTCAAATATAAATAAATCATATTAATTATTTGAAAATATTGATTATAACTTAATTTAATATAGCATTTAGGTTCAAAAGAATTACATTTTTTACTTTTAACTTAACAATACAAATTTCAAATAATTAAATTACAACATATTATAATAAAATATCTATAAAAACATATAAAAATATATAAAATCAAAATAAACCTAATAAATTCAAAATTACTTAAAAACTTAATAAATCAATTAAAAACTCAAGAATTAAGCAACAATTAGCACATAAAAAATGGTAAAATAACATTATTTTGTAGAGTTATCACAGCCCTTGCAAGAGATAGTGGATGCTTTTAAAGTCTCCATGGCAGAACATGATAACATCATCTGCAAAGCTCAGATGATTTAATTTCAAGTCTTCGCACCTGTCATGAAACTTGAAGTCTGATTTGGTCCCAATTCTTTGTATAATTCTTGAAAGATACTCCATTCCGAGGACAAAGAGAAGAGGAGACATAGGATCCCCTTGTCTTAATCCTCTTTGCCTCAAAATACCCATGCATTGAGCCATTGAACATGAGTGAGAACCTAGGAGTCCGGACACAATTCATAACCAGTTTTACAAACTTGTCAGGAAATTGGAAAGCAAGTAGCATTTCTTCCAAGAAATCCCACTCTATTGTATCATAGGCTTTCTGTAAATCCAGCTTTATCACACAACCTGCCTTTGTTGCTGTTAACTAAAATTAGACACTAAATATATTTAGTTAAATTTTACTCATTGTTATCATGAGACTTCTCAAATTACTCTTATTTGAACACATGATTCTAAATGTTATTGTAGTATATATTATATATATCATATTATAATTAAATTGGAAATACATTCTAATTATAATACGTCGTATATATATATGTATGACAACTATATTTATATAATTGTATTAAATCTATGAAAAATTATTTTTTTAAATGTAAACATCAGGGATTAAAATCTAAATTACAACTTTTTAAAATTTAAATCACAAAATTTAAAATGTAAACAACAATCATTTAAAATATAAATCACTACCCTTTAAAAGTTCAACCTCAAGACTTAAAATAAAAAAAAAAAACTCTTCTAAATGTAATCCACAAAGCTTAAAATTTAAACCACGACTTTTTAAAATTTAAACCACAACTCTCTAAAATTAAACTACAAGGCTTAAAATTTAATTAATGACTTTTTAAAATTTAAACCACAAGACTTAAAAGTTAAACCACTAGGCTTAAAATCTAAACACAATAATATAAAATATAAATCATGATCTTTTAAAAGTTAAACCATGACTCTTTAAAATTTAAACCACTAGTTTGTAAAATTTAAACCACAAAGACTTAAAATTTAAACCATGATTCTTTAAAATTTAAACAACAAGACTTAAAAGTTAAATTACTAGACCTATAATATAAACCACGACCATATAAAATATAAATCATGATCTTTTAAAATCTAAGCCCATACTTTTAAAATTTAAACAATTAGTCTTTAAAATTTAAACTACAACACTTAAAATTTAAATCACGATTCTTTAAAATTTAAACTACAAGGCTTAAAATTTATTCCACGACTTTTTAATGTTTAAACCTCAAGGCTTAAAATTTAAGCTACTAGACTTAAATTCTAAACCACGACCATATAAAATATAAACCATGATCTTTTAAAATTTAAATCACTAGTTTTTAAAATTTAACCCACAATGCTTATAATTTAAATCACGACTCTTTAAAATTTAAACCGCACAAGGCTTAAAATTTAAACCACGACTATTTAAAATTTAAACCACAAGGTTTAAAAGTTAAGTCATTAGGCTAAAAATCTAAACCATGTCTCTTTAAATTATAAAATATAACATTTAAAATCTAAACCAAAACTCTTTAAATTTAAATCACGTCTCTGTAAACTATAAAATATAACGTTTAAAGTTTAAACCACAAGGCTTAAAATTTAAACCAGTAGGCTAAAAATCTAAACCATGTCTTTTAAAATTATAAAGCATAACATTTAAAATCTAAATCATGTCTCGCTAAACTATAAAATATAATGGCTTAAAATTTAAATCACTAGGCTATAAATCTAAACAATTTTTGAAATCCCCATAAGAAAAAATTAGGGATTCTATCACAGAGTAGCAATAGCAATGACTCTAGCAAGTCATTTCATAATAGCAGATACTAAGAAACCATTAGTAAACCAGTGACATCGAAAGGGACTTGATGAGTTTAGTAAATGGCCAAAGATTATTCAGACATAAAAAATTCTTTGAAGTCAATGTAATATCTAACAAAAGAAATATGAGGCAAGTGAATTCCATAGGTTGGAAACTTTATGTGAAGGAATTTTGTAATAGAGAGAAACAGAGAGCAAAAAACATGAATAATTTTTATAGCATCTTGTCTTAGGTTGTCATTTCCAGATTTTTTCAATTTGCTTATACATACACTCAACCACCTTTGGAGCATTTATACCATTCATTACCCTATGCAGTTCATCAACAGAAAATACCAAATGCGTATACTACAAATAGACAGAATGTGAAGTAGTTTCAAATGTCTGAGACATACAAAACTGAATCGGTTACTCCTCTGAAGAATGGAAAAGAACCTTTGTGATATTGACAACTGCGGTCAACTGGAAAGGTGGTTGTCACTACAGGCACCTAAAAGTGAAACAATATTCAAATTTATTGTAAATAACATATTTGTAGAGTATGCAAGTAAATCAAAATTTGAAAAACCCCATCAAAATTATCAATGATTTCCACTAATTTTCTTTTAAAAAATTATTGATATGTAATGAAAATTCCAAAGAGAAAGACTTAAGGTTTCCATGAGATTGAGAATTGAAGGAACTGTATTTGCAGCTGTTTTGTGTAGCATTCAATAATCAGCCAAATGGAATACTTCCATTGAGATTACTCAGATCTCTAAGTAGCATAATCCCTCTATTTGTATCCTGTTTACAAGTAACAAAATATACCAATATCAAGATATAATTGTAGCATTAGAAATTTGTGCACATTTTTCTTCAACAAGATATTCCATTATGATAAACACAATTCCACATTTGTACGTTTAAATAGATGCAAAAGTCCAATTATTTCTATTTCACCAACCTCTCTTCTTGTTTCAAGTTGGGCTAGTTTGATATAGATCTCCACCATTTGTTTCATCTTCATTCATTAATGAATACTGTGAGAATGTAAACAACATTTGCTTATGTAGATAAGAAACTATATATAGAATATAAAAGTACTCAATGAAATAAAACTTAAGTTACTTGTCTGATAGTAGATCTATGATATGTTGACAGCTCTTTTAAAAGCTTCTCTGCTGCAAGTTTTTTATCCATATCCACCACAAATGAGTTTCAACTGTGTTCCTTGTCCTTAATACGATCATCACCATTGACAAGTGCTAGAAGCTAGAGTTAGACACTTCCCTCCCACCCCATCCCCCAAGAGAAATAGATAAATAAACCAATCAATGCAAATGAATTTCTAGCCACTTCAACCAAGCAAAATAAAAATAACTACCTGAAAGATTGTATGGTGTGGATGATCAATGGACATTTTCTTCAAAAGAGAAACCAAAGCAAACTGCAAAAGTCCAAAATTTAAAAATTACAAAACACATAGCACTAACAAACAGTTTAAAGAATAAAAAGGTAGGAAAAGAAAAGAAAAGAAAAACCCTAAACCAGATAATAGCAAAAGGTAATTGACTGACTTTGAAAGCCAGATATAAAAGACAATAACAAGCAAAATGTTTGTAACTGACTTTGAGAACCAGATAATAGCATGTTACCAAAGTATCCTTAGAAATAAGTAAGAGGAAATCAAGGATTATAGTTGATATTTCCTTAGAAACAAGAAAGAATTTTTATTAATTCTGTGTTTTTTTTCCTGTATACAACCGGTATTATATATATATATATTTTTATGGGAATTCCCTTATGTTTCACTTTAAGCTTTAACAGTAGGGCTATTAGTGTTTCTTGACTTGTGAATAGAGTTTTCGACGCGACTTTTTTGTTATGACCGTGTATATTGTAGCTATTTAGAGCATTCTGCAAATTTTCAGAAAATTTCGAATAGTTTACAGTACCGAAAACTAGTTTGTTACAAGCGTGACTAATTTTTTTTCTGCGCGTGGAAAACATGTTTGAACATAATTTTCAGTACTGTAAACTATTAGAAATTTTCTAAAAATTTACAAAATGTTCTAAATAGCTAGAATATACACGATCATAAAAAAAAGTCGCACCGAAAACTATTCACGGGTCGAGAAATACTGAGAACTCTACCAGTAGGGTTTAAAATGAATTCCTATAAAAAAAAATTGCCTATATATATAGGGTTTATACAACTATATACACGTGTTTATATATTACACACATATTTTATGTTTTTTAATAATACAAAATTTGGATTTATCAGTGTTTTGGAGGAGAGGTACCGAATTGTTAGAAGTGTTGGAGAGGAGTGCATTCAAGAGGATGAGCTCCGGAATTTATTAGCAAAGAAGCCTGAGCCTATCTGCTATGATGGGTTTGAGCCGTCTGGTAGAATGCACATTGCTCAGGTATTTTTGTAGCATTTGAGTTTTGGTCTTTCTTGTGTACGTTAGAACTATATATATTTATATATATATATATATATATATATATTTGTGCAAAGTTGCTATATTATTGATTTATTGATCAAATGCAAGCTGATATCACAAGTTGATTTTTATTTTAGCTATCCATGGTATGGTGCCAGATTATATTTTAACAATATTGATGGATAATCTTTGTATGTCTTTTCTTATGATATCATCAACATGAGAAAAATAAATACATGAAGATAAGGAATAAAGAGGAGTACATGAGAGGAAAAGACATATAAATCAAATCATTTTGGATGCTATGCACTAGCTCATACTTGAAAATCAAATCAGTGATCATTGTACAAAGAAGATGCAAAAGTCACTGATTTTTTTTTTAATATTTTAGCTTATTGGTATATATTATTTGATTTATCTAACATTCTTTTCAAACTATTATGAGAAATGAGGATCTTTGTTCTTGTTGGTATCTCAACTAATTTGTAATTCCACTCCATGAAAAAAACTGTTCAAAGTAACCAAAATTTAATGTATATTTATTACAACTAGATTCTCAGGCAAAAATAAATAAAACAAATAAACCTTGTCAAACAAAGGATTATCAATTTGAACAATAAAATAAAATAAAATCTTACACCAAATTTCTGCAACTGAAAAAATATATGCTGTATTTGGCTATATAGAAAACACCATCCTATTACTGTATATGCAACTCAACAAGAATCTCACTGCTGCTAAATCTAGGCTATATTCTGTCATAGAAATGAAAGAAAAAAAAAACTTTATATCATACAATCTCTCTAAGCTTTACATACTCATGATATGATGATCTCACTACATAACTGGTACTTGTTGCCTTACCTGCAAATTATCATCAAAGAAGAAAAATTTAGACTCAAACAAGTGTTGCCATTTAATAAGTTTCAGTGCATGTGAACTTAACTTTCTGAGAATTCTTTACTTTGTGGAAAGGAAAGGATCAAAATCCTTACCTTTGTCATTTTGCAAGCAAATCTTCTAACAGCTGGAGTGACAGTCTCAAATATATATTTGTGCAAAGTTGCTATATTATTGATTTATTGACCAAATGCAAGCTGATATCACAAGTTGATTTTTATTTTAGCTATCCATGGTATGGTACCAGATTATATATTTCTAACAAAGTAATTGAAAAACAATGGTGGTCATAAATTGTGAACTTCTGTGGGGAATAACTTGAAGTTTGAAACCTTTTCATATATATTGTTTGTTTTAAGCATTGTTTAATGAATAGTTTTTGGTATGAAACTGATGGCATGTGCTTGTAACTTGTAACATGATTATATACTTTGAGAGATTCAAATGGGTTGCTATATTGCCTGTTCTGCAGGGTGTTTTGAAGACGATAAGTGTGAACAAGCTTACCTCTGCTGGGTGCAAAGTGAAAATCTGGATCGCGGATTGGTTTGCACAGCTTAACAATAAAATGGGGGGTGACTTGAAAAAAATTGAGACTGTTGGCCGCTACTTAATTGAGATATGGAAAGCTGTTGGTATGGATCAAGAAGGAGGCAAAGTGGAGTTCTTATGGTCATCAAAGGAGATTAATGCAAGAGCACATGAGTATTGGCCTATTGTAATGGATATAGCTCGCAGGAATAAACTTCCAAGGATAATCAGGTGTCTATATCTGTATGAGTTGTGCATTTTGGGGTATGTTGTATGCATGTGATGGTGAATTCGGACTGATTATGTGCTGTTTTATATTATAGGTGTAGTCAAATTATGGGACGAAGTGAGCAAGATGAGTTGACTGCAGCCCAAATTCTCTACCCATGCATGCAATGTGCTGATATATTCTTCTTGAAGGTCCTTGATTTTTTTCTCACAAAATGATGCCTTTTTAAGTTTTCTCTGTCGACATAGGTGTGAACTTATGCTATTTTTTTTTAAATGCAGGCTGACATTTGCCAGTTAGGAATGGATCAGCGAAAAGTTAATGTACTTGCAAGAGAGTATTGTGACGATATCAAAAGAAAGAACAAACCTATTATTTTGTCACACCGTATGATTTAAATCTTTTATGCTCAATATTCACTTCTGGTTGTTTTGTTTTCAAATGTTGTACGTATATAGCTACATGATTTTTTTTGGCTTTACTTAATGGTATTGTGTAGACATGTTACCTGGATTACAGCAAGGACAGGACAAGATGTCTAAAAGTGACCCATCATCCTCCATCTACATGGAAGACGACGAGGTGGGTTATGGTTACAACGTAGTTAAGATATGTTATTTTATTTGACAAGGGCTGGCTGCAATTAGTTTTCGCCTGTTAATTTTTGAACTAGGGATGTTACAATATCATTTTATGCAAATTTGTTTTTTGTTTTCTTTTGTCCCAAGCCTAATTGTTTAACTGGGGATGTTCCAATTTCATTTTAGCCAAATTTGAATTAATTTCTTTTGTTCTGTTGCGTTAGGCTGAGGTGAATTTGAAGATAAAGAAAGCTTACTGCCCTCCAAAGATTGTGGAAGGGAATCCATGTCTAGAGTACATTAAATATCTTGTTTTAGCCTGGTTTCACGAGTTCACTGTGGAGCGAGGTGAACAGAATGGTGGGAACAAGTAAGTATCACAAACATTAGATCAAATATTTTACTGCCCTTTTTCTATTAATGGAACAGGGAAGATCTTGTTTTCGATGCTATCCTGTCTAAAGATGATTTGGTTTTGTCCTTCATTAAATTCAGGACCTACAAAAGCTTTGACGATTTAACCGCTGACTATGAGAGTGGGGATCTTCATCCAGGCGACCTTAAACCCGCCTTATCAAAGGCATTGAATAAAATACTACTGGTAAAAACTACCGTTTTCTCCTACATAATGAGTCAATTTGTTACCTTCAGCTTTGCTAAATTCAATTTTCTTTTTATTCCCAGCCTGTTCGAGAACATTTTAAGAATGACAGTAATGCAAAAGAACTCCTGAAAAGGGTCAAGGTAACTTTGCTAAGTAAATATTCCATAAATTAGCAACTATTTGGTATGTGTTTACCAATGGCTAACAATTTTTTTACTTGATCATGATTTTGTTTCTGTAGGCTTACAGAGTAACAAAGTGATGTTGACAATGGAGCTTTAAAGATTTTGCCTCATCCCTTTTGTGCTTACTATAACTGGATTTTATAGAATGAAAAAGAAGAGGGTTTGATATTTGAGATTGTAGGGAATTTAAAATAATAAATGCTCAGCTATTTAGACTAACAGTATTTATTCAGCAAGCATAAATAGTAAATATCAAATTGACTGAGTTAGCTTTTACTACTTTGTTGTTGTACTTCATTTTTTTTTACCTGAGAATTTCTCTAGTTTGATTTGTTTCACACAGTTTATGAATGGCACATGTCTCTTTTCTTAAGGTTTTTTTTTAGTAGTTTTAACCTTTTTTCTTTTTTTAATTTTGGCATGGAATATTTTTATAAAACCAATTGAAAAATATAATAATATAGTAGAATAATTATTTAGTAATTAATCACTGAAACTATATTTCAAAAACCCAAATAAAACTCAACAAATTCAGATTAACAAGAAGCTATTGAAAGTGAAGGAGAAATAAGCTGTCTTTTGCCTTAAACTTCGTCAACACTGCCAGCAACCCAGTTCGAAAGTGAAGGAGAAGAAGAGTTCGTTTTAATTTTTTATAATAACTAGATATTTATTATAATTTTTAACTTAATTAATTATTTTTTATATAAAAATATAAGGTAGACCAATAATAACCTGACACGTGGCAACTTAGTTAGCTGAATTGATACTTTACAGGCTTGGTCGTAAGGATTGCAAAAAATAAAATAAAAAATTTAAAGTTTGATATTTTTGTTTCAATTTTTTTTTGGTATATAAATGGTATAAATCGAAAACTTTGAGTATTTATTTATTTATAGTTATTCTTTTTAGAGAAAATATCAGTTTGATTTCTGTATTTTTTCCAAATATGCGATTGACCTTTGTATTTTGTTAAATCACAATTTGGACTATGTGTTTTACAAAATGAATCAAAATAGTATTTTATACCAAATTTTGATCAACAAAATTTCAAATATAATCTTTCATTCCCAGCTTCTCGATCACTTTCTCTATTTCTCTGAACTCATCACATCACTAACTACCCGAGAATTAATCTTATAATTGAAAATATTTTGATCGAAATCGGATCTATGGTACTATTTTGATCTATTTTGTAAACACACAAAGTCTAAATTGTCATTTAACAAAACACAGAAACTCGCGTATTCAAAAAAAGCAAATGGCCAAAATGACATTTTCCCAATTTTACATAGTTGCCATATAGCACACAAAAGAACATAGACAAACTAGTAACTTAAGACAACACATACAAAATTCTAGCAATAAACGATAATTAACAACAACAACAATGATAACTCTACAAAATAGAGTTATTTTACCACATTTTATGTGCTAATTGTTGCTTAATTCTTGAGTTTTTAATTGATTTATTAAATTTTAAAGTAATTTTGAATTTATTGAGCTTATTTTGATTTTATATATATTTGTACGTTTTTATAGTTATTATATTATAATATGTTGTAATTTAATTATATGAAATTTGTATGGTTAAGTTAGAAGTTAAAAATGTAATTCTTTTGAACTTAAATGCTTTATTAAATTAAGTTATAATCAATATTTTCAAATAATTAATATGATTTATTTATAATTGAAAATATTTGATTGTTATTTAATTTATTTTTATCTTGTAGGAATTATATTGCATGCTTGAAAGAAAGAAGAGAAAAGAAAACAAAAGTGGCATTTATGAAGAGAAAATAGCATTTTTGAAATATGCCATAGCCAGCCCAACTCCAGGCCCACGCTAGAGCCCAGCAGCCTTCATCTCCTTCAAGCCCACGGATTGGGCCTCACATCCAGGCCCACGCCTGGCCCAACTCCCTTTCTCTCAGCATTTCTCCTCCTAGCCATGAAGTCCACGCCTTCCTCCTTCAGCATATATGCCTCCAACGCCACCTGTCACAGCCTCTTGATGAAGCAATCAGCTTCATTCCTTCGGCAAGCCAGAAGCCACCTTGGGCCTTGCCTTCACCAGCCCACTAACCGTACGGCCCAGCAGCATACCCAGCCGCCTGGCACCCAAAGCAGCCCAGTTCCAACACAGCTATGCATGCCACTTTTTGAGCCTATATTTCCTAAGTGTACCATTTGTCCCCTATACTCAAAATGCCACATTTTTACCCTTTTGTCTACACACTTTTACCCCAAAATCATCATCACTCCTACAATTTACTCCTATTTACCATATTATTATTAATTTAATCAATTTACTTAATTTAAATTGATTATTTTAATAATGTCATTTTGGCTATAAATAAGGGTTTTCAAGACCATTTGGGGTGCTTAATGTTTTTGGTTACCATCTTTTTCTCCCATTTTCTCTCTACCATTCTCTCTTCCATTTGGGTTTTTCAAGAGCATTTTGCTAGTATGTATGTCTTTTATTTTGTAATTTCTACTCAAGTTATGTGCTTCTAATCTTTTTCATAAGATTATTAAGATCATGATGAAGCAACTTGTAACTAGGTAATATTTATGTTGTATGTTGATTTCCATTGTAATACAACAAAGTTTATGGATTTTTCTTCTACATATATTTCTTTCATCTTAAATATCTTGTATTTTAGATTGTTAGAACATATTTACACTTTGTTCTTCATTAGTGCATAAACATAATATTCTTTGTGTAAGATGTGTCATTAAATTGTACACATCCATGCTTAGAACAAAAATATTATGTTTTGCCTTATAAATAATGTTCATTGATTTATTTGTTATTTCATTAGATTGATTTACACTAAATGCTTTGAAATTATAATTTTGAAAAGTGAAGAAAAATCCTATCTTTTTATAAGAAATTTGTGCTTAAAATTATAAATCTTTTTGGAAAATGATAGTTTAAAATATTTTAACTATAACTAAAACTTGGGAATCAATATACTAATAAATATTATTAAACTTACATTTTGTGGATTCTAGTATCTTAATAATCTTTTCTTTTAACACTTATTTTCTACTCATTATTGCTTTATTTTTATTCTCTTAAATAACTTTATTTTTCAATCTTTTATTTTATGTTCATAATATTAAAACTCATCAATCTTTGGAGCTAGGTTAGAATTTATTATTTTTGATTTAAAATAGTTTCATTTTCGATTTTAGACAACTCCCTTGGGTTCGACATCCTTGCTTACACGATCACTATTCTTTATGGACGATTCGTGCGCTTGCGATATATAAATTTTTAAACATACCCGTTTTGGGTCCATCAAACAACAACCAAAGGTGAATATTAAAAGGCATACGCCTCTTCATTTCGTTGTTTATAAAAAATTCAACACATTTTCAAACACTGTGGAAAGGATATCTGTAAAGGAACTTGGATCTGCTGCTTCTGTAGCGACAGATGTAGAATCCGAAGCAGAACCTAAGTCCCATGCAGCTACGCCACTACCCGCAGCAACTCCGACTCCAGTACCCGCAACAGCTGCGCCGGTACCCATTGTAGCTCCAGTGATACTAACAAGATGATAAGTAGCCAAACTTATACTTATTAATTTGAAAGGGTCCTAATCCACAGAAAATGGGACATTAATTAATTTCTTTCTTATAATAAAATAATATTAGTAGAATTTGGAATCTACTATGTAGTATGTACATACCGATTTAAATATGCGATGCATATAAATATACCGGATAAAAGTAAATGTAATGCACGTTTGCTTAGTTTTATTTAAAAAATGTGTTCATTTTTTTATTATGTCGTTTTGATTAACATGTAAATTTTCAATAAATAAAAAATGTTATATATTATAAAAGAATAACATAAATATATTAAAAAAAATTAAACCAAAATATTATTTATAATGTTTTAAAAAAATATGATCATTTTACTTTTTAAAAATAAAATAAAAAACTATTAAACTAATAACCGGTTAGATGCATATTTTTATATAATAGATATAAGCAAAGTGCGAATCTAATGGATTCTTTTAACAATTTTTTTTAAAAAACTAAAGACAATATTTTGGTTTAATTTTTTAATATATTAATGTTATTCAATAGTAATATATGATATCGTTTATTTATTTAAAATTTATATTAATTAAAAAATACAATAATAAATTAATACATTTTTTAAATAACATGTGTTGATAAATTGATTTAGCAACTATAATATATCTTTTTTTTATATAAATTGATGGGTAAATAGTCATTTGGTACTTGTAATGTTTTATCGAAATATAAACTTGGTATCCTATATTTTTAATAATGCTCATTTAGTATTTTGTAATTTAAAATTGTACATATTTTGTACCCTGGACTACCCTCAATTATACGAGTCTAAAACTCAAATTTAATTACTTAATTACATATAACTCAAGACAGTTTGATCATGTTGATAAATTTTTATCGATCAAATTTGAGTACAGGGTACTAAATATGCACAATTTCAAACTATATGTACCAAATCTGTATTTCGATAAAACACATAGCGCACAAAATAGATGGATATTTAATCTAAATCGATTTAGTTTACCTTTAACAAAGAAGGATTGGTTGCAGCCCGGTGGTGTCTGGTTTTCATGAGCAGCGATAGATCAGCAGTAAACTGGGTGTGGTCTGCGTGGTGGTCGAACATATCACGGTGGTAACAACGGCTGCACAGCTTGTAGAATGAACCGTCGGTTGTAGAAGCGAAGCATTTGACGCAGCTAAAATATTGGCCGATGAGAAAAGCTCCACAGCTCTCGCAAAACAAAAGTTTCCCATTATTGATAAGATATGACAAGGTGATAACGTCTTGCTTGTCTAGAAACCCATCATCGTTTTTGTCCAGAAGACTGAAAAAGATGGGATCAGTAACACCCTTGTTGTTGAGCTTTTTCTTCAGATTGTAGAGCTTTTCCCCATAAACTTTGAACCCTATGAAACCATTTTGTTTTGTGTCCAGCCATTGGTACAACTCCTCAGCCTGTTGCTTTCCTTCGTTGGACTTTTCATAATACGCCTCTGCTGCACTTCGTATCTCCTCCATTATATATATATATATCGATCAGTATATATATGTTTTATAAGTATTGTAGTGCTATAAATATATATATATATATAGTTAGGGTTCTCATTCACGAAGACGAAATCAACAATTCAGAGAAACATGCATGCATGTGCGTTTGATGTGCCCATTGTATTATAAAAAACTGTGTTTCATAACATATTTATGATATATATTTACATATAGATATATTATATTGTAATAAAAGTGACTGCCAAAACATACTCCTTTATATAAAAATATACTATAAAACAAAAATGATTATAATCCAATACAATAGGACATAATTAAATTACCAATCATTAGTTACTGTGTTATAATATTATTTCCAATAGCACATAAGACCACATGTATGAGAAATGTTATTCCCTCTAAAGGATTGAGCAGAAGAGAGCGAATAAGGGATGAAAATTCGGACAAACAATATAGTTATATATATATATAGGACCTTTTATGGTAGTTTTTTTAAATGACAATGTATAACAATATCTCATTAATTTTTAAAAAAATTTAGAATAATTTAGGATGTCGAAATTAGGGTTCAAACTGTCTATTTTACACGTGTATAAAAAAATTTAGGCACATGGAACCCTGATTTTGACACTTATTATTCTGAATTTTTCGAGAATTGGTAGGATGTCTGCTATAACTATAATATATACCCTGTCATATAAAAAAATTGGGCTATAATTTCTTCATGTGTCAAACCAAAAAAACCCCTATTGGTAGGTTCAAATTTTTTTTCCATACCAAAGAATTATGCTATATATGTAGGGAGATTCTATTGTAGGGGCTTCAAAAAGAGTCCATCGGTAGGACTCTTGTGTATTCTCGACCCGTGAACAGTTTTCAGTACGATTTTTTTATGACTGTGTATATTATAGTTATTTAGAGCATCTTGCATATTTTCAGAAAATTCTGAATAATTTATAGTGCCGAAAATAAGGTTTAAAACAGATTGTTGCACACGCGAATAATTTTTTATGCGCGTGGAAAACAATTTCGACACTATAAATTATTCAGAATTTTATAAAAATTTGCAGAATACTTTAAATAACTACAAAATATACAATCATAAAAACACATCGCACTAAAAACTATTTACGAGTCAAAAATTAATACACAAAATCTCAATTAGTGGAGCTCGAAGCCCCTATAATAAAATTTCCCAATATTTATATGAATACTAGGGAATGGTAAGTGCTAACCGTTGACCTTATTTGTTTTATAGAGGATGACGATGGAAAACATATTTAACTAGGCAAAATGTTTTAGAAAGTTTATTCGTGATTTGTTAGTTTTAGTTATTTTTTTCATATTTATTTGTATATAAAAAAGACAAGAGGAACCTTGATAAGTAAGATTAGTATGACTTTGTGTGATTTGTTAGAAAGTTTGATTTATAGTACATGTGGATCATGATTGTTCTGTGTCAAATTGATATATAATTTTAGGATCAATGAAAAAAAAAAGAGAATGGGTGAAATAAATATGTTAAAGAAGTCCGTATAAGGGGAATTACAGAAAAAGAATAAAAAAATCAGAAGCATATTCACAAATATATAAGGAAATTTCACATTCTATGCATTATAGAAGATGCTAATTAAAAAATATATATTTCAAAATAATGCCACTCTTTGACACTCTACCCAAAATACCCTTGTTATTTTCCCCTCACTTCTCTCTTTTCTCTTCCCTCTTTCTCTCCATTTATTCTCTCTCACCTCACGACACCACTACCCATGGCAACGACACCACCACCAACACCAGAAAAACCTTTATAACTTCGACCACATTGTAGAGATAAACACAATATACCCAAAAAAAACATACATTTTGATGATTTTTTGAGTAGAAATTTATGGGTAATTAATTGTTTCTCAAATATAATGATGTTTCTTTCACTTAAGACACTAAATACTGTATTTTGAACAGATCTGAGCATGATTTTTTTGGTTTTTTTGTGATTTTTTTTTTCAAATTTGAAACTTTGAAATTTGCAGAAAATTGACCTTGCTCGATGGTAGTTCGATGGTACTTGATGCTAGCTTGATGGGGCCTTCAAAATCATGATTTTTCATGAGAAAATGACTTTGTTCGATGGTGGTTTGATGGTGCTCGATGCAATTCTTGCAAGAGACATAATTTTTCACTCGGGTGTCCGTTTGGGGTAATTTTTTTTATTTTTGGTATTTGTTCAAGATCTACACATTTGACATGTTCATTTGCACAATTGTGAAGTGTAACACTTGTAAAAAATACAAAAGTGCAAACATACCTCATGTTTAAGACATCTTTTGGTATGTTTTCAAGTTTTAAGCTTACCAAATGTACATATGAGCATGTCAAACATGTAGATCTTGAAAAAATACCAAAAAAAATCACCCCAAATAGATACCCGAGTGAAAAATTATGTATCCTGCAAGAATCAAATCGAGTACCATCGAGCACCATCGAGCCACCATCAAACCACCATCAAGCAAAGTCGTTTTTTCATGAACAATATTGATTTTGAAGGCCCCATCGAGCAACCATTCTCTGGGGCCTTCAAGATCAAGATTTCCATGAAAAAACGACTTTGCTCGATAGTGGTTCGATTATGGCTCGATGGTGCTCGATGTAATTCTTGCAAGAGACATAATTTTTCACTCGGGTGTCTGTTTGGGTGATTTTTTTTTATTTTGGGTATTTTTTTCAAGATCTACATGTTTGACATGCTCATATGCACATTTGGGAAGTTTAAAACTTGAAAACATACCAAAAGATGTCTTAAACATGAGCTATGTTTGCACTTTTGTACTTTTTACAAGTGTCACACTTCACAAATGTGCATATGAACATGTCAAACGTATAGATCTTGAAAAAATACCCAAAATAAAAAAAAAATCACCCCAAACAGACACCCGAGTGAAAAATTATGTCTCTTGCAAGAATTGCATCGAGCTACCATCGAACCAACATCGAGCAAAGTCATTTTTTTCATGAAAAATCATGATTTTGAAGGTTCCATCGAGCTGGCATCGAGCACTATCGAACCACCATCAAGCAAGGTCATTTTTTTTGTAGATTTCAGAGTTTCAGATCTGAAAAAAATCGCAAAAAAAACCCAAAAATCATGCTTAGATCTGTTCGAAATACAATATTTAGTATGGTGGTAGTGTTAGTGGCAAGGACGGAGGCAGTCAAGCCTTTGGGTAGGCTTAAGTCCTCACTGAAAATATTAAAAAAAAACAACATATACATATTGATATTTATTAATTCTTGTCTTTTTTTCTTTACTATATGGATATATATATTAAAAGAAAACAAATGTATATAGCTCTTATAAAACATAAGGCATTACTTAAATTTATTAAGCCCATTTATTTCAAACTAAACCCAGCCCAATAAATTAACACAAGATAATTATATATTTAATACAAATTTACATCACTATCGTGTGAAATTCTTTTTTGTTGTTATTGATATCCAACTTCAAGAGCTAAATGAACGTTTCAATGAGGTAAACACCGAACTACTTCTTTGTTTAGCTTCTTTGTACCCCGGTGATTCATTTGTAGCTTTTGACAAAAAAAAGTTGGTCCGGTTTGCTGAGTATTATCCCAAAGATTTTTCTACTTTTGAGCTTATGAAACCTGATGATCAACTTGAAACTTACATTATTGATGTATGTTCCACTGAGAAGTTCTTGGGTTTAAAAAGTATTGGCGATCGTGCTCAAAAAATGGTTGAGACAAAGAAAAATATTGTCTATCCACTGGTGTATCGACTTATTACGTTGGCACTGATTCTACCTGTTGTTGCTGCTACGGTGGAAAGAGTGTATTCTTCTATGAATATTTTGAAAAATAGATTGCGTAATCGAATGAGAGATCAGTGGATGAATAATTGTTTACTTGTGTACGTACATTAAAAATTACATCTTCAATAGCCTTGACAATGAAGTTATCATGCAACGATTTCAAAACATGAAAACTCGTCGAGGCAGATTGTAATTTTTATTTTATTTTCTATGACAGTGTCCTATTTTATTTTGTTGAACATGAAAATTTATAAGGACAGTTTATTAGTTATTATTGTTAGTTTCGAATTAATATTTGTCCAAGCCCTCATTGAGCATAATTTCTGGTTCCGTCACTGGTTGGTGGTGCCATAAGGTGAGAGAGAGTGAATTAAGAGAGAGAAAGAGAGGGAAGAGCGAAGAGTGAAGAGAGAAATGAGAAGTGAAATGTGAGATAGGAAATAATAAGGGTATTTTAGGTAAAGTACTAAAAAGTAACATTATTTTTAAAAAATTAATACGCCTAGTAGGGGTGTTCGTGGTGCGGTTGATGCAATTTTTCTCTAATTTTTTGGACTGCACCGCATATGCGGTCTGAACAATTTTTTAAACTGCAACCCGCACCGCATAGACCTCAAATCGCATAAACCGCACCTCAAAAATGCTGTGTGGTGCGGTGCGGTTTTGGCAGTTTATACCTATCGCCAAATAATTTAACAATTAAATATTATAATTAAGAAAGATTCATAATAAATCTCATAACCATAGAGTATTTAAAAAAATAATTAAATATACAACAAGCTAATAAACTTTAAGCAAAACAATAAAAATATAACATACTAATAAAAAATGTAATATAAAAGTAAATATTATTTTAATTAAGGAGGAATATCTTTAGATTGAAGTAGAATATGTGTTAGCATCTTATGAAACATTATATTTCTTTCTAGATATTGTATATATTATATTATACTATACAAATATTTATGCATTAAATAAAATTGAAAAAAAATAATATAAAAAAGTTAATATATATAATGATGTGGTGCGGTGTGGTTTGAACCGCATTTATAAAATTTAAAACCGCAAATCGCATCGCACCGCGCGGTTTGGGAAAAATACAAACCGCAACCGCACCGCGAAGGATTCTAAACCGCAAATTGCGGTGTGGTGTGGTACAGTGTGGACGGTTTGTGCGGAATGAGCGGTTTTATGAACACCCGTAACGCCTAGCACTTTTTTAAATAGTACAAACTGAAATTTCCCTATACCCTATATATATATATAGGGGAATTCTTTTATAGGAGCTTCACTTTAAGCCCTACCAGTAGAACTCTCAGTGTTTCTCGACCCGTGAACAGTTTTCGACGCGATTTTTTTTATGATCGTGTATATTGTAGCTATTTAGAGCATCTTGCAAATCTCCAGAAAATTTCGAATAGTTTACAGTACCGAAAACTAGGTTCAAACATGTTGTTTTCCACGCGCATAAAAAAATTAGTCACGCGTGCAACAATATGTTTAAACTTAGTTTTCGGCACTGTAAACTATTCGAAATTTTCTTAAAATTTGCAGGATGTTCTAAATAACTACAATATACACGGTCATAAAAAAAATTGCGTCAAAAAATGTTCACGAATCAAGAACACTTGAAGCCCTACCAGTAGGGGTTAAAGTAAAGTCCCTATAGAAGAAAGATATAGTAGAATCAAAATCTTTTTCCTTTTAATCTCTAAAACCCATATTCCAATAATTGTTATTTTATATTGTTAGATTGTGGTCTCCATACTCTTTTGTCTTTATTTTCTTGGTACGAATATTTTGGATACTAGTAGCATTAGTAGCATTAGTTGCTACTTGGGTACTTGGACATTGTTAATTCTTGGTGTTGTGACATATGTTCGAGACGATCACGTACCCCAAATAATGTCTCATGTGAGAAGACTTGAAAAAAATACGATAACCTAGGTACAAATATACAAAATTTATTAATATATGTTATATATTCAAGGTTATTTAGGTGTTTTGTCCTTAAGATTTATACATTATCGCGTTATTGATTTTTTCGAGCGGTTAAAAATTTTTCCGAACTATTTTCAAGGTTATTTAAAATAGAACTTCCATCCAATTTTGTCAAATGTGGTTAATGATATGTTGACGTGGTTCTTTGTTTGTTGGTGTTTTTTGGTCACATCAGCACCACATGTGTATTTTTAAAAAATATTAAAAATAATTTTTATTAAAAATTAATAAATTTAAAATAAATCATAGTTTATAAAAAATTAATTTTGTAAGATTTAATTTGATTTAAATTATTTTTTGTGTAATTATTTATTTAAAATTTATTAATTTTTAATAAAAATGATTTTTTTTTAATATTTTTAAATTACATATGTGGTGCCGACGTGACCAAGACACATCAGTAAGTATAGAGTCACGTCACCATACTGTTAATCACATTGGAAAAAATTGGACAAAAATCCCACTTTACAATACTGTGAATAGTTCAAGAAATTTTTTTAATGGACCGAACAAATAAAAGAATATAGATCATTGTTCAGGAGTCAAAAGTCCTAAATAAGCTTCATTCAATAATATTTCTTCCAAGTTTGATATGTATTAATACTTTGGATAAAAACAAAGAAAACCATATTGCAACATATTAATACTTTTTGTTGGAATTTTTTAATGAATAATTTATTTTAATAATAATAATAATTCACTTTGTCGAATCACTTTAAAGTTTGTTCAAATTAATTCTTGTAATATTTTTAGATAGTCTATAGCAGTAAATGAATTATTCTACTTTATCACTAGTGTACAAATTAATTCTAGTTTTTCTTCACAATAATATGCAAATATAGTTTTTTCTTTTAAATGTAAATGTAATTAGTGTATGTGTAATTTGGGTGTGTCCCAATTATTATATATGTAAATACAATTACTTTTTTTTTTTAAATGCAAACTGATCTGATCGACTATCAATAACCGTACACACATAACAATTTCTTTAGAAAGAAAACACGACTTGTAAAAACAAAACAAAACAAAAATGGTCACTTGATAAAAATAAATACTAAAAAATGACCATTGTTTGAGAAAAGGGGAAACTACTCGTTGTTGTTTGTTTTCTTCTTGAAAGACAATTATTGTTGGTATTAAAAAAGTCATACTCCTTTCAAAAACAAAAAAAAGCAAAAAGTCATACTCCATTGCAGTATTTTAAAATATTTTTTGATAAAAAAATTTAGGGTGTGATTGGTAGGGGATTCAAAAACAGTTTTATCATTTTCAGATTTTAAAAAATGAAAACAGCAATGAAAACTTGATTGGTACACTTATTTTAGAAAATAAAAAAAACTGTTTTTGAAAACTAAGTTAAAATCCTTCAGCAAAAGAGAAAACAACAAATTGTTGTTTTCTTTATTTTCAAATCATTTGATTTGAAAATAATTTTCTAAAATTATATTTTTGAATTAACTACCAATTAACCCCTTAATGTTTTCAGTATAATCTTACTATTTAAAAAAAAAAAAAATCTTGCTATTTTTCTTATAGTCTTGATTTTTTTTCTTTTGTCATTTTTACAAGTCAATCTACTTTTTAAAATTTTTATCTATATAAATTTAGTAAAATAATTAATTATAAAATTATATAACAGAATATAATTTAATTCTAATTTACAATATATTTGCTAAAAAAAATCATTGATCAAATAAAAATTACAACAAATAAATAAAAAAATATTTTCACTTCAATTATTATTATACAAAAAATAAAAAATATATATATTACATATTCAATTTTTAGATTTTCTACCAAAAAATTATTCAATTTTATAAAACTAAAAAATAGTTAACGGACAATACATTCAATCACATTTTCATAAACATATTTTCAGACACTAAATCTAGATTCTTTTTTCAGAATCATACTTTTTCAAAATACAATTTTTAAATCACTAATCAATCGTGTCCTAAAAAAATATAACTTTAATATAAAAAAAATCAAAGTTAATGACAATGCAATATTGTTATGAATTTAATTAATGCAATATTATTAAATTTTAATTTATCAATATAATTAAATTTTACTTTCAGCTAAACCAATCACATATTCAGTTTCTGTTATATTTTCAAATTTAATCTCAATCACAGATTCAGTTTTTTAAAACTCAAAAACAGTTTACTGACGTTAAACCAATCACATTTTCAGAAACATGTTTTCAGTCACTAAATTCAGATTTTCATTTCAGAATCCCACTTTTCAAAAATACAGTTTTCTAATCGCGAACCAATCAGACCCTTAGTCACTTGTTGGCAAGTGGCTTTTGCTGATTTAATCCTGTAAATAAATACTAAAAAAAAATTCTACGAGGATTCTTTGTCCAAATTATCGATTAAAAGATTTTGCTTGTATGAATCGGTATTGGTTTGATACTAATAATGGCAATCATTTCAGTATGATAAAGCTACATATATATCTGCAATTTAAAAATTAATCAAAACTGTATATTGAAAAAAGAGAAATAAAGATTGACTTTATTTTCCGTGTTGTAGTGTATATATAAAGACAAAAAGATGCACCCATAGATTGTTTTCCATTCCATTCTGCTTGATGATACTAATTTATCGACATATAAATATTTATAAATAAAAACGATAAAAAAAATCTTATTTTATTAGTTTTATTTGGGTCATGGGCCTTACAAGTATAAACTAGGCCCATCACACATAATGAGAAGAAATAAAAGAATACATTCTAAACATAGTTAAATAAATATCTCATGAAATACGGATTGTTTTGGTCATTGGCACTGCTTCTCGAATCTTCATGCGACCAGTGTTCTTTCTTTGAACAAGTTGCATGTGGTTAGTTTGCACTTCTTCGATCTGCAACCTTAGTCATATTCAAATGAATTCAAGGAGATAGTTCTTCATTTTCTGGTCGAACTATTTTCTAGTCGAGACCATTCAACTAGAGCTAGTAAAATTAGTGCTTCTTATTGTCATGTGTCATTTCATCATGCCACATCATCATGTCTATTTCTGGGATAAACATCTGCTCCTGAAGTTTATCATAGTGCGACAAGCACTAGATAAACTTTCATTTTTCGACCAAACTAGAGTCCTTTCATATTCTAATACATTGGAAAAAGGAATACCATTATTTCGAGGGAATGATGACCTTTTCCGATAGGGCAAACGACATTTTTCCAACTCCCTAAGTATGCTGACATCACTTTTGCTTGATAATGATGCCTTTTACCTTTCTAATGACGTCACCTCTAGTCGCATGCATGCAAGGCTATATATAGCCCTCCTCTTCCCCACTTTCTCTAGTTTTCTCTTTCCTTAAAGAACTTTCAAAAACCCAAAGCTTGCTTCTTCATTCTTGGAATCCGTGACTTTTTTCTTCCAAATGTTTCTTCAAAATCGTCTATCAAGTAAGTTCTCGATCAAATCCTTGTACTTTTTTGCTTCATTCTATGCCAAATCTGTCGTAAATTATGAAAATAGTTTGTGTTCCTGAGAAAACATTAGAAATTATAGAATTTTCTAGGCAGATTATTGATTTTCCTAGAAAAAACTTTTTTGGGAGTACGAAAATGGTACTCAGGCTCCGGGCAGACTTGGTTTGTTTGTAAATTGTAGGGAAAAACAATAAAATCAAGAAAAAAATTGATTTTCATCTCTGGGAAGTTCTGTGGAAATTTCCTGGCTGAAAGGTAAGTTGAAGGTTTCGTGAAAATCTTTTAAACTTCCTTTTAGATCCAGGTTTGACCATGGCCGAATACACTCTTGTGTTTGTATTTGACCAATAAACCTCTTTTAGGCACACATGAATGTTGGTCAAATGACTCACTCCCCCTTTTTACTTGTATACAAGATGTATGAAGCAAATACACATAATAAGATCTTGTTTATTTTTATGTAATTCACATACTATTAACACAAACATGCAAATTCCTAGAACATGCTCTTATGAAATTGATACAAATACAAAGTAAAGTAATTAGTTTCATACATTACGTAGCGGAGCTAGAACAACTCTTTCTTTCAGGTTTTCTAACTCCTGAATCCCGGTAGTAGCAGAGTATAATCAAGAACCTAAATTGGATCACATAGCCTTTGATTAACCTAAAACTAGTGTAGGCTGGTTCTCAACACATGAGATAGAAATAGAGAAGTAGAAGAGAAGAAGAAGAGAGAATGGCTAGAATAGTGTAATTCTAGGATTTTCTATGAGTGAGCACTTACTAAAACTTGTTGCTTTGTCTGCAGAAAAGATTACCTCTGGGCATTACTTGAGCTTCAATTAAACAAGAGCCAGCTTATGTCGAGTAGACTCCAATCACAAACAATCAATCCCTACACCTCGATAATGAGGAATGGTATGTGTGCACTTGATAAGTGAATTTTAGATTCACTTATTAGTGTCATTTTATATCTAATTTGTAGGTGTTTAGGGTGTTTTGTTTGGTTTTATGCTTGTGTTATGTTTGTGTAGGGTCCAAGGAAAAGTGGCGCGAAATTTGTACAAAACGGAAGTGAAACGAAGAAAAATGAAAAATTCGTGAAATAGGGCTGCATCGCCATATTCAGGGGCTGTATTGCTATTTCTGGGCTGAATTAGGGCTGCAGCGCCTGACTGAAACAGAAAGCTCGTTTTTGGCACATTTGTGGCGCAGCAGCGCCTGTTTAAGGGGCTGCAGCACCGGGAGCCGTACGGAAATCGTAAATTGAGATTTTTGAAGGGCAAAAGAGGGCTTTTTGCAAGGGATATATAAGGAAAAGTTTAATTAGGGTCTAAGGACGTTTTTTGGAAGAGGTTTAGATCAGAGATTAGAGGCTTGGAGAAGAAGAGGAGGCTAGACATCATCAAGATCATCACCATTACATCTAGTTTATTTCTTCTTCCTTTCATTTTTAGTTTTTAATTATGAACAAATACATTGCTATTATGTTTATGTTTGTAATGGAGAACTAAACTCTTTTTGTGCTAGAGTATTAGATGAATCTATTATGATTATTGAATTGTGGTTTTTATTATTATTTCTATGAAATTCTTCTCGTTTGTTCATATCTTCTTGATTTAATTTTCTCATATTAATGTTTGGCCATCATTATTGTGAATTGAAATCTAGGGTTTATGCTTGAGAAAGATAAACGTAGATTGGACATAAGAAGATTTGACATAGAGTGATTGTGAGATTGAGAGATTCCTTGAACTCTATGAATTTGGCTTAGAATAATTATTGCTTAATGACTTCTTGATTAATTAATAGCGAATAGAGATATCATATTGATTAATTGAGATTAATTGCATATATGCTTGAGAGAGATAAATGCATTATATTAGAATTCTAGAAATTACAAATGAGGAGAATTGATTAGGATAATAAAGAAACCATGTTCATAATTGAATAGTGAAATCATTACTCTAGTACATGTATCTTTTATTTAATCACTTTCCAAGAGCATTAGAATTGATTATCTTGTTACTTCATATTCTTTATTTTATTGTTTGATTTATTTATTGACTTTTCTAATTAAAATTATAGACTTAACAGTAATAGTAATTAGTGAATTTAATATTTAATCTCTGTGGGTTCGACATCTTTTAATTTAAAATTATATTGCAATACACCGTACACTTGCGGTAGAAAAATTCTTTATCAGCACTTAAAATATGAATGCATATTTTGGATGCACATATCATTACTCATTATCAAGACTGTGGAGACTGATGACCAATTCTTTTTTCTTTGCATAAGTACCTCTAAGCTTTAGGCTGAGGAAGACTCTTCCACAAAAAAAAAAAAAAAATTTAAAAATACAGATTATATTTTATAAATCAATTAATTTTTCACCAAATATCAATAAAAAAATACTCAAAAATACTTTTTTTATATATAATAATTAAGTCTCACAAAATAAATAAAATTTCTAAAAATAATTGTAATTTTTATTTAAAGTAGATAGTTATAATTTTTATGTTTATAACAAAAATGATGGATCCCTTATTAGGTGTAAACATATGTACATATATTTTAGCTTTTAATACTAAAACTATGCTTGCTATGATATACATTTTTCTTTTTGTGCAAGCTTTTCATTTGTTGTTGTATAATGAATATTGTAAAACTAAAATTTGTCTCATAATTAATATTGAGTGTCTTGACAAAATGATTTATTTTTTGAACTCATGTTTTTTATAATTTTTTCGTAAAATAACGTCCATACTCAATTTGTGTAAAATAATTTCAATTTGTACATAGGTGGTCAAAAATTGAGCAAGACACTTATAAAAAACATAAGTCAAATATATTGCTATTGAAATAGAAACAAACTTTTATCATCTTGGGTAGACATTCTATTCACGTGAACCAGCTGGTCTTATTTGAACAAAGAAAAAAATGATATCACTTTCTATAATAGCCAATAAACACACGTAACAGTATTATCTATTAGACATTATAAAAAAAAAAAAAAAACTATTATGCAAATCATTTGAACTAGAATAATATTTATGACGTCAGTTTGTCATGACACACCTCATCAGCTGACCCCATTTATTCACGTTGAATTTTATATCATAAAAACTAAAAAAAAAACAGTTAGGTTTGTTCTTTATCGAAACAAATTCACAAATTTCATAATATAAAAAATGCTTGGTAAGACTTTTAGATTGGGAAGTTGTTTTATGTTGAGAATTACACTATGGTTAGTTATTCCTTGTAAGCAACCAATACCCCTTTCGTCTACTCAATTAATTGTTTCTCCAAAAATATAAATAACATTTATTTATTGGAAAATAATTTTTTACTTCAAAATCCCTTGGTCATTTGTTATTTACAAAATAACAATAACTTTCCAAATTTTAACTCTCTATGGCCAACTCCAATCCAACGAGAAAACGCTAAAATGGTGTTAATTTATCATCAAATAACATTCCAATTCAATTGTAATTTCTTCCTCATTTTGGTGATGAGTTTCAGTGTCTCGTTATATTTGGTGGGACACTAAAAACTTTTAATATTAATATTTCTTATATATGTCAATAATAATAATGATTATGATTTAATAAAATAATATAATAATGTTATACATATTTTTTTTTGTAATTTTTTGTATTATGATTGGAATGAAAAAAAAATATGATGTTAAAATTTCACTGTATTTGAAATAACACCGAAATGGATTTTTTGGTTGGAGTTGCTCTAAAGTTGCATAAGAATTTTCTTTCTTAAAAATATAATTTTTAAATATTATCACAAGTTTACTAAAATAGTCTTTTTGATTTTTAATTTAAAAAAAAAAGAAGATAAAAGTCATTGAGGATAAGAAAATTCTTTAGCGATTAGGGAGAAGTATTCCCACTTATTTTCTCCTATTTTATTTTAGGTAGACCCCACTAAATTCTAAAATAAGTATTAGTACACAAATAATTCTCATTAAACATACCATTAATTTAAAATATTGTTTTGAAAATTAAATTTTACATTTTTGAGAATTTTACTTAGTAAATTTGATTCAAAATAAAAAAAATACTACAATTATTTTATTTATTTAAAAACAAAAGATTTGAGAAGGTATTTTTGTTAAAAAAAATTATTTTGCTATTTATATTTAAGAATTATATTTTTATTATTGTTATATAAAAGATAATGTAATATTTTTATGATCAATCAATTTTTGTTTTAAAAGATAATGTAATACTTTAAAATTTTAAAAATTACTAAAAAAAAACTAATTTCTTTCTTTAACTAGAAATAGAAAGTTCCATCTGACAAACTATTATATTATGGATAATAAAAATTGAAACTTTGTGTTGTAAGAGTGGTGCCATCCTCTATCTTCACCGCCTCTTGCCGATTCAAATCAACGTCATCACTATATCTATATCTATATCTATATCGTTATCTTCTCACGTTTCCCAATGTTCTTCTCACACACCCAATTGTTTATCATTATAATATCCTTCTATCACTTTTAATACAATTCAAAAAATTAAAAAGGGTCTCTTTTTCTAGTTTTCTGGGAAAATAAGAAACTTGATTCGAACTGGGTTATCTGTACATAATCACACGTTTGAATTCTTATATAAGAGCATTTACCCTTTGATTTGTCTACCACTGAGAATATGAGCTGAAACCCAGATGGTATTTGGAGCATAATTTGTTCCTGTCCCATTTTTTGTTTTCCAGAAATTGAGAAAAGTAGTTGTTGAATTCAAGGTTTTGATTCTGGGTATTTAGGGTTTGGTGGGGTTGTGGGGAATTTGAGAAGAGTTTGATTTGAATCGGAGATCTTGTGGGGTGTTATTAAATTCGGGATTTTGAGATCAAATTGTTCTCCTTGAAGCTTCGAAACCATTTTCAGAGTTCATAAGGTTGGAGAATTCTCTTACTTTGATCCCATACTGTATTTTATTATATGCAAATTAAGTTTCTTCAACCTTACATTTCTGGGAATTTTCCATTTCAGTTTCCTTGATTCTTTCATTTTGTCCAAACGAGTGAATTTCATTTTTGACACCTGAATTTCTGGTTCAATTTCATTCTGGTTGATCTCTGTCAGTTCTGATTTCCCAGACTTTGGTAACTAACTATCCCAATTGTAATTTGAGTTGTTATTTTATATAGAGAGAGAATCAGTTAAGAACAAGGATAGTTTAGTGAAACTGTAGAAATGGATATAAGTAACGAGGCTAATGTTGATGCATTTCCTATTGGACCTTCAACCTTAGTTGGTAGGACAATTGCTTTTAGAGTTCTATTCTGTAAGTCAATGTCCCATTTGAGGCATCAAGTATTCCATGCTTTTCTGCAACTGTTGTTTAGAGTTAAGGACTTTTTGGGTCCTATGTTATCATGGTTGCATCCTCGAAACCCACAAGGGATATTGGCAATGGTGACAATCATTGCTTTTGTGTTGAAACGGTACACAAATGTGAAAGGGAGGGCTGAAATGGCTTACCGGAGGAAATTCTGGAGAAATATGATGAGAACTGCTTTGAGTTATGAGGAATGGGCTCATGCTGCTAAGATGCTTGATAAAGAGACCCCAAGGTTGAATGAATCTGACTTATATGATGAGGAACTGGTGAGGAACAAGCTAGACGAGCTTCGCCATCGTCGCCAGGAAGGGTCTCGTAGAGATATCATCTTTTGTATGAGAGCTGATCTTGTTCGAAATCTCGGTAATATGTGCAATCCAGAACTGCACAAGGGGAGACTGCAGATTCCTAGACTCATAAAGGATTACATAGATGAAGTCTCGACACAGTTGAGGATGGTTTGCGACACTGATTCAGAAGAACTTATGTTGGAAGAGAAGCTTGCTTTCATGCACGAAACAAGACATGCTTTTGGAAGAACAGCATTGCTTCTGAGTGGGGGTGCTTCACTTGGAGCTTTTCATGTGGGTGTGGTGAAAACTCTTGTAGAACATAAGCTTTTGCCTCGGATCATTGCTGGTTCCAGTGTGGGATCCATAATGTGTGCTGTTGTTGCCACTAGGTCTTGGCCTGAGCTGCAAAGTTTTTTCGAGGATTCTTGGCACTCGTTGCAGTTTTTCGATCAGATGGGCGGGATATTCACAGTTGTTAAGAGGGTGATGACACAGGGTGCCGTCCACGAAATCAGACAGTTGCAAATGATGTTAAGGCATCTTACGAGTAATCTTACGTTTCAAGAGGCTTATGACATGACAGGTCGGGTTCTCGGCATAACAGTTTGCTCCCCAAGGAAGCATGAACCTCCTAGATGCCTTAACTACTTGACTTCACCTCATGTTGTTATATGGAGTGCAGTGACAGCCTCTTGTGCTTTTCCTGGCCTTTTTGAGGCTCAGGAGCTGATGGCAAAGGATAGAAGCGGCGAGATTGTTCCTTATCATCCTCCATTTAATTTGGGTCCAGAAGCAGGGTCTACCCCTGTGCGTCGGTGGAGGGATGGTAGCTTGGAGATTGATTTACCTATGATGCAATTAAAGGAATTGTTCAATGTCAACCACTTCATCGTGAGTCAGGCAAATCCTCACATTGCACCATTATTGAGGCTAAAGGAATTTTGGAGAGGACTTGGAGGCAACTTTGCTGCTAAGGTATACATCTTGACCCAAAATCTGCTATCTTTGGTCCTTATTATATTATTTTGTTATTACCAAGTGCTTCTTTATTTATCTGTTTTCATACTTAGAAAAAGTTTTTTCAAATGCCTTAGTTTGCCTACCTCTTTTTCCACTCACATACATGTAAATATAACCAGTCATATAAAAATGATATCAATAACTGCAAGATGAAGGTCGTTATCTTGTGTATCGTTACGAGTCAACTCACATACTGCTTTTCCAACTTTTTTTAAGTTCTTAATATGCTAATTTTTGCAGTTCATTTTCTGGATATTGTGGATGGTAATATAATTTCCAGAGATTAGTAATCTCTAGTGGTGTTAATATGTTCATGTTATGAATTGTAATGTAATCTTTCGGTCCCCTCGTTTGCACACACGCAGAATATCCACTATTTTAGAACTCATTTAAAAATGAATACCCACTTCTACTTACTACGAACACATTGCATGAAGTGCTTGTTCTTTTTGTGTTTGATGATGATTCTTCATTTTTATCTTTCATGGCCCATAACATGCTTTTTTTCTCTTTACAATGTTCTGATGGGATGAAATTAATTGTTTTACATGTACAACTGTGCAGCTTGCTCATCTTGCTGAGATGGAAGTCAAGCATAGATGCAGCCAGATTTTAGAACTTGGTTTTCCATTAGGTGGACTTGCCAGGCTATTTGCTCAAGATTGGGAGGGTGATGTCACTGTTGTCATGCCGGCGACACTTGCTCAGGTAAAGAAAAATGTGTAGAATTTTCAAAATTGAGATAGTCTTTCACTGTGAAATCAAACCTTGGGAACTATTTTCTTGGAATTCTAAGACATTATAACCGAAAAATCTGTAAAGCACTTGGTACAAAAGAAATATTAAATTGCAAAGCCTAGGTTGAGTCTTATTATTGTTTTATATTCAGTGATTCACGCCACATAATCCCTTCGACAGTGACTAACTAGATGTCTGTATTCACTGCTTATTTTCTTTAACAGTACTCGAAGATCTTACAAAACCCGTCTCATGGGGAGCTTCAAAAAGCTGCCAACCAAGGAAGAAGGTGTACTTGGGAGAAGCTTTCTGCGATAAAAGCAAACTGTGGCATTGAGCTTGTTCTTGACGAGTGTGTTGCAATTCTCAATCACATGCGGAGACTCAAAAAGAGTGTGGATAGAGCTGCTGCTGCTTCTCATGGCCTAAGCTCCACTGTCAAGTTCAGTGGTTCTAGGAGGATTCCTTCTTGGAACTGCATTGCTCGTGAGAATTCAACTGGTTCTCTGGACGACGACCTCCTGGCAGATGCTTCTTCCTCGTTCCATCATGGAGCAAGCGGATTCACCGCTGGTGGAACATCTAGTAAAACTTTTCGAACCCACCGTGGTGGACATGATGGAAGTGATAGTGAATCCGAGACTGTTGATCAACCTTCCTGGACCAGAACCGGTGGGCCTTTGATGAGAACGGCCTCATCAAATCTGTTCATAGAATTTGTCCAAAATTTGGACATTGATAATGAATTAAACAGAGGATCGCTTATTAGTCCCAACTCGATGGCGCTTCAAATGGCTAGCAATACAGATTTTTTTCTCAGCCCAAGAGGGACTGATAGAAGTTCAGAAGGCACAGACTTTGATCAGAGGGATTTTAGAAACCGAGTTACCGTAAATGGATCTAGCATTGTGGTCTCGGAAGGTGATCTTTTGCAGCCTGAAAGAACCCAAAATGGGATTGTGTTCAACATTGTAAAGAAAGACAATCTATCGTTGTCCAATAGGAGTCAAGACACAGAAAATTTCAACAATGAAGCTGTTGAATGTGTACAATTGGACTGTCCAGAAAAGGAGAGCTCAGCATCTGAGTGTGGTGATGGTGATGGTGATGTTGCCCTCGAAAGCTGCGCAAGCGAAACCGAACATGAATTTAATTCCTTGAATCCATCTGGTACAGATGATTTGAAGGATCAAGAGCCTTGTGCATAGATGGTGTTAACACTCATATTGCTTACAGATCTTTTTTTTCTGAATGGCTCTGGGAGCAGTCTCGAGATGTAATATAAGGTGAAGTTTAGAAGCATGGCTTGAAGGATTCGCCAATCAAATTTCAACACACAGTGGTTCATACAGTTAGTCAAATGGCAAAGAAACTGTTTTTTGTTTTATAGTTACATTATCAAGATGGGAAGGTTTACACTGTAAATACTATGAGTAATGATATGTGTATTCAAAATATACACTTAAATATTACACACAGTGATGTGACAGTTTAGCCTAGCTAATCATATTTATTAAAATTAAGATCTACCATTTTAAAAAGTAGTGACATATCACTGTGTGTAATATTTGGGTGCATATATTGAGTGCATATATCATTATTCAAATAATATATATCTTCATTTGTAGGGGCTACAGTTGTAACATTGGTTCATATAGCTTAAATGAAATTGAAAATATTCCATCTTTATTTCTCTTCCTCTGTTTACCCAACCAAATTGCTACTGATGTTTGCCAAAATTGAATGCAATCGAAATAATCATTATTTGTAATGATTTTGTTTTTTTTTAATCATCTATCTTATTTTAATGATTTATATTTGTTTGATTAATTGAACAAATAATTTGTAAAATTTAATGATTTATATTTGGTTGGTCGGTTGGGGTTTGATATATATATATATATAGAGAAAAATTAAAATATACTTTTATTTTTATTTTTATTTTTATTACAAATAGGATAAATAGTTTTTTTTTTTTCATAACTATAGCTTTTACAAGAGTTTTGCCCCTGAATTATTTTTTGTAGCAAAAATGTCTCTGAATTATGAAAATCATTACAAACATGGCTGTTTTGTTATATTTTGTCTATTATTTTTTTAAAGTAGCCATATGTCACATGCATAATTGGATTTACCAGGTAAAATTGAACGATGCTAAAAAAACAGTAACAAACTTCAATATATAATAATGAAAATCTGATAACAATTAACACTCATAAAATTTGCTTTTGATTTTAGCAAGTCTTGAAGTTATGTATGTTGATTAACACAATTTTAAGACAATTACAAAATTTTAGAATGTCACTTCACATAATTTCAAAACAAAGCTTAGAAAATGCACATATTCAATGTACTGCAATGTGTCAAAGTTTTATTTATTTTCAATGTTCATCTATTTTTCTAGGCTAAAGAAATTTTATATGTATAATTAGACATCAAGGATTTGGTAGTTTAGTAACCACTATTCCATTATTCAGTTAATTACACAAGAAGGCTCACGAAGAATGTAAATTGCAATTAAGAATAATAATAATTTACAAATTTATTTACAAAAATATTTCTATTTTAAGTAACATATGTCATATAAATTTTTGTCAATAGCTTATTCTAGTTTTCCTAAATTAATGTGTTCTATTTGATAAGTGATTGCGAGATATGACAATTTATAGAGACCAAACTAAGTATTATTTTGTTAATAAATTGTAAATAAAGAATGAGGAAATTACATTTTATATGGTATTTTTTAACAAGTTTACAAAAATATGATTTTTTTCAATTTTTTTTTTATTTTATGGCCTTTTTTTAAAAAAAATTCAATTTTATTGATCTATTTTCCTTTTTTTTTGTACAAAAACTTGTTTATGTCATAGTTTAACTCTTAATCAAATTTTGTTAAATTGGAAGGGTATTTTTGTACTTTGATTATTATTTTTTAACTTAAGTGATTTTGTTTATATTATAAAACCATTTTTATACTAAATTTTACTGTGATTGTTTTGCAAAGTTTTTTTTTTAATATGAATTGTTTTTATTATTTATTGTATCAATTTTTTTCCATTTCTTTTTAGACTTTTATTGCACGTTTTTTTCCAAGACTGGGTAAGGTAACTAGTTACTTGATTGATTACCTTTCACATTTCCACCTTGATTTTTTTGTTACTAGAATTAGATGAAATAACATGCTATCATGAGAGGTAACCAGTTACCTAAAAATCTAAAATTATACCTATAACAAAACGTGTTGGTATATTTGGTAACGTATCTCGAATCCAAAAAAAAAAAAAATCAAATTTGAAGAAAAAAAACCTGATATGATCTTAAAACAATTGTTAAAACTAAGAAAAATATTAAAAAAAAAATACGAACACTTCATCAAAAAAGGAAAAAGAAGAATCTAGTAACATAGGTAACTGGTTACTTTAAAAAATAAAATAAAATGTACACATGTATCAAAACGTAAAGGTAACAAGTTAACTATCGCAGATTTGAAGAAAAAAAAAGTTCTCAAAAAAATATACGAGCAAACGAGATCTGTTCTACAACACAAGAGGAGAATAAATCATATTTGCAATATATGAGTAATCGTTTACCAAAAAAACTTAAGAAATTGGGCATGTTAGTGGCTACTTTCTAGATTTAAAAACAAAACAAAAAAGTTTTGATCTAAGAAAAAAATTAGATGTGAAGAATGCAGTAATAAAAGAAAAAGGAGGAGGAGTTGTGAATGAATATTGTCGGCAAAAGAAGAAGACGGAGAAGAAGGAAGGGTTGTGGATGAATGATTTCGGCAAAAGAAAAAGAAGATGAAGAAGAAAGAGGAGTTGTTGAAATTGCTGGTCGAAGCTTTAGAAGGTTGTGTGATTTTGATTGCTCTTCATCTCTACTTTATGGGTGATGGGAGGAATTCGCCCATGTTTTTGCGGGAGGGATTGAAACATTAATTCCCAATATACACCTACTTAGCTGCTATGTTTTGCTTTCAAATTTAGTTACTTATTTAATTTGTTAGCATATTTATTTTCCCATAAAAGAATAGATGAATGAAATATATGTCTACTGTGTTGATTTTTTTTAAAATCATTATTAAATTAAATGCAAGGGGCCGTGATTGTTAAATTAAATATATGTAATTAGAAGTAACATTACATAAAATTTATATTACGACTAAAAATTCTTACTAAGTAATGATATTTTTGCAGTGTTAAGTTGTGTATAATTATGAATAGAAATAACAAAGCATAAAAGCACGAGACAAACTGTTTTTATGGGCACAGCTCAAGTAGTACAATTAAGCATGATATGAGACATGAATAATGGACATACTAATTATTTTCAGGCAGATATGACTCGATCCAGTTAAGTCACTAAATTAGTTATAAAAAGTACATGTAATTACACTAATAATAAAAAAAAAAAAGTTTCCTACTTAATTTTTATCTCATTTATATAACTCGTGGAGTTCTAGCCAAAAATCTAAGATAATAATTAGTTCTTTTACTTAAGTTATTATGTAACAACCGAAATAAAAAATACTCTTATTTCTTCAATTCTTATGTTAGAACCGAAGTAAAAGGGCTGTCTACAAATAACAAAAATTCATACATACTTTCATAATGACTCACATAGAGACTATGGTGGCGGCCGCCCTGGGTGAAAAAAAAAATATATTTTAATTAATTAATGTATATTTTTTAATTGAAGCTAATATGTTATAATTAAAACTTTGGCATAATGATCAAACTTATTTATATAAATCTTAATAACAAGGGTTCAAATCTCTCTATTATTTAGTATCGATTTAAATGGTTTGATATTCAAAATTTGAATTAGCACACTAAAATGTATTAAAAATGATTTTTTTGTTAATATTTCATTGTATTGGGTATACTTTTTATTATTTAGTATCGATTTAAATGGTTCGATATTTAATATTTATATATGTCGTAATTAAAGTTTGTCTCAATTTCTTAATAATTCTTTTACTTATTATATTATTTATAAAAATCCGCCATCGCTAAAATTGAATCTCGGGTCCGCCACTCGTGTGTCTCTATATAATTTTAACTTGTATTATTTGGCAATGCAATAAAAGCATAGAAGATGGAAAAACAGGTACAATTGAAACCCTAGTGCTAAGTGTGGAATTATTCTTAAAACCAAAGAAAGGAATTGGTAGCTAGGATTTGAAGTGTGTGTGTTGGAATGTCCAGTCAGTCACTAACAAGTATGAAGCCATAGAATGAACATGTGCTCTTTGTACTCTCTCTATATGGGCCTATGTCATCTTTCCACCTTTATATATAAATATATATATATATATAAATATCTATATATATATATGGCCAGTTGGCCCTTGTCTTCAACTTGAATATAATGCCACATTGCCTTGTCTATATCACATCATTTATATAAGAAATTATATCATTTCAGTACAATCATAATTGTCTTTCGAACCAACTTAATTATAGTATATGTTGTTGTATTTTTCACTCATTTATAATATATATATATAAGGTACTAATTAAGTTAGTTACAAGGGAAACAATATATATGGTACTACAAAAAATATATCTCATTTGTATAGATGCATATATAATACTTTGAAGCCTTGTTACTATTATGTTTCAAAAGATATTAACAAAGCTTAAATGATATCTTCATGCAAATTAATGAAAGTTTTTTTCGTTGAAATAACTTGATTCTATATCAAACGAAACATTGCTCAAGTGTTGTACTAGTATATATATTTAGGACCATTTTCATATAGAGGCTTCACTTTAAGTCTTACCGGTGAGACTCTCAGTACTTTTAACCTGTGAACAGTTTTCGACGCGATTTTTTTTATGACCGTGTATATTGTATCTATTTAGAACATCCTGCAAATTTTCAGAAAATTTTAAATAGTTTATAGTACCAAAAACTAAATTCAAACATGTTATTGCACGTATGACTATTTTTTTTTATGCGTGTGGAAAACAACATGTTTTAACCTAATTTTCGGTACTGTAAACTATTCGTAATTTTCTGAAAATTTGCAGGATGCTCTAAACAACTACAATATACACGTTCATAAAAAAAATTGTGCCGAAAACTGTTCACGAGTCGAGAACACAGAAGACCCCACCAGTAGGGCTTAAAGTGCAGCCCCTATATGAGAATTGTCAGATATATTTATATATGCTCAAGATTTTTAATAGAATAGTTATCATTTTTCGGTTTCCATTTATTTATTTTTTCTTTTTTCATTAAATTATTTTTATTTTTTATTTTTTATTTTTTTTTGTGATATTTTTGTAGGTTCTTGCTGGTCAGTCAAGTTGAATGTGTGGCTTTCATGGTTGCTTTATGGATGAGTTCATTTCTCTTGGTCTTCCTACTCAGAGTCCTTATCATCGGCAGCTTGCACATGACAATATAAGCACTACTAATTTCTATTCACAATTCATGTTTATGGTCTTGACAGAATCATAGGATCTCCCTTCTTCGAATATTTTTTTTCATTTTTTTTTTAAGTTTGATATTCAATATGCAAGAGTATCCATCATTCATGTCTTTCACAAAAAAATATAAATAAAAAATCATGTGCATTTAATTTATTATTTAATGAATTTATTAAAAAAAAATATCTGGGGTATTATGTTTAAATAATTTTTATATTTTTATTGTGTGGTTCTTGTAAATACTGTCATTCAAAATCAAGATAATGTAATACATGCATCTACACTCTCTACCAATTAAATGACCAAATAACAGTTATTTTTCACATGTCATGTTATTGAAACTAAACATTAGAAGAATAAGGAGTACTATTCGCAACCGACCTTTCATGCTTATCTTTGACATACATGATAGGTCGGTTCTATGTAAACCGACTTATGGACATGTGTTAAGTCGGTTTAAGTAGAACCGATCTTTTATGACCGATGACTAATGTCCAAATTATAGTAGTGAATGCATAACATAAAAGCATCATCAGTTGTAATATTTTGGACTATATATTCTAGCAAGGTTAGATGTAATATAATCCCAATTTATATAGTATAGTGATTTCATCATAAGTAGTCATGCTTTTTTTTCATCATATATATATATATATATATATGGTTCGACCATAATAAATACAAACTATTTGATAAGTTTGTTCAAGATTCAACTCATTAATCCAACAAATATTACTCCATTTCATTTGATATATCACGTTTATTATTATGATTTTTTTTTAATTATTTCAATTATTGTTAGTTTCTTAGAGAGTTATATGGAAAAATGATTTAAATGTTATTTAAATTTCTGTATATAATGTGTAATTAATTATTTCAAACAGTCACGAGTCCTACTCTGCATATTAAGTATAGGCAATAATACAAGACTTTGATGGAATTTTTGAGACATATTTATATATATATATATATCTTGCAATATAATACGTAGAAAATCGTACCACAATCTAATCCTATCCCAAATACTTTGACATTCTAGACCCCTTAGATTGTGCCATAATTAAAGCATGGTAGTGATCAAATGAGTTGGATTCACAACCCATGATCTAAAGCCAAACTAATTATATATAAGAACTAGAGTATATATATATATAATTCAACATTTATACTACTACACATATAATACATATATATACGTACTATATATGATAGTTTTTATGTGAAGTGATCATTGCTAAGTTTTTTTTAGCCACTATTAGTTATAGTGTTGTTAAAATAGTTCTCTAATTAGTCAACATTCAAATGATAAGGCTCAATGATTAATAAGACACCAAATGGCTTGGAATTTATGATGTGAAGCATTATTATAGAAGCACACCAAACTAAATAAAATTTATTTTGATCAACCTTGTGGCAATTATTGGTTGTTATACAAATAAATGAATAAAAAAAGTTGATGTTATACAAGTTTTGTAAATTTTTACCGATTGAATAAGTAAACTATCATTACATATTTAATAACTAATAATTTTTTTATTAGAAAAAAAAAACAAGTGGACATTTATATATAACATCAAGCATATAGTTAATAGAATGGATAGCTTTACTTTATACATTAAAAAAAATGTTTATATTTTTGGACTATGTGTTTTGTCTCATTATCTGTTTGGACCCTATGTTTTGTAAAATTGTTAAAATAGAACTCTAAACTCAATTTTGATAAAGAAAAATTAAATATAACAACACAGTTTTTAAGCACAATTATTTTATTTTTGTTCTGAATTGTTAGTTTAGTAAATTATTTGTGATTTTAGTTAAGAAAACATTGACTAAAATCGGATATAGAGTTCTATTTTAATCATTTTACAAAACATAGGATCCAAAAAATAATTTGTCAAAACACATGGTCCAAATAGATAATGAGACAAAACACAGGATACAAAAAAATATAAACCCTTAATAAAATGCCAAAGCAATTAATAACAATCCAAATTCATCATAGATTAGTTGTGTATAGTAAATTACATGGAAATTACAGTCTTCGAAGATTCATACTTTTAGGTTATGTGTGGTAATGAGAAAAAGGGAGTGGAAATGCGGATCTAATGAAAAGTTTGGAGAAAAAAGCAATGTAAAAGTGATAATATATATTAATATATATATATATATTTGTTAAGAGAATAAAGAGAAAAATAGATATTTTTTTAAAAAAAAATTATCTGATGAGAAGATTAAATTACTAATATATTTTTAGAGCATCTTCGATAAAGAAACCAAACAAGTGGTGTATTAACATATTTTAGTATATTTTTTAAAAAAGATTACTCTAATAGTGTTCTAGAAAATGTGTCAGATTTGAGCAAGAGAGAGTTTCTATGACAGTCAGAATCCTGTGATCTATATGGGGAAAGACTGGGTAAAAAACTGTGCATTCCCACATCGCCTGGAGAAGGTCAAGTGTGATGATTCTAAGATTGTGTAGGTATGAGACTACACAGTTGAAGATAGCTTAAATGGATTGATGGGTACTACCTATGCCAACAAGACGCATCTTCTTTTCGGTAGTCCATCACTTGAGAACTTCAAAGTTAACCTCCAGGAAGTTTTCCCAGAAAATGTGTGAGTGAGGATAAAGCACGCTGGAAATACTCGTGTTAGTTTGCAGGGCTAGTCGTCATTCCAGGAAGTATTCATAGTGATGTGGGGCGTTACAGCTTCAAGAAATATTAGTGAGAGGAGAGAGTTAAGAAAGAGTGTGGGGGCTATTGGATTTCGTATTGAGCAATTCATTATTGTGTTGAAAGTGAATTTCGCGGGCTGTGTGTGAAAGGTTTACAACTCTGAACAGTGCTTGTTTTTGGTGCCATGCCTAACTGTAATCTTCCTCAGATGCTGATCAATAAAGAATCTCCTTGATGGTGTTCCAAACTGGAAGTAGAAGACTAGGAAATCTAGTCTTCGAACCAGTATAAATTCTATTGTGCACTTGTCCTTTTATTCTCTTGTTTTTAGTTTCATTTGAGTCCATTTTGTGTGTTTGATATATTGTTAATACATAAGTTTATTTAGATTACCATCCACACTAACAATTTGCTTGATCTTGAGTGTTCAAATTACAACACATTGAATCATTTTTTATGTGACACACAAATTATATTATACATTAGAGATAGTCTTATATATTAAAAATTTTAAATAACAATAAACAAGTATAAAAACAATTTAATTTTCTTTGCTTATTTGTCCAATAGTTAAAGAGGAAGCAAACTTATCTACTATTGAGTGTTAGTGAGATTAGAAGGAGGATACATCAAGTTGTGAATCTGATGTTTTGAGTGTAAAAATGACATTTGAGTTTGTTTGGTATGATATGAGTAGTCTTTTATGACTAGTAAACAACCAATGTCGACAAAAAACTCATTAAAAGATGGGTTGAAAATAAATCAAATGTGGACCATATATTTCACATGGCCATGGCATATACCTATTTTGTAAGTTATATAGTATGGACAAACTAATAATAATTATTGACTTCTTCTACAGCCCCAAGAGTAACTGGTAAAAATAATTTTTTAAAAAATAAAATAAATTAACATGTTTTTTTTTGTTTAAAAAAAAAGAAAAAAAATCGAAAAATTATTTTATAAATTAGAATAACTTTTCTAACTTCTAATTTACTCTCGGAAGATTTTTCCCAATTGTTTTACTTATTTTGTGTTTTTAGATATAAGCAAAAGTGAAAGTTTTTTCAAACAAAACTTGTAACTAAAAAAATTAAAATAAAAAATATGTACAAAATAATTTAAAAATGAAAGAAGAGGAAGATAGTTTTATTTCAAATAGGGATGCATGTGTAACATTTGTACGGAACTTAGTTACGACAAATTTTAGTAAAAACTCCAAAAATAAAATTCAATGGAAAAAAAACACGTGTCATATAATATATGACATCCAAAAAAAAAAGTTATGTCGACAAAAAACATTGGCTATAAGACCACCAAAAAAATTATATGGGCCAAAAGAATTAATAATTAATTGTTATCAAGATAAATGTGGGAGACCAAAAGGTTAATTAATTGTCTTTAATGGATAAATATACAATATAACCAACAATTCAACAAATGCCAGCAAACCCTATCTGAATAGGTCTTGTTTGGTTGGAATTAATAGCATTTTTTTCTTTGTTTGGTTATTTTATAAAGTATTAGAATGATTTTTATACAATTTAGTTGAATTACAAAAAATAAGAGTTTTAGTCACAATAAATTTTGTGATTACAAATAAAAAAGAAAAATCAAGGTACATTTATTTGCAGTAATCACTATTCTATCCAAAAGAAAAATCATTCAATTAATTTTTTTTTACTCATATTGAACTTTTATTTCATTCTATTCATATTCCGTTAATTTCATTATTTTCAACTAAATGTACCCTAAGAGCACTCTCATCCGGTACTCTACTTCATCATTTAAAATACCTCTCCAAAACACACATTTTTCTATTTTACCTCTAAGTTTTACATTTTACCATACATCAGATTCTCTATTTTTTTTTTCTCTATATCATTTAAATATTATATTTTCAAACATTTTTTATTCATTTAAAATATTTTCTATAACTATCAATAATATTTTTATATATTTTAATGTTTACAATATCTACCCATATGTAATATCATATAATTATATTATAATTTAAATTTATCCAAATTTATAAGATAAACTAAAATATCAATTATTCTAAAAAAAATTACAAATAAAAAATTTTATTATTCTTAAAATATATTTTGGGAGTTTTCATTAGAAATATTTAAATATAATATAATATTGTGAATATATTTTGGCAGAAAAATTAATAATATATTGGGTTGAAGGATAAATAGTATACCTTATATATAGCTTTTTACTGTAGACTTATGTAAAAATATTTGTAAAATATTTCATCCGATGTACACCCATTTTGTTTAGTTTGAGCTATTTTTTATAATTTTTGGTGATATAACTCACCGGATGTGAGTGCTCTAAGTGCATAAAAATGTCATCACAACTTAATAATCTGATCATTCTAATCAAAGGAAGTTCTAATGATGAGAAGCAACAAATTCAACGACAATATAATTGCACAAAGAATTTATTTAGCTAAGAAAAGAAAATCACATCCAAACAAGCCGCAAAATAATCCAAAACCTCTTGCTACGAAAAACACCAGCAATAAAGATTACACCAGATTGGTATTTGGAACTACTAACTATATGTACATTAACTTTATCCAATCCATAACAGACGAATACAACTCACAACAACAACAATAATAATAATAATAATAATGAAGTGACCAAAAAATGCAAGAACCAAAAATGAGATGACCAATGAAAGAAGTATAGAATGATGAGCCTAGTTGTTCCCAAGTATCCTATGTACCAAAGATAGGGGAATAGTTAACACTAGGGAAGAAACCCTAGCATCAACAAAAGATCAACAAACAATATTTCCAAAAGGAAAAATATATATATAAAAAAAACACTGATGAAACTCACAAATAGAAAAACAACCAATCGAAGAAACACTTGATAGGATACCACCCTAAGAGAGAATCTCCCGATGGAACATTTTGATTGAAAATCCTACTAGAAAAATGAGATGTTGTCACTAGCTAAGCACAATTGCTAAATACACTCTACATTGTGCGTTCTTTTGTATTCTCTTAAATCAATAAATGACATGTGGATTCCACTAATAATTTAAAAAAATATTAAAATGTAAAAAAATTAAATAATATCCACATAGCATGCATGGATGAATGAAAGTGTAAAAGAGACTGCAATAGAGATTTTTTTTAACACTCATCTTCCTTTTAAAACCCTTCCCCAATAATTTTTTTTTTTTTTGATGAAAAATGATTATATTGCACCAAAACAAACCAATACAAACAGTACAAAACCAACTCAAAAGGCTGCTAAATCAACAGATACAAACAGATTACATACTATCAACAAGAGATGCTAGAGAACAATTCTGCCTAAGAACTTTCTAACTCAGTCGACCATACAATTTATACTTCACAGCCTTCTTAATCAACCTCACAATATACCAGGGAGTATAAGAACAACCCGAAAAAATGCAAGAGTTCCTGTTATACCACACTCCATAAACTGCAGTAGCCAACACAGCTATATAAATGCTATGCAAAACACTCCTAGGCTTCCTATTGAGCCACTCTTTCCAGTCAGCAAAATGAGACGACCAGATACCAGTTCCCAACCACCCTTTGAACAAAGACCAGACTTGCTGAGAAAACCAGCAATCAAAGAAAAGGTGTTGATGTGATTCCTCCACCTGCTCACAAACCGGGCACAACACAGAGACACCAGACACATGGCACCTCACTAAATTATCCCTAGTCAGAAGATGACCCAAAACTGACTGCCACAAGATGAACCTATGCTTAGGGACAGAAAGACAACACTAAACAGCCTTAGCAAATGCAACAGGTTGTCTTTGAAGAGTGCTGTGTAACAGAACCTTCAGCCGAAGAGAACCATTCACAGTTGCATTAGCCAGCTTAGATTCAGAGACAATGTAACGCCCTGGTTGCCCCAGAACAGTTACGGTGAACGGTGGACCGGAAATTTGACTCGCTACCCGAGTCCTTTGGTCAAAAACGTGCTCTAAGTGTAATTAACAGGTTAAGGTATAAAACCAATAAAAAGGAAATAGAGATTTTCATTACAAACTACTCTGCAGAGCTAAGCAAAACGTTTACAAGTTGTTCTTAGTACAAAATGACCACTACAGTTTCAAATTTACAATCCCGCCGACCTAAGCGGCAAAAATAGGGTAAACCCCCTAGTTCCTCTGAGAACTCCTTGGCCGTGGTGGTCAAGCGCCACCTATGTACACATCACCACCTAAGCTCCCCACTCAAGGCTAGGTGAGCTTTTCTTTTCCTTTACCTGCACCACATAGCACCCATGAGCCAAAGCCCAGCAAGAAAACATAACATGATGTGTAAACATTATCAAATGATTATCGTTATAATCACACTGAGCACAAGCTTTCAAACAAATGAGTAAACATCACATGAGGTCCTGATAAACCATACTGAGTGACTGGCAAGCAAGTCACTAAATCAAATGGAAGAGTGGCTGCTAGGTAAGCCACTAGCCTTCAACAGGTTCTGGTAAACCATACTGAGTGACTGACAAGCATGTCACTGTTTCAAGTGGGAGAGTGGCTACTAGGTAAGCCACTAGCCTCCAAGCGCTTATTTCATTCATCGACCCTCGGGGTCGGCCTGGCATCAATGCTCTTTGAGTCATTCAATGCTGATAGTCGATTAGATCTAATCTTTATTGGCTTGCGTTAACACGCTAAGGCCGTCCTGACTAATGAGTCAGCTCAATGTGACCAGTGCACAGTACCACTGCCGAACCTGACTAATAAGTCACAGCTTCGTAGTGGATACTAGCACCTTTGCCAAATCTGACTAATGAGTCAGTACCATACACAAGTGAGCAACATATGCTAAGCATTCTATAATCAATCCATGTCCATATTTATACAACCAGCATGTCACACTTGGGGTGTAGTTTTCTTACCTCTAGTTCGAGCTAGAATGAATAAAAGAACAACCCTGAGAACGATCAATCTTTTGGGTCCTTTAGTGGTTACCTGGTCATAATCAATTATGGGATTCCATCAATAAAATGATTAATAAAAGGTTCCCAAACCAAAACCAAAACTCCAGGACATCAAACACTACTCAACTGGGTAGTAGGTTCAACCCCGAGGCCTTAGGTTTGAATCCCCATGCTAAAAACACTATTCTGGCCAAAATTTCCCTGTTGGGCCGCGGCCCTCCCCAGCTGCGCCGCGGCACGCCTCCAAACAGAGGCGGCCACATCCTGACAGGCACCTTGGGCCGCGGCTCAATACCCCTTTCAGCCAAAAACCAGCAACGCACCAGAAAATTCCCCTGCGTTTTTCCTCTGAAACCAGCCCTTCAAACCAACTCAAAACCTCATCCAAACACACAATTAAACCCCTAAACAACACCCATAACTCTCCCTCATCATAACCCAAGTAAAACATCACAAAAACTCCCCTTAATTCCAACTATCCACTAGACAATTACAAGCTGAAAACTCAAGCTTAAAACAGAGTATAACCAGAAAATTGATGGATAAAACTTACCTCAAACCTGGAATTAAACCCTCTCTAATGGCTGAACCAAGTCCACAACCTCAGCCCCTTGATTCCCTAGCTTAATTCCACACTTTTAGCTCAAGAACACCAAAGAGGGAAGTGGAGGAAATGAACGTACGGGAAGGAAGAAGAATGCCCTGTTTTTGTTCTGTTTCTACAGCTATCTAAAACCAACTTAAAGGTCATACAAATCCACCCAAATGACCAACATACCCTTAAGTCACTTAAAGCCTCTAAAACCACTTCAAGGGTAAAATTGGCACTTTCCGCCTACACCGTTAATTATAATTAACGCTTTCCAATTCCCACTAATCTCAACATTCTCAAACTCCAATAATTCACATCCCGTTACCCTTTAATGTCCGGTAACACTCTAGTCATTAAAACACCCCGAGACTCATCCTGAGCCCCGAGCTTAAACCTGTTATGACCAAACCGATATTAAATTTACCATGATCGTCTCATGCCGAATGGCTCGAACAAACCCACATCATAATGTGGTCTCAAAATATATCACCAACATGCATCCAAATAAACAATTTACCCTCAATGGGCCAAATTACCATCACACCCCTGTAATTAGAAATATGGACTCACATGCATGCATTTCACATCATATTATAATATAATCAACATATACATGCATTTTATCAATTAATAACATAATTAAGCAAGTATGGCCCTCCCGGCCTATTATTCACACCGTTAAACACATCGGAGAATTCGGGGCATTACAGACAAATTCCCTTAGGTAACAGAGTTTACGCCAATACCAACTCACATCAGCTTTAAGATGGTAGGACCAAAAAGAATGACCCTTGAGATAAATTCCATCAATCCACTTCACCCATAACACATCTTGCTTAGTGGATAAAGCCCAAATGAATTTAGCCATGAGAACTTTATTCCAAACAGCACCTTCCATAAATCCCAGACCTCCAAGAGATTTAGGGAGACAAACTTGAGCACAAGATGTACAATGAAGTTTACTTCGAGAATTGGAAGAGCCCCAAAGAAAATGTCTACACAACCTGTCAAATTCATTAATAACACTAATAGGCAGCAAGAAAACATGCATCCAATAATTACGAATGCTAAGTAAAAATGAAAATATCAGCTGAGTTCTCCCTGCAAATGAAAGGTGTCTACTCGCCCACGTGTGAAGTTTAGTCTGAATTTTCTTGATGATCACCCCGCAATCAGCAGCTTGCCATTTCGAAGATCTCAAAGAGAAACCCAGGTATTTCAAAGGGAAATTACCCTCACCAAGTGCAACAAATTTCAAAATACTCTGCTTCACCTTAGCTGCCACACCCCCTAAGTAAATTTGAGACTTATTCAAGTTAGCAGCCAGCCCAGAACTATTACAGAAACTCAGAAATCCCTCAAACATTAGCTGAACAGAACGATAATTGCCCTTACAGAACAAGATCAGGTCATCCACGAAGCAAAGGTTCACTAAATGTAAATACTTGCACAAAGGGTGAAACCTAAACTCTCTATGATTGGCAACCTGCTTAAGGAGTCTAGTGAGATACTCCATAACCAGCACAAACAAAAGAGGAGAAATAGGATCTCCCTGTCTTAACCCTTTCCTCCCCTCAAATTTGCCCTGTAACCTCCCATTCATAAGCAGTGTATAAGAGGAATCCGACAAACACACCATAATCCACTTAATAAACTTTCTAGGGAAGCAAAAAGCAGTCAAAATCTCTTCCAAAAATGCCCAATCAACAGAATCATAGGCCTTACTAAGGTTGATCTTTAACTGGCACCGAGGAGATATATTCTTTCTAGAATACCCATGAAGCAAATCTTGAAGCATCAGAATATTGTGAGCCAGCTGACGATTTTTAACAAAAGCACCCTGATTTTGGTCTATAAGATTCGGAAGAATTTCAGCCAAACGAAAGCAAATCATCTTAGAGATGTATTTATACAGAGTATTACATCATGCAATGGGTCTAAAATCGGAAGCCACAAAGGGAGAATCTACCTTAGGTATAAGAGTGAGTATAGTTCTATTTAACTCAGTAGGAATCTCACCAGTTGTAAAAAACAACAAGATCGCATCTGAAATTTCAGCACCAATATCCCTCCAAAGAGCTTTAAAAAAGCCCGAACCATACCCATCGGGACCTGGACTCTTGATTGAAGGAATGCTAAACAAAGCTCTCCTAACATCTTTCCGGGTGAAAGGCTGAATCAATCTGAGTTATTGCTCCAGAGTTAAAGTATGCCCCTATTTGATACAGTTCTGATCAATCTGCCTAGAAGCTGAACTCACCTTACCCATAACACCTCTAAAGTGATTGTAAAAATGATCAATAACCTCAGGATAGTTTTCAACAATATGACCCTCTTCATTAATAAAACTAGAAATACGATTCCTCATTTTCCGTTGTTTAAGAGAAGCATGAAAATAAGCCGTATTCTCATCACCAAACCTCAGCCAGTTAATTTTGCTCTTCTGACGCAGAAAGCTCTCATAAGTACTGGATTTGCTAGCAAAGTCTCTAGCTGCATCAGACTCTTCCTGCTGCAATGAATCTAAGGAAGGGAATTGCTGCAGCCTATACTTAGCATTTTCTAACCGCTGTTTAGCTGTTGTATACTGTTGAATAACATCCCCAACCTGCTGTTTGTTGAAGCGACTCAAAATAGGTATAAGTCTCTTAAGCTTCAGCAAGACTTGTTGCAACCCGATTCCACCAGCTGGTTTTGACCAGCAATCAAGAACAATACCACGAAAATCCTCATGGGAAGACCAGCAATTATAAAATCTAAAAGGTCTAAACCCAAATTCCCCAATAATTATTATCATTCAATTATTTCTTAATAATTAATCTTACAAAATAGTTTATGTTCACGGTGATCTTTTGTCAATTATAATTTGTGATTAGTTGCCTGAAATACGATGAAATAAAATAAAATGGGGGGCAAGAGTTGTAGTGGTTCGGCCAAGAATAAGAGCCCATATCTAGTGAGTCTATATTATTTATATTCTCTTGTATGTTTCATTTTCTTGCAAGTAGCCAACCCTCCTCCATCGAAGTATGCCTCTCGTATTTAGAGGGGAGAGGGCTTTACATATTGCAAGAATGTCATTGGAACAAGCTCTTGGAGAGGAACAAAGCTTAGCTACCCATTCTCCTTCTTTCATCGCCATTTTCAGGTGAATTCGTGGGTATATTCACAGTTTTTGTTATATATGTTTCAAAAGTAACTAAAGTTACTTTTTATTTTGGTTAATAATTAAAAATTAACTTCAACGAGTCACTTAAAATGTGTAGTTTTTCTATGATTCAAAAGTAAATTTTTGCTCGGTTAATAAAAAAAAACCACTATAATTCACGTGTAGATTTTATGAGTTACCAAAATGTGTATTTTAATTTCATCTAAAAGTTATTATATAGTATACTAAATAGTAAAATTGCTAATAAACTATATGACAACTTATTAGTTTCTAAAATAAGCTTGAATGTAACCAATAGGTATATATCTTAAATAATAAAATATCATAATATAACTTAAAAATAAAATCATTTTTTAAAAGGTAACCAATTGGTATCTTAAGGTTACCAAAAAGTATCATAAATAATAAAATACTATAATATAACCTAAAAATAAAGTCAGTTTTTAAAAGATAACCAATTAATATCTTAAGCAGCCAGAAGGTAGCTTTTGAAAAACCCATAAAAACTTAGAAAAAAAATTGAAATAGCTACTTTGCTCCCTCTTTTTCCACTTCGACCTAGAAAATCCCATCTTTTGTAGGATTCAACCCATATTTTATGGGTTGTTCTTAACTTTAAGCCTTTGTCTTGAAAAATGAGCATGTGACTTTTGTAATTATTTTTGTTTTACTATTATGTTTTGGAAAAATATCATTTTGGCCTCTGTGTTTTTTCTGAATACTCGATCGGCATTTATGTTTTGTTAAATGACAATTCGGATCTTATGTTTTACAAAATGGAACAAAATAGTACCCTAGATCCGATTTTGGTTAAAATATTTTCAATTATAAGATCAATTCTCAGGTTGTTAGTGATCCGATGAGTTCAGAGAAGTAGAGAAAGTAGTCGAGGAGCTGAAATGAAAGATTATATGGGTTGTTCTTAACTTTAAGCCTTTGTCTTGAAAAATGAGCATGTGACTTTTGTAATTATTTTTGTTTTACTATTATGTTTTGGGAAAATATCATTTTGGCCTCTGTGTTTTTTCTGAATACGCGATCGGCCCTTATGTTTTGTTAAATAACAATTCGGATCTTATATTTTACAAAATAGTACCCTAGATCCGATTTTGGTTAAAATATTTTCAATTATAAGATCAATTACCAGGTCGTTAGTGATGCGATGGGTTCAGAGAAGTGGAGAAAGTGGTCAAGGAGCTGAAATAAAAGATTATATTTGAAAATATTTTGACAAAAATTGGGTATAAGGTATTATTTTGATTGATTTTGTAAAACACATGATCTGAATTGTCATTTAACAAAACATAGGAGTCGATCACATATTTGAGAAAAACATAGGGGCCAAACTGGTATTTTCTCATTAAAATAAGCTCACTGATGCCTTTGTTTATATATAAAATGACACTTTAGTAGTTAACAACATTTGAAATGCTTTGTGTTGCCAAATTTATATTTCGAAACTACAATAATCTCTTATTTAAGTTGATTGATAGCGTATATAAAAATTAAATAGTTAAAATTTATAATTTGATATGTTTACTAAGATGAATGAGAATATTTATGTTGTAATGATTCTCGTTCATATGTTACCAAAATGAGAAATGAGAGAACTTGATAGGATAAAAGAAAAAATAATAAAATACTTCTATGTCTAATCAAGGCTAAATATAGGGCCTTAGGCAGAAATGGGTATTAAAAAATGAACACTTCAGATAAGGGTCCTATGTGTGGGTCTAGTCCGATTTTTTTTTCGAGTAAGTTTTAGTTAACAAAATAGTAGAAAAAAATATGTATATCTATTTACAAATGTTTAAAATAAATTAATTAATTAACTTAGACAAACTTATTGGTTATTGTAGCCCAAGAAATTTGACAATAAATAGCCAACCTAGTTGGCCTTGACTCATTAATATTACCTAAAATAAACGAACACTTCATACCAAATTAATCAAGCCTACTTAATAAACCTCATTTGAGTAATGCTATATTCAATTATTTCTTTTAACAAATAAGAATAATAAAGTGTAAGTAAGAGGCTTAACCCATTTGACACTCAAATATTACACCACACAAAAATAATAATAATAATAATAATAGGAAAAATTACACCTAACACTATAAATTTTAAAAAAATTTGAAATATACGAAATTTTATAAAAATTACAAAAATACGGATAATGGTTTGTTACGGTTCTGTATCACTTGTTACAATTTTTTATGTAATCTGTAAACATATAATTATAAACTTGTAAATTTTTTAATTATAAATTTATAAACTTTGATTAAAAAAAACCGTATAGTTACAAATTTATAAAATTTATTTAAAAAAATTATATTTACTATTATTCGATTTCATATTTTTGTAATTTTTTACAAATTCTATATTTTTAACATTTTTTTTAAAACTTGAGATATTTTTGTGAATTTCAAGTAATAATAATAAGTGGTTGTGCAAAACTGATAAATGACTTTATTGGGAGAGGCGTACAGATGAATTATACCAAACAAAAATGAAAGAACCAAAGAGACAAAAAGAGCAGGGGATGGATACAATACATATACAAAAGGGGTCAAAACTCAAAACGACAACGTAACACCAAGCAACCATAGCCAATTGGGATATTCCCAACTATTTATATTTAATAAACAATGGGCTTGGCTTAGTGGTGGTCCAACACTGCCCACCAATATGGGAAAACAATTGGAAAGTGGGATATAATATAATAGAAAAGGCCAATAATAAAACTATATACTAAACAAAAAAAATGAATGAATAGTATAGTATAGAAAGGAATAGATTAAGTGAATGTGCATAGTAGTAGTAGTTTTTTCATTAGTGGACGAGTGTTTTTGTTGTGTTTTTTCCGTGTGCCCAACAGTTTCCGCGTTCTCATTTTCCAGTCGGCGCTACTAAAAAACAATTGCTTATGTTGGAGTTGGACTAAAAAATGATTAATAATAATATATCATAACTTCCCTTGGATTGGATTTCAACCCATTTTTTAGAACGATGTAGGGTTAAAAAAATAATACAAAGAAAAAGAAAATGAATTTTCGTTAGTTGTCTAAAATGGATTATATTTTTTATTTTGACTAGGGGTGGCAATTTGTGTCACGACACAATACGATTAAGGTAAATACAAACACGACACGTTTAATAGTCGTGTCGTATTCGTGTTTGAGTTTTTGACACATTTAACAATCGTGTCGTGTTCATTTTTACCTTAATCGTGTCGTGTCATAATCGTGCTGACCCGTTTAATAATCGTGTCGTATCATAATCATGCCAGACACGATTACATGAATAATTTGCATATGTTTTATGATTTTTTTCATATAGTTATGACTAATTGTGTAATCGTGTTCGTGTCGTGTTGACCCGTTTAATAATCGTGTCGTGTTCGTGTTTACCTTAATTGTGTCGACACGAATCTGACACGTTTACACGAGAATTGTCAGCCCTAATTTTGACTCTTGTATTGTCCAAAATATACTAGCTGGACATTTTGATTTTGATTTGTTAAATGATAATTTGGATCTTATATTTTAGTCAAATATTTTTTAATACAACCAAAATACCCCTAAGTTTTTGTTGACCTACGATTTGGCCAACTGACACGGAGTCAGAATATGTTTGATATTAATGAAAGTAATGAGAAGAACGTAATGACAAAAGTAAAAGAGACACAGTATTTTATAGTAGTTCAGCCCCAGGATCTGGTAATGACCTACGTCCACTTAGGTTGATATTGATATAAAAATCAGATGAGTGATCAAAGAACTTGGGTTCAATGAGTTTCACTAATCTCTCCAGAACAATACAATATGCTTAGGATAATTACTATAATCTCGAATGATTCAAAAGCAAAAAGCCCAAAAAGAGTCCCTTCCCTTGAGCTATCTCTTGCTATTTATAGGCTCAATGGGGATTACAAAAGATTGTTACAGATATTATTTCCTGAATAATCGGATACTCAAGATATTGATTGTGTGAGATAAATTCGGGATTCATAAAGATCTTCCTATAAATGTTGCCTTGTACACGGAACTATCGACCAGACTGGTCGCGGGTAAGACAGGCTTGCACTGCTTATAATGTGTCTTCTGGTCGATACTCTAGCCGAATGTTTCCAGGTGTCAGCCACGTGTCCAGGGATCACTTGCCACGTCACAAATGCTAATTTTATGGATAACAGTTTTATTAATTAATTAATTAAAAATAATTTTTTAAATAAAAAATTAATTAAATTGTTTTTAAATTAAGAAATTAACATAAACACTTTTATAAAAAAAATATCAGATTTAAATAATAAACAGTAAACATAGAATTTAAAATAAATACTAAATTAAAACCTACGTATTAATCAATATTATCAAAATCATTCTTTGTTCTTGAGTTCATGTTGAATAGAGATTTATAAAAAATAAAAAAAAATTCTTCATCAAACTCAGGTCGTACCCTATGCCTCTCTAGCTTTCATCATCTTAAAATCAAACTCAAAAACCCATAAAACAAACCCAAATTTCATCATATCAAAATCAAAATTAAAAAAAAAATTATACCCAAAATTTATCATCAAATTTTTAGGTTAAAAATCAATATGTCCTTTGTTGTTGTTGTTCTTCTTCTCAAAATAGTAATATACACACATTAGCAATCCCTCCACAAACAAATATCAAACCCCATAAATTTCATCATCATATTTTAAACCCAAATTTCATAATCTTTGTTTTTAAAGAACAAAATGAATGGACGGACTAATGTGAGAATGACCTAGACGAACGACCGTGGTGGTGAAGCTTAAACTCAGGTCTATAATAGAGGGAGAGGAAGAGGGAGCGTGAGAAAGAAGGAAAGGGAGGAGAAATATATATATATATTTAATTTATGTTTCTTTATTAATTTTTTATTTTGTATGTAAAAAATAATTAAAAAGTATTTTAAAAAATATATTTGTATATTAAAATGAAATAGCTTAATAAAACTCAAGAGTATTTGTGTCATATTAAAAAATTATTTGACTGAAATTGGACTCAGGGCATTATTTTCATCATTTTTGCAAAATGCAGGGTCCAATTTGTCATTTAATAAAACAAAAGGTCCGATCAATAATTTTTGCATAATTCATGGGCCAAAATGTTATTTACCCTAATTTTATTGGTATTGCTCAAACGCTAGCACAATACATTGATAGAACAATTCAACCATCGACAAATACAAAGACATATGCACTGTCTTAGAAGGATGCAAAGCAACATAGCTAAATTACCATACTGCCACTATCATCGACCCCAAGAACCCATCACCATTGGAAGAAATAATCGTTGCCCAAGAACAAGGACATGTAGAGTCGCAACAAACCCCGAACATCGCATATCCAAGAGTCGCTCACTAGGGAAGATCATTTGCAAGGCTTCTCGACTAAAGCACTACCAATGCGCTCCGACGCACAAACTGCACTCTGACCAAGAGGGGAAACCCTAGATCTCTTTCCTTTTTAAAGAAGAGAAGATATGGTGTTTTCCTAATGGGAAGAGAGAGTGTAACTAGGTAATGATAGATGCATACAAAATATATACTAAAATATTACACACACTAACCTTTTTTTTTTTCAACCATTTATATTTATTTAAAATAAGAATATTATATTAAAACTATTGTATGTAATACTTTTGTGCACACATATACCATTACTCTATAAAAAAGATACAAAGTGTATATAGTTTAATGAAGATTATTTGTTAAACAGTGTATTATGTGGTGTATTTGATAAAATGTGTAGCTTTAGTTAGTCATATATATCATGGTTGAGGAGGGTGATATCATAGATAGACCCCACCACGCTTGTTGTGTGGTAGTAAATAATAAATAATGTTTATATCCTCATAGCTCATAATCATTATTTGAGATGGCTTTCACACATGTTATTAGATAAAATTGTCAACACAAATCATATCTCTTTTTACAATCCTTTATGAAGTCAAACATATCTAATACAAGTAATGACGTGTCCACTAAATAAAAATATAATTGTTTATTTCATTATAATTCTAGTGCAACTGCTTATTATTTATATTGACAAGATTTTTTATCACCAAAATTACATAAAAGAGGAATAATTTCACTATTTTTTTCCAAAATCATTTTAATGTTGCAATATTATAAATATATTTTCAATATCTTTCAATGTTAGAATGTGAAAAGTGGTCTAGAAATAGAATATGGTACATGGTAAAAAGTATGAAGTTCTATCTCAAAATTAATTGGTGATGAGTAGAGTAACTCATGCTCTTATGTATTGTTGAATGTACTCACACACTTTCCATGTGAGATATTTTTCTCTAACATCCCCCTAAAGATAGTGACTATTTTTGCTCACCAATCTTGGACGGATCGATCATAAGTGGCTCTTTGACTCTTTTTGGCTCAATATCCCCAAATCACAAGTGACTCTTTTGACGTTATTTTTGGACCGATTTTGGATTTGGATCGGATACATACTCATTAGAGTTTTCTTTGGCTCTTGATACCATGTTAAAATGTGGAAGAATGAGGTGTATGGTAAAAAGCACGAGGTTCTATCTCAAAACCAATTGGTGATGAATGGAGTAACTCATGCTCTTATGTGTTGTTGAATGTACTCACATACTTTCCATGTGAAATATTTTTCTCTAACATTCAAAGTGTGCAAAGGAGGAATTTATTTACTTCTGAGTAGTATGTGGTCAAATCTTGATCATCAGTCATTTACTTATTGGCTTGAGTTCTAAATACAAACCTCATATCAAGTTCAAGTATTAGATTATGGTTTGGTAAAGAAGAAAGAAAGTAGGAGAGATGGAAAAAGTTAGAGGGAAATAAAATTTTAAGATACATTTAAGTTGTTTGGTATTGAGTTAAAAAATGAAAGTAATGAAAGTTGTGTATTTATGTTATTTTTTTACTATTTTACTCATATTATTAATTTTATTTTGTTTTGAACGAATGTTATTTTAGTAAATTTTTACCTTTTCACTTTTATAAAAACTTTTTTATTCACTATTCTATCCATTTTATGGGAGAATTTTTTTAGTGGAACCACCAATATTCTTCTCTCTATTTTTTCTTTCTCTCATTCTTTCTTCCTTACCAAACAACGAGAAAATACAAAGTTTTATCTTAGAAGCCACCTTTTGGTGGGCTTATTTAGGATTCTGGCGTAGATTTGGACGTGAAGAATGTTAAAGTAAAAACAATACTATGAGCATTATCAATAAATCAGATTCAAAACAACATTACATGCTCATACAACAATCCAGGAACTCATTTTATTTAGAGCATTGAATTGAATATATATAGATAAAACATACCTGACATTGAGTCTCCAATGTTCATCCTTGAATCTCTCACGATCTACACAAAACAATATTATAAAAGTAATGCAAGAGATATTTTATGGAGAGCAACCCTTACCAAACCATATGCCACTGTGTGTTTCCCAACAACATATATGTTCAATATATATGTCTCATATGCCTTCTTACCCTAAGGGGTATATTGGGCCTATTGAGCTTGTATTATCAAATATGGTGGACTATGATTTAATTGGCCAATCTATAGTCTTTAAGGTGCTATCATGTGCCTCAATTGCAATTAGATTAATATTAACCATCCCATTATGGTCTTTAACTATTCGTAGGCACTCTAGAAAATGATTGTGATAATGGAATTATGTTTGTAATTATATTAGTCCATATAAAATTCTAACATTCTCCCACTTGGACAATATAATCAAACCACCATAATGTTGTCCATCACAAAAGACAGTCTAATAAATCATATATAACATCATATCGATAGTATACATATATTATCTATGATTCGGTCTTGAAGACATTCAAAAACTGTAAAGTCCTTTTTTGGCTAACTTTATTTTAGACAAAATATTTTAAAGTTATTAAGGAAAATCAGTAGTATCTCCATATTGATTTTCGGTTTTATTTGGCAATATTCTCAGCTGATTTTGTAATGTGAAAAGATCTCTACATGTGAACATATTTGTTACCTTTTTTATCTCAAATAATCAATTCTTGGTAACAATATATTTGTGCAAATATCTTGAGATTATTTTCAGGGATTATATGGGATTATGGTTATCCTGGAAATAAAGAAGGTGTCGAAAATGAACATGGTCAAGAGAAATGACCATGTTCGTTCTGCCAGATCAAACGGATTACGTTGCTGACTCATCAGTTTCCTTTTCTGTCGACTCAGAATCCATCTGGCTGGCTGTTTTCCTAAATCAAAGGAATTCGCAAATTGATTTCAAAGATACCAGAAAATCATGGCCTTGGACGATTTCCCTTCCTATAAATACCTTGCCAAGGCCTTTGGATTTTTCACCTCTTCCATTTTCAATATTTGTAAACATTATTTGAAGAGTGTCTTTATTTGTAGAGATTAAGTTTGTTCACATTAATCTTTGTGAGAGTGCTGAGTGTACTTGTGGATATCTATCTAGTCCATTGTAAACAGATAGTGTCTATTGTGAACGTGTTCATAAGGATCTTCGGGAGAGGATTCCATCTAAGTCTCACTTCGGGAGGAAGTGTGCACTCGCTGCTCTTTGAAGGGAGTTCAAGAGAATCAGCGTTTCATCAAACCAGATTCGTAGAGAAGAGTACAACAAGATTGCGGCAATAGTTTAAGAGGGAGTCTACATTGTTTAAGTCAATGCTTTTGTACACTTTGTTTCTTTACTAATTGGTTTATTCTCTGGGCGTGGCCCCAAGGAGTAGGTTATCTGAAAGGGTTTCTGAACCTTGTAAAAATTCGCTGTGTTCTTTAATTTTTGCACTGTCTATTTATTGTGTTCAGTTCTGTCGTGACAAGTTCGGATTCTGTCTCGACAGAATTGCTTTCTGTGTAAACATCTAATTACCATTCCGCATTTTAATTAATTCATTGTTTTAATTAATCTGGTAATTATTAAAAACGGAATTTCAATTGGTATCAAAGCGGGTCACTAAACTCTTAGTGCGATCTTGTATTTTTCCGTTTGTTTTGTGCCTTGTGAAATGTCTATCTTTGCAGAAAGTAGATCTATAACTCGCCCTCCATTGCTGAATGATACAAATTATCCATACTGGAATGTAAGGATGAAAGCTTTTATCAAATCCCTTGATGAAAGGGCTTGGAGATCAATATTATCTGGTTGGACACCACCTGTCGAGATAAATTCGAAATCTGGTAAGACACAGGTAAAATCTGAACTTGAATGGTCTAATGAAGAAGATAAATTGTCAATTTATAATAATAAAGCTTTACAAGCAATTTTTAATGGTGTTGGTGAGAGTTATATAAAATTGATTTCATCTTGTGAGTCTGCCAAAGATGCTTGGGAAATCCTTCAAACTCAATTTGAAGGAACCACTGATGTTAAGCGATCTAGGCTTGTAATGTTGACCACAAGATTTGAAAACCTTCGCATGTCTGAAAAAGAAACCCTCACTGAGTTTTATGAAGAATTGTCTGACATTGCTAATGAATATTTTGCTTTAGGAGAAAAGTTGTCTGACTCTGTTTTGGTTAGGAAAATTGTTAGATCTCTTCCTGACAGGTTTCAATCCAAGATCACAGCCATTGATGAGGTAAAGAACCTTGACACCTTGAAAGTTGAGGAATTAATGGGATCTCTTCGAACTTTTGAACTTAATCAAAAGATTCGCCAAGAGAAACCAATTGATGTGAATGCGAAATCGATTGCCTTGAAATCTTCCAAAGAGAAAATGGAAAGCTCAGATGAGGAAGATGATGATGAAATGATCTTGTTATCGGAAAAATTTAAGAAGTTTATGAAAAAGATTGGTAACAAGAAAAACATGTCTAAATCCTCCAAAGGTAATAATTTTTCAAAACCTTTTGAATCTACTAATAAAAAAGGTATTCAATGCAGGGAGTGTGAAGGTTTTGGACATATTCAAGCTGAATGTGCCAATACCTTAAAGAAAAATAAGAAGGTCATGGCAGTCACTTGGAGTGACCAAGACTCTGAAAGTAGTGATGAGGAAGAAAAGTCTAATCTTGCCTTAACTTCTGTTTTTTCTTGCTTACCTCCTTCTATGCAGGTGAATGAGAATCTTGTTTGTTTAAATAATACTATTTCAACAGATGAGGGTTCCCATGGTGATTCAAATGAATCCGATTTGGATGAGGATTCTTTGAAAGAATCATACAAAAACATGTATGATCAATGGTTGAAAGTATGTTCAGATAATCGTTTGATGACAAACAATAACAAAGTTCTCGAGAATAAAAAATCTGGTCTTTTTATTCCAATTTGCAATTTCTGTGGAGTGAATGGTCATATTCGACCTAAATGTTTTACCTTGATGAATTTTCTTCACAAAAATTACTTTAATCATCATGGTAATTTGAGACAAATGCCATTGAAGAAAAGGACTTCACCTAAGAAAGTTAGGGTGAAGAAAAATAAATTCAAATGTCTTGCTGCCTTTACTTGTCTTACAACATGTGCTTCTAATTCTTGGTTTTTTTATAGTGGTTGTTCTAGGCATATGACAGGTAACAAAAGCATACTCACTGACTTCAAGACTTTGAAAAATGGGGAAGTCACATTTGGAGATGGTAAGTCTTGTAAGGTACTTGGTAGTGGCACTCTAAATTCTGAAGGACTACCAAAGTTGCAAAATGTTCTTTTGGTTGATGGACTTAATACTAATCTAATTAGTATAAGTCAAATTTGTGACAAAGACTTGTTTGTAAATTTTTCTCTTGATAATTGTTTTGTGCTTGATCAAGATGGAAATTGTGTTTTGAAGGGTTATAAATCTGTCGATAATTGTTACACATTATCTCAATCACACAATTGTCACACAATTACAAGGAGTGATACTAATTTGTGTCATGAAAAATATGATCATGTGGATTGTGAAAATTTGAGAAAAATTGGATGTATGAGTCATGTTCATGATTTACCGATTTTAAGTAAATATTTTTTTGGTAAATGTGAACCAGGTCGATTGGGAAAACATTTGAAAATTTCTCATGAAAAATGTTTTTGTGTTGATGATGTGTCTCGACACACTGAGGATCTTGTTGAAAATAAAACTTTGGTCTTAGAATATACTAAGTGTGACAAACAGATTGCTGATATTTTTACAAAAGCCCTTGATACAGTCAGGTTTGATTCCCTCAGGAAATCCTTGGGGGTTTGTCCCAATTAATTTGTTTTGTGCTGTACCTTATCCCTGTGCTTGAAAAAGTTGTGTGATGTCTCCTTGTCCTTGCTCATCGAAAAAGTTTCAATCATTATGTCAAAATATATTTTTACTTCAGGTTAGAAATTATAGTTAATATAATTCATGCTATTTTTCTTCAAAATAAAATTAAAAAACAAATAGTCCCTCCAATTAATATTTCTTCAATTCAATCTGTGGTTTTGTGTGTGAGCTTTTGTTCCTCGAAAAATATTTCAAGCTCCATCTTAGAATAGAGCTACCTACACTGTTGTGTAAATTGCTTAACCTTGAGTAAGTTGGAACTATGTAACTAACAATTATGTAGAAGATACTCTACCACTGTTAAAAAGAAGCCTTCAGTGTAGTGTGAAAGCATCTAATTTGGTTACTCATTGAGAAAAAGGCTAATAATTGCCACATAGGGCAATGTCCCTGAAAAAGGCTAAAAATTGCCATACAGGGCAATGATCTCTGCTTTCACAATCACACACAAATGCTTGAGATATACTGTTGGGCAAAATTTGTAAGTCTCATACACACTGATTGATTTGAGTGAAATATTTTTTGTGATTGGAATAAATGTTTGGTGATATTTTATTTTGAAAATTAAAAGCATGATTTATATTAAATATATTTTCTAAACCTTATAGTAAAGATGTGTTTTGATATAATGATTGTTTCTTTCTCCACATGCAAGGGCACGAAGACATTGGGCTCTAATCAAAATGGGATATTTTTATTTTTTTGGGTACATTCGTTTTTACTACTTAAAATAATAAAAAAAATAAAAAAAAATAATATATATTTCTTTTTTGAGGGAAATCAAATCTGCGTGTGTCAAAAAGGGTAAGTTGTATCTTGATTGTTTTTGTCACTTATTATATTATTTGACATCAAAAGTTTCTATTTTTGGTTTATTTTCCTTGACTGTGCAAAGTTTTCTTTTCTTTGGGATATCAATTCATTAATTTTGTCTTGAAAATGAATAAAATCAAATCCCTGAGTGTCATTTTCTTCTCTTTATATTCGGTCAAAGAGAGACTCATTTTCTCATTCTTTTAAAAAAAAAAAAAAAAATCTCTTTGTTTTTGCTTGTTGCATCTATGGTGAAAACTTGAGGCAGTGGAGTACATGTATTTCCCATTGGTAACAACCGTCTCAGTCACACAAAGAAGGCTTGAAAAATTGTGTTATCATTGTCTTTTGTTTTTTTTTTAGACAAAGAGGGCGAGTAGTACTTTGACTCTTTGGATTGTGTTTTGTGTTGGTTTTACTCCGTTGGCTTATTGATAGACAACAAGGGGGAGTAAAAGGTTCATTTTGATCGATTTATCTTGTTTTATGTTTTGATCCTTGTTACTTTTGAGATGCTTTTCGCAGGGGGAGTAATGTAGCATTACTATTTGCTCTAATCTGGTTTGTCTTTGCAGGATCTTTCAAAATAAACTCTTAAAATATTTTTGTCTATCAAGTTGCCAAAGGGGGAGATTGTAAAGTCCTTTTTTGGCTAACTTTATTTTAGAAAAAATATTTTAAAGTTATTAAGGAAAATCAGTAGTATCTCCATATTGATTTTCGGTTTTATTTGGCAATATTCTCAGCTGATTTTGTAATGTGAAAAGATCTCTACATGTGAACATATTTGTTACCTTTTTTATCTCAAATAATCAATTCTTGGTAACAATATATTTGTGCAAATATCTTGAGATTATTTTCAGGGATTATATGGGATTATGGTTATCCTGGAAATAAAGAAGGTGTCGAAAATGAACATGGTCAAGAGAAATGACCATGTTCGTTCTGCCAGATCAAACGGATTACGTTGCTGACTCATCAGTTTCCTTTTCTGTCGACTCAGAATCCATCTGGCTGGCTGTTTTCCTAAATCAAAGGAATTCGCAAATTGATTTCAAAGATACCAGAAAATCATGGCCTTGGACGATTTCCCTTCCTATAAATACCTTGCCAAGGCCTTTGGATTTTTCACCTCTTCCATTTTCAATATTTGTAAACATTATTTGAAGAGTGTCTTTATTTGTAGAGATTAAGTTTGTTCACATTAATCTTTGTGAGAGTGCTGAGTGTACTTGTGGATATCTATCTAGTCCATTGTAAACAGATAGTGTCTATTGTGGACGTGTTCATAAGGATCTTCGGGAGAGGATTCCATCTAAGTCTCACTTCGGGAGGAAGTGTGCACTCGCTGTTCTTTGAAGGGAGTTCAAGAGAATCAGCGTTTCATCAAACCAGATTCGTAGAGAAGAGTACAACAAGATTGCGGCAATAGTTTAAGAGGGAGTCTTACATTGTTTAAGTCAATGCTTTTGTACACTTTGTTTCTTTACTAATTGGTTTATTCTCTGGGCGTGGCCCCAAGGAGTAGGTTATCTGAAAGGGTTTCTGAACCTTGTAAAAATTCGCTGTGTTCTTTAATTTTTGCACTGTCTATTTATTGTGTTCAGTTCTGTCGTGACAAGTTCGGATTCTGTCTCGACAGAATTGCTTTCTGTGTAAACATCTAATTACCATTCCGCATTTTAATTAATTCATTGTTTTAATTAATCTGGTAATTATTAAAAACGGAATTTCAAAAACAATAACAATCATTAAACCAAACATGCATGTGGTACATTAATTTGAGACTATGCGCATTCATCTCCTTTTGTACCTGTCACTTCGGTGAACAATAGTATATACTTATATAAACATATATACGTAACAGCAACAATAAGAAGTGACATCAATTATCATTATGCATGTTCATAACAAAACACAAGCTATAAGCAATCCATACAAAATACTAGCATGTTTGATACATAATAACAAAACTCCCACTGAGCTCAACAAGCTAGGCTCCTAACAATCCCATTCGAGCAACATGCTCCAGAAATACACATATGGGTAAGCCTTTCGTTAGTGGGTCTGCCAACATGCTAGTGGTAGGCGTGTACTCAATAGAAATGAGGGACTCAGCGACTTTCTCTTTAACAAAATAGTACTTTATATCAATATTCTTTGAGCGAGAAGTACTCCTAGTGTTCTTAGAGAAAGCTACTGCTGCGGAGTTGTCACAATACAATTTCAGCGGCCTCGAAATAGAGTCTACAACATTCAAAGCTGAAATGAAATTCTGCAGCCATATTGCTTGACAAGTAGCCTCATAACACGCCATATATTCTACCTCCATCGTAGAAGAAGCTGTGAGTGTCTGCTTGACACTTTTCCATGAAACAGCTCCTCCAGCCATCATATAAATGTAGCCTGAAGTGGACTTTTTATCATCCACGCATCCTACATAATCGGCGTCACTGAACCCAACTATATCAAGAGTGTCAGCTCGCTGATAAGTCAACATATGATCCTTTGTACCCTGAAGATACCTCATGACTTTCTTAGCCACTTTCCAATGGCTAAGACCAGGATCACTCAAGTATCTACCCAACACGCCGACAACAAAAGCAATATCAGGGCGTGTGCATACTTGAGCATACATCAAGCTACCAACCAATTACGCATAAGGAATGACTTTCATTTCATCTCTCTCTTTATCATTTTGTGGACATTGGGCCTTTGAGAACTTATCACCCTTCACTATCGGTGCCTTCCCAGGAGAACATGCATGCATATTGAATCTTTTCAAGATCCGATCAATGTAAGTCTTCTGAGACAAACGAAGAATACCATTAGCCCTATCCCGAAGAATCTGAATCCCAAGCACATAGGAAGCCTCACCAAGATCCTTCATATCAAAATGGCTAAACAAAAGTTGTTTTGTCTCAGACAACAGATCAGAATTATTAGATGCAAGCAGGATGTCGTCAACATACAATACTAGAAAAATGAAACTGTTCCCACTGACCTTCATGTATATACATTGATCTACAACATTCTCCTTGAAGCCATTTGTAGTGACAATCATATCGAACTTGAGATACCACTGCCTTGATGCTTGTTTAAGCCCATAGATAGACTTTTTGAGCTTGCAAACCATGTGTTCTTTGCCAGACTCCTCAAAACCAATAAGTTGAGTCATGTAAACATCTTCAAATAAATCTCCATTCAAGAAGGCAGTCCTCACATCCATTTGATTGAGTTCTAGATCAAAATGAGCAACTATAGCCATAATGATTCGCAACGAATCTTTGGTGGAAACAGGTGAAAAGGTTTCTTTGAAATCAATACCTTCTCTCTGGCTATAGCCCTTAGCCACAAGCCTAGCCTTATACCTATCCACTTGCCCATTCGAGTCACGTTTGATCTTATACACCCATTTGCATCCAATGGGTCTGCAACCTTTGGGTAATTCAACCAACTCCCAAACTTCATTTTGTGACATAGAATTCAACTCATCTTTCATTGCATCCATCCACAACACAGATTGAGGACTATTCATAGCTTCTTGATAGGTAACTGGCTCAAAAGTGTCTCCGACATCAAACTCATGTTCCTGTAAATAGACAAAGTAGTCATTAGGAATAGCAGACCTACGGGTTCTCTGTGATCTTCTCACCATAGCTTCATCATCCCCAATATCAAGATTTTCACCTTGGTCTTGATATTGAGGTTCATCATGAGTTTCTACCGAAATCTGGTCAATTACAGGGTCATCAACAGGAGCGGAAGCGGAAGCAACAAGTACAGAGACATAAACACATTCTTCCCTGAATACAATTTCTCTTGACCCTTGACTTGAACCAAATTCTTCTTCAAAATAAACAGCTCTATCTGATTCTATCACTCTGGTGGTGTGAGAAGGACAATAGAACCTGGAACCCCTCGATCCAATAGTGTAACCTACAAAGTAGCCACTAATAGTTTTCGGATCAAGTTTCTTAGATTGTGGGTTATAGGGCCTTACTTCAGCTTTACATCCCCAAACATGAAAATGACGCAAACTCGGTTTCTTACCCGACCACAACTCATATGGTGTCTTTGGGACAAACTTACTAGGTACTTGATTCAAGATATAAGCAGCAGTTCTTAATGCCTCACCCCATAAAAATTCTGGCAAGCTAGAATGAATCAACATACAGCGCACCATGTCAAGAAGTGTGCGATTTCTCCTTTCAGTGATTCCATTCTGTTGGGGCGTCCCTGGCATTGTATATCTTGCATCAATACCACATTCCTGCAAGTATTTGGCAAAAGGCCCGGGGTTCCTTCCAGTTTCATCATAACGTCCATAATACTCTCCACCTCTATCAGAGTTGACAGTTTTAATCTTCTTTCCCTTTTGAAGCTCAACATTCGTCTTGAAGATCTTAAAAGCATTCAAAGATTCAGATTTTTCACGAATGAGCTCAACATGACCATACCGGGAAAAATCATCAATGAAGGTGATAAAGTATCTATAACCACCCATAGCAGGTGGAACAAAAGGCCCACAAATATCAGTATGAATAGTCTCCAATACATCTGTGCACCTGTCTGACTTGCTCTTTCTAACCTTGGCAGTCAACTTTCCTTTTATACAATCAACACAGGCAGTGAAATCAGAGAAATCAAGATCCTGAAGTACACCATCCTTCACCAATCTCTCCATTCTATCTCTAGAAATATGGCCTAAACGTTTATGCCAAAGCATAGAAGATTTCAAATCTGATCTTGTACGTTTTGACCCAACAATAGCATTAAGAGAAGAAGAACAAGAAGAAGTAAAAGTAACAGGAACAACATCATGTAAATCAAGCTTATATAAGTTTCCACATAAAGTTCCATTTCCAACCAACATAGAGTCACGATACAAAATCAGTTTTCCAGTTCCAAAATGAAGACTATAACCTAGTCTATCCAAAATAGATACAGAAATCAAATTCCTCCTAATAGAGGGTAAATAAGCAACATCATGCAAGTCCAAAAAATGCCCAGTATTTAGCTGCAGTCTAACAGTCCCAAAAAATTCAACTCTGACTTTAGTATCGTCTCCCATGTATACATGCTCCTCCAACCTACTCGGTCTTCTTCGGTTTGTCACTGCCTGCAAGGAATTTGTAACATGAATTGTAGCTCCAGTATCTAACCACCAAGTGTTTGAGGGCACATCAATAATATTGGACTCTAAACAAACCATCACAAGACAATTACCTTTCTTCTCTAAGTGAGCTTTGAGCTTTCGACAATCAGCTTTCTTATGCCCAAAGCATTGACAAAAGTTGCACTTCCCTTTGAAAAACTCATTCTTATGACCAGTTGAAGATGAGCTAGCTTGCCCATTTCCCTTAGGATGGTTGGCTTTCTTCTTAGGATGCTTTTGGTCACTAGAGTTGTTGGAAGTGAACTTTCTCTTGTGAGGATTGTTTGGGTTCGTCACCATGGAGATATTTCTTGCCCTACCTTTTCTCATGTCCTCCTCTTCCTTGGCAAGAATAGCAGACATCTCCCCAACAGTCCATTGTTCTTTCTGAGCATTATAGCTTGATCTGATCGCATCAAACTGAGATGGAATGTTCTCCATCACCAACCACACCATGTAATCCTCACCAAGGTCCATATCCATGGCCTTAAGTTTATGATAGTGGCCCATGAGCTTGTCAATGTGGGCCCTAATGTCACCTGAACCATCGTAAACAATGTGATGCAGCATGTTCAAGTGTTCATTCTTCTCATTCTTTGAGAATTTCTTATACTTTTCCTTAATGGCAGCAAGAAAATCATTTGCATTTTCAGACTTGGGAATACTATCACGAATGGATTCGTCCATGTGATATCTCATAAGCATCAAGCAACAACGATTGGAGTGTTCCCAGTCCTCGTAAGATTTCTTAACCTTCTCAGTAGCATCATTAGCAGGCTTAGAGGGTTCATCAATTCTCAAGGCCAAGTCTATTTTCATGAAGGTCAAGTTCATCGTGATATTTTCAATCCACTGCTTGTGGTTGGTTGCATTCAGCGTCAAGACGGCAGGAGATTTAGGAATGCTTACAGCTGAATGAGAAACAAGAGCAATAACTATTAAATACATGTTATGATAAACCATGTCATTTGTGCTCTTTTCTCATCAATATATGATCGCAAAATAACAAATGATCATTATGTATGCTAGAGTTTTTAGACAAACATACAAAATAAAACTCATACACAGGTAAGAACAATCTATTAAACATTATAATCAAATACATTAATTTACTATCGAAAGGATAGATAAATTGTGATTCATAATGTTTAATTAATTTTCTTCACCATATTAAGCATCCTTACCAAGCAATTATTATCGATATGATAATTAATTACTTATATAGATCTTAATGTAATTTTGGAGCAAAAAACACAAAATTTAAATAAATAATTATTTAAATGTTCCTCTTTACTAAACAATTCACATGCTTATTCTTACGACAGGCAAGAAAATAAATAATAATTTTTGAAAATATATAATGAGATTCATGCCACAAAAGATTAAATACAAATACAATTATGAATAGAATTCATGGATTAATCTTGTGCATAAACATATATAAAATAGGGTATTAAAAGTAAAGTGAAATGGTGAAAAATTAGGTCCAAAATGGACCATGCACGCGCCCCCACGCGCCCCTTTTCCTTTTTAATTTTTAATTTTTTTTTTAAAAGAACAGTTTCAGAAAACGACGTGTCGTTTTTCACCATAACAATCGACCCTCAAACGTCGAAACGACTTGTCGTTTTTTATATATAAAAAACGCCCCTGACACGTCAAATGACGTGTCATTTTTGGCGCGGCAGGGAGCTAATTTTCCGTACGAACGACATGTCGTTTTTTTTTTTTTGCCTGACAGAGGCAAAACGACATGTCGTTTTTATCGTCCCTGTCACCCAAATTTGACCTGTGGGTCTGCATCTCGGGTCTACGCGACCCGGTTCGTGACCCAGTCGAATAGGCCATCTCCGGCCACCAAATCCGACTCCTTTTGAGGGGTTTTGCTCCATATCTCATCCTCTATCAATTTCCAGCCTCCATTTGGGTTAAAAAACTCTCAAAATCAACAATCATATATACATTTATCTATGAAAAATTTTGAAAAAAAATGGGTATACATGGCCGAAAATACTCAAGAAATTCCCCAAAATTTTGTCAAAAAAATGGTCTGAACCCATTGATGATTAATATACTAATTTTCTTCATAGCCCAATTCGAAATTTCATTGTAAAAAAAAATTTGACAAAAAAATGAGGTATATGACAATAAGCTCTAAAATCAAAAGACCTGGCTCTTGATACCAATTGTTAAAGTAAAAACAATACTATGAGCATTATCAATAAATCAGATTCAAAACAACATTACATGCTCATACAACAATCTAGGAACGCATTTTATTTAGAGCATTGAATTGAATATATATAGATGAAACAAACCTGACATTGAGTCTCCAATGTTCATCCTTGAATCTCTCACGATCTACACAAAACAATATTAGAAAAGTAATGCAAGAGAGATCTTATGGAGAGCAACCCTTACCAAACCATATGCCATTGTGTGTTTCCCAACAACATATATGTTCAATATATATGTCTCATATGCCTTCTTACCCTAAGGGGTATATTGGGCTTATATTATCAAATATGGTGGACTATGATTTAATGGGCCAACCTATAGTCTTTAGGGTGCTACCATGTGCCTCAATTGCAATTAGATTAATATTAATCATCACATTATGGTCTTTAACTATTCGTAGGCACTCTAGAAAATGATTGTGATAATAGAATTATGTTTGTAATTATATTAGTCCATATAAAATTCTAACAAAGAATGTATAATGGAATGTAGTTTTAGACAGTAAAATATGAAAGTATATATATAAATATAAGAGTAAAATGTCTAAGTAATATGAAGTTTCATCTCAAAACCAATTATTGATAAGAGAAGTTACTCATACTTTTATATATTGTTAAATGTGCTCACACACTTTCTATGTAAGACATACTAACATTCTTGCTGAAAAGATATTATCTCAAATCAATCACATTTATTTAAGATGAAACTCAGTATCACATCATTATATTTAATATTTTATATTTTGATACATACATATTACTCTAATAAATAATAGTTATAAAAGTTCGATTTTGAAACTAATAGTTACATAACTAATGTATAAAGTGAATACGATCACGAAATAATTATATAACATAATAACACAAAAAACTAACAATTACTATAATGAAACATGCATTTAGATAACTAAATCTAAAATAGTTACAATATATACAAGCAAATAATAAAAAAAATATTCCTTCATGCATTCTATTGCTTTTAAAATTAGAACAACCCAACAACAAATTAGTTATATATTTGGTCACAATTTTATAATTATTTTATTAAATCCAATATTATACTAGTCATAGTCCAAACTCTTCCAATGTGAATTTCAAAAGAATAAATTATGCGGTAGCTAGGTGTAGCTTTTGCCGAAAGAGCCTACTACTATTGACTATAGGAGTAATATACTAATATATACTTTAAAAAGTAAATTTTGAAAATATAAAAGACTATTAAAGTTTTTTTAAGCAGCTAGTAACCATATTAATTCCTTGGAAAGCTGTGCTATTTCATGAGTTCACTTATTTAAAATTGAATTGCTTACTTGTGTTTAATGACTTAGAGCACTCTCAAGGATGTTATACTCTATATTTTAAAATATCTCTAAAAAATGCACATTTTTCTATTTAACTTCTAAGTTTTACATATACCATACATCACTCTACATCATTTAAATATTATATCTTTAAACATATTTTATTAATTAAAGTAAAATAAATAATTGAAAAAGAAAAAAGAAATAATAAATAATAAATATATATACTAAATGGGAGTGAGAAAGCTTATAAAGAAAAATAATAATATTAAAATATTATATAAATGATATGTAAATGTAAATAAGAATTAATTGGAGTTTATGCATAGTTATTTTAAATATATATGTATAAAGGAGCTAATGGAATATATTTTTGTGAATTTTAGCTAAATATTATAGAGAAAGTGTATTACAAAATACAACACCAAAACATACTTTTTTTTTATAATTTACCTCAAACTTTTACATTATACTATACATTAGCTTCTCTATTTTTTTCTCTACATCATTTAAATTTGAAAACGATGGTGTGGCAATAGAAGTGACAAATGGCAAGGAATGGCTCGGTGATCTGGCTTAGGAGTGATCTGGTAGATCGGTGAAGATTTTTGACTGACCAGTCAAGTGTCATGACCGACCAATCATGTGCTTGTCCGACCAGTCATATGCTTGTTCGGACAGTCAGGTGCTTGTCCGACCGGTTAGGTGCTTGTCCGACCAGTCAAGTGTTTGGCCGACCGGACATGTGTTTGCCCGACTAGTCACTTGTCTTGGCCGACCAATGAGGATGTGGGCGACCAAGTGAAGTGTTTTGGCCCTTCAGTTTTCCTTCTGGGTGTGATGTGGACCGACTAAACAGAACAGTGCTACGCAAAAGATCCCAGTAACGGCTTCAGCAAGAATCGGTCATACCTGCGCGGGAATCTCGCATTTTATCCCAAAGAATCGCATATCGTAGTATTTTAGATATTATTATTAATTAAATATTGAAAGAATAACAGAAAGATCTCGATTATGAGGGACTGCATTTGTACGATCCTGGGCTTATAAATACAAAGCTCATGGCATCATAGAGAGGATTCAGATTCTAATTTTCCAGAGAAAGTATTTGTATATTGAGAGAAATATTGTATTCTTTTCATCTGCACTGAAGAAACTCAGTTGACTCAGGTTCATTTGATCTTTAGTGTAAATTCATAATCATAACTCTAAGTGGACTAGGCTATTACCAACACATTGGGGCTGAACCACTATAAAAATTGTCTGTGTCGTATTTTTCTCTTGAAGGTTTTTTATTGTTTTGACGTCTACACGTCGTTGGCCAAAAACGCGGTCAACAACAGTGTTATGTTCTTTCCAGAACATTAGCAAAGTAGATAAAATCGAATGTATTTGTTACATCAGACAGGACCGATATTGACAGATTATAAGATAAGTAAACATACCGTTATTATCTATTCTAGTAATATCATATAGTTGACCATAGATCAATTCAATCTAAATTCTGAGTGGTTAGTATTCTAACTGATTGTATTATTTGAGTTATTTGACTTGTTCGTTACCAGCTTACCCTACGGACTAGCCCATACTTATATCTTGGGAACTCGATAGTATAATTGAGTGGGAGTATTAATCATAAATATGAACATCTATAGCTTCGGATGAAGAAGTGAAACGATGGTTTCCTTTTAGTTTGGTTCAAGGTGTTAACTGATAGAGATCTCATTTCAGTAATTAAATTAGTTTACTGAAATATCATTTACAAGGAACTAAGTGTTTTAAGAATAAAATACAATGAGGGGTAAAACAATATTTTAGTCCTATCTCATTGTAGACCGTCTATAGAGGATTGAGTGACAATTATGGTTGTAACAATGGATAATTAATAGTGTATCTATATTTGTTATAGAGCGTTCTATGAATTCAAGAGTGCAATTTCGAGTCTTTAGTGTAGTCACGAGGAATTAATAAGTTAGTAAATCTATTTGTTAGATTTATGATAACTTATTGGAGCTTGATTTCATAGGTCCATGGTCTCCATTGTACCTTGGATAAAATCATCTAGATAGTCTCAATTAATTGATTTAATCATCAATTAGAATTATCAAAGTTGACCAGGTCAATTTTCGATAGTTTCACAGAGTAATGTAATTTTGAGAAAAAAAGATAAATTATGGCAGATTTATTAATTAAGATAAATTGGTATATAAATTAATAAATAAGTTTAAATCAAGGTTCAAGTTATAAATAATTAATTTGATAAAGGATTTAAATAATTATTTAATTAATTAAATCAATAGAACATAATACAAGCCTTGATTTTAAGTCTAATGAGCTTATAATCAAATGAGAAATTTCACGAGCCTATAGTCCATGATAATTTTGACCTAGGGCTTCAAAATGGCTATTATTTCATTGGTTTTTTAATTAAATTAAATGGCCTAATTGAGTCTATAAAATGAGTGCTTAGAGAGAAGTCATCAGTTAAGATTTCTGAGATGACAGATAAGTTTAATCACTGGTTTTCTGATAGTTTTAGATTCTCTCTAAACACAAGTCTTTTTCTAAGCCTCTTTGTTATTTTCTCTTCCTCTCTCTATATCTATCTCATATGTTGAGAATTGTCCACACTAGTCTAGGTGGTTCTAAGGATAGATTGGAAGATTGTGAAGAAAATAGAAGATCGGTTCAGTTTCTTGATAATACTCTGCGACAAAGAGGATACAAGAGTTAGAGAAACTGTATGAAGGACTGTTTCATTCCGCTGCGTATATTGTAAGTATTCTATTCTTTGTTTCTCTTTGAATTCAATTTTAGAAACATGTTTTAGGCTATCTCGTATTAATTTGTTTAATATTAGATATACATGAAAATAAATAAAGATCGTGTATAAGTTTTCCTAACAGAACAAGTTTTACAACCTTTGTCAAAAAGCTTATTTCCCCTATCTCAAGCACTAAGAGATTCTCTCAAATGGAAATAGCTCTCTCGAATAAACAAGCATCTAGGTGATTTTTCTAGCCAAGTGCTCTAGTAGATAGAAAATAGTATGTCTTACAAGTGAGCAATAAATTCTTATTTATAGAGTTTTGAAACACGCTTTAAATTTCAAATTCCATCAACCCCATGACTGTTACCAATATTTAATTATATGTTTATGGAATTAAAAATGAGTTTTGGGAGTTACATGAGTTGTTAGAACCGTTCAAAGTGGAAAAATGAAATTGAGTTTGGCTGCCAGCTCCTTTAGCCATGGCCAAAACTATTCGTGCCCGCGGCCACAACCCAATTTCAGCACATCATTTTTGTGCAATTTTCCAAACAGCTCTATACTCTTCCCACATGACTTTGTAACCCCCAAACACATTATAGGGTTTAAAATCATGTCTCCAACAACCATATCTCTTATGACTTTGACAAATTCAAATCAAAATGTGTAACATCAAGTCTACATATTATTGGGTAATATTTGGGGGTTATAAACTTGTAACTGAATTTGTATCTCCAAATATATTACATATTTGAATATTCACATATATCCAAATATTGTAACTTTCTTTTATAAGTTACAATATGTGACACTCATTATCATATTATTTAATCTAAATATCATATTATAAAATAATATAACACCAATATGTTTAGCTCCCCTTTGTAATAAGGTGTAAAATTAATATTAAGTAAAATTTGCGACAAAAGTCACTTTATAGTGTAAAATGTTGTACTTTAGTCGCAAAGTAGTTTTTTTGGCGACAAAAGTCACTTCTGTCTGTTTTTTGGTGTAGCCACTTGTCATTTGTCGTTAAGGTAGTTCAAAGAAGAAAAATTTGTAATAAAAGTCAGTAAGTAGATTAAAAGGGTGAACTTAAATCACTAAGAGCACTCCCAATGGATGCTCTACTCCATCCTTTAAAATATCTCTCCAAAACACACACTTTTCTATTTTACCTTTAAGTTGTACATTATACCATACATCAAATTCTCTATATATTTCTCTACATCATTTAAATATTATATCTTTAAACATATTTTATAAATTAAAGTAAAATAAAATAATTAAAAAAGAACAAAGAAATAATAAATATATATACTAAATGGAAGAGAGAAAGCTTGTAAAGAAAAATAATAATATTAAAATATTATATAAATGATATGTAAATGTTATGTAAATGTAGATATGAATTAATTTGAGTTTGTGCATAGTTGTGATGGAAGATGCTTTCGTGAGTTTTAGCTAAATATTATAGAGAAAGTGTATTAGAGCACTCCTATCCGGTGAGGTATATTACAAAAAACTGTAAAAAAATAGCTAAAACTAAGAAAAATGGGTATCCATCAGATGATGTATTTTACAAATATTTTTAGATAAAGCTACAGTACAAATCTATATCTAAGTACACTATTCATCCTGCAACCCAATATTGTAACATTAAAATATATAAGGATATTATTGATAGTTATAAAAAATATTTGAAATGAATAAAAAATGTTTGAAAATATAATATTTAAATGATATAGAGAAAAAAAAATAGAGAATCCGATGTATGGTAAAATATAAAACTTAGAGGTAAAATAAAAAAATGTGTATTTTGGGGAGGTATTTTAAATGATGAAGTAGAGCACCGGATGGGAGTGCTCAAATACACCACCAAAACATTTTTTTTTTTATATAATTTACCTCAAACTTTTACATTATATCATACACCAGCTTCTCTATTTTTTCTCTACATCATTTAAATATTATATTTTTAAAAAATATATTATTTATTTTAAGAAATAAAATAATGAAATATGATAGTATCACACTCATATATATATATATATACAAAAATTTATAAAAAAATAATAATAAAATAGTTATAGCTTTATGAATAGTGTTTCACTATATATAGAGAAATACTATTCATTTAGATAAAAAAAATATAACTTTACATCATCAATTGGAAGACTATTTAACAATTTTTTTCTCTATATTATAAAGAATTAGACATTTTACCTCCTCCATTGGGAATGCTCTAAGTAATTTTTTTATCCATTTTAATTTTGATTTTTTAAACATTTCAAACATCATTAAAATTTTAAAAAAGAGTTTCTAAAATTATTTAAATATAATTTATAACATAAAATAAATCATTTAAAAAAGTAAAATTTATTTTAAAATTTAAATAACATCGAAAAATTCAAATCAAATTAAATACAATTGTAAAAAATCTAGTTAAATGATATATTGATAATCAAGAATGGAGAGAAATGGTTTCGATGCCCTAATTCACCAAACTAAAATTATAATTCACCAAATTAATAATTCGGAACAAAAACACAATTATTATGCCTAATAACTATGTTGTCATATTTAAAATTGGATTAATGAAGTTCAATTCTTCTTCTTGATCAAAAAAACTATGTTGTCATATTCTATTTTTTTTTATCAAAATTGGATTTAGGGGTCTATTAGAATAATTTTACAAAACACAAGGTTCAAAAAATAATTTGTCTAAATATAGAATCCAAACAGGTAATGACACAAAATAGAGAATCCAAAAAATATAAACACAATTTTTTTAAATGACTTTTTTTTATAAAAAAAAGTAAGTTATATTAAGGGTTTTTACTGGCGAAAATACCCAATGTTTATACGTTGTTCCACTTTTACACCCAATCTTTATTTTTCGCGGTGAATATACCCAAACCCACATGAATTGTGTTTCCGTCACTACTTAACCCCTAATAGCGTTAAAAACGCTTACGTGGCCGGTTGCGTGTACATACCCTGACACATATGCTTTAAAATATTAATGGCAAAAAAAAAAGTTCCCAAACCCCGTGAGAACCAGTCTCCAAGAAATAAACAATCTGCAATTTCCTCATCAGAGCCATATATGTGTCTGCGTTGGTCATGGCGAAGCTGCAAGAACTCCTGCCACCGCTTTCTGAAGACAATTTTGGTCAGACAGGGCCAGAAATTGAGTATGTTGAAGCGTGAGAAGTACAGCAGCATTCGACGTTGGACGGTCTCGATTTCTTTGATCTTAGACTCCTCATGCTTGTCACCGAAGCGACCAAGAGGCAAAACACGGCGTACTAGAAGTGATCTATTACGCGAACACCAACGGCGGCGCTTTGAGCATCGGATTCGAGACGTTTGAGGAGAATATCGAGAACCCATTTGCGAGCGCGAGAATAAGACTTGACCGGAGAAGGGTGGAGGATCTCGGAAGTGATGTTGCGGCGGAGGAGGCGCCAGGTTGGGCCGTACCTGGCGGAGCTGATGTTGTGCTGGTTTTTGTTGAAGATTTTAGTGGTGGGGAGAGCGGAAGGGCGATCGGCGAATATGGCGCCGTTGTGGATGAGGGCTTGGTGGGCAAGGTGATGGTCGGCGATGAAGACGGCGGGGCGGGAGCCGATGCGGAGAGAGACAATGGGGCCGAGGTCGGAGCTTGATGAAAGATGAAGAAATCATCGGAAGGAGATGTCCATGGCGACTTCAAGAAGACCAAGAGGGGTATTGACAATTTTAGTGTATATTATGGGGAAAATGTTTATATAGGAATCCCACTTTTTCCAGATTTGTCAACTTTCTTTATTTTTTCCAGATTTTAATTAATTTTTAGAAATAACTATATTATTGTAAAATTATATTAAAAAATCCGCATTAATGAAAGAATCCCATAAAAGAACCTTGAAGCCGTATATGGCCATCTAATTATGGATGAGCTCGAGGTCAGAGATGGATTTGCGGAGGGATAAGATGGTGCCGATTATGGGAAGGGTGAAGGGTCCCGGAGGGAGGGTTGGGCTTCTTCCGGAAATGAATTTGAGAAGGAAGAGAGGGATAATGATGAGGCTGAGCCACCACCAACCACCGCCACTGATTTCCATTGATTTGTTTTTCTCAATCTCTCAAGTAGCCAAATAATAATAGTGCTACTATTTGTGTCAGTTTGGATAGCCATACCCTACTCAACTTATAGCTTTGGTTCACTTCAATGTCTAATAACACGTATATGTGTCAGGGTTTGTACACGCAATCGGCCACATAAGCGTTTTTAACGCTGCTAAGGATTAAGTAGTGACGGAGACACAGTTCATGTGGGTTTGTGTATATTCACCGCGAAAAATAAAGATTTGGTGTAAAAGTGGAACAACGTATAAACATTAGGTATTTTCACCAGTAAAAAGACTTATATTAAAAAAAGGTTATAATATAAACGAACTAAAAAAAGCTATTTTACCAAATTACATCCAAAACTATACTAGATCCAATGCAAGAAATGAAAAAGAAATTCAACTTTACAATGAAAAAATACCTTTCTATTAAAGTTGTTCACTTATTGATATAATGATGATCATCCGACATGGAAGGAAGCTCATTTTTCCCCCAAAAGAATTTCTTTTCTTTTGTTTTTCTTTATAATTTATTTATTTAAAAAAAAAAGTTATTCAACAATCAAGTGGTCAGAATCACACCAAAAAAGTTTCTCTTCTGAACTTTATTTTTTTGAACAACTCTGCGTAAGAATATACAAGTGTTTAATTTTTATTTTGTTCCTTTTCAATAAAGAAAAGGAAAGGAAATTCCCTACAAATTCTTCACTAAAAAATGCAAAATAATCAACTCATCTAAAATATTTTTAAAATAAAAGAGAAATTAGCAAAAAAAAAAAAAAAAATCAAGAAAATGGTTTTACTTGACAATTGAAAATAAGGGTAGAATTCAACAAAATTGAATATTGAATAAATACTATTAAATATATTTTTTTGGTCAAAAATTAATATGAGTAGCGAGTGAATTGTAATAATTTGTTACCAAAAATAAAAGTGGAGTCTTATTCTCAATCACCTATTTTAACGTTTTAGTCAACTTTTGTTTTCAAAAACATATGTTGGAGTATTTTTTTTTCATAGCGTGTTTATTGTAGTCACGATAATCTTTTAGTAAATTTTTAAAAAATTTCAAATAATTTATAATAAAAAATACAAATTTATTTTCAACGTGTTAAAATTCTAAATAATTTACAGTGAAAAATACAAATTTATTTTCAATGCGTTACACTATTCAATTTTTTTTTTAAGATATAAAAAAAAAGTTTATACTTTTTTGGACCCTGTGTTTTATCTCATTATTTGTGTTGAATTCTGTGTTTTGACAAATTACTTTTTGGACCCTATGTTTTGTAAAATAGTTAAAATAGAATCTTAAACTCAATTTTGAAGAAGAAAAAATTGAATATAACAACACAGTTTTTAAGCATAATGATTTTATTTTTATTCTGAATTGTTAGTTTGGTAAATTATTTGTAATTTTAGTTGAGAAAACATTGACAAAAATCGAGTTTAGGTTCTATTTTAACCATTTTACAAAGCATAGGGTCCAAAAAATAATTTGTCAAAACACAAAATTCAAACAGATAATTAGGAAAAACACAAAATCCAAAAAAATAAAAAAAACTCAAATATGTGTTTTAAAAGTACAAAATTTACTAGAAGATTTAAAATCAAAGATACTATCGTATGAATTGTATTGTAAAATCAACGGTAGGATTGAAAATGACTACCCAATACAAATCAAATCATTCATGAGTGACCATATTACTTTTTTTCACAAATATTAATTAATTAATTAATTAAATGAATATAAAATAAAACGTTAACTAATGATAATGAGAGAGTAATTACATATAAATACTTAAATAGTCCTCTCAAAAGTCACCATAACGAAGCTTCGTGGAAACTGCCATGGAAGGGATGCAACGCCTTCACTCCTCACACCATTTAAGAACACTGCCTTCCTTCCTCTTTCTACTCAACAACTCTTCTCTCTCTCTCTTCTTCTTCTTCTTCCTTAGTTCTTTCCTTCCTTTCTTTCTCTCTCTACTTTCTCTTCCGCCATGAAATTCGTCAAAAACCTCAAGCTCAGCCCTAAGCGACTGTTTAGGTCGAGCAAGGCGGACAAGCTATCGCCTTCCAAGTCCGATCCGCCTTCATTCGGATCCGGTTCTTCCACGTCATCATCCTCGTTGTCCGACGCTTCTACGTCGGATAATCTCAAGTCCGGCCCTACCAACGGCGGTTCGGTCACTCCAACCAGCGTTTTGCGTGACTGGCCCGATTACTCGACCGACTCTCACTTGGAGCTCAACCAAGCTTTTAAGCTCATAGATCGAGACAACGACGGAATCGTCTCGAGGAAAGAAATCGAGGCGCTGCTCTTGCTGGTCGGCGGCTGGACGAGCGAAGTCGTGGCGACGATGCTGAGCGAGGTCGACCACGACGGCGACGGTTCCATTAGCGTCGAGGCTCTGATGAGCCGAGTCGGTCCTGCGGCTTGCGAGCCAGCCGGAGACTCGGAGTCGGAGCTGCAAGAGGTTTTTAACTTCTTTGATCAGGATCGTGACGGTAAGATCTCGGCGGAGGAGCTTTTGAGCTTCTTCGAAACCATCGGCGACGACCGGTGCACGTTAGACGATTGCCGGCGCATGATAGACGGCGTAGATAAGAACGGAGACGGCTTCGTCTGCTTCGAGGACTTCTCTCGTATGATGGAGCTTCAAAGATTATCGTAAATCATGAAAATCATGGTTTTTATTTTATTTAAAAAAAAAAATCAAATACTCGTGCTCCTGAAGATGTGTTGTTTAGAGCCCAAAAAAAAATCTCGTACTATTATTATTTATTTATTTTCTTTTAAATTTTCTTATTTTGTTGGTACAACGGCTTTTTTACGGTGAGAGATTAATCTGAATCGGAGTAAAGGCAGGTGATCGTACGGTCGTCAGAGGTTGATCTAGATGTTTGAGAAAATTATCGTAAATACAAGTGTCACGCGTGTACTGCTGTAAAATCTTAAGCCTGTTAGAAGCTGCCACGTGGTATTTTGTAAGGGTAAAAATGGAAAGTCACTCGTCCCTTGTAATATATTTCTCTAAATCGAATGATCAAAGAAACGCGTGTCGTTTTTGCGGGAGTTGTCGTTGTCAAGTCATATACAACGGTCCATGATTGCCACGTATTACAAGCATTGGATGTTTTATACAAGCCAAAGGTCCCATTCAGATTTGAATTCATTGTTCCAGAAAGTTTTTATCACAATCAGTCTCCTAAAGTTTTACTTTATTTGCAGTTCCATCCCTGAATCTCTATAATTTACTTTTCTATTAACCTAATTGGGGTAAAAATTTGCTTAAAAAGTTTACCAAACACAAGATGTAAACTAACCATTTGATAAAACATGTTTAAGTTATATCATTTTAGTGATGTGACAGAGTCAGAGTTATATCATTCTAGAAGAAGATGCCATTCGTTTGATGAGAAATAAAAAGGAATATCAAAAATTTGATTGGTTAAAGCTGAAGCAGTTACTTTCGAAATAACAGAAAGAAAAACAACAACTGGAATGGGAGAGTCAGAGTTGAAAAGAGGATTCCTCACTTCTTTCTCTCATTCAAAACCGTGCATGAGACTTTCATCTCGCACGGCTCCTAAGTGATAAAAAAAAGAAGAACTTATCTTCTTTCTTTTTTGATTACCTTCCTCGCGTATGTATAAAACCGAATCCATTCGATTTCTGTATAATATTTACGTGCATGATTTGGGTACATATATCGTTATTTTTTATAATTTTATATATATATTTTTTATATAATTATGTGTAAAATAGTATATGTTAAGAATTTTTAACAAACTCTTAAGAGCGTGTTGAAAATTTTTAATAGGGTGTCGGAGTTATTTGGAGGGTTATTTGGTAAAAAAATAATTAAAATCAGATTATTAAGCTAAAAAAAAACTATAGAAATAATGTTATTTTGTAAGAATAACTAATAAGTTAATGAGATACATAGTAATTGTTAGTAGTATTATTTTTAATATTTGAAAGTAGACTTGGTACTGCCTAGAATTTCAAGTTTTTGTTTTCTATTTTCAAATTGAAATGTGAAAAAGAAAATAGTCCTTATAAGTTATAAGCATGCACGTAGTACCAATATTTTGAGTTGTTTACGAGAATATACATATATAAGATAAGGAGAACATGACTCTTAGTGCTCATAACTTGACATTTGCAATGATGCCTTAATTGTTTTGTTTATTTGGAGGCCTGTCACATATCTCAAAATTGTATTATTAATATTAGGATTTATACATTTTTGTCTTATTATCTGTTTGGACTCTGTGTTTTGATAAATTATTTTTTAGACTTTATATTTTGTAAAAATGGTTCAAATAAAACCCTACACTCGATTTTAGTCAAAGTTTTCTTAACTCAAATCACAAATAATACACAAAACTAATAATTCAGAACAATAATAAAATCATTATGCTTAAAAACTGTGTTATTATATTTAATTTTTCATTCATCAAAATTGAGTTTAAGAGTCTATTTGTAATATGTGTTTATACCTTTTTGGACCCTGTGTTTTGAAAAATTACTTTTTAGACCCTATGTTTTGTAAAATAGTTAAAATAGAACACTAAACTCAATTTTGATAAAGAAAAAATTGAATATAACAACATAGTTTTTAATCAGAATGATTTTATTTTTGTTATAAATTGTTAGTTTGGTAAATTATTTGTGATTTTAGTTGAGAAAACATTGACTAAAATCGGGTTTAGGGTTCTATTTTAACCAATTTACAAAATATAGGGTCTAAAAAGTAATTTGTCAAAACACAGGGTTCAAACATGTAATGAAAAAAAATACAGAGTCCAAAAATGTATAAACCCTTGTAACATTTTACAAAATATAGGATCCAAAAATAAATTTTTTAAAACACATAGTTGAAGGTGCAAAAAAAAATATAAATCTTTGATATTATTATTTGATGACAAAATTTACAAAAAAATGCATCAATGGTTGACTAATTTAATTGTCTATTAAATCATTATGATGCTATGGTGGTCTATAAAAATTTATGTGCCACAAAACATAAAGGAATACACTGTTGCATCCTATCCTTGTCAATAATTATTAATGGATCAAAACTTGCATCTAAAATGTAACATTTATGAATAATTTTTTTTTAAATATATCTTTTTGTCATTATTTTAAACATTTTTAGCAAAGAAAAGTGGGATCTAATAGTTTCTCAAAAGGTGAAAACAGTCAGAGATTCTTATATGAAATGAAACTGTGAGCGCCCACTTTTATTTGGTTTAAATTTAATCTGATCATGACCATTGTCTCTCCTTTTTTTTTTTCAACAAGGGTTAGTTTTGTAACTTTGTTGTATATTTGTGTGTTTATCCCATTTTCATGGAGTATCAGCTAATTAATCAGAAGATAAGTCTTTTTTTTTAAAAAAAAATTATATTAGAATATGATGTGACATAATTAAAGATTATATCTCTTCTATATAAAAAAATTGCATATAACAGAAATTCTGAGTTATAATAATTTTTTATATTTTTTTATTAACTTTAACGAAATATTTTTATATTTAACAAAAGATTATAAATATTACTTAAACTTAAATAAATAAATAATTAAACAAGTTAAAATAAGATATTTTGAGATATTTTATAATGACAATTGTTTAAAAATAATAAAACCATACATTTTATAACTTAAATAAAATTTAATATCATATTAAACATATAATATATAATCTTTTGTTGTGACTGCCAAATTGAAAAGCTATAACAAACATAAACTTAAGCAAAAATAAATAAATTAATTAAAATAAGATATTTTAAAAATATTTTATGATAATTTAAATAATTAAATCATATTTATTTAAAAATAATAAAGACATGCATATCATTTTTCTATCTTATAAATTTTTGTGATAGTTTATTTTTTATCAAGTGATTGTAGTTTTTTTTCTTCATAAAATTCATCAAAGGATATTGCGAGATATATTAGCAACTAAAAATAGTTGATGCATATCTACTTCTGTCTATACTATTGAAATTCTGTTTTTTATGATTACCAACATAATTATTCAAATTAAATAATTAATTGTTGAACTGTTACAGAATTGTTTAAACAGACACAAAGACTGTCTGACCAGAAACCAGATATGTTTAAACAGTTTGACCAGAAGATAAAAACGAATATAAGGTAAAGAACACACGAATTTTTACGTGGTATCAGCAATCTTTGCAGATTGCTACTAGTCCACGAGCACTACAAGAAAGTCTAAAATTAGAGGCGGAACAATTAGAGGTGGACTTAGTCCGCTGGTAATGTACGGGTTATTAGCGGCAGACTACTGGGTCTGCCGCTAATAATGTGGAAATTAATAAAAAAAAATTATTTTTTTTATTAGCAACGGACTTACCAATTATTAGCGGCAGGTAGTCCGCTACTAATACAATGCCCGGGAAACGAAAGGGTATTAAGTTTCAAAATTATTAGCGGCGGGTAAATATCCGTCGGTAATAAGACTATTACCAGCGGGATATATTAATAGCAGCGGGTCCTGCCGCTAATATATCAATACCGGCGGGATATATTAATAGCGGCGGGTAAATATCCGCCGATAATAAGACTATTACCGACGAGATATATAAATAGCGGCGGGTCCCGCCGCTAATAGTTTATTACCGGCGGGTCCCCGCCTCTAATAATCTTACATATTAAAAAATTTGCACATCGTTTCGTCCGTCCCTCTCATTTCTCTTCTCTCCCTCTCTCAGACGCACTCTTCTCTCAGTCCTCCCCTTTGTCAGAGCACCACCACCACCCCTCTGTCCGAGCACCACCACCGCCCCTCTGTCTGAGACCTCCCTCTCTCTCTAACCCTCACTTATACTCTCTTTGACGGCGATACACATGGTAAGTCTCTCTTTATATCTCTCTTTCACACACACTCTACCTATCTCTCTCTAACTGGGTTTTCTAATATTTAGGTGGTGGTGGTGGTTCATAGTGGGGCTGTGAGGTTCGTGGGTTTGACCATGGCAGAGAGTTTGGCCACTGATGGGGTTTGAACACGGCATGGATTTCATGACAGTTTTCAAATTTTTGATGTTCTTAAGTTTCTTATGTTGTTTTATGAATTTTTTTTTATTGTATATGTTTCAGATTTCACATATTTCAGATTTATGATGTTCTTAAGTTTATTGTGTTGTTTAATAAATTATTTTAATGGGATTTATTTCTGGATTTTATATTTTTTCAATTTTGTTTGTGTTTTTATAAATTGTTTCCTATTTTAATGGTGTTATTATTTTATTTTTTTATTCCTTAAATTATGTTTATTTATTAGCGGCAGATTATTAGGGGCGGGACTGCTGGTATTAAATAAGTCAAATCTTTTATACCGACGGAGTCCCGCCCATATTAATCCGCCGGTAATACCCCTAATCACCGACCGAGTATTACCGGCGGACCCCCGCCGCTAATATGCATTACTGGCGGAAGCCTCCACCTCTAATACTTCTTTCTGTTGTAGTGGAGGCCACGCCCAGAGAATGAAATTTATTATAAGAATATTTAAACGATTGCAAAACCAAATTGACTTATACAAATAAAGACTCCCTCTTGAATTTGTCGCAGTTGTTGTAATCTAAACTCCTAATCAAATTTCTAAAGTGCTAAGATCTTGAACTCCCTTCAAATCACAACACTTGCACTTTTCCGCCCGAAAAGTGACTCACGAACAAGACTTCTCCCGAAGCTTGATGACCAATGTCCAAGTGTGTTCAACTTGCACAATTAACACAAAGAAAACAATACAGAAGTACACTGTAATAAACCACTAAGAACTTGTTGGACTAAAGTTCTTCACATAATAAAAAGTCTCTCTAAAATTTGAAAAATATTTGGAAAATAATACACCAAGAGAGATAATAAAAAACCAGCAACCTAAAGATGATTATATACATTTTAGAATCCCTTAAGGTCGTGGAAAACAAATCAGAAACCAATCAACCAATAAATGGAAAATCTTCCAAAACAGGAAAGACATAATTTATTCCAACAGACTGGCAATCCATTCAAACAGATTCATTGAATCTGGACAGTTTTTTAACCCAATTTCCTTAAATAAATAAGGAAACAATATATACATAATCACTACAAGCTGTACACGATTTCTGGACAAAATAAATCAGATCAAAAAATAAAATAAATACTAATAATTTCAATTTCAAGAAAAGATATTCTTTTATAGGAAATTATATATTTATTTTATTAACATATATATAATAATTTAATTATAGAAAGACATATCACAACAATACAGGAAACTACCCATTTTGAAAATACTCATTTAATTAATTTTGTCAATATTGTCAAATATGCCAATAAATGATTTTACAACTATGCCTTTTTCTATTATTATTTTATTTCTATTATTAATTTCTTTTTAAATATTATTGCATTTTATATATATGCTATGTAGCCGTGTAAATATATATTTATGTCAACGTTGTGTTTAAATGTCATATATGTAGAGATTATTGATGTAAATATTTATATATACTATAGAACTATAATTCATTCTATTATATATATATTTTAAAATAATGAACAATTTTTTATTAAAATTATAAACAATGTTTACAACTTTAAAACTAAGCAAACATGCATTGCACGTTGCTTCTACCTAGTATATATATATATATATAAATATATAAAAATGGGCAATTCTCATAGGGCTTCATTTAAGCCTTACCGGTAGAGCTCTCAGTGTTCTCGATCTGTGAATAGTTTTCGGCGCGATTTTTTTATAACCGCATATATTGTAGTTATTTAGAGCATTCTACAAATTTTCAGAAAATTCTGAATATTTTCACGGTCATAAAAAAATCATGTCAAAAACTATTTACGGGTCGAGAATACTAAAAAGTCAAACCAATAGTACTCAATACGAAGCCCTCTAAGAAAATTATCCTTCATATATATTTATATAATAGGCACATGGAATGTGTACATGAAAAGAACAATGAAGAAACAAGATCGAGCACGCATGACAGTATTGCGGGACAGAAAATAGTGGCAGAGGAAATTTCTATGTTAGTGGAGCTATACCTAATATATATGAAAATATATATAAATATATTTTTAAGAACTTTACATGTGGAAAGTAATATTAAAAATTATTCATAATTTTAGAAGGTCGTGATTTGGGAGCAACAAACATATATAGTATTATGAATAAAATATTATTATTAAATTTAATATCTCTTTACATATTCTATTTTAAATTTAAATATGTTCAACATAATATTAAATTTAAACAATTGTGTTATTTCGCATTAAGTACGTCAAACACGATATGTGTAAAAATAGAAATGGGGCGGTGACAAGAATCATGAGGCTCCATCTAAAAACCAATTGGTGATTAGTGGAGTTACACATGTTCTTATTAATGATTCAATATTCTAACACTTATTCCATGTGGGACACCATAGTCTAATATCCCCCCTCAAGATGGTGGCGATTTTTCGCTGACCAATCTTGTATAACCTGATCACAAGTGGCCCATTTTTTCAGCTCGCTTATTTTTTGGATCTCAAGTGTCTTTTCGCACTATGCGGATCTCATGCGGCTTGGCTCACTCTTTGGATCGGTGTGGATGGAATGCCTGCTTGGGAATTGGCTCTTGATACCATGACAAGAATCATGAGGCTCCATCTAAAAACCAATTGGTGATTAGTGGAGTTACACATGTTCTTATTAATGATTCAATATTCTAACGCTTATTCCATGTGGGACACCATAGTCTAATAGGCGGGAAATGCCTCCCGGGTAATCTTCGTCCTACACCTCATTTAAGCCCCTGTCCCCATCTTTGCCCTGCCTCATCCTCAACGAAGAATCCTCACTAGGATTGAGGACCCTGAGCTTTTATAAAAAATATATATTATAAAACACAATATAAATATATACAAACATCAAGAAGATGATCATAAATTAAAAATATATATATATAAATGTATGTATTACATATATAAAAAAAAATATTACACCTTGTATGCATTATAATAAAATAAATAGAAAATGCTAAACTATAATAGAGAGTGCTACCTCGGGCCTCACCCAATCTCTGCATTAGGGATAAAAAATATCCTATATCTCCACCCTGTTTTCTATTTAGCCGGGATCCCTACTGAAATAATTATCATCCCTACATAGATACTCCATAACAATATTCTTTTAAATTTATTTAAAAGTATAGACAATAGTTCATTAACTCTATAAAAGTTAAGTATATTCTTAAGCTGAAAATTTATTTTTATTCATTAGAATATTTCTTAGGGATGTGATTAGTCATGTCCTTGAAAAATATTATGGGGTGTTTCGTCTTCTTACATTTTGTTATTATAATTTAATGAAAAAGAAGATTAGGGTTTATGAATAATGCATAGGAAGTCCTAAATAATAGTATTAAATTATAATTTGAAAAAGATTAATGCAAATGGGGTTGTACATTAATTTCTTTTAGAATTAATCGATCTTCCCTAACTTTATTCCTTCTATATTTTCTATTCAATTAGTACAAGTCAATAATCAAAACTATTGATGTGATTTTTTATTTTTTTAAAAAAAATCATGATCGTAAGATTCCATATTGTGTTGGGTAGCTTAGCATCGATATTTTCATTAATTAATTTAATAAAATGTAGAATAATACCTGTCAAATACATTATATATTCACTCTTTTTGCTATATTCGTTTTGATCATAAGAATAGTACATGGAATGTCTTTTAAAATAGTAGTTTATAATATTTAGGCCTTTGTGTGATTTTTAAGGCATTTATTCTGACAAACATCAGTTAAAGATATTCTTTTATTTGATGTCGTTAATAATATATATTATGTATACCTTCTGTATTATAATGTTTCTACTTTCTTAAACTTAATTTAACATATAGCAAACAAACAAAAATATACATAATTTTTGTGGTAGATGAAACTCTAACCCTATTTCTAGTTAATTACTCAACTACAATCCACAATTCTTAAGAAATAAAAATAAAATGTATTAAAAAAAACCCAAAACCTATCCTATTAAGAATGGACCAATTGGTAGTATAATCCACAGAAAATCAAACCGGGCTATATGTTTTATATCCAAACTAATATATATATATATATACATATACATGGACAATTCTCCTATAGGAGTTTCACTTTAAGCTTTACCGGTGGGACTTTCAGTGTTCTAGACCTTTGAACAGTTTTTGACACGATTTTTTTTTATAACCGTATATATTGTAGCTATTTAGAGCATCGACGCGATTTTTAGAAATTTCTGAATAGTTTACAATACCGAAAATTAGGTTCAAACATGTTGTTGCACGCATGACTATTTTTTTTATGCGCGTGGAAAACAACATGTTTGAACCTAGTTTTCAGTACTGTAAACTATTCGAAATTTTCTGAAAATTTGCAGGATGCTTTAAACAACTACAATATACACGGTCATTAAAAAAATCATGCCGAAAACTGTTCATGAGTCGAGACCACTAAAGAAACTCACCGGTATGACTTAAAATGAATCTCCTATAGAAAAATTCTCATATATATAACAATGAATTTTTTTCAAAAGTATATAATTTTGATTAGAGTGCTGAATTCTTACCAGAACCAAGTATGGAGATTAGTTGTTACATTTCATTAGAGTATGATCAATCTTCAAAACCTAGTGCTTTACCACACAACCATTGAAGTTGTAACAAAAAATGAACCAAAATTGGTAACACTTTGTAACCTGAAACTAACATGTAACCTATCCTTATTCTCTAGAACTCTCTCAAAGATTGATAACACTCTATAACTCGAAAACCTGCAAAATGTAAGGGTCTGATTGGTTCGCGATTAGAAAACTGTATTTTCGAAAAGTAGATTCTGAAATGAAAATCTGAATTTAGTGACTAAAAACATGTTTATGAAAATATGATTGGTTCAATATCTGTAAACTGTTTTTGAGTTTTAAAAAACTGAATCTGTTATTGGCATTAAATTTGAAAATATAACATAAACTGAATATGTGATTGGTTTAGTTAAATTTGAATATTATTTGAATTTTATATATTTTATTCACATAGGTTGTATGATATTAAATATTGATTTATCAATAGATTTAATTAAGTAAAATTTAATAATATTGATAAATTAAAATTTAACAATAATGTATTAATTAAATTCATAACAATACTGTATTGTGGGTTTTTTTATAAATTAAAGTTACATTTTTTTAATTAACTAAACATATAAATATATATTCTTAAACAACTTTATTTAATACAAATGTCATTATTATTGAATACAAAAGTCTCAGATAATATATTATATAGTTATATGAATTTAAGTTGCATGTGACTAATTTTACTTTCCAAATGCATATATATATATATATATGTATGCAACGAGTACAACAAAGACTAATGTAAATCACTTTTATTTTTTGAAAAAGCAACAACAAAATAACAAAGTACTCATAGTCGGTTTTAGGCCTTTTGGAAAAGAAATTTAAAAATTGAGAAAACATGATTTTTTCATTTTCAGTTTTCCTTTATAAAATTAGGATAGAGTTTTGAATTTTATTTTAAAAAACAGTCAACCAATCAAAGATTAAAATGGGCCCCACATATTTTTAGTATTCCAAAACAAAACATTATATTTGAAATAGATACCAATCATGCCCTAATATTTCTTCTCCATTTGTCTATTTTCTTTCTCTTGGCCAACAAATGGCGGCTCCATCATTTTTTTGTTAAGTAAGACAATTTCATTGCAGCAAACCAACCAATACAACCAACAAAACTCCTCAAATAGGAGCCAAAACAAGCTAAAAACTAAACAAGTTCCTATACTAGTAATTTATCAAACCATTCTCTATCTATCGATTTATTACTTACTCTCACTATAATATCCTGCTTAATAAGCAAAACTGTACAGTCAATATGCCACACGTTGTACAATCCCACAACACCTCATTGCGCACCCTCCAAATATGGTAAGTCACAATAGCCAAAGCAGTGGAAAACACACCACGCCTGAACCTGGACAGCCGATGACCACGAGCCAACCAACGTAACAAATTCTATAGATTACAAGTCAAAACCTGCCTTCCTAACCAATCTTTGATTAATTGCACACATCTCTTGCTATAATGGCAGTCAAAAAACAAATGAGGCACATGACCACTAGTGACACACGCTCATGGCTGTGCTTTTTTTGCCCATGCAAGCCTAACCCTTCGAATTCGGCTGTGAGGTTTATGTCTTTATGTTAAGATTCTTCCTCCAATTATATAGTGTGACAATATATAGTATATATCTCTTGCCAAAACCAAGCACACAATTAAATCAGCTCAACTACCATTGACTAGAGCAAGATTTAACTATTTTGAAGACCGTAAAAAAAAATGAACATGTTCGTTGGAAAACTTCGCAATCCAAAATTTCTTCGACTCAATTCGGCTCTTTCTAGGCAATAGTAAGCTATACTGCCACCACCTTGAGACTCTCCATGTCATGTGCTTCAAAACCAAATGCTTCACTTTCGTAATTATCGAAGTAGGGCATGTCATTGCCGTAACTATGGTCCTTGTATAGTTTTGCCCCCTAACTTTTTTTTTTTAATAGCAAAACTTATTTTTGAACTATAGAAACAACTGAAAATGTCCCTCTTCTATTGCATTCTGATTATTTTTTAAATAATTTGCTAATGTAGTACTGACGTGACGCTAATATGACGCAATTCAAGAGTCACGATAGAAAATACATGCATAAATAGTGGTCTAATGATAATTTTTGGAAATGTCTCTGTATTTTTAGAGCTAATCTTTATATGTTTAGCACTAATAAACTCGATTTCGGCTAGCTTCAATTAATTAAGTATGCATTTGTACTCAAATTATGCATGTGTCTTATGATCATATTAGCAAATCATTTATTGAGAATGCAACAGAAGGAATACATTTTCAATGATACTCATAATTTGGAAAAAAAATGTTATTTGTCAAGCCAACTACTTCCCTATATACGAGGGTCATTCCTTTCTTTCTTTATTTTTTAGTTGCAATCCAAATAATAATAAAATACCAAACTAATTTATGAAAAAAATAATAATAATAAAAAATGTTATGAACAAATCCAAAATAACGTTATCAAATTTTTTGACCTCCCTACGAGTCTACCACGGTAATGAATATTTAATTTTCTAGCATAGAAAATACTTTATCCAATCTAAGAAAATTGTCTATATTAAGTTCAAACAGTTCCTAATAATCTCATTCTACACCGAAATGCATTAATTGGTTATTTATTTATTATTTGTTTTCTGAGCGAAAGATTAAGAAAAATATTACGTAAATTATTCGTGTGTTTCGGTGTTTCACGTTACGAGTTTATTTAATAAACCCTTTACACTTTTTCTAGTTCTACACCTATTAAATTTGAATATTTGTCAAGAAGTCATAAACATTATTAGTTATTAAATTTTCCCTAACTTTCCTGGAAAGTGAAATAATCGTGGAAAAAAATGGGCGGTTTGGCGTGGAGCGAAGCCAAATTCAGCGGATGACTTAGGAAAGTGATATACTTATACACTTGCATGTTCACCCCAACCAAACCAAACACAATACTTGGTACAATGAATTAGGGTTGCTCTGCCTCCAAACAAATCTAATTACTCGAAACAATTCAATTATAAAATATTAGATATTCAATTATAATTGGATTAGATTGAATTTGATTTAAAAAATTAGATGTTAATTAGATTAGATCGTTTATTAGATGACACACTTAAAATCTAATTAAGAGACCATCAAATATAACATTCATTAAAATATTTATATATATTATATTAAATATAAATATATTAAATTATAATAATTTATATTAGTTGTCATATAATATATCTTATTGTGTAAATACCTAATGTTAACGACTTAATGTAGTATTATTAGTAAATATAGTTAGTTTTTTTTTATATTTTTAATATTAAAATTCATGTTAAGAAATAAAAAAAATTGATTAAAAAAATCTAATTATAATTTGATTGAATTAGATTTTGAAGTTAAATTAGATTGAATTAGATTGGATACTCATTTATGACATTCAACTTGTATTAGATAAATATTGATCGGATAGGAAGAACAACTCTAAAACGAAGTAAGATATTGAGAGTTGTTATTTGGTACCATAAAATGCCTAATACCACATAAAATGATACTATATAATTAATTAGTGATATTTTATAATATTTATTAAATTTAAATACATGAGACACAATATTAAATTACGCATACATCTAAAATTCGTGGTAGCAATCATCGTAAGATATACGTCCCTTTTTATATATAATAATATTGATTTTGAATAGTGTACCCGTGTTTGGACAAGGAGAAAATCGAGTGTATATATATAAATGGGAAATTTGATTAATCATACTTACATTAGCTTAATAATTAAAATTTGAACCAAAGTTAACCACCATATGATATCAATGCTCATCTTTCATTTAATACCAAAAATACCCCTCTCATAACACCTTTCCTCTCTATTCTCCCTCTTCCTCTCTACCTCTCTTCACCATACCTCTCTTCACCATACATTCTCTCTCACTCTCTCTTCACCATACGTTTTACACACAAAATTTTTATACTAAAATCTTGCAAGAAAGATACACATTCGGACATTGTGGATTGTTTGAGGAGAAACACCAAGCTTTGTGTTATTTTTGCTCATAGTGAAGATATTAAATGGGTAAGTGATTTTCTTTGATTCTTGTTGTTGTTGGTTGCTTTTATGATTCATAATGCTGTTTATATGTTGGATCTATAGTTTGTTGGTATTTTTTGCTGTTTTTTTGGGTGAAAATCGTGTCATGTGAAAATCTGCGTTTTCTTGGGTTCCCTGAGTTTTTTTCTAAATGCCCGATAGTGTCCGATAGAGACCCGATACAGGCACGATATTTGTTGAGTTTCAAGGTTAGGGATGAAGGTCCGATGGCAACCCGATGGTTGCCCGATAGTTTGGTTACCCGATGGTTATAAGGGTACGATGGCTACCCGATGGTTGCCCCGATTATTATTTTAAATCTACACATCCTTTTAAGTACGATAATGGATCGATAGTAGTCCGATATATGCCCGATAGTTATTATTAAGTTACTGCTGACCTAATAGTACGATGGTACTCGATGTTACCCGATACTTGCCCGATATTAGTGTTTTAAGTGATCAAAAAACATAAATAAAACTTTGCCCGATACCGCCCGATATGGCCCGATACTGGTACGATTCCCAAACATTTGAACTAAATTTCGACATTTTGTTGCCATTTACTGATTTTTTTTCTTTGTACATGATAGGGTCAACTTTGTTCGCGTACTTAATGTATAATGGTGTTTGGGAGCGTGAAGGTAGAGATTGGGTTTTTAATGGAGCCGAAAATTTAACGTTCGAGTTGGAGAAGGACATAACTTACTCACAACTTGTTGAACTTCTGTACTCAGAGCTGGAGGTTGACAAAGTGCAGTATGACCTGAAATTAGAAGTGAATTATAAGTACATGAAAGGGTTAATGTATCGGCCTGAACTTATAAGGAATGACAAGGGTGTAAGCTTATATTTGTCAATGCTTTTGAAGAAGCCAGATGAATTTGTTCCCCTTTTTGTGACTTTGGTGGAGAAGAATATCATTGTTTATCGTAATCCTCCACCAAGTACTGTTAAGGATACTCGTAGTGAGGTTGGGACTTATGTTCCAGAAACAAATCCGGAGGTGCTGGTAGCCACTGCTGTACCTGAATCAAACCCTTTCATACCAACAGTTGACCATGTAGCACAGATGCCATTTCATGATGATTTTCCTGATTGTCCTGACCCTGAAAATGATTTTGAGGGCAATGACGACCAAGAAACAGAGGTCCGTTCTCAAGCTTTGAGCCTGAGTCCACTGTCGTACCAAATACCGAGGCAAACAACATGTAGAAGTAGACCCCGTAGAGAAGATCGCCAAACACCTGGTACTAGTAGTAGTCGTCCAGACGGAACAAATGATGCTAGAGAATTTAGTGATCCACTCTCTTCTTCGACATATTATAGTAAATTCAAAGCTCAGATGTTTACAAGAGAAGACATTGAGGATAATAGTCACTATATATCTATGGGTGGCACATCGGGCGGGGAGATTCATTTAGGAAAGTTTTTCAGAGACAAGGAACATTTAAAAAAGGTTGCTGGCTTGTTTGCAATGAAGAAGGGATTCGACTTTATAGTTAAGAAGTCTGGTACTGATGTTTGGTATATTACATGCAAGGATCCTGATTGTGGGTGGAGGTTAAGAGGGAAGAAGAAGCAACTTTCTAACATGTTCGAGGTGACAGCATTTGAAAATGTACACACATGTTCCCTCGATGTTCGAAAAAAAGATAACCGTCAAGCATCACCTTTGGTAGTTGCCGAACTGATCAAGGATAAATTCTCAGTTAACGGTTCAGATTATTTAGCCTCCAAAATAAGAGAAGATATGAAGAATTCTTTCGGGATCGAAATGAGTTATGAGAAGGCTTGGAGATGCAGAGAGAAAGCACTCCACATAGTTAGGGGTACGCCTGAAGCTTCATATTCGAAGTTACCTGGGTACTTGCACATGCTGCGGTTGAACAATCCCGATTCCATTACTGATTTCAAGGTAGACGAGGGTCGCTTCAAGTATTGCTTTTTTTCTCTGGGTGCTTGTAGGCGGGGATTCAAGTTTTGTCGACCTGTTATATGTATTGATGGGTCCTTCTTGAAAACTAGGTATGGTGGCCAAATGTTGTGTGCCGTGGCATTGGATTCAGACAGCCACATATTTCCGATTGCTTTCGCAATGGTTGACAGTGAGAACCACGACTCTTGGACCTATTTCATGAGGAAGTTGAAACAAGCGATTGGTGATGTTGAGAACTTAGCATTCGTATCGGATAGGCATCAAAGCATTGTTCATGCTTTGGAACTTGTCTTCCCTGATGCACCCCATGGCGCATGCTACCACCACATTATTATGAACGTGGCTAGCAAGTTCAAGACTGATTGCTTCACGGATCATATTTACAGTTGTGCATACTCGTATAAGAAGACAGATTTTGAAAGAGAATTTGAAAAGATAAAAGCAATGGATGTTCGAGTTGCACTATATCTTGAGGGCATTGGATTTGAAAGATGGGTTCGTGCGTACTTTCCAGGGGACCGTTACAATGTAATGACAAGTAATTGGGCTGAAAGTTTCAACAGCAAAACTAAGGACGCAAGAGCCTTCCCGATCACTGCTTTTGTTGAATTCATCAGGTTTACTATTCAAACATGGTTTGCTACTCGAAAGGAAAACGCTGAAAAGTGTAGCACGACTCTATCACCAGTTATGGAGGGGGACTTGTCATGTCAATTTGAGAAATCTCGGTTCTTAAGCGTCGACAGAGCTGGACCTTATACATTTAATGTCCACCCCGGAGGAACAGTTCAGAGCGGTGGTATAGTTGATTTGGAGGCACGACAATGCAGTTGCGGCCTATTCCAAATCATGAAGATTCCTTGTCCACATGCATGTGCTGCTGCTCAAGAACGAAATATTAGCATGTACGCATTGTGCTCTCAATATTACACAAGAGAGAGTTGGAAGAGCACATATGAGGGGACAATTATGCCAGTTGGTGATGAGGATGATTGGGAATTGCCTGAAGACATTAAGAACATCCAAGTTGGAGTACCGATTGAGAAGAAACCTGTAGGCCGACCGAAGAAGCAAAAGGTCGGACGAATTAGGAAAAATCGATATCCTTCTAATGGAGACAAGGTTGTGATACAACGATGTTGTAGCAAGTGTGGTGGTAAAGGGCACAACAAAGCGTCTTGCAAGTACCGAGGTTAACTTGTTTTGTTTGTATTCTAGTTGACCTATTATGTTTTATTTCTGCTTGAACTAGTAATATTTGTTATGTGCTGGATTTTGCAGGTTTTTTTCTATTTTTTTCTCCATTATGAAACTCTTAAATATGTAATAATCCAGTGTTGGTTCGATAGTGCACGATGCCGGTACGACAATGCACGATATTGTTTGTTGTAGGATTATTTAAATGTATCTTACAATATGGTACGACGTTGCTCGATGTAGTACGATAGTTAATGTACGACATTAGGGTACGATAATGTACGATATTTGTCCGATAATGGTACGATGGTATGGTTTCAGGACTGTTCGTGAAATTTGTGAGGCAAGTGAGGGTACGATAGAGTACGATAGTGATCGATGATAGTACGATGCAAAGATTAAGCACATTAAAATGTAGTAATTACAAAAAGAGCAATCAAAAAAATTATACAATTCAAAAAAATTAAGACCGTTCAACATAAGTTTTGGTAGAATAAGTCTACACACCACCTTTGCCTAAAAAGTTTCATATTATTGTCAGTTACATTATCAAATGGTAGTTGTAGAAGCTTATGTTCAATATGCTCAATTACGTAACATCCGCAATCGCCACTGCATTAGAAAATAAACAATAATTTAATAAAGTTTTGTAATTAAGAAATAATAATTAATATGTGATATTTAATAAAGTTCACCTGGATTTTGTTTGCGGTACGAATTCACGTGGAATGAGTTTCCAATCGAAGGGTCTGACCTGACTCTCTGATGCTGTCAACTGAGGCGCGAGTATAACGTCATGGTTCTCAAATAAACCGGACTGTCGCAAGACCGACGGGAAAATGGTACACCAGTCAACCATCAAGCTGATCAAATCGTTTTCGGAAATTGATCCAATACTGGAGTCAAAGATGTTGAGCATCCACCCATTCAGGTCTGCCTCTACAGCTACCCAATGCATTTGGTCTTTCAAGAAGAGGGCAAAATAAATGAACTCCTTGTTCTGCCAACTCGGTAAGAACTGGACTGCATCACCCCTAACCAGGTCCAATATACTGTCATCCCAACTAAATCTAGAGTAGTCAGAACCTGGAAAAGCGTCCCACCGACCCTTCAATGATTCGGGAAAAATTGTAGGCATAACAACACATTTCTGAGGGTACACGTTAGGATAAAATTCTAGACGCCTCCTCATGAGATGAAATTCCGACCGTCGGGTGAGGGAGAGAGCAGCGTCGGGTGATGGTGGGTGAGGGAGAGAGAAGCGTCGGGTGTGAGTACTTATGTTGCTCGATGGTTTTGTGGGAGTGAAGAGTTGGGATTTGGGAGGGAACGGGAAATGGGCAGGGGAAAAGCCGAAAGGTACGGTTTTTATCAAGTTTTTTTATCACTATCGTGTACCATCGGGTACAATCGTGTACCATCGTACTATTGGGCAAGCATCGGGCACTTATCGGGTACCATCGTGTACAATCGTACTAATAGGTCTGCATTAACTTAATAACAACTATCGGGCATGCATCGGACTCGTATCGATCCATTATCGTACTTAAAGGGTTTGTAGAATGAAAATAAATATCGGGCAACCATCGGGTAGCCATCGAACCTTAATGACCATCGGGTAACCAAAACATATCGGGCAAGCATCGGGTGGCCATCGGACCTCATCACTAACCTTGAAACCCAACAACTATCGTCCCTGCATCGGGCCTATATCGGACACTATCGGGCATTTAGAAAAAAATTCAAGGAACCCAAAAAAACGCAGATTTTCACAGACCACGATTTTCACCAAAAAAACAGCAAAAAATACCAACAAACTACAGATCCAACATCTAAACAGCAATCTAAATCATAAAAACAACCAACAACAACAAGAATCAAAGAAAATTACTTACCCATGTGTATCTTTTTTGCAAGATTTTAGAGAGGAAAGGTATGGGATTTTGTTATGAGAGGGGTATTTTTGGTATTAAATGAAAGATAAGCATTTGTATCATAGGGTGGTTAACTTTGGTTCAAATTTTAATTATTAAGCTAATGTAAGCATGATTTATCAAATTTCCCATATAAATTTAATATTTATGGAGAAAATGACAAGGTGACTTTTCCCAATGATAGTCACGTACGAGTTTTGTCCAGAGCATATTGATATTTTCCGGGAAACTTCGTTTATCTTATCACTGTCAAAATCAAAATAGTAAAAGGACAGTAAAATATTGGCTGGACTTTTGTGGTACAAGTCATTTTGTTTGATAAGGCAAACAAGTGGAAATCACGATGTTCCTTAATAAAGGGATATTTGCCCCCCAAAGTAACCTAAGTTAGTTGGTACCTAAATATCAAAGTTAATATTTTTCGTTTATATTCTGATATAATGTGGTATAACTGTTAGTTCTCACTGTTTAATTTATCTGTCATAATCAAAATACCACAATTAAATAAATATTTACAATGAGAATATCTAATTTGAGAGATATTTACGACAAAAATATCAAATTTAAGAAATATTTGAAGTGAAAGTAGTCAAATTATAAACAAATTTTATACCACGTAGGCTGACTTAACAGTGACACAGACGACTACACTAAATTACACCAAAACATGGATAGAAGATATTTTTACCACAAAAAAAAAACTTGGGTACTTAAATACTACAAATATAATGATTTATGTATTTTCGCTGTAAATATCTTTTTATTAAATGATTTATAATTTTTTGGATAATTTTCGACTCATTATATGTTTGGATCTTGTATTTTGACAAATTATTTTTTGGATTATGTATTTTTTAAAATAGTTCAAAATTCAAATATATATCTAAACACGATTTTGATGGATAAAAAATTGAATATAACAACACAATTTAGACACAATAGTTGTGTTTTTGTTATGAGTTATTAATTTAGTAAATTATCTATAATTTTAGTTAAAAAAAAAACCTTAATCAAAATCAATTTTAGGGATATATTTAAATTATTTTACAAAACCCCCCAACAACAAAAAAATTATTTTACAAAACAAATTTTCAAAATATAATTTATCAAAATATAAAATCTAAACAAATATTATTATTATAAGAATTGGTTCAGAGAAGGCGGTGCATTTAAATAAGATCTGTATTAAATTAATAAAATTTTGTTTATGGATTCAGAATCATTTAGATTTTAGTGATTGGGTACTTGTGAAATTGAAAAGATTCATTTATTTAGATGAATTTTATTCGTTTTCGTTGTGCTATTTATATATATTTTTGAGTAATATTTTGATTTTAATTTATGATAATTTATTTTTGAAAATAATTTATGATAACTTTTATCAAGGATGTTTCACTACATAAATTTGGGCTAATATTGGTTGATTTTAGTCGCAATGTCTTTCATGTTTAAAAATTGATTTTAATTATAAATATATGAAAATGCGGTTATAATTCTTTAAAAAAAAAAAAAAACTACTTTTCGTTTTTATAACTTTTTTATTAGATATTTGAACGCGTTGTCTTTACTTCAAAATGAATTTACATGATTTTTAATACTTATTATTTAAAAAATACGGTGTCTTAATACACTAAAAAATATAACATTACCAAATACACTAAAAATATATTAGACATTTTTAAAATATATTAAAAATACGGTGTCTTAATACAGTGTTTGTTAGACATTTATCCAAATACACTAAAAATATAATGAAAAAAATAGAACTAAAAACATACCAAAAATTAAGTACAATTAAATTATAATATTACCAAAAAAAATAAATAATAAATAGCACAAATTTTAAAAATTATAGGGTTTATACTTTTTTGGACCATGTGTTTTGTCCTATTACCTGTTTGAACCCAGTATTTTGACAAATTATTTTTTGGACTATATGTTTTGTAAAATGGTTAAAATAGAACCATAAACTCAATTCTGATGAAGAAAAAATTAAATATAATAACACAGTTTTTAAGGAGAATGATTTTATTTTTATTCTGAATTGTTAGTTTGGTAAATTATTTGTGATTTTAGTTGAGAAAACATTGACAAAAATCGGGTTTAGGGTACTCTTTTAACTATTTTACAAAACATATGGTTCAAAACGTAATTTGTCAAAACACAAGGTCCAAACAAGTAATGGGACAAAACACAAGGTCTAAAAATGTATAAACCTAAAATTATATAATAAAAATATACAAATAAAAAGACTAAAAAGTTACTAAAAATCAACAAAATGTGAAGTTGGGGACTAAAAAACAAAATGTAGTATTCTACTCAATTTTGCAAGGAGAAGAGAAAGGAGCAAAGGTTTGGCCAATAGAAGAAAAGCCATTGCTGAAGCTTAAGTATAGTATAGGCATAGTTTGCTAGTGAAGCACTCTCCGAGTGAGTATTTTCAAGGGAAATGCTCAATATAATGTGGCCACAATCTAAAGCTATACTCGGATTAGTGTTATACTCAACATAATAGTAAGAAGAAGACTCATCAAACATAATTAAGATACTCTACCTTAGTCTATAATAATTTTAGATAATTCTTTGGTATGCCCTTACCGTAGGAGTGTTTTCTATTTCTGGTATTTGGTAAAATTATAACCCAATTTTTTTTTCATGACCGTGTAAATTATAGTTACAGCAGACATTCCACCAATTTTTCAGGAAATTCTGAATAATTTACAGTGCCAGAATCAGAGTTCAAATAGTCGATTGCACGTGTGAATGCATTTTTTTATACGCGTGGAAAACAGACAGCTTGAACTCTGATTTGAGTACTGTAAATTATTCAAAATTTCTTGAAAATTGGTGAGATGTCTGTTATTACTATAATTTACACAGATACGAAAAAAATAATTGGGTTATAATTTTTTAAAATACCCGAAATAGAAAATGACCCTACGGTAGGGGCATATTGTAGAATTATCCAATAATTTATTAGGCAAGGTATTCACTTCAAATATCCTAGTTTCCCTTTTTATATTTCAATTTGAATTCATAGCTATAAAAAAATAGGGAATTATCTTACTCATAGGATATTTTGCATGAAAAATGTTGGAACCTTTTAAATGAATTATTAAAAAATTGATACATTAGAGTTGTGTGTGATATGGGAGAAGTCCCACATGGATTTAGACGTTTTGGGGATTTTTCTGTGTATAAGTAAGATAGAACTATTTTGGAAATAGAATATACAAACAGAGAGTTCCTTTTGTTCTTACTGGGTTCTGGGTTCTACGAGAATTTTCTGAGAGTAATATTTTATAAAGGGTATATAAGAACGATCCTCTCGGTGCAGGGAGGATTCGTACAGAGACTGTTTTATCCTGGAGACGGCGTGGTTGATAGACTGCCGTGCACACTTAGGGCAGAGCCGCGAAACGTTTTAAAGAGAGCGACTTTGTCCGCGACTCAGCCAGAAAATATTGTTTGGTAATTTCGTTCCATTTATTTTACTTTTGTGGAATATCAATTTTAAGACGTTCTGTTCTGCTATGGCTGCGACCGATGATTTTTCTGGTTCTACCTCTGTTGATATTAACAAGCCATTTCGCTTTGAGGGTTTGCACTTTAAGCGTTGGAAACAGAAGATGCTTTTTTATCTGACCATGAAGAAGGTGGCGTTTGTGCTCACTGCTCTGAAGCCGGTTGTCCCTGAAGCCTCGACCGACAAGGACAATCAGACTGAACGTGAGAAGCAACAGAAGGACTTGGACTCCTGGGTGGAAAACGATTTCCTATGTAAGAATTTTATTCTTAACGGTTTATCTGATGATCTTTATGACTATTATAACTCAGACAAGTCAGCAAAGGAGATTTGGGAGGCGCTGCAAAAGAAATATGATACAGAGGAGGCGGGGACTAAAAAATACGCTGTTAGTCGCTACCTGAAGTATCAGATGGTTGACGATAAATCTGTGGAGGCCCAATCTCACGAAATTCAGAAAATTGCTCATGAAATTATCTCAGAAGGTATGGCCCTTGATGAACAGTTTCAAGTTGCTGTTTTAAAATTGATCAGTAAAAAGAATCTTGTGAACACAGGGTTTTTATGCCATCTAACATTTCACTAAATGAAATTGACTTTGTAAACAAAATCAGTTTTATAAATCTCTGTTACTGACATGTATAATTTAGTTACAAATTATTTTGTACATGTTGTTTACAAAAATGTCTTTCTGAAATTGATTATTTTTGTTAATATTGTTTACAAAAAGAAAAAGAATCTTCAATCTTTACCTCTTAGGCACTGTGTATTATTTTTGTAAAAGAAAAAAAAAAGTATTTTATTACGTATTTTTGTAATACGAATATATATCGATTTACTTTTAAAATTAATGTATTTTTGTAAATTTCTCATTTTTATTATTGAGTCATAAATGCTATTTTAATGGGCCTGGGCTAGGCCCTCTTACTTTCATTTCTTCACGCTCGTCTTCGTCTCAACGGCTACAAACCAACTTAACAGAATTGAAAAAAAGGCGGGAACAGAAGCAATCTTCGATAGCTCCATTCCAGTGCTTATAAACTCGTGTAGAATTTTCATCCAATTCTCCGAAAAACCCACTTCTCATTCGATTCCCTTCCTCACATGTTGCTCTGCTCCATCACCAAACTCTGCATTGCCACGCCTCTCTCCAAGTCCCACCTCCAATCTCAGCCTCTCGCCCTTATGGAAAGCTCGCCGATCTCCTCAAGAACGTCGTTTTTTTCTTTCTCGTCGAGGTTTGTTGTGTCAAATTGGGGTCTTTCCGTGGATGAAGATAAAGGTGAGTATTTGGTTTTGGCCAATTCAATTTTGATTGAGGCTAGCTCTTCGTGTGGTTTTGGAATATGATGAGCGGTTCAGAGAAAGTGTAAAAGATTACTTCTTTTATAGAAGTGTTTTATGGTTCTGCTCTGATGTTTTCTGGGACTAAGTATCCAACTTCCAATTTGTAATCACTGCTATTTTTTGTGTTACATAACATTGAAACAGCGCAAAGAAGGGAATGATGAGCACTTAAAAAGCTACAGCAGATAAAATGTGGACAAAGTTTGAAAAGTATTGGTCTGAGGTTTCTACAACTCTGGCTATAGCATTTATTTTCGACCCTCGATACAAATTGGCTTTTGTTGAGTTTTGCTACAAGAAGATTTATGGAGAAGATTCCGCTGAGATTTTCCATGTTAAGAACAAATTATACTCTTTGTTTGAAGAATACAAGTCAAAGTCTCCCCTTGTTCAACCTTCAACTTCTGATCCTTCAATGGACAAATTTAAGGCAAATTATTCTCTTTTTGGTTTTGATGTTCAATGTTCTGTGATGAAGGAATTTGAAGATATGTTAGCTGCTGAGTTGGGAAGCAATGTCCAAAAATCTCAGTTGGAAATTACATTAGTTTCTCTATATGTTGTTTTTGTCACCTAAGTTTAGTGTTTACATATACTTATATAACTAATGTAATTATTATACTTAGACATTTTGTTGTATATAAAGAGGGTGAAGCTGATTTGGACGAAGTTACAGTGGACATATTGAAGATGGGATTGAATGAAGAAGCATCACCAACCTGCTCAGACTCTGTTGGGCCATAAACTTTCTTTGATACTTGCTGGTTTTGACTTCTATATGAATTTGTCCGTGTGTTCCTACGTTTTCTCAGTTTATTTCTTCCAAGTGAAGATGAAACAGCACAATGTCTTTAAAGAAATTATTCCATGAGACTCTAAAGAGAGAAAAAAAAGGAATTTTACTGATACATAACCAGAGATAAAACATGCAAAAAGAAAGGAAGGAAGGAAACCTGTCAGACAACCGTGCGACCACCCCAGCTAGAGATCTACCTGAGAACGATCCTCTACAGCCGTGATCATCCGAAGAAGATCTAGCCGTTAATCACGCTCTGATCGCACTGTCATGATTCATCCACCAGGTTTGGTTTCCTGTCTCCTTAGAACTCAAGGACACAGAGGTACGAGCCTATAGAACAGATCCTGTTCAAGTAAGGTCGTGAACTGAAGACTTAAAGCTGAACTATAACTAAACTGGTTATTATATGTAGCTTATCGATGTGGGATACAAATGCAACTACAATAGAAAATGGTATTTGTTTGTCTTTCTTCCACGATAATATAATATTGGTTTTCAATATGAGTGAGTGCTCTACTATACTACTCTTTCTTTCTTGGTAGAAGGATTTTGTTAACCTTTTAGTTAGCAGCCTCGAAATATTATCTTAAACTGAAATAGGAAATTATTGTCATATTAGAATGTGTTATTTTTTGTGTTTTTGTCATATTTACAACTTAATCATACTTGATTTTCGAATCTAGTTTTGAGATCTATTTTCTTTTTTAGTAACTGGTTACTAACATTATAAGTGAAATTAGTAATTAGTTACTGATTTTACTTAGTTTTGTTGAATTTTGCTGATTTTTAACTTTATTGTACAATGTTTAGGTTTTAGTTACTAATTATTTTGTTTCTTAAGAGGTTATTGTCATAGTTTTTGGCTTTTTTCAGGTTTAGTAACCAACTAGTGTCATATTACTGAAATTATTAGTATCTGGTTCTTGTTATATTACTGGTTTATTGTTTAGTTGCTGTGATGTTTTTAGCTTTTGTTGGTTTCTCAAGTTTAGTAACTGGTTTTTAATATCTTTAGTTTCTGAGTAGTGGTAATATTAGTATACTAGTTGAAATGTGCTTACTGAATTAGTAATCAGTTGCTGTCTTATTACTAAGAATGCTAATAACCAGTTATTGGTTTTTAATATTTTTCAGTTACTGTCTTATTATGAAAAATATTAATAATTGGTTACTTTAATGTTTCAGTTAATTAGTAACCGACACGTCTTCTAAAAAATATATGTATTGTGCAGTAATTAGTTACCATTGTGAAATTGAAAAAGATCGATAATTAGTTACCATACCTTGACTTCAAAAATTGGAAAATATAATTTTAAAAAATGTGTCGACCCACCAATAATTATCATCTTGATACTTTTTTTCAATGAAAAAACATAAAATTAGGCTTCACAAAGGTTAAATAGTTTTACACAAGATACCATCTTATACATATCAGATGGAATAAAACCAAAATAATTAATGAAAAAAGTAAACTCATTTGGCTAAGCTATGAGCACAACAATTCAATTGTCTATTAATATAGCTAAAAGAGATGAGAGCTACAAAGGATGATGATGATGAATGAAGTAACTTGAGCTTGGAGAAGATGACGAGTAATAAAGTATAGGAGGAATCTTTGTCACTATGGCGCGAGCTTAGAAATGAGAACAATGATTTGGTTGGGAGGTGAAGAAGAAGATGATGAAGTAACTCGAGCTTGGAGATAATGATGACAATAATTTGGCTCGGACGTAACAAAGATGACATCGACAAGGTGGCTCAACTTAGGAAAGGACGACATTGCCTCAAAGGCAGCAACAAGGTGGCTCGAGCTTGGAAAGGACAAGTAACTTGGATAGGGGGTGCAAAGACAAATGTTGTGACTTCTTTTTTTTTTTTTGTAATTTTTTTTGGCTCACTATCAAGGTTGAAGTTACCAAACCACGCCTTGGGTCAAGACTAGAATATAACACACGATTCATTTAGACCATCTCCAATGTAAGATGTAAATTTTGTGTCAAATTTAGCACAAAAAACGAATCAGTGTTATTTGACTCAATATTTGTAATTGTGCTCCAATGCACAATATACAAATTAATAAAAGAAGTCAACAATTCATTTAATATTTTTTAATAATATACAAAAATTAATATTTTTTTCATTTTTTATTATAGACAAAGTGAATAAAAAAAGTAATATGATGTGTCATTAATTGTAAACTAATAAATTAGTGCTAATATAGTTAATAAAAAAGCGGCATTTATTGCTGGGCCAAATTTTGCCCTTATTATATCTTGTGCCAAATTTGATACAACTTTTAACATGTGACACATTTTTTAGAACATCATTAGAGCATCTCCAATGGAGTATCAAATTAGTGATGCATTGCTAAAATATAGCTCATTTTACAAAAAAAATACTCTAATGGTGTGCCAAAAGTTGTGCCAAATTTGACACATGCTAAAAGTTGGGTGAAATTTGGTACACAATATAGCTTGGTGCATATTTTGCATCACCATAAATGCTACACTTTTTTATTTACTTTTATGTCATTTTTATTATTTTAGTATTATTTTTATCTATTTACATTAAATGCTATATTTTTTACCTTATTATTTTATTATTATCTTATACAATCAACAATAAAATATAAAGAAAAATGATTACTTTTTGTATATTTTTAATAAATATCAAATTAGCATTAATGAAATATTAAATTTTACAACAAGTTTTACAACTGTGCATTGGAACATAATATTAAAAATTGTGCTAAATATATAATATATTGAATTTTTGTGACAAATATAGTATACTATTTATATTTACGATTAGAGAAGGACTTAGAGTGATACTTTTGTTAAAATGTGTTAAATATAAACAACCAACACGTTTGTGGCACTCTATTCAAGATGTTCTTATAATAATGTATATATTTTTGAAAGAAAGATTGTGAGTTTTATTAAAAGGATTCAACCGTGACAATATGTGAAATAGGCTGAGGAATAGAACCATCCCAAGACACGTGACAATTAAAGGAAGAATTAGATCTCACCTCTAGGCAGGGTCGGCCCTGAAAAAAAAAGTGGGCCTTTGACGGTTTTAATAAATTTGAAAAAATAAAATCTTTTGTATATGTAATTTTTTTTATGTAATTTTAAATAAAATTAAACTAATAATTTATATTTAATAATATAAATACATTCCAAACCAATAATTCATTACATAAACTTATAAATTTCAATATATTACTTAAATATTATACGTCTTATTTAATTTGGGAAGGGAAAAAGCTGCTGGGCGGGCCTTATTTAATTTTTTTTTTCTTTGAACACACTTAAACTTAAGAGTTTACATGATATTTTTGGGCCCTGGGTAGGGGTGGGCCCTAGGCACGGGCCTAGCCCGCCTATGCCCAAGGCCAGCCCTGCCTCTAGAGAGGGATAAAGCAACAAAGAGCCACCGTGAGTCTGAGAAAGTAAAATACTCATATCAAAGCCACAAGATCTTCATCATTATCTGCATGCACCGAGTTCATGCTATCACTCTCAATAATATAGCTATGGAAGAGGTCTAGTCTAGTTTGAAGCACTTCTAGCAGGACCGTACTCATGGCTAGAAGTTCGGCCATTAGAGGTGAACAATGAACTTCAACAGTCAAAGAAACAAGCCCAAATAACCTCACCATGGTCATGGTGGTTTCTAAGAACAGCCCCAATCCCAAGCCAGTTCGTGTCTTTAAACAAGGCCACATCAATATTAAGTTTCAATGGTCCAACGGGAAGAAGAGACCAAGACGTGGTATATGACTTGTCATATATTCAGTTAATAATGATCTAAAAAGGCCTTGTCAAATGTTATATCTCAGAATAACATAATAGGGTTTCTAATTTCTACTAACATATATAATATAATCAAGTTTGTATATACAATCTCTTCTCTTCATTCCAAGTCCAACAACAAGTACCAAGGTATATATATTAAGTGCGTCAACGTTTTCAGTGGCCTAGGAGACCTCAAAACTTGCTAATGTATTATTAGCATGACTAAAGAAGGAAACGGTTTATGATAATTAGTGTACCTACCAAAACAACAGGACGTTTATCCCACATCGATAGAATTTGTCATAAATAAATCTTTTTATAGTTCAGATTTGAGTCTTTAGTTCACGACCTTACTTGAACAGGATCTGTTCTATAGGCTCGTACCTCTGTGTCCTTGAGTTCTAAGGAGACAGGAAACTAAACCTGGTGGATGAATCGTGACCGTGCGATCAGAGCGTGATTAACGGCTAGTTATGGTCACGGCTGTAGAGGATCGTTTTCTGTCAGCTTCTGCTGGCTGGGATGGTCACACGGTTGTCTGACAGGCATATCTTCTATTTTGATATTGTAACTTACCCTAACTTACTAACAATATATGTTTGTTACATTATTTCTCAATAGTTCATTTTGTTTGGATTTTAAATTAAAATGTTAAAAAGTAAATACTGAGAAAACGAAAGCAGAGAAAAATAACAACTTTGCTTCTATTGAAGTTGTATTTCGTGTCTTTACAAAATGAGTGAGCTTTTGTTTTTTTTTTGGTAAGTGAGTCAATTGTATGGCAAAAAAGCAAAAAATACAGCAGTTGGATCAGACTAGACAGCAACTCAACAAACTAATTACATCTCAAATATGGTGTGAAACCAAGCTAATCATCAACACTCACTCCTAACAAACCTGTGTAAAGGATTCTATTATAGATATCCAATTTGATCATATATTGAACTACCAAACTACACCATCCCAATAAGCTATATTTCTAACTCTCCATATATTATAGACAAGGCCGGAAAGATCAGCTCAACACACTAACTTCTTGAATCTACTCAGCTTGCTTTTTTGATCCCTTTAAAAATGCCTTCAACTGTACAAAATTGGGTCCGAACATTCATCCACGCCAAAATGCTTTGAACACAATGAGTACTAAAAAAACAAGCAAAGAAGAGATGATTCTGAGTTTCCTCCTCCAAACCACAAATGCTACAGCAAGGATCTATGCTCAAACCAAATCTTCTCATTCGATCCTTGGTTTTCAATCTCCTTAAAAGACAAATCCAAGTAAAGATTTTGTGTTCAGGAACACTTAATCTATTCCAAATATCAGCATAGGGAAACTTGGTTTGGTTGACAATGAACAAAACTTTATAGATTTCAGAGATGGAGTAGGAGTTTTGCTCAAACCTTTGCCTTGATAAACTGCTTTTGATTTTCCCTTTAATCAGCACAACCTGCTGCCAGTGAGCTGTTGTTTATATAGACAGCTTAAACAAGTTGTTACAACAACTAATTTGGTTCAAGCTAAGTAAACAACTGAAATTATTTAAAGTATTTCCCAGCAGTAAAATATAACTAATCAAGAAACTTAAGTTGGCTAATGCAGTTATAAGAGCAACTAACCAAGGGAATCTCTAATATGAACTTGTGGTTGCTTCTAGTGTGATGAGACGCTATTTGGATTTGTGGTTTGTTGACACTTACTGATTTTGAATAGGTCTTAAAAATCATAACTTGGGGTGATGAGACTGTTTTGGGATTTATGTTGGGTCTATACTTTGCTGATTTTGACTTTATATGAATTACTCTATGCTCCTACGTTTTCTCAGTTTATTTCTTCCAAGTGAAGATGAAACAACACAAAAGTCTTCACTGGAAGTATTCCCCCACTCTTTTTCCTTCCATTTATTATATATTGTGTTATGTTAAGGAAAAAAAAAAGAGATAAAACATGCAAAAAAGAGGGAAGGAAACCTGTCAGACAACCGTGCGACCACCCCAGACTAGAGAACTAGCCGAGAACGATCATCTACAGCCGTGACCATCCGAAGAAGATCTAGCCGTTAATCACGCTCTGATCACACGGTCACGATTCATCCACCAGGTTTGGTTTCCTGTCTCCTTAGAACTCAAGGACACAGAGGTACGAGCCTATAGAACAGATCCTGTTCAAGTAAGGTCGTGAACTGAAGACTCAAAGCTGAACTATAACTAAACTGGTTATCCTAAGTCCCTTATCGATGTGGGATACAAATGCAATTGCATACATTAAATACTTTACTAATACCTTAAAAGATATTACAATAGAAAATCATATTTTGTTGTCTTCTTTCAACGATAAATATAGTATTGGTTTAGCATGATTGATTGCTCTGTTATAATCTTTCTTTCTTGGTAGAAAGATTTTGGTAACATAAACTATCTTAAAGCTGAAATAGGAATTAATTACTATATTACAATATGTTATTTTTGTGCTTTTTATTATTCTCATATTTATAACTTAATCATATAACTTAACTAGTTACTGACAGTCCAAGTGCAGTTTGTTCTGATTTAGAATTAGGTGCTGATTTTACTTACTTTTGTTGGATTTTACTAATATTTTACTTTATTACACAATGTTTGGGGTTGTTTAGTATCTGGTAACTGATTATTCTATTTCTTTAGTGGTTATTGTCCTAGTTTTTTTACCATTTTCAGGTTTAGTAACCAGCTAGTGTCATCTTTGTGAAAAATATTAGTATTTGGTTATTATTATACTATTGGTTTAGTTGTTGTGATAATTTTAGTTTTCCTAATTTAGTAACTAATTATTAATATTTTCAGTTTTTGAGTGGTAATAGGATACTAGTTGAAATGTGGCTACTGGATTAGTAATAAGTTAGGTTTCACTGCTGTAAAATATTATAAATCAGTTACTGTCTTATTATAGAAAACAATAGTAATCCGTTATGATTATGTTACTAGTTAATTAGTAACCAACACATTTTTAAAAAATATATTTATAGTGAGCACTAATAATCAGTTACCATTCTAAAATTGAAAAAATTAGTAATTAGTTCCAACATTGTGATTTAAAATTTTAGGGAAATATAATTTCAAAAAATTTATCAACCTACCAATAATTACCTTTTCCATGTATTTTTCTCTCTTTTATTATTATTATGAAAAAGCATAAAATTAGCCTTCAAAGAGGTCAAATAGTTTTACATAATTAGATAGAATAGAACTAAAATCATTAGTAAATAAAATCCATTTAGCTAAGCTATGAGCATAGACGACCTTAAAAGTAATTGCATCCTAGGAAAAACACAGAATTTGGGGCTTTTTTTTTTGTAAGAAATTTGATAAAACTATATGTATTTTAAGTGATATTTTTAAAAAGAGTAATGATATGTGCACCTAATATGCACTCAAACATTACACACAGTAACGTGTCACTGCTTTTTAAAACAGTGAATCCCAGTTTTAATAAATGTGATTGGCTAGGTTAAACTGTCACATCACTGTATGTAATGTTTGTGTGTATATTTTGAGTGCACATATCATTACTCTTTTAAAAATTGGGCCTTGAGCTAAATGACTCTAGGCATAGGCTAACCGTCTAAGCCCATGGCCGGCCCTCGCTACGAGTACAATAATTCCATTGTCTATTGATATAGCTGAAGAGATAGAGAGGGCTACAAAAGGTAATAATAGAGTAATTCAAGTTTGGAAATTATGACGAGTAATAAGCCTAGGAGGAATTTTTGATACTATAGCTCGAGCTCAGAAATGAAGATAGTGATTTGGCTAGGAGGTGAAGAAGATGATGATGAAATAATTTGAGCTTGGAGATGATTACAATAGTAACTTGGCTCCATAGGGTGACTCAACTTTCAAAAGGACAATAACGTTTGATAATACATTATAAATTCATTATTATAAAACTAAAATTTATGTCTCATATATACATAAATGACTTATGTACTTAATACTTATTAAATTTTATATAAAAAAAATATTATACAAGATTTTGAAGACATAAATTCAAAGACCAAATTACTAATATATTTAGATTTTCTTCATTATTTCTTGAAGATTATATTTTATTTTGAATGATTGGAGCTCTCTAAAATCATTAGTTTAGGCTGCTAGAAAAACAGAATTATACACAAAACCAAACGGTATTGCCGTGATATCTTGTACAATTTTGTTGTTCTTAATTATAACAGTTTTTGGCTGAGCTATTTTTAAATGGTAATGGCTATCAGTAGCAATACGACAATTTTACAGAAACGAATATAATCGAGTTTATACACAGTAAGAAAAAAAAATCACTAAATAATCCAAGTCCAACAAGTACCAAACGTATATATATATATATATATATATTAACATATTAAGCGCGTCAACGTTTTTAGTGGTCTGGGAGACCTCAAAAACAAGACTTTATCCCACATCGATAGAGTTTGTCGTGAACAAGTCTTTTTTATAGTTCAGCTTTGAGTCTTTAGTTCACGACCTTACTTAAACAGGATCTGTTCTATAGGCTCGTACCTCTGTGTCCCTGAGTTCTAAGGAGACAGGAAACCAGGGATCTTCTACGGATGGTCACGGCTGTAGATGATCGTTCTCAGCTAGTTCTCTAGTCTGGGGTGGTCGCACGGTTGTCTGACAGGTTTCTTTTTATTTTTTTTTAATTGCAATTTTATGTGTACATTTTTGAAACCATATCCTATCAATAAATATACCATAATAATCATTAGCAAAGAGGACCTAAAAGGTCAGTATTTGTTGGATTTTTGTTTTTTTGAAGCAGCAGTAAGTGTCTCCAAATTCTCCACAACTAATCTGTAGATTGTATTTGTAGAGATATTGTAACTTAGCCACTTGGCCAAAGCTACTAACAATATATGTGTGACAATATTTCTCAATAGTTTATTTTTCTTGGATTTTGTTCAGGGTTCTAACTGAACATTTAATAATAATGCAAACAATATAATAAACTATTGATTATATATGCTCGTGATGAATAAATAAAAATAAAAAAAATAAAACGACACACATTTACGTGGTTCAGCAATATATGTGTGATTATTGCCTACATCCACGGTAGCAAGAATTGTGTTCTTATTATTAATAGAAGATTACAATAAGGGAGCATAGCCCATCATCTTTATCGCTTAAAGAGCTTAGAGAGATTTGTGGTATAAATTGCTTTTCGTATCTTAGGATGTTTATTTTACTGGATATAGCTAGCCTGTAATAAATTTGTAGCAAGCTAGGTTATGCAAGGTTGGAGGATGCGTATATATATATTTTGCTAGCTAGGCTATGCAAGGTTGGAAATATGAGCAAGTTGGATTATGCAAGGTTGGAAACATATATGAATTTGTAGCAAGCTAGGTTATGCAAGGTTGGAAATATATCTATATGTGTAAGGGTGAGAAGGCGTGGTGTAGGTTATGATGATCAACCTAGTCTGCTTGAGAAAAGCTGACTTAGGCTAAGAAGAGCTAGTTTATGGAGAGGCACGCTAATGATGAGTATGGATGTTATCTTCCTTCTGTCTGTCCCATTGCTTCTGTTGGCCGTCCTTTTATAGGCCAGGGCTGCTTGCTAGAGAAGCTAAAATGTAACTTGCAGGAAAAGGCTAGAATGCAACACGTAGCTTGCAAGAGAAGGTTAAAATGCTACACGTGTTATCTGCCAAAGCTTGTTTATTTCTGCAAGCTTCCTTCATGGCATTCTTGTAATAAAGACTATGTATCATGGGCATTCTCATTATGCACAATTCCCTTTTTAACCCTGTCTATTATTTTACGCTTCAACATTAGCCCCCTTGCATGTGTGAAAATACTCGTAGCATTTTTATACATGCAAAGACTCTTCTTGATAGCTCACGTTTGCTGAGTGTCTCACCATGTTATACCTTGCTAAATGTCCATGCAAAATTTTTATCTATAAATAGGACATTGTATTAGTCTTGAATCACATCTTTCAAGCATTTCCCAATTCTTGTTGTGGTCATGTCTTCGGGAAGTAGTCCTTCTCAACCTTCAAACCTTGAATTCACTCATGACTTGAAGGATCTTCCTCCTAATGCTTTATCTTACAACAATGACTTGTGTAGGCGTGTTCATTCCTTAGAACGTTCTCTAGCGTGTTCATTCCTTAGAACGTTCTCTAGCAAACACTAATGATGTTACTCGTGTTAGGGAGTCTGAATGTCGTAACCATTGTCAACAGCTTGATGATTTCAATGATCGCTTAGAAGAAATGTCCTTTCGAATGGTTTCTCTGAAAACTGAGCTTCTCCAAGCTTATGCTACACTTTCTAGGAAAGATTCTGAACTGAGATGCATCCACACAGAACGTGATAGGGAGATAGAGCTTCTTCGCTCTTAATTCGATAAGGATGTAGAATTTTTGAAGAATGAGGTTCAAGTATGGTTCCGGCATTACCTTGATGTGAAGCATCCTGTCTCACTCGTTACTCCTAGCCCTTCTCAGTATTCTCCTATTAACAACATGTTTGAAGTCCCCATGTCAGGGTTAGATTTTCCTTCGTCTTCTCAGGGTGTTGGTCCTCCTCGCCCTTAGAAGTTTTTGTTCTGCTTGGAGGCACACATGGCTACGTAGTTTATAACCTTGCATGGATACTATGCTTATGATAAGCTTCTGACAAGCTTTTAGCAGACTCCTTTGTAATGAGCATATGCTCTTTTAATATTTATGAATAAAATAATAATGTGTGCCTCTGAGACTTTGTTCATTTATTTATATATATATTTTACAAAAGACAAACTAGTACCCCAAGCACTCCACCTATTTTCTTAGGTTATTCGCCTCGATTATAGATTTGTAATCATAACTTAGCAGCCATGCACACTTTTTCCATGCTTTAAATACCTACATATAGTAGTACTCTCATAACAGTATCCTTGTATCTTTTTTTTTTGTTCCTACAACAGTGCTCTCCAAATTCTTTCCCTCTTTTGTCTCTCTTTTTTGTTATGTCTTCTTCTTATTCTTCTCCAGGGAAAAATCAACCGACTAATGGGGCTACTATTCCCATTCCTCCAAAAAAAAGACGTTCATGCCATGACCCTAATATGAAATCTCAATATGAGATGCAGGCTGAACTTTTGACTACCAAGAAAGAGCTGGCTATTTTTAAAGGCCACGTGGAGTATTTATGTTCCTTGGTTACCATCTATCAGAATGATGATGCTAACTGGCACAACAAGTTTGTAGATGCAGAGAAGTGGAGAAGCACTCGTATTTCTGAAGACCTTCAGGATATTCTCTCCAAGCATGTTAGAGAGACTTGAAGAACCTAGCTTTTCTTAGCTTTGTTTGTTTTTTCTATTTCCCTTTGTTTTTTTTTTAGATCGATCCAACCCACTCTTACTTAGTACCATATTTTGAAATAGACTTGGTCTATTTGGCTTTGAAGAAGGGGATTTGTGTTTTGGCAAAATGAATGGTGTTTAGTTACTTATAACAAGGACTGTAGTTCCTCTTTTTTTTTTTTCCAAATAATATAACTATGTTGTTGTGTTTCTCATTCGCTCATTTTTTTTTTCAATTAACAATAATTTGAAATACCATATTAATTGATATTGTCAGTAGCATAAGCATACAACCAAGACATTTGGTTGACTGTATTGTGTGTGTGTGTGTTTTTTTTTTATGCATATATAAGCAGCCTGCTTCTTATTTAGGAATGTATTTGGTAGGTTGCATTTTATTTATAGGTTTTTTTTTAGAAATATATATATATATAATATGTAAACAAGGTGCCTCCTTTTTTTTTATATATATATTCATAGGTTGGGTGAGTATATGCATGTATATGAGCATGCTATATGTATATATAGCTTGCAACTCTTTTTTTTCTTCAAATATATTCTAACGTAAATATATATATATATATTTATTAGTATACAGATATATATATATATATAGGTATGTGGACCATATATATGAATTATTTTCAAAATATGAGTAGTTAAATACTTTTTTTTTTAATTTTAAATATGTGATACTAACAAAGAAATATCTTCAAAATATGACTTTTATCATATATATTTTGAAATCGAAAAAAAAAAATACATAACTTAAATAAAAACTATTCAAACTATATATATATATAAATGTAATATATATGTATATATAAATATATATATATATATGTATAACAGATGAGATAAAAAAAACAAAAAAACAAAATTACGTCCAACAAAAAACGTAACTGACTCGTCTCTCTCTATATATATATATTAAAGTGCATAACTAACTAAAGCATATACGCATATATATATATATATTAAATCATATATGCATAACTAACTAACTGACTCATATATGCACACACATAACAAATGTAAACGTAACAAATAAACAAAAAAATCTATATATACTGTAAACGTATGGTGACTTTTTAAAAAAAAAAAACATATTCATAATATATATATATATACTTATATGATTTCATATGGTTGTGCACATGTAAAAAAATCTAAAATGCATTTTTTTTTAATATCTACATAAGTTGTATATTTATATACAAGCTAAAAAATATCACATTTTCTTGCTCCTAAAGAAATTCTAGCCTCCCTATTATAAATCTACTTTCTTAGCCTTTTTTTCGACATAACTATCATGCTTCTTGTTCTTACTTTTCTCTCATATGGCCATACTCTATTTTAAAAAAAATAAAAACTCAGGTATCATTTACTCTCACGTGCATATATACATTATATATGCTTGTTGTATGTGTGTATATACATGTATGTGGAAATTTTGTAATATTTTTTTTATGGCCTATACACTTATATTATATTAAGTGCACACATTTATTTTATGCAACATATGTGATAGGTATATATGCTTTCAATGATAATGTTTATATATATATATTTATATATATAGTCAGATGTGTAATGACACGATATGTATATTTAACGAAACACAATTAATACCTAAATGATGAGATTTTTCATAGTTGGCATGATGAGTATGGGCAAATCTAACTTATATATAGGTGCCCATATGTAAGTATTGTATGTCATGTATCTCGTATGTATATGTGTTATGCAAGATTTAAATATTGTTTATATTATTATTACCTGGGTATATATCCAAGCTTGAGAATGTCCTATATGTTCTCCATTATATATATATATATATTTTGGGACAATTTGTAGATTGTTTCAATTTGTGTAATTTATGCATGTCGCTCCTTTGATATTTTCATCCTGTTGCTAAGACTTCCCCTATTTGCCTTCTCTTGTGTGTGTGTTTGTCAGCTTCATGGGTTGCAAAAGGAAAATTTCCTCTTATCATAATAGCGAGGAAAATATGTTACTTTCAACATCCTCATGCGAATCTCTTCGGAATAAAGTGTTTCCTCATATCTGCGAAGGAGATGGAGTTTACCTTTATCCAGATTCAACAAATGATCGCATAATGCCTAATAATGATACTCCATTACATCGTCGTTTCTTGAGGGATGAATTAGACGTTGAATATCGAGCTCGTACAGGTTTATTTGTTAAGTGGAAGGAGTGGAATCTTCTATTTCCACACGCTTTTATGCTGTTTTGAAATCAGTTAAGATTTTATCTTCCATGTGGTTATCTTCTGGCCTCGAAGTGTATCGCGATATTCCCAGCTTAAATCAATTGGTATCGCGCTGGTGCCCCACGACCCATACTATTTTAACGAACTGGGGGGAGTTTTCTATAACGTTGGAAGATGTTTACGCACTTCTTTTCTTGCCCATTTGTGGAACTGCTTCTACCATTGCCCCATCATCAGATGAAGAGAAATCTCTGATGTCGTCCTTGAAGGAGTCAATTGAATCTCTAAAAAAGAATAAGAAGCAATTTGACCTTCCTGACTGGGTAAGACACTTTCATAAAGAAGATGGTAGGGATCTTGTAGAGTTGGCAGCAGGCATTGCTTTGTGGCTAAGTAGGTATGTTTTTCATCCAAAAAATTCTAGGACAGTTCAAAGTGATGTACTCCCTCTAGCTTGTAAACTTGCATGCGGGCAACAAATCCCTTTAGGTGCTCTCTACCTAGGAACATTATACCATAACTTAGACTCCCTAGTTCTTGAAATAAATTCAAAGGGTACTGTTATCCAATAAATTAGCATTGGTGACGTGGCAAATAACCTCTTGACACGTGGCTGATACCTGGAAGCGTCTACTAGAGTATCGACCAGGAGACACAGTAGAAGCAGGGCAAGCCTGTCTTACCCGCGACCAGTCTGGTCGGTAGTTCCGTGTACAAGGCAACATTTATGGGAAGATCTTTATGAATCCCGAATTTATCTCATACAATCTTCTGGATATCCGATGATTCAGGGAAGAATATTTGTAACAATCTCTTGTAACCCTCCTTGAGCCTATAAATAAGAAGAGATAGCTCAAAGGAGGGGACTCTTTTCTTTTGGCTCTCGAATCAGAGAAAAACGATAGTAATTCTCCAAGTAAATCTGTATTGTTCTTTAGAGAAGAGTGAAACTCATTGAACTCTGGTTCTTTGATCACCCTTATGATTTTATATCAATATTATTCTAAGTGGACGTAGGTCATTACCAGATCCTGGGGCCGAACCACTATAAATTACTGTGTTTTCTTTACTTTTGTCATTGCGTTCTTCTCTATACATTCGTCCATATCAATCACGTTTTGACTCCGTGTCAGCTGGCCAAATCTTGGGTCAACATTCTGGTGCTTTCATTGAGAGATTGATTTGTTGCTGTTAAGAAAACCAATGGCGAAAGCAGGAAGGAAAACTGGGCAGGCAACCGCCGCTGCACCGTCGAATCCACCACCTCCTCCTCCCCCTGCAAGCATGGCGGAAGATGAGCCGCAACTAGATTTTGAAGAGGAGGAAATGGACGATGCGACGCTGAAGAGCACCCTGGGCGCGTTGCAGGAAGAATTGGCTAGCCTGAGGGTCAATCAAGAAACTGTCGCAAAGGTAATGGCGCGGCAGTAGTAGGAGATTGATCGGCAGCGTGCAGAATTGAGCGAGAGACAGGCGGAGGTGGATCGCCGCCAGACCAAAGCCATGGCCGCCCTCGAAGCAGCCTTGCAGTTGGCTAGAAATCAGGCCGCACCTGCCTCGCAGCCTGACCAACCCGCGAATGGGCCACCCCAGAGGGGTCCCAATCCTAGCCCACCAATTCAGCCTTCAAGTCCGCAAAGGCCCGAGCAGCCTCAGACACCCCATGACGATGTCCCGTTGGACCCTGAGGCAAATCCACCATCCCAAGCTGCTCGGGGTAATCCCCCGCAGCAAAGGCAGAATAGGGCCGAGCGTCAGCCTCGTAGTCCTAGACGCCATGAGAATGATGGGCAAAACCCAGCGAACAGAGGTCACTACCCTCCTGGTAACAGGAGGGACTCGGAGCTAGGCTCTGCGGTCCGTGGACCCCCACGGCATGATAATGCACGGGGACACCGCGACCAGCGCAGGCCACCCTCTAACGCTCGGGGCGCTTCTGCCAGAGACGGGAATAGAGGGAACAGTCAGTCTCACCACAGCCAGTCAAGGTTCAAAGATGGCCACGGGTACAATGAGGCCGACTCAGGCAAGGGAAATGCTGCTGGGAGGAATGGAGAAAGAGGTAAAGGCAGGAGCCAAGTACCTCAAGGTGACTAGCCAAATAGACAAGATGCTGGGGGGCAGCCCAAACAAAATAATGTCTTCAACCGGCTCGGAGGTAGCGAGCAGCGAAGAAGGGAAGAGAACCTGAGAGATGTACTCAACGATCGTCGTGAGAGGCACGGCGAGAACATCCCCCCAGCCACAGAGGCCACCGCAATTCCTGCCGCAGTGCAAGCCCAAATAGACGCACTCAATCAGGCTGTGCAGCAGCTGGTCGGAGGGAGAACTTCTTATATCGACCACGACAAGAGGAAAGGTACTCCTTTCGTCCAGAGGATAGCTAACGCCGAAACTCCCAGCAAGTTCAAAATGCCTACACTCCCGAACTTTGATGGATATGGGGACCCAGTCTCGCATGTGAATAAATTTGAAATTCAGATGGACATTCAGAAAGTGTCCGAAGACGCTCGGTGCAGGATCTTCCCTGCAACACTTTCTGAAGCAGCGCAGGAGTGGTTTTTTAAATTCCCGCCTGCAAGCATAGTTTCTTGGGAAATGTTCGTAAGGGAGTTCTACGGACAGTTCTATGCGGGTCGTGTGCACCCAACCGAAGCAAACCAGCTGGTTGAGATTCGCCAGCAGGACGGAGAGTCAATGAAGGATTACGTCCAGCACTTTATGCGAACGGCAGCTGGAGCAAAAACAGTAGGGGACGAAGGCAAGATGATGGCCATTACCGCAGGGGTAAAGCGTTGCTCTCCCCTCTGGAAGAGTCTCCGAAAGGAAGGAGTTAAAACTGTTGGGGTTTTATGCCCTAATTAAAACCCAAATTCTTTGTAATCTCATTTTATTATCAATAAAAGAATAGAAATCATTTTTTGACTTGGTCAATCACTTTGCTCACATGTTTTATTTTCATGATTATTTATTTAATATAAACTTCTATTAAATCCCGAGCATATAGCTAATCTTATTTATAGTGACGTAATCACAGTGGAATATAAATATGATTATATGTTCAAAAATAAGTTAGTCCTAAGATTAGTCAGTGCACCGGATTTACACTGACTTGCCAATCTACGATATGATCTAATTACACATTACAGTGTTATGTTCTTTCCAGAACATTAGCAAAGTAGATAAGATCGGATGTATTTGTTACATCGAACATGACTGATATTGACAGTTGATAAGATAAGTAAACATACTGTTATTATCTATTCTAGTCATATCATATAGTTGACCATAGGTCAATTCAATCTCAATTCTGAGTGGTTAGTATTCTAACTGATTATATTATTTGAGTTCTTTGACTTGTTCGTTACCAGCTTACCCTACGGACTAGCCCATACTTACATCTTGGGAACTCGGTAGTATAATTGAGTGGGAGTGTTAATCATAGATATGAACATCTATAGCTTCTGATGAAGAAGTGAAACGATGGTTTCCTTTTAGTTTGGTTCAAGGTGTTAAATGATAGAGATCTCATTTCAGTAATTAAATTAGTTTACTGAAATATCATTTACAAGGAACTAAGTGTTTTAAGGATAAAATACAATGAGGGGTAAAACGGTATTTTAGTCCTATCTCATTGTAGACCGTCTATAGAGGATTGAGTGACAATTATGGTTGTAACAATGGATAATTAATAGCGTATCTATATTTGTTATAGAGTGTTCTATGAATTCAAGAGTGCAATTCCAAGTCTATAGTGGAGTCACGAGGAATTAATAAGTTAGTAAATTTATTTGTTAGATTTATGATAACTTATTGGAGCTTGATTTCATAGGCCCATGGTCCCCATTGTACCTTGGATAAAATCATCTAGATAGTCTCAATTAATTGATTTAATCATCAATTAGAATTATCAAAGTTGATCAGGACAATTTTGGATAGTTTCATAGAGTTGTGTAATTTTGAGAAGAAAAGAGAAGTTATGGCAGATTTATTAATTAAGATAAATTGGTATCTAAATTAATAAATAAATTTAAATCAAGGTTCAAATTATAAATAATTAATTTGATAAAGGATTTAAATAATTATTTAATTAATTAAATCAATAGAAAATAATAGAGGCCTTGATTTTAAGTCCAATGGGCTTATAATCAAATGGGAAATTTCACGGGCCTATAGCCCATGATAATTTCGACCTAGGGCTTCAAAATGGCTGTTATTTTATTGATTTTTTAATTAAATTAAATGGCCTAATTGAGTCTATAAAAGGAGTGCTTATAGAGAAGTCAAAACAAGGGTTTTTGATAAGTCAGATTTTCTGATAGTTTTATATTCTCTCTAAACACAAGTCCTTTTCTAAGCCACTTTCTTATTTTCTCTTCTTCTCTCTATATCTATCTCATGTGTTGAGAATTTCCCACACTAGTCTAGGTGGTTCTAAGGATACATTGGAAGATCGTGAAGAAAATAGAAGATCGGTTCAGTTTCTTGATAATACTCTGCGACAGAGAGGATACAAGAGTTAGAGAAACTGAAGGAAGGACTCTTAATTCCGCTGCGTATACTGTAAGTATTCTATTTTTGTTTCTCTTTGAATTCAATTTTAGAAACATGTTTTAGGCTATCTCGTATTAATTTGTTTAATATTAGATATACATGAAAATAAATAAAGATCCTGTATAAGTTTTTTCCAACAAAAACAACCCAGGAGTTCCTGGACCGAGCTGATCGTTACATCAAGCTCGAGGAAGCCATTGCTGATGATGGAAAACCCTCGAACAAGGGTAAGAAGGCCGCCGAACCTGCCAAAGTCGCCATTGGTTCCAAACCTAATGGCAACGACAAAGGCCACGAAAACGGCAACAGTAATGGCAAAAATGGTGGGAAACGGCCGTATAACGAGCCTTCCACCTCCGACAACAAACGAGCCAAGGGTAATCGTTATGAACCTAGGTTCACTAACTACACTGCCCTCGTCGAGTCTCGGGGAGAGGTTTATCAGGCCACAAGCTCTAGTGTGCCTTACAAGAAACCGGGACCCATTCGAAAAGACATTTCGAAAAGAGACACCACCAAGTTTTGTCGTTACCATAACGACTACGGACATGACACTAACGAATGCAACCAGTTAAAAGACGAAATCGAGTTCCTTATTAGACAAGGACACTTGAGAAGGTACGTACGGGCCTCAGGAACTTCCCAACGAGAAGCTTCAGGTGGCAATGAGCAGGCGTCTACACGCCAACGCTCGCCACCATTACAGCCTGCCCCCGTGGCCGAAACACTCTTAACCATCTGTGGAGGCCCGCACCTCGCGGGAAATAGCGGAAAGGCCAGAGAACGATACGCTCGGACTCTACGTCACGACCAGGACATCGAGATGATGACTGTGGAGGACCGTGCACCAAAAAAGGCTTGGTCAGAGGAGGGTGAGATAACCTTCTCTGATGGCGATGCCCAGCATGTTCGGTTCCCACATTCCGATCCGCTGGTCGTGGACATCCAGATGCCCAACATGATGGTAAAAAGGGTACTGGTCGATACAGGAAGTTCAGTGAACATCCTGTATAAATCAACACTGGAACGCATGAAGTTGTTCGTAAAAGACTTGGAGCCCTGCAATCAAACCATATACGGCTTCTCTGGAGAAGGACTCGCCCCAGCCGGAATGATCAAGCTTCCAGTAACGACGGGTACAGCGCCCGCAACAAGGACATTACTTACCACTTTTGTAGTGGTCGATTGCCCTTCGGCATACAACGCCGTTATTGGAAGGCCCATACTGGTTGATCTACGGGCCGTCATCTCTATGTGGCACCTAGCCATGAAATTCCCGACGGACGCGGGGGTAGGACGCGTCGTAGGGAACCAGAGGGAAGCCACGGAGTGCTACAACGCCTCGATCACAAAGGCAAAAAGTGGGACATCGAGGAGCACTACCCCAGATCGATTGCAGATGGCAATAGACACGCAAGCCCAATCCGGTGGAGAAGTCACCAAATAGGGTGTGGCCCAAAGTGAGGAAGGAGATTTGGATCCTCGCTTTGGGGATTTTGAAGAAAATGTTGGACCCGTCGAGGACCTGGAGGAGATCCAACTCGACAAAAAAGACCCGACCAGAGTCGTAAAGGTTAGGAAGAACGTAGAGCCTACTATAAAGCAAGCACTGGTGGAATTCTTGCAAAAGAACCAAGAGGTTTTCGCCTGGACGCACAAAGACATGGTTGGGATAGATCCTGCAGTAATCAGCCATGTCCTAAACATAGATAAAACCTTTCCACCCGTGCAACAAAAGAGAAGGCTGCTCGATAAAGAAAGATCAAGGGCCTTGAAAGAAGAAGTCGAAAGGCTTAAGGAGAACGGGTTTATCAGGGTGGCGTTTTATCCGTCGTGGGTCTCCAATCCGGTGCTGGTCCCCAAGCCTAACAGCAAATGGCGGACCTGTGTGGATTTCACGAACCTCAATAAAGCCTGCCCAAAGGACTGCTTCCCGCTCCCAAGGATCGACCAGCTGGTCGATGCAACTGCAGGACACAAGATCCTCTCGTTCATGGATGCATATTCAGGCTACAACCAGATCAGCATGCACCCCCCTGACGAGGATCACACCAGCTTTCAGACCGATACAGGCTTATACTATTACAAAGTGATGCCCTTCGGGCTGAAAAATGCAGGTGCGACTTACCAACGGCTAGTCAACCACATGTTTAAGGAGCTGATCGGTGCAAACATGGAAGTATATGTGGATGACATGCTGGTAAAGTCTAAAAAGGCAGAAGGACATGTGAGGGATCTACAAGAATGCTTTAATGTGCTAAACAAGTACCGGATGAAATTGAATCCCCTCAAATGTTCCTTTGGAGTCGGATCAGGGAAGTTTTTGGGTTTTATAGTAAATTCAAGAGGGATCGAGGCCAACCCCGACAAGATAAGAGCCCTGATAGACATGAAGTCTCCAGAGAGGATTAAGGATGTACAAAGTTTAACTGGGAGGATCGCGGCCCTGAGTAGATTTATCTCGAAATCAACTGACAAGTGCGTCCCATTCTTCAATCTACTCAGGGGGAATAAGAAGTTTGAATGGACGGGAGACTGCGAACAAGCATTCCAGGCCTTAAAAACTCATATGGCGCAACCTCCCATCTTATCAAAACCAATCGAAGGAGAAACTTTGTATATTTATCTGGCGATTACCGAAGTTGCTGCTAGCGCGGTACTAGTACGGGAGGAAGAAGGCGTACAGAAAGCAGTCTACTATGTCAGCAAAAGGTTAATCGGTGCAGAATTAAGATATCCGCCAATCGAAAGGTTAGCATATTGCTTAATTCTAGCCTCCAGGAAGTTGCGTCCTTACTTCCAAGCCCATCCTATAACAGTTCTAACTGACCAGCCCTGTAACGACCCAAATTCACTAATAAGGCTTAAGGGCCTTGATTGGTGTGCCGGGAGGGCAAGATGGGAATTATGTGTGGTTATTATGATTAAGATGTATGATTATGATTTTAAGCATGTTATATGACTATGTGAATTATATTATGTGATAATTATGATATGTGAATTGTACTGTGTGGGTGCTGTGATACAAACGTGATGCACGTGCCAAGACGGTCCTAGGAAACTAGATAATGGTAACTGGTGATTTGGTAACCTGCGTAACCGTTAGTAACTATAGAGAGTAACAGGTTTTATTGGGAAAGTGGTAGAATTGCAAAGTTAGGGAAAGGACAAATAAGCCCTTGAGGTCTAGTTAGTAAGTGATATTAATGGAGGGTTAAAATGGTATTTTGGCAGTTAGTAGATGAGTTTGAGCTGAAGGAATAACATTTACGTATAACACTTTGGGAGTTGGTTTATGCTGAATATTGGAGACCTAGAAGTATAACAGAAGAAAGAAGGAAAAGAGAAGCTGAACTCTAGCTCTTGGAAGGAGAATCAAGGGGGTGATTGAGGTTATCAACCAAGCTTAGGCCAAGAAAACTCAGAGGTAAGGATTTGGCTATAATATGTTTAAGTTTCAAGTCTGAATTTTTAGAGATGAATATGAATTGAAGCAAGTTGGTGGCTGGTTTTGCATGAATTTAGAGTTGGAGTAATCAGAAGGAGAAGGTGATTTGAAGCTAGAGTTGGGGAGAATCCCAGCTGAGTACTTGACTGAGGTAAGAGTGTATCATGTTTAAATTTTCGTAGCTGTTATGGTTTAAGAATCTAAAGGGGCTGGTTTACACATTTCTCAAGCTTTGGTTCAATGGTTTAAATCTGAATTTAGGTGTGAATTCTGTGGGTAAATGTGTAGTTGAGTTGGGTTATAGTGTTTAAAAGTTGTTGGTTGGTCTATGTAGGGTTTCAAACAGGTTTTGGGGCTTGGGTATGAAGTTGGGGTGATTTGGAGTGAGTTAGGCTCGGGAAAAACGCGAAGGAAAACCCAGAAATCTGGGTCTGCGATGGTGTGCCGCGGCACAGCTTTTGCTTGCCGCGGCCTAGGGGTCTCTGGTGTTGGGTGCCGCGGCACAAGGCAAATTTCAGGGTGTTACATTTTGCAATTTTTGGCCTTTGCTCCGGGGGTTTGGGGGATGTCTCCGGGGTGTTGTTCTAAGGTTTTGGGGGTTTCGAGAGTGTGGGTTAGGTACCGGGAAGGTAGTCTTGGATTGGTTAATGACAAAGAATATTATATTTGTGTTGTGATTAGGACTTTGGAGAGGCTCGGGGTAGAGGACCGTGCTTGTGGCTACGTGGCATCGGAAACCAGTGAATTGAAAGGTAAGAAAACTACACCCGAATGTATGATTGTGATGGGACTAAGCGCTCCCGAGATTTTGTATTGTGTCATCGTTGGTATTATGCCAAGGGACACGTATAAGCGGTCTAAGAGTACCGTTCATGACTTTTAGCGCACGGGGCGCGAATTGGCCACTGGGAGCCAGAAACAATAGGATAACAGAGGGAGCAGCCTGTGAGCGCTAGCCCTGGTTATCGTCTGTGCAATATGCATTATGAGTTGAAATGCTTTGTATGTGGTATACTTGAATGATGATATACTTGAATTTATTAGATGTTGTACGAGTAACTGAGTTGATTGCTAATTGTTCATGCTCTGTTATTACTGTGTTTTCTTGCTGGGCCTTGGCTCACGGGTGCTCCGTGGTGCAGGTAAGGGTAAGGGCAAGCTGGATCAGGCCTGAGGTGGAGAGCTCCGAGGTGAAATGTACATAGCCAGCCGTTCGATCACCAAGGTCGAGGAGTGTGTCAGGACGGAGATTACCTAACTGCTCATTTTGCCTTAGTATGGCTGTTGATGTATATAGACTTTGTAACTTTTGTAAATGGCTTTTAAACTATCATTTTTGGGATCCCATGTACATAAACAATGTTTGGTAATGAAAACGTGTCTTTTGAGACCAAAACTCTTTTCACCCTAGTTCCTCTACTATTTGAGTAACACGCTTTTACTTTAAATACTTGATTAGCAAGTTTGGCACTTTATAAACACGCAGTGTAACGGTCTTGGCTATCCAGGGCGTTACAAGCCCCTTCGGCAAGTCCTCCAAAAACCGGAGGCGGCTGGAAGACTATTAAAATGGGTAGTTGAACTAGGGCAGTTCGATGTAACTTATTCACCGCGGGCAGCAATAAAAGGACAAGTCTTGGCCGTTCTTGTCGCGGAGTTCACCGAACTCCCAGGCAGTGAGCAGTGCGAACAGCCTGAAGCGCCCATGCCTCAAGACAAAACTCCTTCGTGGAAACTATTCACGGATGGTTCATCCAATGAATCCCACGCTGGAGCATGAGTGATATTGATAACGCCGGAAGGGCATCGATTTCACTGCGCAATCAGGTTCGACTTCGCAGCATCAAACAATGAAGCGGAATACGAAGCACTCCTAGCTGGATTAAGAATGGCCAAAGATATGAGCATAAAGATGCTTGATATTTACAGTGACTCTCAACTAGTCGTAAATCAAGTCCTGGGAGAATATCAAGCACGAGGCTTAAAGATGATGGCCTACTTGAATAAAACGAAGGATTTGCTAGCCCAGTTTACAAAGTACACCCTCCAGCAAATCCCACGAGACCAGAATTCGAATGCAGACGCCTTAGCTAAACTCATGAGCGCGAAGGACGCTGACACTTTGAACATTGTGCCAGTGGAAAGATTGAGCAAGCCAAGTATACAAGCAACTGAGTCCAGTATGGAAATTCGAATGGAAGATATATGGATGGCGCCTTACTTGGAGTATCTGACAAATGGTGCACTACCAGCAGATAGAAACAAAGCCAGGACTCTGCAAAGGCGAGCTGCTAGGTACATACTGGTCGATGGCGTTATGTATCGAAGAGGATATTCAATGCCACTGCTCAGGTGCATTACACCAGAAAAAGCTAAGGAGCTCATGAGGGAGGTGCATGAGGGCTTCTGCGGAGATCATGCTGGGGGGTAGAGTTTGGCAAAAAAGGTTCTAAGACAAGGTTACTTCTGGCCAACAATGAACGAGGATTCAATGGAGTATGTACGAAGATGCGACAAATGTCAGAGGTTCTCCAAGATCCCACGAGCAGCTCCAAATGAACTAAAACAGATGCAGAGCCCATGGCCCTTCGCAGTATGGGGAATAGATTTGATTGGATCCCTACCAACATGGAAAGGAGGAGTAAAGTACGCAGTTGTGGCAGTCGATTACTTCACAAAATGGGCTGAAGCTGAACCACTCGCAACCATCACGACCAAAAAAATTATTGACTTCGTCATCAAGAACATTGTATGCCGGTATGGATTACCCAGGAAGATAGTTTCAGACAACGGGACCCAATTTGACAGTGATTTATTCACCGATTTCTGCAAAAGGCATGGGGTCATTAAGAGTTTTTCTTCAGTTGCGCATCCACAAGCAAATGGGCAAGTCGAAGCCGTGAACAAAACTCTTAAGGACACCCTGAAGAAAAGACTTGAAGAAGCCAAAGGAGCGTGGCCAGAGCAACTGCCTGAAGTCCTCTGGTCGTATAGAACATCCCACCGAACAGCAACAGGGCATACCCCATTTTCCCTAACCTACGGATATGAGGCCATGTTACCTGTCGAGTTAGATCCCCCCTCACATCGGCGTTTGACTTACGACCAGGACGTGAACAGCCAGCTGATGATGGAGTCCCTAGACTCGATCGACGAGATGCGAGAAAAATCTCAACTCCGAGTTGCTGCTTACCAGCAAAAAGTCGCCCGGTACTTTAACTCCAAATTTAAAGAAAGAAAATTCAACGTCGGAGATTTGGTACTACGACGAGTTTTCTTAAATACCCGCGACCCCATTGCTGGAGTGCTCGGACCTTACCAGATTGAAGAAGTCTTTCACCCAGGCACCTACAAACTTGCACGCTTAAACGGAGATCTCGTTCCGCGCTATTGTAATGGAGAACACCTGCGCAAGTATTATCAATGAACAACCCTTCTTAAGGGACTGGCTTGTTTAAATTTCTCTTCTTAATTTTTACAAGTTTTGCAAAGAGGGTTAGCCACGTTGTATGGCTAACTGCTCGTATATGTAAGATTCTATTTCAAAATCACTCGTAAAGACATGTTTAGTCCATTTTTAATACGAGATTATAAGGGACTGTGCTCAGCCAGTCATTCTTGCCAACCTTTGTGAATTTATATTTACAAGTATTTGTTCATTACGTGTGTTGTTTTGCTGTATTACAAGTATCAGTTTTACTACGAACAGGAATGTTCGAGCAGGTTATGGTCAAGGCAAGTGACCAAGGACCTAACGCTCCTTGATCACTTGGGGGGCATATAAGGCACATCGATAGCAAAGCATACTCTCAAGGTATGTAAACACATGAACAAAATAAGTGAAAGCATGCTACAGTACTTAGAGTATTTTTCAAAATTTATGTTTTGTTAAATCATGCCAAAGTACTATGCTAAGTCCGGTCATACGGACAAATGTTATAATAAATAATTATAGCACCAAGAGTTAAGCTTTTACACCGCAAGCATCGCAGCTTGGATGTAATTGTTCAAGTAAAAAGATTTGCTGCCCGTGCAGCAAAGTTTAAAAAGAAACTATTGTCTTTACATCACGACCCTTGGGTCGTATATCCAAAAAGAAGAAAAAACAAATGAGAAGAATTCAAGAGGCATTCGGGGCTGGAGGATCCTGGGCAGCATCCTGGTTAGTCACGTCCTCAACAGCATCTTCTTCTTCCAAACCAGCGACGCTTGAAGTGGCAGGGGTCGCGGCTCTTGCCTCCTCTTCGGCCAGTTGGGCAGCACATCGGGCCAACTCCGCAGTTCTGACTTCCTTTGAAAGGTAGCTAAAGTCAGCACCCTGATTATGTTTCCAGAAATTGTAGAAACATCGGAGTGTTGTCCTCTTGTACTTTTCCAGATTCTTGGAGTTGTCAAGCTCCAACTGCTTCACTTTGCCCTCGAGGGAGAGAATAGCCTCATCCTTGGTCTTGAGTACCTCCCCCAGATGCTTAATTTCGCGGAGGTGGGTTTTGTTGAACTCCCGGTACTCTTGCCTCAACTTGACCGCTGCTTCCTTCGCAGCTTCAGCCTCGGACAGCTTAGTCACCGCTGCATCCCTCTCTCGGATCACTGCCTCCAACTCCTTAGCATGCTTAGCCTCAGCAGTCGAAAGCTCCTCGGCCGCCTTCACCTGATACCTCTCGATGGCTTTTGCCTCGACCTGCTCGATGTATGCCTGGGCTCGGGTACGAGCAGTAGTGGCAGAAAGTAAGGCCTGTACACAAAGAAAAAGGAGTTAGAACTTATCACGAGGACTAAAAAACTAAAGACTCGAAGAATAAAGAAACACTTACGCTGGAGATTTCGTTCAGAGCCCTGTTCAGGATCTGGTCGACTGGCAGCTCTTCAGCTTGGACCATTGCGGCCCTAACACGCTCGCCTTTGCCTATGCGATCGAGGCGGTCCCTGGCAGATCGAATGGCACGACTCATGAGTCTGACCCCATGAGCCTCTTCACGAGAAAGCTGCTCCCTGGCAGGCGCAGCTGGAGGATTCGGCCGAACAGGAGTAGTTTGTTGTTCAGAAGGAGTTGGAGGAGGAGTAGGAGTCCTCCCAGTTGGTGCAGGACTTTGCCCAGTAGACGTACCCTGAGGAGGATCTTATGATCGACCCTTCTTGGCTGGAGGGCCTCGACTGAATTCACCAGTTCTCTTCTTAGGCTTCCGTTGGAGTTAAGGAACTTCCTCTTCCTCCTCGGCCTGGTACATGCCAAAAATGTTGGGAGTTGACATATCTGCATGAAGATAAACATAGCAAGTTTATAAAAAGGAGGCAGGTGAAAGTAAGTTAGACAATTGAAATGAGGTAACAAAGTAAATACCCGAGCTACAACTACTGGTCGCTACACTATTGACTCTATTAGTCATATACTCATTATCTGGCATGAAGAAGTCAGACCCTAAGTTTGGAGCATATGTAAAGTTACCATCCCCGTCAAACAAGTGACAGGGAATCGGCAAACCATTTAAAAGCGAAATAACTTTACCATTATCATCGGAAGATTCTCCCAAGTCAACAATAGGCTCTTTGGCCTTTTCTTTCCCCTTGCCTTGGGGAGCAGAAGGCCTTTCTGCGGAAGGGCTACCCGTGGGTTCCCTGATCGTAACTCCTGTTGGCCTCCTCCTAGGAGGAGGCACAGGAGGTTGCTGCTCGGGAACCCCCTCGGCAGTGGCTTCGTCCACCACGGACCCTCTATTTTCATGGCGAGGAGCCAGGAGGCCAGACGACCTCAAGTTCTTTTCGAGTGTCAGGGTCTTGACACATTTTGCTGCATCAGACATCCTGGCCAGAGTGTTAGACCTCAACACCATGTCTGGTGTTGGGGTCAGACGTAACCAAGGGCCTGAAAAGCAGATTAAGTTTGAGAAAAAATGAAAGGAAACACTCTATGTTAAAGTATCGACTAGACAAAGACAAGTTTATACCTCCTCTCGCGAAGGCCAAGTTGTTACTGGTTATGTCCGGAGTAAAGAGGTACTCCTTGTTGTAGTGCCCCACGTTTGATATATGGGTAGTACCACTCAAGAACGTTCGGCCGGTCTCCTGGTGGCAGAAGTGGAAAAAGCCCGTCCCATTGTGTTGTGGGTTGGACTTGAGGTCAAAAAGATAGTTGACCTCGTGGGGTGAAGGTTCTGGCCATTTGTTAAGTTTGTACAGGACATAGAGTGCGGCCAACATCCTATATCCGTTTGGAGTTATTTGGAAGGGAGCGACGCCAAAATAATTGGCCACCCCCACAAAGAAGGGATGAAGAGGGAGATAAGCTCCCGCCTCAATGTGATACCAGGACCAGGCACTGTTCGCCCCTCCTGGACGGTTAGCCCTCTGGTCCGCGGTGGGACGTATAATGGTTACCCCCGTAAGAGAGAATTTCCTGAAGTAGTTAGCAACCATTCGAAGGGTCACTGAACTAGCTGGGGGAGTATACCACTCGACATCAGGCGGATTCCGATGACGAGGACGATCCCTAGTTTGGATATTAGGGTCAGGAACAAGATTTTCTCGATCGCTGGTCGAGGGAGCCCTAGCCTGCGAATCAGGCTGGGCAGGAGGAGTAGGGTTGCTTTCAGACTCGGGCCTTTTCTTGCCATAAAACTTGGAGCGGGCCATTGGAAATGAAGGATGGGGTCTGGAAGAGGATCGCGAGAAAGGAATCTCGTGGATGCGTACAACTGGTTGTTCTTCCCCCTCGAGCAGCTGGGCAAGAAGGTCGTCGTCGATGGGTCTTTCACCTCCCCACAAATCTGGCATTAAAGTCTGCAAACAGAAGAATGGGGAGGTGAGGAAATAGAACTCTAAAAAGCTTTTTAGAATAACGCTGGTCGAGTATAAAAGTTAGGCTTTTATACAACAACATTCTATCAAAAAGCTAGTTTTTCTACACGAACAGTTTGAAAAGCGGATCAAAGGGTGAAAGTAAAAAGTTTTTCTGTGAAAGCTTTTTCAACTCCCCTTAGGGCGGGAAAAATTTATTTTTCAACTGGCTTAAAAATCGAAATGTTACTTCGGTTTTACGTCCTAAAAAGCATGATCCTGGATTTTTAAACTAAATCGTAACTCTATTATGCCTACAAAACATTCTGTCTACAAGCATTTTAAACCAGAAACAGAAAAACTTAAACAGTATACCACCAGAAGCATGCATCACGAGAAATTAGAAGCATGGGGTTTCGAAAACTTACCAAGAAAAGTGATCGTGAAGGTGGAAGAAAGGTCTTCGGAGATTAAAGAGTCCGCGGTCTGAGTCTTGGAAGTGCAGGAAAACGGTCTCCGGAGAAGATTAAAGCTTTGGTTTTTAGGGTTTTCTGCAAAGATAATGGCGTGCGTAAAAAGAAAGGAGAGGCTCCGACGGTCTTATATAAGTTTGTCTCTGATATCAAAAGAGTGTCATCATTAGTTTTCCTTTTTCAAAGTATGGGGAAACGTGATGGCCGTCGAAATTGTTTCTGGGGAACTGAAAAGACATGATTAGACAGAAGTGGGTTACTTTTTTCAAGAGCACATGAAGGGTTCTGACACGTCAGGATGGGTTACCGAAGAGTCGTTCGTTCAAAGTTTATTTACTGTTCGTAGTAAATAAACTTTGGGGGGCAAATGTTATCCAATAAATTAGCATTGGTGACGTGGCAAATAACCTCTTGACACGTGGCTGATACCTGGAAGCGTCTGCTAGAGTATCGACCAAGAGGCACAGTAGAAGCAGGGCAAGCCTGTCTTACCCGCGACCAGTCTGGTCGGTAGTTCCGTGTACAAGGCAACATTTATGGGAAGATCTTTATGAATCCCGAATTTATCTCATACAATCTTCTGGATATCCGATGATTCAGGGAAGAATATTTGTAACAATCTCTTGTAACCCTCCTTGAGCCTATAAATAAGAAGAGATAGCTCAAAGGAGGGGACTCTTTTCTTTTGGCTCTCGAATCAGAGAAAAACGATAGTAATTCTCCAAGTAAATCTGTATTGTTCTTTAGAGGAGAGTGAAACTCATTGAACCCTGGTTCTTTGATCACCCTTATGATTTTATATCAATATTATTCTAAGTGGACGTAGGTCATTACCAGATCCTGGGGCTGAACCACTATAAATTACTGTGTTTTCTTTACTTTTGTCATTGTGTTCTTCTCTATACATTCGTCCATATCAATCACGTTTTGACTCCGTGTCAGTTGACCAAATCTTGGGTCAACAGGTACAAATATGGTTAGTACGGTCGATGCATGCTTTCTTCAAATGTTCATTTGGGAACGTTTTGCAAAGCTTTCCCCACCGCGTAAGTGTTTGAATAGTGATAACCCTCGTCCTTGGTCATGGGCTCGTTCTCGTTTGAAGAAGTCAATAAGATTGTGTGACATTATTGACAATGTTTCGAAATTTACCTTTCGTCCGTACCTTACCAACACAGATATTTATTTCACTTTGGACATGTACCCTGGAGGCGTAGTATCATTGAGGGAAGATGTTCGCTTATCTTTAGATATTTCCCCTGGAGGTATAGGCTTTTGGTTTGCTATATGTCTACCTCGTCACATATTATATCTCCTTGATAATGCTAAATCAACATCTTGGTCATTTACTGCATATCGTCTTGATCGTGTGGCTAGACAATTTGGTTTAGACCAACATGTCCCTCATCATCGAAAGTTGGGGGACTTAGAAAAAGCTAATAATTCATGCCTGTTAAACTACCTTCAGTCTTTGAAACGCTCTCGTACTTTGTTCTGCCTTCCTTGTAAAACAAGGCATGGCAGAGTATCTTCAAAATTTGTTGATTTATGGCTGAAGGAACTCGAGAATCGCTCGTCGGAACATGTCTCAGTTCACGCTAATGTCCCTACCCAATGTGTGGGCTTACTCCTGGCGGGAATACTGTTCTATCATCCATGGACCCTCAAGAAGTAGTGCCTTCACCGTCCATTGATCTGGGTATATTGGTTGAATAATGCAATATTATTGATTTTAATCATTGTTTCGTGCATTGGCTCATGTGCTTACAATATTTCAGGTCGTGACAACCTGGAGGAGGCAATTGGTGAAGATGAGATTAATCGATCCGATACTGTTTTCCCTTGTGACGTTAGGCCTTCTGAAGTTCAAGGAGCTATTAGAACTGGTACATGTTCATTAACTTGATGTCGCCGATATATGTATATATATATATTTGCTCTTCAGTCCGTATATAAATTTGTTTTGTTTGACAGATCTTCCAGATGAGGGAGGTACTATGGGCGCAACAGATGTACGTGTCCCTATTCAGGAAGCATTGTCTTCAGGACTTGATGCTCGCTATTATCATGTCTCTTCTGGTTTTGCCAATGGGTCTTTACGGACTGATGTCGTAAGAGCCTTGGCAGGGAATTTAAATGACGCATTTCGGGGTGATTGCCGAAGTACTGAGAGAAGTACTACAGTTCAATCAAATCTTAATGAGCCACAGATCCTTCTTCCCCTGCACACTAGTGGTGACAATGATAACATCACAACCCAGGTGCGTGCTCTTGACCTATCAGTTCTTGAGTCATGACATATATATATTTATTTGCTCTCCATTTTCTTGCAGGCCACTATGGCCTGTATTACTCCGACCCTTCATTGCAGTTCCAGCGAGGACATCAACGTAGTTGGGACTGTTATGGCACCTGGTATGTCGACTTTTCCTTCTTACAAATGAGAAAAGTATTCACGTTATCCTTTTGAAGTTTGCTAACAATTTACCTTTTTTTTTCAGCTTCTTTTCATACTTCATCGATGGTACGAATCTTTTTATACCCATGCTGCACATATTTATATCTAAAATGCATATAAATTTCCTACTTTGTTCTCTTTCGCAGTCAACAGAGTTCCCGGATTTTACTAGAGCTTTTGGTCCTTTATCTTAACTTCAGACCATTACTTCAAGTAACATAGCACCAAGGACTGATGCTGGCCAAAATATTCAAGAGATATGTTCATCAGTTTCTTTCACCAACCTCCTCACTGCAGACCTTACCGAAGAAGAATCAGGGCAGAGTCTTACTTTAACGGAACTGATGGGCATAGATGCGCTTCGATTACGCCATCTTGAACCTCAAGCATCACAATTTTATTCACTTTATTCAGCTTTGGACAAAGATTTCGCGCGTCATTTCAAAGACATCTCTTCCTTTAAAAAATTGCACTTTATTTCCTTAGCCTTGATCACACTGCCGTTACTTCAAATGAAACATGAAATTTTCAAAGTCTATTGTTTTCAAATGTTAGAGCAATGGGAGGTAGCGTGCTTATCTATTCCTTTTAAACCTCTTATATTGAGCAAGCTAGTGGAGTCCTATAGTGAGGCCGTCCGTTCTTCCATCGACCGTCGCCATATAGTTGAGGAACTTGCTAGTGCGCGAGAAGCACGTGATGCCAAGCTCAAGAAGATTGAGCAGTTGTCTAAAGAGGTAGAAGAACTAGATGGCAAAGTAGCAATTTTATCGCAACAATACCAAGAGCATGGATCTTCTTCGAGCATTTGGTCATATGCTGCTTGATGTCATGCTAGTTTTTTTTTTTTTCCGTATACTCTTATTTGTCAATTTATTCATTTTAAGCACACTAATTATTGATAGCTCTTTATATATACCTATTTTTGTTTAATGCCATTAATAGTTTTTTTTTTTTTGTGTTTCATGTTTGTATGCATACATATGTGCTAGCAAAATAAAAAAAAAAATTGTTCTTATGGATATATTTATGCGTACATGCATCTATATATATATATATGTTTGTACTTTACTTGTCTTGTATGTACACTTTTTACAAGTATGAATGTATGTTTTTTTTTTGGAAATTTATAATCACCTTGTATTTGGATACTTGGTAAAAAGACAATCTTGTTTCACATGTTCGTGATATATATAAAAAAAACAAAGTTATGTGAATCACACGTTTTATTGCTTGTAGTTAAGATTTTGTATCGTACTAAGAAAAGTATTTTTTTACATACTTGATATTTGTAGGAGGAAGTGTCGATCCACTGTTAGGATTTAGGAGAATGCAGTAGCCACTATTTTTAATTTCTTCAATAACATAGGGCCCTTCCTAATTTGGCACAAACTTCGTTGCATGCATACCTCTCATCACATGATCCGTAGCTTTTAGGACTAGCTCTCCCTTTTGAAATATCCTTGGACGCACTAGTTTATCATAGGCTCGAGCCACACGTTGTTGATATTGTAGCAGGTTATCTTTGGCTTTTTCCCTTCGTTCATCCACCAATTCCAATTCTTCTAGCCTTACTTGATGAACGTCCATTCTTGCTGCCATGTCCAACTTGGCAGAAGGTACAGCTATCTCTGCAGGTAGTACTGCTTCTGACCCATATACCAAGGAGAATGGTGTAAATCCTGTCGATCCTCGTTTTGAAGTGCGATAAGCCCATAGAGCAAGAGGGACAAATTCATGCCAGATTGCGGGACTATCATGTACCATACGACTCAAAACTCATAATAGTAACTTGTTAAAAGCTTCAGGAATACCATTCCCTTGTGGGTAGTACCTAGTTGACTTTCCATGGGAGATTTGATAATCTTCTAATAACTTCTTCGTCGCTTTTCCCGTAAAAGGTGTACCATTATCTGACAAAATTCTTTTTGGTATTCCAAATCGACAAATAATGTGTTCTAGAATAAAAGTTGCCACAGTTTCTGTAGAGGCCTTTTTCAATGGGATTGCTTCCGCCCATTTTGTAAAACATTCTGTTGCTGCTAAGATCCAAATTCTTCCTTGAGAAGGTGGTGAAATCGGTCCTATGAGATCCATGGCCCAAGTGTGGAATGGCCAAGGAGTAGTCACAGATTGTAAAGAGATTGCTGGAGCATGTATTTTGTTCCCGAAAATTTGACATTTTTGGCATTCTCTTGCAAACTTCATGGCATCCATTTCCATGGTTGGCCAATAGTACCCTATGCGCACCACTTCTTCATACAGCTTTCGTCCTCCTTGATGTTCACCGCAATCCCCATGGTGGATTTCTTTCATAACTTCCTCTGCTTCTTCATTGCTAATGCAACGCAACAACTTCCCATTGAATCCTTTACGATAAAGGTCATTGTTGTCTTTTAAACAATACTTGCTTATATGTCTTAGCAACTTTTCCTTTTCTTTCTTATCATAAGGAGTCACTTTATCTCGAAAATACTCTTGGTATGGCCTCCTCCAGTCATCGATTTCGGTGATTAAGATCGCCTCAGTGCTATTAAATATGAGTTGACAGTTCGGGCAATCTTTTTGCAAACTTGCAGCATCTTCCTCCATATTTTCCCAATAGTACCCCGCTCTTTGCAGCCTTCTTAATAATTTAGGGCCCTCTATCCCACAAGTAATATCATGAATTTCCTCCATTCGTGCAATAACTTCTTCTTGCTTTAGACATCTTGCCAATACTCCATCCGAGGATCGGTGATAAAGTGTATCTTTAATCATAATGAAATGTCGTCTTTCTTTGAAACTGGTCACTTTTGGTTCGGTAAGTTTATTCACTATTTGTTGCTGCCATTCCTCGAGTTCAAACCCTCTTTTGTATGCCAAGATAACTGAACACTTTTGATTGATTATTTTGCATACCAAATTTTGAGTTTCAGACACCTCGACCTTAGAAGCCATGGTAGCTAAAGCATCAACATATATATTTTGCGTTCGAGGCATGTGTTCAAATTGACATTCCTGAAAATTCTTTGCTGATTCTTGGACCATTGCTCGATATATCGCCAGTGATGGTTCTTTCACAGAAAATTCTCCTTTGACTTGCTGGATGATGAGCTTAGAGTCTCCTTTAATTACAACTCTTTTTACTTCCATGTTTAGTACAACCGTCATACCAAAAATAAGTGCCTCATATTCAGCCTCGTTATTAGTACAATCAAAAGACAATTTGTATGCCTGAGTATGATTCTTACCTTCTGGGTTGGTCAATACTATTCCTGCACCTCCCCCATTGGAGGTTGATGATCCATCAAATGTTATTACCCATTTCTTTTGTATTTCGTCATCGCAAACCATAGCTTCAGGTAACCCTCCTGGGATTTCTTTTGGGGTCCAATCTTTGTCATTATTGGATGAATATGTTAGCAAATCAGACAAGGCTTGACTTTTTTGTGCTCTTGGGTACATGACACTGATATCGAACTCGCTGAGCATTAGTATCCAGCGAGCTATTCTACTAGAAGGTATGGGTTTATTCAGCATGAACTTTATGGGGTCTGCTTTAGTCATTATCACTACTTTATGTGCTACCAGGTAGTGTCGCAATCGTTGAGCTGTGTACACCAAGGCCAAACACAGTTTTTCAACATACGGATAATTTATCTCGGCCCCTTTCATTCTCCTGCTGAGGTAATACACAGGTTTCTCTTTCCCATCAACCTCCTGTGCTAATAGCGTCCCAATAGATGTTTCAGTAACGGCCAAATATAATAGCAGTGGAACTTTTGGTAGGGGCGCTATCATAGCCTGAGGGGACGATAATACAGTTTTTATCTTGTCAAATGAGCTTTGCTGTTTTTCTCCCCAGCCAAAGGGCACTCCCTTTTGCATTAATGTTTGGAGCGGGCTTGTGAGTTTGGATAAAGCTGGTATGAAACGTCGTAGGTATGATACTTTTCCAAGAAAACTTTTCAGTTCTTTGGATGACTGTGGTACCCTTATGGCTAATATAGCTTTGGTCTTGTCTTCGTCAATGCTTATACCATTCTTATGTACGACGAATCCCAAAAATTTCCCTGCATTTACGCCGAAGGCACATTTGAGGGGATTCATCTTGAGTTTGTACTTTCTACATCTTTGGAATTCTTTCTCAAGGTCATGAATATGGTTGAACTTGCTCTGTGATTTGACGACAATGTCATCAACATATACCTCAACACTTTCATGTATCATATCATGGAATATTGCTGTCATTGCTCTTTGATATGTGGCGCTAGCATTTTTCAAACCAAATGGCATAACACTGTAGTAAAAGTTTCCAAATGGTGTTCGAAAGGCTGTTTTTTCTGCATCTCCTTGAGCCATTTGAATTTGATTGTACCCACTAAACCCATCCATAAAAGAGAACATCTCACAGTTTGATGTAGCGTCAATTAGAGTATCAAGGTTCGGCAAAGGAAAGTCATCCTTTGGACAAGCTCTGTTAAGATCCCGATAGTCGACACAAATTCTTATCTTCCCATTCTTCTTCTTTACTGGGACAATGTTAGCCAACCATATTGGATGCTTGCATGTACGAATGAATCCTGCTTTTAGTAATTTTTCAATTTCTGTCTTGATCTGAAGCTGAATTTCAGGCCTATAATTCCTTGGGGTTTGTTTTATAGGCCTAGTCTCTGGTAAGGTACTTAAATTATGTGTAACCAATTTAGGATCTAATCCAAGCATATCTTCATAAGTCCATGCAAAAACATCTCGATATCTGTATAATAACTCTATCAACTCACCTCGCATTGCTACAGGTAAGTCAGCCGAAATGAACACAGGTTTCTTTTCTTCGGGGTTTTCTGCCAAGTTAATCTCTTCCAATTTATTGATCTTATACTTTGGCTCTTTGTGTGAGGTTGACTCGTCCTTCATTCTTACGCCCTTTTGAAGATGTAATGGGGCCAAGCCACCCTTAATTTTATCTACTACAACAATGGTGGGGTCAGGTATTGATGCTGACCCCACACACCGTCATAATTGATACGCCTTTTTTCTGTTGGGTAACATGACCTTTTCTACCTTTCTTTCTTTCTTGGGTTTAACAGTTGGAGGCTCGCTTATCATAACGTATTCTTCCCATTTTGGTAAGCGCACCCCTCGTGGTCTTGTTACCATTTCCATGTTATTTTCTGAGAGTTCATCAAAGAACATTGCTTCGGCCATGTAAGCTTCCTCCTTAGCGAATGGTTCTTTGGTAGCTGTGATATGAATGTCCTTTCCACGAATATGTGCCTTGATACATTGGTGCAACGTTGATGGCACACAATTGTGTGTGTGAATCCATTGCCTCCCGAGTAAGAGATGATATGATGTATCTGCTTCTATCACATGAAACCGAGTGGGACTTCTTATTGGTCCCACCTCTAGCTCGACAGTAACATATCCCATTGTTTTTACTGGCTTTGCAGCAAAGCTAGTCAGTGTGATTGTTTGCGGAACAAGCCCTCCTTTCACTATTTTCATGGCAAAGTAGATCCCTATTGGCATAAGATTCACTGAAGCCCCATTATCTACCAAGGCGCGTTTGATTTTTAGTCCATTAACCTTGACCTCAACATATAGTGGATGATTGTGAAGAAATGGAGATGTTTGTATGTCAGCACTAGTAAAAATTATTGCTCCTTCAGAGTTTTAGCAATATTTTGTATCGGGTGTCCTACTACATAACATGAAGGACCATGACGTTGAGCGATTTGAACTAATGATTCTGTGGCCTCTTTTTTCGCATCTTTCCCAAACTCTAAGCAATCAAAGAAATTTCGAAATAACTTAGTTCGTAGTAATGGTTCAACCATGTTTTTGTACTCACTTGTGTTAGGAGGCTCTTCTTCGACTTCTTCGATAAGTATGTCTTGAGATATTCCTGTGAGGATGAGAGGAGATTCCTCTGTGCATGTCATAACAGTTCCTCCATTTTGGTGTTGGGGAAATGGTCTTTGTTCCACTGTATTTGGATCTATGATGATTTCCCCTTTTTCTAGTCGCTCATGGAAGATCTTTCTAAGAGCGTAACATCTCATTGTTGGATGATTAATTTTTCGATGATAATGACAATATAAGTCATGTTGTTTTTCTTCTGGTGTAGGCAAATTTGCAACGAATGGCAAGGTTACTTCCCCATCTTGAATCCATAATTCTAACAAACTACAAACTCTTTCTTTGCTGCAAGGAAATTCTGGCGGTTTATTATTTTGCCTGGTTCTTTTGCGTGCCTCAAAATCTTGCCTTCCTTGAGCTAGTGCTATGTCAACACCGCGTTTTGCTCCCTTCCATGGACAGTGTGCTTGATCGTTGGTGTTTGTTGGTTTGGCAAGGCGAGATACTGTGGCTTCAGTATTCCTTGCTTGGCAATAAGTTTTGCAAAATTATTGATAGCATGATTCTCAATATGCAAACGGTACTCATCAAGCATTCCTTTGATGCACATCTTAACCAGATCTTTTTCGGGCATGGTTTCGGCATAGTCGAGGGCCTTTTCTCGAAATTTTTGCACGTATTCAATAAGTCTTTCTCCTGAGAGATCAGCTATACTCCACTTATCTTCTATCATAAAGAATTTGGCACAAAATTGAGAGACTAAATCATCCCAACTCCGTATACTTCCTGGTGGTAGGCTTGCATACCAAGAATAAGCCCGATCAGTGAGAGACTTTGAAAATTCGCGGATCCTTAGCTCAAAATCATGTGCATAGAGCCCTAGATCATCAATGAATTGAATAACATGTTCTTTGGCATTGCCAAATTTTCCATTATATTTTTGAAATGTTGGGCTCATGTAGCCCTGTGGATATGGTTTCACCGCTACTTCCATAGGGTACGGTGGATGAAAATCAATGGAAGTTACTATCGATGATGACTTACCTCTTTCAGCCTTAAGAAGGCCGATTAGTTCATCCTTTGTAACAAATTCAGAGACAGACCGTGTCTCTTCACCAATTCTTTCAGCAATTTCAGATGTTCTATTGCCTCTTGCATTGTCGGGTGTTGTCTGGATACGCTGTTCAGTAACGTTTATATGCCTCACTGGAGAGCCATTTGTCTCGTGCTCATCTGGTAGGCCAATTCTGTCGGCAATATCTTCTTGGTGTGTTTGTGGTAAAAGGCTACTTAGTAATTGCATCATGCCATCTGGAGCCCTCTGAAGTTTTTCGAGTCTTGCCAGCACAACGTTGTCTGCATTCGTTGCATTAGTATTGTTGGTGTTGTTGTCATTTCGTAAGTTCTCTAATTGACTTTGAGTTTCCTGCTCACGGATGTCCATAGAGGAAGACATTTGAATTCAAACAAGAGAACAAACTTGAATACCCTGCCTTGATTTAGATGTAAGTATATTAATAATTTCCCCAGCAGAGTCGCCAAAATGTTCAGGGGTTCTAACTGAACATTTAATAATAATGCAAACAATATAATAAACTATTGATTATATGTGCTCATGATGAATAAATAAAAATAAAAAAAATAAAACGACACACATTTACGTGGTTCAGCAATATATGTGTGATTATTGCCTACATCCACGGTAGCAAGAATTGTCTTCTTATTATTAATAGAAGATTACAACAAGGGAGCATAGCCCATCACCTTTATCGCTTAAAGAGCTTAGAGAGATTTGTGGTATAAATTGCTTTTCGTATCTTAGGACGTTTATTTTACTGGATATAGCTAGCCTGTAGTAAATTTGTAGCAAGCTAGGTTATGCAAGGTTGGAGGATGCATATATATATATTTTGCTAGCTAGATTATGCAAGGTTGGAAATATATACGATCTTATAGTAAGCTAGGCTATGCAAGGTTGGAAATATAAGCAAGTTGGATTATGCAAGGTTGGAAACATATATGAATTTGTAGCAAGCTAGGTTATGAAAGGTTGGAAATATATTGGTAATCGAGTTTGTAGTCAGGTTTGTGCAAGGTTGGAAATATATCTATATGTGTAAGGGTGAGAAGGCGTGGTGTAGGTTATGATGATCAACCTAGTCTGCTTGAGAAAAGTTGGCTTAGGCTAAGAAGAGCTAGTTTATGGAGAGGCACGCTAATGATGAGTATGGATGTTATCTTCCTTTCTGTCTGTCCCATTGCTTTTGTTGGTCGTCCTTTTATAGGCCAGGGCTGCTTGCTAGAGAAGCTAAAATGTAACTTGCAGGAAAATGCTAGAATGCAACACGTAGCTTGCAAGAGAATGTTAAAATGCTACACGTGTTATCTGCCAAAGTTTGTTTATTTCTGCAAGCTTCCTTCATGGCATTCTTGTAATAAAGGCTATGTATCACGGGCATTCTCATTATGCACAATTCCCTTTTTAACCCTGTCTATTATTTTACGCTTCAACAGATTTTAAATTAAAATGTTAAAAATTAAAGTCTCAAAATATTCAAGGGCTGAGGAAGGTTGACACCTAACATGTAGTCAAACTTAAATCCATAAAGTTTTAACTTAAAATTAATCCACAATGAGTGGAGTAACTTGTAGTATAAGTGTGTTAGTATCCTCAACACTCACATATGCTATGTCAGGATTGTAGCTTTTTTTTAGCCCATCTTGAACTAGATTTCTAATGGTTCTTTTGACTCACTATTGTTTTGAATTGGACACTTATTTGAGAAAATTGTCGATGAGTATAAATAATCCAAGATACCTAATTAGTTTGACTTAAATTTTTCGAAGAATTATTTCAAAGCCATTAAAATTATATTTATATATATAGGTAAACAAATACTCACTTTCAAAAAGAAAAAAAAAACAAGTACTAAAATAAATTTTTGACTTCCTTTTTATAAAATCAATGTTAATTGTTCTTGGGAAATATTAAATTACTTATTAAGTTGTTGCCTTGTTTTTTCGTGAAACACCCAATTAACAATTTTGTGAGAATGGCTAGAAATAACATTAAATAAAGAGAGAGTTTATAATGGTAAGACCTAAGAATTGACTTACGACCATTGAGTCATTTTTATTAATATATAAGCTTGAGAACCATATAATCAGGTGAATCGAAGTCATATGAGTTTTCTACCGTCATTTTGCTTTGATTACATAAGAGCCCTCTTTAGTGAAGAGCTGCATAGTGTTGCACTGTTGTGCCCCTTTGTGTAGATCTCTTATCCTCTTATTTATAGTGAGAAGTTCGAGTTACATTCGGGTTGTGAACTTTAACTATTGGACTTAGCTTGAAGATGGTAAATACAAAGTTAGAACTTAGTTAGCTCGGTCGCGTGCATTGGATGACCTAAGGCTCCATCTTTTGAGACCAGATTCTGGAGCAGCTACTAGTGATCCACTTTGGGTCTGCAAAGAGTTATGTACGATACAATTATGCTCTTTGAAGCCTACGACTAATGTATATAAAAACGCTAGATTATACAAAACAAATAAATCAGTAACTTATATTTACAAAAATTACCTAAATTTTAAACGAATGTCATTTTTTAGATCGAGTGATATGGAAACATAGTGAGTTTGGGTTTAACCACAAAGAGCTTGTAGTTTCGATGTTGAAATTGACTTGAAATGGAGCTTTTTTTTGGTCAGCATAAAAAAAGTTGATGATGAAGAAGAAATTTTTTTTATAAATATTTTAAGAAAATTACTTTATATCATGCTTGAAAAGACTTCCCAAGTTGATTTGTCATTTTTTTAAGTAAACCAACTTAAGAAGCTAATTGCTCATCAATTTTTTTTTAAAAAAATTCAATAATGAAAGGCCAACTAACTCGTGTTGCAGCTCGTCTTAATTGCTTATATTTTACAATTATGTGAAAATGATTTTGATTTTAAAAGAAATGTGTATTGTACATGCTCGACTATGAGCACAAGCGGACCAGACCTGTACTTAAGGTTCCCACATAATGGTGCTCAATTTTTTTGAAAAATACAATTCTTTTTACATGTATAAAGGCTCCCAAAAAATTTAAAAAATATTATTTCATATATGAAAATTTTAAAAATAACAAATTTTGTATAGGACCCATACCACTCAGGCCCGCGCGCTGGTATTGTATAATTTTTTATTTAATTAGGGTCCTTTGGAAAAATAAACTATTTTTTAAAGTCATTTTATACTTTAGCCTAATTTTAATAATTTTTTGCAAAATAACAACTCATAATTTAAATAGTTAGTCGAAAATTTAGATAGGTGGTCGAAAAATTCAAATATCCAGTCAAAAATTTTAAACTGCTGGTAGAAAAATTTAGATCGAATTTTAAATATATACTATTTTACAAAAAATCATCAGATTAGTTCAGAGATAAGAGCTCAAAGTCACCCATTATTACCAATTTCTCATTTAATTATTATATATAAAAAAACGAATTTGCTCAATACGTCCTTACATAACGTATTAACAACTTTCCTCTTTTACCATTTATTCATATTGAGTCACATCACGTGTATCTTACGTGCAAGCTTAATTATTTAAAAAAAATTAAAAAATAAAAAATAAAAAGACGAAGAAAGCTTATAGAGATGAAATCATGACATTTATTCACAGCTGATTCTTCTTAATAAATCTCACCCATGTAAGTATAAATACGAGAGCGAGAGTAAAGTCGGTGGTGGTGATACTGATATCAATGCACTCAAACTGATATTCTTGCAGATTTGGAAGGTGCCCATTTGAGAATTTGGCAAAATGGGTGGTGGGATCCCTCTGCGCTCGGCTTTCGATTCCAAATCTGGCCGACTCATTATGCTCTTACTCTTAGTCATGCTTGCCTCCTTCTATGCCGGTACCCTCTTTGGAAATCAAGCTCCCATTTACGTTTCTCAGCTCGCCTCCGACAATTCTTCGTCTATTGGTGCGTTTGTTTCAGCCTCTTCTCCGCTCGCTTTTATTTTTAGTATATATAAAGTTTGGTTTTGGTGGCGTGAGATTTAGTTTCAGATTAGGAGTTATTGTGGTTTCGATTGTGGTTTTTGCTATTTTTGGAAGTGGGATTATTGGGTTGGAGCTAATTTTTCTTGTTTCTGTCTCTTGCTATGTTAAATTTTTTTTTATCTTACTCAAATATTCGTATTAGTTTGATTTTGGGTTTGATTGAACTATTGGAGTGCCTTTTAGCTGCCTAAGTGGGAGCTTAGTTTGTGGTGCTGGTTTGTAGTTCTTGTTTACTGGTGTGGTCTGTTGGAGTTGGAGTTAGATAGTTATGGATGTTGATTACCACATTGTATGGTCTGTGCTATATAATAACTTGATAGGGGACAATGTGGATTGTTTGCGTTGGATGATGATACTGCTTTGACTTTCCTCTCTTTCTTGGTGGATAACCTTAGCTTTTTATGGGGTCCGTAGTTATTTTACAGTACTTTTGATGCAAGGTTATCACTTATTACGGAAAAGGGACCATTTGTGAAACTTGAACTGGCTCTTTAGTTTTGATCAAAGAAATTCTTGTAGTTTCCAAATAATTTTTGTTGTCAAAATGACTTTTCTTTTTAGATCTAAGATTATGAACTCAAGTAGGTGTGTCTGTTTTGAATTTAAAATCAAGCAAAGCTTGTCTTTCCATATGTTCTAACCAGTTCACTGGGCACATTTTACCGAAAGGGAATACAAGATTAATAGCAAAGATCCCAATACTTTATGACAATATCATAGATGCTTAAATACTATAAATGTTACATAAAATGATTATCTAGCCACATAATCTGAACATTTGGAAGTCATTTATATTTGTGAAGCATTTAGCTTATATTATTTACTGCATATTAAATGGAGTAGTCTATTATATGAGATTATCTGATAAAAGACTTTCCTCTTCCGCGCTGTTCAGAATTTTCTGTTCACTTTACACTATATCTAGCTTCCATTTTTTTTCATATTTTTTTTCCTCAATGGATTCCAGATGTGATTTTCACACACTAATGCTATTTCTATTGCCTGGCAGCACTGTTGGCATAAACTCTGAATGGAAAATGCCTCTATTGTTGCTGTCAATATGTATATTTTAGTGTCTTTAGATGTTCCTTGGGGTCTTCTTTAATCAATGGAGAAGAGTTATGGTTTTGTTATTTTGTCATGCTTTCTGGGAAGCCAGCAATTGTGCTGATTGGTTGGCTTCCTTGGGTCATAAGATTGCAATAGGATGTCGCGGAGCTTGTTTCTTGATTCTCTTTTTCCTTGGGTTAATAGGAATTGCTTAGGTCTCATTTTATTCATGTAATTACTGCTTGTTTTCCCCTTCCGAAATATTATTCTCTCCTTTTCTAGAATTTTTTTTGTGATTTTAGTATTTTTTTTGGAGTGCTGCATTCCTAAATATTTGTGATCGACTAGTTTTTGAAGGAGCAGGTAATTCATCGTTTACAAATCAAGTTGCGCTTTCATACCGAAAAACGCCAATTGAGATACCTGAACGTGGTTTGGATGTATGCCCATTGACATTTAACGAGTATATCCCCTGTCATAATGTTACTTATGTGAAGCAGTTGCAAAACTTAGATCTTTCCAGAAGAGAGGAACTTGAAAGGCACTGTCCCCCACTTGAAAAAAGACTGTTTTGCTTAGTTCCGCCACCAGAGGATTATAAGATTCCAATTAGATGGCCAACCAGTAGGGATTATGTGTGGCGAAGCAATGTGAATCATACACATCTGGCTGAAGTCAAAGGGGGGCAAAATTGGGTGCATGACATGGGTCAAGTGTGGTGGTTTCCTGGTGGTGGTACCCATTTCAAACATGGTGCACCTGAATACATCCAGAGGTACCCCTAGTTATAATTTTTCGTAGCATTTTTAATATTCTAATTTTTCTCATTTAAAAATTATTCATACAATGTACGCATGTTTAAATCAATAAAATATTAATAAATAAACTGGCTCATTGCTGATGTATGTGCATACTTTTATTTATTTATTCATTTTTAAACAATTAGTAGAGAAACTACTAACTTTCTACACAATATAAAAAACAATATAAAAACTACACAATTTATTCCAGGGATTTATTATAGTGGATTGGCTTAGAATGTGAAGAAAGGAAACAAGCATTATAAAGACAGTGCAAAAGTTGCTGAGCTGACCAGTACCTTGTAAGAAACTAGTTTCTCACGGGCCCACTCACACTAATCTAAACATAACTTCATATTAGGTGATTTAGTTTTTAGCATTTATTTGGTGCCATAAGTCTCCAAAGAATATAGATCTTAATACTAATTAGTATTGAATTTCTATTATTATCCAATTGTGCTGAGTTTTATTCTATTTTAGAATAGTTTTATGATAATTTATGAACTGCAGGCTGGGAGATATGATAACAAATGAGACAGGTAATCTACGCTCTGCAGGGGTGGTTCAAGTTTTGGATGTGGGCTGTGGTGTTGCTAGCTTTTCAGCTTATCTTCTTCCCTTGGATATACAGACAATGTCCTTTGCTCCTAAAGATGGTCATGAGAATCAAATTCAGTTTGCTTTAGAGCGAGGAATTAGTGCAATGATTTCTGCTATAGCCACAAAACAACTTCCATATCCCTCTAGTTCTTTTGAGATGGTACACTGTTCAAGGTGCCGCGTGGATTGGCATGAGAATGGTATGTAATCAATTTTGTGTCTTTTGGTTTTGGAATGTTATCAATTAATTACTGTATAAGAACAAGGGTTCTACTTAAGGGACAAGTTATTTTAATCTTGTTTGCTTTATGATTTTGTTGTCTGTGGTTGATTCTTATTAATTTTTTTCATTCGAGGGGGTTTATGTGTTTGGGGGTTCGTATGGTGTGGATTATTGTTTTATAGTCCGTACAAACTCTTTTGGTAGTAATGTTAAGTTTCCATAGCTTAGTTTTGCTTCTTTTTCTAAAATATGTAGATGATGTATTTGAGTGGTTGCTGTTTATAAATGCCATATGCCTTGTCATTATGAAATTTAATTATTTTAAATGTTAGTGTTAATTATTTCTCAGACTCTTTAAATTTCCGGTTGCTTGTTTTCTTTTAAAGTGTAGTATTTATTTATTAGAATATACTTTGGTATGGGACAAAATATTATGCATCCATAATATTCTGCATTCGAAGGCTAATTTTGAATCAATACAAGTACTTTTTCCTTAGATGTAGTACTTACAGGCATTCTTCATTTTGTGCAGATGGCATACTACTAAAAGAAGTGAACCGCCTTTTGCGGACTAATGGGTACTTTGTCTATTCTGCTCCACCTGCTTATCGGAAGGATAAAAACTATCCAATGATTTGGGAGAAATTGGTTAACATAACCTCTGCAATGTGCTGGAAACTCATAGCTCAAAAAGTTCAGACAGCTATCTGGAAAAAGGTTGATGATCAATCATGTCTCCTGCGTAATGCTGATGAGGGCATTTTAGATATATGTGATTCTGTAGATGACTCTACTGCATCATGGAATACACCGCTCAGAAATTGTGTTCAAGTCAGGGGTGCACAAACACATCCTCAAGAACTTCCTTCAAGACCAGAGCGTCTATCTGTGTACTCAGAAAGTCTTAGCAGAATAGGTGTGTTTTTTCTCTTCCCCACTTTTTCCTTGAAGAATATATTTCCAGTTCTCTAAGCTCATTCATCTCATTGTTTTTAAAACTATGACAGTGTGATTATGCAAACCAGAGCTTGATTAGTAAATCAAAAGTTATTAGTCTAAAGGCTTTATTGTGACATTAAAAGCTGATTCCTAGAAAGCTACACGAATTTCATTTTGCACTGATCTTCTAATCATTAAGGGTTTTGTGATTAGCATTGGCCACTAATGCATGTTATCCATAACAAATTTTTTGGAGAAAGACGATGATCAACTTCTGCATGGATTTATTTTAATTGTTAAAATGTTATAAATAATAATTGAACTTTTTTTTTCTCTATTTTTTTTGTTAATTGTTACTTTTACTCTGAATATAATAAATGGGGAAGGAAAAACAGGGTAGTTGGTTTTGCACTCCCAGTGAACTTTGTAATTGTAGAACTAGAGTATGCCAATGTAGAATTACAAAGTAGTTGTGCATGTGGTGAGATAACTCATTATGTTCACGGCAGGTATTGGTCAGGAAGAATTTGCTTCAGATACTGCCTTTTGGCAAGATCAAATCGGTCACTACTGGAGGCTTCTGAATGTCAACGAGACTGAAGTGCGAAATGTCATGGATATGAATGCTTTCTGTGGTGGATTTGCCGTAGCATTGAGTGAATCACCTGTTTGGGTGATGAATATAGTTCCTGCTAGCATGAGGAATACTTTGTCAGCCATTTATGACCGTGGTCTGGTTGGTGCTTTTCATGATTGGTATGTTCATGTTTTTGGGAAACTTTTTATGTATTGTTATGATTTTGTTTTTTGTTTTTTTGAATGAATCATGCCGCTGTTGTTCTGGTTATGTTCAGTTAAGGTCAAATTATTATTTTTTGGCCTCCCCACGAAATCGTCAAGTAATTGGTGAAGGAATAGTTGTCCAGAATTTTTATCTTTTTGCATCTAATACCTGTTTCTGCATCAGGTGTGAACCGTTCTCAACTTATCCTCGCACATATGATCTGTTGCATGCCAACCATCTTTTCTCTCACTATAAGAACCGTGGGAAAGGTTGCATGCTTGAAGATATCATGCTGGAGATGGATCGTATAGCACGACCTCAGGTACATATTTTAAGATGTTTCCTCTCAATTGCCATAAATACAGCATAGTAATGAAAAGTAAAAATAAACAAAAAGTCGTTGAAATGAAAAGATGGATTTTCTCTAATTCTAACAAGGTCTGAAGCATTGACAAAAGCATTTCAATAAAATGGCTTGTATTAAATTTAGAGAATTCCAATTATAATTCTCTCCCAATTACATGTCATGGTCAGAATCATCTAACCAGAATTCAAAGTGAGTAAAAAAATAGAGAATTTATAGTGCATTTAAGTTTACGTGTTGACTACTTGACTAAGGTTTTAAGTTCTGTTTTACACGTTCTGAGCTATTACCCCAATACTCTGTAGTCAAGTAGTGGAGTTTTTCCTCTAGTCAGCCAATGCTTGATTTCATTTCCTTGAAAGGATGGCATTATGTCCTCTTAATATTTCAAATTTAATTGCCATATGTAAGAGTTCATTGGGAAATTTGTTTCACAGGGACTTATGATCATTCGAGACGAAGAGGCCATTACCTCAAGAATTCAAGCTCTGGCTCCAAAATTTCTGTGGGATGTTGAATCCCATGTCCTGGAAAATCAAGAAAAGAAGAAAGAAACTGTGTTAATCTGTCGAAAGAAATTCTGGGCAATAGTCTGAGGTCATCTAGGCTAGATAAAAAGAGCTTAAATTTTTCTTCTGCCCATGTAAGTTGCTTACTGTATCTCCTTGTATTAGTTGAAATTGTAGGATGAAGTGAGGTAAATGTTTCTTACTTATATTCATTACTGAAATCTTATGTAAATTTGTAGAGTACTTGGCATTTTGTGTTCACATCATGTGAGGAATACCAATGTGATTCCTTCCTAATTCCTTCAAGTCTAGTAGGAGACAGATTGGTTTCAATAACCTAAATTTCCAAGTTTGACATTGAGAAAGATGATATAGATGAAAATCAATGTCTCACAGGTATTAATATATATATTTTTTTATTTGCTTTGTGGAAAATCTTCTAAATACTCCTTAATATTAATATTAGGTAGAATGATTGTGATTTTGTTTTGAATTATTAATTTGGTATTTTAGTTCAAAATATTTTGATTAAAATGGAGTTTAGAGGTCTATTTGAAATATTTTATAAAATACCAAAGATAGTGGATATGACTTGGTGTAAGGATTAGTACTCCTAAAAGAATCCATTATAAAAATAACAAAAGAAGTACCGTAATAGAATCAATCGAGTATTTTTTAGAAATAAAAAAGAAAAAGTGAAAACATTTTCTTCTTTTTACATGGATATTAAGAGAAAATTCTAATGACCCAACTACTCTAGACTTTGGACCATTAACGAAAACTATACATAGACCCTAATCCTTAATGGAACTTACAAGTGAAAAAATTATAACTTTATTAAAAACTTGTAAAAACAAATGTCAAACTTACATAAAACTCAAAGTAGGATATGAGATCCTATTGTTTTAAAATCAAAACATAACATCAAGTGATTAAAAGAGATTACATAAATAAGTGCGGAAAAATACACATAAAACCATAAGTAAAGACTTCATCCTTGAATCGAAACTCTCGGCTCTTTGAATTCATTCTGCCTCAATACACATTCCCCAAGCATCCAAGAACCCTTCCCGCCACTAAAGCTATTTTCCTGCACATATAAACAAAAAGGAGTGAGCCTAATGCCCCAGCAAGGAAAATCTAACATATAACCATATGCATAAAATTCATAATGTAACATAAAACATATCATAACACTTATGTCACATACATACTATAATGACCATTATTACTTGGGGTCCCATAAACTAAACAAGTCATATGCCCATAATCTATTTGGGGCTTGTTAGTTGTACGGGTCATATGCCCAAGTGTACAATCATACTTAACATAGCATATTTCATAACACAAATTCATAAGATAACATATAAAATCATGTAACACATAAATCCTATCCTATTTTCCTTACCAAATTACCGGGATATGAGAACATATTTTGGGACTTTGGAACACTCCTAAAAACCATTTATGACAGGGTGAGTATATTGAAGAAAATGGATGAAAAGAATAGAAGAACTATACCATTGAGAATATACTTACCAAAAACTTATGTGCAAGTTCTTAGATTTCCTAATCAAGAATAAAGAGTAAGGTTAGAATGCTGAGTAGACGACTATGAGAACTTAAAGAAAATAATACCAAATGAACTAGAGTGTGGAATACCTTGAATGCTTCTATAGCCAATCTAAACCTTGAACCGAAATGTTATAAAACCTTACTTCCCAAGTGTTTGGTAAGCTTATAGTGATCAAGCTTATGATCCCCAACCCAAGTGTTTACACTCTCACAATAACCTAGCAACTTTGCAGCCTCTGAACTTAGCTTAATAGATGAATAAATGGCTGGGTACTAGGTCCTATTTATAGAGTTTAGGAATGAAAAGATCTTCATTTAACTTGAATAAAAATAATGGCTTTTTAAGTGAAAATCATTTGAATTATCGTTCATCAGAGGCTGAAGACTCGTTCAGAAAGATGCTGGACTTATCAAGGGGTTAAGGATTTGAATGAGAACGTTTTTGAAAACTTTCAAAAACACACTGAAGGAGGTGATATATCGCCCCCTGTAGGTGATATATCGTCTGGGCCATTATGCCCGAGGCAATCGTGCAACGTTTCGTGTTTTTCGTATCTTCGTACTGCTATATATCGCCCCCTATAGCTGCGATATATCGGCATACGCTGAATATTTAAACACGAAATTACATATTTTTAGCTTTATTTGAATTGAGTAAACAACCTTAACTAAGCCCTCTAACGTTTTCAAAGCTGTTGACTGACTCTAGGGTATTCAAATTTTAACCTTAATAAATTTATTCCTCAAAATACTTAATCATTATTAAACCTATACATGACATGTGCTATTATCTTATTGGGTCTTATCTAAACCTTATAGTATAATAAATATTATCCTCAATAACAGTCATATGAATCAAACCTTAGGTTAAAATTAATATTCCTAAACTATAGGTTAAACTTAGAAAATCTACAAGTACTACTATGAGTGTCCAAATAAATCCCGGTCTGAACAAAAAATCTACAGTCATAAAGATAATACTATTATTACTATTATACTACTATCTAACTTAGCTAAATAAAGTTCTTGGACTCTACAGAAATGAACTTGAATATGAGTTAGTATAATAATTTTTTTTGAAGAATACTACTAATCTAATCAAAATACAATAATGATACACATAATTTTATTTATATTATTTGTGCAAAATGACAAACTATTGTAATGATACACATAATTTTATTTATATAATTAGTGCAAAATGACAAACTATTGATCAACATTAATGATAATATTAAAACAAATTCTTACCATATATAAATAATCATATTAATAATATTCTTATAATTTACCGATTGACATATTCAATGACAATTTTATTTATATAAAAAGGGTAATTAGCGGCTAAAGTCTCTATTATTTTACAATTGTAGTATTTAAGTCCCTTATATTTTTTTTTACTGGCAAAAGTCTCCAACGTTACTTAATTGTTGTACATTTTCCACAAAATTGTTATCCGTCCGTTAAAATAGGGACTAGCAGGAATGTTAGGGAATATTGCCACTAAAAAATGATGGATCAAGGACTTAAATGCTTCAATTTTGAAAGAATGAGTACTTTAGTCGCCAATTTCCATATAATTTTTTTTTCAAGAAGATTAAATACTCAATAATTAACATATAAAAAATGCTATTTATGATTTTTGCCCTTCGAACTATAACCTATACATTATCGTGCTCCCTGATTTTTTCGGGCCGTTAAAAATTTTCCCAGAACTATTTACAGTGTTATAAAGTGGGACTTCCGTCCAATTTTATCCAATGTGGCTAATGATATGCTGGTATGACTCTTTGCTTGCTAATGTGTCTTGGTCACGCCACGACAGATGTGTAATTTAAAAATATTAAAATACTCTTTTTTTATTAAAAATTAATAAATTTCAAATAAATTATTACACTAAAAATAAATTAAATCAAATCAATTCTTACAAAATTAACCCTTTTTTTTATTATAAACTATGCTTTATTTTAAATTTATTAATTTTTAATAAAAAAAGAGATTTTTAGTACTTTTAAATTATTTTTTTATAATACACATGTGGCGCTAACGTGGCCAAGACATATCAGCAAGCAAAGAGCCACGTCAGCATGTCGTTAGCCACATCAGACAAAATTGTATGAAAGTCCCACTTTACAACATTGTGAATAGTTCGAGGGAAATTTTTAACGACAAAAAAAAAATCAAGGGGCACGATAATGCATAGGTCATAGTTCAGGGGACAAAAATCCTAAATAGCCTATAACAAATTTTGTTTCTTAGATTTTTTTAAGGGGACTATTGACTACTCTAGACAAGTTGTGGTTGTTATTCAATTTTCTTTTTTTTTTTCTCTCTCCAAATTTATTATTTTATATTATTTTAATTAATAAAAATATTTAAGTATATAATATTTAAATAATGTAAAGAAAATATAGAGAAACTAATATATCGTAAAAACATTATTTTTTTAAAATTTTGTAATTAAAAAAAATATGAGATTATACAATAGTAGAACCACAACTTGTCTAGGGTAGTCAATAACCCCTTAAAAAAATAATATGAGATTATACAGTGGTAGAACCACAACTTGTCTAGGGTAGTCAATAACCCCTTAAAAAAATAATATGAGATTATACAGTGGTAGAACCACAACTTGTCTATGGTAGTTAATAGCTTACCAGACTCAAACACCGCTTTGATGTTCGGTTTGCTTAACAAGTCCCATTAACAAGATTCATACTCATATCCAGAACATACAACACACATTAGTCAAAAGAACTTTCTTTGTAGATGTAAAATAGAGATCAACATTTCCTTCGCCCATAACTTTGGATCTTTGTTCATTCCCCATTTGGATCTCATGCTAATTCTTAGATTCTTCAAAGATTTTGAAGATCTCTCTGTCATAAGTTAAATGAATGATGGCACAAGTGTCATACCACCATCCTTGCACTTTTCCTTGGATGGCATTTACCTCACTCTTCTTCAGTTGTGTTGACCTTGTTTCCAAAGTTAGTATGCTTTCAGAACTTGCATTCCTTAGCCATGTGACCACTCTTGGCACAAACAAAATAAGGGACTTTCACACCCTTGAATTTCCCGTCATTATTTTTTTGGAGCTAGGAAGTTGTCTTTCTTCAATTGGGGTCTTTTGTGGGCCTTTCCCATCGATTGAGAGATCTTCTTTATGGCGTTAGCCTTGGAGGTCCCAACATTGGACTATTCCATACACTTTTCTCTAGAACGAGACTCTTCTTTAATCCTTAGGTGCTTTAGGATCTCCTCCAAATATATCTCGTCATTCTTATGGAGAATCTTCTTTCTATAGCCCCTCTAAGATGGAGACAACTTGGATATGATCCAACCCACAATGAAGGACTTCGACAAAGTTATCTTTAGAGTAGATAAATTATTCACAATAACTTGCAACTTATGCACTTGGGGGAGTAAGGGTTTTCCATTAGCCTTGGAGGTCCCAACATTGGACTATTACATACAATTTTCACTAGAACGAGACTCCTCTTCAATCCTTAGGTGCTTTAGGATCTCCTCCAAATATATCTCATCATTCTTATGGAGAATCTTCTTTCCATATCCCCTCCAAGATGGAGGCAACTTGGCTATGATCCCACCCACAATGAAGGACTCCAGCAATGTTATCTTTAGAGTAGATAGCTTATTCACAATAACTTACAACGCATGCACTTGGGGGACTAAGGGTTTTCCATCAAAAAATTTAAATTCCATATATTAAGTTATGATGAATTTCTTGATACCTTATTCTTCATTTTTGTACTTTTTCATAAGTATATCCCATATCTCATTTGCCGATGTTGTATTGATGTAGAGATCATAGAGGCATTGAGTATCTGACCTCTACATATTAGCTCATCTTCTTCCATTTTCTTCCTTTCCTTGATCATTTATTGAGTATCATCATCCTTTGAACATCCAAAGTCTTCAAGTCTTTGTCAAGAATGTAGTGAACCTTCAATGTTGTGAGAAGAAACTTGATCTTATCTTACCAACACACAAAGTTTGAGCCATCGAATCGATCTAGTCTCACTTGATCTTGAGACATGAACTTGAGGGCGGAGATAGATGAGCTATTTTTCCATAGATTTATTAGTAGATAAACTTTAGAGATAGATATTCTCTGATACAAAACTTAGGTTTGTGTTGGAGATTTTTTATTGTTGGGGGTGAGGCTATAAACCAAGCTTTGTATATTACAATTCAAAGGAATTAAACAACAAGGATAATATATACTCCAATGGAAGAATAATACAAAGAATATAACACAAATAAAACAAGTAATAGAATGGACTTTTGGGTTGAAGAACCTTGATACATAAAATCACAAGTCTATGATTTTATGTGAATCACAAAATGTAACAAATGCTTGACACAAATTAAGATCTGTTGTCCAAAAATCTCCATTCTTAGCTTCCTCCGTGAGATTTCTTAAAGCTACTACAATGGAATGAGATTGAGATTCACAAGCCTTGAGTCTTCATGCAAGTCAAGCTTTCTTGATTCGCTCTTGAACGATTTTGACCGAGTTATGGGAATCTGTTGAGCAGAAAAATTCATTTTTATTCATTTTAAAAGGAGTTAGTTTCACTCCTTGAACTCTATAAATAAGACCCTTCACTCAGCCATTTGCATCATCTTCCAAACACTTCTCAGAGCTCCAAGCTGCTAATTTCGTTATAGAGAGAAACACAAGGGTTTTGGGGTTAAGAGCATTCAAATCTAAGCTTTTCTAAACACTTGAGAAGTAAGCTAGAGTGTGATTTCGGTATTGAGGTATAAATAAAAGCTCTAAGCTATATAAGGTACTCTTAAACCTTAGGTTTAGTCCATTTCTATTTCTTTTATTCTTTCCTTTTTATTCAAATCCTAACTTGTTATAATTGTGACAGTCAGAATCCCATTATCCGTAGAGGAAAGACCGGGTAAAAGCTGTGCAATCCCACATCGCCTGGGGAAGGTCAAGTGTGATGATTCTAAGACTGTGTAGGTATGATACTACACATTTGAAGATGGCTTAAATGGATTGATGGGTACTACCTATGCCAACAAGATGCATCTTCTTTTCGGTAGCCCATCACTTGAGAACTCCAAAGTTAAGCATGCTTGACCTGGAACAATCTTATGATGGGTGACCTCTTGGGAAGTTTTCCCAGGAAGCGTGTGAGTGGGGACAAAGCACTCTGGAGATACTCGTGTTGTAATGGGGTAGGAGGTAAACTTCTTCCAGCAATTGTCTGTGGATTTGTAAGGGAGCATTACCCGGTATTTTCGGTACCATGGGAGTTGGTGACAGAAATCCAAGCCGTGGGGACACCTATACGAGAAGTAAAACCTAAAATGGTATCAGAGTTTTGACCCAGCTGGAAATGTGGCCAACGGGGATGTCGGACCCCTAAGGGAGGGTGATTATGACAGTCATAATCCCATGATCCGTAAGGGAAAGACCGGGTAAAAGCTGTCCATTCCCACATCGCTTGGAGAAGGTCAAGTGTGATGATTCTAAGACTGTGTAGGTATGGAACTACACAGTTGAAGATGACTTAAATGGATTGATGGGTACTACCTATGCCAACAAGATGCATCTTCTTTTCGGTAGCCCATCACTTAAGAACTCCAAAGTTAAGCGTGCTTGACTTAGAGTAGTCTCATGATGGGTGACCTCCTGGGAAGTTTTCCTAGGAAGCGTGCGAGTGAGGACAAAGCATGCTGGAAAGACTTGTGTTGGCTTATAGGGCTAGTCGTTATTCCAGGAAGCAGCCATAGTGACGTGGGGCGTTATAATAATGCCTTTTGGTTAGGTTCTTGATTTCTTGAAACTTAAGGTTTTCAGTAAGTTCTTTTCTTTATGGTTTAGATCTTCTTTTCATCTTCTTTTGTTTAGGAAACTTATGGTTTTACTGTTTGGTTTTAGGAGTTTCCAATCCCGCACTTGTCTCCAATACCCCGTTTTTGGTAAGGAAAATAAGTTAGATTTTATGTGCTATGTGCTATGTGCTTTGTATATGTATGTATGTTGTTTTTATGTTTTTAGTCACATGGGAAATATGGTTGCTTAGATAGCAAATAAGCAAATCCTGAGATTTTTTTTATCATTTATCGTAGACTATAGTTGTGTTTAAACCTACCTCTAAATAACAACAATAGGACTATAGATGGTTTCTATCACATACTACAATAATGAGTTAATGCCCATTAATATTGTAGTTCATTTTTATGTTTTATGTTATGCTTTAGTAGTTTTTCCTTACTGGGCATTAGGCCCATTCCTTTTTATTTAGATGGTGTAGGTAAATGAACATGGAAGGCGGGACGAATCCTAGGTGTCTTTGGCATGTGTATTGGGAGAGGACTAAAGGAATGGACCAATGGAATCGATCGAGGATGATGTTGACATTTGAGTCTTTTATTTATGTATTTATGATTTCCGCATTTAGTATTTGAACATTTAATTAAAGGTTTTGTTTTTTTTTAATGATTTTATGTAATAACAATGAGATCCCGTATTTTGGATTTTCTATAATAAAGTTATATTATTTTAAGTATATATATCCAAAAGATAGTAGTATGTCTTAGTGGTTGTCAAAGGTCCGAGGTCTTTAAGTTAGTCGGGTCTTTACATCCACCACGAGGGTAAGTATTTCTGTCTTTTTTCTTTTGTATCTTGGAGGGATGTTCCCATCTGAGGGTTTTGACTGTGTTTTTATTTCAGGCTGCCGTGATGTGCCAACATCTGGGGGACGTGATGACAGTAAAGTCCTTCGAGTTGAAGCAAGCTCAAAACGAGTTGGATAAATTGAAGGCACAAGCAATTATTCCCCACCCCCCTCTCCCCGAGGAGTTGGCTCAGCTCAAGGTGGCGTTGGAGGAGGAGAAGGCATGTTCTTGGGCGCTTGAGGAGGCCAAGGTTTCCTGGGAGAAGAATGCCAAAGTCATGGGCGAAGCTTCTCAAGCAGCGAAGGACATAGCCAAAGCCTGCTATGAAGCTACTCAGGCAGCTGTCAAGGCCCGAGTTGCTGATGAGCATGCCCAACAAGCCAAGGTTAAGGCAGATTCTCTACAAAAAGATGTGGAGGTTCTCACCAAGGAGGTTGATGATCTCGACGAGGATACCCTCTACGTGCCCTGGCTTAACAACTAGGACATAGACCTCTCCTTTACTAAAGAGGCCAATATTCGACTACTCTTTGAGAAGGGCATCGGACCGTGGATGTTGCCGTCGCTGCTACTGATGCCGCCAGGGAAGTTGGTCGAGTCCCCGAGGACGATCCTATCATTAATCTCATCCAAGAGGTTCCTCCAGGGGTGAAATAGGTTGTCCTCTCATTCTTTATATTTTTTTAAATATGCCTTTGAGCCATTTTTTTATTGGGGTATAAACAAATTTAATGCTCGAGTCCCCGAGTAATATTTTAAATACTCTATTGAATGGCTTTTTTGCTCTACTTACTTGCCTTCTTTTCCTTTTACTTACACATTTTACATACATCGTTTAGAAATAATGAAAATTGGACTAAAAATATGTACAAGGTTTTCTCAAATTCTTTACGTAATGTAGCATCACAAAAAAAAATCGCTTTATTTAGCTTGTTTTATCCACTATATGTGGGCCCAAGTCTAGGTGACATGAAGCTTTTGTGTTCAAGTCTAGGTGACTTGGATCTCGTGCCTGAGTCTATGCGACTCGAGTCTTGCTTGCCCGCGTTTAGGCAACTTGGGACTTGTGCCCGAGTCTAGGTGACTCGGAGCTTGCTTGCCTAAGTTTAGGCAGCTTGAGACTTGTACCCGAGTCAAGGGGACTCGGGGCTTGCTTGCCCAAGTTTAGTCAACCTGGGAATTGTGCCCTAGTCTAGGCGTTTGGAGGCTTGCTTGTCCAAGTTTAGTCAAATTGGGACTTGTGCCCGAATCTAGGCGACTCCGGGCTTAAAAGCCCTTTACAATTTTGGTTGTCGAGAATTAGTTTTGCTTTGCGGGTGCTTGGTCCTCTAGAAGTGACTTGAGTTCTCAATCTTAGGCGATTTAGGTTTATTAGTTCTCGTAAGCCTTGTGACATTAGGTTTACTCTAAGGTGCCCCATATAGGCTTCTCTAATTGAGTTCCCCAGGTCATGCTTCTCGGGAACTCTCGCAAGTTTTATGACACTAGGATTACTCTAAGGTGCCCCATATAGGCTCCTCAAATTGAGTTCCCTAGGTCATTGTAATGCCCCAAATTTCCTAATAAGGTTTAAGACTCTGATTAGGAGGCTAGGAGGGCCATAATTGATATATTATGTTATTAAATGATAATATGCATGTGAACCCATTTATGATTAATTGGATGATTTTCATATTTTGACCATTTCAGGCATAATTGACATATATGCGATATGTATGTGGTGCTTTATTATTATTTGGTTATGCTAGGGTTACCCAGCACGAGACAATCCTAGGAGGTAAGCTAGTGGGAAAGTCACAACAGGATTTATTCTTGTCTCGGAGTGAGTCAAGGGGTACTTAGAGCATTATCGGGTTATTGGGTAATATGAATAAGAATTTGATGATAAATTGGGAGTTAGTAAGATCAGGGGGAAATTCTGGAGCTTTTGACTATTTTGTCCCTGGGGGTGTTTTCGGGACCTCGAGCGTTAGGATTTGTTTGAGGCTACTTAAGCTTGAAGTAACCTTTTAAGAAATAAAAGAACGTTCAGTAAGTTCTCTCTCCCTCCAGGTTCCATTTTCGTCTCCCGATCGCATTTTTGAAGGAAACTTGAGTTCTAGGACTTGGATTCAAGTGAGGATCGAGGCATAGCAATCCTAGGTAAGATTAAAAGCTTATTAACTAGAGGATTTAATTGAGAAACAACTCAATCAGAGGTAATTCATGTTTTAAGTTCTAAGTTTTTAAAGTTTTTAAGCTTGAATTGGATTTTGTATTTGGATGAGTTTTTGGATGATTTGAGACTTGGGTTTTATTGGTTTTGGATCATGGGGATGTTTGGAAACTTTGATTTTTGAGTTTGGAGATGTTTGGATAGGTTTTTGGAAGGTTTTAAAATGGAGAAATCGGGGAAAAATGGCTGGCCCGAGGTTGGGCCGTGACCCTGTTCTTGGGCGCTGCGGCCCAGGCTCGATGAAGCAGGTGGAAGGTTTTGTGAATGTTGGGGGCCGTGGCATTGGGTAAGGTGCACCACGACGCTTGCCACTGATCCATCTGTTTTGGCTTGGGGGTCGCGGCTCAGGGTTTTCGGGTCGCGACTCTTGAGGGATTTAGGGCCGAAATGATGTTTTGAGCTTGTGAACTCAAACCTTAGGCCTCAGGATCATTCCTACTACCTGATTTAGTGGGATTTGATGTCTCGGAGGCTAGGTCTTGGTTCTGGGATTGGTTTTAGAACTTGAACTTATTGGATCACCGTTTATGGTTGTGACTAGGTTATCACTAGAGGCTTGGAATCATAATCGTGCTTGTGGCTCGTTTATTGGTAACCTGTGCTTGGACCAAAGGTAAGAAAACTGCACCCTGTGTATATGACATGCATGGTTACTCTTGATGCATGTTGGATGTTTAAATGGGATGCATGTGATGCACGAGAAACATGTGATTAGGGCATGCTGTGAATGTTGAATATGAGATTGATCAGAGCTTGAGTCTCTATGTTTATGCATGATCCTAGTTATGCTAGTAATTGTTAAGTAAGCATGTTGAACGCCCTGTATTCGGATATTTGACATGTGCTATATGCTTGGTAGCATTGCTTACTTGTGTATGGCACTGACTATTCAGAATCGGCATTGGTCGCGTTCTACTGACCTAAGAGTGAGAAACGACATGAGCGTCATGAATGCATAGCCGATAAAAGATTAGATCTAATCGATATCAGCGTTGAATGACTCTAGGAGCATTAATGCTGTACCGACCCGAAGGTCGATGAAAATTATAAGTGCTTGACTAGTCCAAGACTAGTTACTCAGGGCCAGGGCCAAAGGCCTAGGTGATTGTTTTGTCACATGGCTAAGGGAGTGGAATCCCATGTTAGTGACCCTGTGGTCACTCGGTAGGTTTATGCTGGTGACTGTTTCACCAGATACCTATCTTGTTTAAGCTAGTGAAAGGATCACTTATTTATAAAGAGAACGGAACCCACCTTAGTGACTTTTATTACTGTCACTCTTCTTTTTAGGGCTATAAGCCCAGCATGGTTACCGGAACCACCAGTGTTAAATCACTTGTCTAATTAGGATTGACTTGATAATCATCCACTCAGGAGGGTGATAACTCTACAAAATATAGTTATTTTACCACTTTTTATGTGCTAATTGTTGCTTAATTCTTGAGTTTTTAAGTAATTTTGAATTTATTAGTCTTATCATGATTTTATATATTTTTGTGTGTTTTTATAGTTATTTTGTTGTAAAATGTTGTAGTTAATTATTTGAATTATTGTTGTTTAATTTGAGGTAAAAAAATATGGTATTAGAGTTTAAATGTTAAATATAAATTAAGTTATAATTAATATTTTCAAAAAATTAACTTGATTTATTTTATAATGAAAATATTTTATTATGATTTATTTTATAGGGAATTTATGGTATTTTTGGGCTTTAAAAAGTGAGGAAAAGAAGAAATAAAAGTGGTATTTTTGCAATCAAACCCAAATCTCCAACAAGCCTAATGCCAGGCCCAAACCGCCAGAAGCCCAATTGCCTCCAGCTGCATCAATGACTCCAGCCATCATTCAATCAACCATTCGGCAGCTCCTTCCAGCCACGTCTCTAGCACCTGATGCCTCCTGCCAGCTTCAGCACCCAGCAGCAAAACACTCTCCAGCAGCTGCCAGCCGAAGCAGCTTCAAGTCCCAACAGCCTGGCCTATTTCCTTCACCTGGCCCACGCCCCATCTGCCCATTCTAGCTGCCACTTGATGTACCCACGCCCAAGACAACCATTGCCTTATTCCAACAGCCACCCATATGCATGCCATTTTCTCCTTGAGCCCAACAAAGGCTCACTTTTGTACCATTGTCTTATTTGCCAAAAATACCACATTTTTACCCCATTTTCTATACATTTTACCCAAACTCATCATCACCCCTACAAATTTACCCCTATATGTCATATTATTCATCATTTCAAATTTAATTTAATCAATTTAATTAATTTAAATTGATTATTTTAAACACATTTTTTGGCTATAAATAAGGGAATTAGGGTGTCCATTTTGAGGGAGGTTAATATACCAAAAACTCTACACATTTCAAAACCTCTCTATTCTCTTCATCTTCTTCTTCTTTTTATTTTTTTCTATGTATTTTTAGAGGAAAAATTTGGGGGTTTCTCCTCCAAATTTTCCTATTTATGTTTGTAATTTTTAGTGTGTATTTGCTATTCTAGTTATGAGTTTCTAATCTTTTTAAGATTATTAAGGTGATGATGAAACAATTTGTAACTAGATAGTGTTTATTTTATATGTTGATTTCCCATTTTGTGCAACAAAGTTTATGGAATTTTCTTCTTCAAATATCTTCTTTCATCTTAAATATCATGTATTTTGGATTGTTAGCACATATTTACACTTTGTTCTTCATTAGTGCAAAAACATAATATTCTTTGTGTAAGATGTGTCATTAAATTGTACACATCCATGCTTAGAACAAAAATATTATGTTTTGCCTTATAAATAATGTTCATTGATTTATTTGTTATTTCATTAGATTGATTTACACTAAATACTTTGAGATTATAATTTTGAAAAGTGAAGAAAAATCCTATATTTTTAGAAGTAATTTGTGCTTAAAATTATAAATCTATTTGGAAAATGATAGTTTGATTTATTTTAACTATCACTAAAACTTGTGAATCAATGTACTTATAAATATTATTGAACTTATATTTTGTGGATTCTAATCCTTAACAATCTTATTTTACCATCTTGTTTACAATTATTAATTTATGTTTATATATTGTCTTTAACTTCTTTATTATTATCTTTTATTTTATTTTTATTGTTACAAATTCTCATCAATCTTTGGAACTAGGTTAGAATTTATTAATTTTGGTTTAAAATAGTTTTATTTTCGATTTTAGACAACTCCTTTGGGTTCGACCTCGTGCTTACACGAACACTATTCTATAAATACGATTCGTGCGCTTTCGAGTATAAATATTTAAAACATACCCATTTTGGGTCCATCAGAGGGCAGGAATCCTTATCCTGGATACCCATCATTACATGAACTTATTTGCTGCTTGAATAGGGCTATATTTGCTAGGCATGCGCCTTATGATTTGATGAGATGTTATTATTGTTCATGAGCATATTAAGTTTTCTTGCTGGGCTTCGGCTCATGGGTGCTATGTGGTGCAGGTAAAGGCAAAAGAAAGTTGGACCATCCTTGAGGCTGAGAGCTTAGGTGACAATGTATACATATGCGGCTGCTCGACCGCCACGACCGAGGGTTGAAAGAGGAACTAGGGTTAAACCCTGTTTTGCCGCTTAGATCGGCTGGTTGTAAATATTTTCTTGTAATAGACCTTTAGATTATATTTTTGGGATCCCAATATATACAGTAAACGTTCTAGTGAAACGTTATAACTTAACCAAAAAAATTTAATCCCTAAACCGCTAATCATACTTAGTTACACGACTATGGCCAAATGACTCGATTAGCGAGTTTAGCACTGTTTATAATGCGCACTGTAACAGTCCCTGGAGTTTAGGGCGTTACAACTTGGTATCAGAGCGAGCCAAGGTTTATGGTTCCTGAAGACAAGTTGGGCATGTACACTCGTCACTGAAGATAGCTTCGCTCAGGGAATGGTAACTATTTATGTACTTATGGGCTTAACTGCTTAAATAGAATGTAAATGGTTTACCTGCACATTGTATTAGGGAGCATGAGATTCTAATAGAGCCTGGCTCTTAACTATACGATTATATGCTCCATGAATATATCTATGAATGTGATCATATGATAACCTGCTCCATGAACATATATAATTGTGATATTTGGAAGCTGGAGTTGGAGGCATGGTATGAATGTAGGAAGAGCAGGATTATGATTGGTGTATGAATGCCATGGGCATGTTTTTAGCACTGCAGTGATTTGAGAATGTTATGTGGTAAGATTGATTCCGTGGGGGAAAGCTCTTGATAAGCTCATCATGATTAATGGATCAAGTTATTGATTGCAGATTCAATCAGCAGGTTTATATCCAAGGCAGATAATGAGGGCTGGTGGTGGTTACACAGAGGCTGGGAATTACAGCCAGGGTTTTAGTTCTTCATCTGATCCTATGAATTTTACGCAGATGTTCACATATTTGCAATCAAGATTGCAGAGGCATGAGGAAGAGATTAGGTGTTTGAAGCAACATCAGAATCTGTTAGGGTGCACTTCTCCCTTGGTTATGCCACGAGTGGCATCAGCTTTGGCTCAGCCTAGGGTTGAGAACATATGGGAATTTCTTTGTGGAAGATTCCAGGAGTATTACCCTCCAGTCTTTGAGGAAGGCCTAGATCCATTCAGAGCTGATCAATGGATGGGCATGATCAGTTCCATTCTGGATAATATGGGGCTGGTGGGTCACGACAGGGTGGTTTGTGCGACATTTGTATTGCGGGATGATGCCCAGACGTGGTGGGAAGTAGTATCCCAGACACGAGACACAACTATGATGGACTGGATATAATTTAGGCAGCTGTTCAATGAAAGGTATTATTGTGATGCAGCCACGACTGCTAAGGGGAAAGAGTTTCTGAATCTCATTCAGGGAAATGCAACAGTAATTGAGTATGTTAACAGATTTGATGAGTTAGCCAAGTTTGCTTTTGACACAGTACCCACAGATGTAGCTCGGAAGGAAATGTTTATTCAGGGGTTGAATCCCAGAATAGTTTAGGGCATTAGAGTTGCCCAGTGCATGAAATCTCTACCTATGCTTAGGTGGTAGAAAAGACTCTTGCTGTTGAGAGCATAAGAGATGAGAAGAAGAGTGCTAGGGAGCACGGAGCTCGGATAGTGGTACCTCCACTTATTGGAGCAAGCAAGAATGAAAGCTGGAAGAAAATTTATCCAATATGCACTCGGTGCAAGAAGTGTCATTTGGGAGAATGCCAAGCAAATGCATGTTTCGCATGTGACATGGTTGGGCATATTGTGAAGAATTGCCCAAGGCTAAGAGAGGATGGACAAAAGGGGATGGACAGCTCGACTCCAGCTCGAATGTTTATTCTGAGGCAGTCAGAGTCTAAGACTGAGACTAGTTCCTCAGGGGTGGCAGGTCAGTTTTCTAGTTCTGATTTTTGAGTTATGTTGATTGGTTTTGGTGCCATGTTGTTCCTTTGTTTATTGCATATAGAGAAGCATAAAGTTATTATGCAGATTGCATGGTTATGTTATGAGGGGAAAAGTGATATTGTATTGGTGATTTAAGAGATGAATTGGGTTATGATGAAAATGACTCATCAGTGATTTTGATAAAGATGGTTATGATTGGCTTTGGTATGATTAGGGATATGGATTGGTTAAGTAAGTATGGGGCAATGCTAAATTGTAAGGAAAGTATGGTAACTCTTGGGCTTGAGAGTGGGAAGCCTTGAGGCAGTTGGTACTGTGCCTGGATTTGGTATGCTTGGGACATCTGTATTGAGAGCTAGAGTTTTATTGTAGGGAGATGCATAAAACTCTTAGCTAGTGTAGTGGATACCATTTAGATTGTGCCAACACGATCAGGACAGACTGGACTAGTTTGTGAGTTTTTGGGTGTGCTTCCAGGGGATTTGCCAGGGTTTCCTTTATGTGAAGAGAATAGAATGGTGATTGGATTAGTGCCAATGGTGGAATCAGATTTAGGGCATTGTATTGAATGGTTCAGTAGGGTTGTAAGAACTTAAGGTTCAGTTATCGAGTAAGATGGTATTCTCCTAGGTGGATCTTAGGTCTGGTTAGTACCAGTTAGAGATCAGGGAGAAGGTTATACATAAGACTGTGTTTGTATCAGATAAGAGCACTGGGAGTGCTGAGTATGTCTTGAGAATTTGTTTAATGCCAAGTGTTTATGAATGAAATGAATAGAGCATTCAAAGGTTTATTTGAATGGGAATTGTGATTGTCTTGGACGATGGTATTGTGGTGTATTCTCTATGGACATTTGCCAAGGTCAAGGAACGCCTTAGGGGCAGGAGTTTCCTTGGGTGGTAAGGATATTACAGGTGCCTTGGGAAAGAGTTCTGAGTCTTCTGGCAGATCAGAATTAGTTAATAGGTGGTTATGACGCCTCAGTGACAGGGAGAAGTGATTGCTTGTGCAACATGTTGATTAAAGGATCTGACCAGAACTAGAGTAGAGTTTCTGGTAGGCCAAGTGGCCAGTTTTGTGCCTGAGATTACTATCTCAGAGAATATAAAAAAGGAAAACAATTAAGTGAACCACATATAGGAAAGATTGAGTGTGAAGTCTTAGCTGGATTAGCTAAGGATTATACAATGTCAGGTATGAATTTATTATGGTGTAAGGACCGGACTGGGGATCCGATGGACACTGGGATTAGTTGGGAGATTCGGGATGAATCTCATGCTCACTTATTCTCTTCATTTAGGCATCATGGAAAATGTAACAGAGTGTGTAAGTTTTATAATGGTGATCTGTGATGGAGAGGGGCATAATGGAATATGTGGCAAAGTTCTTAATCTGTTAGCAGGTTAAGTCAGAGTATCAGAAATCAGTGGGGCCATTGTGACTAGGTTATCACTAGATGCTTGGAATCGGGATCGTGCTTGTGGCTCGTTTATTGGTAACCTGTGCTTGGACCAAAGGCAATAAAACTGCACCCTGTGTATATGACATGCATGGTTATTCTTGATGCATGTTGGATGTTTAAATGTGATGCAAGTGATGCATGAGAAACATGTGATTAGGGCATGCTGTGAATGTTGAATATGAGATTGATCAGAGCTTGAGTCTCTATGTTTATGCATGATCCTAGTTATGATAGTAATTGTTAAGTAAGCATGTTGAACGCCCTGTATTCAGATATTTGACATGTGCTATATGCTTGGTAGCATTGCTTACTTGTGTATGGCACTGACTATTCAGAATCGACATTGGTCGCGTTCTACTGACCTGAGAGTCAGAAACGGCATGAGCGTCATGAATGCAGAGCCGATAAAAGATTAGATCTAATCGATATCAACGTTGAATGACTCTAGGAGCATTAATGCTGTACCGACTCGAAGGTCGATGAAAATTATAAGCGCTTGACTAGTCCAGGACTAGTTACTCGGGGCCAGGACCAAAGGCCTAGGTGACTGTTTTGTCACATGGCTAAGGGAGCGAAATCCCATGTTAGTGACCCTGTGGTCACTCGGTAGGTTTATGTTGGTGATTGTTTCACCAGATACCTATCTTGTTTAAGCTAGTGAAAGGATCACTTATTTATAAAGAGAACGGAACCCACCTTAGTGACTTTTTCAATTGTCACTCTTCTATTTAGGGCTATAAGCCCAACATGGTTACCGGAACCACCAGTGTTAAATCACTTATCTGATTAGGATTGACTTGATAGTCATCCACTTAGGAGGGCAGGATTCCTTATCCTGGATACCCATTTTACGTGAACTTATTTGGTTCTTGAATATGGCTATATTTGCTAGGCATGCGCCTTATGATTTGATGAGATGTTATTACTGTTCATGAGCATATTAAGTTTTCTTGCTGGGCTTCGGCTCACGGGTGCTATGTGGTGCAGGTAAAGGCAAAAGAAAGCTAGAGCATCCTTGAGTTGGAGAGCTTAGGTGACGATGTGTACATATGCGGCTACTCGACCGCCACGGCCGAGGGTTGAAAGAGGAACTAGGGTTAAACCCTGTTTTGCCGCTTAGATCAGCTGGTTGTAAATATTTTCTTGTAATAGAACTTTAAATTATATTTTTGGGATCCCAATGTATACAGTAAACGTTCTAGTGAAACATTATATCTTAACCAAAAAAATTTAATCCCTAAACTGCTAATCATACTTAGTTACACGATTATGGCCAAATGACTCAATTAGCGAGTTTAGCATTGTTTATAATGCACACCGTAACGTTCCCTGGAGTTTAGGGCATTACAGTCATGCTCCACGAGTGGTTATCCTCATAGAGTGACTATTCCACTTATTCCCCCAAGTGATCGGAGACTGGTCTACGTTCACTTGTCCAAGCCAGCAAACGAGTACATCCTCGGATAGTAAAACTTAAATAAAATATTAAAAAATACAAGCAAACTCTCTGAATTTTATCTATCGTGTTTTGTACACACGAATACATATGGGTGGTAAAATTAGAAAATGTATAAATTGTTTGCGTTACTGGTAATATCGACGAAGGTACTCGGTATTCCAGGCATGGGGTATCACCTCCTTGTTTAGTCAACCCAACTTGTATGTCCCAGGACATATAGTGCTCTCGACTTGGTATGGACCTTCTCAGTTAGGGCCTAACACTCCAGCACTTAGATCTTGGGTTGCTAGGAAAACTTTTTGCAACACCAAGTCCCCGACCTTGAACTTCATGTCCTTCACTTTATAATTGAAATGCTTGGAAACCTTCTGTTGGTAGGACACTACTCAGAGTTGTGAAGCTTCTCAGAGCTCTTCAACGAGGTCCAATGATTCTTGAAGTAAAGTGTGATTAGTGGTCGGGTCATACGTCGTTCGTCGGTGTGTGGAGATGGCAGCTTTAACTAAGAGCATGACTTCATACTTGTAGGCCATGGAGAATGGTGAATGGCTGGTGGAGGTCTTAGCAGTGGTACGGTAACTCCATAGTACTTTAGGCAGCTCCTCAGGCCAAGCGTCTTTCGCCTATTCAAACCTTTTCTTTAAAGTGACTTTAAGCGTCTTGTTGACCGCTTCCACTTGCTTGTTTTCCTGAGGATGGGCTATAGAGGAGAAACTCTTGATAACTCCATGCCTTTTGCAAAAATCAGTGAACAAAGCATTGTTAAATTGTAGGCTGTTGTCAGATACTATTTTCCTCAGGAGCCTGTAGCGGCAAATGATGTTCTTGATGACGAAGTCTAGCACCTTCTTGGAGGTGATTGTAGTGAGAGGTTCAGCCTCAAACCACTTTGTGAAGTAGTCAATTGCCACAATCGCGTGCTTTACTCCTCCATTTCCCATGGGCAAGGAACCTATTAAGTCAATGCCCCAAATTACGAAGGGCAAAGGACTTCTCATCTGAGTGAGCTCATTTGGAGGAGCTTAAGGGATGTTAGCATATAACTGGCATTTGTCGTATTTTTTGACATAATTCATCAAATCACTATTCATCGTGGGCCAGAAATACACTTGTTTTAATCTACAGGAGGTCAAATTCAGATTGTTGTTAAATTATTTTAGTGCTATTTTTGACCTAACAAATAAGAAGAATCGAAGAACGCTTTGTATGATTTGAACCTATGACATTAGGTTTTGGGGACCCACATTTTACCATATTGAACTAAGAACGCCTTAATTATCATTACAAGAATAACTTGTCTTAGTATCTTTTTGGTGAGGCTTTTCCCCCAGCTTGGTCACCGCAGACGCCCTCATGCACTTCTCAGAGGATGAGGTTGGCTTCTTGCTTGGACACACATCGGAGTAGCGGCAGTGAACATCCTCGGCTGTATAACTTGCTGTCCATGATAACATATTGATGAGCTTGATAAAGTAGCTTTTGAGCCACTTTCTTATCATGCGGTAGTTCTATGGAGACGAGGTATTTCATTATTGGCTTCATCCAACTGTCCAAAGGCTGGATTGTTTCCTCTTCCTCGAGTCCTACGATGCTTGGGGAAGCCAAGTAGTCAATTAGGACCACATTAAGCATCTCCACCTCCTTGGTGGTAGCTAGCTTGGCTAGAGCATCAACGTTGGATTTTTGTTCCCGTGGTACTTGTCGGATGGTAAATCTCTTGAAATTGTGTAGCATTTATTGGGTCTTGGCTAGGTAATTAGGCATCTTGGTTCCTCGAGTCTGGTACTCTCTGAAGACTTGGCTCACAACCAGTTCAGAATTGTTGTATATTTCAAGTCCCTCAACTTTAAGCTTTAGCACAATTTGCAATCCGGCCATAAGGGCCACATACTCAACTTTGTTGTTTGAGGCATCAAACCCAAATCTCAGGGTACTATGAACTCTATGTCCCTCAGGGGACATTGAGATTAATCCTGTCCATGCCCTCTTCTTGTTAGAGGACCCATCCACATTCAGCTTCCATATGGGCACAATAATTTGGGCCTCCTCGAGCCTTTCATGTGTTCTAGTGCCCTCCGCGATGAAGTCTGCCAGCGTCTGTCCCTTTATGGCAGTCCTTGGGTGGTAAGTAATATCAAACTGACTAAGTTCGACAACCCATTTAAGGAGTCTCCTAGAGGACTCCGGCTTTGTGAGCACTTTCTTGAGAGGCTGGTTGGTGAGCACTTTGATGGGATGTGCTTGGAAAGTTGGGCTTGAGTTTATGAGAAGCTCTCATAAAGAAAAAAGTTAGCTTCTCCATGAGTGGATATCTGTACTCTGCTCTGAAGAGTCTCTTATTCACATAGTAGAAAAGATGTTGGGAGCGACCATGTAGAGGAATAGTGGCACTCCATCTACAGGCTTTGACAAAATTGGAGGATTCTCCATGTGCGCCTTGAGCTATTGGAAATCTTGCTCAAAATCTTCTATCAATTCAAGTCTTTGGCCTCATCGAAGAGTATTGAAGAAAGGGATGCATTTGTCGGTAGCCTTTGATACAAAGCGGCTGAGAGCCGCTATCCAACCAGTCAGACTTTACATATCTTTGTGCTTCCTGGGGGACGACATCTCGATTAGGGCTCTTATCTTCTCGGGATTTGCCTCTATTCCTCGAGCAATAAATTCAAGGAACTTCCGAAGGATACACCGAATGTGCATTTTTGGGGATTCAACTTCATCTTGAACTTGCAAAGAACCGAGAACGCTTCTGCGAAATCTCCTAAGTGATCCGGGGCAGTTTTGGACTTTACCGGCATGTTGGTCACATACACCTCTATGTTCTGACCAAGTTCGTTCTTGAACATTTTGTTCACTAACCTCTGGTAAGTAGCCCCTGCATTCTTCAAGAAAAAGGGCATCATTTTGTAGTAGTAGATGCCATAATCTGTTCATAAGCTGGTATGTTCTTGGTCCGCGTCATGCATGGAGATCTGGTTGTACCGTGAATAGGCACCCACGAATGTGAGAAGCTTATACCCGGAGGAGGCATCCACCATCTGATCAATCCTCGGAAGGGGGAAGCAATCCTTTGGGTAGGCCTTATTGAGGTCGATGAAATCAATGCAGGTCCTGTTAGGCTTTTGGACCAACACCAGATTTTCCAACCACTAGGGATATTGGGCCTCCCGTATGTACCCATTTTTGAGATGCTTGTAAACTTCCGCTTTCAGGGCCTCTGCCCTTGTTGGGTTCACTAATCTCCTTTTTTGTTGCACCGAGGCAACGTTGGATTCTACATTCAAGGTGTAGCAGATAATTTTGGGGTCAATTCCCATCATATTTACATGGGACCAGGCGAAGGCATCCAGGTTCTCATGGAGAAAGCTTACCAAAGCTTCTCGAACTTCTGCCTTGAGATTCTTCCCAATCTTTGTTTTTTTTCTTCTTTGGGTTGGCTTCATCGAGGACAACTTCTTCAATTTTGTAGCGTCCCAATTTCTTGAAACATAAATTGATTATTACCATAATTGATTTTGAAATAAAAATACTCTTTTATTTATACAAATTACATCATAAATACAAACCAAACATTTAAAAGAATGAAACGCCGGAGTTTCGTAGTTATCATAAATAAAGTAAAATAAACAAACTTAAAATCCAGTCAATAAAACTAAAACATTATTCTAAAAATACTTAATAAATTCCCAATGTAGGCTCAATCCCTTATGGTCGTTAAATTCTTGACATGTACGCCCTCCACCAAAGCTCTCCAACTTATTATGTAGCAACCACATCTTTGCCTTTACCTGCAGCACAGAGTACCCATGAGCCAAAGCCCAACAAGAAGAGTTGTGTAAGACACAACCCCATAACCTTAATCAGGAGTTCAAATTAATAACAATAAAGATAACTATAACATAAATTATGAAATAACGTAGCCCAAGTTGAGTTGGACAAGTATCGTATAACTTAAGCGTGCAATTTCAACATATCATAAGCATGCAACTTCGTAACATAGACATGCATTTTAAAACGTAAACATGCCAAGCAGTTATCACATACACATATTTTGACTGGTTTTTTAGCCAACTGATGTGGAGTCAAATAATTAATTAGAGAGCTTTCAATTAGACAATCAATGAACAATAAATGAGCCAAGAACCTAGTTAGAATGAGCAATAAATAATAGAGAACACTAGGATTTATAGAGGATCGGCCCCAAAGATTGGTAATGGCCCACGTCCTCTTAGATTTCTATTAATCTTGAAGGTTTACACAAGATCGCAAGAGATTACAAGTGATTTTTATGTGTAAAAGACAATACAGTATGACAGAATTGCTGCTAAGTACCAAGCCAGGCTACTCGATATATTTCTGGTGTTGGTCGGTAGGCTATTTTTTTGAACATTCTCCACTGTGGTGGAGAGCTTGTATTTATACTGTCCCTCTTGTCCAAGGGTTTTGCCTGAGCATAATTGATGGGAAATTATCCCTTTCTTCTCGCAGGTAGTTGCTGTCCTATTCTTCAGGAGCCTTGGCCAAGTTTTGAGGGCTGTTAGGCGCTCTTCGCGGGTGGCTGGGTGATTCTTGGGAACTGTTAATGGTGAGTGTAACTACTTTCAGCCGACTAGGTTTACCTGTCTGTCATACCGACTAGCTACTCTCCTAGCAAGCATACCGACCAGTGACTGTTATTCATTTGTCAAGTGTACTCCGAACAGCTGGGCCTCTATGATAGTATGCCGAGTAGTAACTTGTCGCATACCCTGCAGGAACATGATTTTACCATAATGGAATTCATACTTTCCTAACAGATCAAATATTGGTTCCCTTAAGGGTTAATTCTGAAATTGAATAGTTATTGAGCTCATATCTATAATTTGATTATAGATTAATTATTCCCTGGTGAATTAATGATACTTAAGGAACAATAGGTAATTAGAAGGGTAAAATACTTGACCAGCTTTAATTAGCGAACCAATAAATGCAGAACATAATTACATTCATTGATTACTTCAATGGACTACAAGAGAAAACTCTATAAGTATAATTATGTTATTACTTAGAGTGTAATTCCATATCAATAGTGGAGTAATAACGGAATTAATAAATAAGATTGTTGAATTAAAGAGTTTAATTAATAATCTCTTTTATTGGAGCTTCGTATTATAGGTCCATGGTCCCCGAGTCACCTCTGATATAACGCCCTGGATAATCAAGACCGTTACACTATGTGTTTAAAATAGTGCAAGACTTGCTAATCAAGTCATTTGAATAAAAATATGATCTTAAAGTCATAAAAAAGTTAGGGTTAAAAGATTTTGGTCATAAACAGATAATTTTCATTAAAATAAATGTTTAGAACATGGGATCCCAAAAATAGGGTTTAAAGGACAAATTTTCAAAATCACAAAAGTCATATACAATCCAAAAGTCACTCTAATGGAAAAATACACATTTTAGGTTTTTTGTCCCTGTACAAATCCCTCAGCCGTGGCGGACGAGCAGCTAATAATGTACACCTCGCCCCTAGAGATCTCCAACTCATGGTTGATCCATCTTACCCTTACCTTTACCTGCACCACGTAGCACCCGTGTGTAGAGTCCAAGAACTTTACTTAGCTAGTTAGATAGTAGTATTATAGTATTTATAGCATTATCTTTGTAACTGTGGATTTTTGGTTCAGACCGGGAATTATTTGGACACTCATAATAGTACTTATAGACTTTCTAAGTTTAACCTATAGTTTAAGAATATTAATTTTAACCTAAGGTTTGATTAATATGACTAATATTAAGATAATATTTATTATACTATAAGGTTTAGATGAGGACCAATAGGATTTTAAGCACATGTTATGAATGGGTGATTAAGAATTAAGTATTTTGAGGATTAAATTTAATAAGGAGTAAAGTTTGAATGCTATAAGGTCAGTCAGCAGCTTTGAATACGTTGAGGGGCTTAGTCAAGGCTGTTTACTCCATTCAAACTTAGCTAAAAGTGTGTAATTTCGTGTTTAATTAATCAGCGTGTGCCGATATATCGCAGCTATAGGGGGCGATATATCGCAGCACATAGATACGGAAAACACGAGACGATGCACGACTGCCTCGGGCATACTGGCCCAGGCGATATATCGCCTACAGGGGGCGATATATCGCCTCCTTCAGTGTATTTTGAAATGTTTTAAATTCATTTTCCATTCAGCCATTCAACTTCTTGATAAGTCCAACATCTTTTTGAACGAGTCTTCAGCCTCTGCTGAACGATTATTCAAATTATTTTCACCTAAAAAGCTATTATTTTTATTCAAGTAAAATCAAGATCCTTTCATTCCTAAACTCTATAAATAGGACCTAGTACCCAGCCATTATTCATCTTTTGCTCTAAGTTAAGAGGCTGCAAGTGCTAAGTGAGTGTGAGAGTATAAACACCTAGGTTTGGGAATCATAAGCTTGATCATCATAAGCTTATCAAACACTTTGGGAAGTAAGGTTTTAGAGTATTTCGGTTTGAGGTGTAGATTGGTCTTACAAGTCTTCAAGGTAACCCAAAACTCTAGTTCAATTCTGTATTTGTTCTCTTAAGTTCTCATAATCTTCTACTCAGCCTCCAACCTTAATCTTTATTTTGGTTAGGAAATCTAAGTTCTTGAGCACATAAGTTTTGGTAAGTATGTGTCTCAATGGTTTAGTATTCCCATTCCTTTTCATCTCTTTTTCTTCATTAGACTCACTCTTTTTTATAATGGTTATTAGGAGTGTTCCAAAGTTCCAACGCTGTCCACATATTTCGGTAACTTTGGTAAGGAAAATAGGATAGAATCTATATGTTTTATGCTTATGTTATCTTATGTTTTATGTTATGAAATATGTTATAAAATATGTTATGAATATGTATGTTTGTAGGCTTGGGCATATGACCCATATGACTAACAAGACCCCAAATAGATTATGGGCATATGACCTACTTAGCTAGTAGGACCCCACTAATCTCATGGGCATATGACTTGTTTAGTCTATGGGACCCCAAGTAATAATGGCCATTATAGTATGTGTATGTAATAAGTGTTATGTTATGTCTTTACGTTTCTTATGAAATTTATGTTTATGACTATGTGTTAGATTTTTCCTTGCTGGACATTAGGCTCATTCCTTTTGTTTGATGTGCAGGAAAATAGCTTTAGAGGCGGTAAGATTCGTGGACGCTTAGAGAATGTGTATCGATGATGGACGGATTCAAGGAGTCGAGAGTTCGATTTCGAGGATGTAGTCATTTACTTATGGTTTTTATATGTATTTTCCGCACTTACTATGTAATCCTTTTATTTTATAAATCATGTTATGTTTTGTTTTTCAAACAATGGGATCCCATATCCTTCTTGGTATTTATTTTGGAAGTAACTCTTATTTTTTTTTACAAGTTACTTAATAAAATTATGGTATTTTCGCAAATGTAAGTTCTATTAAGGTTTTGTATGTATAGTTTCATTAATGGTCCAAAAGTCTAGAGTAGTGGGTCATTACACCATGAGCCAAGGCCCAGCAAGAAAATCATAACAACATAGCATAATCAATTATGATAACCAAATAGTTCACAAGGCTGTCAACCAGATATTTAGCAAGCCATAGTAAACACATAATCAGTGATGACAGTCAATGAATCACCAAGCATTCGTCCATATATTCAACAAGCTATAAGCATCAGATTAACAACAATAAACATGTTTATATTCAACAACTTATCATAATCATCATTCAATACTCAGGGTCGATGCCCTTAGGCCGCACCCTCTGTTTAACCCACTGGCTCCGGCTCGCATAGGCCGAGTCCAGTGTTTATCTAGTTGACCCCAGCTCTTAGTGGCTGAGCCGCGTCCTGTGCACAAATTATCAGCCCCAACTCTCTTAGGCCACTTCTTCATGCTGACATGGCATATTATAACCATACAACATTTGTATTCAAACATAGGGAATCTCAGTCCCAACATAACCACACAATGGTGTAGTTTTCTTACCTTCAATTTCGATCGGAGATAATGAAATGGTTCTGAGCACGATCCTCAGCCCCGAGCCTTGGCGATAAACCTAGTCACAGTGTCCAATGAGTAATTATTAACTTCCAATCTAAATAAATACTTAGGAGACAGAAACTAGCCTCCGGGACCTCAATTTCTACTAAACCGGGTAGTAGCAATTTTCCTGAGCATCTAGATTTGAACCCCCTGAGCCTTACCAATTCTAGAAATAATTCAAAGGCTAAAATCCCTAGGCGGGTCTCGACTTGGCTTAGTGGGTCGCGACTTGCCCCAAGTCAGAGAACAAAGACCCAAGCCAAAGAGGGAGGCGGGCCGCGACTTGGCCTAGTGGGTCGTGGCGCGCCCCCAAGTTAGAGGCCACGCCCAGGCCAAAATGGCCACACGCACCGTGGCGCCCCATGCTAGGTCGCAGTGCGCCCCTTTCGAACTTAGAAAATTTGAGTTTTCTCCTCATTCTTCCTAGCCAAGAACACCAAGATTAAACCCAGAATTTTCCCCAACAAATCTCCTCAATACCTCATCAAAACTAGCTACGAATTAAGATTGAATCACACATTTTTAATCACCAAAACCTTAGCAATTAAACCAAAGTCACCATCCCAATTTATCAGCCAGAAATCATCATCAAAGAACCCAAACCAACCAGAATTCCTAACACAAACTTAACAGAATTCAGAGATGAAAGTTCAGGATTTTACCTCAATTATGAATGACTTTCTCACATGCTTTAACCTCTAAAATCTGAGCTTAAGTCCCAGCTAACCCCCTGGTTCTAGAGCTTTAATTCACCCCAAACTCCTCTAGCTTTCCTTCTAAGACTCCAATTCCAAGCCTAAGCTCCTGCCCTTTCCTTCCTAGCTTCAGAGCGAATTGAGAGAGTGTTAACCGTGAGAGAGAAAGAGAGAGTTCTAATAATTCCTTCAGTTTATAGTTTTCTCCATTCTTCCTAAGTTTTGAGTATATCATTTAGCTTTTAGGCAAAAGACTATTTTACCCTCCTAAGTTTACTAATTCATCAAGTGTTCCTAAGGGTAAAATGATCATTCTCCCCCAGTTCCCGCTAATTCCTCAAATGTTCTTATTATTTACCAATTAATTCTGTCATCCAATTAATTACCAATTATTTATTCAGTATCTAATAATCCCCAACATATTCCCTAAATTCCCAAAAATACCCCTAGGCCCCTCCCGAGCCGGATATTACTCCCCGCTGTGACTATTTCGCCAATCCGCTCACTAGGACCGTCTCGAGCCATATGTTGCAAATATATCCACATAATAATGTGGTTTCAACAATTTATCACACATAACCACATTTATGCCCCAACGAGCCAAAATTACAAAGATGCCCTTATAAGCTAAACATGGCCCACATGCATATTTAATACTTATAAACATGCATTTCACATATCCATATAATCATATAATCATGCATGCCACAAAATCATGCATTTAATCATTTAATCACACATAAAACCAATTATGCCATCCAGACACGCTAACTAAGGCCCTTAAGCCTTATTAGTGATTTTGGGTCGTTACATTTGTCCTACACTTTCAAGGGTAAGGATGTCACAAGAAAGATTAATAGAGAAAATGACTAAATTCTAAATGAATTGATTTTCTAGAGAAAAAAGATAATTATGTGCAATTAATTAATTTTTATTTGAAAAACTTTATCATAGTTAAAATAAATATTAATCAGTGTTTGGATTAATATTTGGAAAAGTTAATTATTATCTTATTATAAGATAATTATTCAAACTAATAATTTTTAAGATAATGTTAATTTTGAATTAACTGATATTTATTTTAGAATAAGTATGTTATCTTCAAATTAATTAAACAAACAAATGAGAAAAGCAGGGATGCCACAACAATGGCGCCACTTCATATGCCACATCATCCATCGAATTTGAATTTTGAATTTCAAATGAATTTGTATATTTAATTATTATTTTAAAATTTGATTTAAATTAAATTATTAGGTTATAGCTTATTAGTTTTTTAAAAAAATTAAATAAAATAATAATAAAATATTTTAATTTACCTTTATAAACCTGAAAAGAAGCGATACTTTTCAAGGGAAGTTGTATTTGGTTATTAGACTCTCTCAGAGAAAAAAAATGATAGAACTTTCTAAGCCTGAAATTCTAGAAGTTTCAATAAGCCTTATCTCTTCTCCAAACTCTCTAAATCCCATGTGTTGAGAATAGCGAGAGAGCCTAAAAAATCAACTTAGGAATCCTACGTGCCCACACACGTTCTTCTGTGTTAGAGGAACGACTTGGAAGGCGAGGTGTGCGCTTTAACCCGAATAGGAAGATAGTTGATTATACTAAAAGACTCAAGGAATCATGATAAGCTCCAAGAGGTAATCTCTATCTCCTTGTACGTGTTAATTTAATGTATATGTATAGGTATTTGTTATCCAAAAAACAAGCATGGATGACATGGCAAATATTTAGTACACGTGGCTAAAATCTGGCAGAATTCGTGCTCGACTATCGACCAGGAATACATCTAGTATCACGATGTTCAATCTCTACATCCGACCAGCCTGGTCGTACGAATGATATACGCGGAAAAGATCTTATGCAGTTATGATAGTATCCGAAATTATCTCCCATGATTTCCTGAGTATCCGATTATTTGGGAAATAATATCTGTAACAAATTAATGTAAATCCTCCTTGAGCCTATAAATAGAGAAGGAGGGCTCAAGGGAAATGGATCTTCTTCTTCTTTCTTGCTTTCGAATCATTAGAGATTAGAGTTATCCTATTTGATATATTTTATTTATCTTCAGAGGTTGTTGAAACTCATTGAACCCTAGTTCTTTGATCACTCCTTTGAATCCAATATCAATAACAATTTAAGTGGACGTAGGTTATTACCAGATTCTGGGGCCGAACCACTATAAACCCTTGTGTTCTTTAACGTTTCGCCATCACATTCTTTCCAACGTGTTTGTCCACATCAAGCAAGTTTGACTCCGTGTCAGTTGACCAAAATCAGGGTCAACATTCTGGTGCTTTCATTGAGAGCTTGATACATTATCGTTGAAAGATTAATGGTGAAAACTACCAGGAAAACTGGATAGACAGCCGGTGCAGCACCGTCTAACCCGCCTCCTCCTCCTCCCAACGTGGCTGAGGATGAGCCACATTTGGAATTTGATGAGGAAGAAATGGACGACGCGACACTGAAGAGTACCCTAGGGGCATTACATGAGGAGCTAGCCAATCTGAGGGCTGGTCAGGAAAGTGTTGCCGAAATCATGGCGCGGCAGCAACAAGAAATTGAACGGCAGCGCTTAGAGCTGAGTGAAAGGCAGGCGGAGATGGACCGTCACCAGAGGGAGGCCATGTCAGCCCTCGAGGCAGCCTTACAATTGGCTAGGAATCAGGCTGCACCTACCTCACAGCCTGATCAACCCACGAATGGGCTACCCCCACAGGGGTCCGAATCCTAGCCTGCCTATCCAACCCTCGAGCCCACAAAGGCCCGAGCAGCGACCGGCACCTCAGGACGATGTCCCACTAGGAGACCCTGAAGCACAGCCTCCATCCCAAAGTGGTCGCGGCAATCCCCCGCAGCAGAGGCAGAATAGGACTGGGCAGCAGCCTCGCAGTCCTAGATGCCATAGGGGCGATGAGCCAAACCTTCCGAGTAGAGGACAGCATCCTCCTGGTAACAGGAGGAACTTAGAGTTAGGCTCTGCGGTCCGAGGCCCCCCACGACATGATAATGCATGGGGACCTAACGACCAACGTAGACCACCCTCTAATGCTTGGGAGAAGGCAATCGAGGGAACAGTCGATCCCACCATAGCCAGTCAAGATTCAGAGATGGCCATGGTTATAATGAAGCCGACTCAGGCAGAGGAAATGCCGGTCGGAGGAATGAAGAAAGAGGTGGAGGCAGAAGCCAGCCACCTTAGGATGACCAACCCGACAGACGGGACGCTGGGTGGCAGCCCAGACAAAATAACGTCTTCAACCGGTTCGGAGCTAGCGAGCAGCGGAGGAGAGACGAGGGCTTAAGAGATGTACTCAACGATCGCCGCGAGCGGCATGACGAGTACGTCCCCCCAGCACCAGAGGCCACGACGATTCCTGGAGTTGTGCAGGCCCAGATAGATGCCCTCAACCAGGCAGTGTAGCAGCTGGTCGGGGGAAGAACATCTTACATCGACCACGATAGGAGGAAAGGCACTCCTTTCGTCCAAAGGATAGCTATGGTAGAAACTCCTAGCAAGTTTAAAATGCATACGCTTCCAAACTTTGATGGGTATGGTGACCCGGTGTCTCACGTCAACAAGTTTGAGATACAAATGGACATTCAGAAAGTGTCCGAGGATGCTCGGTGCAGGATCTTCCCTGCAACACTTTCTGATGCCGCACAGGAGTGGTTTTTTAAATTCCCTCCTGCAAGTATAGTTTCCTGGGAAATGTTCGTAAAGGAGTTTTACGGACAGTTCTATGCGGGTCGTGTGCACCCGACTGAGGCAAACCAGCTGGTCGAAATACGCCAGCAAGATGGAGAACCACTGAAGGACTACGTCCAGCACTTTATGCGAGCAGCTACCGGAGCAAAAACAGTGGGAGATGAAGGAAAAATGATGGCCATAATCGCAGGGGTTAAGCGTCGCACGCCTCTCTGGGAGTGCCTCCGAAAACATGGGGTTAGAACTATCCAGGAATTCTTGGATCGAGCTGATTGCTACATCAAGCTCGAAGATGCAATAGCCAACAAAGGAAAGCCCTCAGGCAAGGACAAGGGGACTTCCGAGCCTGCCAAAGCCGCCAATGGGTCTAAACCCAATGGCAACGACAAAGGCAACGGGAACGGCAACGACAATGGCAAGAATGGGGGGAAACGGCCACACAACGAGCCTTCCACCTCTGACAATAAACGATCCAAGGGTAACTGTTATGAACCTCGGTTCACTAACTATACTGCCCTTATTGAATCTCGGGGAGAGGTTTATCAGGCCACGAGTTCCAGCGTGCCTTATAAGAAACCTGCTCCCATTCGAAAAGATATTTCGAGAAGAGACACCACCAAGTTCTGTCGTTATCATAAGGACTACGGACATGATACCAACGAATGCAACCAGTTGAAGGATGAGATCGAGTTCTTTATTAGACAAGGACACTTGAGAAGATATATACGGGCCTCGGGAAATTCCCAACGAGCAAGCGCCCACACGTAAACGCTCGCCACCTTTGCAGCCTGACCCCGTAACTGGCACATTGTTAACCATCTGTGGAGGCCCGCACCTCGCGGAAAATAGCGGAAAGGCCAGAGAACGATATGCTCGGACTCTGCGCCACGACCAGGACATCGAGATGATGACTGTGGATGACCGCGCGCCGAAAAAGGCTCGGTCAGAAGAAGGCGAGATAACCTTCTCTGATAGCGATGCCCAACATGTCCGGTTCCCACATTCCGATCCACTGGTCATGGATATCCAAATGGCCAACATGATGGTGAAGAGAGTGCTGGTTGATACAGGAAGTTCGATGAACATCCTATATAAGTCTTCACTGGAACGCATGAAGTTGTCCATTAAGGACCTGGAGCCCTACAACCAAAAAATATACGACTTCTCTGGTGAGGGACTCGCCCCCGCAGGGTCGATCAGACTACCAGTGACAGTAGGTACAGCACCTGCTACCAGGACATTACTCGCTACTTTTATAGTAGTCGATTGTCCTTCGGCGTACAATGTCGTCATTGGGAGGCCTATACTGGTTGATCTACGGGCCGTCACCTCTATGTGGCACTTAGCCATGAAATTCCCAACAGACGCAGGGGTAGGACGCGTGTTGGGAAACCAGAGGGAGGCTAGGGAGTGCTACAATGCCTCAGTCACGAAGGCAAAGAAAGGAACGTCAAAGAGCACTCCCCCAGATAGGTTGCAGATGGCAATTGATACACAAGCTCAATCCGGTGACAAAGTCACCAAATAGGGTGTTGCCCAAAGTGAGGATAAGGATTTAGATCCTCGCTTTGGGGAACTTGAAGAAAACGTTGGACCCATCGAGGACCTGGAAGAGGTCCAACTTGACAAGAAAGACCCGACCAGAGTCGTGAAGGTCGGGAAAAGCCTAGAACCAACCACGCAGCATGCACTGGTGGAGTTTTTGCGAAAAAACCAGGAAGTCTTTGCCTGGTCGCACAAAGACATGGCTGGGATAGACCCTGCAGTTAACAGCCATGTCCTAAACATAGACAAGAGTTTTCCACCCGTGCAACAGAAAAGAAGGCTGCTCGATAAGGAACGGTCGAAAGCCTTAAAAGAAGAAGTTGAGAGATTAATGGAGAATGGGTTCATTAGGGTAGCGTTTTATCCATCGTGGGTCTCCAATCCAGTACTGGTTCCCAAGCCTAATGACAAATGGAGAACCTGTGTGGATTTTACAGACCTCAATAAAGCCTGCCTGAAGGATTGCTTCCCACTCCCAAGGATTGACCAGTTAGTCGATGCTACTGCAGGACACGAGATCCTCTCTTTCATGGATGCATACTCAGGCTACAATCAGATCAACATGCATCCCCCTGACGAGGATCACACCAGCTTTCGGACCGATACGGGATTACACTGTTATAAAGTAATGCCCTTCAGACTGAAAAACGCAGGAGCGACTTACCAGCGGTTGGTTAACCGCATGTTTAAAGAATTGATCGAAGTAAACATGGAGGTATACATGGACGCCATCCTGGTAAAGTCGAAAAAGTCAGAAGGACATGTGAAGGATTTTCAAGAGTGTTTCGATGTATTGAACAAGTACCAGATGAAACTAAATCCTCTCAAATGTTCCTTCAGAGTTGGATCAGGGAAGTTTTTGGGGTTCATTGTTAATTCAAGAGGAATCGAGGCCAACCCCGACAAGATAAAGGCCCTGATCGACATGAAATCGCCAGAGAGGATCAAAGATGTACAAAGTTTAACTGGGAGGATTGCAGCCCTAAGTAGATTTATTTCAAAGTCAATGGATAAGTGTGTCCCTTTCTTCAATCTACTTAGGGGCAACAAGAAATTTGAATGGACAGGAGACTGCGAGCACGCTTTTCAGGCCTTGAAAGCCCATATGGCACAACCTTCTATTTTATCAAAGCCTATCGAAGGAGAAACTTTGTTCATTTACCTGGCGATCACTGAAGTTGCTGCTAGTGCGGTACTAGTACGAGAGGAAGAAGGCGTACAAAAAGCGGTTAACTATGTAAGCAAGAGGCTAATCGGAGCAGAACTGAGGTGTCCCCCCATAGAGAGGTTAGCATACTGTTTAATCTTGGCTTCAAGGAAGCTACGTCCTTACTTCCAAGCCCATCCCATTACAGTCTTAACTGACCAGCCCCTTCGGCAAGTCCTCCAAAAACCAGAGGCGGCTGGGCGTTTATTAAAATGGGCAGTCGAACTGGGGCAGTTCGATATTTCATATTCACCGCGAGCAGCAGTAAAAGGACAAATCTTGGCTGATCTTATTGCAGAGTTCACCGAACTCTCGGACAGCGAGCAGTGTGAAAAGCCTAGAGCACCTAAGCCTCAAGAAGAAGCTCCCTCGTGGAAGTTATTCACAGATGGGTCGTCAAACGAATCTCACGCAGGAGCAGGAGTGATCTTGATAACGCCAGAAGGGCGTCGATTTCACTGCGCCATTAGGTTCGACTTCACATCGTCGAATAATGAAGCCGAATACTAAGCACTCCTCGCTGGATTAAAAATAGCAAAAGACATGAGCATAAATGTGCTGGATATTTACAGTGATTCACGGCTGGTAATGAATCAAGTCCTAGGGGAATATCAAGCACGAGGCCTGAAAATGGTGGCTTACTTGAACAAAACTAAAGACCTGTTAGCCCAATTCACGAAGTATACCCTCCAGCAAATCCCCCGGGATCAGAATTCAAATGCAGATGCCTTAGCCAAACTCGCGAGCGCAAAAGATGCTGACACTTTGAATATTGTGCCAGTAGAAAGATTGAGCGAGCCAAGCATACGAGCAAATGAAACCAGTATGGAAATCCGAATGGGAGATACATGGATGGTGCCTTAATTGGAGTATCTGACAAATGGTGTACTAGCAGCAGATAGAAACAAAACCATAACTCTTCAAAGGCAGGCTATTAGGTATATACTGGCCGACGGTGTTCTATACCGAAGGGGATATTCCATGCCACTGCTCAGATGTATTACACCAGAGAAAGCTAAGGAGCTAATGAAGGAAGTACATGAAGGCTTCTGCGGATATCACGCTGGGGGGCAAAGTTTGGCGAAAAAGATTCTAAGGCAAGGCTATTTCGTGCTGACTATGAACGAAGATTCAATGGAGTTTGTACGGAAATGCGATAAGTGTCAAAGATTTTCCAAAATCCCATGTGCAGCTCCAAACGAGTTCAAACAAATGAAGAGTCCTTGGCCTTTTGCAATATGGGGTATAGACTTGATTGGATCCCTGCCAACGGGAAAAGGTGGAGTGAAGTACGCAGTTGTAGCAGTCGGCTACTTCACCAAATGGGTCGAAGCTGAACAACTCGCTACCATAACGACCAAGAAAGTTCTTGACTTTGTCATCAAGAACATTGTTTGCCGATATGGTTTGCCTCGAAAGATCGTCTCAGACAACGGAACCCAGTTTGACAGTGACTTATTCACAGACTTCTGCAAAAGGCACAGGATTATCAAAAGCTTTTCTTTAGTCGCGCATCCACAAGTAAACGGACAGGTCGAAGCAGTGAATAAAACGCTTAAGGACACCCTGAAGAAAAGGCTGGAAGACGCTAAAGGAGCATGGCCAGAACAGCTGCCTGAAGTCCTCTGGTCGTATAGAACTTCTCATCGAACAGCGACAGATCACATCCCGTTTTCCTTAGCATACGGATATGAAGCCATGTTACCTGTCGAATTAGATCCCCCCTCACATCGACGTATTACATACGACTAGAGCCAAAATAGCCAACTGATGATGGAGTCCCTAGATTCAATTGAAGAAATACAAGAAAAATCCCAACTCCGAGTTGCTGCGTACCAGCAAAAGGTCGCCCAGTACTTTAACTCAAAGTTGAAAGAAAGGAAATTCAACGTCGGTGACCTGGTGCTACGACGAGTTTTCTTAAATACCCGCGACCCCGTTGCTGGAGTACTCGGACCAAATTGGGAAGGACCTTACCAGATTGAAGAAGTCCTTCATCCGGGCACCTACAAACGTGCACACTTAAATGGAGATCTCGTTCCACGCTATTGGAATGGAGAACACCTGCGCAAGTATTATCAGTGAACAGTCCTTCCTAAAGGACTGGCTTGTATTAATTTTTACTTTTTACAAATTTTGAAAAAGGGTTAGCCACGTTGTATGGCTAATCGCTTATAAGTGTAAGATCTTTTTTAAGATCACTCGTACAGACATGTTTAGTCCATTTTAATACGAGATTATAAGGGACTGTGCGCAACCAGTCATTCTTGCCAACCTTTGTAAATTTATTTTTACAAGTATTTGTTCATTACGTGTGTTGTTTTGCTGTATTACAAGTATTGAATTTTATAACGAGTAACAATGTTCGAACATGTCGTGGTCAGGGCAAATGACCAAGGACCTAAAGCTCCTCGATCACTTGGGGGGAATATAAGGTACATCGATAGCAAAGCATACCATGAGGTATGTAAACACATGAACAAAATGAGTGAAAGCATGCTACGGTACTTAGAGTATTTTTCAAAATTTATGTTTTGTTAAATCAAACCAAAGTACTATACTAAGTTCGGTTATGCGAACAGATATTATAATAAAAGAAACATTATAATATCAATAAAGAAAAAGCTTTTACACCGCGAGCAGTACTGCTCGGATGTAATTGTTCAAGTGTAAGTAAAAAAGCTGCCCTCGCAGCAATAAAAATAAATTGTCTTTACAAATAGACCCGTGGGCCATAAAAACAAAATGAAAAATAGAAATAGAATTACTGGGGAGCAGGAGGGTCTTCCGGATTAGGAGGAGTGCTTTGATCAGCCGGAGGACCAGCTTCAGCATCAGCAGTAAGGGCTTTAGCCTTAGCTCTCTTCTCTGCCTCCAATCGGGTGGCGCACTGCGCCATCAGTGTCCTCTGTAACCACTCGGAGAGATAGTTAATGTTGGCCTCCCAATTGTGCTTCCAGAAATCGTAGAAACAGAGGAAGGCGGCTTCCTTGTACTTCTTCAAATTTCTGACCCCTTCCTCCTCAACCTCTTGCACTCGCCCCTCGAGCTCTCGCACCCGCTCTTCAAGCTTCTTCATCTCATCCCTACTGGCGTTCAGATTGAGTTTGAGCTGTTTACACTCTTGGGTGATAAGTACAGAACTTTCCCTCCATTTGTACCGCTCCTCGTTGGCTTTCTTCAAGGCCCCTTGGCTGTACTGAAGCTCTTGGGTGAGAGTGGCCTGGTCCTCGAATAGCTGCTCATTAAGCTTGGACAGCTCCTTGTTCTCCTCGAGCAGCTTGTTGTTCTCATCCTCAAGCGCTTGCTTAGCCTGGGCAAGCGTGGAGTCGAAGTTCTTTTCTCGAGAGACCAACGCCCCAGCACAGCGCCAGCTAGCAGTTAAAGAAAGCAGCCCCTGAAGACAAAAAATGAGATAAAAGTAAGGAAAAGAAATCAGACATAAATGATGAAGTAGCAGAAGATGACTTACGCTGACTATCTCATTCAACCCTCTGTTGATGATTTGGTTGACCTCCATTGAGGCAGTTTCATTGATGGCGGCCTGGCTGCGTCTATGCTTCGAGAGCTTATATATACGATCCTTGGCCGACCCGACCACGAGGCTGGGCAGGGAGCCTTTGGACAAGTTGTCCAAAGTCTCCTTGTCGGCAGCCTTAGAGGAAGGCTAGGGATTTCCGGGCATGGGGTTCTTCTACTCGGAAGGAGGCGGATGTGGTAAGTTCTCCTTGGAGGGGGCGGCGGCAGGAGCATCTTCTGTTCGGGCCTTCTTCGAGGGGGTCTTGCTACTTTCCCCTCGAGCCCTCTTGCTATCCTTCTTCGGGACAGAAGAGGCAGCGGTAGCCTGATAATGCTCGAAGAAGTCCTCGGAGTCCATACCTGCACAAAAGGAAACAACTTGAACAGTGAGATTAAATGGTCATGGGGAGAACAGGGAAAAAAGTAAAAGGATTACAAGTAAAGTACCCGGGCTACAAATACTGGTCGTAGCATTATTTACTGAACTACCTAGTTCATGGAAGAAATCTGAGTTTAAAGAAGGGGCATTCCTAAAGTTGCAATCCTCATCAAATAGATGAGAGGGAATTGGATAATTATTTAAAAGCAAGATTATTGTACCGTTTACATCTGACGAGTCGTCAGAAAGTTCGGAAGGCTCAACAGCCTTTTTTTTCCCCTTGCCCTCGAGGACCGAAGATTCTGCCGCTCGATGGGGAACGACAGGTTCCCTGATAGTAACCCCAGTTGGCCTCCTCCGTGGAGGGGGTGCCTGAGGTTGCTGCTCGGGTTCTTGCTCAGGTTCTTGCTCAGGTTCCGCATCGACTTGGACACCACCCGCCGAGGATTCACTCGTCGCAGATTGGGAGCCCCAAAGGCCAGCCAGCCTAAGGTTGGCCTCATTGATTAAGTTTTTTACACTCTTAGCAGCATTTGGCATGCTAGCTAAGAGTGCTACCCTCGACTCCATTCCTAGAGTGGGGGTCGGGCGTAACCATGGGCCTGGAACACGAGGGAACATCGAGACATTATGACAAGAAACAATTAAAGTGCAGAATCTACTGGTGTTGGAATTTTTTTTTTTACCTCCTTGAGTGAAGGCCAGGTTATCTGCGGCGATGTTGGGCGTGAGGAAGTACTCGAGATGGTACCTCCCCACGTTGGAGATATGAGTGGTGTCGGACAAGAAGGTGCGCCCGGTCTCCTGGTGGCAGAGGTGGAAGAACCCCGTACCATCTTAGTTGGGGTTGGACTTAAGATCAAACAGGAAATTGACCTCATGAGGGGAAGGAGCTGGCCATTTTTTGAGCTTGTAAAGGATATAGAGTGCGGCCAGCATCCTATACCCATTCGGGGTGATCTGGAAGGGGGCTACTCCGAAGTAGTTTTCCTCGACCAGGCGCTGTAAGCCCCTCCTGGCAGGTTGGCTCACTGGTCTGTAGAAGGTCTGACCAGAGTCACCCCCGTCAGATTGTATCTGTTTAAATAATTGGCGACCATCCGCAATGTCACCAAACTTGGAGGGACGACGTGACACTCAACAGCTGGCTGGTCAGCATGCCGAGGACGGGCACGCCTCTGGACATTGGTCTCAGGGGCGAATTCCCCCCGACCACTGGTCGAGGGGGCATCAACAGAAGGCTGACCTGGAGAGTTAGGGTTTCTTCTTTTTCGAGCTTTGGTTTTTGTTCTGGCCATTTTCTGATTGGGAACTGGTGGACAGTTTGGGCTAAGGCGAGAAAAGGGGATTTCTGGGATCAACATAGATGGGTTCTCTTCGCCTTCAAGTAGTTGGGCCAAGAGTTCGTCTTCAATAGGTCTTTCTCCTCCCCAAGGGTCTTGCATATGATCTGCAAATAGACAATGGAGGAGATAAGACACAATTTGTGAATTAGTGTGGAAGATTGGGATAACGTTGCTCGCATCTAAAAAACCAGCAGCATCCTACTCCTACACTAAGATTTGACACTAATAGTTTGAAAAATGGATCAAAGAGGAAATAAATCGTTTTCTGAAAGAGAACTGCTTCGACTCCTAAAGGGCGGGAAAAAACTCAGTTTTTTCACCTAGCTTAAAGGTTGAATTTTTACGTCGATCTTACACCCTAAGCCTATGATCTTTACTATCAAACTAAGTCCTAACCTGTACAAAGCATAAAGACGCCATATTACTTAGCAATGGAAGGTTTATGCAAAAAAAAAAAAAATCCTCGTGAAACCCTATTCGAGAACACAGAAATCACAGAGCATAGAAACGGCGTGCATGGCATAAATTTAGAAAGACAGTGATTACCTGAGCAAAGATGGAGGTTCGGAAGAGGATGAAAAAGTTCGAGTCAGGAAGATCCTCAACTAGGCGACTGTCTGGTTTCGAAACTCTGAAGACAAAGTTCTTGAAGTTCTTGGCAAAGACAGTAAGAAAAACCTTTTTGAGAAGAAAAAGGAGGTATTTATGGATACCAAGGTATGGCTAAAAAGTAACAATCATTATTTTTTAATTCTCGAAACGTGGGGAAGTGCATAAGCCGTCAATTTTTTTCTTGAAAACTGAAAAGGCTTGATTAGACATAATTATGTCACGATTTTAAAAAACGCACGGGGATGCTGACAGGCATTGTGGGGATATGAACGGTTGCTTCCTTAAAGTTTCTTTATTGCTGGTCGCACTAAACAAACTTGGGGGGCAAATGTTATCCAAAAAACAAGCATGGATGACATGGCAAATGTAACGCCCCAACTCCAGGGACCGTTACGGTGTGCCTTGCAAATAGTGCTAAACTCACTAATTGAGTTATTTGGCCAAAATCGTGTAACTAAGTGTGTTTAGCGGTTTAGGGATTAAAAACTTTGGATAAGATGTAACGTTTCACTAAAACGTTTAATATATACATTGGGATCCCAAAAATATAATTTTAAAGTCTACTACAAGAAAATATTTACAACAGGCCGTTCTATGCGGCAAAACAGGGTTTAACCCTATTTCCACTTCAAACCTCGGCCGTGGCAGACGAGCAGCTGCATATGTACACGTCATCACCTAAGCTCTCCAACTCAAGGATGGTCCAGCTTCCTTTTGCCTTTACCTGCACCACATAGCACCCGTGAGCTGAAGCCCAGCAAGAAAATGTAATATAACATGATATAATATCAACAGTGATTGTATTACTTAATCAGGACCAACAGTCCAAACAAATGGATGACTATCACAAAAAGTCACAAATATGGGGACAGCACCCTTTGGCCATGTGACGATAGGATCGCCAGGGCTTAACATATATCAAAAGTCACTAATATGGGAACAACACCCTTTAGCCATGTGATGATAGGATCACCAGGGCTTAATAAATAAGTGAACATCTTACTAGCTTCAACAGGATAGGTGCATGGTGATTAGTGTAGAGTCCAAGAACTTTACTTAGCTAGTTAGATAGTAGTATTATAGTATTTTTATAGCATTATCTTTGTAACTGTGGATTTTTGGTTCAGATCGGGAATTATTTGGACACTCATAGTAGTACTTATAGATTTTCTAAGTTTAATCTATAGTTTAAGAATATTAATGTTAACCTAAGGTTTGATTATATGACTGATATTAAGAATAATATTTATTATACTATAAGGTTTAGATAAGGACCAATAGGATTTTAAGCACATGTTATGAATGGGTGATTAAAGATTAAGTATTTTGAGGATTAAATTTAATAAGGAGTAAAGTTTGAATGCTATAAGGTCAGTCAGCAGCTTTGAATACGTTGAGGGCTTAGTCAAGGCTGTTTACTCCATTCAAACTTAGCTAAAAATGTGTAATTTCGTGTTTAATTAATCAGCGTGTGCTGATATATCGCAGCACGTAGATACGGAAAACACGAGACGATGCACGACAGCCTCGGGCATACTGGCCCAGGCGATATATCGCCTACAGAGGGCAATATATCGCCTCCTTCAACATATTTTGAAACATTTTGAATTTGTTTTCCATTCAGCCATTCAACCTCTTGATAAGTCCAGCACCTTTTTGAACGAGTCTTCAGCCTCTGCTGAACGATTATTCAAATTATTTTCACCTAAAAAGCTATTATTTTTATTCAAGTAAAATTAAGATCCTTTCATTCCTAAACTCTATAAATAGGACCTAGTACCCAGCCATTATTCACCTTTTACTCTAAGTTCAGAGGCTGCAAGTGCTAGGAGAGTGTGAGAGTTAAACACTTGGGTGGGGAAATCACAAGCTTGATCATCATAAGCTTATCAAACACTTTGGGAAGTAAGGTTCTATAGTATTTCGGTTCGAGGTTTAGATTGGTCTACAAGTCTTCAAGGTATTTCCTCTTACCCCGGTAACTTTGGTAAGGAAAATAGGATAGAATCTATATGTTTTATGCTTATGTTATCTTATGTTTTATGTTATGAAATATATGTTATGCATATGTATGTTTGTAGGCTTGGGCATATGACCCATATGACTAACAAGACCCCAAATAGATTATGGGCATATGACCTACTTAGCTAGTAGGACCCCACTAATCTCATGGGCATATGACTTGTTTAGTCTATGGGACCCCAAGTAATAATGGCCATTATAGTATGTGTATGTAATAAGTGTTATGTTATGTCTTTATGTTTATTATGAAATTTATGTATATGAAGTATGTGTTAGATTTTCCTTGTTGGGCATTAGGCTCATTCCTTTTTGTTTAAATGTGCAGGAAAATAGCTATTAGTGGCGGTAAGGTTCGTGGATGCTTGGAGATTGTGTATCGATGGTGGATGGATTCAAGGAGTCGAGAGTTCGATTTCGGGGATGTAGTCTTTTATTTATGGGTTTATGTGTAATTTTTCCGCACTTTCTATGTAACTCCTTTTTACTTTAAATTATGTTTTGTTTTAAAGACAATGGGATCCCATATCCTTCTTGATATTTTTGTAACTAACTCTTATTTTTACAAGTTACCTAATAAAATTATGGTATTTTCGCAATGTAAGTTTTATTAAGGATTTGTATGTATAGTTTCGTTAATGGTCCAAAAGTCTAGAGTAGTGGGTCATTACAATTAGTCACCAACATAACCTTCCTCCCGACTCTAGAGTCGTAACTATGGAACAGTGTTCCCCAGCCATGTGACAGACAATCACCGAGGCCAATGCCCTGGCTCTAAACAGCTGGTCTTAGACCAGGCAAGCGCTTATAAGTTCATCGACTTTAGGGTCGGTCTAGCATTAATGCCATAGAGCCATTCAATGCTGATATCGATTAGATCTAATCTTCATTCGGCCCTGCATCCTCGATGCTCATGCCGTTTCTGACCCTCAGGTCAGTGAAACACGACCAGTGCTCAACCCGTTGTGAGCTTAACTAATAAGTCACAGCCTCATAGATGGATCTAACACCATTGCCGATTCTGACTAATAAGTCAGTGCCATACACAAGTAAGCCATGCCACCAAACATATATCACATGTCCAATATCCATAAACAAGGTATTCAGTATGCTTACTTAACAAGTATTAATACAATTAGGACCATGCACAAACCCAGAGGCACAAGCTCTAAACAATATCATACTCAGTACTCAAAGCATGTCCTACTCACATGTTTCTCATGCATCACATGCATTATATTTAACAATCCGACATGCATCAATAATAGCCATGCATGTCATGTTTAATAGTCAACCAACATGCATCAATAATAGCCATGCATGTCACATCTAATAATCAACCAACATGCATCAATAATAGCCATGCATGTCACATAACCACAGGGTGCAGTTTTCTTACCTCGGATTCGAGCTAGAATGACTTAAAGAACGACCCTTGAGAACGATCAACTTTTAGTCCTTTAGCGGTCACCTAGTCATAACCAAATATAGGATATCATCAATAAAAATGATCAACATAGGTTCCCAAACCAATATCTAGCCTCCGGGACATCAATCCACACTTAACCGAGTAGTAGGATTGACCCCGAGGCCTATGGGTAGCATCCCCAAGCTAAAAATACATTTCTGGCCAAAAAGCCACTAAGGGCCGCAGCCCTCCCTAGCTGTGCCGTGGCGCGCCCCTTAAATAGAGGTGGCCTTCCCTGTCAAGCACCATGGGCCGCGGCGCACCATTGCCATGCCGCGGCTCATTACGCAAATCAGCCAAAAACCCAGCACGCACCAGCTCGACTTCCACTGCATTTTCCCTTGAAACCAGCCCTTCAAACCAATCCAAAACACCAACCTAACACCCAATTCAACCACTAAACATCATCCACAACTCACCCTCATCAAAACCCAAAGTAAACATCAATCAAACTTCCATTAATCCAAACTTTCCATCAATAAATCACCAACTAAAACTTAACTCAAAAACAGAGTATGGCTCAAACTCAGGTTCAATTCCTTACCTTAAGATGATTTGAATCCTTCCCAATGGCTGAACTCAATCTATAATCCCCAAGCTTTGACTCCCTAGCTTGCTTCTTCAATTTGGGACCAAAAACCTCCAAGGGTAAGAAGAAGAGATGATGCACGGGTGAGAAGGAGATAAGGGCTCTATTTTTTACACTTCTACAACCTTCTAAACATTCCCAAAGGCTGATATATAACTTAGGGGTGAAAAGACTATTTTGTCCCTAGGTCAAATAAAGGCTCCTAAACACTCCCAAGGGTGAAACTGTCCTTTCCCGCTTATCTCGTTAATTATAATTAACGCTCTCCAATTCCCGCTATTCTCAATATTCTCAAATTCCAACAAATCATATCCCATTACCCTTTAATTTCCGGTAATGTTCTAATCATCAAAATGACCTCGAGACTCACCCCGAGCCCCGAACTTAAACCCGTTATGACTAGATCGAACACTTACATCTCATGATCGTCTCATGCCGAATAGCTCGAACCAATCCACCTTATAATGTGGCTATATTAATTAATCACAACCATGCACCCAAAATACACAATTACGCCCACAACGGCCAATTACCAAAATACCCTTATAATTATAATTACTCCCATATGCACGCATTTACCATCATATTATAATATAATTCACATAAACATGCATATGATCATTAAATAGCATCATAACTTAATTATGGCCCTCCCGGCCTCCTAATCAAGGTCCTAACCCTTATTAGGAAATTCGGGGCATTACAGCAAATATTTAGTACACGTGGCTAACATCTGGCAGAATTTGTGCTCGACTATCGACCAGGAATACATCTAGTGTCACGATGTTCAATCTCTACATGCGACCAGCCTGGTCGTACGAATGATATACGCGGAAAAGATCTTATGCAGTTATGATAGTATCCGAAATTATCTCCCATGATTTCCTGAGTATCTGATTATTTGGGAAATAATATCTGTAACAAATTAATGTAAATCCTCCTTGAGCCTATAAATAGAGAAGGAGGGCTCAAGGGAAAGGGATCTTCTTCTTCTATCTTGCTTTCGAATCATTAGAGATTAGAGTTATCCTATTTGATATATTGTATTTATCTTCAGAGGTTGTTGAAACTCATAAAACCCTAGTTCTTTGATCATTCCCTTGAATCCAATATCAATAACAATTCAAGTGGACGTAGGTTATTACCCGATTCTGGGGCCGAACCACTATAAACCCTTGTGTTCTTTATCGTTTCGCCATCACATTCTTTCCAACGTGTTTGTCCACATCAAGCAATTTTGACTTCGTGTCAGTTGACCAAAATCAGGGTCAACAGTATTGATCATGGTTGGTATCAATGATTTATTAAAAAAATCCCCTCCCTTACCTTTCGCTGCGCATTTGATTTTATTAATACCAACAAATAGGAAGCAGTGGCATCTAACATCTTCGAAGACGGTGCACATACATTAGGCGGTTGAATTTGGACAAGTGGTCCGAAGGGTCCATAACTCCATTGTAAGGAGTAATGTCTAACATCTTGAAGCCTCAAGCTAATGGGGCTTCCAAAATGTGCAGGTCATGGCCTTGTCTCCTGGATATCTACAACATATCTTTTTCAAACTTTCCAAATCTATGCGGAGAGGATCATTGTTGGCATTGTGTGTCGGGTATACCCCCTGGACGGGAATTGCTTATTTCCTCTGAGCATTAAGATTGTCTCGTAGGTCTGGTTGTGGGTATCTCCCAGGGAGGTCCTCGAGCTCGACCTTGTTTTTGCGAGCATTAAGATTATCTCGTAAATCAGGTTGCGCGTTCCTGTGGCAACCGTCCTCAGGGAATCCTACTTCTGTCTCCCCATCACATTCTACATAATCATTATTTATGGAGACGCTGATTCCCTGTCCTTGGTTTATGGAGATTACTATACTGCTGGCTCCTCGTCTGAGGTTTCCCTGGGGCTTCTGGGGCATAAAAGGCTCTCTTTCTCCAGACCTGGCACGATGGTTCGCATAGTGCCTAGGCATAATGTCATGGGCTCTGCGGACATTGTGGGCCTGGTGATTTCTTTAGACATCGTGATCTTCTTCGGGGTCATATGCCCTTCTCAGACATTGAGTGGCTCAGAAGCATGATGAGTCCTTTTCCGTTTGTGGGGAGCCTTGGCTTTTTCTCCCCTACGGGCTGGAGGCACTGGTGGTATTTTAGCTGGGTGCATGGGTGGCACGCCAGCTGGTTGTTTTTGCGCCATGTCGCCCCGAAGGTCCTCTTGCAGCCCTTGAGCTGCCAAATTGACCTTCATGGCGTTTACCACCTTTATAAGGTGACAATATTACATTTTTGAGCCTCCATCTTCCGTTGTTGGGATGCGATTTGACCCTTTAATTCCACCACTTCTAGTGGCTCTTTGATGTGATATGACTGTGAGTACTCACTATCATAGTCGTTTCCATCTTCTTTGTCATAACCTTCGTTATCAGCCACCTCCAGAAAAGCTGGTGGAGATGGTCGGCTTGGTTCTCCTTCCACAGTAGCAGTGGGGGGAGAATTCTCAGTGATATTTATTCTAGTGTTCACCATTGTTGCTACTCAAGCTCTCAATGAAAGCATCAAAATGTTGAGTAGCTTTTCGCTAATGACTAATTATTATAAAGCTTAAAGAAATAGAGATTGAGACATGGATTTTTTTGTGGTTCAAGTTGTGAATCAACCCTAGTCCAAAAGTCACTTGCATTTATGATTCTAAGAACTTAAAAATGTCAAGTGCTTTTCAGGGGTTTTCAAGTTGTGTATATGTGTGATCTGAAATAAGAACATGGAATTCGGATCCCTTACAAAGTGTGCGCTAGCTCTATTTATAGATGGTTGGCGCAATTAATTCCCTAATGAGGGTTAATTACATTCATTCCCTTTAAATGGGGGTTTAAGTACAAAATAAATGGTAATTCTTCCAAAAAAAATGAGTTGGTGGGACTCTGTGTATCTCAGTGGGCCAAATACGAGGAATTACAGCCCATTGCTTTATTGGGAAACACACTCCTGACATTGTCAGGAAGGTAGCAACATGTTTTTCCATGTCAGGCGACGCTGTGACACATTCTGCTTGTCGCCTGTACGAAATTGACACCACGATCTGTGTAACAGTAATTGTCAGATGGGCTGCTTATAGTCTAGGGTCATTGTGCGTGACACCTGGCAACCCTTCTCCATGTCCTGTAATGCCCAACTACTCTAGACTTTGGACCATTAATGACTACTATACATAGACACTAATTTTTAATAAAACTTACAAGTGAAATAATCATAACTTCATTAAAAACTTGTAAAACACATGTTAAACTACATAAAATTTAAAGTAGGATATGAGATCCCATTGTTTTTAAAATAAAAACATAACATAATTTTAAATAAATGGATTACATAATAAAGTGCGCAAAATACATATAAAATTTAAAGAGACTTCATCCTCGAATTGAACACTCGGTCCATCGATTCCATCCCGCCTCAATACACATCCCCAAGCTTCCAAGAACCTTTCCCACCACCAAAGCTATTTTCCTGCACATATAAACATAAAGGAGTGAGCCTAATGCCCAGCAAGGAAAACCTAACATGTAAATCATATACATAAAATTCATAATAAAACATATCATAAACATATGTCACACATTCTATAATGGCCATTATTACTTGGGGCCCGTAAACTAAACAAGTCATATTCCCATTAGATTTGTGGGGCTTGCTAGCTAAGCAAGTCATATGCCCATAAATTTATTGGGGCTTGTTAGTTACACAGGTCATATGCCCAAGTCTACAACATACATAACATAACACATAAATCATAAGTTAACATAACACATAAATCATAACATAACACATGGCATATAATATCCTATCCTATTTTCCTTACCAAAAGTACCGGGATATGAGAACAGGTTTGAGACTTTGGAACACTCCTAAAATCCATCAATGAAAGGGTGAGCATACTGAAGAAAAAGGAATGAAAAGAATGGACGAACTATACCATCAAGAATATACTTACCAAAAACCTGATGTTCAAGATCTTAGATTTCCTAACCAAGAATAAAGAATAGAGTTAGGATGTTGAGTAGAAAACTATAAGAACTTAAAGGAAAACAATACCAAAATGAACTAGAGTTTGGAATACCTAGAATGCTTCTATGACCGAACTAAACCTTGAACTGAAATGTGCTATAAACCTTACTTCCCAAGTGTTTGGTAAGCTTATAATGATTAAGCTTATAACCCCCAACCCAAGTGTTTAAGCACTCAAAAAAATAACCTAGCAGCTTGCAGCCTCTGAACTTAGCTTGATGAATGAATAAATGACTGGGTACTAGGTCCTATTTATAGAGTTCAAGAGTGAAAAGATGTTCATTTAACTTGAATAAAATAATGGCTTTTTAAGTGAAAAATATTTGAATTATCGTTCAGCAGAGGCTGAAGACTCGGTCAGAAAGATGCTGGGCTTATTAAGAGGTTAAAGATTAAAATGAGAATGTTTTCAAAAACATTCAAAAATATATCAAAGGAGCTGATATATCGCCCCTTGTAGGCGATATATCGCTTGGGCCAGTATGCCCGGGGCTTGTCGAGGTGATCGTGCGAAGTTACGTGTTTTTCGTATCCCCGTACTGCGATATATCACCCCCTATAGCTGTGATATATCGGCATACGCTGAATATTTAAACACGAAATTGCACATTTTCAGCCTAATTTGAATTGAGTAAACAACCTTGACTAAGTCCTCTAACGATTTCAAAGCTGCTGACAGACCCTAGGTTATTCAAATATTTATCTTAATAAACTTATTCCTCAAAATACTTAATTATCATTAAACCTACACATGACAAGTGTTACTATCTTATTGAGTCTATCTAAACCTTATAATATAATAAATATCACCATAATTATCAGTCATATTAATCAAACCTTAGGTTAAAATTAATATTCTTAAACTATAGGTTAAACTTAGAAAGTCTACAAGTGTTACTACGAGTGTCCAATTAAATTCCAGTCTGAATCAAAATCCATAGTCATAAAAATACTACTACTATTACTATTGCTACTACTATTTAACTAGCTAAGTAAAGTTCTTTGACTCTACATGTCCAGATAAAGGCTCCCGCAGACCTAGAGGAAGTGAATGGATGAGACGGTCTTGTATTAAGACTTGGAGCATTATCCTGGAACATGGTCCTCGTGAAGTAGCGTTCCCATGAGGACATACTCCTCCGGTGCTGGTAAACTATGATTAAAGGTTGGGCGTACTAGAAAGCTCCATGAGACTTAATCAGCTTATGTAGAATTTTAGTTCCTCTTAAAGTGTGTCACATGTCACTTGGTGAAAACACAAACAACAACACTATTTGTAGCCACAGAGATGGAAGTAGTTGACGATGGCAAGATGTTTCCTGATCAGGATAAGTTTTGGGATTCTCGGATGGAAGCAGGTTTCTTTCTCACCTAAAATGGTAACCCGACATGTCTTGTTCATGAAGAGGTTGAGGGCGCACTCTGGTATGAAGGAAGGCTCGGGTGGTGAGTGCTATCGGTGAGCAGTGAGGACCACCGGCTACAAGCGAGGGCCACCGGCGATTGGCTAAGGCCTCTTGGGATTGGCTAAGGCCTTTTCCCTCTTGCAATTGGCGATAGCCTGGTCATCTGGGAACCACTTGACTTCACGCAATGGAAGAAGTAGATTGTGGTTGGTGAGGTCCAGTTTTGCCTAAGTGTTGAGGAAATGACGAAGGCCATTTTCCTTGGTGAATGACGGTGATTGTAGTGCCTTGCCACTTCCGTACTTGTTTTGACACGTCATCTATTTTGCAGGCCACCACGTGGCAATGCCAAAATTTGGGTATAACATCGCTCAGAAAGGAAGTTACCCAAATGTAATAATAATAAATTAAAAAAACATGGGAATTGTTTTTAACTTTTTTAATTCAAAATTGACTTAAATATAAAAAGGAGAATAAATATGAATTATTTTAAAACTTTAATCAATAAAAGCTAAATACAATACAATTGTATTATACAATGTAAATATAAAATAATGTATTAAAACTGTAATTTAATATTCCACTAAAGCATCTAATATAAATATATAATTCTTTCCTATATAATTAAAACAATTAAGATAATTAAAACAAAACATAAATAGCCAAAATTCTAACCATTACAAACCTGGTCTGCTGGAAATAAATCTGGAAACTCACATACCAATCTGGTTTCACCCGGTCCAACCAACACAACTCTAGAAGTATCCACAACGTTCGCTAGGAATCCTATGCAACCTTCATGCATCAGGTCTCTAGCCTTCAGTGCTGAAATCATAGGTACCCGCGGTCCACTAACTGTCCCCACAAATGCAAAGAGTGCCTCCCCTTCTGGTTCAAAAGTCACCATTCTACGCTTGCAGTCTATCGTCGCCCCATACTTCGATAACTAATCCATCCCTAGAATCATATCGAAGTCATCCATCTCTACCTCAATCAGATCCACAGACAACTCCCTACCATCTATCTCTACTGGCAATGGTCTAATCCATCTCCTAGAGACTACCAGTTCCCCAGTCGGCAACAAAGTCTGAAAACCCCTAGCATACAAAACACTAGGTCTACACAGCTGGTCTATCACTCTAGCAGACACAAATGAATGAGTAGCTCCTGAATCAATCTATGCAGTATAAGAAGACCTAGCACTAGAAAGCTGACCTGTCACAACCGAGGGGCTAGCCTCCGCCTTAGTCTGAGTCAAGGTGAATACTTTGGCAGGAGCGAGACTGTCGCCCTGCTTCGGCTCCTCTTTCCTGACTTGTGGGGAGTCCTTCTTCAGATGATTGGCACTCCCACAGAAAAAGCAGGCCCTAATCCTGCACTCACCCTGATGTCATCGTCTGCACCATGGACACACTGGAAAACTTCTCCAATTGTCACCTCCGCCTTGACGGCTGCCAAAAGCACCACGCGCCCTCCTATACGAACTAGGAGGAACAAAAGAATCTGGGGCCTTTCTCTTCTGCTCACTGGAGCCACCACCCCAGATGGATCCAATAAAAGGAGACACCATCCTCCTGGCATCACACCTAACAGCATTCTCTCTCCACATCAGATCCTCGGCCCCCTCAGCTGTAAGGGCCTTGTCCACGACCTGGGCATAAGTAGTAGTCTCTGGATCCAAAGTAATCTTCACATCACGGGCGATCATAACATTCAACCCCTATACAAATCTATCCCTTCTTGCCGCATCAGTCGACACTAAATCCGGCGCAAACTTCACCAACCGATCGAATCTCAGAGCATACTCAGTAACTATCAACCAGTTTTGAGTCAGGATGATGAACTCATCAACCTTCGCAGCTCGGATTGTAACACTGTAGTATTTCTCATTAAAGATGTTTATGAACTCTTTCCAAGTCATAACTGCCACATTCCTCCTCTGAGTCAACACATCTCACCAGATGCGGGCATCTTCCCTGAACATGTAGCTGGCATAAGCTACCCTCTCGTTCCCTTCCACCCTCATAAAATCCAGGATGGAGGAAATCATATTCATCCACTGCTCTGCCCGCAGTGGGTCTGATCCACCATTGAAGGTGGAAGGATGCTGCTTCCTGAACCTCTTATACAAAGGTTCCCACATGTTCTCCATAACAGGCTGAACTGGCACTAGCGCCACAGCTTACTGAACAGACAACCCAGTGGCCTGAGGAGGGGCCTGCTGCCTCAGCTGTCGAAGTTCTTCCTCTGTTCGTTGCAGTCTCGCTTCCATTTTGGCAAACATCTGTTGCCAATTCTGTGGGGCAGGTGGAGGGTCTTGACTCTGGTTTTCATTCTCGGCCCTACTGCCGCAGAGTCTCGATGATTGTCAAGGCATCTCAACAATATGCCTGCAATCAACGACGTCATCCAAAACCACCTCCCAATCACATCAGCCAACCATAAACAACAATCCACATCACATACAAGTAGCATATAACACTCAACGGGCCATGCCCTGACATCATGCATATGTTAACTCTTTCATCATGCTCTATATAAAATAAGCAGGCAAACAGGGAAGCTAAGCACATATTCAAGCATATAAGTCAATCATTACCAACCAACCTTGAGTCGAGCTTGTCATTGACAGCGAGCGTACATATTTGGTCAATCTCCAGGAACCATAAACCTTGGCTCGCTCTAATACCAAGTTGTAACACCCTACTTCCTTAGAGCCGTTACTAAGTGAGTTTAAAATGTGCAATTAACTTGCTAATCGAGGTTTTAAGACAAAAGTGTAGCTAAACCATAAACAAAGTCACATAATTTCAAAATATATCCATTCATTGAAAATTATAAAGCGTTTAACATTTGGAATATCGAAAGACTACAACTCAAAAATATAATTAAAGTCGACTAAACGACAAAATTAGGTTTAAAACAGGCGTCTCCCAAAAATACCCCTGGTCGTGGCAGCCAGGCAGGCCAAACATGTACGCATCGCCTCACGCTCTCCGTACTCATGGTTGGTCGACTTTCCCCTTGCCCTTACCTGCACCATAGAGCACCCGTGAGCCGAAGCCCAGCAAGAAAACTCACACAAACAAATAACATATGCATATCTTTCATTCAACATATAATAAAACCGCGAACAGGCTAAACACATACGGCCATGCTGTCCCAGTTGCTTTACCAAGCCCTGGGTTCGCGGTCTACATCATGAGGATATCCCAGGTATCCTATAGGGTCTCACCCTGGCAACTCGCACCCCACGTGCTAAACACTGCTCCCGGCCCCTTGCCGTACTCGGCCTTCGCCGTTCCTGGCCCTTGCCGTTCTCGGCTCTTGCCATTTATTCACATATATACACACATAGCATAACTAAACAAATACTTAAACACGTATAAACAGAATCAATGGGGATATGCCCTGCAACACAATCATATAGACCGTGCTCTACAACACAAACTATAGGGCCTCGCCCTGCTCTACGGGTACAACAGTTTTCTTACCTGTGTCCCGAGCTTTCCAAGCACCGATGTCTCGAGCACAGTCCCCTAGTCTGAGCCTCGCTGAATCCCTAGTCACAACGCATCAAAAATATCCATCCATCAAGTTCTAATCCATTAAATAACTTTGGGTCATAATTCTAGTCTCCGGGACATTGAATTCTATCAATCCGGGTGATAAAATCCACCCCGAGCCTTAACTTTGGATTCCCGAGCCTAAAACCTCCTTGAAGCCCAAAAACACACTAAGTGTCGTGGCCCCATGAACCCATGTCGCACCCCGCCTCAACCAGAAACTCCCAACCCCAAAACAGGGCAGGCGCACCATGGCCCAAGCTAGGGTGTGCCGCGACCCGCCTTTCATCCTGGCCTCCAACATGTTCTAGAGGGCCGCGACTCAGCAAGAACAATGCCGCGACCCGACCCTTTGAACCCAGAAAAATCCTCCATTTTTACCTCCAAATCCAAGCCAATTTACCCCAAAATCAACCCAACAATTCAAGTAAATCATCACAGAAGCTCTACTACAATCTTAGCAGCAAAACCTAACAAGAATTAACCCCAAACCTCATCTAAAACTCAAGAATGATTCTTCACCTAGCTCACATGCAAAACCTTGAAATACCACCAGAAAACTCAACATAACTCAGACAATTAAGTGCTAGAATCCTTACCTCAATCTGCTAACTTGGCCCTGAGCTAATCCTCAATCACAACCAGCTTCAACTCCAAGCTTAATCTTCAACTTTTCCCTTGGTAAGGTTGAGAGAAAACAAGAGAGAAAGAAGAGAGGTTAGGGTCGGTTCACTAAGTTCTGAATGCTTCTAAGTTTTGTTTTATTTAACTTAAGTCTCTAAGGTTACCTCAAAGGGTCAGGGTACCAAAAATGTCCCCGAGGGAAAAATGGTAAATTTCCCCAATATTCCCTCCTAAACGTTCTAACTTCAAATATATCTCCAAATATTTATTTCCATAACTCGATAACCCCATAAAACATCTAGTGCTCGAAATACCCCTCGACTCGCCCCGAGTTGGGTATTCGACCCCGTTGTGACTTTCTAGCTAACCGCTCCCTAGGACTGTCTCGGATCGTGCAGCACAGATATATCACAAATATATCACAATAATTACATTTATGACCTCAACGGGCTAAAATTTATAAACATGCCCCTCATAACCAAACGGGGCCCACATGCATATTGAATTCACCTAAACATGCATCTCTATTCACATACTCACCAAAATTCACACAGTATAATAATAAATCATGTATTGCCCTCCAGGCACGCCTATCAAGGCCCTAAGCCTTATTAGCAAATTTGGGACGCTACAACTATCCCTTCCTTACAGAAATTTCATCCTCGAAATTACCTAAACAACTCGGGATACCGCTCCTGCATCTCTGATTCAAGTTCCCATGTCGCCTCTTCAACCTTGCTGTTCCTCCACAACACTTTCACGAAGGTGATGGTCTTGCTCCACAAAACTTTATCCTTCCAATCGAGAATCTGAACCGACTTCTCCTCATAAGATAAATCTTGGTCCAGCTCTAAATTCTCATAACTCAGGACATGCATCTAATCTGATACATACTTCCAGAGCATGGACAAGTGAAAAACATCATGAACCCCTGATAAAGCTGGAGGCATCGCCAATCTATAAGCTACCTCTCCAACCCGTTCCAGAATCTCAAAGGGGCCAACAAACCTAGGGCTCAACTTGCCCTGAACACCAATCTGTTTTACTCCCTTCAAAGGTGAAACCCTAAGGAACACATGGTCACCGACCTGAAATTCCACGCTTCTGCGTCTCAAGTCCGAGTAACTCTTCTGGCGACTCTGGGAAGCGAGCATTCGATCTCTAATCTTTTCAATTGCCTCGTTGGTCCTCTGAACCATCTCAGGACCCAAATATCTCCTGTCACCCGTCTCATCCCAATGGATAGGTGATCTGCACTTCCTCCCATATAGCATCTCATACGGAGCCACTCCGATAGTCGCCTGATAACTATTATTGTACGAGAACTCAATCAAAGGGAGATACTTACTCCAAGATCCCCCAAAATCTAGCACACAGGCTCGTAACATGTCTTACAATATCTGAATCGTCCTCTCAGACTGTCCATCTGTCTGAGGATGATAAGCGGTACTAAATTGCAACTACGTGCCCATAGCCTTCTACAGACTCTCCCAAAACTTGGAGGTGAAGGTGGGGTCCCTGTTGGATACTATCAATCTCGAAGCCCCATGAAGTCGAACAATTTTCTTCACATATAACTCGGTATACTGCTCCACAGTATAAGTCGTCCTGACAGGTAAAAATTGGGCATACTGCTCCACAGTATAAGTCGTTCTGACAGGTAAAAAGTATATCATAATGATCACATTTATGCCCTTAACCAGCTAAAATTTACAAACATCCCCCTAATAACCAAACGGGGCCCACATGCATATTTAATTCAGCTAAACATGCATCTTTATTCACATACTCACCAAAATTCACACATTATAATAATAAATCACTTATTGCCCTCTAGGTACGCTAATCAAGGCCCTAAGTCTTATTAGAAAATTTGAGATGCTACAGAATATATCCTCAGACGTCATGATTGCAACACCAAATGCTCCCTAATCCATGTCCACATGGAATCCCTGTCAATTCAAATCCCCTACATGTGCATGTACACTTGTCAAAATCAACCGTGAAACCACCTCCATTGCCCACACTACAACAAAAAGGGTCTATAGGGGCAACGAATGTCGCCCCTAATAATACCCAAAGTCGCCGCTAATAGTCATTAGCGACGACATGTCACCGTTGACGTGTCGTCGTTAATATTTCGAAACTAAAGTCGATTATTAGCGATGACAAAACCATCGCTCCTAATAAATAGTATTACCGGTGACATTTCACCCCTAATATATTAAATGTCGCCCCTAATAATAAAAAGTCACCCCTAATAATATAATATTACCCGGGACTTTGATATTATTAAGGGCAAAAAATAATATATACATAAAAATAATAATACTAAAATTAACAATTTATCCAAAAAACAATCCAATAACACAATATTATCCAAATTAATTATCCATACAATAATTTACTAATTAAAGTTATTGTTTAATAAAATAATATATAAAACTTCTCAACCCTCGACGTCCTCCATATTGTCTCCTTCTGGTGCCTGCGGTGGTGCGATGCTTGTGGTGTGTGCGGAGGCATCGCCCATGGATACTGTGGAGGTAACGATGATCCTCCATGTTCATACATGTATGGATATGGATAGGCGGAAGTTGAAACAACGACCCATTCATATGAGGATGCGGGGGTTGGGACGAAGGTCTGCTCATATGAGGATGATAAGCCTGAGGGTATGGAGGCATCGACCATTGATACATATATGGCTGGGCCGAAGGTTGAGATGGCAAAGTTGGTGCAGGTGTGTCGGGATGGCCTGGTGAAGTCTGAGAAGATGAAGCTTGAGACATGTGTTGTGTCTAAGTTTCAAAAGACGAGCCTAAATACTTCTCGAAAAACTATTGATATGTATTTTGCATCTCCACGTTTGTTGTTAGACGTTTTTCAGGTGGAAGCTATTGATACACGTACTGAAGTTGTTCATTCATGACCTTCAAAATGTCAACCAATTCATGTATTTTCTCAGTCGACTATTGAGGTGGTGCCTGAGACTGAGTGTTTTGAGAGGGACGGGTTAACGCTTTTCCCTTTAATTTTCAGCCAACTCCTTGCTGGTGGCCCCGTCTTTCACCAAGAACCTGACTTAGTATCTTCATTTGATCAATTGAGGAAGAATCATAGGTACCAGATTCAACTGTATGTTGAGTCTCAACTTCAAGAGTTGACTTCAACTTAACTTGTTTTCAAAAAAATTATAATACAAAAGAAAAATATAATTATTTGAATTGATAATAAAGTTAAACTTACATAATCTAAATTCAACATCCTCGTTGACAAAATTCTTGTTCTTTTTTGTCTAGTGATACTCCTTCCATTCCTTAATTAGGTTTGAGTTAAGCTAATAAAGAAAATCAGAATGTTAGAGAACTTATAAATTCATACAACTTAATTAAGTTAATATTTTCACTTACTTTTTCGTGACGAGTTGCCGCTAATAATTTCGTGTCTTGTGTTGTAGAGTACTTCATTTGGTCTTGGTTTATTTTGTTCTTCATAGAGCGCGCAATAAACTCTAGACTCCTGAAAAACTCACATATTTGTTTACACTCATCGGCGTTGACATCTTTGGGTGGATTCTTTAGGATCTCGTCCCAATCATCCGGTCCTTTGTAGAACTTTTTGAAGTGGGCGTGTCGCTTAGTTTTCCTATCTCTATATCTCTTGGCCATCTCAACATCGATATTGTCAATGTGGGTGGTATAATCCGGCCACCCATCTATTTGATAGATGTGCTACAATCAAGAGAAAACATGGTAATCATGCTGGATTTATAATACAATTATTATTAAAGTAAATTATAAAAAAATTTACCTTCACTTTACTAATGACATTGTCCTTATACCGTTTTGGGACACTAGTCCAATCCTTGTAATATCCTGGAACTGCTGATGTGACTTGGGTGCCCAAAAGATGGACAAAAGCATCATGTTCTATTCCCACCACCTTGTACGTGATATGGCCAACCACAATGGGGAATGGATGTCCAGCTTCTTGCCTTCTATCGTCTAAATTTTTCCCAACGGCAAGCCCATGACCTTTTCTCTTTGGTGGAACTACTATATTGTTTTAAATAAGTGCATCATATAATTTAGTATGTTGTATAATAAGGTCTAATCATAAATAAATAATTAATTAATATTAAAAAACCTAACTCGCAACTGGATGGGATCGTAGTAGGATCTGGTGGATCTTGACCACCACCATCTCCGCCATGGTATGAAGCTACATCTGCTGACATTTTTAAACTAATTATGACCAAATTTGGTTGTTAGTATGAATATCATATATATATATATTGTAATGTCCCAAATTCCCTAATGTGGCTTAGTGCCTGGATTAGGGGACCATAATTGATTTAATATGTGATTATAAGCATGATTATGTGAGTTATATTATTATATGATGATAATTACATGCATGTGGGCCCACTTCTCATAAGAAGGACATTTTCGTAACTTTGCCTCGTTGATGACATATTTGTATGTTTATGTTTATGTGGATATGTTTGAGCTATTCGGCATGAGACGATCCTAGGAAGCAAGTTAGCGGTTTGGTCATAACAGGGTTAATTACCGGGCTCGGGGTGAGCCTAGGGGTAATTTGATGCTTAGTACATTACCGGGAATGAGCAGGTAACGGGACATGATTTATTAATTATTTGAGGATATTGGGAGTAACGAGAATTGGATGACGTTACTTATGATTAACAGGATATGTGGGAAATGACAATTTTGCCATTCCTTAGCTTTGAAGGTTTTAAATGGCCATAGGGGAAATTTGGTCATTTAGACCATCAGATAAGTTCAGCCAAGGGAAGGCTGTGGAGTGAAATAGGCAACAAATCAGAGTTTTTCTTTCTCTCTCACTCTCGAGCACTTTTATCTCTTTCTACTCGGTTGGGATTTTGAAACAAAGTGGAGAATTGAAGCTTGAGGATTAAGGCTTGAGAGTTTAGGATCGTGATCAGTAACTAAAAAGGGTTCAATTCATATTTGAGGTAAGGATTTCAGCTGGAAATTTCAAGGTTTTGCTATGTTTTTATGTGGTTTGGAGGGTTGAGAGTTTGATTGTGATATTGGGATTGGTTTGATGAGTTTTGATTGAGGTTTAGATTTAGAAAAATGTAGGGGAGCTGGGTTCGCGAGGTCAAGTCGCGACCGAGTTCATGCAAATCATGACTTGAATGAACCCTAGAGCCTCCCCTGGGCTTTGTCTGGCAAGCATGCCGCGATCCTCAGGGGAAAGTCACGGCCCGCCCCTGGCACCCAGATAGGGGGCTCTTTGTCTTGGGGGTGCGCCACGACCCTTGGAGGGCAGGTCGCGACCCGCCTATCCTTTTTGTGCCAGGCTCGGGATCGAATATACTAACCGTTTTAGTAAGACTCAAGGTCCCGGGAGCTGGGTTTTAGTCCATGAACCTTTTATTACTCATTTTATTAATGAGATTTCATATATGTTTATAATTAGGTGACCGCTAAGGGCTTAAGCACAGGATCATTCTCAATGGTCGCTCTTTATTTATTTTACGCTCAAGTTTGAGGTAAGAAAATTGCACCCAGTATGTGACATACATGATTATTGATGAGGCATGTTGAGTGCTCTATAAATGGACATTGGTTGCATTGTAAATGCCTGGCAACATTGCTTACTTGTTAATGGCGCTGACTTATTAGTCAGAAACGACAATGGTGTTTAGTACTGGTCGTGAAGCTCAGACTTATTAGTCATGATCAGCAATAATACTGAGCGCTAGTCATATGGAATTGACTTATGAGTCAAGAGCGGCATTAGCGTTTTTAACATAGGCTGAAATGATTAGATCTAATCAACATCATCATTAAATGCTTGACCGACCTATTGGTCGAAGAAAACTAAAGTGCTTGGCTAGTCTATGACTAGTTACTCAGAGCCAGGGCCAAAGAGGTTCAGGTGACTTGATAGTCACATGGCTTAGGGCGCAAGACCCCAGGATGCCTCATTAGTCATTTATTCAAGGTGAAGGACCCCAGAATGACTCATTAGTCATCTATTCAGGGCGTAGGACCCCATGATTGACTTGCTAGTCATCATCTGATTAGGGTTGATGCCCCAGAATGATTTCATGATCATTTATTTATATTGTATACATGCAGCAATAAGTTTTCTTGCTGAACCTTGGCTCATGAGTGCTATGTGGTGCAGGTAAAGGGAAAGAAAAGCTTACCCGACCTTGAGTGGAAAGCTTAGGTGGCGACGTGTACATATGCGGCCGCTTGACCACCACAGCCAAGGTGTTTCTTAGGGGAACTATGGTTTAACCCTAATTTTGCCGCTTAGGTCGGCGGGTTGTAACTTTTGAACTGTAATGACCATTTTGGATTGTAAACAACTTATAAACACTTTTATAGGATCCCATGTACAATTTATGAGATTTTCACTTTGGCCCAACACTTAGATGCATGTTTATGACCTAATGACTTGGTTAGTGAGTTAAGCACTATTTAAACTACATAGTGTGACGACCTTGGCTAACCAGGACGTTACATATATTATTTATGAATATATAGTTGTAATCACCACATAATTATTATTTAACATTTCTGATTACAAATCCATAATTCCATAAATCATTCAACATTTATGATATATAATTATTTAAATATAAATTTTTTCTTACACAGATACAAGAACTAAGTACAATAGTCACTATCATCGCTTATCATATTAATATCTATTGTTGAAACATGATTGGTGTTATCATCATCACTAAGGTTAACAAGTAAATCATCCTCGTGATCGGCTTCTTCTACGTCTTCGACTTCTTCTTCATGATCATTAATAAAATCATCGGTATATTGAGCAGTCGAATAAGGTCGAGGTATGGTGCCTGTGAATGTTGCTGGTTAATTAGATTGTTGAACAACCAACTCCCCGAGCTCAACAGTAAATACGAAATTGGATGAGTTTGTGTCATGTACAACATCAATATCAACAATCTGATCAGAACTGTCTGGAATATCCTAAACTTGCCTATGATTCACTTCTTCAACAACTTTCCAAGCTCGACCTCTAAGTAGATCATCGAGATAGAAAACATATTTAGCTTGGTGAGCAAGTATGTACGATTCATCTTTATACCATTCACCGCTCACATTTATACTGGTGACATTATTTTCAATAATTGTTTTTTTTTCCAGGTTCGTGTTGAACCATTTACATCGAAGCAATACCATTGAATATACACCAATACAAGATACCTCCAATATCTCTTCAAGTTGTCCATAATATTTAAAACCTTCTGTCCCATTAACACACACTCCACTATTTTGTGTAATACGATTTTGATTTTGAATGCGTGTAACATATTGAACCCCATTCATTATACATGCTTGATAGGAGTAACCAAAAGATCAGACCCAGAATCCAAAGCTAGCAACTCATCCTCATTCTCTAATGACCCGAGCTGGTGCAAGTCATATATCTAAATATAACAAAATATATTATAATAAGAAACTTATATTTCAATCTAACAACAAAGAATGTCGTAGGTATAAATTACCTTCTCGTGAAACTAGGAACGAAACTCTTTTTTGTGCAAAAGGTTATGATCGCCCAATGGATCCCTCTATTTGATCTCACGAAGGTGTTCACTGTTGATTAAAATAGTGTTACAGTTCAAAGATGTTACATTAAAAACAACATAAAAAAAGATAATTGAATTAACTTACTCCATATAGACTTCAATTTCAGAAGAATTCTCCAGTATGAACCACTCAACTATATTCCGAGTCTTTTCGTCGAGAGGCACTTGAAATCCCTTACTCAATGGACGACATTGAGATTGAAACACTGAAAGCTGGCGTGGAACATAAACTATATCCGTATTTCGATCCAGATGATTAAATTTGGTTTACACGACTTTGAAAGACATGGAACAAAATGTTAAAGCCTCATCTACCACATATCCTTCAGCTATGGACCCTTCAGGACGAGCTTTATTCTTGACGTAGTTTTTTTAATTTTTTCATGTATCTTTCAAAAGGATACATCCATCTCTTAAATACCGGCCACTCCAATAAAGCCTCTTTTGGAAAATGCAAGACCAAATGTATCATTATGTCAAAAAAAGCTGGAAGAAAAATCAACTCCATTTTTCATAAGACATGAATGACCTCCCTTTGAGATTTCTCCATATCATTTACATTCAAGGTCCGCGAACATAATTGTCTAAAGAAATTGCATAGTTCCATTATGGTGTCTGATATAGATTCTGGAAGAAACTTGTGGATACCCATTGGAAGTAATCATTGCATTATCACATGACAGTCGTGTGACTTTAACCCAATGCTATTTGAGTTATTATCAGTCACTTTCTTCTTCAAGTTCGAACAAAATCCATCTGGAAGTTTAACACCTTTTAGAAATTGAAGAAATTCTCGCCTATCTTCAGGAGTCAACATGTAAGGAGCATGTGGTTTCATTAACTTTTTATTCTGGTCTTCATATATCCATAATGCGTCCCTAACTCCCATATTCTTCAGATCATGTCTTGCATTAGTAGTGTCTTCGGACTTATCGTTATCCAAGATATTACCAATACATTCTTTCAACATGCACAACATGTATGTTGTGTTTTGAATCATTCGTACTCTAGTAGTCAAGTTCATAAAATATGTTTTTATCCTCCAGTTACTATCCTCTTCACCTCTTTTTCATTTCAAACCTCCAAACCTCTCATGTTTCCCCGAGACTTGAGGTGGTAGAGCATTAACTTGATCTAAGATATCCTGACACGAAAACTTTCTTGGAGGACGTCTTCTCTGAACTTTTCTGTCGAATTGAGTATCATTTATCCACCGATGATTACTGGTCAAGAATCTTCTATGACCAACATAAGATGTCTTACCAATCAATCAGATAAAGGATGTATCTTTGTTACATGCAGGACAAGCCTTGCAACCATGATCACTCCATCCAACCAAACTACTTCGAGTAGGAAAATTGTTCACCGTCCACAAAAAGGTCGCACGCATCTTGAACATGTTGTTGTTTCTACCATCCTTAGTTTCCACCCCGTTAATCCATAACTCTTTCAACTCAACTCGTCCACCAATGGCCTCAAAAATACATCCATGTACTTACCTGGTGATTTTGCCCCAGGAATAAGAAGAGTCAACATGAAATAATGGTCCTTCATACAAAGCCAGGGTGCCAGATTATAGTAGTTAAGACAACAGGCCACATGTTGTATAAACTCATGTTTCCAAATGGATTAAACCCATTGGCATCCAAGCCCAGATGAACATTTCTAGGATCTCTTGCAAAATCAGGATGTTTGGCGTCAAAATCCTTCCATGCTAACCCATCAATTGGATGACGCATCATCCCCCCTTCTTCAATCTCCCAGTATGATTCTATATCATCTCTTTCGTTGTATGCCTTGAACTGTACAATCTTTTAATCGGGGAATCAACGAAAAATAACGCATCACCTTACGTAGAACATTTTTCCCTTTATTCTTTTCATTTATCCACATGCTACTTCCGCACATCAGACATGAATCTTTAGATGCATGCTCATTAAAAAATAAGCAGCAATCATATCTACACACATGTATTGATTGGTATCCCAACCCTAATTTACTCATTTTTTTAGCCTCGTAGTGGGATGTTTGAATTTTGTTTTCCTTAGGAAATGCAAACTTTAATAACTTCAACAATTCATCAAATGTGTTGTTCGGTATCTTCCCCCTCACTTACAAGTGCATCAACTTAGCTAAAAATTTCAGCGATGATATCCAATCACAATCCGGATACAACTCAGCTTCAATCTCGTTGAATAACTCGTCATAGTACTGACCCATTCCACTGTTAGCTTCTTCAGTATTTTTTGGTAAAAAGAAATCGTCAACGACATCTCATATTATCTACGGGCTCATTCTCATCCACCCCTTCATCATCAACATCTTCCTTGACTTCCGCATGGTAAATCCACTGTTCATAACTCTGTTGGAAACCCCGATCGAATATATGTGCTTGAACGACATCAAAAGTTTGCAGTCTAAGATTCATGCATCTGATGCATGGGCATCTTATTCTCCCATCACAATCTTTGTGTTGTGACGCCATATTTATGAAATTTTGGAGACCAATCCAATAAGCATCACATGCACGATTTCTCAATTTCGTCTAACTCTTATCAATCGCCATCTACGGTAAATAATAATAATTTTTTTGTTATTAGAAATAATAACAAATTTTTGTTATAAGAAATTATAACAATTTTTTTGTTATTAGAAATAATAACAATAAAGACCCCATCCCTATCCTGATCCTATAAAGACACTATCCCGACCCCCAGCCCTATAAAGAACCTATCCCGACCCCCATCCCTATAAAGACCACATCTCAACCCCCAACCCTATAAAGACCTTATCCCGACCCTATAAAGACACTATCCCTATCCCGACCATATAAAGACACTATCGTGTCCCCCGACCCTATTAAGACCTTATTCCGACCCCCAACCCTATAAAGAAATTATCCTGACCCCCGACCCTATAAAGACCCTATCCGACCCCTAGCCCTATAAAGACCTTATCCCGACCCTATCCTGACCCTCGTCTCTATAAAGATACTATCCATTTCCAGAACCTTTAAAGGAACTATCCCGACCCCCGACCCTATAAAGACCTTATCCCAACCCCCGTCCCTATAAAGACACTATCCCTATCCTGACCCTATAAAGACACTATCCTGACCCCCGTCCCTATAAAGACCCTATCCCGACCCTATAAAGACCCTATCCCGACCCCTGACCCTATACAAACACTATCCCGACCGTCAACCCTATAAAGACCCTATCCCGACCCACGACCCTATAAATCTACACAAAATTGGGCAGCATCTCCCCTATACTAAAGACCTAACCATTTTTAAACAGTTAAAAAAAATAATTCAAACAACACACTATAAGTTTCTTCCTTATATCTCCGCAGCACACAAAAATTTCACAAAACCTACTTCACTAATACATGCAAGTTCATAACCTCTCCCTTATCACCACAACACACAATGTGTATCTCAGAACAAACTTCACGATAGATGAATATTTAAGATATTCAAACTCTTCTAACAATAGTAAATAATAATAATAATAATAATGCAAGAAATAATAGACACATACCAATTAATAAAATGCTCCAAAAGTAAAGGTTCCAAAAATTCCACAAATTTATTTTCTTCCAAATAGAAAAGAAATTAAAACAAAAACAAATTATAACACATATAAATTAAATACATAAAACATATATATGTATATATAGGGGAATTCTCCTATAGGAGCTTCACTTTAAGCCCTACCGGTAGGGCTCTCAGTGTTTACAACCTGTGAACAGTTTTCAGCGCGATTTTTTTTATGACCGTGTATATCGTAGCTATTTAAAGCATCCTGCAAATTTTTAGAAAATGTGAAATAGTTTACAGTATCGAAAACTAGGTTCAAACATGTTGTTGCACTCGTGACTAATTTTTTTATGCGCGTGGAAAACAAAATGTTTGAACCTAGTTTTCGGTACTATAAACTATTAGAAATTTTCTGAAAAATTGCAGGATGCTCTAAATAGCTACAATATACATGGTCATAAAAAAAAGTTGCGCCGAAATCTATTCACGGGTCGAGAAATACTGAGAGCCCTACCGGTAGGGCTTAAAGTAAAGCCCATATAGAAGAATCTCCCTATATATATATACACCTCACACAAATATGCATATACACCACACACACCTACACACATGTATATCTATATACTTACATACATATATATACACATGTACACACATATATATATATATAAATAATAACATATACACATACACACACGTTCACATATATATATATATACACTCAAATATAAATATACACATATATATATATATATATAAAAACACAAAACTAAAATAATTAAAAACAAAAAATTAAATAAAAATAAATTAAAAAATTAAAAAAATTAACAAATAAATAATAAAGAAACATATATAAATATATTTACATATATATAATATATATACCTATCTATATATTTAACTTAGGGTGAAGAGGTGCCGTATAGTCGGGAAAGGGGCGGAGGGGCGGAGGCTCGGGGTGGGGTGGAGTGGCTGGAGGAGAGGGAGAAGGGGGAGAAAGGATTTGCAAAAAAATGGAGGAGAAGTCGAGGTACGTAGGGATATCTAGCGACTATTAGCGGTGACACATGTCGCCACTATTATTTTTTTAATGACATGGCGACTATTAGTAGCGATATGTGTCGCCTCTAATAGTCTTAATATTTACGTTGGTGGGAAATTTCCCACATTTTTCTGGGTATTTTTGAATTTATTAGTGGCGACACGTGTCTTGGCGCTAATAGTGAAAATGTCCTCACAAATAATATTTTTAATAAAAAATTTAATCGGTCTGATATTAGCGGGGACCAAACTTTCGCCGCTAATATTGGTATTATTAGCGACAAGTTTTGGTCGTCGCTAAAGACCGTTTTTCTTGTAGTGTCATGTTAACTTGAAACCGTGAAGCATTTGCACATGTCAGTGAACAATAATGAGTTATTTCCTTTTGTTTCTCAATTATCTTGACAATATTATTGTGCACGGGTGCCTCCACTTATCCACAATATCTCTTCTTTTATAAAATCGAGACATAAGCCAACACCTAATTTTCTCTAGTAGTGTAATTATTAGTTTGCCCTTGCATCCATGATATCGTGGTTGACACTTTCAAATACGTTGTTAAGCAACATGCCACACTTCACCCCTTCTTTGAAATGTGATTAGACCATTCAACAACATTCTTAGCAGCAAGTCAATTGTAAGCCCCCAAATTTACATCATTTATCTCTTTCATTCTTTGCCCAATACCAAAATCCCCATGACACAAACACCATTTAAAGTGAACCCTTGACGAAACCCACTCAGCGAAAAACTTAACAAAACCCCCTGTGGATAAACCCCTTTAGCAATTCACCCCATCATAAGAAAACATACAAAAAAAAGAACCATGTGCAAGTGTACATCACTGATCATGACAACTGAGCTAAATTCCCTACAATCAGTGTTATTTTTTAGCACAACATTCAAACCCTTTTAATACATCATCTACCATTCACCATCGAATATTTAAAGCCACACCAGACCCACTAACCCACACACTTTGACCCTATAAAACCCACCATTTTTTCGTATCACTTTGTACCATCAACCATTCTTTCAAAATTGAAAACCCCAAAAAATAAATAAAACAAAAAAAAAAAATGGCCACAGAAGAGGACACTTACCGTAATCAAGGGGTGCTCGTCTTCACCTCACCGATATGGCATTTTCAAGATTCCCATTGCTTTCCTCGTTGATTTCTTAGCCACTTTTTCCCGAACCCAAATTCCGCGTGTTCCCTTTTTTCGACATCAATCTTCCAAAAATATTTAAGTACAATACTAATTTTTTCCTCTTCAAATACGAGGGTTTGTAATGGTTAGAATTTTTGTTATTTAGTTTTTGTTTTAATTTTAATAATTTTTATTTCATTTTATTATTTTAGGTGGCAATTAATTGACACGTTGGCAATCAAATGTGACCTTGTATAAGTCTGAAATGGCCACATGGGATGGATGAGGGACTTAACGAGGTGAAATGAACGAAACTGTAAAAGTGCTAACGGAACCGTACTTTGGGAGATTTTCCCACCATAAACGAAGAATGGAGGTTAAGTGTAAGAAAGGGCAAAGTATAGAGGATTTTGCCACCAATTACTCTTTTTATTATTTTACATTTTTTATACTATAAAGTATCCTATTGTTATTGTTATTGTAATATTGATTTTACATACAAGAAAAAGACAAAAGAAAGAAAGTAACTCTTTATTTGTTTATGTGATAAATTTTGATAAAATTTACTAACTAATGTGTAATTTTCTCATTATTCATTCAAGCAATAAACCGTTCATATATAGTATTACATATCATAAATCAAGTCAATAATGTCACGTAAAATATCCCATAAAAAACCAATATAAATGAATAATATCATCTAGATAAAAGAATCCCAAAATAGAATGAGTTGAAAATATTTTAAATAAAAATCACCCATGACCACAAAGAGAGAGACTGCTGATGTTAAGTTGGGCATGCATACGTCAAGGTTACGGGAAATGATGTTGAAAAGGCAATGAAAAATATGCGTAGACTTCATCTAAGAGAAGTCAAATCACAAGAGAAAGCAACAATTTTTACCAGTCTCACCACTCAAACATCTCCAATATAGCTCAATATTAGAATTAGGTGATTAAAAAAAACTGATATCCTCACTATTGACAACTTGGGGGAAAGTTAATAATTGGTCCAATTAGAAAAGATGAAAAAAAATAAAGTTTTGGGTCTTCTACTATAAGCATAATTTAGCTAAAACGTAAATTTAATTTTCATTGCTATTGGTGATATTCAGAAATTTTAAATGTTTTAAGTTATCTTAAATATATTCATCATAATCAACTAGGATATGTGAAAGTTGTGGCTAATATAGTATAAAATGAACTTTAAAGTCTTATACAAATACGATTTATTGTAGTGAAAAGATTGACCTTAAAAAATAGGTAATTTATTTAGAAGAAAGATGGAAAGAAAAAATAACAAATAGGGATGAGAATAATTGAGTCAAACAAAAACCCAAGTTGAAAAATGATGTATATTATGTATTATATATATGTATATCAGTAATCACTCATCTAAATCGATAATTTTCCTTGCAAAAATTCCTTTGAAAAAATGGTTATTTTTCTTTATCCAATATTATAATTAAGTTTGGCAAAGGTATATTAATTAAGGACCAACTCCACCCCATTGTGAAGAAAAAAGAGAGTGATGACTTCATTATTTTCACATAACTAACAGTTAAACAATGTACTTCATTGTAGCTTTGAAATTATTACAAAGCTACATATCATTTATATCATCCAGTTTGCTCACCTAGCAAACTTCAGTGATTACTAATTAGCAATTAATTCAAGCCATAATAATTGACCAAGTAATAAATATATGTACTTTGTCTCTATTAATTAAGATTAACTTTCTAACTAATAAAAGCAGTAAAACAGATCTTGTTTTTCACGTACCGATTAAATTAAAGCCAATCGTTTCTTTAATAATGTGAAGAAGAAAAAATTATTGTCACCTATGTACTCATTTTTTAACTTCTAGTAATTTAATATATTACAGATTATATAACCTAGCTATACTCTTAAAAGTGTCCGTGTCTTAATATAACACGTTATTTATTTTTATGTTTTTTTCTCATGGATCAGAAATATATATATATATAACTTAATTATAAGAGATTCTTTTTTAGTTCATTTATTTATTTATTTGGATTTTAAATATTTTTTGCACTGTACAGATCTCGTGCGGCTTAACTCGGCTTAACTCATTATTTAGATCTCAAATATCTTTTTATACTATGCAGATCTCATGTGGTTTGGTTCACTCGTTGGATCGGTGTTAATCGAATGCTCGCAAATAAATAGACTCCTAATACTATAACAAGAATCATAAAGCTCTATCTAAAATCAAGATAATTAGCAGAGTTACATTATTAATTACTCAATACTCTTGCATTTGGACACCATATACTTGAGTATAGCTTATGAATAATTAGAGTTATTTTAACAAACTTATTAATTAGTGTATAGAGTAAAGACTCACAATCTTGGTGTAATTCTAGTCCAAGCGTCGCCCTAGATCGATATGGCTTATGTAATTATCTATTATATACATATATAAATATATGTACATACTAATATAATAACCACGAAAGTATATTTGTTAAAAATACAGAGCCTATCGAATTACTTCTGATATATATATAGTATGATATACGTATCTTAAATTCTAATTTCTAAATGGAGATTAAGAATTTGGTCGGGTCAATTAGACGTGCATATTTATATATATATATATATACACATATAAATGGATGTAGTAGAGAAAGAAAGAATGAGCTGAAACTGGAAATCAATCCAAACGTACTTGTCATGAAATTATATTAACATGGAATTAACTCAGTTCCAACAAGTGTAGTATTTAGTAGAAAACCACATAAATATACCTACATATTCTTATATAATTACGTATGTATTTATATTTAAATTGGACTAAATTAGCTGATAATAATGTCGTAAGTTAAGTTACCTTAAGAGAACACTAGTTTCCCAAGTTCCAATAGCAGTCTTCCCTTTCACTTCAGAAATAGATCGATCTTGAAATCTTGTGATCGATCGTTTAAATTTGTTTTGATATATATGACTATGAAATCAACCATATATACATACATACATACATATATATATATATAGAAGAATCATGTATACCCTATAAGTTTCAACTTTAACAACGAATGCATACCCTTTATAATAAAATTAAGAATATCATCAGTTATATAACCATTTGATGCATGTATAGAAGTAGTTGCTGATAACTCACTTTGTATAAATTAAACAAAAAAATTAACGTAAAATACGCATTTGATGTATTATTCATGAAATCATCACATAAAAACAAATCACATAAATATATATATATACAAACACAGAATACAGCATAAAAAAACCAATACTAAGTCACATGTTCCATTATAATTGAAAACTCCAATACACAAGCCTATATAACAAATCAAAATAAGTAATATATAACAGTACCTATATATATATATGTATACATGAGATAATATTTACCGTTTGCAAGAACCTAAAGCAACTTAATTCTCATAAAAGTTCATAAGAGTTTAAATTTGGTTTCTCAAACAAAATTGGACAAGAAGAAATACGTACATGCAAGAAAATAATTGGAGATATATTCAAGCAAATATATTAGGGACTCAAATTAGGTTTACAAACAAGTAAGTTTGAAAAAGGCCTAGGGTTTCATAGCTGGTTGTTCTTTTGAGTAAGTTTATATTAAAAAAACCCAAATAAATAATAATAATAATAAAAAAAATAATAAGAGCAGGGGGGACAAAAAAGAGGATTACATGGAAGGAATCTAGATTTAGATTTATGCCAATATAATTTAAGCTGTCGTGTCTAGTCACACTCAATCGTATCATCCATACAAGACAACCAATCAATTTGTCCATAGCCACAAATTCTTTCCATCCACCAATTAAAATAATTAAACAAAATTAATTAATAAATTATTGTTTTTTTTCCAATAAAAAATGAATAAATAAATCAGGCACATTATTATTTTTAGATAATTAAATAACAAGAAACTAGACTAGACAGCTCATTATCCTCATTTGAGTATGGATTATATAGGGCACTGATCAATAATAACCACAACCAAACAAAATTCTCCAAATTGTAATATTAAAGATGTCATGTTATGTTATGATATCACACATTAATGTGTGATATATAATAAATAAAATAATTAACAATATGTAAATGCAATAATTCAATAAATAAATAAAAATTACACTATTAATAATTTTAAAGGATAGTTGATCGAGAGACCAAAGGGAAATTAAAGGTTTGAAAGAAAAAGATTGACCTGGGTGGTTTCTCTCTCGTCCATCATCATGGTCCATGGACCCTCAAACCAAGATAACTCAGATTCTCATTGTCTCGTCTGAATCTCTATCTCCAATGAAATTGCGACGTTTCATACGATCATGATTGAAACAAAAGCCTACACAATCAATCAGAAAATGCCCCCAAGAACAGAGAATACGACTAGAGTTTTTTAATGGTGACCAAAAAAAGAAAAGGTGATATATGCTAAAAAGAGAGGAGAGAAGAAAAAAAAATTTAATTTCATAATGAACTCTTGCTGATCCATTAATTTCCACAATCCAAGAGAATATATAATTAAAACTTATATATATATAATGATAGGGAAAGAGAGAGAGAGAGATTAATAATTTAAATACGATTGATATAAATATATATATTGAGAGAGTTTCAGTAGTCATGAGAGTGGTGATACATTGTTGGGTTCATGGCTTGTTGTTGTTGATGATGATGATGGTGATGATGATGATCCCTCTGGCTATTGTGGCTGCTCTCATCATCAGTTCCTTCCATTCTCGATCCCATTTGACTAGCTCCAAGATTAAGGTAATTCATTCTCGATCCCATTTGACTGGCTATGTTCCCGCTGTTACTACTACTACTATGATCGTCACTCAACGGTGGAAAAATCGCCGTCGACGGCGGATCATTGTTGTTGTTATTATTTTCATTACAATTGTTGCCTTCTTCTCGAGAGAGAACTAGGGCAGCAGACTGAACGAGCTCGAGGCAAAGCCTGAGCTTGTTTGGCTCGATGTGAGTCAGGCCTGGCACTGCACCCTTGAATAGAAAATCCGAAGTTAGGGTTCGGAGCACGTCGAGAGGAGTGATGCCATCGACTGTTCGGACATTGGGATCAGCATGGTGGTCGAGTAGGACAGCCACCATGTCTGGGGACACCATCTCAGCCGCAATGTGAAGTGGGGTTTTGCCGGCGGGACCAGCCGGGTAGTTCACATCAGCAGCTCCGAGCTCTAGCAAGGCCTTCACCACTTCTCGGCTACAACTCTCCACGGCGTAATGCAATGCCAATGCCTCGTCTAGGTTTAGGCCTTCTCCCATTACCATGAGCTTGACTAGTTCGACGTCGGAGGAGTCTAAAGCCCGCCGCATTCGGCGTATCTTCTGGTCTTCGAGGTCTGCTGCTGCACCGAGATCGTGGTGGTGGTGATGGTGGTGATGATGGTGGCCAGGGATTAAGGAGCGGCGAGCGAAAGAGGATTTTTGGCGAAGCTCGTCGATCTTCGCAACGACGTCGATCGGAAGGTGTCTGGCTAGAATTTCCGGCGCCAGACCCGATTTGGCGACGAGATGAGAGCAAGTGGTCCATAGTTGGTGCATGTCTTGCTTTCTCGAGGCTAGTAAAACTTTCATGACATCTTCAATTGAAGCCTTTTCTACCATACTCGCCAATTGCTTCTGTATTTATCTCAAATAAATAAATAAAATTGTCAAAAAAAGGACAAACTGATAATTGGTTTGCATTATCAAGATGGGATGTAAAGGATGGGATGTTTTAATTTGAATATATATATATTTATATACAAATGAAATTATTGTATTTGCAAGTATTAGCATTAGTAGTAGTAGAAGTCAGTTTGGTTTTCAGTTGGTCTCTTTTGGGGTCTAAGACCCAAATGAGGAAAGTGAATTTTGAGAAAGATTTAGTAGTCTTACTGTTGAAGACAAGACCGGAAATTAACATCTAAATTTAGCAAAGTCAAGGTGATTGCATAAAAAGATATGAGAGGAATGACTACTGATTCAAAGAAGAAAAAACATACGAAATTAAATCACTATATGTATATATATACATACAAAAAAATTTGTAGACAAAGCAAAAAACTTTAGCTAATGGGAAATAATCACTCACATCACTCACTCATGAGATAATGAGAGATTCTAAAAAAGAAAAGTTGAAAAAAAAGGGGGAATCAGAGAAAACTAATAACCAAATCAATGAAAACATACCAAAAACAAAGCAAGAAAATTGGAAGAAGAAAAATTTGATCAAAAAGGGGAAAAATTTTAGGGAAAAAAACACAATATAAATAACCTGAGTGAGCAATGCGAGCTGTTCAACGCCGAAGGATCTAGCGGCAGCGAGGGTTTCAAGAGCAAGATCAACGGCTGAGGTGCAATGCGTGTGCCAACAACCTCTCTCGCCGCAATTGGGCCTGGGCTCGTGCTTCTGAGGCACTATAGACACTTGTCCACTGTACAAAAACTGAAGAAGCAACAAAAACACCTCGTACCCAACGGAGTTCACCGGTATCACCGCCGTGTTCCCCGCCCGATGATGGTGGTGGTGGTGTCCGTGGCCGTGACCCGATCCACCCGATGATCTCGACCCGGGTGACGTGACAGGGTCGAGCCCGGAAGGAGGAGGGTCCGGCCCACAAAAGAATTTCCTGAAGAAGAGACTCCGGGCGGCGAGGATGCACCGGTGGGCGTGGACCAACCGGCCCTCCACGCTGAAAGTGACGTCACTGAAAGCCTGGCCGTTGATTAACAGATTGAGGTAATCCAACGATAGAGATCGTAGCGAGTCTTCTAGGCTGCTCATCTTGAAGGCTCGCCGTAATAATTGGTGGTGTTCTTATCAGTTTTTTTTTGAGCTAGCTAACTCAGATGAAAAAAAAATATGCCTGGAAAAGGGGTTTTGAGAATCAACTGATACTAAAGATTAATGGGTTCATCTTCTTTTTTTTGTTGAAAGATGATATGAGATGAGGAAGAAGAAGAAGAAAGTAAGTACTGGTTTAGTTTTTATGACATTCTTTGTCTCAATGGAGTAATGTTGGTGTAGATAGATATTTTGAGAGAGAGAGAGAGAGAGAGCAATTTGGGTGGCTGTTCTGGGCGGCTGTGGTATTTAAAAAAGAAATCTAAAAATTAATATAATAAAATAAAATAAATAAATAAAGTAAGAGATATATTATTATTAGTTTAATGGGAAGATGGGAAAGGAAAGAAAATGATGGGAGGGTGAAAAATTAATTAAATAATTAAATATGGATTGAAAGTGAAATTTGACACATATATGTGTGTGTGTGATTAGTGATTACCCAACATGTTTCACCATTAATAAACACTAATCTCCATATATAATACTAATTAATTAGTTATCTTGATTTCGAATTAGTTCTTAAACCCCTAATTTAGTAAAAATCAATGGGAATTAATTTATAGGGAAATAATAATGGGGAGCAAGAAAATCATGAAAATAATAAACTAATACTTGCTTTTAGTTTTATCAGAATGATCATGATCTCTAGCTTTTTATAACATACATATTGAATGTGTATATGAGACAATCATCATGATCATAAGGAACAATATACTAAATAATGCTATCTTAAGTAAGAAATAATGTTACTATATATTTTTTTTTGCTTTCTCTTTTCATTTTGTTTTGAAGATATGATCTATTTGATTCATGCATTAAATGTAAAGATAGAAAAATGTAAACAACAACCAGAAGATGTGTAGTTTCCAAAAGTAAAGGACAGTTTTAGATGCACTACATAGTAAAGATGCCATTTTTTCCCAAATTTTTAAAAAAAAAATTAAAAGAAAATGAATAAATTCCCTTCTTCTTTTTACTATCTTTACTCTTATAGGTCCATATTAATAGCTTTAGGAGTTCAAGGAACTTAACTTTCTAGCCACTATCCAAGTAGGAAGAGTCTTCTCATGGACAAAACGTGTATGATTTAGATCTTTAATCTCATAAAAACCTCAGAACCAAGTCAACATGTGCCTTGAAATTATGGCAATCTTATATTTTTTTGTATATATGCTTCTATTGAGTAATTTTCCAACTCTATTTAATTAGAAGCACAAAATAATAATATATGGACACAAATTGAAAGTACATGAAGTTATACAATTATGTTAATCATGTTCCATGTGTATAAAATTATAGTTATGTGAACTTTTTGTTCAAATGATGATAAACAAGTTGCTTATGTCATGGATATATATATTTATTTGTTACAAAACTAAACTGTATAATTATCTCCATATAAGTTAAAATATTACATTAATTATGTACTGAAACCTTATATAATATATATTTATATGATATTCTTTTAAGGAGAAACATAAGATATTCATATATTCTTAAATATGGTAAAGATTATAATGAAAGATGATATCTTTCTGTTCAATTATATGTCGGTAGATTGCACTATTTTTTTAATCTTGAATAGAAAAGTGTTTCAAAGTATGCATTGTTACAGGATCTGATCATCAATTCCATGGTAATTAAGCCAAATTAATTATTATTATGGACTCAAAAAGACATAGTAATTAAGATCATCTCCAATGGAAGATGTAAATATATTGTTTTAGATTTAGCACAAAAATCAATATGTGATATATTTAGCAAAATTTTTAGCATTATGCTTTAATGCATAATTGTAAAAACAGGTGCAAAAATTAATTTTTCATTATTGAAAATATACAAAAAGTAATAATTTTTATTTATATTTTATTGTTAATAGTTAAAGATAATAATAAAATAATATGGTAAAATGTCTAGCGTTTAATGTTGATAGATAAAGATATAATACTAAAATAATAAAAATGACATAAGAAGTTAATAAAAAAAGTGTAAAATTTATGGTGATACAAAATATGCATCATGCTATATTGTGTGTCAAATTTAGCACATTTCATTACAAATAAATGTACCATTTAGTGACAATTTTTTAGTCACAACATATATTTTGTGTGACTAAATGCTACTTTTAGTCATAACAAAAAATTACTTGTGACTTAAATGTCATACATAATTACAAGTTGTCACTAATGTAGTTTTAGTCACAACCTATTATTTTTAGTAATAAAGTTTGTTGTGACTAAAAATATATTTAGTGACAACAAATTGTGATTTTTGTGACTAATACTTTTAGTCACGGACTTTTTAGTGATGACACAGTAAGGTAATTTTTCTTTAGTCACACAAATTTTTTACTTGTAGTCACAAAATTTATTGTGACTAAAACTAAGATTTTTTGTAGTATTTTTTGGACCAACATTGGAGCAACTATTTTGTAAAGTGGGTTATATTTTAGCAATGCATTACCAATTTGACATTCCATTAAAGATGCTCTAATCTCTTTGATATCCTAAATCATAATGATGAAGAAATTTAATTTATTAAGTTTATGAGACGACTATTTAAAAACATAATTCTATTAATTGCTTAATCTAGAACTCGATATATCTTCATAATTTATTTCATTGTTATAATCATGTATGGAGTTGACACATATTTAATCTAGAACTCGATATATTTTCAAAATTTATTTCATTGTTATAATCATATATGGTGTTGACATATGTTAATTAATCACACTTAATTTATAGCAAATAAGTTTGTGCTGATATATATCATGTTTAATCATCATCATTTATATCTATACACAAAGAGAGTCAACAGCCAAAAGTGTAACTATTGCTTTGATTTATTAATTTTCTTAGAAAAACTTAAATTTTAATAAAAAAAATATTCTATAAATTATAAATAGAGGATTAATTATTGTGAGCAATAAATAAGCTATAAGCGTGTTGAAGTGAGCTGCAATACTCATGCATGGCACAGTAACTATTCTTCTCTTTCTTATTATGATCAGATCGAACAGAACGATGAATTTGAAGTAAGAAAATAATTATTGGTATAAAAGTTATTTCTGGGAAAAAGGCATACATTATATACTTCGTAATTTAAGTAACAAGATGTACGTTGAAGAGAAAATACAATGACACTCAAAATAGTAGTAATAGTGTTTTTTTTAAAAAAAAAATGAAAATAATATATATTCACTATTAAGTTAATTAATCCACTGAATTTGTAAAATCAATAAATATTACCACCATTTTTTAACCGAATGATTTTAATGGTTTAATCATATAACCTTCATGTTAGAGCACACTAAATAAGTGATGTAAAATAGAGCATTATTCTCTAAATTTTAAAGAATTACTCTAAAAAAAAACCCCTCCATCATATGCTCTATTACACACATTATTTTATTACATTTATAAAACACTATTCCTTCTTTAAAATATTTTTGTATTACTTTTCTCTTTCATGTTACACTTCAACTGTCTATTTTCTTAGAAAATACTTGATGTCAACAAAAAATAATAATATTTAAATAATGTAAATTAAAAAAAAAATTAATGTATGATATAATATAAAAATGAAATAAATAAAAAACATGGTTTTAATCATGTATTTTAAATAATAGAATAAAGAAACTATTAGGAATACCCATATAATTTATCAACATAGTTTTTACATAAACCATGCAATAATATTAAGGATGGCAAAAAAACCCGGTGGATCGGGGCAGGTCGGAGCCCCGACCCGACGGGGCGGCTCGAGATCTGACCTGACCCGTTAGCAATTGAAGCGGGTCGGATCACAACCCGATCCGGTTGTTGTGTTCTTTTTTTGTAAAAAATAATTTTTTTAAAAAAAACTAATTACTACAACTATTTAGGGTGATCCACAATCAAAATATATATATAAATAAAATAAAGTATATTTAAGAGAGATAGAGAAGAAAATTGATGTTTTGCTTTGAAGTATATAAGTTTTATTTTATTTTAGTATGCAAGATCATGTATAAAGAAAAGTAGGTAACTCATTTATGTTTAGTATGAGAGATTTTCTTGCCATTTATTTTTATATTGTAACATTTTTAAAAAAAATAGTCTTTCTTTTATTAAAAAAAAAAACCTTACCAGGTCGGGTCTGACCCGCTATCTTAACGAGTCGGGGCGGATCTTTAGCGGGGCGGGGCGGGGCCGACCCGCCTCATCTACATCCCTAAATAATATAGTTCCCTATAGTAGTAAAAAAAAAAGATGATACATATAAAGCATTAATTAGAAATTAAAAGAGACTTACTATTAGTCTACTATATTTATCACCAATGCGTAACATATTATATAATATTGCTACAAATTTACTATCTATATATATGTCACTAATTTACAAAGAATATTCAAACACTTATATATATATATTGGATAATTTTGTGGTCAATACTTATGTACCGGTGTATACCTTTTGTGTTTTTCAGTGTGATTTTTTTATGACCGTGTATATTGTAGTTATTTAGAGCATTATAAAAATTTGTAAGAAATTTCAAATAATTTAAAGTGTCGAAAACTATGTTTCAAATAGGTTGTTTTCTACGTGTATATAAAAAAAATTAATCACGAGTGCAACAACATGTTTTGAACCTAGTTTTCAGCACTGTAAATTATTCAGAATTTTCTGAAAATTTGCAGTATACTCTAAATAACTACAATAAACACGATTATAAAAAAATCGAGCACGAAAATACAAAAAGTATACACCAGTACATAAAAGGTATGCAATACATTATTATTCTTATTAATGAAGTAAGTATCCAACTTTGGAGTTTAGAGATTGGCCCCACCCTAAAACAGATGGAAAATATTAGAGGTAAGAATGATACATTATGGGAAAGATATTAGACAAATGGAAGAAAGTGGAAGAAGAATTATATAAGTGAGTGAATGAGTGAGTGAATGAGTGAGTGAGTGAATGAGTGAGTGAGTGAGTGAGTGAGAATTGGAATAATAATAATAAGTAATATAGAAGAAGAGAGTGGGTGGGGCCAAGTGGCCAAGCAAGAGGTGGGGGCCTGGGAAAGTGTGTCGGCTGGGTCTATAGGGTTCAAGATTCACATATTGGGACTAGAGCCAACGAACGAACCCCTCAACTCAAACCCCCTAACTTATATTTAATTGAGATAGGGTCCACTCATCACCCTGCACGTGAGACAAGACCTTGGCACGTGTGTCTGATCATCACTGAATATTATCTATCAATCCAAAGTTTAAAAAAAATTAAAAAAAATTTCTTTCTTCCCTTTGGTTTCGTTAAAATGAAATGGAAAAGAAGCTGTTCTTTTGCCCCCCAAAAAAAATAAAAATAAAAAGAAAATCAAATCCTTTGGATTGACAGCACAACCCACTGACTGTCTTATGATTTCAAAGACCCTCGATTTGACATTTGACTTGTCTTTTCACTTCTCCCCACCATCTCTTCTTTTTTTCTAATTATTAATTTTTTTTTTTTTTTTACATCTGAAATTTTAATTGATATTTTGTACATTTATAATGGTTAATTTCAGTATTAATTAATATCATGGTAACGGTATTGTTATTGTAAGTATATATTAGATTTTTTTTTAATTTTGTGGCCATTGGAACTTCTTTTTCAATGAAAGCTAGTATTGGACCCACCACAATTGCAAGTGATCCATTTCTCTAGGGTTATGCCCCCCTTTATTAGCAACAATTCAAACACTAGCTTGCTCTATTTACATTCAACAATACTTAAAAAAAAAAGTATAACTATTTAGTGATGAGACTTTTAGTGGTTTATATCAAAAGGAAAAAAATCTGATCTATATTTCTAGCATACTCCTTGTCTATTTACACTACTCATTGTGTATATAAATAAAGAATTAGCACATGCCTTGTTCTTCATAATAACAAAATTAAACAAAAAATTAAAAAGAACATTCAAATGATAAGCATAGAGAGCATGATATATATACACACATATAAAGTATCATATCAATTTCGAACGTAGACCCGCTTTCGAATCGGTCCCATTAATAATGTAAGAATATGTATTTAGATGGATTCGAGAGCAGAAACACATCCAAACCCTAATCATAGCTAGGGTTAGGAAAACTTATTACATCAATGGCCCCTTAGATTATTTAGTGTAAAGAAAACGGTTAAGGTGGTCATATTGGTTAAAATACAAAAACAAATGAAATTTAAATGCACGTGAGTATAAGCCTCTCAAGTACTATCTCTATGTACGTATATATGTTTAAAACGTTATTATAGCTTTTTTTTTTCTTTTGGATATCATTGAGTACTTCGTTGAAAAGAAAAAATATAAAAAAAAAATTGCAGTGTTAATAATAAATATTAAGAAAAAATGAATAAATTTGATTGCTATGGTAAATACCAACTACTTGAGCATAGAAAACTAATTGAATATATTATTCTGACTATTTTGTTTGTCATTTTCATTAAAAACCAAAATTAGTATTAATTGTTTGGTTTATACAGTTTATTTACATGGGTAGCCAAAACTATTTGATTCAGAGTTCTTTTGGAGTTTCTTTTATTTTTCCTTTTCTATTAAATTAAGGTTTTTTTTTTTTTTTTTGTTGCTTAAGACTTATTAAAAGTACTACTACAGAGTTAGCTAGGTCTTTCTATCACTATATTTACTTTTTCTTCTCCTTGTAATTCAATGATAAAAACAAATTATGAGACTATTTATCATATTCAACCCCAAGAAAATTCAAACCCAACATGATGCTAACAATAAAATCAATCAAGTGCTAATTAATGGTACTTATACTAAAAGAAGTTAGTAAGTCAAGTTTAAAAAAAGTCACTTTTACTGTAAACAGTAAAAGCAAACTCAGAAAGAATTCATTGCCATGAAGCTATATAGATTATGCTACTCATATGTACACTATTATTATCTTGTAAGAACACTCACAGTAGATGAGATAAACTAACTAATATTTTAAAATTTTGAGAAAAATAATAAAAAGAAGCTTCCAATCAAAATAAATTTGAGTTATTTAACATTTTTTTACCTTGATGATCAATAGTATTACTCCACATATAGAGATAACTATTTATGGAGTTAAAAATATTTTATGATTTTTTTTTCTTTCTTCTTTTATATTAATTATATTTTATTTTGTTTGTTTGTTTCTCACTCATTTTTTAGTATTTTAATAAATAAGAAAATAATATTTGAACGATGTAAAAAAAAAAATTAGGGTTTTGGTGATTTATTTTATTTTGCTTCGAAGCCAATACATATTTTGATGTAAATATTTGAAAAGATAGAGTAGAGCATCCAATTAAGAGTGCCGGTATTTGATTCTCTTTAATTATGTAAATCTATAAATATTTTAATATGGATTTAGATGCCTGTTAGAATAAACTTCATTTAAATAATTTATGGTGGAAGACCCAAAACTACTCTTTGTCTCCAACGTTATCTCTTTTATTTTTATTTTTTATTATTATTATTATTATTATTTTGGTTAAAATTTTAGTAAATGAAAATGAAACTCACAGTTTCATTAAGCTGAAGAAGTGGAACTCCTGAGATTCTACATCTGTGTCAACAGTCCGATCCTTGTTTAAGATTAGAACATCCGAAAAAAATTGAAAACAAATTATATAAAAATTTTGATGACACTGACTAATTAGGATAAGTATTTCTATACTTTCTTATTCGAATTTTAATTACATATAAAGTAAAAATTAAGTATGTTCATAACCTGTAGAGAGGATCTTTGATTCGCTTTTACATTGTTGTCTGTTGAATTGAAAAGAAATCTCTTAATAATTAATGTCTTGAGTATCAAAGACTTTTTTCACAAATACCTCAGAAGGTTGTAACTTTATTAATATTTAATCAAGAACATAAGAACATAATAAGTGTGTTTGGTATACTTGTCTAATACAAACATTATATTATATAGTATTATATTTTTATATTGTATAATATTTTACAATGATTTATATTTCTTTATAATTATATACAATAATACCAAATATAATATTATATAAAAATATGTCATACAATACGATACATAGGCATAATACTGTACATTAAACACACCTTAAGTGATTGAATTTGTGTACTCGAGCAACTAATTGTAAATATTATTTTCATAATTAATTGGATCATTACAAATATGAAAAGTATTTATAATTAAGTCAAATTTTAGACTCAGCATATCGTATATTTCTCTTAACACATACTTATTGCAAGAAAATAATTTAAATAATATAAGGTATTTTCTCATTAAAGTTTACAGGAATTAGATCTTAAAGAACTTCGATCTCACATAAAATACTGCAATCTCTAAAATCTATTTATTACCATAGAGAGAGATACCTATGCATGTAGAGAGTTGAGTATAGAAATAGAAGTACATATACCCCCACTCAACCATTTTGTAATTAAATAAAATTAAATTCAATGACCTAATTGAGAGAGAGAAAATTAATAATTTAATGATAAATTTGTTCAATTCCATAAAAAATTCAGTTAGCGCATTGAAATAAAATTATTATTTTGGTTATGGAAAGTACACTCGAGAGTTAAAAAAATGTCTACCACATGGTGCTATTTGTCTTCTTTGTGGAATTGTATGCATTAATTTCATGAATATTTCATGCATATATATAGGGTAATTCTTATAGAGGCTTAATTTTAAGTAGTATCGGTGGAGCTCTTCAATATTCTTGACCCGTAAATAGTTTTCGATACGATTTTATTTTATGACTGTGTATATTGTAGTTATTTAGAGTATTTTGCAAATTTTCAAAAAATTCTTAATAGTTTACAGTACCGAAAACTAGGTTCAAATATGTTGTTTTCCACGAACATAAAAAAATTAGTCACGCGTACTACAATATGTTTGAACTAGTTTTTGGTACTGTAAATTCTTTAAAATTTTCTGAAAATTTACTGAATAGTCTAAATAGCTATAATATACACGGTCATAAAAAATCACGCCAAAAACTATTTACAAATAAAAAACATTAAGAGCCTCACCGATAGAACTTACAGTTCTTACAGCAAAATTGTTTAATACATATATAAAGTTTTAATCATTTCTAGTAATTAAGTAGTCAGGCATATGCCAATATGTTTTTTAATTTTTTATTTTACAATTATTTATTGTACAAATGACTTATGATGATTGCATTTTGTAAATGGATTCATTATTATATTACACTTTGTCTGTTGAGAAAAAGTAATAACAACAATAATAATAATTCATTAATATTTTGGATTATTAACTTTCTTGTAGACACACATGGCAGATTAAATCAGAATAACTAGCAGTGAATTTGACATAATTAAAAAAGAAAAAAAAAGTTTTATTAGGTATACTGTACACGTTCTTCTATGGAATTATAGAGCAGGCTGAAATTTCTGCAAAATAACTAGACTAGAGAATAGTTAGAAGAAGAAAAAAAAAATTCTTTAGGAATTTTGGAAAAAATAAATTAAAAAGAGAAAAAGAAAAAAAAAAGTAGGTCTATCCTTTTGGGGGTACACTTTTGTCACTGAGAAGTCTTTTTGTTGTTTATTTTTTGGTAACACTGAGCAGTCTTTTCAATCTATAAATTATGGCTATTTTGTTACGTTATCTTGTTTTTATTTTAAGCTGTAAGTGTCCAAGGTCAATATTATGTCTTACAATATTAAAATTCTTATATTTTATTATATCATTAAAATGTTGTATTTCACACACTATTATTTTATAATTGTGTTTTGAAGGTCATAATATTCTTTGCAAACAAAATTATTATCATTTATTACAAACATAGCATGTATATAAACGACTCTCATAATTTTGGCATCTAAAAAAATGTCAAACTTATACATGTTGAACTTTGTTTTTTTGTTAGATTAGTCAAAATGTTCACACTAAACTCCATTTTTTTTCTTCTTATATAATATACAATATTCTCTAGTAGTTTAAAGTATTAATCTATGTTCCTTTTTATGGGTCCTACTCGTACTTATGTATACACTTCATTACAGTCACATAATTATTACTTTATGCTTTCATATGTAACTATGTGATCTATTTCTTATTCTAATAAAATTCAATATATATATATACATATACATGTACATATATTCCTTTATAGAAACCTTAAAAAAATTGTTGAATATATGTGTATATGTATATAAGGTTTCTATATGTATATACATATATTCAATAATTTTTTTAAGGTTTCCATAAAGGAATATATGTATATATATATTTATTATAATTTTTTTGTATAGTACTTCACTTTAAATTTTATTAGTGGAGTTCTCAGTATTTTTCGATTTATGAACAGTTTTCGGCGCGATTTTTTTTTATGACCGTATATATTGTAACTATTTAGAGCATCCTGCAAATTTTCAGAAAATTCCAAATAATTTATAGTACCGAAAACTAGGTTCAAACATGTTGTCTTCCACGCGCATAAAAAAAATTAGTCACACGTGCAACAACATGTTTGAACTTAGTTTTCGGTACTGTAAACTATTCAAAATTTTCTGAAAATTTGCAGGATGCTCTAAATAGTTATAATATACACGGTCATAAAAAAAATCGCGCCGAAAAATGTTCACGGGTCGAGAACAGTGAGAGTTCCATCGGTAAGGCTTAAAGTGAAGCTCCTATAAAAAAATTCTCCTATATATATTGCAAGATGATATCATGAAAAGGAAAACATAAAAAAAAAATTGTCAAAAATAATTTACAATAATAAAGTATTTCAAAAGGAAGGAACTACTATAATTTAACATGTCTATTAATTCCATCGATCTATAATAAGCTTAATTATCTTCCAATTTTTTTTTTTAAATATTATTTTTGCAAACCTAGATATATCACATCTTCTTTATCAACCCCCACGTGCATTTTCGATTTTCTCCTACCTAACTTACCACATGAAAAGGGATAAGTAGTGATTAGGATTTTGGAGCTTGGACTAGTGTAGAAAAAATTTAATCTTTAATAACTTCTAGGGTCCCATTTCTTTTGAAAAACCAAAACAAAAGCATTAGTATTAGTAGTGTAATAGAATATCTTTATAATTATATGTTCTAAGTACAACTCCACAAGAAATCGAAGGTCAAACTCACAAAAATTCTTCTATAAATTTAAGTTGGTGAGCTGATTATTGAATTTGACTACATTTCCCATTGTCATTCAGAGAAAATGAAACTACTTTTGAGGCTTGTGCAAATATTTTTCTCTGCCTAACACCCAATTATGAATCTTTTAGAATCAAAATTTAGACCTTTGTATCAAGATTTGATCCTCAGATATAGTTTGTCTATAGAGCTAACTAGATTTGAAGTTGAAAGATCTAGAACAATTTGATCTTCATGAGACTGAAGGTCAGCTCCAAAATCTTGTGTGTGACCCCATCTCTCTCTCTCTCTCTTAGTACAATCTCTTGGGACATAAAAAAGATATATATGAGCTCCTAATAATAATGGGTACCACCTAAGAGTCCACAGTCAAAAGTCAACTAAATTGTATAATTGGTAACCATTCAATTTTTTGTTTCTATATCTCTCTTTTTCCTCCCCAAACTTGATGTTTTAGTGTGTGTTGGTGGTTTAGAAATTATGTTGTTTGAGTAGAAATAATAGCATCTCAAGTAGTCCATATATAGGAAGTGGGTGAGAGAATCATAGTAGGTTTTTTGTGGAGGAAGTAGGGTCAAAAAATCCCACAATAAAAAAAATTTCATTTTTTGTTGTTTTTTGCCATATATATATACACACATATATATATATATATATATAGATGTGATGTGGTGGAATATTGTTATTGGAGTCAGCTCAAATGCCCTTCTTCCCATCCCATTAAGCAAATTCCATAAATTCTTTGTTATGCACATTCCACCAATTAAGGCTCTCCTTTAATTCATATATATATATATATATATATATATATATATTCTTCAACCATATAGCCTTTTGGAGAAGACAGTTTCATTACAATTATATTTATATTTATATATATATGTATAATTTCTTTTCAATGCAAGGGTTGGGTAGCTTTGACCTTGTGAAATGATTGACCTAATTAAAGGTACATACACTAGAGCTATATAGCTAGATTTTTAACCAATATAAACACATCTCATGGAAATGAAAGACCAATCTAGGTAGTGGTATCTTTGAAGGAAAAAAAATAAAACTCATTATTTGAACCATTGACATAACATGTTGAATTTTTTATTGCCCTAGATGGATTTATTGTACAAAATAGAATATATTGCCACATCGGCCTTGACCAAATATGTTGCGTGCATGCATGTCTTCTTCAAAATCATGCCATTGGTTTATATATAATATTTTTAAAATAAAAAATTATTGTCGTAATTTATTAATTTTTTATGTATATTATATTAAATTGATTGTAATTATTGAATAAAAGATCTAATAATTGCAATTTATTTGACAAATCATATAATAAGTAAGTTAATAGTGGCATAACTATCCATTGAGAGCTAACCACTATATATATATATAGTATCTATACAAAAAATTACAAACACAGTTCTTTTTTTAAACAAATATATATAAATGGTATTAGGATTTTTATAATCACTAATGACCTAATTAAGTAAAATATGTTGACAAAAAATCATGGTATCAAATCACTAAACAATATTCTCCGAAGTCTCTAATGGATGACAAAATTCTTTTATGATAATATCGTTCTATCAAAATTTGCTAAAATTATATTAATGTTGTAAATTATAATATTTTTTTATATACATAGAGAAAATAGAGAAGGGCAATGATTTTATTTTGTCAGTACGCTATAATTATATAAATATATATAAATAATTTGATAATAAGTGGATGTGTACAATAAGAAATTGAAAAAATCCAGGGAAAAATTATGTCCTCAATTAGTGACACAAATCGTGGATCAATGAAGAAGGCCACCAAATTAATTGAATCCATGTGGAGTAACGTACCACTAAAATATTGTAGTTCTTTTTTTACAAAACTAAAATATATTATAGTAATAACGTAATAAGAAAATTAATATATATATATATATAATTTGTGTCTATATGTAATTATTTTTTCGTGAATATTCCTATTTATTTGGTCGTATTGGAATTTGAATTAATCGTACTAATGAATCGAGATGCTCTATTTTTATATATATATGTATATAGATATATATTAATTCATTAATTTTTCTTGATGACTAAGAATAATAGTACGTACTGTTGATTATAAAATTGAACATTCTGCAATTTGTGTAACTACCGATAAATAATTAATTTTCTCGAGATTTTTGTATTGAAACATATTTTTAATGAAAAAAATTACTTTTCTTCAAGTCTTTTCCTGGATTCAATTAGGTGTTCTTTCTGTAGACATGAGATCATCACATAACATAATTATGCTTAATTAGTTCTTAAATAATATAATTAGTAAGGGACAAAGGTGGATAATAATGGCTATAATTGCATAGTGATATTGAATATGAAGCTTCTGGATACTCATTTTATAGAATGAAAGTAAATTAATAATTGCAAGTAGATCATTAATTCCTAAAGATGGAAAAAAAATACATAATTAATTAATTCTACTTTTCGATTGGCTTAATCTCTTGCCAAAGCTTTAACTTTTAATGATTGTGTTTTGTCTTCGTTTTTTTTTTTTCGTTTTTGCTGATAAAAAATCCTGTTCATTGTTCTCTTTGGGAAATGACTACTTCAATATAAAATAGTAGGTAAAGTCATTATTAACTATTAATTTAATCTAACGACTATTTATAATTTATTTCGTAAATTACAAACAACTACTGCCAATATTTAATTTTGTTAAAATTTATTTTAACATTAACATTTTGAAGATACAAATTGTTCATACTTAATTCCAAACCTAACTCCTTATCTATTATCTTTAAATTTTATTATACTAATTTATTTACTTATTTTATAATAACATATGTATTTATTATATTTTCCAAAACAATAATTGTACCAAAAAACTTACACAACATATTCAATCTATTTTTACATTTATAAATTAATAATAATAATCACTTATCATAATAAAGTTGTAGTCTATTGGTAAGTACTCTTGAATGGTGATTTGGTTTCAATCCAGGGTAATAGCATTATATATATTTGTATATATAAATATATATGAGAATTTTTTTATAGGGGCTTTACTTTAAGCTCTACCGGTATGGCTCTCAATGTTTACAACCCGTGAACAGTTTTCGATGCGATTTTTTTTATGATCGTGTATATTGTAGCTATTTAGAGTATCCTGCAAATTTTCAGAAAATTCCGAATAGTTTACAGTACCGAAAACTAGGTTCAAACATGTTGTTTCACGCGTGACTAATTTTCTTTTATGCGCGTGGAATACAACATGTTTGAACCTAGTTTTTGGTACTGTAAACTATTCGAAATTTTCTGAAAATTTGCAGGATGCTCTAAATAGCTACAATATACACGGTCATAAAAAAAAGTCGTGCCGAAAACTGTTCATGGGTCGAGAAATACTGAGAGCCCTACCGGTAGGGCTTAAAGTGAAGCCCTTATAGAAAAATTGTCCTATATATATTTATATATTCATTCAATAAGCATTTTTTTTAATACGGGTGGAAATTATGCTTGTCGTGGCCCACCCCTAATGGGACGGTAACATATATTTTTCATTCCTGTGTTTATGAAATGGTTAAAATATGGTTCCATGAAACTAAATTTAGTTAACATATTTTTAAATATAATTTCATAAAAATTGATACTTGTCGGAGATGCGTACATTTTCCTAATTGATGACCCTGTAAATAAAGCATAAAGGCAAAAATATTTTGATCGAATTCGAATTCAAAAAATAAGTTTTAACCATTTAACAAAATACACTTTCCAAAATGTATTTTTTTTTAACAAATAGTCTATCATAAAATTAAGCTAAAATAAAGAGACTCAAAATGGTATAAACCTTTAATTCTACACCAATTTTTAACTAGACATAAAATAAAAATACTTATTTTAATTAATAATGTTTAATAAAATTGATACATATTAACAAGAAATTCAACACTCCCCACCCAAAAAAACAAGACTATAGTTTTAAAACTTATCTTTCTTCAATTTGAGCAAAAAACTATAAGATTAATGAAATTAATTCTCAAAAAATTACTTTTAAATTAATTGGTTATAACTATGTAAGGAGTAAAATGAGTTTAATTTTAATTTTATTTATTATTTGTTTAAAAAAATACCTTTTATTGATAATAATTGGGGGATGGGGAGGACGTGGCTTAGCATCACTTCAATGTGAGAGAGATCTACAAGAAAAAGAATCTACAGCGACAACATCTATTACGACGACTCTAAAATCGTCGCTGTATGTAGTCGAAATCTACGATTTTTTTTTTAATTTATTAAAATAAATAAGATCTTCGTTGTAGGGTCGTCAACAACACCGTCGTCGCTATAGAGAGACTCATTTAATCCAAGTGAGCAGTTAAAATTTTAGTGTATAGCGACGACATGTCATCGCTATTGACTGGACACGTAGTAACCGAAACAATTCGTGTACTATTCCCTTATCTATATCGATAACAAAGTTTAAACACGGCCCATCGGCCCATTTGTACATCCTTGAGCCTATAAATAGGACTCAAGAGATTCATTTAAAGATAGGCAATAATTTGTATTCAGAGAAAACTAGTGTTTTTTCTACACGAATTTTGTATCCTTTTTTGGAGCTTGTGAAACTTAGTGAACCCTAGTTATCTGATCGCATGTTTCATAATACATCAACAAAAACACTAAGTGGAAGTAGGTTATTACCAATATCTAGGGCCGACCACTATAAATCTTTGTGTTGTTTAGTTCTTGCACTCATCTTATAAATATTTATTGTTTTGGTGATTCCGTGTCGTTGGTTAAATCATCGGCCAACATTTTGGTACTTTCATTGAGAGCTGAACTCAAGACCTTCAAGAAAAATAATAGCGAAAACCTCCAAAAATGCGGGTCAAACAGGGCAAACTTCTGGAAGTATGCCAAATCAACCTCCTCCACAAGATGTAGCGGAGGACGAGCCATAGGTTGAACTAGAAGAGGAAGAGATGGATGTTGAAACCTTGCGAACAACTTTGATTGTATTGCAAGAAGAATTAGCTACTGTGAGAGATAATCAAGAGAATGTGCCTTAGACTAGGGTGCTGCAACAAAGCGAGATTGACCGACAGAGCCAAGAACTGAATGAGCGGCAAGCTGACATGGATCGCCGACAGAGACATGCCATAGAGCTTTAGAAGCGGCCATCCATTTGGCACGAGGACAACCTGCTCCCACCTCCCAACCGGATCAGCCACCCAGCTCTCACTCTCAAAAAAATCCACAATCACAGCGTCCCCAATATCACCATGATCCACCACAACCATGGAATCCTCAAGGAGGAACGATGGTCGACAGCAGGAGGAGAGAGCCGGAAACCAAAATCCTACCAATGGAGAACCGACCGACAATCCAAAATGCTGGGGGGTAGCCTAAACAACCCAATGTCTTTGACCGACTAGGTGCAAGCGAGTAAAGGCGTAGGGATGAAGATTTGAGGGACATACTCAATAATCGAAGAGAAAGACATGACGAGTACTTCCCCCAGCTCCGATCGCTCCAGCGATACTAGATGTTGTACAGTCCCAGATAGATGCCTTGAATCAGGTCGTGCAGTAACTAGTTGGGAATAAAATGTCCCACATAGAGTTTGATCGGAGGAAGGGCACCCCATTTATTCATAGAATTGTTATGGTGGAAGTTACAAGAAAATTAAAAATTTCAATTCTACCCAAATTTACAGGAGGGGGAGATCTAGTATCTCACGTGAACAAGTTTGAGATATAGATGGACATCCAAAAGGTGTCAGATGATGCTTGGTGCAAGATTTTTCCTGCCACTTTATCTGAACCTGCTCAGGAATGGTATTTCAAATTCCCTCCGGCCAGCATAGTTTCCTGGGAGATGTTCGTGAAAGAGTTTTACGAACAGTTCTATGCTGGTCGAACACACCCAACAGAGGCAAATCAGTTGGTCGACATTCGACAGAAGGAAGGAGAAACCCTAAAAGAATATATCCAGCAATTCATGCGAGCGGCTGGGCAGGCCAAAACTTTTGGAGACAAGGGAAAGATGATGGCGCTCATAGCCGAAGTGCGACGCCATTCTCCCCTTTGTAGTAGTGTGCAAAAGAATGGAGTCAGGAGCACTTAGAAATTCCTACATCGAGTAGACAAGTATATCAAAGTCGAGGAGGCCATCGCCAATGAAGGAAAGTCTCCTAAGGACGACCAGGGTAAGAAAGAAGAATCTACCAAAGCCGCCAATGGATCAGGTAAGCCCAACGGAAACAAAAAAGGTAACGGTAAAAATGGGGGAAAAAAGGCGAACAACGAGCCGATGACATCTGATAGTAAGCGCCCCAAACAGAACAGATATGAACCAAGGTTCACCAATTACACTGCCTTGGTCGATAGCCGAGCTTAAGTATATCAGGCCAGTCATACCACCGTTCCCTTTAGGCGATTGGCCCCGAATAGAAAAGACATATCCAAAAGGGATACGACCAAGTTTTGTCGTTTTCAGAACGACTATGACCATGATACCAATGAGTGTAACCAGCTCAAGGATGAGATCGAGTTCCTTATTTGACAAGGACACCTGAGGAGACATGTACGAGCAAGTGGAGGTTCTCAACAGGAGAATTACGGAGGTAACGAGCAGGCGTCTGCACGCCAACGCTTGCCTCCTCTACAACCAGCTCCGGTCGCTGATACATTGTTGACCATCTACGGAGGACCACATATAGCAGGTGATAGTGGTAAGGCGAGAAAGAGATATGCCAGAACCCTACATCATGATCAGGACATCGAAATTCTGAATGTCGTGGAGCGAACTCCCAAAAAAGCTCAAACAGAGGAAGAATTGATAACATTCTCCGAGCTGGACGCAAATCATGTTCGATTTCCCCACTCAGATCCACTAGTCGTGGATGTTCAGATCGCCAACATGATGGTACAACGATTGTTTGTAGATACAGGAAGCTCGGTCAATAGTTTGTATAAGTCTTCACTGGATAGAGTGAAATTGTCAATGCAAGATTTAGAGCCATGCAAGCAAACCATCTACAGTTTTCTGGCGAAGGGCTAGCACCAACAAGGTCGATCAGACTCCCAGTCACAGCAGGTACTGCACCAGCGAACATGACACTACTCATTACTTTCATAGTAGTTGATTGTTCGTCTACATATAATGCTATGATCGGAAGACCCATACTCGTCGACCTGGGAGCCGTAACTTCGATCTGGCATCTGGCCATAAAGTTTCCAACCAACGCAGGAGTTGGATGCATGTTGGGAAACCAGCGAGAGGCCATAGAATGCTACAATTCCTCAATCACAATAGCGAGAAGAGGTGGATTAGGAAGTGAAGCTGAAAAAAAGGTTGCTGATAGTAAATGAAACGCAACCCCAATCAAGTGAACAAGTCACCAAATAGGGTGTTGCCCAAAGTGAGGATATGGACTTAGATTCTCGCTTTAGGGATTTTTAAGAAAACATTGGGCCTGTGGAGGACCTCGAGGAGGTCCAATTAGAAGAGAAAGATCCGACCAGGGTTGTGAAAGTCGGTAAAAACTTAGAGACAACAACGAAAAACAAATTGGTGGAGTTTTTGAAGAAGCGCCAGGAGGTCTTTGCTTGGTCGCATAAAGATATGATTGGGATAGACCCATCGGTGATCAGCCATGTCTTGAATATAGACAAAAATTATGCACCCGTTCTATAAAAAGGAAGGTTGTTGGACAAAGATAAATCTAAGGCCCTAAAAGAAGAAGTCGAGAAGCTGGAGAAAAATGGATTCATCAGGGTAGCATTTTATCCATCATGGGTCTCTAATCTTGTACTAGTTCCCAAGCTAAATGGTAAGTGGAGGACATGCAAGGATTTCACAGACCTTAATAAAGCCTGCCCATAGGATTGTTTCCCACTTCCAAGAATCGACCAACTGGTCGATACTACATCAGGACATGAAGTTTTATCATTCATGGATGTGTTCTCCGATTATAATCAAATTAATATGCATCCACATGATGAAGATCACGCTAGCATTCGAACATATACGGGACTTTACTGCTACAAAGTAATGCCCTTCAGTTTGAAAAACACTAACGTGACTTACCAGCAACTAGTCAACCATATGTCCAAAGAACTGATCGGGAATAACATGGAAGTCTACGTCGACGATATGCTGGTCAAGTCGAGAAAGGCCGAAGAACACATCAAGGACCTACAGGAATGCTTCAACATCTTGAACAAATATCAGATGAAGCTTAATCCTCTGAAGTGTTCCTTTGGTGTTGGTACAGGGAAGTTTTGGGATTCATAGTAAACTCACGAGGAATCAATACTAATCCTGAAAAAATTCTAGCTAGATGCAGTCTCCTGCCAAAGTTAAAGACGTACAAAGCCTGACCGGAAGAATTGCTGCCTTAAGTAGATTCATATCTAATTCAACGGACAAGTGTGTCCCATTTTTTTATCTACTCAGACGAAACAAAAATTTGAATGGACAGAGGGGTGCAAACATGCTTTTCAGGCGTTAAAATCCCACATATCGCAACCGCCTTTTTTTCCAAGTCGTTCGAAGGAGAGATTTTGTACATCTACTTAGCCATCACAGAGTATGCGGCTAGTGCTGTTTTAATTAGAGAGGAAGACAACATTCGAAAAGCAGTATACTACATAAGCAAAAGGCTAGAAGGAGCAGAGCTACAATATCCGCCCATAGAAAAGTTGGCTTATTGCTTGATACTGGCTTCTAGGAAATTGCAACCCTACTTTCATTCTCACCCTGTAATAGTAATTTCCAACCAGCCACTACGACTTGTCTTGCTAAAACCAGAAGTCGCTAGTCGACTACTAAAATGGGCAGTTGAGTTAGGGTAGTTTGAAATTTCTTATGCACAACGAGCAACTATAAAGGGACAAGCCCTAGCAAATTTCTTGGCAGAATTCACCGGACTCCCTGCCAACGAACCAAGGATGGAGACCGATAATAAAAAACAAACCCTTGCCTGGAAGCTGTTCGTAGACGGATCCTCCAACAAGCACAATGCAGGGATAGGGCTAATCTTAATTACACCCGAGGGACATCGATTTCACTGAGTGATCAAATTCAACTTCACGACCTCCAACAACGAAGCCGAGCACGAGGCTCTGCTCGCAGGGTTAAGACTAGCCAAGGATATGAATATAAAGTCACTAGAAATATATAGTGACATCCAGGTAGTAGTCAATCATATTATGGGAGAATATCAAGCGAGGGGTCTCAAGATGGTTACTTATTTGAACAAGGCAAAGGATTTACTGGCACAGTTGTGAAGTATACTCTGCAACAAGTACCTCGCGATCAGAATTCAAATGTCGATGCCTTGGCTAAGTTAGTGAGCACTAAAGATGCTAACACTTTGAGCATAGTACTGGTCGAACGTTTATTGGCACCAAGAATTCAAGCGGGCGAATCCTTTAACGCTCTGGATAGCCAGGACCGCTACACTGTGTAATTATAAAGGTGCAGGACTTGCTAATCAAGTCATTTAGTCAAAATGTGACACTAAACCTTAAATGTGCTAAGGTTAAAATGGTTTTGGTCTCAAAAGATACATTTCATATATTTAAAAATATTTACATATGGGATAAAAAAAAACAGTGTTTAAAGATTAGTCTACAAAATTTCCAAAATATAGACTACCATCAGCCACTCTAAGGTAAAACAGACATTTATAACTTTTCTGTTCCTGTTATCCTCTTAACCGTGGCGGCTGAGCAGCTGGTCATGTACATTTCGCTCACAGAGTTCTCCAAGTCAAGGCTGATCAAGTTTTCCCTAGCCTTTAACTGCACCACGTAGCACCCGTGAGCCAAGGCCCAGCAAGAAAACATAATACACATCTCAACAATCATAACAAGAGTATAATTCTTTAAGCATGGTCAAACACTTAACATTCCACATTAACCACATAGCATGTAATCGGAATCAAAGATGCTACCAATCATTAATAACAGTCGAATCACATAATAACTAGGGCCGACAACTTAGGTCGCACCCCCTGTTTACCCCACTGAATCCGACCTGCTTAAATCGAGCTCAGTGGATAATAAGCTGTCCTCGGCTACCAGTGGCCGAGCCGCGCCCTGTGCGGAAGTGTAACCTTTGGCACTCTTAGGCCGTTGGTTTACTATTTATATGGCATAATACCATCCTTTTCAAAGCATACATATTAGGGAACCCTTAGTCCCAGTAAAAATACACAACCAGGTGCTGTTTTCTTACCTTTGACTTCCAAGTGTACTAGTTACGAACGATGCTCTTTGAGCGCGATCTGATCCCCGAACCCTAGCTTTGCACCTAGTCACAACCAAGATAAAGGATACCATCAACAATCTTAAATGAGCTTCTAGACAAAGTTATAGTCTCCGAAACATCGAACTTCACCAAACATGGTAAAAGATTCAATCCTGAGCACCCTAGGTTAAATTCCCAAACCTAGAATCTCAAAATCCCAAAATCTCTTAAGGCTCGTGGCATGGCCCCAACCAGAGGCCTCTTAATGCCCAAAAGCATGTAAGGGTCGCGGCCCTACTCAGACCATGCCGCGACTCGCCCTCCTTCCTCAGCACCCATCAGCTTCGAAGGGTCGCGGCTCACCAAGAACTATGTCGCGGCCCGACCCCTTCGAACCCAGAAAAACCTCCATTTTTTACTCGCAAACCTCATGAAAACTCACTCAAAACTACCCCAATTCCACAACTCAATTATCCAAAAACTTCCCACAAGATTCCAGCAACATAACCCAGCTGAAACCTAGACTAGAAACCCATCAAAAACCTATTTCAATCACTGAAACTTTCTAACTCAAGAACACAAAACCCAGCCATGGAAACACTATAACTCAGCCATTAAACCTTAAATTGAAGCTTACCTCAACTGCAGAACCCATCCTCCAAGAGCTTTCTGGCTAACTTCCAAGGTTCTAGCCTCAATTTAATCTTCAAATCCAAAACCAAAAAATCACTTAGAACACACTCAAAATCACAGAATTTTCAACAACAGAAAATGAGAATCAATCTTTACCTTAGTCTTGGTTGAATTTCTTTGCTAAAATTGAGCTAATCCCTCAAGGCCCAAGCCTAAATCACAAAGCTTTCAGCTGAGTTCCTTTAGATTCCAAGAGTTTCCTTTGAGAGAGAAAGGGAGAAATCGGTAAGAGTCGGTTTATTATGTTCTACTGTTTTCTACAACTCCTTAAGTCTATCCTTAAGCAATTAAGTTAATCCCAAAGCTCGAGGTACCGGAAACGTCCCCGAGGGCAAAATGGTAAAATTCCTCAATATTCCCACCTAGACTTCATAACCTCAAATATATCTCCAATTATTTATTTTCATAACCCAGTAATCTAAATAACCACCTGATACCTGAAAAACCCCTTGACTTGTCCAAAGTCAAGCATTAGGCCCCGTTGTGACTTTCCCGCTATCTAGCTCCCTAGGATCGCCTCAAGTCGCCTGCTGCATATTTACCCACATAATAATGTGGTTCTCACAAACATAACATTTAACCACATCTATAATCATATAATCATACAAGCATGCTTATCATGTAATCATGCATTAAATCAATAAATTCACACATAAACCAATTATGCCCTCCTGGCACATTAATCAATGCCCTTAAGCCATATTAGTGATTTTGGGTCGTTACAAATCCTCACTAATTATACAAGTGTCAGACATGGATGACTCCCATCATTAAATATCTGAAACAAGGATTATTACCATCAGATAGGAATAAGACGAGGACATTTTAAAGACAATCAACTCGGTTTATTTTGGTCAATGGAGTCTTGTATAGACGAGGATACTCAATGCCTTTATTACGGCGTGTCTCTAAGGAAAAGGCTAAGGAATTGATGTAGGAAGTACATGTAGGTTTCTGTGGAGATCACGTTGGGGTGCAAAGTTTGTTAAAGAAGATTCTCCGGCAAGGATATTTCTGGCCTACCATGATCGAAGACTCTATGGAATTCATTAAGAAGTGTGATAAGTGCCAAAAATTTTCCAAGATACCACGAGCAGCCCCAAATGAGCTTAAACAGACGCAAAGCCCATGGCCATTCGCGGTTTGGGGAATTGACCTGATCGGATCTTTTCCTACAGGAAAAGGGAATGTCAAGTATGCTGTAACGCCCTACGTCACTATGATTGCTTCCTGGAATGATGACTAACCCTGCAAACCAACACAAGACTTTCCAGCATGCTTTGGCCTCACTCGCACACTTCCTGGGGAAACTTCCCAGGAGGTCACCCATCATAAGATTGCTCCAGGTCACGCACGCTTAACTTTGGAGTACTCAAGAGATGGGCTACCGAAAAGAAGATGCATCTTGTTGGGATAAGTTGTACCCATTAATCCATTTGAGCCACCTTCAACTATGTAGTCCCATACCTACACAGTCTCAGAATCATCACACTTGACCTTCCCCAGGTGATATGGGATCGCACAGCATTTTACCCGGTCTTTCCCTCTGCAAATCATGGGATTCTGATTGTCGCGTATGCAGTGGTTGTTGTTGACTACTTTACTAAGTGGGCCGAAGCTGTGCCACTTGCAACAATCACGACCAAGAAAGTATTGGATTTCGTTGTCAAAAACTTTATATGTCGTTATGGGTTGCCAAAAAAAATTGTCTCAGATAATGGCACACGTTTCGACAGCGACCTTTCCCTGATTTCTGCGAACGGCATGGCATTACAAATATTTTTTCGTCAGTTGCTCATCCACAAGCCAACAGACAGGTTGAAGCCATTAACAAAACTCTAAATGACACACTGAAAAAAAAAAAAAAGGCTCGAATAAGCAAAGGGAGTGTGGCCAGAACAATTGTCAGAATCATTATGGTCGTATAGAACATCTCACTGAACATCAACATGCCATACACCATTTTCCTTGGCCTATGGGATGAAGCCATGTTACCTATTGAATTATATCCACCATCGTATAGAAGGCTGACATACGACCAGAGCACAAATAACCAATTATTAATGGAGTCTTTTGACTTGGTCAACGAAAGGCGCGAACATACTTAACTTCGAGTTGTAGCTTACCAGCAAAAGGCCACTCAATATTTTAACTCTAAAATACGTGAAAGAAAGTTTGACGTGGGAGATTTGGTACTTAGAAGAGTTTTTCTCAACACTCGCGACCAGAATGCTGGAGTACTCAGACCGAACTGGGAAGGTCCATATCAAATTGAAGAAATCCTTCAACCAGGCACATATAAACTTGCTCGCTTAAATGGATATCTTGTTCCTCGCTATTGGAATGGAGAACACCTGCGCAATTATTATCAATGAACAATTATTTTTAAAGAATTGGATTGACTTAATTTTACTTTTTACAAGTTTGTGAACAAGGGATGGTCAGTTAGATGGCTAGTCGCTTATAAGAGTAAGATCAAATTCTTATCACTCGTACAAACACAGATTTTGTCCATTTTATTATGAGAAATAAAAGGAATTTTACATAGCCAGATATTCTTGCCAATTATTGTATTTATTACAAGTATTTGCTCATTACGTGTGTTGTTTTGCTATATTATCATTGATTGTTTAAAAGTACGTAAGCGGTAATGTTCGAACAGGTATTGATCATGAAAAGTGATCGAGAACCTAAAGGTCCTCGATCACTTGGGGGGCATATAAGATACTAAGCAAGCAAATAATATCAACATAAACATATGTAAACACACACGCAAAATAACGGAAAGCATACTACCACAGTTAGAGTATTTTTTTTAAAAAAATTGTTAATTTTGTGAGAACTTAATAAAGTGTTATACTAAGTTTGGTCATACAGGCAGATGTTATAATAGTGATCGTGAAAATCTGCACAGAAGTATACATGGTCGAATCAAGTAATATATGATAAGAAGAGTGTCGATCCCACGAATACTGATTTCCAAATACCACTAATTGTTCTTTAACTTTCTCTTTGGTAAATTAAAATTATGTTGAACAAAATAAAATTAAAATGAATACTCTAACTTATGAACATAATTCAAATAATTGAGAACAAAACAATAAATTAACTAATCAAAAAATCAATAATAAAAAGCCTACGAATTAATTTCATCAACTGTTCATTATATTAATTTTAATAATCAATTCTAAATCTCTTCTTTCTATTCTAGTAGCAGTTTAATATAATCGATTCCTATTATTTTTCAAGATATAAGATCTCAATCTATATGTAGGTTTTCTACATTTTTGTGATAAACTTGAACATATAGAAGGCATTAAACATGGAAACCTAATTACTACACAAGTCATACAGGTGATTTTGTCCAATATGCACCCTATGTCTATACAATGATAGCATATTCAATTCTCATCTTTCGAATTTTGAATCAAAATCATTAAATCAAGTAAATAGTGATCAAGTATTTTCTAGCATTAAACAAACATCATATAGGTTAGAATATAGAAGAAGTATCAATAGAATATCATAATAAAATTAAATAGAAATCCCAATGACTACATTAATCCCTAGATAAAAGAAATTAGTTCATAGATAACATGATAAAAATAAACTTCAAATAATTGTTCATAAAAATCAACCAAAAGAATTCAGATGAAAAAGAAAACTAATTACAACAACCTTTTCTAAATCTAGGGTTTATAAAACTAAAACTGCCTCCGAAATTCGCAGAATAATGTTCCTTAAATAGTCTTCCAAGATTTCCAAGTGAAAAGACTGTTTTGCCATTCAAAAATTGGTTTAAAATCTGAAAACCGTGTTGCTAGCGTTGTAGCGCTATAGTCAGAAGCAAATTTCCTCAAGAATTAGTGCACTAGCGCTGTAGCGCCATTGATGTAGCGTTGGGGCGCTGCTCTACTGTTGTTGATAGTGATGTAGCGTTGATTTTGTAGTGTTGGGACACTGTTTACAGATTAAACAACCCTTTCATATCCTTCCTAGCGCTATGGCGCTCCTTTGATAGCACTGTAGCACTGTTGACAACAACAAAACTCGCATAAATCGACCCCGACAAACACAATTTTCTCCAACTTAACTATATTTTCTTCCACTTTCACTCCTTTTCACTCTTTTCACCAACTTTGCATGGAAAACCTGAAACATGAACAAACGAGCATAATCATGCAATAAAATAATACTATACTAACGAAAACCAACCTAAAAACTAGACCATAAACGAACCTAAAACCCATTTATCAAATAGCAATGAGACTATATTATAATATCACAATGAAATGTCCTTACACCGTGAGCAATTGCTGCTCGGATGTAATTAAAAAAAATTAAAAGGAAATTAAAGCAGCCTTATGCAGCAAATTGTCTTAACAACACGAACTGTTGTTCTTATGTTTTAATTACATAAATAATTTTTTTACTGTGCAGCTGAAGGAGGTCCTGTTGAGGTTGTTGGTCGACTGAAGCTCTAGTTTCTTCTTCAGCACCATCGATGCCTGTTGCCAAGGAAATTTCAGGAAAATCCGAGGCATTTTGAGCATTTCTTTCTTCCTCAAGACGAGCAGCGCACTTGGCAAGTTTAGCTTGTTTTTCCTACTCAGGAAGATAATCAAAGTTTGCCTCTAGATTATTCTTCCAAAAATGTAGAAGTCGTTGAATGTAGCTCCTCTAAACCTCTCCAAGTTTTGGGAATTTGTCTGCTCTAGCAACTTCACTCACTCCTCTAAACTAGTGGCCTCCTTCATACTCGTCTGCAGATCCTCTTGAAGCTTGGCTACATCCTTGTAGTTAGTCTTGGAGGCTTCCTTAAACTTCTCTTTGGCAGCAACTGCTTTGGCCAGATCTTCTTGGCTATTCTTCAGCTCCTCGGTTAAATTGGCGACTTTGTTTTCAGCCGTCTTAACCTTCTCCTCGTATGCATTGATCTCCTTGGCATGTTTTGCATCGACCTCCTCGCGCGCGACGCCAACCAATGTTCATGGTTAAGATACCCTGCGAACAGTAGACGCATGAAGCTTTTAGAGCTAATCAAAGGAAATGTTGTTCGACTAAAACACAATACAGAAAAAACTTACACTGAGCAGTTCGTTGAACCCACGAGCAAGGACCTAGCTGGGTTTCAGCACAGGAAGACAGACGAAGGTCTCCTGGCTACGACTGTGCTTGGACAATTTCTGCCATTTTATTTTGTTGAGCTATAGGCAGTGCTCAATAAATCTGCAGCCAAAGATCTTTCTGCTTGGTCGGTGGAAGGAACAGTGCGAGGAGGAGGAGGAGGAAGAGGAGGCATAGTTGATTTAGATGGAGCAGGAGCTGGAGGGTCCTCTGGTCGGGCTCTTTTTCTTGAAGGCTCCCCACTGCCTTCTCTAGGGTTTATTCTGCTCGACTTCTTCCTGCTCGGAGGAGCGTCTGCGGAGGCATGGATATCGAAGGCATCGGCAGATGGCATGACTACGAAACAAGAACAAACGAGAAGATATGTTAAAAATAGTTTGGCACAAAAAGGGAACAAAGTAAAAGAAATTCTAAGTAGTATACCTGAACTATTATTACTGGTTGTTACATTATCTAAAGAACTATTGCAACACTTATTATCTGCCTCGAAGAAGTCGAAGCTAAAACTACTGGTCGTAATTTAAATTTCCCATCCCTATCGAATACATGCCAAGGGATGGGCAAATTATCTAGAAGCGAGAAATCTATACCGCTCTCGTCTAAAGATTCGAGTATAGGGCTGGTGTATTCCGGTAGTTTTTGTTTGCCCCTCCCATGTTGGGTAGGGGTATTATTAGCTCGAGTGGTAGGGGATGGTTCTCGAATGGTCACTCTCATTGGTCGTCACCTTTGGGGTTGTTACACATCCTATTGCTGCTCGGGGATTTGTTGTCCTTCAGTGCCCTCTCTAGTCGCACTCGCCGCGGTGGATTCCCTCACTTCCTGATGAGTTTATAAAAGGTCGACCAACCTTAAATTGCTCTCTGTTACTAGCTCCTTGAATTTTTTTTTCTATATTCATAATGCTGGCTAGAGCTGCAGCTCTTATCTCGATTTCTGGAGTGGGATCTGGTCGGCACCATGGATCTATATGCTGCACAAAACAGCTAAGGACATGGAAAGATGAAAAAAATTACTAGATAAATGTCGAACAGAGATTGGAAGTTTACCTCCTCGTGTGAAGGCCATGTTGTCGGCGACCAAGTCGGTTGTGAGGAAGTACTCTTTGAAGTACCTTCCTACATTGTACTTGTGGGTAATGCCACTCAGGAATGTGTGAGTAGATTTCTGGTGGAAAAAATGGAAGAACTCTGTGTCGTTCTGATTGGTGTTGGATTTGAGATCGAACAGGTAGCAGATCTCATGCGGAGGCATAGGCCATTTTTTGTTGTTGTGTAGGATATAGAGTGCTAAAAGTACTCTATATGCGTTGGGTGTTATTTGGAAAGGGGCGACCTCAAAATAATTGGTTACCCCTCGAAAAAGTCATGAAAGGGCAAGATTGTCCTTGTTTCTATGTGATACATTGACCAGGCGCTGTAGGCACCCCTATGCATGTTTTCCCTCTCATCGGGTGTAGGTTTATATAAAGTAATCCCAGGAAGCCCATATTTCTTGGGATACTTTGCCACCACTCCACTTCTGCTCGAGGGCCTTCACGGGGACGAGCCTTGGGTTGGATATCTAGTCGTGAAAATTTTAGAGGTTGAGGATCACTTGAAGGACCCTCGACATTGGTAGCAGGCTGGTTGGAAGGTGAATCTGTGGTTTTCTTTTTTCTCGAGTAGTGTATTTGACACGACCCATGTTTGATTGGTTCTGTGGCGGATTGTGTGAGGGACTGATCGTAGGGTATGGGTGTGAAACTGAAGACTTGGGAAAAAGCAAAGAAGGCTGTTCTTGATCCTGAAATAGCAAAGCGAGAAGATCGTCTCATTTCCCCTTTGCTCTTCTCAGATATTCATGCATGATCCTTGGGGAGGTGAGAGACCAATAGATAGAAGAAAGTGAAAGACGAGGATAACGTTGCTCGTGTATAAAAGTTAAGATTTTATATGACCAGCAACATCCTAATAAAAACACGATAAACATGCGAGTAGTTTGTAAAAAGAGATTAAAAAGTGAATGCTTTCATCTCCGAAAATTGGCGACAAAAACCCAGTTTTTCTGAAATACTCAAAATCGAATTTTCACTTCGATTTTAGACCTGAAATCGATGTACCTATACCCCACTTCGTTTTTTAAGCATTGTCTAGTATTTTATATTGCCTAAAACAAAATTTCTACTTGGAAGATCCTTCAAGAAACAAAAATTGGAGGAAAGTAGAAGAAGTCAATCTTCGAAAGATCTGGGATCATCCAAGTATCAATGAAGATAAAGAGGTTGATGTCGTGCATGATAGTACTTCATCAAATTTTGTACTCACTGTGGAATTAGGAGAGTTGGAGGCTATGCCTTTGGATCGACCTGGTCACACCAACATAATTGGGGAAACATCTCGTTCTGTTTTAGATGTGGATGTTGATTTCATCAATGACGCTAATGATGACGAAATTAGTGAAGATGATTTAGAAAGTACAGATGTTGATGTAGGAATTGACATTGATGAGAAATAATATTTTCTTATGCATATTCTTATTATATGTTTAATGTGTATGTTTTAATTTCAAGACTTTTCTCAACAATGTTTGTTTTTCAGTAGTTTCAAAAGCATTGCCGAAATTTTAATGACAAATTCTCTAAATTTTATTACTATTATTTTATAACTGATTTTATGTTGATACTTATATAAACTATAAAGATATATCTACTGCTATTGCTCATTCTCATGATGGTGATGGAGCAGGTGATCCTCCTCCAAATCCTACACGAGTGCCTACATCCTGTGAGACATGTAATATACTATAATTATTCAATGTTTTATCAATAAATGACAAATTGTTATTATTTAATTCAATTTAATTTTATTATTTAATTAAATATATGCAGCGGCTGCTGCGTAAAGAAGAGATCGGTCTCGATCCAAAAATTTGTTGCAGCTCGTCAATGACAATAAAGGTTCGTTGGCTCTACAGTTTGATCTGAAGGAGGGAACCTACAAAGCAGTTAGTGATTTTGGGACATTGTTCATGAGGCTTATTAGTTACCTTATTGGTCACCATGTCCCGTTATATTGTGACTCGTGGCAGAGTGTTCCGGATGAGCACAAGATACGATTGATGCAAAAGATTGAGGTAAATTTATCAACTTATTTACATGTAATGTTTTAGTATAATTTCAAAATTCGAACCAATTTAATTTTTTTTTGAAGGAATTTTTCATTCTTCCCCGAGCACTTCGTGAGTGGTGACTGATAAAGACTAGGATTGAGCGAGAGTTTTAGGATCGCTACAAGGATAGAAAAGGTCGAAAGAAAAAATACTTCGATGAACATGGAGGGTATGATGATATCGTGACAGCCAAAAAGAATTCACCGGAGGACATGGACAGTGGGAGTTCGCAGAAGTTGGTTGACCTTTTCACCACTCCACAGTTCATGGCATGCTCATAGGCAAATGTTGGCAACAGAGAAAAACAGTAGTATCCAAGTCTCCGTGGATTGACCTCTTATGCTTCTACTCGATTTAAGAAGGTAAATAAAAATATATAGATAATTTGAAATATTTTCACTTATCTTAATAATAATTTCAATATTTAACTAATATTTTGCTACATTTTGTTTTCTAAAGATGAATCTTCAGACTAATGATCTGCTCAGCATTATTGATATGTTCCATGACATGCACAATCATCTGACACGTGGATGGGTGAACACGAATGCTAAGGATGCATATGTAAGTAACTTTCTAGGTTTTGTATATATGTTTATTATTTAATTATATTATGTATTAATTGTCTTGCTTCTAAACTGCATGATGTTTTGCAGCAAAAAGTCCAAACACAATCCCAATCCCAATCTTCAGCAGGAAGTGCCTCTGTCGATGAGACACAAGTCGTCTAAAAGGTACTTGGTCAATGTCGTGGCCACAACCGAGGTATTGGACGCAAGTTGAAGGGAACTAGTACCTTTGCTTCAGGCACCACCAGATCCTCTTCATAATCAGAGGCATCACCATTTACATCCACCATAGTCGGCCCACCAATGGTACCAGCTGAGGTTTTTCAGTCCATGGTTCAACACTTCAGTCAAGCCATTATGACCCAGAGCAACAACTTCCAGTAAATGCAACAATTTATGTAAGCTACAAATCCAAACATCCAAGCTCCACAATTTCAACCTGTCAACTTGGACATGAATATGATATTGTCCATGATGGTGAACTTTCCAGGCTCGGGCCAATTTCCACCACAGCAGCCACAACCACCACAACAACCCGACGATGATGATGACTTAAGGATTAAATTAGATGACATCATGTTTGGTTATATTATTCTTTTAAGCTTATTAATATTTTGTGTTGTTTTTATTTTATTTTGGCGACTATACTACTTATGTTTTTTTTTTTACATTTTGGAGACTATACTAATTTTTAAATGGTTTTATTATTTAATTAAATAAATTGGTTTTATTTATTTATGTAGCGTTCTGAAATTTTACTTAGTTAGATAGCAATAGTAGTAGTAGTAGATAGTAGTAGCTTGTAGTATTTTAAATTTTGTGAATATTGGTTCAAGTCGGGACTTAGTTGGATACTCATATCAATAGTTATGGATTTTATAAGTCTAACCTATAGTTTAGAAATATTAATTATAACACAAGATTTGATTAAATATTATTAATCAAACCTTGTGTTATAATTAATATTATAGGACGTAGAAATATTATTAATTATAACCTAAGGTTTAGATAGAATTTTAAGAGCATGACACTTGTCACAATCTTGTTTATTTGAGGAGTTAAGAATTTTAGATTAATAGTTTAATAATAGAAGAATCTAGAAGCTCTAGAATCTTCTAGAACCATTAAGAGCATGACACTTGTCATAATCATATTTTTTTTTAAGGATTTAAGTATTTTTAAATAAAAGAAAATTCTAGAAGCTCTAGAATCTTCCAGAACCATTAAGAGCATGACACTTGTCATAATCATATTTATTTAAGGATTTAAGTATTTTCAAATAAAAGAAAGTTCTAGAAACTCTAGAACCTTTCAAAACCATTAAGAGCATGACACTTGTAATAATCATGTTTATTTAAGGATTTAAGTCTTTTTTTTTATAGGATAGTTTTACTCCTCAAACTCTATAAATAGGACCTAGTGCTCAGCCATTTTCTTCATTCTTTAAGCTGTGTTCAGAGCCTTCGAGCTGCTAGGATTTCTATAGAGAGATACACTTGGGTTTTGGGATAAAAGCTTTAATATCTTAAGCTTTATAAACACTTGGGTAGAGAGATAAAGTGTGTTTTCGATATTGAAGTGTAGATCGGTTCTAGTTCATCCAAGGCAATACTATTCATAAGTTCTACTATAAATGATTCCTTAGTTTTCCTTAAGTTTCTTTCAGATCCTAACTTCTGTTTATGATTTTCATGGTTAGGTGTTTAAGTTCTTAATTTAAGGTTCTTCTCGGTAAGTTTCTTCTTTGATGGTTTAGATTTTCTTTTCAACTTCATTTCTTTAGAAACTTATGGTTTCTTTATGTTTGGTTTTAGGAGTTTCAATTCCGCTCTTGTCTCCAATATTCCGGTTTTTGGTAAGGAAAATTAGATAGTTTAGTATTATGATCTAGTTTACGTAATGTATGATATAGTTTATGTTTGTATGACCTAACATTTCAAGTACAATAAATGGGTAAGTGTGTCTGGACCTAAGGTGTCCAATGATGTATGATGGACTATGTCCGGTAGGCTCGGTTGCCAAAACTTTAAGACGGACCTATGTTCAGTGTATGACAGACTTTTGTCCGGGGCTTATTTGCCACCCCTATATAAACACTTATCTTTTTATTATATCTGACTTGTTATTTTAGTTATGATTATGATATATGACCTATAGTTATGATTTATGATTAATGACTTATGACTTAGAGTATGATTTATGATTTATGGCTTAGATTATGATTTAGAATTATGACTTAAGTTATGATATGATCTAGAGGTTTGTGTTTGCATGACTCTTGTGAATTATGTTATGTTTGATTATATGACTAACTCTTGTTTGTATTTTCTTTACTGGGCTTAAGAGCTTACTCCTTGTGATGTTGTTATTTCAGGAAATTAAGGATAGAAAGGCCGGTGGCGAGTGTGGGACCTAAGAGCTTCGTGACGTATTTGTGGGGACCATATAGTCGAGCAAGATCAAGCGGACCTATTTTTATTAAAGAATGATTATTTTAAATTTGTATTTAAATGTTGCTCGTATTTTTATGTTAAAGACAATTATTTTGTTTTTGTAAAACCATGGATCCATGTATTTATTTTTAAGGTTTTATTGAATAAAAGAGCAATATTTACGATTATGACCCAACGTTGTGTTCTCGGTAATCTATGAGAAATTAAGGCGTTACAATTTACTTAATTAGTATTTTAAATTTTATACAAAAAAAAAGTATATACCTTCAACGACGACATGGCGTCACAGTAGGGTGCTCACTGAACACGAAAATCTGAGATTTCATGACCCTACGGCGACAACATGTCGTCGCTGTAGATGTTGGCGGTGTCGTCGCTGTAGGAGTTTTCAAATTTTGCAACCACCTATAGCGACAAAATGTCGTCGCAATATCCTAGTTCAACAAAAAAAAAAAAGATTTCCTACTACGACGACCGCGTTCTGTCATCGGTGTAAGTCGCTACACATACGGATCTGCAACAATGTCATTTTGGCAACGACTTCTGCATCTATTTTCCTATAGACATATTTTCTTGTAGTGAGAAAGTGTGATTTTACATGAGATGACTTAGTATCTATTAAATACAATATGTCAATTTTGAACATAATAAGTCAAAACACAAAGACTTCCTTGGATACAGTTTAAAATCAACATCAACTAAAAAAAAAAAATTAGTGACAAAATTTTACTCACAACATAAACATTTTGTGACTAAATGTAACTTTTAGTCACAACAAATTTTTTTTAGTTACAAGTGGTTACTGATATAGTTTTAATTAATCACAATTTATTATATATAATAATAAAATTTTGAGGCTACAAATACATTTAGTCATAACAAATTACAATTTCAATGGCTAGTTACTTATAGCTACAGACTTTTATTAGTGACAATATACGTATGATAATATTTTTTTAGTTACAATTTTTACACTTTTAGTCACAATAATTTGTGACTAAAAGTAAGATGTTTTATAGTGAACTTTCCTTCTCGGTACTTTCCACAAGGGTTAACACGCGTAACCTGTGAAATTTGACACTATGAATATAGTCAATCCGATCACACTTGAACACATCCTCTTAAATTAAAAAATAATAATCAAATCCCACAATTTTTTAATCATTTCATAAAAATTTATATTTCCATAAATGGGTTCTTATCAACAATATTAGAATATTAAAATGTTTGAGAAACTATAAGAACACCGTGATTTGGGATCAACCTAAGATTGTATGAGAATTGGTATTGAACTATCAATAGGAAATCTATGATACATGATTGCTAAGTTAGCTGAATGATCTGGTTTTGGTTACTTCATACGACTCTAACTAAACTATTTTCAAATTTATGTTTTTTTTAAAAAAAAATTAAGCTAACTTAATTCATCGCATGATTCTTATTATTAAAAATATTAAATATTTCTATTTTCATTTAAAATGAGTAGAATACCTTATTATGTTAAAATTAGGATATAGACATTATGGATGTTATTTATTGATTAATTCAATCATCAGGATGGAGATTTTCAAATATATTCAAAGAGTACTATTTCTATTAACTCACAAAAACTAAATTGATCAGTTCAAATAAGTGTATAACATTAATTAATTGAAATAACTTACTCTATATAAGGTCAAAGAAGTACTCTCCAGAAAATTAATTACAATTAGTAATCTCTCAATCTTTTTTCAAAATTACAATGGCCTTCCATTGTTGATGGTATTTCAATATTCTCCAACTTATTTCTTATTATAAAAGAAATCTCCCATTTATTTGTTAAATTATAATACATATGCTTTACATATATCTTCATTATTTTAAACTTATGTGACTTGAGACCTACTTTTATATAATCTCATGGATATTTTTATTGACCCTCGATCTGGCCAACGACACGGAGTCAAAAATACGACAATAAATGAGATAATAATCAATAGTTTAATCTAATGGTGAAGAATAGACACAGACGATTTATAGTGGTTCGGCCCCAAAGAATGGTAATGACCTATATCCTCTTAGTGCTATTATTAATATTGAATTCCAATGCCGTGATCAAAGAACTAGGGTTCTTGAGTTTCGCAGACCTTGGGAGAATTACAATAAGACGATGGATAATCGCACTATATGCTCTCTCTTAGTAAAAAAAAATTCAAAAGACTAAAAGTCCCTTCCTTGAGCTCTCTCATGCATATTTATAGGCGCAAGGGGGGTTACATGGGCCAACGGGCCTTAACTATCCTTAATATCTGTGTATCAAGGCAATAAAGAGGAAATAATCAACGTAGTAATTATAAGATTACAATCTTTTAAGGAAATAAACTGAAGCATAGGACCAGCCTGGTCGCATCCAATCGTGTGGTTTGACGAAGCGACGAGTAGCTGGTTGATAATCGAACAACACCTCCTTATTTTGACTCTGCCACGTGTCAACCCCGAGTGACAAATCCTTGCCACGTCATTAGCATCCGTTTTTGGGTAAACAATTTTAATTGCGAATATTCAAAGATAAACCATTTGAAGCCTTAAAATTTTCCAAAGATTAACAAAATTAATTATCATTAAGAAAAAAAAGGTGTAACAAGATAACGGTCGTAAATACATTGGACTTTTGCATACTTCTTGTGGCAATTATTATGTACTTCTAGTGTTATTTTCTGTTCCTACTCACTACAAAAAAAAAAAGTTTTGTTTATCGAGAACTCTATACCGAGAACATGTTCTTGGTAGTTGTATTTTTAAAATGGCGGGTCTTTTTCGCGGGGTGGAAAAAAGTTAAGTGCATATACCGAGAACATGTTCTAGGTATAGGTTCATTACATATCCCAGCCACGTGATACCCCTTCTTCTTCCTTGTTCCCTCATTTGGACAGAGAGCTTTCTCTCTCCTCTGCACTCCCCCTTTCTCACTATTAAACCCTAACTCCCTCTCAAAGAAACCGACGATTCAAGGTCCTTTTGTCTCCAAAAATATGGATTTTCTCTCTATTTCTTAAGGTAAAGCTTATTTCCCTCACTTATATATATATATATATATATTTATATTTATATATTTCTATATAAAATGGCAACTCATTTTTTTTGTTTTGGTGATTTTGTGTTTGAAAGTATTTTTGGTGCGATTTTTCTCCCTCCAATGAAGGATTTGAAGTTGGGATGCTCTTTCCAGATTCAAAAGATTTTTTTTTTTTTCTGTTTTGTTAGATTTTTTTAAATTTTATTAGCTTTTTTTTATATATTTTTATATACAAGTGGTTGTATTTTGTACAGACTTTAGGATTTTTTTTATATAAATGAATCAATATTAGTTTTAATAAAAATCTGTTATTATATTAGGGTGTGTGTTTACCAAAAAATATTCATCTGATGACGTGGCAAGTCCAGTACGCACGTGGGATACGCGTGACCATTTAAGCGGTTACGTTTCTTGTCGGCCATCGACTAGAGGAGAATTCACCCTGTAAAAGGCCTGTTTTATCGTCGACTAGGCTGGTCGTAGTATATTAGATACTCTCTATTGATATGTGATCTCACATTTATGTAATAATTGTAATTTCCATTATTATTTGAGATACACTTGTATCAAATGTAATCAAGGCCCACCTGGTCATAAGGAGATCATTGAGCCTATAAATAAGACTCAAATGGCTTATTTAAATGGAATTTGGGATCTGGAAAAGGAGAATTATTGTTTTTACGCAATACCTTGTATCTTTTGTAAAACTTGTGAAACTCACCAAACCCTAGTTTACTGATCATAAGTTTTCATACATTAATAAGAACACTGAGTGGACGTGGGTCATCAACATCTTTGGGGACGAACCACTATAAACCTCTGTGTCATTTATCTGTTTGTCTTGAATTCATCTCAAATCTATCGTTTTACTTGACACCGTGTCGTTGACCAAATCAATGGTCAACATTTTGGTGGTTTCATTGAGAGTTTAACTCAAGACCTTTAGAAAGAAAAATAGCGAAAACAACTAGGAAAACTGGGCAAACCTCTAGTACCGTACAACCCCAACCTCCTCCACAAGGCATAGCTGAAGATGAGCCACAAGTGGAATTGGAAGAGGAGGAGATGGATGTTGAAACTTTGAGAACGACTCTGATGGTGCTGCAAGAAGAATTAGCAAATTTGAGGGCTAATCAAGAGAATGTGGCTGAAACAATGGTGTTGCAACAAAGGGAGATTGATAGGAATCACCAAGAATTAAATGAGAGGTAGGCCGACATGGACCGCCGGCAGAGGGATGCCAATGTGCCCTAGAGGCAGCCATTTAGTTCACCCGGGGACAGCCTGCGCCCACCTCCCAACCGGATCAGCCACCTAGTATTCACCCACAACCAAATCCACAATCAGTTCATCCCCAGCATCACCATAATCTGCCAAAACCAGAAAACCCTCCGAGGCTAGAACAACCTCTTGCTGCTCAATAGGAGAGTTTGTTCCAGTATCCTGAGCAGAAGCCACCCTCTCGTGCTGGTCAAAATAATCCCCAACAGCAAAGGCAGAATTAGGTCGGGCAGACTCCTAGAAGCACTAGACGTCAGACGGTAAGGAACTTAACCCCCCGAGCAGAGGACAACGTCCTTCTGTGAGTAGAAGGCAGGTGGAATTAGGTCCTGCAGTCAAGGGTCCCCCATGATATAATAATGCACGGGGACCTACCAACCAACGCAGGCCTCCACCAACCTATCCGGGCATTCCAGCAGGGAGAAATGGGAATAGTGAGAACAACAGGCCGCACCGACATCGGTCTCAATTTAGAGATGGTCATGACTATATTGAGGTGGATTCTGGCAGGAGGAATGTCGGTCGGTGGCGAGAAGAGAGGGGTGAAGAGCATAAACCTCCACCAAGAGAGGACCAACCAGTAAGCCAAAATGTTGGGGGAAACCTAAATAGCCCAATGTCTTTGATCGACTGGGCGCGAGCGAGCAAAGGCGTAAGGAGGAAGATCTAAGGGACATCCTCAATGATAGAAGGAAGAGACACGACAAGTATTTCCCACCAGCGTCGGCAACTCCAACAATACCAGATGTTGTACAGGCCCAACTCGATGCTTTAAATCAGGTCGTCCAGCAACTAGTTGGAAACCAGACGTCTCATATTGAATTTGATAAGAGAAAGGGCACTCTATTTGTGCAAAGAATCGCAATGGCAGAGACTCCAAGAAAATTCAAGATGTTGGTATTGCCCAACTTCACTAAATTAGAGGATCTCGTATCTCACGTTAACAAATTCGAGATACAGATGGACCCCAGAAGGTGTCAGATGATGCTCGGTGCAGAATTTTTCCGGCAACCTTATATGAAACTGCTCATAAGTGGTTTTTTAAATTCCCTCCGACCAGTATAGTTCCTTGGGAAATGTTCGTAAAGGATTTTTATGGACAATTCTATGCTGGTCGGGTACATCCAACTGAGGCCAATCGGCTGGTCGAAATCCGCCAGAAGGAAGGAGAAACCCTGAAGGGGTATGTTAAACGCTTCATGCGAGCAGCTGCTGGGGCCAAGATAGTTGGGGATGAAGGGAAGATGATGGCTCTTTATGCTGGGGTACGATGCCACTCTTCTCTTTGGAACAATTTGTGAAAGAATGGAGTCAAGAGTACTTAGGAATTTCTGGATCGAGCAGACAGGTACATAAAGCTCGAGGAGGCCATTGCCAATGAAGTGAAGTCTCCCACAGACGACCAAGGCCCAAAATAATCTCCCGCCAATGCCACCAATGAGTCTGGGAAAACCAATGGAAACAGAAAAAACAATGGCAAGAATGGGGGGAAAAGGGCAAACCACAAGCCGACGACATCTGATAACAAACGCCCAAAACAAAACAGATTCGACCTGAGGTTCACCAATTATACGGTCCAAGTCGATAGCAGTGCAGAAGTGTACCAGGCCAGTCACAATACTGTTCCTTTCAGGCGACCAGCCCCAATTAGGAAAGATTTCTCCAAGCGAGATACTACCAAGTGTTGACGTTTTCACCACAACTATGGTCACGGTACCAATGAGTGCAATCAACTTAAGGATGAGATTGAGTTTCTTATTAGACCAGGACACCTGAGGAGGTATGTACAAGCAGCTGGAGGCTCTCAGTGAGAGGCTCTAGGAGGTAACAAGGAGGCTCCTATACGCCAACGCTCGCCCCCTTTACAGCCATATCCAATTCCCGGTACGTTGATGACCATCCGCGGAGGACCATCATTGCAGGTGACAGTGGCAAGGCGAGGGAAAGAAACGTCTGAACCTTACGTCAGGACCAGGATATGGAAATGCTAAACATAGGGGAGCGAACTCCCAAAATAGCTCGAACAGAAGAAGAATTAATAACCTTCTTCGAGCTTAACGCTCAGCATATTCGATTTACCCATTCAGATCCTATGATCGTGGATGTCCAAATTGCCAATATGATGGTCAAGCGGGTGTTAGTAGATACCGGAAGCTCAGTCAACATCCTATATAAATCTTCACTGGAGAGGATGAAATTGGCAGTGCAAGATTTGGAGCCATGCAACCAAAAAATTTATGGTTTTTCTAGCGAAGGGCTCGCACCAACCGGGTTGATCAGGCTTCTAGTCACAGGAAGGGTTGTACCTGCGAACAGGATGTTACTCGCTATTTTCATAGTAGTTGATTGTCTTTCGGCATATAATGCTGTTATCAGAAGGCTTATTTTAGTCAACCTGCGAGCCATGACCTCAGTTTGGCACTTAGCCATGAAGTTTCCAACCGACACAGGAGTAGAATGCATATTGGGAAACTAGCGAGAAGCGCATAAATGTTATAATTCCTTGATCACCATGGAAAAGAGAGGCAGATCAGGGGAAAAATTTGAGAAAAGGTTGTTGTTGGTAAATGAAGCACAAGCCCCATCAGGTGAACAAGTCACCAAATAGAGTGTTGCCCAAAGTGAGGATAGAGACTTAGAGATCCTCGCTTTAGGGATTTTGAAGAAAATGTTGGACCCGTGTAGGATCTCAAGGAGGTCCAACTAGAAGAAGCAGATCCGACCAAGGTTGTGAAAGTCGGTAAAATCTTAGAGACAACAACAACATAAAAACTGGTGGAATTTTTGAAGGAGAACTAGGAGGTGTTTGCCTGGTCGCATAAAGATATGGTTGGAATAGACCCAACAGTGATCAGCCATGTCTTGAATAAAGACAAAAACTTTCCACCTATACAATAAAAAAGAATGCTTCACGATAAAGACAGATTGAAGGCCCTAAAAGATGAAGTCGAGAAACTGAAGGAAAACAGATTCATTAGGGTAGCATTTTATCTATCTTGGGTATCTAATCTTGTACTGGTTCCCAAGATGAATGGCAAGTTGAGGATGTGCGTGGATTTCACAGACCTTAATAAAGCCTGCCCGAAGGATTGACTAGCTAATCGATGCTACATCAGGGCGTGAGATTTTATCATACATGGACGCATACTCTAGGTATAATCAATTTAGTATGCCACCACCTGATGAGGATCACACTAGCTTTTGAACAGATACATGAATTTACTTTTACAAAGTAATGCCCTTCGGTTTGAAAAACGCTAGTGCGATTTACCAGCGACTGGTCAACCATATGTTCAAAGAGTTGATCAGAGTTAGCATGGAAGTATATGTCGATGACATGCTGGTCAAGTCGAAGTGTAATGACCCAACTACTCTAGACTTTTGGACCATTAACGAAAACTATACATAAACACTAATCCTTAATAAAACTTTACAAGTGAAAAGACCATAACTTTATTTTAGAAACTTGTAAAAATAAAGGTTAAACTTACATAAAATATCAAGTAGGATATGGGATCCCATTGTTTTAAAATCAAAACATGACATAATTAAAAAGATATTTACATAATAAAATGCGAAAAAATACATGTAAAAACCATAAGAAACAAAACTACATCCTCGAATCGAAACGCTCGGCTCTTGAATCCATTCCGCCTCAACACACATTCTCCAAGCTTCCAAGAACCTTTCTCGCCACTAAGACTATTTTCCTGCACATATAAACAAAAAGGAGTGAGCCTAATGCCCAGCAAGGAAAATCTAACACATAGTCCATATACATAAATTTCATAAAAAAAAACATAAAAACATAACATAACACTTATATCACATACATACTATAAAGGCCATTATTACTTGGGGTCTCGTAGACTAAACAAGTCATATGCCCATTAGATTAGTGAGGTCTTGCTAGCTAAGCAAGTCATATGCCCATAATCTATTTGGGGCTTGTTAGTCATATAGGTCATATGCCCAAGCCTACAAACATACTTAACATAACATATTTCATAACATAAAAATCATTAGATAACATATAAAATTCTATCTTATTTTCCTTACCAAAATTACCGTGATATGAGGACAGAGTTGGAACTTCGGAACACTCCTAAAAACCATTTGTAACAGAGTGAGTACATTGAAGAAAAGAAATGAAAGGAATGGGAGGACTATACCATTGAGAATATACTTACCAAAAATTTATGTGCAAGTTCTTAGATTTCCTAACCAAAATAAAGAATGAGGTTAGAAGGCTGAATAGAAGACTATGAGAACTTAAATAAAATAATACCAATGAACTAGAGTGTGGAAATACCTTGAAGACTTGTAAGACCAATCTAAACCTTGAACCGAAATGCTATAAAGCCTTACTTCCCAAGTGTTTGATAAGCTTATGATGATCAAGCTTATGATTCCCAACCCAAGTGTTTACACTCTCACACTCACCTAGCAACTTGCAGCCTCTGAACTTAGAGTAAAAGATGAATAATGGCTGGGTACTAGGTCCTATTTATAGAGTTTAGGAATGAAGAGATCTTCATTTAACTTGAAGAAAAATAATGGGTTTTTAAGTGAAAATAATTTGAATTATCGTTCAGCAGAGGCTGAAGACTCGTTCAAAAAGATGTTGGACTTATCAAGAGGATGAAGGTTTGAATGAGGAACGATTTCAAAAACTTTCAAATTATGCTGAGAGGGGCGATATATCGCCTGGGCCAGTATGCCCGAGGCAATCGTGCATCGTTTCGTGTTTTTCGTATCTTTGTGCTGCGATATATTGCCCCCTATAGCTGCGATATATCGGCATACGCTGATTATTTAAACACAAAATTACACATTTTTAGATTAATTTGAAATGAGTAAACAGCCTTGACTAAGCCCTCTAACGTTTTCAAAGCTGCTGACTAACCTTAGGGTATTCAAATTTTAACCTTAATAAATTTAATCCTCAAAATACTTAATCATTAATAACCCATACATAACATGTGCTATTATCCTTTTGGTTCTTATCTAAACCTTATAGTATAATAAATATTATCCTCAATATCAGTCATATTAATCAAACCTTAGGTTAAAATTAATATTCCTACACTATAGGTTAAACTTAGAAAATCTACAAGTACTACTATGAGTGTCCAAATAAATCCCGGTCTGAACCAAAAATCCTCAGTCATAAAGATAATACTATTATTACTATTATACTACTATCTAACTTAGCTAAGTAAAGTTCTTGGACTCTACAATTCTCCCCTACTAAAAAGAATTTCGTCCTCGAAATTTACTTACCAAATAAGTCCGGATACCGGCCTTGCATGTCCTCCTCCAACTCCCACGTTGCCTCTCGTTCAGAACTATTACTCCATAGGACTTTGACTATAGGAAAGCTCTTGGACCGTAACTGCTTCATCCCCTATCCAGGATGCAAACCGGTCGTTCCTCGTAACTTAAGTCTTTCTGGAGTGCTATCGTATCGTACTTGAGGACGTGAGATGGGTCTGACACATATTTGCGTAGCATCGAGATGTGGAACACGTTGTGACTATCGGCTAGTGATGGAGGTAGGGCTAGTCTATACGCAACTGGTCCCACTTTGTCTAATATCTCAAAATGACCTATGAATCGGGGACAAAGCTTGCCTTTCTTCCCGAACCGCTTGACACCTTTCATAGGAGATATCTTCAGGAAGACTTGATCTCCAACTTGGAATTCCACATCGCGTCGCTTGGCATCCGCATAGCTTTTCTGACGACTTTGAGCAGCAAACATACGCTGTTTAATAAGCGCTACTGCTTCTTGAGCTTGTCTAATAGCTTCGGGCCCTAGAAGCTGACTTTCTCCTATCTCGTCCCAGTGCAACGGTGATCGGCACCTTCTTCCATAAAGCAACTCATAAGGTGCCGTCCCGATCGTTGTCTGGTAGCTGTTGTTGTAGGAAAACTCTATCAACGGTAAGTACTTGTTCCATGATCCTCCGAAATCAAGTACACACGCACGTAGCATATCCTCGAAAATCTGAATCATGCGTTCGGACTGCCCATCTGTCTAAGGATGAAAAGTTGTACTAAGACTTAACTTAGTACCCATAGCTTGTTGTAAACTTCCCCAAAATCTTGATGAAAATACCGACCCTCTATCTGATAGTATCGTCTTGGGGATTCCATGCAACCGTACTATCTCTTGGATATAGATGTCTGCATATTGGTCTGCCATGTAAGAAGTCTTAACAGGCAGGAAATGAGCCGACTTGGTTAGTCTATCTATTACTATCCAAGCGGTATCATGTTGCTTATTTGTCTTAGGCAGAACCGTTACGAAGTCCATAGCTATATCGTCCCACTTCCATTCTGGTACACTAAGCGGTTGCAATAAACCTGTAGGCCACTGATGCTCTGCTTTCACTTGCTGGCATACAAGACACTTAGACACAAACTATGCTATGTCCTTCTTCATTCCTGGCCACCAATATACTGCCTTAATATCATGAGTCATCTTGGTTGACCCTGGGTGAACTGAGTATGGGGTACTGTGCGCTTCTTCCAGAATCGTCTTCTTAATACTTTGATCATTTGGCACGCATACTCGATCCTTGGCTAGATATTGAGAAATCTGTAGTCTTGCCTTCTCTGACTGCATCCATATGTGCTGCTAGTGTGTCATCATGTCTCTGACCAATCAGTATGTCCTCTAGCAGATTCGATTGGATAGACAAGTTAACCAGCTTGCCTACAACTACTTCTATTCTGGCACTGATCAGCTCCTGCTGTAGCGGCTTTTCTATTCCAGATAAAGCTGCTAAATTCCCATAACTTTTCCTACTAAGCGCATCGGCAACTACGTCTGCCTTCCCCGGGTGGTATAAGATTTCGCAGTCGTAATCCTTTACTAATTCCAACCACCTGCGCTGCCTCATGTTGAGCTCCTTCTGAGTAAAGAAGTACTTTAAACTCTTGTGGTCCGTATAAATCTCGCACCGTTCTACGTAAAGATAATGGCGCCAGATTTTTAACGCAAAGACCACCGCTGCTAACTCCATATCGTGAGTTGGATAGCGCTACTCGTACTCCTTCAATTGTCGTGAGGCGTAGGCTATCACCTTGTCATTATGCATTAGTACGCAACCCAATCCTTGCTTCGATACATCGCAGTAGACCACGAACTTATCATTGGGTGTCGGTACACTGAGTACTGGTGCTGAGCAAAGCTTATTTTTAAGCAACTGGAAGCTTTCTTCACACTTATCATTCCAGTTAAATTTTTGTTGCTTCCAGGTCAGGTTGGTGAGCGGAGTGGCTATCTTAGAAAAGCCCTCTACAAACTTCCTATAATAACCTGCTAACTCTAGGAAGCTCCTTACTTCAGATGCGCTCTTTGGTCTAGGCCAATCCTTCACGACCTCTACCTTTGCTGGGTCTACTGCAACTCCGTCTTTCAATATAATATGCCCGAGGAACGCCACTTGCGAAAGACAAAATTCGCATTTCTTGAACTTGGCATAGATTTGATGCTCCTTCAATCGCATCAAGATCAAACTCAAATGTCCCTCGTGCTCTACTTCATCCTTGGATTATATTAAAATGTCATCGATGAATACAACAACGAATTTATCTCAGTAATCCTTGAAGACCCTATTCATTAAGTCCATAAACACGGCTGGTACGTTAGTAAGACCAAAAGACATAACCAAGAACTCGTAATGTTCATGGTAAACTCGCGAGGAGTCGAAGCTAAACCCGAGAAGATTCAAGCCCTGATCGAGATGCAGTCTCCTACTAAGATTAAAGATGTTCGAAGCCTAACTGGGAGGATCTCCGCCCTGAGTAGATTTATATCCAAGTCAACGGATATGTGTGTCCCATTTTTCAATCTACTCAGGGGAAACAAGAAGTTTGAATGGACAGAAGAGTGCGAGCAGGCTTTTCAAGCGTTAAAGTCCCACATGTCACAACCACCAATCTTGTCCAAACCAGTTGAATAAAAAACTTTGTTCATCTATTTGACAGTCACAGAGTATGCTGCTAGTGCTGTTTTGATCAGAGAATAAGACAACATTTAGAAAGCAGTATATTATGTGAGCAAGAGGTAAGTGGGAGTGGAATTGCGATATTCACCCATTGAAAAGTTAGCCTATTTCTTGATTCTAGGTTCAAGGAAGTTGCGGCCTTACTTTCAAACTCACCCCATCGTGGTGCTCACCGACCAGCCGTTGTGGCAAGTCTTGTTGAAACCAGATGCCGCTAGTTGGTTGTTAAAATGGGCAGTCAAATTGCGGCGGTTTGACATTTCTAACTCTCCACGAGCAGCTGTGAAAGGACAAGCTCTAGCAAACTTTGTCGTAGAATTCATTGGGATCCCAATTAGCGAACCGATGGAAGAAATGGAAAGTCAAAATCAAACTCCTTCCTAGAAGTTGTTCGTAGATGGCTCTTCCAATGAGCATAATGCAGGAGCGGGTTTGATCTTAATCATACCCGAAGGACATCGGTGTTAGGAAAAATAGGTTTTGCCTCAATGGAAATGGTAAGAAAATACAACTCTATGCAATATATTAAAAATAAATAATGATTGATTCAAAAGAGTTACAACTCTATAACTGAAAAATACAAATAAAGAAGAAGAAGAAGAGAATAGTGAATAATAAAATTCTAACCAAAAGATTACAAGTAAAGGTGTTTGAAACAAAAGAAAAGAAAATTACAACTCTAAACAAATGTTACAAGTAAATAGAACAAGAGAATAAGAAGAAAAGCAATAGTGTAAAAAGTTCAAACAAAAACAAAAGTAAACTCTCACTTACCCAACCTAAGTGAAGAGTATTGGGGATCACCAACTTGAACAAGGTTTAAAACCTTTGTCCAAAAGCTTATTTCCCCCTAACTCAAGCACTAAGGGATCTCTCTCAGATATTAGAAATGCTTTCTGGAATTATCAAGCCTCAAGGTGTTTTTAGCTAAGTGCTCTAATGGATAGAAATGTTGTGTCTTTCAAGTGAGCTATAGGCTCCTATTTATAAAGTTTAGAGACACCCCTTGAATTTCAAATTCCACCATCCCCATGGCTGTTACCAATGCTTAATTGGATTATTATGGAATTAAAATGAGAATTGGGAGTTATTTTAGTTTTTTGGAACCGTTCAACATATTTGGAAAAAATTGAAAAATTGGCCTGAAATGCACCTGTGGCCGCGACCACTGCTCTCTGTCCCCCAGGCCGCGGTCACCATCATTCAGTGCCCGCGGCCACAACCCAGTTTCGGCACACCAAATTGTACTGTTTTTCCAAACAGTTCTAAACCCTCCCAATTGATTTTGTAACCCCCAAAACACATTATTGGGGTTTAAATCATATCTCTAACAACCATTTAACATATGACCAAATTTACACAATAAAGGGTAATATTTGGATATATTTCATATATCTAAATATTGTAACTTTCTATCATATTTTACAGTATGTGACACTCTTTGTCACATTTAGTTAATCTAAAACATTATAGGGGAATGTTATATTATAATATAATATAATGTTACATTATATTATAAAATCATATAACATTCCCCCACTATATTAAATAGTTATCTATTGTAACACTTATTTAATCAATCATTATTTTTTTAAATATAACATATCTGCCACTTGATTAAATAAGGACTCTCTCTTATAGGAGTCATTGCATTAATGCATAAAGCAAAGTGCTTTTCATCTTGAACTTTACTATAGTGTAATTATCACAAAATTGGTCAAAAATCTGGTTGCACTAGGCATTGAACCATCTTTTCATGAAAATCGGTGATAACACACACACATTTACGATGTTCACTTAAGACCTCTATGCCTTTCTTTGCACCGTAAATGGTCATGTGCACTTTCCATTCATGGACGTTCTTGAGAATACTCCCAATTCTTATGAGAGACGGCACCACCCCTAGGTCCATATAGGTAGAATTCGTACAGTATTTTGTTACAAAAAATACTTGTCTTCACAAGACTAAATTCTATTAAAAAACCTTTCGGTTTCAACCCTCAACTTGGTAACTCACAAGTACTCAACATCTCATTAAAATCACCCCGAGACACATCCCGAGCCCCGAACTTAAACTTGATGTCACTAGACCGCTAATCAATATTCCAAATTCGTCTCATGTCGAATAGCTCGAACAAACCCACATTATAATGTGGTCTCAACAGCATACCACCGACATGCATACAAATATACAATTATACCCTCAACGAGCTAAATTACCATCACACCCCAGTAACTAAAATGTGGACCACATGCATGCATTTAACATCATATTATAATATAATTCACACATACATGCATTTATCAACTAATGGCATAATTAAGCAAGTATGGCCCTCCTGGCCTACTATTCCCGCCATTAAACCACATCGGAGAATTCGGGGCATTACAACTATCCCCTCCTTACAGAAATTTCATCCTCGAAATTTATCTGAACAGCTCGGGATACTGACTCTGCTTATCTGAATCCAGCTCCCAGGTCGCTTCCTCGACCTTGCTGTTCCTCCACAATACCTTAACCAAAGGTATCGTCTTATTCCTGAGGACCTTATCTTTCCTGTCAAGTATCTGAACTGGCTGCTCCTCAAAGGAGAGATCTGGCTCAAGCTCCAGATCCTCATAACTCAAAATATGGCTCACATCAGATACATACCTCCAAAGAGATGAAACATGAAATATACTATGCACGACCGACAATGCCGGAGGCAAGGCCAATCTGTCAGCCACTTGACCAACCCTCTCCAGGATCTCAAATGGACCTACAAATCTAGGACTCAGCTTGCCCTTCTTCCCAAACCTTCTCACCCCTTTCCATGGCGAGACTCTAAGGAAGACATAGCCTCCCACTTGGAACTCCACGTTCCTGCGCTTGGGATCTGCATAGCTCTTCTGTCTACTCTGAGAAGTAAGCATTCTTGCTCTAATCTTCTCAATCGCCTCACTGGTCCTCTAAACTGCTTCAAGATCCAAGTATTTCCTTTCACCTGTCTCATCCCAATGAATGGGAGATATGCACTTCCTACCATACAGCATCTCATAAGGTGCAACTCCAATGGTAGACTGATAACTGTTACTGTAGGAGAACTTTATCAAAGGCAGATACTTACTCCAAGATCCACCAAAGTCCAGCACACATGCTCGCAGCATGTCTTCCAATATCTGATCGTCCTCTCAGATTTCCAATCTGTCTGATGATGATAAGCAGTACTGAACTTCAACTGTGTCCCCATGGCCTTCTGCAAACTCCCCCAAAACTTGGAAGCAAAAGTAGGGTCCCAATCTGACACAATCGACCTAGGCGCTCGATGGAGGCGCACGATCTCTCTCACATAGAGATCTGCATACTGGTCAACTGTATATGTAGTCCTCACTGGCAGAAAGTGAGCTGACTTGGTGTAGTGATCCACTATCACCCAAATAGAGTCATGATGACCAACAGTCCAGGGTATGCTCACCACAAAATCCATTGTGATGTCTTCCCATTTCCATTCTGGAATATCCAGAGGCTGCAATAACCCTGCCAGCCCCTGATGCTCAGCCTTGACCTGTTGACATATCAAGCACTTAGCTACATAATCTACTACATCTCTCTTCATCCCTAGCCACCAATACAATGATCTCACATCCTGATACATCTTCGTGGAGCTTGGATGCAAAGAGTAAGGTGTAGTATGAGATTCATCCAGAATCTCTCGTCTCAAGGTAGTGTCTAGCAGAACACATATTCGCCCTTTGTATCTCAACAAGCCTATCTCAGACATTGTATAATCTCTGGATGCTCCAACCAGAACATCCTCTCTGATCCTGATCCGCTGCGGGTCACTCAGCTGACCCTCCTTGATTCTCTCCAATAGTGTAGACTGTAGCGTAATATTAGCCAACTGCCCCACCAGGAAATCTATACCTTTTCTGGCCATATCATCTGCTAACTCTCTGGCTATTAGCCTCATACCATAAATCTGTCCCAGACCCTTCTGGCTTAAAGCATCAGCTACCACGTTGGCATTTCCTGGATGATACAGGATCTCACAATCATAATCTTTTACTAACTCCAGCCAACGTCTTTACCTCATAATAAGATCTTTCTGGGTGAAGAAGTACTTCAGGCTCTTGTGGTCTGTATAGATCTCACACTTCTCTCCATAGAGATAATGCCTCCATATCTTTAAAGCAAAGACCACCGCTGCTAACTGACGAGAAGCATAAGCTATTACCTTCTCTGACTGCATCAGAGCATAGCCCAAACCCTGATGAGAAGCATCACAGTAAATCAAAAACTTCTCCTGATCTATTGGAAGACTCAAAATCGGAGCTGTAATCAATCTCTGCTTCAATTCCTGGAAGTTGTTCTCACATTTATCTGTCCACACAAATTTCTGGCTCTTGCGTGTCAGCTCAGTCAACGCGCTAGCAATCTTTGAGAACCCTTCCACGAACCGCCTATAATAACCTGCCAATCCAAGGAAACTTCTAACCTCAAAAGCATTCTTCGGCCTTGGCCAATCTCTAACTGCTTCGATCTTTGTTGAATCTACCTTAATCCCCTCCTTACTGACAATATGCCCAAGAAAGGATACATGAGACAACCATAAATCACACTTCTTGAACTTAGCATTAGCTTTAGAAGCAGCTATTCAGTTGGCTCGAGGACAATCTGCACCAAACTCTCAACCAGATCAGCCACCAACCTCTTACCCTCAACAAAATATTCAGCCAGAACGTCCCAAGTATCATCACAATCCACCACACTCAAGGAATCCTCAAGGACCAGAGCAACCTCCCGCTGCTCAGCAGGAAACACCAGCACAAAATCCAGACAAAAACAACGAGCAGCATAAACCCTCTCGATCTGGTTGAGATAACGTTCAGCAACACAGACAGAATAGGGCCGAGCTACAATTTTAGAAGCCCTAGATGCCAGAAAGCTGGGGAATAAAACCCTCCTGGCAGGGGGCAACATCCCTCAGGAAGCAGAAGGAAAGTGGACTCAGGTTCTATGGTCCAGGATCCCCCACGACATAGTAATGTCAGAGGACCTAACGACCAATCAAGGCCTCCCCCTGTTTATCGTGATGCATAAGGGGGAAGAGAGGGGAATAGTGTGTACAACAGGTCGCACACTCATAGGTCACAATTTAGAGATGGCCATGATTATAATGAGGCGGACTCTTGCAGGAAGAACAATGGTCGGCAGCAGGAGGAGAAAGGCAGACAAAAAAATCCTCCGCTGGTGGAAAACCGACCGACAAGCCAAAATGTTGGGGGGGACAGCCTAAACAGCCCAATGTCTTTGACTGACTAGGTGCAAGCGCGCAGAGACGTAAGGATGAAGATCTGGGAGATGTGCTCAATAACCGAAGAAAAAGTAATGACGAGTACTTCTCCCCGACACCATACCCTCCAGCATTACCAGATGTTGTGCAGGCTCAAATAGATGCCTTGAATCAGGTCGTGCATCAGCTAGTTGGGAATAAAATATCCCACATAGAGTTTGATCGAAGGAAGGGCACCCCATTCATTAATATAATTGATGTGGTGGAAGTTCCGAGGAAATTCAAAATGCCAGTTCTACCCAACTTCATGGGATTAGAAGATCCAGTATCTCACGTGAACAAGTTTGAGATAAAAATGGACATCCAGAAGGTGTCAGAAGAAGCTCGGTGTAGGATTTTTCCTGCCACTTTGTCTGAATTGACTCAGGAATGTTATTTCAAGTTTCCTTCGACCAGTATAATTTCCTGGGAGATGTTCGTGAAGAAGTTTTACAGGCATTTTTATGCTGGTCGAATACATCCAACAGAAGCTAATCAGTTGGTTGACTTTCGACAGAAGGAAGGAGAAACTCTCAAGGAGTATATCCAGAGGTTATTGCGAGCAGCTGCTCGGGCCAAAACTGTTGGAGACGAGGGAAAGATTATAGCACTCACGGCTGGAGTGCGACGCCATTCTCCCCTTTGGAGTAGTCTATGGAAGAATGGAGTCAAGAGCACTCAAGAATTTATGGATCAAGCAAACAAATATATCAAACTCGAGGAGGCCATTGCTAATGAAGGAAAGTCCTCTAAGGATGAATAGGGCAAGAAAGAAGACCTGACCAATGCCACCAATGGGTCCGGTAAACCCTAGGGCAACAACAAGGGTAACAATAAGTATATGGGGGAAAAGGGCGAACACCGAACCAGCGACCTCTGATAACAAGCGCCCAAAAAAAAAAACAGATATGAACCAAGGTTCACCAATTACACTGCCCTAGTCGATAGAAGAGCTGAAGTGTATCAGGCCAGTCATACCACCGTTCCCTTTAGGCGATCAACCCCGATCAGAAAAGACATATCCAAAAGGGTTATGACCAAGTTTTGTCGTTTTCACAAGGACAATGGCCATGATACCAATGAGTGTAACCAGCTCAAAGACGAGATCGGGTTCCTTATTCGACAAGGACATCTAAGGAGATATGTATGAGCAGGGGGAAGTTCTCAGTAGGAGGCTTACGGACGCAACGACCAGGCGCATGTACGCCAACACTCGCCTCCTCTACAACTAGCTCCTGTCGTTGGTACATTGTTGACCATCTGTAGAGGACCACATATAGCAGATGACAGTGGTAAGGCAAAGGAGAGATATGCAAGAACCTTACGTCACGATCAGCATTGAAATGCTAAACATCGAGGAGTGAACTCCCAAAAAAGCTCGAACAAAGGAAGAATTATTAACTTTCTCCGAGCTAGACGCACATCATGTCTGATTTCCCCACTCAGATCCTCTGGTCGTGGATGTTCAAATCGCCAACATGATGTTAAAATGAGTGTTGGTGGATACAGGAAGCTCAGTCAACATTTTGTACAAGTCTTCACCGGAAAGAATTAAATTGTCAGTGCAAGATTTAGAGCCATGCAACCAAACCATCTATAATTTTTCTGGCGAAGGGCTAGTACCAACAGGGTCGATCAAACTCCCAGTCACAATAGGAAATGCATTTGGGAACAGAACATTACTCGCTACTTTTATAGTAGTTGATTGTCCATTTGCATATAATGTTGTGATCAGAAGGCCCATACTCATCGATCTGGGAGCGATAACTTTGATCTGGCATCTGGCCATGAATTTTCCAACCGATGCAGGAGTTGGGTGCGTGTTAGGAAACCAGCGAGAAGCCAGAGAATGCTATAATTCCTCGATCACAAAGGAAAGAAGAGGAAGACCGGAAAGAGGAGCCCAAAAAGGGTTGCTGATGTTAAATGAGACGCAAGCCCAATCAGGTGAACAAGTCACCAATAGGGCGTTGCCCAAAGTGAGGATATGGACTTAGATCCTCGCTTTGGGGATTTTGAAGAAAACATCGGGTCTATGGAGGACATTGAGGAGGTCCAACAAGAAGAGAAAGATTCGAACAGGGATGTGAAGCCAATAAAAACTTAGAGACAACAATAAAAAAATCAAACTGGTGGAGAATTTGAGGAGACAACATGAGGTCTTTGCCTGGTCGCATAAAGATAAAAATCATCCACCTGTACAACAAAAAAAAAGTTGCTTGACAAAGATAGATCTAAAGCCCTCAAAGAAGAAGTCGAGGAGCTGAAGGAAAATGGATTCATTAAGATAGCATTTTATCCATCATGGGTCTCTAATTGCGTACTAGTTACCACGCCAAATGGTAAGTAGAGGACATGTGTGGACTTCACAAACCTAAGTAAAGCCTGCCCGAAGGATTGTTTCCCACTGCCAAGAATCGACCAGCTAGTCGATGCTACATCAGGACATGGAGTTTTATCATTCATGGATGTGTACTAGAGCTATAATCAAATTAGCATGCATCCACCTAATGAAGACCACACTAGCTTTCAAACAGATACGGGACTTTACTGCTACAAAGTAATGCCCTTCGGTTTGAAAAACACTGGTGCGACATACCAGCGACTAGTTAACCACATGTCCAAAGAACTAATAAGCAACAACATGGAGGTCTACGTCAACAATATGCTAGTCAAGTCAAGAAAGGCCGGAGAACACATCAAGGACCTAAAGGAATGCTTCAACATCATGAAAAAATATCAGATGAAGCTAAATCCTCTAAAGTGTTCATTTGGTGTTGGATCAGGAAATTTTTTGGGATTCATAGTAAACTCGCGGCGAATTAAAGCCAATCCCGAAAAGATTCAAGCATTGATCACGATTCAGTCACCAGCCAAAGTTAAAGATGTGCAAAGCCTGACAGGAAGAATTGTTGCCCTGAGTATATTCATATCTAAGTCTACGGACAAGTGTGTCCCATTTTTTAATCTACTTAGAGGAAACAAAAGGCTTTCATGGACAGAGGAATGCGAACAGGATTATCAGGCGCTCAAAGCCCACATGTCGCAACCGCTCATTTTGTCCAACCCGGTCGAAGGAGAGACTTTGTACATCTACTTAGCCATAATAGAGTACGTTGTTAGTGCTGTTTTAATCAGAGAGGAAGACAACACTCGAAAATCAGTATACTACGTAAGCAAAAGGCTAGTGGGAGCAAAATTATGATATCTGCCCAAAAAGAAATTGGCTTACTACATGATACTGGCATCTAGAAAATTGTGACCCTACTTTCAAGCTCACCCCATAATAGTGCTTTCCGACCAGCCACTATGACAAGTCTTTCAAAAACCAGAAACCGTTGGTCAATTATTAAAATGGGCACTTGAGTTGGGGCAGTTTGAAATTTGCAATGCACCACGAGCAGCCATAAAAGGACAAGCCTTAGTGGATTTCATCGCAAAATTCACCGGACTCATTGCCAGCGAACCGATGATAGAGAATGATAATCAAAATCAAACTCCTACCTGGAAACTGTTCGTTGACGGGTCCTCTAACAAGCACAACGCAGGGGCAGGGATAATCTTAATCACCCCCGAGGGACATCAGTTTCACTGTGTGATCAAAATCAACTTTATGGCCTCCAACAATGAAGCCGAGTATGAGGCTCTACTTGTAGGATTAAGACTAGCCAAGGATATGAACATAAGGTCACTAGAAATATATAGTGGCTCCCAGCTAGTAGTTAATCAGATTATTGGAGAATATCAGACTAGGGGTCTCAAGATGGTTGCTTATTTAAACAAGGTGAAGGATTTACAAGCACAATTTGAGAAGTATACTCTATAGCAAGTACCTCGCGACCAACATTCAAATGTCGATGCCTTAGCCAAGTTAGCAATCGCCAAAGATGCGGGCACTTTGAGCATTGTACCAGTTGAATGTTTATTGACACCAAGCATTCAAGAGGAATGAATCCTCGCCAATGATACAAGTATTGAACACATGGATGACTCCCATCATACAATATCTCGAACAAGGATTGTTACCAGCAGATAGGAATATAGCAAGGGCACTTCAAAGGAAATTGACTTGGTTTATTTTTTTCGATGGAGTGTTATATAGAGTAGGATACTCGATGCCTTTATTACGGTGTGTCTTTAAGGAATTAATGCGAGAAGTACATGAAGGTTTCTGTGGAGATCACATTGGGGGGCAAAGTTTGTCAAAGAAAATTCTTCGACAAAAGTATTTTTGGCCTACAATGATCGAAGATTCTATGAAATTCGTTAAGAAGTGTGACAAGTGCCAACAATTTTCCAAGATACCTCGAGCAGCCCCAAATGAGCTTAAACAGATGCTAAGCCCATGACCATCCACATTTTGGGGAATTGAACTAATCAGATCTTTGCCTACAGGTAAAGGAAATGTTAAGTATGCAATAGTTGATATCGACTACTTTACTAAGTGGGTCAATGTTGAGCCACTCGCAACAATCACGATCAAGAAAGTATTGGATTTCTTTGTCAAAAACATTGTATGCCAATATGGGTTGCCAAAAAAAGTTGTCTCAGATAATGGCTCACAATTTGACAGCGACCTTTTCACCGATTTTTGCGAACGACATGGTATCACGAAGAGCTTTTTGTTAGTTGCTCATCCATAAGCCAACGGAAAGGTTGAAACTGTTAATAAAACTCTGAAGGACACATTGAAAAAAAGTCTCAAAGACACAAAAGGAGCATGGCCAGAACAATTGCCAAAAGTGCTCTAGTCGTAAAGAACATCTCACTGAACAGCACAGACCATACGCCGTTTTCCTTGGCCTATGGGTACAAAGTCATGTTACCAACTCAAAAGAAAGTTTGACGTGGGAGATTTGGTACTTAGAAGAGTTTTTCTGAACATTCGCGATCAGGCTACTGGAGTACTCAGACCGAACTAGGAAGGCCCATATAAAATTGTAGAAATTCTTCAACTAGGCACATACAAATTCGCTCGCTTAAACAGAGATCTCGTTCCTCGCTATTGGAATGGAGAACAGGTCATCAATTAGAATTATCAAAGTTGACCAGGTCAATTTTGGATAGTTTCACAAAGTTATACAATTTAGTAGGGCAGATTTATTTATTAAGATAAATTTTTATCTAAATTAATGAATAATTTTAAATCAATGTTCAAATTATAAATAATTAATTTGATAAATGATTTGAATCATTATTTAATTAATTAAATCAATAGAAAATAATACATGCCTTGATTTTAAGTTCAATAGGCTTATAAATAAATGGGAAATTTCAGAGGCCTACAGCCCATGTAATTTCGACCTAGGGCTGATATTGTTTATTTTTTTATTAATTTTTTTATTAAATTAAATGGCCTAATTGAGTCTATAAAAGGAATGCTAAGTGAGAGATGAAATCAGATTTCTAAAAACACAAGTTTCTGATAGGTTTTAGATTATCTCTAAACATGAGTCATCTTCTAAGCCTTATTGCTCATTTCTCTACTTCTCTCTGTATCTATCTCATGTGTTGAGAATTGCCCACTCTAGTCCAGGTGATTCTAAGTATACTTTGGAAGGCTGTGAAGAAAATTGAAGATCGGTTCAGTTTCTTGGTAATATTGTGCGACTGAAAGGATACAAGGGTTAGGGAAACTGAAGGAATGACTATATTATTCTGATGCGTATAATATAAGTATTTTTATCATTATTTCTCTTTGAATTCAATTTTAGAAATATGTTCTAGGTTGTCCCATATTAGTGCGTTTAATATTAGATCTACATGAAAATAAATAAAAATCATATATACGTTTTCCTAACAACTGACCTCAGAGCCTTTGGTAATCTTTATTTTCATGCATGAACATGTTAAAAATTGAATTAGATGATGTGTTGAGTAATTGGATGGATTTCATGATTTTATGAAGCTTATTGAATTCTCTTTGATTATTAGCAATTTTTATGTTATTTTGTTGTGTTTTCTATGCCATTAATTTTTAAATATGATTTATTTTGTGTAAAACATGATAAAAATTAATTAGAAAATGGTTTGGGTTTGAAAAATTACACAATCTTTTTCGGAAAATTTGGCCTGGCCGCCCATGCGTGCGCGCACTGCCCCACTTCACCTGTACGCATCCTTCGGCGCCGCCCCCTCCTCCGCACGTGCGCATCACCATCCAGCAGCCACGATCAACAGTACCTAGGAACATCCAAAAAAAAATGTGAAAATTGATTATTTATAATCAAAGTCAAAAATATCACATTTGTTTTATTATTTAAAAATATGTTTTAAAATAAGATATTTTTGTTGTTTTAGATTTAAATAATTAGATATGTTTACAAAAGATTCAAATTTAAATTTAAAAATAGGCTAACAACTTAATTTTAAATCTTTTAATATATTCAAATATTAAAATTAAGATATAAGATATTTAAGATATTTTCTTTTAAATACTTGTTATTTTTACTAAATCTTTATTTCAAAATATAAATATATGTTTATTCTATAGTTTTTAATATTTAAATTATTGAAAATTTGTTTGTTAAATATTTTTATGGATATTTGAATTTATTTAACTGTTTTGAGATATTTTATGGTTGTTATAACTATTAATACTTTATTTTTTTTAATGGTTAAAATATTACCTTATTGTTATAACAACACAATATTTTTTGTTTTGAAAAAAAGTTAAGATATTGATTTTAAAATTTAAAATTGGGTAAATTTTGAAAAATATCATTTTTTTCAACCAATTATCAAAATATTTTTTTAATGGGAATTAAATTAACTTTGTTTAATTGTTGATAAATCCTATTTAAATTAAATTAATATTTTTTTTCAAATTAACCTAAACCAAGTTGATTGTTGATAAATAAAATTTAAATTAATTATTGATAAATTTCATTTAAATTGACTAATTTTTTTGTAAAGAGTTAATTAAGTCAAATTTTTTGATAAATTCTAGAAAATTAATTGTGGTATTTTAACAAATGAAATAAATTGTGGTATTTTTGCATAAAATTCATAGACTTGCTCATATAGTAACATGATTAGGCTCATCCAATTATAACATATCTGTTGGCACAATATGTGATATTTTTGCAATTGGGCTTAGATGCACATAGTGGCCTATATGTTTGCTAGATATATGGATTTTGTCAAATAAAATATACATAAAATGATAGGTTTAATTTGGGCCCATTAGAAACTGTAAAGTTTCAATTCCTCTCTTGTGGGGGGTTCCACTTGTGAATACTCATTTCCTTTGCATGACTATAGTGGGCCTAAGAAATTAATAACAATTAATAAAACGAAGGTTTAAATTCGTGTCTTTTGGACCTTGTATGGAAGTATGGAAGCATTTGTAGTGGGAATGACATACTGGACTCAGTCTTCCTCCATGCAAGCCCAATTGTTAAGGTCTATTTACCTGAGTTGGACTTAATTGCATAGGTTCATTATATTAGTTAAACCTAAATATTGATTAGCCACAAATTAACTCTAAATTAATTGAATTTGTTTCAATGTGACACTTTAGAATTAATAGGAAATTATAGGACTTTGGTTTTAAAAATTTAAAATTTTTCAATCTTTGGAGAACCATAGCCATTAATTTTCTAAACATAAATAATAAAAAATACTATTTTATAATGAGCTTATTTTAATAATTATATTCGATCTCCACTGTTAGTTTAACAAGGTCAATAGCTTAATGGGCCACAAGTTTCTAGCAGTGAAAAACAAAGGTAATGGTTATAGTTCATTTATCTTAGAAATATATGTTTTAGAGAATGATAAATCTGTTTGGATTATTGATCATGTACTACCAACCATGTTTGTAACTCTTTACATCTTCTTGAATTGTGGGAGGAAGTGGACGAAGGGGGCTTAAAGCTTAGAGTTGGGAACGGAGCGTTCACATTTATTTCCAGCCTAAAACACTAGAGGGTGTTGTTTCCCGAACCTTTCATAAAGCGGTTCCCATTTATTTCCAGCCTCTGGCGACTGCTCATTTGTTGGCACCGTTACAGGTGGTGGCTCTGGTAAAATGTTCCCTGCAAGAACCTGTTGTTATCCTAGGAGGCATATTTCCTTTTCCTGGCTCATTACCTTGGCATGCAAATCAGCAAGCAAATGCTGCCACTTTTCAGGAGCTGGATGAGGGGTCTGACCCTGGTCATTATCCTAACCATGTCTATCATTCTGGCCCTGATCTTCCTGGCCAACTGATGAATCAACCTGTCTTGGAAGCATACTTTCAACCTTATACCTTGCCGCAATAATCAATGCACCCAAGTAGGTAGTGATAATAAAACCTCTTGCCGCCTCATGGTCCAAGATCACGCAGATACTCGTCCATAATCAACAATCATGCTAATAAGCATATCGATTCATAAACATATCACTTAACATTTAACACTTAGCAATTAACAATTAACGATGCTAATAAGCATGTGTTATCCCCATTTCCTGCCGTGGGCCCGGGACGGTGGTTTAGGTCCATGGTCTAGGCGCTCGAAGGTGGGCCTGGGCCAAGCCCGCGTGGTACCGGAATAACTAAGGGGCCCGGCCCTAGTGCGATTTCTGGGCCCGGACGGTGTCCGGGATGGTGAACTAGGATAGTTGTCCGGGAATTGCATAGAGCTCAGAATCCCATTGAAGTATATGTAAAACGGTCTCGGAGCCTAGTAACCGGTCCGGGCCTGTGGTAAACGAAGCGGGACAAAGGTAAACGAACCCAGATCAGGTCCTCCCTGTTTGCAGGGAAAAGCATCCGTGACCCTGAAGCCGCCCCACGACGCGTGGGGGTTGTCCCCACTTTTCACCTGCGGAAAAGGCCACCTCGGGATTGCACGTCGTTGTTTCAGATTTGCACTGCCAAGTACTCTGACTGATCTTGTCCCCTAAGTCTGCCTCGTAACTCAAAGTGCCAAGACCAAAAGCACCGTTTTGTCGGGCGAAATATAGCTCTTGGGCCACCTTATTGGGCCTTAATTAGTCTTGAATTTATGTATGTTTTATCTTTTATATTGGGCTTCCACCAGAGAAGCCAAGAGTATCCATATCTCTGATGGGCCCGGGTTATACCTGGCCCAGACCCATTGTTCCCATGAGTCTATAAATACAGGCAATAGAACACTGGAAAAAGGACCTATCTTCAACTAATATACAGTTACTCTGCCAAAACATAGAGAGAAACACCATTGTAAAAGACTTTCCAAGCTCTAATACAACTGACTCGTGGACTAAGGCTCATTAACGCCCCAGCCACGTAAAAAATCTTGTGTTAATCTTCTATATTTCATATCTTTAGTCTTAGCTAATATTCATTAGCGCGATTTTCGAAAATCTCGGTAAAAATTTTGGTGCTTTCATTGAGAGCTGAAGAAAGCTTGTGCTAATACCAAGCCTTTACTACAATGGTGAACACACGACACACAACCTTCGACCCTAGCCATCCAGAGCAGGGCAACGAAGACTCGCTGCCTTTACATCATATCCCTCAGGGTCTGCCCGAGAATGCGCCTCCTCAAACATCTCACCATGACGAGTCACAAGACTACGAGGGTGGGACAGAATACGAAGAGGAAAACGAGGAGGAATATTATGAAGAGGAAAATGAGGAGGAATACCACGACGAAGTTGCGGATCCCGAGATCCCCGAAGGAGAGCCCAAAAAGCAAGTCCTAGACCAGGAGGTCAAGATCGCTGAGCAAGCGGAGGCGCATCGATGGATGCAAGAGTCTCTCCAAGCCCTACAGGCATTCATAGCCGCGCAGGGTCTGACAACCAATCCCACGATAGGCCCACTTCCAGGAGCACAGCAGCCCGCTCCACAAGCGCGAGCCGGGGTCCCCGAAGAAGCAAGCCCAGCCCCTCCCTCGATGCCATTTCCTGAGCCAGCTCCAGGAAACCCAGACAGGGAGAAAAAGAAAGTCGATGGAAAGACCTGAGAGAAGACCACCCCCGTCGCAAAGGCTGGGACCCGTTCCCGGCCGCTCCTTAGGAAAGAAAAGGTGCGCCCCGCCCCAGGTCGAGGCCACCTGATCGATCCGTAGGGGACGCAACCGTGGAACGCACGGCCCTGGCACGCCCCAAGGTGAGACGGGCGGAGATCTTTGCACCCAAGTGCCTCGGTTAACAAGAACCGTCAGGAGCGACCTCACATCGAGGAGCATCATGCCCTCAGTTCAAGGGACGATACGTCCCGGATAGACTTACGCGATGGAATGAACGCTCGGAAGGAAGGGGCCCGTAAGGAAAAGATCCTCCCCCGTGGTGGCGACCTCAGAAATTCCATCAACGACAGGAGGAACGGAAGAATCCCCCTAGAACGGAAGGACTGTTTCCCGCTACCCCGGATCGACCAAATGGTGGATGCTACGTCTGGGTACAAGACCTTGAGCTTCATGGATTCTTACTCTGGCTACAATCAGATCTCTATGCATGTGGCAGATCAGAAGCACACCAGTTTCCAGACCGATAAGGGGATATACTGCTACATAGTCATGCCCTTCGGATTGAAAAACGTCGGGGCAACCTACCAAAGGCTTGTCAATCGGATGTTCCAGGCCCAGCTAGGGTGAAACATGGATGTCTACATCGATCACATGTTGGTAAAGTCCAAGACTTCCGGGAAGCATGCGGGCGACCTGGCCGAAGCTTTTGCAGTCATTCGGAAGTACGGGATGAAGCTGAATCCCAAAAAGTGCATTTTTGGCGTGGCCTCCGGGAAGTTCCTGGGCTTCATAGTGAGTTTCTGAGGAATAGAGGCCAATCCCGATAAGATCAAGGCGCTGATTCATATGGCCTCCCACCGGAAGCATAAGGACGTACAAATCCTGACAGGGCGGATAGCCGCTTTGAGCCGTTTCGTTTCCGAAGCCACGAACAAGTGCTTCCCGTTCTTCAACGTCCTTCGGGGGAGCCAGCATTTCGAATGGTCAGTTGAGTGCGAAGAAGCTTTTCGTAAACTGAAAGAGCACCTGGCCCAAGCTCCGATCCTGGCAAAACTGGTGGATGGGGAAACTCTGTACCTCTATATGGCAGTGACAGAGCACGCGATCAGGGCAGCGCTGGTCCGAGAAGAAGAGAAGACGCAGCTCCCGGTGTATTATGTAAGTAAGCGAGTGCCGGACACTGACTCTCGGTATCCATTGATCGAGAAGCTGACCTTTTTCCTACTAATGGCATCCCGGAAGCTCTGGGCTTACTTCCAGGCCCACGCCATAAAGGTCCTGACCAACCACCCCTTACGGCAAGTATTACAGAAGCCCGAGTCGTCGGGAAGACTCCTGAAGTGGGCCATGGAGCTAAGTCAGTTCAATATATCCTATGTCTCTAGAGTGTCCATCAAGGGGCAAGCCCTGGCCGTTTTCATCGTTGAATGTTCCGGGGTGTCTCAAGAAGACGATGATCCTAGGGCCCCCGCAGCACCTGTGTGGAAGGTCTTCGTAGACGGAGCCTCGAATAAAAATAGGGTCGGGGCCAGGATCATCTTGGTGTCACCGTAGGGGCACCAATTACAAAATGCTCTTCATTTCCAGTTCAAGGCGTCGAATAACGAAGCGAAGCATGAAGCTGTCCTAGCCGGGCTGCATTTGGCCCGAGAGGTAGGGGCAGCGAACCTGGAATTCTACAGTGACTCCTAGCTGGTTGTCAGGAAAATCTCGGGGGAGTACCAAACTAAAGGGGAGAGAATGGCGGCTTATGTGACCCAGACGAGAGAGATGCTACAGGCATTCACAAAGCACTCCGTCCGCCAGATCCCCCGAGAGCAAAATGTCTTCGCGGACACACTAGCGAAGCTGGCCACCAACGTCGAGGCAGAGCTGGCCGGGCTGGTCCCCATCAACCATCTCCCCGTCCCAAGCATCACGGCCCCCGCAGTCCACACTGTCGATCACTCCACGTCTTGGATGGGACCGCTTATCTGCTACCTGACAGCCAGGGAAGTTCCAGCCGACATGGCCGCAGCCAGGAAGCTCTAATACCAAGTACACCGATATGTCATGATGGACGGAAAACTCTATCGCCGGGGGTTATCCGTGCCCTACCTCAGGTGTGTTTCCAGGACTGAACTAAGCACCATCATGCATGAAGTGCATGAAGGCTTTTGCGGAGATCACACAGCCGGGCCCAGTCTTTCCAAGAAGATCCTGCGCCAAGGATACTTCTGGCCGACCATGAAGAAAGATTGTATTGAATACGTCCGCAAGTGCGAACAATGCCAGAGGTACGCAAAGGTTCCGCGGGCCTCCCCCACAGAAATAACCTTGATGACTAGCCCATTGCCTTTCACGGTGTGGGGGATCGATCTTGTAGGATCGCTCCCAACTAGGAAGGGGGGGTGAAGTATGCCATCGTGGTCGTGGACTACTACACCAAGTGGGTTGAGGTAGAGCCCATGAACACCATCATTTCGAAGAAGGCATTGGATTTCGTCATCAACAACATAATGTGTCGTTATGGCCAACCTTACTAAATTGTATCTGACAATGGGAAGCAGTTCGGCAATGCCCACTTCACGGATTTTTGTGACAGACACGGTATCGTCAAGAGTTTCTCCGCAGTCGCCAGGCCCCAAGCAAACAGGCAGGCAGAAGCCGTGAACAAAATCCTAAAGGGGACGCTGAAGAAAAAACTCCAGGCCTGCAAGAGCAAATGGCCCGAGGAACTGCCCCGCGTACTATGGGCTTACCGGAGGACCGAGAGGACATCAACCGGCCACACTCCTTACTCCATGGTCTATGGATGCGAAGTCGTCATTCCCATCGAAACGACCATCCCGTCTCATCGACGAGACACGTATGACCCCGCCCAGAACCACGCCTTACTCAAGGAATCACTAGATCTCATCGAGGAGATCCGAGAGGAATCGCAGGTACAGCTGAAGATGTACCAAGGCAAGATCGCTCTACACTTCAACTCGAAAGTCAAGAGCCGAAAGTTCGGATCTGGTGACTTAGTCTTGCGAAGAGTCTTCCCTGCTACTCAAGATCCGGGAGTGGGGGTTCTGGGCCCGAATTAGGAGGGGTCGTATGAGATCCAACACGAAGTGTGTCTCGGGACATACTGCTTAAAGTGGCTCGATGGATCGGAAGTCCCGCGAGCATGGAATGTAGAGCATCTCCGTAAATACTATCAGTAGTCGGGAAAGCATGTCCCAATTTAATATTTTCATTGCAAACGATGTACGCCTTAGGGCGACCCCTTTCTGATAATAAAAATGGCGCGTACAAAACGTCATAAAGAAATATTGTAAAACAATGAGAACCTTTCCCAAGTGACCCCAGACCAGTCTCCGCTCACTCTCGGGGGGTATCCTGGGTATAAGCGAATACCCGGCGGGGCGCAAGCTCAGGCTAGTCCCGGTACGGATCAACGAGGTCCGAGTGACACGAACCCCGCAAGCCCAAGGCTGATCCCGCCCCGGACGAGTGACGTCCAGGGGTACAGATTAAAGAGGGCCGAGCCCAAGGCCGGTCCCACCCCGGACGAGCGACATCTGGGGGTACAGATTAAAGAGGACCGAGCCCAAGGCCGGTCCCACCCCGGACGAGCGACGTCCGGGGGTACAAGTTAATGAGGACCAATCCCAAGGCTGGTCCCACCTCGGACTAACGATGTCCGGGGGATATAAGTTAAAGAGGACCGAGCCGATGGTCGTTCCACCCCGGACGAACGATGTCCGAGGGCATAAATTAAAGAGGACCGAGCCCAAGGCCGGTCCCACCCTGGACACGCAACGTCCTGGGGTACAAATTAAAGGGGACCAAGCCCAAGGTTGGTCCCACCCCAAACGAACGATGTCCAGGGGATATAAATTAAAGAGGACCGAGCCCAAGGCCGGTCCCACCCTGGACAAGCGACGTCCAGGGGTACAAATTAAAGGGGACCAAGCCCGAGGCTGGTCCCACCCCGAACGAACGATGTCCGAAGGATATAAATTAAAGTGGACCTAGCCCAAGGCCGGTCCCACCCCGGACGAGCGACGTCCGGGGGTACAAATTAAAGAGGACCAAGTCCAAGGCTGGTCCTGCCCCACACTAATGATGTCCAAAGGATATAAGTTAAAAGGATCGAGCCTAAGGCCAGTCCACCCAGACAAACGATGTTCGGGGGATATAAAATTAGAAAGGACCGAGCCTAAGGCTCGTCAAGCTTCGGACGAGTGATGTCTGGGAGAGAGAAGCATCCGGTATGCCCCAGGGCAAAGCCATGGCTTATAGCTGATAAAGGGAGAACAAGGTTCCAAAATAAACTTAGCCCCGTTGGCCCTGGCCTTTGGAGCCAGGATTAAAAACTTGGCGGTCCTGTCTGAAAACTCAGCAAGTTGGTCTAGTCCAGGCCGTTGGAACCGGGATCAAACCCTCAGAATCAATTAGGCGCGGCAGTAAAATGAAATTTCTACTCGGAATAACGAAAAGAAATACTTATATAAAAACTAGAGAAAATAACAGTGTTTTCAACGCGCACGGGTCCGAACAGGTTAAAATTACAAAAGAAAAAAAAAAGGGACAAGGCCAGGATTTGGGCCAAAACTTCATCCGCCCAGAGCTTCGCGTCCTCCTTCTCCTTGGCCTCGAACTCGGCCTGCTTTGACTCCAGATCGGGGAAGACAAGGAGGTTCATACTCTTGTCCTTGCACCAGGCCATGTAAATGGCCTCCTCGAAGGTGACCTCCAGCATGCCCTCGGCCTCCTTGTTCTCATGGAGGGATGTTTCGTGCGCCGCCTTCTCCTCCAGAAGAGAATCGCCCAGTTTGCAGCCCGGGCCTTGAGGGTCTGGATCTCCTCCTTGTCCAGGACGGACTGAGCCGCGGCTGCCTCCAAGAGTGTTGCCCGCTCATCGGCCTCCTTAGTCTTCCGGGACAAAGCCTCTTCCAGTCCAGACTTGGCGCTGTCAAACTCCTCACGCTCCGCCTGGGCATGGGCCATCTCCCGGCAAGGGCCCCCATGGCGACCTCCCTCTGATTCATGGCCGCCTCCAGCTCCAGCTTGGCCGTCTCCATCTTCACGGCCAACTCGGCCACCAGATCGGCCCTCCAATGGGATAGCAGATCAACCTGGAGCAAAGAAGTGTTAGGGAAAATCCTTATCAACAAGAAAGGGAAAGAAAAAGATAAGTAGAACTTACCGCAGTAGCCTGGTGGCGGAGCGCCTGGGAGATGAACAGTACATCCGGGTTGGCAATTGTGGCGTACCGTTCGAGCTAGAGATTGGACATTGTGTTCCCCACCTGGTCCAGCAGGTCAGCCGCCAGTGGGGCCGTGTCCTGCCCGAGCTTGGGACAAAAGCCCGTCTCGGCGGCTGGCCGATCCACGATCGGCTGGGGAACGCTGAACGCTGCCGGACGCTCCGCGAATTCTACCTGACAGCGGATCATTAGGGCCCTGTACATTTCATCCCTTTAGCCTCGACCGTTTTCCCAAGTCTGGTTGATCAGCCGGGACTGCTCGTCCCGCGCAACGGACTCCCCCTCCTCGAGAAGAGTCGGGCGTACGGGGAGAACAGGCAGGGCAGGAACCTCCTTCGCGGCGAGTCGGATCTCGCTGTTCGACTCGTCGACCGAGCCAGCCCACCTCACTCGGGGCCTCTTCCCGGGGTTGGCCCCCTCAGCACCGACTTGCAGACCCCTTTTTCTAGAACTTTGGCTAGCCGTTGCACCCGCCTCCAAGTCTATCACCGGGTGTTGGGCGGGGCCGGATACTACAGCCGGCTCCACAGCTTGAATAGGGACCGCGGCAAGGGCTCCCCCACCGGGACGGAGCTCCGTCCCGGACGCATCCTTGTTGAGGCTGGATTCCGGGCCCTTCGCCTCTTTGGCTTTCCTGGCCGCCCTGTCCTTGAGGAGCTGCCTCATTTCGCTGGCAGGAGTAGACATGCCAGAGTCTCTTACAAAAGCACAGAAAAGGGAATTAATATGGCAAGCCAGAAAAAAAGAAAAAAGACATAAATATCCAAGCAAATAATGACCCGACACGAACCCTCATCTATGCCCCGGGCGCGACTCAACTCCTCTAAAGCAAAGGAATGGACTCGGTCCCCCATGTCATCCGGGTTCAGGAAGTTCCCATACTGAAGGTACCCGGATAAAAACATAAGGTCCTCCGAGCCTACGGGGACAGGAGTCGAAGATTTCGCCTCCCCGTCAGCCCCGAACGCGAGGCCTTGGAGCGCTAGCCTATACCTAGCTAAGTCCCCAACTTGGGGAGCATAAGTCAAGATTAAAGGGGAGTTACCTCGCCCCGATACGCTAGCCTCGGGAGTCCCCGTGTTTGGTAGGGCATCCTCGAAGAGCTCCTCCAGCTTCTCCGAAGAGGCTGCCTCCGTCTGGGCCTGGTCCTTCTTTCGCTGGGCCGCGTCAGCTCGCACCGCCTTCTCCACTTCTGCGATGTGGTCCAAGTCCATTTGTTCACGGACGATGACGTTATTCTCATAGGAGATTCCCCGAAGGTTCGGGATGATGATGGTTTGGGTGGCCGCGAGCATCCCGACCAGTCGGAGGTTGTCATTCGTAACGTAGCCACCTACGTTCAGGTCTTCCACGCTCAGCCTGGAGTAAAACCTCCTCCTTTCCATGATGAACTTGGTGTGGGGAGTTTGAGCAAAAGGACCTGCCACCCGGAAGAGCATGATGAGAGACAGAGAAAAGGAAAATAAAAACGGAGAAAATGGATCAGGAAAGCACTTACCCACTCGCTGGAAGTCCAGCAGCAGTGCAGGGTTCTTCTCCACGAGGAACCCGGACGTCATAAACCAATAATGACAGACGTCCGGGGGATGCTTCCAGGAGCTGGTGGGAGCGGGGTAGCTACCTCGCGGCTTCAGTTTGTAGAAGTCGTCCAAGGTCTTATCCTTGACGTTGACCTGCGTCTCCATCTTGTAGAAGTACAAGATTTCCGCAGGAGTCGGCTCTGCGATCTCTTGCGCGATGCAGAACACTCGCAACCCCGGGAGTAGCCGGTACGCTTGCGGCAGGAGCTGGAACGGTGCGATTCCCACGTTCGTCAGGAACCACACGAAATAGTCGTGAAGCGGGAGCGTGGCTACACTGATATGGCCGGCACTCCAGGCCCCGAATCCCTCCACGGACGTGTGCGCCCGCTCTTCAATCCTGGCGATATGGTTGTGAAAAAGTCCAGGAGTGGATTCGATGCCCAGATGCTGCTCCAGGAGGTTCATCATCCGGTAGTTCCGGAACAGGTTGGGCACCACGTCCATTTTCCACCTGTTGCCCTTGGGTGTCCGGGACCCGAGAATGACTACAGGGGCCCTATTGATTTCTTCCTCAGAGTGGAGTGTGACGCCCGTTGTCATAATTGATGATTTGGGAACAAAGAAAGAAAGCCAAGCATTCAGTACCTAAACCCAAGAAAGTCGGTTAAGGTACGAGGGGTCTCCTAAGCACTGCTTGGAGCCCCTTCGGATCGGGTCTAGGAACATCAAGGTACCACGAGACCCTAATTGGGAACAAAAAAAAAAAGAGCTACTAAGGCTCCGCCATCTGTTCGGGAAGCATCCACACACGGAGCAACCCGAGCCAAGTGGCCTTCCTAACAACTCCTAAACGTAATCGGATTCTAGCAGCCTAAACATGCGGATTAAAAGAACAGCCTAAGTTCATATATTCATCAAGAAGGTCAGAAGGACTTACTGTGAGTTATTGGCCATAGAAGATGGCGGTTGTTCGACGGTAAGAATGGCAGAACTTCGTTCTTGAAATGGTGAAGCCGATTTAGCAATTCGTCGATAGGAATGGCACAAGGCGAGTTCTCAGGCAAACGGGCAGACACTGGGGCCGTAGGGAATAGGCGACGGTGCAGAGATAGCAGACGATGGTGGATGTCACCAGCGATGTCGGACATGCAAAGCTGGTCAATTCTTAAGATGGCTCGAGACTGTGAAAACGTCAAATGAGCATCTGCGGGGTATTTATAAAGGCCCAAATCATGGCCCCTGATCCAATGGACAAGTGTCTCCCCATCGAACAGTCCAGAATCGTGCAGGGGTATTTATGAGCCCTCTCAGGCTGGATCCTCGCCATCTCAGATCTAACGACCCAGGAAGGGCGGATGCTAAAGGTCGCCCCATCCTACGGTCCACCTTAACCCAAAAGTAATAATGATGGACCCCCGTGCGGATGGGACGCTTTGTGATCTGTGCTGACACCCTAGCCTAGGCCTAGCGACCCTTGGGATGGCTAGGCGACCCTTCATGGTCGAGACCCATCCAAATAGCAGTGACCTGGTGACACGTGTACCCCTGTCACGAAACGGGACAAAGGTAAACGTACCCAGACACTGGTAAATGGTCCGGGCCCATCATGTGGCCGGTGTCACTGCCCTCTGTCACGGACCCACGATCCCAGACAGGAACTGGGAAGGCAATCGTGGATCGTCCGGGAGTGAGGCAAGCCTCCACCTGGTGGCCCCAGGCGAAGGCTTGGGGGTAAATGTTATCCCCATTTCCTGCCGTGGGCCCGGAACGGTGGTCTAGGTCCATGGTCTAGGCACTCGAAGGTGGGCATGGGCCAAGCCCGCGTGGTACCGGAATAACTAAGGGGCCCGACCCTAGTGCGATTTCTGGGCCCAGACGGTGTCCGGTATGGTGATCCAGGATAGTTGTCCGGGAGTCGCACAGAGCTCGGAATCCCATTGAAGTATATGTAAAACGGTCCTGGAGCCTAGTAACCGGTCCGGGCCCGTGGTAAACAAAGGGGGACAAAGGTAAACGAACCCGGATCAGGTCCTCCCTGTTTGCAGGGAAAAGCATCCGTGACCCTGAAGCCGCCCCACGACGCGTGGGGGTTGTCCCCACTTTTCACCTGCGGAAAAGTCCACCTCGGGATTGCACGTCGTTGTTTTAGATTTGCACTGCCAAGTACTCTGACTGATCTTGTCCCCTGAGTCTGCCTCGTAGCTTGAAGTGCCCAGACCAAAAGCACCGCTTTGTCGGGCGAAATATAGCTCTTGGGCCACCTTATTGGGCCTAAATTAGTCCTTAATTTATGTATGTTTTATCTTTTATATTGGGATTCCACCAGAGAAGCCAAGAGTATCCATATCTCTGATGGGCCCGGCCCAGACCCAGTGTTCCCATGAGTCTATAAATACAGGCAATAGAACACTGGAAAAAGGACCTCTCTTCAACTAATATACAGTTACTCTGCCAAAACATAGAGATAAACACCATTGTAAAAGAATTTCCAAGCTCTAATACAACTGACTCGTGGACTAAGGCTCATTAACGCCCCAACCATGTAAAAAATCTTGTGTTAATCTTCTATATTTCATATCTTTAGTCTTAGCTAATATTCACTAGCGCGGTTTCCGAAAATCTCGGTAAATAGCATGTTCTAGCAATATCAATGCTAATAAGAAAGTTCTTGCTCATCTTACAGCAGTCAAGGGCTAGCCCTATCAATGTATCTCATGCATGCATGTGAAGCATTTATATTCAATTTAAACAGCTAACACATAACCACATAAATAGCTACCAAACTATGAGTTGACCTTGTCTTCAGTGACGAGTGTACATGCCCAAGCAGTCTACAGGAATCCTAAACCTTGGCACGCTTTGACACCAAGTTGTAACGCCCTGGGTAGCCAGGACCATCACATTGTGTGTTTTAAATAGTGCTTAACTCACTAAATGAGTCATTAGGCCATAAACGTGCATCTAAGTGTTATTAATGGGCCAGGGATAAAATCACAGTTAAAAGGAATGTATATATTTTATTAAAAATATTAAGCCATACATGGGATCCCATAAAAGTGCTTAAACAGTTATTTACAAACCAAAATGGTAATTACAATTCAAAAGTTACAATCGATCTAAGCGGCAAAAATAGGGTCAAACCCTAGTTCCCTTGAAAAACAGCTTGGTCATAGTGGTCAAGCTGCCGCATATGTACACATCGCCACCTAAGCTGTCCACTCAAGGTTGGGTAAGCTTTTCTTTCCTTTTACCAGCACCACATAGCATCCGTGAGCCGAGGCTCAACAAGAAAACTTATTACTGCATGTATACAAGTATTAATAAATGATCATGGGTTCCCGTGCCCTGATTCGATGACTGTTAAGTCATCCTGGGGTCCTATGCTCTGAATAGATGATTATTAAGTCATTCTGAGGTCCTGTGCCCTAAGCCATATGACCATCAAGTCACCTGGGCCTTTTAGCCCTGACTCTAAGTAACTAGTCATAGACTAGCAAAGCACTTTAGTTTTCTTCGACCATTATATCGGACGAACATATAATGCTCTTATTGATTAAATCTAATCATATCGACCAACATTCAATGCACTATTTTCGCTCTTGACTCATAAGTCAATTCCATACGACCAACGCTCAATATTGTTTCTGATCCTGATTGATAAGTCAGAGCTTCACGACCAACACTTAGCACTATTGTCGTTTCTGACTAATAAGTCAGTGTGTTGCTCAGATAAACAATGCAACCAAGCATTCATAATGCAACATATATGCATATATAGAGCACTCAACATGCTTCATCAATAATCATGTATATCACATAATGGGTGCAGTTTTCTTACCTCAGGCTCTAGCGTATAATTAGTTAAGAACGACCCTTGAGAACGATCTTTAACTTGGGCCCTTAGCAGTCACCTAATCATAACCAAATATGAAATCCCATCAATAAAATGAGTAATTAAAGATTCCCAAACCAAGTCCTAGCCCCCAGGACCACGAATCATACCAAAACGAGCAGTAGATTCGATCCCGAGCATTAAGGTTTGAAAACTTGCTCCAAAAACAAAACTTTGCTCAAAAAGAACAGGCGGGCTGCGACCTACCCTCAAGGGCCGCGACGCGACTCCCAGACAAACAACCCCCTGTTTGGGTGTCACAGACGTGTCGTGAATTTCCCTTGAGGGTCGCAGCACGCCTAATAGATAGAGCCCACTCAAGGCTCTGGGGTTCGCTCAGGTCACGGCGCCCAAGAACTCAGACGCGACTTGACCCCACAAACCCAGCTCCCCTGCATTTTTTTCAATCCAAACTCAGCCAAAAATACAACCAAACAACCCAAATATCAACACCAAACTTCAAAACCACATAACCACCAATCTAGCAATAAAACCCAAGCATCATAACACCTAAAACACCTTCAAATACCTAATTCACAATCTAAAACACTCAAGCTTATAAGTTCAGGCTTAGAATCATTACCTCAATCACTGAATTATCCCTAAGCTTTACTCAATCAAGAACCTAGCCCAAATTGCTTCAATTCTCCTAAACGTCAAGCTTAAAATTCAAACCGACAGAGAGAAAGTAGGATCGAGAAAGAAGAGAGAGAGAAAGCCCCTGTTTTTCCTTGGTTCATTCTACAGCCAATCTTCCCTTGGTTAAACCTAATCCCTCAAAGCCACCCAAAGGCAATCTTGTCATTTCCACCTACCCCGTTAATCATAATTAACATCCTCAAATTCTTTTTACTCCCAATATCCTCTAATAATTATCAAATCATATCCCATTACCTGCTCATTCCCGGTAATTTACTAAGCACCACATTACCCCTAGGCTCACCCTAAGCCCGGTAATTAATCATGTTATGACAAAACTGCTAACTTGCTTTCTAGGATCATCTCATGCCGAATAGCTCAAACATAATCACATAATAATGTGATCTCACCCATATATCACATACATGCACATAAATATACAAATACGCCCTTAACGGGCCAATATTGTAAAAATGCCCTTCTTATAAGAAACAACACACGTATATGCAAACATAGTCATATAATAATACAACGCACATAAGCATGCATATAATCACATAATAAAACATTAAATCAATTATGGCCCTCCTGGCCCCCTAATCTAGGCACTAATCCATATTAGGGAATTTGGGACGTTACACGACCTAAGTCAAGAAACCCATCAAAAATTTGAGTACCGTTTTGATTCCACCATAACACTTGCACTGTCATAAGCATCCCTACTGTCATCTCCATCGGAAACAATATCTGCATTCCAATTTTTCTTGTGATTGTATTCCTTCAAGAACAGACAATCTTTCTTGAGATGAAATGATTTGTTACAGATAAAGCCTCTTCGTTTGAACTTTTGTAACGCTCTACTACCTTAGAGTCGTTACCATGTGATTTATAAATGTGTCATTAGCTCACTAATTGAGGTTTTATATTGAAAGTGTTATAAAATCTAAATAAAAACTCATTTTTCGAGCGTTAATTATAAAAGGTTTAGACATTCATTAAAGTTATACATCGGGATCCCATAATATTGTTTCAAAAATGTATTACAATTCAAAATCTAAGACACAGTAGACCTAAGCGACAAAAACAACCATTTACAGTGTATTCCTTAAAACGACCCTGGTTGTGGCAGCCAGGTAGGCTGAACATGTACACGCCACTCCACGCTCTCCAACTCATGGTTGGTCGACCTTTTCCCTTGCCCTTACCTGCACCGTAGAGCACCAGTGAGCCGAGTTCCAACAAGAAAACTCAACACATAGCATATCACAATCTAAACCAGTAATAAACAACTTAAACAAATAGCAGATTGAACATATAACAGCCTATGCCGACCAGGTGCCTTACCAGGCATTGATTTCACGGTCTTCACCGAGTTGGTGATTACAGCACCCTTAGAGGGTCTCGCCCTAGAGGCCTACATTCAGGATGCTTAATTTCGATCCTGATCTTTTTCGTCCCTGGCCTTCGTCGTTCTCGGCCTTTGCCGTTCCCAGCCTTCGCCATTCCCGACCTTAGTCGTTCATTCACAATCATACAAACATGGCATATAAAGTCATAAACATTCACATAAAGCATTAAACACAAATAATTGGGCCATGCTCTGCTCTACTAGAACAAACAATTTTCTTACCTGTGTCCTGAGCAAGCTGATTAATGCGATCTCGAGCATGATCCCCTAAACTCGAGCCTTAATGTAAAACCTAGTCACAACGCATCAATAATAATAATCCATCAAGCCCTAAATCAATTAAGACCTTACGAATAATATTCTAACCTGCGAGACGTCGAATTTGACTAAACCGGGTAGTAGAACCATTCCCGAGCCCTTAAATTTGGGTTCCCAAGCTTAAAACCCTATATTTGGTCATTTTGCCTAATTTGAGCCGCGACTTGCGCTACAAATCAGAGAGTCTTGGGGCTCTCTTTTAGGGGACATGGGTCGCGGCGCTCCTGGCTTGCACCGCGGGGCCTAGGCAAAACCAAAGGTTTCCCAAGCCTCTTCGCACACACGGGCCGCGACGCTTGAAGAACAGGGTCGCAGCTCGAGCCCAGAAATCCTCATGCATTTTTATGAGCTGAACTTTCCAGAATCCACCCAAATCAAAGCTTAGATGCAGAATTCAGTTTATAGTTCATATCCAAGCAACTTAACTAGTCTAAACATCCCAAAAAAAAACCCATAGCCCTACCAATAACCAAAATAAGACTTAAGGTTTGAAACTAAACAATGCTTAAATCACAGCAATAAAATTCCATAGAAATTAGAATAAATCATTACCTTTACTGATAATCCAACCCTGAGCTAAACCCAATTACTTCTAGCTTCAATCCCCTTTGAATTCCAAGCCTCCTCTCTTGAATTTCAACAACAAAACTTCCTTAGCCCTTTGAGAGAGAGAAAGTATCGAGAGAGAGAGAGAGAGAGAGATAGATGAGCTTGAGAGAGTCTGTTTTCTTTCTGATTATTTCTAGCATCTCACTCAAGTCTATCCTCTAAAAAATGACCATAACACCCCTAAGTAAAACCTTAGTCCTTTAGTGCCCTCAAAGGCAATCCTGTCATTTTCCACAACCCACTAATTCCTCGAATAGTCCTATCAATCCCCATTAAATCTCAACATACCCAAATAATCGATAAATCACTACCTGTTACCCGGTAACCCTGAACACGTGCTACATTCCCAAAAAACCCCTAGCCTTACCCCGAGCCGGGTATTCGACCCCGTTGTGACTATTCCGTTAATCTGCTCCCAAGAACTGTCTCGGGTCATACATCACAAATATATCTCCACAATCTTGTGGTCTCAAGAACAACACACATATAAATTATATTTATGCCTTCAATGGGCCAAAATTACAAATACGCCCCTATTAACCAAAATGGGCCCACATGCATATTTAATTCACCTAACCATGCATTTCTAATCATATAATCATTTAATCCAAGTAATAACATAATTAAATCAATTATTTCCCTCCTGACACGCTAATCAAGGCACTAAGCCTTATTAACAAATTTGGGACGCTACAACTATCCCCTCCTTACAAAAAATTTGTCCTCGAAATTTACCTGAATAACTCGAGATATCGTTCCCTCATATCAGTCTCAAACTTCCAAGTTGCCTCTTTCACTTAGTTGATCCAAATGAATGAAAACATGACTGAATTGGTCATAGTTACTCTTCGGAACCACAACACTTTTACTAAGGCAATGGTCTTGTTCTGCAAGACTTTATCTTTTTGGTCTAGGATCTAAACCGACTTCTCCTCATAAGAAAAATCTTGATCTAGCTCCAAGTTTTCATAACTCAGCACATGCGTAGAATCTCATACGTACTTCCGGAGCATGGACACATGAAATACGTTTTGAACCCCAAATAAAGCTGGAAGCATAACCAATCTGTAAGATACCTCTCCAACTAGTTCCAGAATTTCAAAGGGGCAAACAAATCTAGGGCTTAACTTGCCTTTCACTCCAAATCGCTTTACAAAGAGAAACACATGATCACTGACTTGAAACTCTACACTCCTACGTCTCAAGTCTTAGAAACTCTTTTGTCGACTCTGGGAGGCGAGCATCCGAGCTCTAATATTTTCAATCGCCTCGTTGGTCCTTTGAACAACCTCAGGACCTAAGTATTTTCTCTCACCCGTATCATCCCAATGTATGGGCGATCTGCCCTTCCTCCCATACAACAATTCATACAAAGCCACTTCGATAGTCGTCTGATAGTTGTTATTATATGAAAACTCAATCAAAGGGAGATACTTACTCCAAAATCCCCCAAAATCCAGACACATGCCCGCAACATATCCTCCAGTATCTGGATCTTCCTCTCAGACTGTCCATTTTTCTGAGGATGATAGGTGGTACTAAACTGCAACTGCGTGCCTATAGCCTTCTACAGGCTCTCCCAAAACTTAGAGGTGAAAGTGGGGTCCCTGTCGAACACTATCGATCGGAGCCCGATGAAGTCGTGCAATTTCCTTCACATACAACTCAGCATACTGCTCCACCGTATGAGTTGTTCTAACAAGCAAAAAGTGGGCTGATTTGGTGTACCTATCCACAATCACCCACACAGAATCATACCATCCTACTGTCTTTTGTAATCCAACCACAAAGTCCATGGTGATATCCTCCCACTTCCACTCCGGAATCCCTAAATGTTTCAGCAACCCTGCTGGCCTTTGATGTTTAGTCTTCACCTGCTAATAGGTTAATCGCTTGGTCACATAATCCACTACGTCTCTCTTCATCTCGGGCCACCAATACAAGCCTTCGTACATCTTCGTCGTACCCGGATGTAAGGAGTAATGAGTAAGATGAGACTCATCTAGAATCTGTCACCTGATACCAAAATCCATCGGAATGAAAATCCGACCTTTGTACCTTAGTAAAACTACTTCTGAAATAGAAAATTCCCTAGGCACTCCGGCTAAGACATCCTCCATGTGTTTCCTCAACTGGGGATCCTCCCTCTATGCTTCCTTAATCCTTTCAATCATGGACTGAAGTGTGATATTGGATAGCTAACAACTAACAATTTGATTCCCGGTCTAGCCATTTCTTCAGCTAACTTTTCTCATATCTGCCTCGATCTGAATAACTGCCCTGGGCCCTTCTGACTCAAAGCATCGACTGCCACATTGGCCTTCCCTGGATGGTATAAAATGTCACAATCGTAGTCCTTCACCAACTCCACCCAATGCCTTTGGCACATATTCAGATCCTTTTGAGTAAAGAAATACTTTAAACTTTTATGATCGGTGTATATTTCGCACTTCTCTCCATACAGATAATGTCTCCTTACCTTCAGTGCAAATACTACCGCTGCCAGTTCCAGATCATGAGTGGGACACCTCTGCTCATACTCCTTCAGATGTCTCGACGCGTAGGCTATCACCTTTCCAACTTGCACCAATACGCACCCCAAACCTTTCCTCGAAGCATCGCAGTAGTCTACAAACTTCTCATTGTTTGATGGAAGACTCAATACTGGGGCGGTGATCAGTCACCGCTTCAACTCCTTGAAACTGTTTTCACATCTATCTGTCTAGACATACTTGGTCTTCTTACACATTAGTTTAGTCAACGGTGTAGCTATTCTGGAGAATCCCTCAATGAACCGCTGATAGTACCCTACTAATCCCAAGATGCTCCTCACCTCTGGTACACTGCTCAGCCTAGGCCAATCTCTCATTGCCTCAATCTTGCTTGGGTCCACTAGAATCCCCTCCTTACTCACAATGTGGCCCAAAAATGTTACTTGGGGTAAGCAAAACTCACATTTGCTGAACTTAGCATATTGCTTATGCTCTCTCAACCGTTGTAGTACCAAACGAAGATGTTGCTCATGCTCTGTCTCTGACTGAGAATACACTAGTATATCATCGATGAATACGATCACAAACTTATCCAAATAATTCATGAAGACCATACTCATCAAGTCCATAAAGGCTGTTGGGGCATTAATTAATCCAAAGGACATGACCAGGAATTCATAATGTACATACCTCATTCGGAACGCGGTCTTAGTTATGTCCTTAATCTTCAAATGATGGTAGCCAGACCGAAGGTCGATCTTAGAGAACACAGTCTTCCCCTGTAGTTGGTCAAACAAATCATCGATCATGGGCAGTGGATACTTATTCTTAATGGTTAACTTATTCAGCTCTCTGTAGTCGATGCACATCCTTAGGGGTCCATCCTTCTTTTTAACGAACAACACTGGAGGACCCTATGGTAAAAAACTGGGTCTGATGAATCCTAGATCCAATAACTCCTACAACTAAATCTTCAGTTCCTTCAACTCTACTGGAGTCATTATATAAGGTGTCCTGCATACTGGCTCCGCCTCTGGCGCCAACTCTATGACGAACTCAATCTCTCAGAGTGGTGGAAACTCTGGCAGGTCTGCTGAAAATTCATCAGGAAACTCACACACTATTCTGGTCTCATTCGGTTCAACGAAAAAAATCCTAGAGGTATCCATTGTGTTTACTAGGAATCCTATGCAACCTTCTTGCATTAGGTCTCTAGCCTTCAATGCAGAGATCATAGGTACTCGCGGCCCACTCACTGTCCCCATAAACACAAAGGGTTCCTCCGCTTCTGGGTCAAAGGTCACCATTCTTCGCTTGCAATCTATCATCGCCCTATACTTTGATAACCAGTCCATCCCCATAATCATATCAAAGTCATCCATCGCTAGCTGAATCAGATTCACAGAAAACTCCCTACTGTCTATCTTTACTGGTAATTCTCTAACCCATCTCCTAGAGACTACTAGTTTCGCTGTTGGAAACAAAGTCATGGATCCCTAGCATACATATCATAAGGTCTACTCAACCGATCTATCAATCTAGCAGATACAAATGAATGAGTAGCTCATAAATCAATCAATGCAGTAAGTGAAGAGCTGACACTAGAAATCTGACCTGTCATGACTGAAGGACTAGCCTCAGCCTCGGTCTGGGTCAAGGTGAACACTCTAGCTGGAGTGAGGCTATCACTCTTCTTCGGTTCTTCCTTTGGGCTTGTGGGCAGTCCTTCATCAGATGACTGATGCTCCCACAGATGAAGCATGCTCTAACTCTGCACTCTTCCAGATGTCGTCGCCTACACCGTGGACACTCTGGGAAGCTTCTCCAGTTCTCTCCCCACCCTGATGGCCATTAAAAGCACCCCGTGCCCTCCTATCTGAACCAGGAAGGACAAAAGAATTTGGGGCCTATCTCTTCTGCTCACTGGGCCAATACCTCAGCTAGAACACATGAAATGAGGCACCGTCCTCCGAGCATCGTGCCTTGTGGCGCCCTCTCTCCACATCTGATCTTCAGCCCCCTTAGCTGTGAGGGCCTTCTCCACTACCTGGGCATAAGTGGTAGTCGTTAGATCTAATGTTATCTTGACATCACAGGCTATCATGACGTTGAATCCCAGTACAAATCGATCCCTTCGTGCAATATTAGTAGGCATGAAGTCTGACGCGAACTTCTCCAACTGGTCATACTTCAGTGCAAATTCTGTAATAGTCATTCAGTTCTGAGTCAGATTAATAAACTCGTCCACCTTTGCATCTCGGACTGCAACACTATAGTATTTCTCGTTGAAGACATCTCTAAATTCTCCCCATGTCATAACCGTCACATCTCTCCTCTGAGATACAACTTTCCACCAGATGAAGGCGTCTTCTCTCAACATATAACTGGCACAGGCCACCCTCTCGTTGCCTTCCACCCTCGTAAAATCCAGAATAGAAGAATTCATATTCATCCATTTCTCTACCCGCAGTGGGTCTGGACTGCCCTCAAAGGTGGGAGGGTGTTGCTTCTTAAACATTTCCTATAAAGGCTTCCACATGTTCTCCATCACAGGCTAGGTTGGCACTGGTGCTACAGCCTGTGGAATATGTAACCCAATACCTCGAGGAGGGGCCCGTTGCCTTAGTTCTCCAAGCTCATCTTCCATTCGTTGAAGTCTCGCTTCCATTTCGGCATACAGCTGTTGCCAATTCTGTGGGGCAGGTGCAGGGTCCTGACCCTGGTTATCATCTTCGGCCATATTGTCGTGGAGTCTAATCGATCCTTGAGGCATAACTTCAATATGCCTGCAATCAATTACGTCGTATAGCAGGCATGATAACAACATCCAAAAACCACCTCCCAGTCCCATCAATCAAATACAGGCAGCAAATTAACACAATATACGCATAACATAAGCACATAGCAATCAAAGGGATCGTGCCTTGGCATCATATATATATAGACATATTCATCATGCTCTATCTATGCTAATCAGGAAAACAAGGCAACTCAGACAAGCAATTAAACACATAATTTGCTTAATATCGACCAACCCTGAGTCGAGCTTGTCTCTGGCAACGAGCCAACATGTTCGGTCGATCTCTAGGAACCATAAACCTTGGCACACTCGGATACCAAGTTGTAATGTCCTACTACCTTAGAGTCGTTAACATATGATTTATAAATGTGCCATTAGCTCTAATCGAGGTTTTCGGTTGAAAGTGTGATTGAATCTAAATAAAGACTCATTTGACGAATGTTAATTATAAAAGGTTTGGACATTCATTAAAGTTATAAAACTTATGCATTGGGATCCCAAAATACTGTTTCAAAAATGTATTACAATTCAAAAGTTAAGATATTGTCATCCTAAGTGACCAAACCAACCATTTACAATATATTCCTTAAAACAACCCCGGCCGTGGTAGCCAGGTATGCCGAACATGGTTGGTCAACCTTTCCCTTGCCTTGCACCATAGAGCACCCAAGTGTCGAGGCCCACCAAGAAAACTCAACACATAGCATATCACAATCTAATCCAATAATAAACAGCTTAAACAGAAAGCAACTTAAACATATAACGACCTATGCCGACACAGGTGCTTTATAGGGCACTGAGTTCACGTTCTTCACCGAGCGGGTGAGTACTGCACCCTTAGAGGGTCCTGCCCTAGCGACCTGCATTCATTATGCTTAAGCCCCAAATCAATCAAGACCTTCAGAATAATATTCTAGCATCCGGGACTTCGAATTCTACTCAACCGGGTAGTAGAATCATTCCTGAGCCTTTAAATTTGGGTTCTCGAGCTTAAAACCCTATTTTTGTTCACTTTGCCTAATTTAAGCTCGGCCCGCACTACAAGTCAGAGAGCCTTGGGGCTCTCTTCTAGGGGACACGAATCGCGGCGAGCCCTGCTTGCGTCGCGGTGCCTGGGCAAAACCAAAGGCTTCCCAAGCCTCTTCGCACACACGAGCCGCAGTGCCTGAAGAACAGGGTCAAGGCTCGAGCCCAGAAATTCTCATGAATTTTTATGAGCTGAACTTTCTAGAATCCACCCAAATCAAAGCTTAGATGTAGAATTTAGTTTACAGTTCATATCCAAGCAACTTAACTGGTCTAAACATCCCAAAAACTAACCCTTAGCCCCACCAATAACCAAAATCAAACTTAAGGTTTGAAACCAAACAAAGCTTAAATCACAGCAGTAAAATTCAACAGACATTATACTGAATCCTTACCTTTACTGATGATCAAACCCTGAGATAAACCCAATTACTTCTAGCTTCAATCCCCTTTGAATTCCAAGCCTTCTCACTTGAATTTCAACAACAAAACTTCCTTAGCCCTTTGAGAGAGAGAAAGTGTCGAGAGAGAGAGAGAGAGAGATAAGCTTTAGAGGGTGTGTTTTCTTTCTGATTAGTTCTAGTATCTCACTCAAATCTATCCTCTAAAAAATGACCAAAACACCCCTTAGTCCTTTAATGCCTTCAAAGGAAATCTTGTCATTTGCCACATCCTGCTAATTCATCGAATAGTCTTATAAATCCCAACATACCCAAATAATCACTACCCGTTACCCGATAACCCCGAACATGTGCTATATTCCCAAAAAACCCCTAGCCTCACCCCGAGCCGGGTATTCGACCCCGTTATGACTATTTCGCTAAAATTATATCTCCACAATCTCACACATCACAAATATATCTCCACAATCTTGTGGTCTCAAGCACAACACACATATAATTTATATTTATGCCATCAATGGGCCAAAATTACAAATACACCCTTATTAACCAAAATGGGCCCACATGCATATTTAATTCACCTAACCATGCATTTCTAATCACATAATCAATTAATTCACGTTATAATTAAATCAATTATTGCCCTCCTAACATGCTAGTTAAGGCATTAAGTCTTATTAGCAAATTTAGGACGCTATAATTTTGGCACAATTTTACCATACACGAATTAACTTACAAATGGCATTCTGACCACTTCTATTTATAGGTTGGCCAAATGATGTTTTAGCTACTCAAAGCAAGTCCATCAATCATTAGTGATTACAATTCATATCTCTAGATTTAGGAGAGTCACTCCAATAATTAATTGACTCAAACAATACTTAATCTCCATTAATAATTCATCGACTTCTGTATTTCACCTGAAAGTAGTGTCGGATGCATTCTAGAACCAGACTCGATATCCAACAATGATAGGTGATGATCCCAAGCTCATAGATTAATCAGGGAATCCTCGAGCACTCCCATAATATTTGCATAAATATTTGCTAGGGACCAATTTTGTCAAGTAGAGCTCAACTGTAACATCTCTTCAACAACTTGGTCGGGGGGTACTGCTAAAGGTCCGAGAACTCACATGACCCGAGCTGGTCCCTTCTAATAGGTCTCAAAAAGTATTGTTTCCTTAGTAGGAGTTTATTGGAGTATGTTGTCTCACATAGTCTAAGTGTAAGGATATTGAGCATTTAATAAGAACATGGGTAACTCAACTAATCATCAATTGGTTTTTAGATGGAGCCGCATGATTGTCATACTTAGCAAATAATAATACAAATATATAGATTTTTAGATGTAAATATGCAACAACATAATTATACATTGCAAAGTTTTATGCATTTGCCTTTATAAGAGCTAGCAACAATTTGCTTGTTTCCTTTTCATTTCGAGCATATTGAGCTTTTTCGTGAATATTTTTTATTTACATATAATTCATTTAGTTGATTTATTCCATGGACATCAAATTTTTGCAACTTTGTCATGTCAACTTGTCCTGATTTCCACTTGACCTCTTTAATTTATTATGGATGAACAAGGACCATATATAATAAGTACGTACGTACCTCTCCTACAATTTCTCTTATCATCAAGTTATGTTACATTTCTCCAATCCGGTACTTTTTTCTTTCTTCTTGCTGAGCTCAATTGGCTTGACAGAATACAAAGTTACAATCCAATTTATAGGTCAAAGAATGTTCCATAGGGGATAGTATTTGACTTACACAATAGAAACAAATAAAAAATAAAAATAATATATTTATATATATAGGCCTATATATATGTATATAAATATACATATACATTCTTTACTACATTGAGTGACCCTGCAGGCCTTTAGGAGACCACCACACACCCACTTATATACAAAAGCATATATAGGAGGGATCCTATCAAAACCCACTTTGATCTTACACCTTTGACCTCCACCAATTAGGGCAACCATATCATCATGACTAGGCCAGAATTCTTCTTTTAGTGGGTATGATCAGATTGTGCTCTCTTTCTCTCCCTCATGACCATCCTATTTGGGTCCCAACATTTTTGTTTTCAATTGATGGGTTGTCTTCCTACACTTCCTAGACTCGCATTATTATGAGTCACAAAAATTGTTATTACACAATCAACCTTTCTAGGGTTTTTACTTTTACTTTAATTTTTCATAGTAGTGTTACAACTTTTAAATTAATTAACAATTAAATGTATATATATTTCACCACTGGGTTATCAATGATATGGACAGATACTAACAAAGCTGTAAATGGGATTTTTTTTTTTTTAAGAAGGGACAATGTCCCACTCATTAATTAACCCTTTTTTTTCATTTTTAATTTTCCCAAATAGCCCTTTAAAAGGATTCCCATGCAAAATTATGTCAACTAATTAATGCATAGGATGGAAGGGCTTTCAAGGGATGTCAAGAAAAGAAATATGTGTTTTTTTTTTCAATTAAAAAACTACTATATATATATATACACTTTTAAAGAGATTTTGCCTGAGCATCATGTGATGGAAAATCTTTATTTATTTATTCATATATTATTTAATTTGATTTTTTTTTTAATGGAAAAGGCTGTCTCCAAACATATCTTAGAAATATCCTTTGCTTTTGCACCAATGAATTCAGTTACGTTTTGTTCTAGAGTCTCTACGATAACCACATTTTATAATTCAAAGGTGAGCTAAGAACTTATGCTTTTCTTTTTTAATCAACTTTCCAAATTATTAAAGTAGTGAACACAATACAAGTGTTTTTAATAATAATAAAAATAATAATTTAAAATATATAAAGAAAATATGTATCTAAATTAATGAGTTAAATATGTATCTTTTTTGACAAAACAGTAAATATATATTATTTAAAAAAAAGAGAAATAAAAAGAAAATTGGTATGAGTTAAAATTATTGTACTTGCACTATTATTTTTATTAAAAATGACTGTTTTTACTACTTTGTTGTTTATTCCATTACTTGTTTTTATTTAGTTAATATTAAAATACCCCAAGTATTTGATAAATAAGTATTAATTATTCTTTAAACATAATTTTGGTCAAACTAAAATTTTATTAACACCATAACAGTAACACTATTTGGTAAAACAAGTCATAATTAAAAATCATTTAAGTAAATACTAAATAAAAAGCATTTTCTTATTAATTAAAATTTGAAAAATGTAAAAATATTAGAGTAATAAAGTAGTATTTTTTTTTCTTTCTAATTTGTTTCCATATATATTAGAGAGTAGAGAAGTCTTTGACCCTTTCCAATTAATGGAAAAAATATGTGTCATTACTATACATACGTCTTTAAAAAAAATATAAATAGAAACCTATCTTCTCATTTTAAAACAACGTTGAATCTAGTGACCTATAAAGGAATAAGCTAGACATTTCAATTAAATTAAAATGATCAGTTATGTTTTGTAATGTTCAAATTATTCCCTGCATTATCATTTTTTAAAAATAAATTCTATATTTTAAAGAAACCAAAAAATTATATATATAATCCCAATTAACTTAAAATTTAATTAACAAATAATTTCTACATTCTTTATCCAAATTTTTATTGAGAATTGATTTTTTTTTTTAAATATCAAAACCCTCTTGCGAATAAGACCAAAACATATAAAAATTTGAAGTTTTATTTTTTCTTTCTTTCAAAATATCAACATTGTTAGAGTAAAGTAGACTTTGAAAAGAGGTACAAATTTGAAGAGGAAAAAACAAGGAAATATATATATTAGTATGAAAAGAAAAAGAAAACTCTTGAAAATATAGCAAAGTTATGATAAATTGATTTCATTGTGTCTTTAATGGAAAATAAGATAATGAGGTGTTAGAAATTCTCAACCTCTTGATTACATACCTTTCCACGTTCATTGCACCAATTCTCAAAGATGGTCACATTTTTCTTAGGAGCGTATCTCGACTATTAGCTAGTGGTCACTCATGATCTATGCATTTTTCAATCTATAGAATCTTAATTGTACGAAATCGTTTTTTAAGCTTTTATAGACTAATCTTGATGATGTAGTTAACTGGTAAATTATTCCTTCTAGGCTTAGTTAGCCGTATCATTTCTACTGGTCAAGTCCTTAACCACATCTTTTCAATTGGTCAAAGAAGGTTAAATCGGTTACAAGACTTTTACCTAAATAGGTACTATGAGAGTCATTTTATATTACAAAGAATCAATTTGTAAACTTTAGAGAGAGAGTAAATTTGGAATTTGGATTTTATCATTTAAAGGGGGCACTACTACAAAAACATCATTTTAAGACACTATTTTAGAGCACTCACCTAGATGCGAGCCCTAAAAACAGCTCATGGATTTTTTAGGACTCGCATTGCGAGTCGTTAAATAATTTTTTTAGGGCTCGTAGAGCGAAACCTAAAAACTATGTGTGTCCTAAAAATTTGAATTTTTTTTTAACAAACAACTCCTGGACTTTTTAGGATACTCATTGCAAGTCTTTAAATAATTTTTTTAGGACATGCGGTGCAAGCCCTAAAAACTTATGTGTGTCCTAAAATTTTGAATTTTAAAAAATCACAAATTCCCTCCAATCCCTCAAATCACCCAATAATATAAATAAAACACAAAAATCACTCAAATAATCACTCTCTCTCCTCGGTTATCTCTCTCTCCCGAAGCCCCCCCCCCCCCCCCCTCTCTAGCTCGTCTCTGCCAAAGCCAAACGGTCGCCTTGCTGTCGCCGCCGAACGCCACGCGCCGCCCCAATTGACGTGCCACCCCCTAAAACCTCCAACTCCCGAAGCTCAGCCCCTCACGCGCGGCCTAATACCCTCAAAATGCTTGTCGAAGTTTCTGCGATTTTGGGTTTTCCCAAACTTTTCGACCACTTTCCAGCCACCACGAGATGAACCACCCCCACCACCATATTCCTTGCATCTTGGGCTTCAAAACCCACTAAAAAATTAGACTCAATGGCCACCATGGAATGGTGGCGCCGCCACTTACTCCGGCCATTCGTTTAGGGCTCGAGTCAATTCTTGCGAGCCCTAAAAATATTCTTTTAGGACTCGCGAATCTCAGTTTTAAAGGCTCTTAAGTAGAGGACTTACACCCTGCGAGTCCTAAAAAAAAATTTATGGCTCTCAAAGCGAGCCCTAAAAAGTCTTTTTTGTAGTAGTGGAGAGAACATATTTTGTCATAAGTGAGAGAAAGCTTCAAGAAAGCTTGGTCGAGTTAAGAGTACAAGGGATTTTGTACTATCACTTATTGTGTGTTATTCTCAACTGTGAAGAATGAGGGTTGTACAAAGTTGTTTGAATATTGATCAATAAAGCTTGTGGTGGTGCTCAACTAGACGTCGGACAAATTGTCCGAACTAGTATATAAATCTTGGTGAATTCTTCCCTGTTTATTATTTCGCTATTATTAATTTCTGTTAGATGTTTCTTTCCTAATGTTTTGCTCGTATATATTGTGCTAATTGTTTGTAATTTTCAAAACTTAATAATTTTGGTTTCTAGTTATGTATTTTTCGTTGTGATTCTTTCTTAAATTTTTCAGGTGAATCTTGATTGTTGCAATTTATTATAAGTCAAGATTAACTTTTATAGGGATAACTATATTTGAAACTCTTTGTTAACAACAAAATAGAATTATATTCCTTTGTTTGATGAGTGGTTAAAAGGGATGGAGATATAATTCATTATTTTTAGAATATTATTTCAAACAAATTTCACATCGTTGTGGCCTTAAATCTTACTATATATATGTGTCATTTAGGTTTAGGTTAAGAGCCTAAATTATTCATTTCATTATTACTTGTTTCTTTTTCTTTTTTTCCTTTTTTCTCGCAAAGAAAAGGTGATAATACGAATGTAACACATAGAGCCTCTAATGTTGATCACATTAGATCATTCGTACCACGAAGAATCAATTTAACCCACAACTTTTAGCCTCTTATGGATGCCAGCTACTTTTATTGTCTTTTTGTGGGTTCGGTTTTGCTTTGGAATCAATCAATTTTTATCTCAAAATTAAATTATATTCGTTATAATAGGACTTCATTATTCATAGAAGCTTTTTAAAAATTGTATGAATTTTGAATATTTCAATAATTTTATTTTTCTAGTTGATTAATATATATACACACTATTTAGAAAGAAAAGAAAAAACAAATATAACTATATATATATATTATACTCGACTGACTTAATCAAATATATCACAGTTTATAGACAACATATAGTTGTCATTCAAAAGGTCTTTGTAATATTGCACATCTATGATATACACTTCAATATTTTGGCACAATTTTTTTGGTTTTCTGTATAAGAATGCTTAACAGTAATATATAAATAATTAAAGACTAAGAGTTTTCTACTTGTCTCCGCGGGAAGCAGAGGCTTTGGCTCTTTCTTTTAGTCTTCATTGGCTTCTCGATATGGGTTTCAATGTTTATGTGGTAGAAAGCACTTTAGATGCAATTACTTGCTGCTTTATCTCACCTTTTGGTTTCTTCACAATGATGTTTCAATGTTTATTAGGAACTTATCAGTTTAATCATATTGGAGTATGGTGTCCTACGGGTAACTCCACTAATTACCAATTGATTTTTAGATAGAATTCAATGATTCTTGTCATGATATAATAAGCCAATTCCCGCTAGGGATTCGTTCCACATTAATTCAAAGAGTGAGTCAACTTAAAAAAAACGCTTGAGCTCCGCATATAGTGCAATAAGACGCTTGAGATCCACATATGGTGCAAAAAGATATTTGAGATCCAAATAGTAAGCTAAGCCGCACGAGATCCGCATATATATGGCAAAAAAATACACTTGAGATCCAGAAAAATAAGCGAGCTGAAAAATGGTCACTTGTGATAAAATGATTCCAAGATTGGTGATCGAAAAATCGTCATCATCTTAGAGGATATTAGAGTATAGTGTCGCACGTGGAATAAATGTAAAAATATTGAGTCACTAATAAAAACATGCATAACTACACTAATCACCAATCGATTTTAGCTGGAGCCCTATAATTCTTGTCAAATTACATATGGTTGGAAGAGATTTTACCTTGTTTTATGAACTTTTGTACTTCATGATTTACATCAATGATAAACTTCATCTTTTCAAAAAAAAAAAAAAACTTTGGAGTTTGCTTTTGTGGTGGTTTATGGGTTGTCATGCTTTTTTCAACAAGCGTGTGTTGAGGTCTTTTGGTCGAAGGGAGGTTGGCCTTGTGGGCGATTATGAGGTCATTAATGTTGCTTATTGCGATGTGAGTGTTGCCCCTTTAATTGTTGTTGTTGTAGTTTAGTTATATATTTTTGTGTTAGGTATTTTTTTCTTCTTCTTTAATGTCTAATATTGATGTTCATTGCTCTCATTTTATGATGGTTTTAGCTTCTTTTTTTCATAGTTTTTAATCAGCATTTAGATTTGTTAAGGGTTTTTTTCCCTTGTTGGGTTGAGTTTGCTGATTCACCCAAATGATTTATCAATGAAAACCGTTTATCTCTATCTGTTTGTAAAGATTAAATTAGATTATCTTCTATACCTTTGTTAAAGGCCTAGTTTACTGGACATATATTTATATTATATCCAATTAATAAATGAAAAAAGTGTGAGAAAACATTCAAACTTTATAATATTTTGTCTAAATATTTTAAATGATATGATATATATATTCATTGGATGAACATAAATTAAGACATCAAAATTAAACAAAAAATCTTGCATGATTGGGATCCCCTAGGGCGACCGTCATAATCACCTACACTCCGAGTGCTTTATGTATTTCGAATTGTGGGTGTTTTTCTTGCTTCTAGCGAGCTAGGACATACGTGAAGAGATCTTAATATAATTGATTATGCTTTTAATATCATTATTATGGAAAACTTAATTTGATTATGGAACATAATTGGGTTGAAATTAATTTGAATTTAAGTAAATCAAATTTTTATTTATTTATTTCTTTGGTACTTGCTCTTGACTATAGGTCTAAGAATGTGCTTCACAGAATTCGATGGGTACTATCTTTTCTCTTCACAACAGTGTTTTTTTTTAATGACTACTAGTACTTCTGTTATTTTTTTTCCCTCTTATTTTTCAATAGAATTTTTTTTTTTTTTTATTAAAATTGGTTGACGAATAGGATATGAAAGAATGTCAAGTGTCAACCTTGTTTGAGATGCGGTTTTTCTCATACGATGTTGCTTCCTTAAGCTGAGTCTTATTTGCATTGAAGAGATATTAATTTTAAGAGATATTTTTACTTATTTATAATAAGAAAAATATTATTTTATTTGTGTATAAACATTTTTTTTTTTAATATCAGACAATACATAGACAAAATCTACATGCATATATCTATATTTACCACTATGAGAAATTGAGCCAATAATAATAGCATTGGATTCCAAACAAATGGATCCTTTTTGTACTTAAAAAAGTTTTTCTTAGCCAATCTAATGGTTTATTTTTTCAATAACTCAACGCTGGAGTAAAAATTTAACTATGATTGATTTGGACATGGACATGTAAGGCTAAGAGAAAAAGATGCTAAATTAACACTATCAAGTAGTGCACCAAATAAAAATATTTATCAATTTCCTAGTAGAAAATATTTTTAAAATATTTAACTACCAATTTTAAAATATATTCCTACCAATTACAATACCATCAAAATCATATTACTAATTAATCATTCTGTTAATTACTTGATCAAAACATTTGCTACCATTTTGTGGTACTAAATATAATATGTATTGCTACAAAAAATGAGTAGCAAATAAAGAACACTTTCTGCTAAATTTTTCGGTAGCAAAATACTTTTAGCGACGGGATATTAACTACAAAGTAGCTACCAAAACATTTTAGTAGCAAAAATTGTATTAGCTATCAAAAAGATATTATTTGCTAATATATTAGTAACTAAAAGACTTATTTTTTGTAGTGGCTATACTAAAAACATTATTATCATATACATATACATATAATGAGTTCAGTTAATATCATTATTTTACTTTTGACTTATTCAAAGTATATAATTAGATAATTGCTAACGGTACCAGTGGTGCTAATACTATAAGATAGTGTCATATAACAATTCAATATTTGGTCTTCAAATTTTAATTTAATATATATGTGTTGTTTGACACTTTAAAGTATCAAATAATAACACTTATTCTATAATTATAAGATTCATATTTTGTCAGGGAAAAAACCTATTTTGTTTACTTTGCAATTGTATAATTAACAGTTAGATTAATAAAACAATTATTAATTATTTAAAATCTACATACACTAATTCAACAAATCTAATTATATAAAATAAAGTTTGCAATACACACAACTGAATGCATCTTATGTGTTTTTACAAAAATGGATAAAATCCAAAAAAGTGTATGATTATCGATTAATATACATAAAAGAAAAGGTGAAACATACTATAATAAAACACAACTGTATTATGTCAGTGTTAATATCAATCAATGTTTAGAAAATTCATGGGTGAAGCATATGATCAGAAGAAAAACTTTGGAACCTTCTTATTATATAATCCACTACAATTCACTATATATGATCATAAAAAAGAGGTTCATCAGCCACAGTACTGTCGAGCTGTGCCTATCATCAACATTGCTTTACCTAGTAGATCGAAGAGAGATGGAAAAAGTAGTCATAATTGTATGAGTAATATACACACAAATGAGTTGAGTTGACCCCATATCATTAATTAACTAATTAATTAATTAATTAATTAATCATGTGTTTGATTTTGAAAAACGTTTTACTAACCATTTTTAACCTATATGGCGTGTTTAACTACACTACACACATATTTTACTATTTCATACGTACGTAGTTTTTGTGTAGCCTAGTGGTAATAATATTTTTTTTTTCTTTTTTTATTTTTTTTTTATTTTAGGAGGGAACTGAAACTGGTTTGGTAAGACAAGTGAATAAGGTGTTAATGATTCCAAATGATTTGACAAGTCGAAGGAGTGCATGTGAAGATGGGTAATGACACAGACTTGTGACCTGACCTTTCAAACTTCAAATCTCTCTCTCTCTCTTTCTCTCTCTAAGCTCCAGTCCAAACCACACCAGTACTTGTACAGCCTTTCTCTCTCTCACTCTCTCTTCTCTCTCAGCTCTCTCTACTCAGTCCCCTACCCTTTTAACCCCAAAAAACGGCTAAGAATTGGCCGTACCACATCTCCATCTTCTGTCTGGGGACACGTGTCAGAAACCCAATACACCTCAATCCCAGTCCCCTCTTTCTTATCTCTTTTTTTTTTTCTTTTTTTTTTCAAAAACATACACTTACTAACTATATGTCACAGTAGAGATAATGATATTGATCTGGGTTTTTGAAGACCATCCATGGCAGGTAGTTTGTGTGTGTATATGTATGTCTTTGGGCACTGACTCCCACGTGCCAACTATGACCCCATATGATGCTGACACAACCACACCCCACTCTCTCTCTCTCTATCTCCAAAACTCATATAAATAAGAGAGAGAATAGAGTTACTGCTGATTGTGTCATATTGGACTCTTCATTAAAAACAGAGAAGATCAGAGAGAACAGACTCACATATATATATATATGTATAGAAATGAGATGTGAGTTGATGATATATATATATAAACATATTTTGTGTATACACACAACAAGTCTAGTCATCTTTCTTTTCTTTCAATTCAAAGTTTCTCTCATTCCTTTTGCCTTTCCGGCCATATACATTTTTTTTTCTTTCTTTTTTTCAATCTCTTCTAGCATCTATCTACTTACTTCCTCGATCGAGTTCTGAAAAAAATGTCATTGAATTGATTAATCTCTATAGCTCAGTCTGATGATTCTGTCTCTTTTATCAAAACCAATACTAATAATAATAATAGATCACAGTGTAAACTGCAGTTAACAGCCTGTGACCATTGGACATTGGTTTTCGCTGCCGAGGAAACATGACTAGTCATTCTTTGAAAAGCAACACACACACACACATTTATGTGTAAAATTACAATTTTTTTTTTTTTGTGTAATTTTACATTAATTATTCTATTATGTTATGTAACTAGAAAAGTGTGAAATTGAAAACACAGCACAGTGGAAGTAGTAGTACTGTGTTTTAGTTTTAGTTATTGGTGCCAGACATACACAGTAGTCTGGTATGGGTTACAGAAACTCTCTTGTCCCTTTTCATTAACTTCTTCTAATAAGTACATTATATATCAACATTAATGACACTTGCAAATTTCAAGCTCAGATTTGGGGCTACATAAGAGTAGTCAGTGGTAAGTACTACTTACTGTAATAATAATAATAACAATAATAATAATAATAATAATAAAAAAGAATTTTATGGTGAGGGTTTCAATTTTTTTTACATGACTTGTGAATAATTTTTGTCGTAATTTCTTTTTATGATCGTGTATATATTGTAGTTATTTAGAGTATTTTATAAATTTTTAGAAAATTCTGAATAATTTACAGTACCGAAAACTAAATACAAACATGTTATTTTTCACGCGCATACAAAAATTTGTCACGTATGCAATATGTTTTTAAACTAGTTTTCAGTACTGTAAATTATTCGGAATTTTCTGAAAATTTACAAAATGCTCTAAATAACTACAATATACTTAATCATAAAAAATCACACCAAAAATTATTCACAAGTTGATAACACAAAAAAATCCTACGATATAGCTCTTTTTAAAACCCCACCCATAGAAATTGGCAATAATAATAATATAGTTATGGGGTTAAGTGAAGTAGTAGATATATATATGCCAAAAGAAAAATAAAGTGATTGTACGTAACAAAACTTCGTGCAATGTACAGACTTTTGGGATCTTTTTACCTTACTTGACTTGGATTCAAATCCAATATCTCGGTTAGTACAATTGCTTAGGTCTAAAGCAGCATCACAATAATTAAAATACAAGTTTTTTTTATATATATAATTTATTTATTTTTAGGATTCCACAATATTGCTTTTTAGTAAAGAAATAAAAAATTACTGAGGTGGGTCTCAATTCAATGAATTAGTTCAAGCAAAAACGTATTTAAAGTTAATTCATCTTTAGGTGAAAATTGACTGATTAAATGAGTTAAATAAGAAAATTAACCATTGTGTAGAATTCTCTTTCTGATCATTGTTGGGGGAATATTAGATTAAAAAAGCTTGTGCCATACAAAACCTAATTTAAAAATTAAACATTAATAATCACTTGCAATTAGATGTGTTCAAAGTTGGTGATGAACTTTTTTTTTAGTGTATTAATCACTCTTATAATTAGAAGAGTCAAAATGAGTTGAGAATAAAAGTAGTAGTTTACCAAGGAAAATTGGGCCTCTTTCTTAGAATGTCAGCTGTTTGGGCAAAAAGGAAAAACGACTTAATTAGTGGAAATTAAGCAAACTTTTAATTTCAAATCTAAACAAAAATGTGATTACATTTAACTAGTTTTATGGGAATCTTTTAGAAATTTTTTCTTAAGTACATATATATTTTTTACTTTTTTATGGTTTTTATTTTATTTTTTAAAAATACACACCCAAGTTTTAGAAAATACAATTTTTAAAGTTTCATAATTATGAAAATACGTTTTTAGGAAAAATAATTCAATGAACCAAATAAACATAAAAAAAAAACCCTAAAACTAACGTGAAAACACACAAAAAAAATCGAAAAACAACACAAAAAAATCAAAAATACAAAACCGTAAAAATATAAAAATTTCCTTAAAACTGTAAAATTAAAAAAAAAATTATTTAATAGTAAAAACATATTTTTTTTACCAAAAATTAGTGTTTTATGTAATTTTCCTAATTTTTTAAGTATAGACTAATATTCAATGATACATGCATCAAAACATTATTTACATTATTTTTTCTTGTCTCAAACGAATACAATTGGTTAAAAGAGACTGTTAGGTGGTGTAATCTTTTCATATTCTCAAAATAATTTTTTAATAGAAAATTATTATACAAAAAGATAAAAATCACCCTAGTCTAGAAACAAAGCTCTCCCTTCTTGTCTTCTCTAACTCCAATGACGGTCATCATTGCAATTCCAATTATTGCTTGAATTTTGACTCCAATATTCCAATTTGACTACCTTTTCCAACTTGGACAAATCATTATTGCACTTCATCAACTTCTTCTTCTTCTTCAATTTGAAATAAAATTTCAAACATCTTCTTTATTCTTCTTCTTTAAGTATAAAAAATAATGGAAGCTTGAAAACAAATTCTTTTAATACAACAAAAAAAATCTAGAGATTTTGTCTATTATTATACATGTAACAAACTACTTGTCTACACACACAAAAAATCCTTAGGTTCCTAATATTTTCAAATTGGTTGAGACTTTCATCGTATCTAATAACAAAATCAATTGTTCTCTAGTTTCGCCAAACAAAACATGTCTTACAAATTAATGTTGAGTTAAATTTTGAATTTGAATTTAAAATTGATTTATTTTAATCTGAAAAAAAAAAACAATCTCGATCAATAACTAGTAACCAGCTTCTTATTAGTTACCAATTACCAGGCAATTCATTACTTATGTTCAACAAAACTAAACAAAAAATGCCAATTACTAACATTTTCAAATCAACCATAATAATCTTTTCAAATTTAAGGTATCTTTTAACAAATCATTTGGTTCTAGTAAATAAAAACAAGGCTTCCAAATGATAGTGAGTTATATTTTGAATTTAAAATTTATATATTTTTTAAATTATTCTCATTCACAAGTTTCTTGTCTGCAACATCACTAAAAAAATGCATGTTACTAATATTTTCAAATCGGCCTTGATTTCACCAATTTTGTGGTAGCATAACCATCCTATTTCTAAATCCAATAATAATAACTAAAAAAAGAGACTTACAAGTAATGTTATGTTAAATTTTGAATATGAAATTGATTAAAAAAATGTCATTGTAACTAGTTACTAGTATTCTCAATTTTCTGAGTGGTTACTAGTTACTAATTTTATTACTAGTAAAACCACAACATTTGGAACAAATTGAAATTATAAGGGACTTTCTTCGCAAATTTCCCTAGAAGGTAACGATAAGGGAATAAGAGTCGCTCTGACAAGTAACCTTTGGAACTTTTGCATGCTGAACTTATTTTGTGGCATATAATTTAAGTGATTAATTTTCCTCTTAAATTTAGGTAAATTATTTTAATTTTAATATAAAGAGAACGATTGGATTAATGTAAATACAATGATCACCTTTTATGTGAAAAATATATAATGAAATTTTTCATTGAGTACTTGAAGTAGCTAGTTTAAGCTAATATTAATCAATATGATACTATGACAAGTAATATGCTATTTCAATTACTATGTGACAAATAATTTAATTTTTTACTGAGTTAAGTTACTTGATTTAATTTTCATATAATATGTGATATTATCATGTCATAATATATATATATATATAAGTGCATGATTCTTCTTTATATACCGTAAAACCTCTTTATAGTAATAATATTGGGACCAACATATTTTATGACAATGAGAAGGTTACAACTTAATAGAATTATCTGTAAAATGTTGGAAATATACACCTTTAAATCTAAATTAAATAATAATTAATAAAACATATCAAATTCAATTTATAAACATTGATAAATGAAAATGCCATAAAAGTATAAATGCAATGTATATATCTATATAATATTATAAATATACAAAGTTATTTTACAAGTCTAAATTGATAATTAATTTTATCATAAATTTTCAGTGTGCATAAGATAGCATATATATATATATAAATAGATTTAATATTAACACAATTATTACTGTGTGATGCATGTTTTCTAAAGGCGAGACTAATAAATTACAATGTGAAGTTTATTTCTATTTATAAGTAATCTCAAGTTAGGATTAAAAATTTTAATAACTATATGAAAATTATTTCAATATAGAATGGAGGATTTATTGTATATATAACAAATGTTAAAATGAGTTTTATGTTATGTATATCTGTTTATTTACATATATAAACCTATAAAAAGTAGAATCTTTCAAAAATACAACGTTTATGCAATATTTTATAAAAGTACATGAATCAATGGTTAAGTTCATTCACTATTGTTCTATATATTGGAGAGATTCTTCAAATATATAAATAGAAGTATTTTAAAATTAGAATTTTATTGGCATGTGAGTACTTTAAAAGAAAATTTAATCGAGTTATTTAGATGCACAAAACATAAATGAAGAGACTAAATTGCCCGTGCAAAATCGACTGAATTATACGAAGAAATTTAATAGTGTTATGGTAAGTACTTATTAGTAGTACGGATTGTTTGATAATTTAATTAATATATTTTATGCTTTTTCTAAAGCAAAAAGTGCTTTTCTTAAGCCTAAAAATGGAAATTAATATGTTAGTTGCCTTTTCACTTTGTAATAAAGAGAAGCCAAGAGACTAACAAATAAGCAATTAGAGAAGATAAGTACACATAATTAAAATGTAACAATCGAATCTTACTTTGAGAGACGTGCAATTCTTTAGTAAAAATATGTAAAAGAATATATATAGGATAATTTTATGGTGCATATTTTTTGTGGTTTTTGGGTCGTGAATAGTTTTCGGCGTAATATTTTTTTATGACCGTGTATATTATAGTTATTTAGAGCATCCTGCAAATTTTTAAAAAATTCCGAATAATTTACAGTACTAAAAAATATATTTAAAAATGTTTTTTTCCACGCGTATAAAAAAATTAGTCATAAACAACTTGTTGAACTTAATTTTCGACACTATAAATTATTCAAAATTTCTTAAAAAATTACAGAGTGTTCTAAATAACAACAATAACTATGATCATGAAAAAAAATTGCGCTGAAAACTATTCAGTAGCCAAAAACATATAAGGGGTGGATATTTAAGTTATCTACCATATCTTCTATATATATATATATATATTTATATATATATACGAAACCAAATCTAGTTTTATATAATATACAAAAGAAAAGAGAATATTATATGCCTACTAGTACTACTGTTGTATATGTGCTTTGTCAAATGTCATATAGTTTATAAATAATGATTTAAAAATCAATAAAATGATTTTGTTTATTTGAAAGGCCATATGGTTTTTTCTCCTCAAAAAATAAAGGGCCATGATTTTTTTCCATTCTATGTAGAGAAGATCACGACCTTACATTTAGTACATTCTATACGTACGTTCACGTCATGTGCATGTAATGTACGTAAATGCATGTATAGATACGTACGTTGATTTTAAATGAGAGCATATATATGTGCATTATTATAAATACTAATTTTAATAGTAATATGTACAATTAAAAAAAAATATACTTCTTATTTATTATTTATGTAATTTTATTTTGAGAATGATTAAATAATTTAGATTTTTATTTTATTTTCTTTATGTATTTTGAAGAAAAAAATACAAGAGGCTTTACATTTTCATGTTAATTTGTTATTTCGATATATATATAATTAGAATGTGAATTTAGAATACAAAATCAACAATACATTTAATACAAAAAAATATTAAAAAAAAAGATTGAAACTATAATTAAAAAAAATTAGAATAACTTGCAATTTTTTGTCAAAAAAAAAAACTTGTATTTTGATGTTAACAGAATTAAAAAAAAAAACAAAATTAAACTAAGAAAAGGGGCAAATTTTAATTAAATTTATAAATAATAGAATATAATTTGTCAAACTTCATATATGAGGGGGAAATGACAATATCTCCTAATAAAAGTAGTGACCGATTCTTTGCCCTAATACTTGTATATGTAAATTATTTATTGGGTAATTTTTTTTTCTTTCTTTTACAACGGTTAATAAAATTATTAGCTTATAATATATTCTTAATTATATATATAACAAAAAAAATCATCAAATATAAGAAAAAAAAAATACAGATATAATAACAGGGATGTAGAAACATTTTGTCACAAAAAAAAAATTGAATTGCATAAAACCTATAATAATCTTATTATTGTGAGATCTCAAAGCAAAAGATAAAATTTTGAAAAAAAAAAAAAAAGAACAGGAAGAAAAGAGTACTTGTCATTCAAAGTATGTCTTCTCTAAAACAAAATGTTAAAAGTGGTAAAGTCATTGGCAAATAATGACCCCTTTAATTTACCTAAAAATTCTACTTTAAAAGAAAATCCCTTCACCTAAGAATTATGCTTTAAAAGAAAACTCCTTTACCTAAAGCGGCAAAATAACTTAAGACAAAATATATTGCATTAGTAAGACAACACTAGCTGAGATAACAACAAATTGTACTTATATTTTATTTGAATTTCTAGCCACATTAACAATATACTTATACCAATAAATAAAGACCGAAAGACAAATCCATATATAGATTGAACCAATAAATAAGAAAAATTATTGTTCAAAATAAAGTTAGACCAAACACCTTAAAAATATTCATCACAATTAAGGACAACATATGTTCTCATAGTTTAAATTAATAGTAAAGCATTATTTCTTAATTAACACACCCGTGTAAAAAATCACATAGTATAAAACTTTCATAAAATTGGGGTTTCTATGTTTAAGAAATCAAAAAATTTCATTTTAATTAAATAAGTTTTTTAGTTTTAATATATTTGATGTTTATAAGAAAAGTAATTAATGACATTATGACTGGAGAAAAACAATCATCAAAATTTTATACTAACTTAATAAAAAAAAAAAGAGGTGTGTTTCTCTTCTTTTTTTTTCTTAAATTTTAAAATGACATACAAAATTATTTAGAAAAAGGGAGAGATGAGAGTAAAATAATTAAAAAAAAAGTGGCATTATATTTGCACCCGAAAATTTAATTAATACACTCCATTTTATTAAAAATTAAGATATACATTATATATTTTTTTAATTTTTTTTCTTATTGTTAAAGTGAGTTTCTTTCTACAAAATTATACATTATTTTTTTTTTAAAAAATTCTGAAAACAATAAATAAATAAAATTATTAAAATTAACAAAAAAATAAATTAAAGAATGTCAAAAAACATATTAAGAAAAAGTGTTATAAATGATTTTTAAAATAATTTTTTTTAATTAATGAGATGCCTATATATATTGTTGGATGACGGATTTTACCTTATAAATAGACTTAGCATTATTTGCCCCAACTCAAAAGTATGTATAATAATAATCTCAATATATATATATATATATATATCTTCTATATAAAAAGTATGTAATTAACCATTTTTCTTGGTTAATTTCTTTTGTTACCTTTAAAACCAATTAAACATAAATATTTATTAATTATATAATATAAATTCAAATATTATAAAATATCATTATTATAACTAAATATTTATTAATTATATTAAAATATAAATTCAAATGTTATAAAATATCATTATTATAATAATGGAAATTTCTACTTTAGGGCTTCAAAAAGAGCTCTATCAGTGAGGCTCTTTTGTGTTCTCGATCCATGAACAGTTTTAGGCGCGATATTTTTTTATGACCGTGTATATTTAAATAATTTACAGTGTCGAAAACTAAGTTCAAATAGGTTGTTGCATCGTGACTAATTTTTTTATGTGCGTAGAAAACAGCATGAAAATAGAAGTAATGAAAAGAAAGAATGTTTTCTTCTACAAAAAAATAGGGTGAAGGAAAAAAAAATTGATTGTTTAATCTTAATTTGAATAGAAAAAGTCAGATATTAATGTAAAATTTAATATTAATTGAGGAGAGAGAATTAAAAGCTTTGTTAACTCATTTTAACGTTATCAAATAATTTAATTAATTGCTAAGTAAATAGATGAGGTGTCTCAAAATAATTAGTGAGACATGAAAGGGACAGGAAAATGGGGACAACAATTTTTTTTTCTTATTTGGCCTAGGCGAAGTATAACTTGTTATTATACCTCATACCCTATATTATTATGTAAAATTTAGCTCAAGTGAGATAATATGATAATTAATATTATATTAAACTAAGATAATCTAATTAACATATATATAGAGTACGACTATAACACATTTGTAACATCCCAAATTTCCTAATGTGACTTAGTGCTTGGATTAAAGGGTCGGGAGGCAATAATTGAGTTATTATATGAATTATATTATAATATAATTATGCTTGCATATTAGAGATATTAAATATGTGTATGTGAGTCTGATTCTTATAAGAATGGTATTTGAGTAATTTGACCCGTTTGGGGTATAAATGCAAATATGTGTCTGTGTGATTGAGACCACATTATTATGTGGATATATTTGGTTTACTCGACGAGAGGCGATCCCGATGATCAAGTTAGCGGAAAAGTCACAACGGGGTCTTAATACCCAACTCAGGGTGAGCTTATGGGTATTTTAGTAATTTTTTTTTTTTTTTGGTAAATCAGATAATTGTGTATTAAACCAAACATATTTACATCCTACAGCACCCCAAGAGGTCTGATATAATATTCTAATTACAATTGATCAAACCAAATCTTGTCTCTTCTAGATGTTAGACTTTTGTATATAGTTCCTTTGATCCTGTATTTAACCTCATATTTGATGTTTTGTACAATTTTGTTCACCTGTTTGCAGCTATGTTGCCATAGTACTTCATTCCTATTTAGCCATATATGATAACTCATTGCAGCCAATGTGACTATGAATACACTTTTTTTGAATCTACTGTGTCTGCTATGCCGTAAGTTACTCATCAGCCCATGTATCAACAAAGCTGGTGTCCTCCAATTAAGCCAAATCTTCATTGCCTGTACAACTCTGCTGCTGAATATACACTCAAAAAATAAGTGATTCATGCTCTCTACATCAGCAAGACAAACTACACACTCCACCTCTTGACATATTTGGAATTTATGTAACCTTTCTCTGATTGGTAGTCTTCCCAGCATGATTAGCCAAAATATAAACCTGTGTTTTGGAATGACTAATCTCTCCCACACCAGATAATGCCAAGCAACTTCCTGCTGAACTGGCATTAATAGGCGGTATCCCTGTTTTATCATATAAGTTTCAGCCTCAAATTTCTGGGTATCCACAATCTGCTTGAAGTTATTCTTAATCATGACAATTTGCTTCCAGTACCAGCTGCTGGTTGATGGGGCCTTATAGCTACACCAATCCTCTGAGCCCAAATATACATGGTGAACCCACTTGATCCAGAGGTTATTTCCATAAAAATGCACGGCAGATGCTATTGATCTTCTGTAAAACTCTTTTGGGCAGAATCATAATTTGGGACCAGTATGTATGGATTGAAAGTAATATAGCATTAATCAAAGTTACTCTTCCTGCATAAGAGAGGTTCCTAGTGCTCCAAGTTCGAATTTGAACAGTCATTTTCTCTACTAATACTTCACACTCTTCAGCTGATAGTTTCTTTGAATTGATTGGAATGCCAAGATATCTAAAAGGTAGCTTACTTACCTCAAAACCAGATATATCCCTTATTCTTTGTATTTCCGTTGAGCTCATTCCGCAGCAGTAGAAAGCCGATTTAGTTCCAGTATTTTAGTAATTTGGTACATTACCGAGAATTAGTGGGTAATGGGAATTTATTGGTAACCATGTGAGAATATTGGAAGTAGCGGGAATTATAGGATGTAAATTGTGGATAGCGGGATTTGAGGTAAAGGACAAAATTGCCCTTGTGAACACTTGATAAATAGGCTAAGGGTAAGGGGCAAAATAGTCATTTTTGGTCTAAGTATAGTGTTTGGGTGAGCTGGGAATGTTTGCGAAGGCTAAGGAAATTAAAGGAAAAGAAATACAGCAGCTCCCTTTCTCTCTCCCTCGTTTTCTCTATGTGTCATGGAAGCTTGAGGAATTTTTTAGGAAATTGAAGATCAAAGCTTGGGAATCAAGGTGTTAGACTAGGGGATTAGTTCAAGGGCATTTTTCATCTCTGACGTAAGATTTAAACTCAGCTTCTCTTGATGTTTCTGTGGTTGTTTGCTGAAGTTTTAAGTATATGCATGCTAGATAGTTGGAAGGTTGAGTTTGAGAATTTATGTTTTACTATGTTATATAGATGGGTTTTGTTGTTGGAAAGGGTTGTGTTAATTATGGAAATTGAATTGGAAGATTAGGGTGGAATTAGATGGGTTTTAGTTGGGTTCGGCTAAAGAAAAACCCAGAAAATTCTGGGTTCGTGGGGCTGAGCCGCAGCTCTTTTCTGGTAAGCCGCGGCCTGCAAAGAAAAATGCGAGCCAGGAGGGCTCGGAGGCAGAGGCGGGCCGCGGCACCTCAGGGGCGCGCCATGGCGCGCGTTGGTTTCCTGGGAGGCCGAACCTCTAGAATTAGAGGTGGACCGCGGCTCGGGTTTGTGGGAGCCATTCTATATGGTGCTCTTGATACTGGTTATGTCCCTGGTGCTAGCTCAATAACAAACTGAATCTCCCTGCGCGGCGGCAATCCTGGTAGATCCTTAGGAAATACATCCAAGAATTCACACACCAACCTGGTCTCTCCCGGTCCTGCTGGCATGACCCTGGTAGTGTTCACCACACTTGCCAAAAAACCTATACATCCACCCACTAACAAGTCTCTGGCCCTTAATACTGATATCATGGGTACGCGGGGTCCACACACCGTACCCACGAAGACAAAAGGATCCTCGCCCTCAGGCTCAAAAGTCACCATCTTCTTCCTGCAGTCAATAGTAGCCCCATACCTGACCAACCAATCCATTCCTAAGATCATATCAAAGTCTTCCATGTCTAACTCAATTAGATCTACCGAAATCTCCCTACTATCAACCATCATTGGCAGTGCCCTAATCCATCTCCTAGAAACTACCAGTTCCCCTATAGGCAATCAAGTCCCGAACCCCGCATTCCGATACTCACTAGGTCTACACAGTCTATCAATCACTTTACTAGAAACAAAGGAATCTGTAGCACCAGAATCAATTAATACAGTAAAAGGAGAGCCAGCGCTAGAAAGCTGACCTGTCACTACTGAGGGACTAGCCTCAGCCTCTGCCTGAGTCAAAGTGAATACTCGAGCTGGAGTCAAGCTATCCACATTTACTTCCCCTTTCTTCACTATTGGGCAGTCTTTCCTGAGATGCCCCACTGTTCCGCACACAAATCAAGACTTGGCCCGACGCTCGCCTTGATGGGGTCTTCTACACCTTGGGCACTCGGGATAGCTCCTCCACGGTTCACCGCTGCCCTGACGACTGCCCTGATCACCCCGACCCCTCCTATCAGGACCAGTAGCGGTCGAAGTGTCAGGGGTCTTTCTCTTGAAATCACTGAGGCCTCCGCCCCTTCCTAACCTAGAATAAGGAGGCACCATTCTGCGGCCCTCCCGCCTTACTGCACTTTCCCTCCAGATCTTATTCTCTGCTTCCTCAGCAATAAGAACCTTCTCCATTGCCTGGGCATAAGTTGTCCCCCCAGGAACTGTCGTAATCCTCACATCTCGGGCTATCATAGCATTAAGCCCCCTGATAAACCTGCCCTGCCTAGCTGCATCTTTAGGCACAAGGTCTGGTGTAAATTTCGCAAGTCTATCAAATTTCAGGGCGTACTCAATAACAGTCATATTGCCCTGCACCAAACCCACAAACTCATTCACTTTTGCTGCCCTGATGGCAACATTGTCGTATTTCTGGCTGAACAAATCTCTAAATCATTCCCAACTCAAAGTAGTGACATCCCTGGTCTGTGAAGCCACTTCCCACCAGATGCGGGCATCCTCTCTCAACAAATATGTGGCACAGGCCACTCTGTCATGTCCCTCTATCCTCATAAAGTATAGAATAGTAGTAATCATGGTCAGCCATTGCTCGCCCTTCAATGGATCAAGTCCTCCCTCAAAGATTGGGGGTTGTTGCTTCCTGAACCGCTCATATAACGGTTCCCACCTATTCCCAACCTCTCCTGGCTGTACAACTGGTACCACTGCAGGTGGTACAATAGGGGCAGCACTCCCTGATGGAGCCTGCTGTTGCAGCAGACGAATCTATTCATCTTGGCTCTGCAATCGCTCTTGCATATCTGCCATAAGTTGCTGCCAATTCTCAGGGACTGGCGGAGGAATCTGGCCCTGGTCATCACCCCCGGTCCCAGACCTCGTGTCGACTAGTCATGTATATTTTCTTTGACGCATAGCTATCCAAGTTAATCTGCAATCAACTACTCTACAGTTAGACCATGATGAAAGGGTAAAAGTTTCTCCAAAATCCACCAAAGGAACATAACCAATCACTAACAGTCAAAATATAGGCATTTATCCACATGCACCGGCTGCTAATAAGCATGCCCCAACCTACAACACAACAGCTAAAATAAAAATACTTACCCATACACAATATGCAGTTAATCATCCAAATATTCATTTACATGCACAGCGATGCTAATAAGCATGCCTTAATATTTTTATACAGCAGTCAAGGGCCAGGCCCTATCAGTATCTTATGCTTCCTATTAATCCAATAAATAACAACATTCATAATTCATTCCAAGCATACAAGCATATAAGCATATATATATATATATACATTACCAAACCCTGAATCGAGCTTGTCTCTAGCAACGAATGTACATGTCCAACCAGTCTTCAGGAACCCTTAAACCTAGGACGCTCTGATACCAAGTTGTAATGCCATGGATAGCCAAGACTGCTACACTGTGTATTTGTAAAGGTGCAGGACTTGCTAATCAAGCCAAACAGTTAAAATATGTAAATTCTAAAGTCATTAAAGTGCTAGGGTTAAAAGGTTTTGGTCTCAAAAGATACTTTCCATATAATTAAACATTTACACATGGGATCCCAAAAGAAATAGTGTTTAGAAGTTTGTTTACAAAATTTCCAATGTACAGACAACCACCAGCCTTTCTAAAGGCAAAACAGAAGATTATGGTTTTCATGTCCCTGTCTCCCCTCAACCGTGGCGACTGAGCAGCTGATCATGTACATTCTGCTCTCAGAGCTCTCCTAATCAGGGCCGATCAAGTTTGCCCTTGCCTTTACCTGCACCACGAAGAACCCGTGAGCCAAGGCCCAGCAAGAAAACATATCATATTACAAAGCAAGCAATAATAACATTTTGATAACCCCTTTAATCATGTTCATACACCTAACATATCACAATAATCACAGAGCATGAAGCTTCAACCAAAGAATAAGCTAATCATCACCCATCTATACAGCATAACAATCCACCAATCAATAATAACAAACAAATCACATAATAACCAGGGTCGACACCTTAGGTCGCAACCCCTGTTTACCCCACTGACTTCGACCCGCTTAAACCGAGCTCAGTGCATAATAAGCTGTCCTCAGCTACCAGTGGTCGAGCCGCGCCCTATGCACTAGTGTAAACTTCGGCACTCTTAGGCCGTTGGTTTACTGTTTACATGGCATAATACCATCCTTTCAAAGCATACAAGATAGGGAACCCTTAGTCCCATTATAAATCCACAACCGGATGTAGTTTTCTTACCTTTAGTTCTCAAGTGTACTGACTATGAGCGATGCCTCTTGAGCACGATCTGATCCCCGAGCCCTAGCTTAGCACCTAGTCACAACCAAGATAATGGATTCCATTAATATTCAAATAAAGGTATTTGGGTATAGTTCTAGCTTCCGGGACATCGAATTCCATCAAACATGGTGGTGGAATCGATACCGAGCACCCTAGGTTAGATTCCCGACAAAACGGCGCTTTGGGTCTGATCACTTCGAGTCACGAGGCAGATTCAGGAGACAAGACCAGTCAGAGTACTTGGCTGCGCAGTCCTGACACATCAGCGTGCAATCTCGAGGTGGCCTTTTCTGCAGGTGAAAAGTGGGGGACAACGCCCACGTGGAGCGAGGCGGCGTCAGGATCCTGGACTCCTGGCCTCTTCAACCGGGGGCAAGGTGATCCGGGTCCATTTACCTTTGTTCCGCTTCATTTACCCTTGGCCCGGACAGTGCCAGGGGTCCGGGATCGGGACACGTAGGCTGTAACGCCCTGGCTACCCCAGAACAGTTACGGTGAACGGTGGATCGGAAATTTGACTCATTGCCTGAGTCCTTTGGTCAAAAACGTGCTCTAAGTGTGATTAACAGGTTAAGGTACAAAACCAATAAAAAGGAAATGGAGATTTTATTACAAATTGCTCTGCAGAGCTAAGCAAAACATTTACAAGTGGTTCTCAGTACAAAATGGTCATTATAGTTGTAAAGTTACAGTCCCGCCGACCTAAGCGGCAAAAATAGGGTAAACCCTCTAGTTCCTCTGAGAACACCTTGACCGTGGTGGTCAAGCGGCCGCATATGTACACAACACCACATCAGCTCTCCACTCAAGGCTAGGTGAGCTTCTCTTTCCCTTTACCTGCACCACATAGCACCCGTGAGCCGAAGCCCAGCAAGAAAACATAATACTTTTCATAAACATTATCAAATGATTATCATTATAATCACACTGAGCATAAAGCTTTCAAACAAATGAATAACACATGATTTTAGCGGGAGAGTGGCTGTTGGGTAAGCCACTAGCCTCCAAGCTCTCTTTTCTAGCAGGAGAGTGGCTGATGGGTAAGCCACTAGCCTTCAAGCTCTGTTTTCTAGCAAGAGAGTGGCTGATAGGTAAGCCACTAGCCTTCAAGCTCTGTTTTCTAGCAAGAGAGTGGCTGATAGGTAAGCCACTAGCCTCCAGGCTCTGTTTGTTCATCGACCCTCAGGGTCGGTCAGGCATTAATGCTCCTTGAGTCATTCAATGCTAATGGTCGATTAGATCTAATCTCTGTTGGCTTGCGTGATTCACGCTAAGGCCGCTCTGACAAATAAATCAGCGCTTCCTGACCTGTGTCCAGTAACACTGCCGAGCCTGACAAATAAGCCACAGCCTCACAGCTGATACTAACACTTTTGCCGATTCTATATTCAATCCATGACCATATTTATACAATCAACATGCTTCACAAACATCCATGCATGTCACACTTGGGGTGCAGTTTTCTTACCTCCGGTTCGAGCAAGAACAAAGAAAAGAGTGACCCTGAGAACGATCGACCTTTTGGTCCTTTAGCAGTTACCTGGTCATAACCAAATTATGGGATTCCATCAATAAAATGAATAATAAAAGGTTCCTAAACCAAAACCTAACCACCGGGACCTCAAACACTACTCAACCGGGTAGTAGGTTCAATCCCGAGGCCTAAGGTTTGAATCCCCATGCTGAAAACACCTTTTTGGCAAAATTGACCTTAAGGGCCGCGGCCCTCCCTGCTGCGCCGCGGCGCGCCCCTCAGACAGAAGGGACCTCCCCTGCCAGACGCCAAGGGCCGCGGCGCTCCCCTGCTGCGCCGCGGCGCTCAGCCCAGAATGGCTAAGTCGGCCACACGAACCAGTTTTCTCCCCTGAGCTCTTTCCTCTCAAACCAGCCCTTCAAACCCTCTCTAAACCTCTTCCAAACACACAATTAAACCCCCAAATAACACCCATGGCTCACCCTCATCAAACCCCAATCAAAAACAACATGAAAACTCCCTTTAATCCTCACTTTCCACATCAAATTCTAAAGCTGAAATCCTAAAACGAAAACAGAGCAAACATGGAAACTAAGGGCTAAAAACTTACCTCAAGTTCAGGTTATGGTGCTCTTCCACAATGGAACACTCTCCCAAAGTACCAAGGCTTAGCTCCCAAGCTCAAACCTTCAACAAATTCACAAAACTCACAAGGAAGGAGAAGCAAGATGAAGGTACGGGAAGAGGAGAAGCTTACACTCTGTTTTTACTCTGTTTATCCACAGCCTTCCAAGCTTAACATATATCCAAGCCAAAAGACTAAAATACCCCTAGGTCTTTAAAAGTCTCTTAAGCCAACCCAAGGGCAACTTTGGTACTTTCCACCTATACCGTTAATCATAATTAACGCTTCCCAATTCCCGCTAATCTCAATATTCTCAAACTCCAATATTTCACATCCCGTTACCCTTTAATGCCCGGTAACCCTCTAATCATTAAAACACCCCGAGACTCACCCCGAGCCCCGAGCTTAAGCCTGTTATGACCAAACCGTTAATTAGCATTCCTTGATCGTCTCATGCCAAATAGCTCGAACAAACCCACATTATAATGTGGTCTCAAATTATATCACCAACATGTGAATAAATAATCAATTTACCCTCAACGGGTCAAATTACCATCACACCCCTGTATAAAGAAATATGGACACATATGCTTGCATTTCACATCATATCATAATATAATCAACATATACATGCATTTAATCAATTAATAACATAATTAAGCAAGTACGGCCCTCCCGGCCTACTGTTCACGCCGTTAAATACATCGGAGAATTCGGGGAATTACAACTATCCCCTCCTTACTGAAATTTCGTCCCCGAAATTTACCTGAACAGCTCGGGATACTGACTCTGCATATCTGACTCCAGCTCCCAGGTCGCCTCTTCGACCTTGCTGTTCCTCCACAATACCTTAACCAAAGGTATTGTCTTATTCCTGAGGACCTTGTCCTTTCTATCAAGTATCTGAACTGGCTGCTCCTCAAAGGAGAGATCTGGCTCAAGCTCCAGATCTTCATAACTCATAATATGGCCCACATCAGATACATACCTCCGAAGAGCTGATACATGAAATACATTATGCACGGCAGACAACGCCGGAGGCAAAGCCAATCTGTAAACCACTTGACCTATCCTCTCCAGGATCTCAAATGGACCTACAAATCTAGGACTCAGCTTGCCTTTCTTCCCAAACCTTCTCACCCCTTTCCATGGCGAGACTCTGAGGAAAACATAGTCTCCTACCTGGAACTCCACGTTCCTGCGCTTGGGATCAGCATAGCTCTTCTGTCTACTCTGAGAAGCAAGCATTCTAGCTCTAATCTTCTCTATAGCCTCACTGGTCCTCTGTACTGCATCAGGACCTAAGTATCTCCTTTCTCCTGTCTCATCCCAATGGATGGGAGATCTGCACTTCCTACCATATAGCATCTCATAAGGTGCTACTCCAATGGTAGACTGGTAATTGTTGTTGTAGGAGAATTCTATCAAAGGCAGATACTTACTCCATGAACCACCGAAATCCAGTACACATGCTCTCAGCATGTCCCCCAAGATCTGGATCGTCCTCTCAGATTGCCCATCTGTTTGAGGATGATAAGCTGTACTGAACTTCAATTTTGTCCCCATGGCTTTCTGCAAACTCTCCCAGAACTTGGAAGTAAAAGTGGGGTCCCGATCTGACACGATCGACCTAGGTGCACCATGGAGCCGCACAATCTCTCTCACATAGAGATCTGCATACTGATCAACCGTATATGTAGTCCTCACTGGCAAGAAGTGAGCTGACTTGGTATAGCGATCCACTATCACCTAAACAGAGTCATGCTGACCAGTAGTCCTGGGTAAGCCCACCACAAAATCCATCGTGATGTCTTCCCACTTCCACTCAGGAATATCCAGAGGCTGCAGTGACCCTGCCGGCCTCTGATGCTCAGCCTTGACTTGTTGACATGTCAAGCATTTAGCCACATACTCTACTACATCTCTCTTCATCCCCGGCCACCAATATAACGATCTCACATCCTGGTACATCTTCGTGGTGCCTGGATGCAAAGAGTAAGGTGTAGTATGAGATTCATCCAGAATCTCTCGCCTCAACGCAGTGTCTAATGGAACACATATCCGCCCTTTATATCTCAACAAGCCTACCTCTGACACTGTATAATCCTTGGATGCTCCAGCCAGAACATCCTCTCTAATCCTGATCAGTTGTGGATCACTCAACTGACCTTCTTTGATCCTCTCTAACAATGTAGACTGTAGCGTAATGTTAGCCAACTGGCCCACCAGCAACTCTATACCAGCTCTGGTCATATCATCTGCCAACTCTCTGGCTATCAGCTTCATACCATGAATCTGCCTCGGACCCTTCCGACTCAAGGCATCAGCTACCACGTTGGCTTTCCCTGGGTGATACAAAATCTCACAATCATAGTCCTTTACTAACTCCAACCAACGCCTTTGCCTCATATTCAAGTCCTTCTGGGTGAAGAAGTATTTCAGGCTCTTGTGGTCTGTATAAATCTCACACTTCTCTCCATAGAGATAATGCCTCCATATCTTTAAGGCAAAAACCACAGCTGCCAACTCCAAATCATGGGTAGGATACCTCTTCTCATACTCCTTCAACTGACGAGAAGCATAGGCAATAACCCTCTCCGATTGCATCAAAACACAGCCCAAACCCTGATGAGAAGCATCACAGTAAACCACAAACTTCTCTTGATCTGTCGGAAGGCTCAGAATCGGAGCTGTAATCAACCTCTGCTTCAGTTCCTGGAAGCTGTTCTCACACATATCTGACCACACAAACTTCTGGCTCTTGCGTGTCAGCTCAGTCAAAGCACTAGCAATCTTCGAGAACCCTTCCACGAACCGCCTGTAATAACCTGCCAATCCAAGGAAACTTCTAACCTCAGAAGCATTCTTTGGCCTTGGCCAGTCTCTGACGGCTTCGATCTTTGCTGGATCTACCTTAATCCCTTCCTTACTGACAATGTGTCCAAGAAAGGATACCTGAGACAACCAGAACTCACACTTCTTGAACTTAGCAAACAACCTGTGTTCTCTCAGTCTCTGTAGAACCAACCTCAGATGCTGCTCATGTTCTAACTCAGTCTGAGAATATACCAGAATATCATCGATGAAGACAATCACAAACTGGTCTAAGTAATCCCTGAACACTCTATTCATCATATCCATGAAAGCGGCAGGGGCATTAGTCAACCCAAATGACATAACTAGAAACTCATAATGCCCATACCTGGTACGAAAAGCAGTCTTCGGTATATCTCCCTCCTTGACCCTCAACTGATGATAACCAGAACGAAGGTCGATCTTAGAGAATACCTTCATACCTTGCAACTGATCGAACAGATCATCTATCCTTGGCAAAGGATACTTATTCTTAATTGTCAGCTTATTCAATTCCCTGTAATCTATACACATTCTCAATGAACCATCTTTCTTCTTTACAAACAGAACTGGCGCACCCCAGGGTGAGAAACTAGGTCTAATGAAACCCATATCCAGCAGCTCTTGCAACTGCACTTTCAATTCTTTCAACTCAGCTGGGGCCATTCTGTACGGTGCTCTAGACACTGGCTCCGTCCCTGGTGCCAATTCTATAACAAACTCAATCTCTCTGTGTGGTGGCAATCCTGGCAAATCTTCTGGAAACACATCCAGAAACTCACATACAAGTCTGGTATCCTCTGGTCTCACTGGCACGACCTGAGTGGTATCAACCACACTGGCTAAGAATCCAATGCATCCTCTTTGCAAAAGATCCCTGGCCCTCAACACAGAAATCATAGGAACACGGGGTCCACGCACAGTACCAACAAACACAAAAGGATCCTCACCCTCAGGCTCAAAGGTGACCATCTTCCTTCTGCAGTCAATGGTTGCCCCATACTTTGCCAACCAATCCATACCCAGTATCATATCAAAGTCAGTCATAACTAACTCTATCAAATCCACTGACAACTCTCTGCCCTCAACTGTCACTGGCAAAGATCTGACCCATCTTCTGGATACCACTATCTCCCCAGTGGGTAACAAAGTACCAAACCCCACAGCATAGAAGTCACAAGGTCTACACAACCTATCAATAATGCTACTAGCAAAAAAGGAATGTGTAGCACCAGAATCAATTAATACACGATAAGGGGTTCCTGCACTAAGAAGCTGACCTGTAACAACTGAGGGGGAAGCCTCAGCTTCTGCTTGAGTCAACGTGAACACTCGAGCTGGGGTCGAGCTGTCCACCTTTCTGGGTTCTTCTTTCCCTATCTGAGGGCAATCTTTCCTAAGGTGTCCCACTACTCCACACAAATAGCAGGCCTTTGCCCTACACTCTCCCAAATGACGCTTCTTGCACTTAGGGCATTCAGGACGAATCTTCCAGGCTTCACTGCTCCCAGGACGACCTATTGTAATACCACGAGGTCTCCTGTCAGAACCTGGAACTGGGAAGGTATCAGGAACCTTCCTCTTCTGGTCACTGGGGCCAACACCCCTACCAGAACCAACAAATGGAGGACCTGGCCTCCTGAAATCCCTTCTGGCTGCATTGTCACGCCAGTTTCAGCTGTAAGTGCCTTCTCCACCACCTGTGCATAAGTAGTGACTCCTGCCACAGTGGTGATGCGAACGTCACGGGCTAACCTGGGCTGTAGCCCCTGGAGAAATCTCTCTCTCCTGGTCCCATCAATGGGCACCAGCTCTTTGGAAAACTTTGCCAAACAGTCAAATCTTAAGGCATATTCAGTAACTGATAAGTTTCCCTGAAGTAGCCTCATAAACTCATCGGCCTTCGCCGCTCGTATAGCATCATTATAGTACTTCTCATTAAACAAAGTCTGAAATTCCTCCCAGCTCAGGAGCTTAACATCTTTGGTCTGGCCGACCACTTCCCACCATATCCGGGCATCTTCCCGAAACATATAGGCAGCACAGGCCACCCTCTCACTACCCACTACCTTCATAAAGTCAAGCATAGTGGTAAGCATGCTCATCCATTGTTCAGCTTTAATAGGATCAGCGCTGCCTTCAAAAACTGGAGGTTGCTGTTTCCTGAACCGCTCATAAAGAGGTTCCAGTCTGTTTTCAACCCCAGGCTGCTGCCCAATAACTGGCACTGACACAGAAGGTGCCTCTGGTAAATTAAACACCGCAGGCACTTGTTGCTGCCTCAGGAGACGAAGCTCCTCTCCCTGTTTCAACACTATAGCCTGCAAATCACTAAACAATTGCTGCCAGTTTGCAGGTGCTGGCTGTGGAATCTGGGAATGGTCATTCTCTTGACCCTGGCTGTTGTCATTATTCTGACCTTGACCACTCTGGCCAGCTGTAGTGTCTGTCTGTTCCGGGTTCATTCTGTCACTGATACCTTACTGAAACAATAATAACCAATACGGCCGGTCAGGTAGTAATAACTAAACCTCTTGCCGCCTCACGATCCAAGAACAAGCAGACAATTATCATATTCCACAGTCATACAATATGCACAAACAGATACATGTTTATGGCACTCAGCACTCAGCATGTATCATATAACAGTTCATAACATTTCAGGGGCACAAGGCCAACACAGTGACTCATGCATACAGGTAAAGCATTTGCACCACATTTAGGCAGTTATGCACATAACTACATAAAGAGTTACCAAACCAAGAGTCGAGCTTGACTTCAGTGATGTGTGTACATGCCCAGCCAGTCTACAGGAACCTTAACCTTGGCATTTGCTCTGATACCAAGTTGTAACGCCCTGGCTACCCCAGAACAGTTACGGTGAACGGTGGACCGGAAATTTGACTCATTGCCTGAGTCCTTTGGTCAAAAACGTGCTCTAAGTGTGATTAACAGGTTAAGGTACAAAACCAATAAAAAGGAAATGGAGATTTTATTACAAATTGCTCTGCAGAGCTAAGCAAAACATTTACAAGTGGTTCTCAGTACAAAATGGTCATTATAGTTGTAAAGTTACAGTCCCGCCGACCTAAGCGGCAAAAATAGGGTAAACCCCCTAGTTCCTCTGAGAACACCTTGACCGTGGTGGTCAAGCGGCCGCATATGTACACAACACCACATCAGCTCTCCACTCAAGGCTAGGTGAGCTTCTCTTTCCCTTTACCTGCACCACATAGCACCCGTGAGCCGAAGCCCAGCAAGAAAACATAATACTTTTCATAAACATTATCAAATGATTATCATTATAATCACACTGAGCATAAAGCTTTCAAACAAATGAATAACACATGATTTTAGCGGGAGAGTGGCTGTTGGGTAAGCCACTAGCCTCCAAGCTCTCTTTTCTAGCAGGAGAGTGGCTGATGGGTAAGCCACTAGCCTTCAAGCTCTGTTTTCTAGCAAGAGAGTGGCTGATAGGTAAGCCACTAGCCTCCAGGCTCTGTTTGTTCATCGACCCTCAGGGTCGGTCAGGCATTAATGCTCCTTGAGTCATTCAATGCTAATGGTCGATTAGATCTAATCTCTGTTGGCTTGCGTGATTCACGCTAAGGCCGCTCTGACAAATAAATCAGCGCTTCCTGACCTGTGTCCAGTAACACTGCCGAGCCTGACAAATAAGCCACAGCCTCACAGCTGATACTAACACTTTTGCCGATTCTATATTCAATCCATGACCATATTTATACAATCAACATGCTTCACAAACATCCATGCATGTCACACTTGGGGTGCAGTTTTCTTACCTCCGGTTCGAGCAAGAACAAAGAAAAGAGTGACCCTGAGAACGATCGACCTTTTGGTCCTTTAGCAGTTACCTGGTCATAACCAAATTATGGGATTCCATCAATAAAATGAATAATAAAAGGTTCCTAAACCAAAACCTAACCACCGGGACCTCAAACACTACTCAACCGGGTAGTAGGTTCAATCCCGAGGCCTAAGGTTTGAATCCCCATGCTGAAAACACCTTTTTGGCAAAATTGACCTTAAGGGCCGCGGCCCTCCCTGCTGCGCCGCGGCGCGCCCCTCAGACAGAAGGGACCTCCCCTGCCAGACGCCAAGGGCCGCGGCGCTCCCCTGCTGCGCCGCGGCGCTCAGCCCAGAATGGCTAAGTCGGCCACACGAACCAGTTTTCTCCCCTGAGCTCTTTCCTCTCAAACCAGCCCTTCAAACCCTCTCTAAACCTCTTCCAAACACACAATTAAACCCCCAAATAACACCCATGGCTCACCCTCATCAAACCCCAATCAAAAACAACATGAAAACTCCCTTTAATCCTCACTTTCCACATCAAATTCTAAAGCTGAAATCCTAAAACGAAAACAGAGCAAACATGGAAACTAAGGGCTAAAAACTTACCTCAAGTTCAGGTTATGGTGCTCTTCCACAATGGAACACTCTCCCAAAGTACCAAGGCTTAGCTCCCAAGCTCAAACCTTCAACAAATTCACAAAACTCACAAGGAAGGAGAAGCAAGATGAAGGTACGGGAAGAGGAGAAGCTTACACTCTGTTTTTACTCTGTTTATCCACAGCCTTCCAAGCTTAACATATATCCAAGCCAAAAGACTAAAATACCCCTAGGTCTTTAAAAGTCTCTTAAGCCAACCCAAGGGCAACTTTGGTACTTTCCACCTATACCGTTAATCATAATTAACGCTTCCCAATTCCCGCTAATCTCAATATTCTCAAACTCCAATATTTCACATCCCGTTACCCTTTAATGCCCGGTAACCCTCTAATCATTAAAACACCCCGAGACTCACCCCGAGCCCCGAGCTTAAGCCTGTTATGACCAAACCGTTAATTAGCATTCCTTGATCGTCTCATGCCAAATAGCTCGAACAAACCCACATTATAATGTGGTCTCAAATTATATCACCAACATGTGAATAAATAATCAATTTACCCTCAACGGGTCAAATTACCATCACACCCCTGTATAAAGAAATATGGACACATATGCATGCATTTCACATCATATCATAATATAATCAACATATACATGCATTTAATCAATTAATAACATAATTAAGCAAGTACGGCCCTCCCGGCCTACTGTTCACGCCGTTAAATACATCAGAGAATTCGGGGCATTACATAGGCCGCGGCGGTTCAAACGCCCTGTATGCCGCCCGGACTATCGTCACGGAGGACGGACCCGGAGGGACATTCCGGACCCCTCCAATGGTCCCAGACATGAATCCCCAGTCCATACCCTTCCCCTTGGGCACTCTCCATACCAAGAGGCCTTGGGCCGGGCCCGCAGGCTGACCTGGCCCCTGACAGTAGGCCAAGACGAAGGCCTCGAGCCCAAGAAGGAAATGGGGATAACATTTACCCCCCAAGTCTTCGCCCGGGTCTGCCGGGAGGAGGGTTGCATCGTCCCCACGACGCTCGCTAGTACACGTGTCGTCGGGTGATTGCTGCACGGGTCTTGAAAGGTCGCCTAGGCCTCCCAAGGGTCACTAAGCCTAGACTAGGGTGTCAGCGCACGTCTCGAGGCGTCCCATCCACACGGGGGGGGTGGGGGCATCATTAATGTCCCTGGAACGAGGTGGACCGTAGGATGGGGCGACCTTTGGCATTCGCCACTCCTGGGCCGTCGGATCTGAGGCAGCGAGAATCCAACCTGAAAGGACTCATAAATGTCCCTGTGCGACTCCTGACCGTCTGATGAAGAGACACCTGTCCGTTGGATCGTGGGCCAGAAATTGGGGCTAGTATAAATACCCCAAGAAAACCACATTTGGCACTTTTACCTCTTCGAACCAGCGTATAAATCGATAAGCACTACTCGAGCCTTGCATGTCCGACATCCCCGACGACATACATTGCCACCTGCTCACTCTGCGCGGCCGCCTGTTCCCCAGAACCCCAATTTCCGTTCCTCCACCTGAAGACTTATCTCGAGTTTGCCCTGTCGACGAACTAATACATCGGCTACACCGCCACTCCTGGGCCGTCGGATCTGAGGCAGCGAGAATCCAACCTGAAAGGACTCATAAATGTCCCTGCGCGACTCCTGACCGTCTGATGAAGAGACACCTGTCCGTTGGATCGTGGGCCAGAAATTGGGACTAGTATAAATACCCCAAGAAAACCACATTTGGCACTTTTACCTCTTCGAACCAGCGTATAAACTGATAAGCACTACTCGAGCCTTGCATGTCCGACATCGCCGACGACATACATTGCCACCTGCTCACTCTGCGCGGCCGCCTGTTCCCCAGAACCCCAATTTCCGTTCCTCCACCTGAAGACTTATCTCGAGTTTGCCCTGTCGACGAACTAATACATCGGCTACACCGTTTCAAGAACGAGATTTTTCCGTCCTTACAGTCAGACAACCATCATCTTCTACGATCGACACCACACAGTAAGTCTTTTTAACTCTCTTGACAACTTTGTGAACTTATGTTCTTTTGATGTGTGCGTTTAGGCTGTGCTTTAGAAATTTCTAGGAAGGCTGCCTGGTTCGGGTTGCTCTGTATCCGGATGCCTCCCGGACAAGGGGCGGGCCTTAGTAGTCTCCTCTCCCGATCAGGGTTCCGGGGCTCTCCGGAGTCCCGGACCTGATCCGACGGGACTCCAAGCAGTCCTTAGGAGACTCCCCGTACCTTAACCGACTTTCTTGGGTCTAGGTACTGACTGCTTGGTCTTTCTTTCTTCGTTCTCAGATCGTCAGTTATGGCAACGGGAGTTGCGCTCCACTCTGAAGAAGAGGTCAATAGGGCCCCTATCACCGCTCCCGGATCCAAGACGCCTAAGGGCAACAGGTGGGAAATGGACGTGACGGCCAACTCGTTCTGGAATTACCGGATGATGCTGCTCCTGGAGCAGCGTCTGGGCATCGAATCAACTCCAGGCCTCTTTCACAACTGCCTGGTCAGGCTCGAGGAGCGGGCGCATACATCCGTGGAAGGATTTGGAGCCTGGAGTGCTAGCCATATCAGCGCGGGAGCTACGCTCCCGCTTCATGACAATTTCGTGCGGTTCTTGACGTATGTGGGAATCGCATCGTTCCAGCTTCTACCACAAGCATACCGTCTGCTTGCTGGGTGGAAGGTGTTTTGTGCCGCGAAGGAGATCGCGGAGCCTACCCCTGTGGAGGTCTTGTACTTCTACAAGCCGGTGCCGCAGGTTAACGTCAAGGACAAGACCATGGATGGCTTTTATAGGCTGCTGCCGTGGAGCAGCTACCCTGCTCCTACCAGCTCCTGGAGGCATCCCCCAGATGTCAGGCATTATTGGTTCATGACGTCCGGGTTCCTCATGGACAAGAACCCCACGCTGTTGCTGGACTTCCAACGAGTGGGTAAGTATGTCCCTGGACCTCTATTTTATTCATCTTTTCTACTCGTCTCTTATCATGTCTTCCGGGTGGCAGGGCCTTTTGCTCAAACCCCCCTTACCGAGTTCATCCTGGAGAGGAGGAGGTTTTATGCTAAGTTGACTGCGGAGGATCTGGACGTAGGGGGCTACGTCACGAACGATAACATCCGGCTGGTTAGGATGCTCGCTGCCACCCAGACCATTGTTATCTCGAACCTTCAGGGCATCCCCTGCAAGAAGAACGTCGACGTCCGGGAGCAGTTGGCCCTCGACCACATTGCCACTGTGGTAAGGGCGGCGCGGGCCGACGCGGCCCAGCGTAAGAAGAACCAACCCCTGGCGGAAGTGGCCACCTCAAAGGAGCTCTTCGAAGATGCCCTACCAAACGGCGGGACTCCCGGGGCTAGCGTATCGGGGCGAGGTAACTCCCCTTTAATCTTAACTTATGCTCTCCGAGTCAGGGACTTAGCTAGGGATAGGCTAGTACCCCCGGGCCCCGCGTTTGGGGCCGATGGGGAGCTGAGGCCTTCAGTTCCCATCCCCGTAGGCTCAGAGGTCCTAATGTTCTTACCCGGGTTCCTCCAGTACGGGTGCTTCCTGAACCCGGACGACATAGGGGATCGGGTCCATTCATTTTCTTTAAGGGAATTGAGTCTCGCCCGGGGCCTAGACGAGGGTTCGTCCCGGGTCGTTTTTAACTGCTTTATACGTTTTCATCTGTTTGGTTTACTGTCCTAACTCCTTTTTCTGTACTTTTTCAGAGGACTCCGACATGTCAAACCCGGCCAGCGAAATCAGGAGACTCATCAAGTACAGGGCGGCTAAGAAGCGGCCATGAAAGGAAATGAGGTGACGGGCCTGGAGCCCCACCTTACTAGGGAAACGCCCGGGACCGAGCTCCGTCCAGGTGAAGAAGCTCTGGCCGTGGTTCCCTTCCAGGGCGTGGAGCCTGCTGTAGACTTCGCTTCTGACCAGCCCCCCGTGATTGATTTGGAGGCGGGCGCGGCTGTCAGCCGAAGCTCCGGGAAGAGGGCCCGGAGGCTGACGCTGGAGAAGGCAACATCAGGAAGAGGCCTCGGACGATGCGGGCAGGCTCGACTGAAGAATCACACGGGGAGAGTCGGCTGACCGCGAAGGAAATCCCCGCCCCGCCAGTTCTTCCCCTTCGCCCAACTCTTCTCGAGGAGGGGGAGTCAGCCTTGCGGGATGAGCAGTCCCGGCTGATCAAACGGACCTGGGAAAATGGCCGGTGCTGGAGGGACGACACTTACAAGGCCCTGACGATCCGTCGCCAGGTCGAATTCTCGGATCGTCCTGCCGAGTTTAGCACTCCCCAGCCGATCGTGGACCGGCTAGTCGCCGAAGCGGGCTTCCGCCCGAAGCTCGGCCAGGACACAACCCCCCTGGCGGCTGATCTGCTGGACCAGGTTGGGAGCACCATGTCCAACCTTCAGCTGAAGAGGTACGCCACGATAGCCAACCCGGACGTGCTGATCATCTCCCAGGCTCTCCGCCACCAGGCCACCGCGGTAATTTTTACTTCTCTTATACTCCTTCCCTCACTTGTTGATGATGGTTTTATTTTCTAACTTTTCTTTGCTCCAGGTCGATCTGTTGTCCCAACGGAGTGCTGACCTGGTGGCCGAGCTCGCCATAAAGATGGAGACGGCCAAGCTAGAGTTGGAGGCGGCCGTAAATCAGAGGGAGGCCGCTAAGGAGACCCTTGGCCGGGAGACGGCCTGCCTCCAGGCGGAGGTGGCCCGTGTGCAGGCGGAGCGCGAAGAGCTCGGCCGCGCCAAGGTCGGGTTGGAAGAGGAGCTGTCTCGTAAGACAAAGGATGCCGATGAACGGGCGACGCTCTTGGAGACGGCCGCGGTGCAATCTGCCCTAGATAAGGAGGAGATCCTGGCCTTGAAAGCCCGAGTCTGCGAACTGAGCGACTCTCTGCTTCAGGAGAAGGCGGCGCATGAAACGACCCGTCACGAATAGGAGGAGGCTGAGGGCTTAGTGGATGTCACCTTTGATGAGGCAATTTACATGGCCTGGTGCAAGGATAAGAGTATGAACCTCTTTGTCTTCCCTGATCCTGAGTCAAAACGGGCCGAGTACGAGGCCAAGGAGAGGGAGGATGCGGACCTCCGGGCGGATGCGTTGTAGGCCCGACCCCCGGCCTTGTACTTTTATTAGTGTTTTTGGCTTGTAATTAAATTTAAAACACTGCTAATTTCTTTGGTTTTTACGAAAGCTTCCTTCCATTGTTCAGTAGAAATTTCATTTTGTTGCCGCGATTAACTGATTGCAGGGGTTTAGTTCCGGTTCCAACAGCCTGGACTAGACCAAACGAATTAACTTTCCAAGTTTCTAATCCTGGCACCCTATCCAGGGCCCTCGGGGCTTGGTTTAACCAGGAGTTCTGTACTCCTTTTATCAGTTTTAGGCCCGGGCTGTCCCGGGATAAACCGGACGCTTTATACCCCCGGACATCGTTCGTCCGGGGCTGAACCGGCCTTGGGCATGGTCCTCTCTTACACCCCCGGACATCGTCCGCCCAGGGCTGGACCTGCCTTGGGCAACGTCCTCTTTTATACCCCCAGACATCGTTCGTCCGAGGCTGGACCGGCCTTGGGCACGGTCCTTTGTTTTTATACCCCCGGACATCGTTCGTCCGGGGCTGGACCGGCCTTTGGCATGGTCCTCTTTTATACCCCCGGACATCGTTCGTCCGGGGCGGGACCGCCTTTAGGTCGGTCCTCTTTTATACCCCCAGACACCGTCCGTCCAGGGCCGGACATGCCTTGGGCACGGTCCTCTTTTATACACCCAGACATCGTCCGTCCGGGGCTGGACCTGCCTTGGGCACGATCCTGTTTTATACCCCCGGACATCGTTCATCCGGGGCTGGACCGGCCTTGGGCATGGTCCTTCGTTTTTATACCCCCGGACATCGTTCGTCCGGGCGCGGGACCACCTTTAGGTCGGTCCTCTTTTATACCCCCGAACACCGTCCGTCCGGGGCCGGACCTGCCTTGGGCACGGTCCTCTTTTATACCCCCGGACATCGTTCGTCCGAGGCTGGACCGGCCTTGGGCACGGTCCTTCGTTTTTATACCCCCGGACATCGTTCGTCCGGGGCGCGACCGCCTTAAGATCGGTCCTCTTTTATACCCCCGGACATCGTTCGTCCGGGGCTGGACCGGCCTTTGGCACGGTCCTCTTTTATACCCCCGGACATCGTCCGTCCGGGGCTAGACCTACCTTGGGCACGATCCTCCGTTTTTATACCCCCGGACATCGTTCGTCCAGGGCGGGACCGCCTTTAGGTCGGTCCTCTTTTATACCCCCGAACACCGTCCGTCCGGGGCTGGACCTGCCTTGGGCACGGTCCTCTTTTATACCCCCAGACATCGTCCGTCCAGGGCTGGACCTGCCTTGGGCACGGTCCTCCGTTTTTATATCCCCAGACATCGTTCGTCCGGGGCGGGACCGCCTTTAGGTCGGTCCTCTTTTATACCCCCGGACACCGTCCGTCCGGGGCCTGACCTGCCTTGGGCACGGTCCTCTTTTATACCCCCGGACATCGTTCGTCCGGGGCTGGACCGGCCTTGGGCACGATCCTTCGTTTTTATACCCCCGGATATCGTTCGTCCGGGGGGGGACCGCCTTTAGGATGGTCCTCTTTAATACCCCCGGACATCGTTCGTCCAGGGCTGGACCGGCCTTTGGCACAGTCCTCTTTTATACCCTCGGACACCGTTCGTCCGGGGCTGGACCGGCCTTGGGCACGGTCCTCTTTTATACCCCCGGACACCGTTCGTCTGGGGCAGGACCGGCCTTGGGGTTTGCGTCTCTCGGACTGTGGTCCAAGCCGGGGCTAGCCTAAGCTTGCACCCCGCCAGGTGTTTGCTTGTACCTGGGATGATACCCCCCGCAAGTGAGCGGAGACAGGTCTGGGGTCACTTGAGAAAGATTAGCACAGTTTTGACGATAACCCTTTATGACGTTTTGCACACGTCATTTCCATTGTTTGAAAGAGATTTTCCCTGAGGCGTACACTGTTTACAACGAAAAATATTAAACTGGGAAAGGCTCCCTGACTATTGATAGTATTTACGGAGATGCTCTGCATTCCAGGCTCGCGGGACTTCTGAACCATCGAGCCGCTTCAAGCGATACATTCCGGGGCATACCTCGGGTTGGATCTCATATGGCCCCTCCCAATTAGGGCCCTGAACCCCCACTCCCGGATCTTGAGTAGCAGGGAAGACTCTTCGCAGGACTAAATCGCCGGTTCCAAACTTACGGCTCTTGACTCTGGAGTTGAAATGTCGCGCGATTTTTCCCTGGTACATATTCAGCTGCACTTGCGACTCTTCCCGGATCTCTTCGATGAGATCTAGCGATTCCTGGAGTACGGCGTGATTCTGGGTGGGATCATATGTGTCGCGTCGGTGGGACGGGACGGTCGTTTCGATTGGGATGACGGCTTCGCATCCATAGACCATAGAGTAGGGGGTGTGCCCAGTTGTCGTCCTCTCGGTCGTCCAGTAGGCCCATAGTACGCGGGGGAGTTCCTCGGGCCATTTGCTCTTACAGGCCTGGAGCTTTTTCTTCAGTGTCTCCTTCAGGATTTTGTTCACGGCTTCTGCCTGCCCGTTTGCCTGAGGTCTGGCAACTGCGGAGAAACTCTTCACTACACCGTGCCTTTCGCAAAAATCCGTAAAGTGGGCGCTGTCGAACTGCTTCCCATTGTCGGACACGATTTTGTAGGGGAGGCCATACCGACACACTATGTTGTTGATGACGAAATCTAGGGCCTTTTTGGAAGTGATTGTGTTCATGGGCTCTGCCTCAACCCATTTTGTGTAATAGTCCACAACCACAATGGCATACTTAACCCCTCCCTTCCCGGTCGAGAGGGATCCAACAAGGTCGATCCCCCATACTGCGAAGGGCCAGGGACTATTCATCAAGGTTATCTCTGTCGGGGGGGGGCCGCGGGATCTTCGCGTACCTCTGGCACTGTTCGCACTTGCGAACGTAGTCTATACAGTCTTTCTTCATGGTGGACCAGAAGTATCCTTGGCGCAGGATCTTCTTGGACAGACTGGGCCCGGCCGTGTGATCTCCACAAAAACCCTCATGCACCTCATGCATGATGGCACTCAGCTCAGTCCCAGACACGCACCAGAGGTAAGGCATGGACAGCCCCCGGCGGTAAAGTTTTCCGTCCATCAAGACGTACCGGTGGGCCTGGTACAGGAGTTTCCTGGCTGCGGCCCGATCGTTTGGAACTTCCCCGGTGGACAGGTATCGGATCAGCGGTCCTATCCAGGAAGCGGAGTGGTCGAAGGTGTGGACGGTGGAGGCCCTGATGCTCGGTACGGGGAGATGGTTGACGGGAACCAGTCCGGCCAGCTTGGCCTCTGCGTCGGTCGCCAGCTTCGCCAGTGTATCCGCAAAGACGTTTTGCTCCCGGGGGATCTGGCGGATGGAATGCGCTGCGAACGTTTGGAGCATTTCCCTCACTTGAGTCACGTATGCCGCCATTCTCTCTCCCTTGGTCTGACACTCCCCTGAGATTTGCCTGACGACTAGCTGGGAATCGCTGTAAATTTCCAGGTTCGCTGCCCCAACCTCCCGGGCCAGGCGCAAACCAACTAGGACAGCTTCATGCTCCGCCTTGTTGTTCGATGCTTTGAACTAGAAACGGAGGGCATTTTGTAGCTGGTGCCCCTGCGGTGACACCAAGATGATCCCGGCCCCATTCTCGTTCGAGGCTCCATCCACGAAGACTTTCCACACGGGCGCCGCGGAGGCCTTGGGAATATTTTCTTCCAGGGAAATCCCGAAACATTCAACGATGAAATCGGCCAGGGCCTGTCCCTTGATGGACACCCGGGGCATGTAAGATATATCGAACTGGCTCAGCTCATTGCCCACTTCAGGAGTCTTCCCGACGACTCGGGTTTCTGCAATACCTGCCGCAGGGGATGGTTGGTTAAGACTTTTATGGCATGAGCCTGGAAGTAAGGTCGAAGCTTCCGGGACGCCATCAACAGGCAGAAAGTCAGCTTTTCGATCAATGGGTATCGAGACTCGGCATCTAGTAGCCGCTTGCTCACATAGTATACCGGGAGTTGCGTCCTTTCTTCTTCTTGCACCAGCGTGGCGCTGATCGTGTGCTTGGTCACGGCCAGGTATAGATACAGTGGCTCTCCTTCTACTGGTTTCGCCAGGATAGGGGCTTTGGCCAGGTGCTCTTTCAGCTTCCAGAAGGCCTCCTCGCACTCGGGCGACCACTCGAAACGCTGGCTTCCCCGAAGAACGTTGAAGAAAGGGACGCACTTATCCATGGCTTTAGAAACGAAATGGCTTAGGGCGGCCACTCGCCCCGTCAAGCTTTGCACGTCCTTGTGCTTCCGGGGATAGGCCATGTCAATCAGTGCCTTGATCTTGTCCGGGTTTGCTTCTATTCCCCGGAAGCTCACTATGAAACCCAGGAACTTCCCGGAGGCCACGCCGAAAGTGCACTTCTTAGGGTTCAGCTTCATCCCGTACTTCCGGATAACCGCGAAAGCCTCTGCCAAGTCGTCCGAATGGTTCCGGGACGTCTTAGACTTGACCAGCATATCATCGATGTATACTTCCATGTTTCGCCCTAGCTGGGCCTGAAACATCCGATTGACGAGCCTTTGGTACGTTGCTCCGACATTCTTGAGTCCGAAAGGCATGACTATGTAGCAATAGATGCCCTTGTCGGTTTGGAAACTGGTGTGCTCCTGATCCGCCACGTGCATAGAGATCTGATTGGGCCGGAGTAGGCATCCATGAAGCTCAAGATCTCGTATCCAGGCGTGGCATCCACCATTTGGTCGATTCGGGGGAGCGGGAAACAGTCTTTCGGACACGCTTTGTTGAGGTCCGTGAAGTCAATGCATGTTCTCCAGGTCCCGTTCGGTTTCGGCACCAAGACGGGATTGGCCAACCACACGGGGTACACAGCCTCGCGTATGAAGTTAATGGAAGACAACTTCTCCACCTCCAGCATGAGGGCCTCGGCCCTCTCCGTCCCCAAAGGTCTGCGCTTCTGGCGGACTGGGATCGTGTTTGGGTCAATACTTAACGCGTGGCAGATGATATTGCGGTCGATCCCGGTCATATCGGAGTGGGACCAGGCCAGAAGGTCCTGGTTTTCCTGGACTTGGGCGATGATGGCAGCCCGAATGTCTGCCGGCAGGCTCTTTCCTACTTGGATGATCCTGGCCGGGTCGGTTTCGCTGATGCACACCTCTTCTATTTTGTCCATTGGCTCCAGGACGTGATCGTCCCCTATCCGCGGGTCTAGGTCATCCTCTTCTAGGGCCACTCGCTCAGCAGGAGGGAGGAGGGCTGGTTCGACGGGCTCCTCTCAGACCATGTATATGGGCCGGGCGGAGACGTGGTAACACTTCCGGGCGCTTTTTTGATCTCCCCGGACAGTCCCTACCCCTCCGTTGTCGCATGGGAACTTCATGCAAAGATGGGGGATGGAGGTGACGGCCCCGAACTCGACCAGTGCGGGCCGGCCAAAGATGACGTTGCCAGCGGTGGGGCAATCCACCACAACAAAGGTGCAGAATTTGAACGAGTGTTACAATTCACCCCCCAGCGTAACTGGCAGCTGGATCTTTCCCATGGGGAGAAGCGCATCTCCGTTGAAGCCGTAGATTTGGGTTGGGCAGGACGCCAGATCCGCTTCCGTCAGGCCAATGGCGGTGAAGGTGGGTTTGAACAACAAGTTGACAGAGCTTCCGTCATCCACCAACACGCGGGACACAAATTTGTTGGCGATTTGCGCATCTATGACCAGCGGGTCATGGTGCGGAAAATGGACGTTGTGGGCGTCGTCCTCCGTGAAGGTGATGGGTAGGTTCATCAGATTAGGGCGTTGAGCCGGAGCCTAGACAAGGGCGCAAACTTCCTGGTCGCGGTCCAGCTCGCTCAGATAGCACTTTTGGTCATTCCTCGAAGGCCCTCCCAGGTGAGGTCCGCCCGAGATGGTTGCCACATGCCCGTCAACTCGAGGGGGTGCCGCCCTGGAGGGATAGGGCATTCCGAGGCCGGGAACTTGCGTGGCGAGGGCCCCCTGAGGGGCCTGCGTCGAAGGTCCCTGTGCATACCCTCCCGGGGGGGGGGGGGGGTATGCCCGAGTCGTTACCGAGGCCGTGGATTGCCCGGGGATTGCTGACATGTCCGGGACTCCCACGGGCATCCTTACCCACTGGTGGAGGTTCCCTAGCTTGATGAGATTTTCAATCTCATCCTTGAGCTGCCGACACTCGTCGGTGGTGTGGCCCACGTCTTTGTGATAGGCGCACCTTTTGATGGTGTCTCTCGGATTCCTTCCCCCCTTAAACATGGGGCTAGGCTTCCGGTAGTGGACCGCCCTCTCTGTCGCCAGGTAGATATTTTCCCTGGTGTCCACCAAGTTGGTGTATTCTGAATATTGGGGCTCGTAGCCCCTCTTCCCCTTCTTGGCCGGCTCGGGCCGGTTCTGGCCTTTGCCTGATCGCTTCCCCCGGGAGGGATTCACGCTTGCCTCGGTCACTCCCGTTTGTGACAGATAGGCCATGACGGGGGCCATGTTGTGTCCTGCTGGCGCGGCGCCATAACCGGAGAAGTGGGTTGACTGGGCCGGGGCGTACCCCGAAGTGGCAGGGCCGTACACCGTAGGGGTGGAACTGACTCCGGGCGCGACGGCCGATCCTGAGGCAATGGGGGGCGCGGTGTAGGACTGCGCCGGGAATTGTCCCGTATATCCCGGAATCGTCTGAGAGACGGGATGAGGAGCTGGGAGCCACCCGAAGGCCTGGATCTGAGCTTCCTCCCAGTTGATGAATCCTTGGGCCCTCCTGATGAATTCTTCCAAGGTGGCGGCCTTGCTGCGCTGCATGTCATCCCAAAGGGGGGACCCGGCCCGGATCCCGGACTGCAGTGCCACCAGGCGCTGCCCGTCGTCGACTTTCGTCTTGGAGACTTCTTCAGTAAAGCGCTGGATGTAGGCTCTCAATGTCTCCGCGGGGAGTTGCTTAATATTGGCGAGAGCGCTGGTTTGCATATCCATCCTCATGGCGGCCACGAACTGCTTTCGAAACGCAGACTGCAGCCCGGACCAGGATTGGATGGACCCCGGTTTAAGCCTCTTCCACAACTCTTCGGCGGGACCGCCCAAAGTGATTGAGAAGCAGAGGCATTTGCCGTCGTCGCTGACATGAGCTACTGTCATGAGTCGGTTGTACCAGGACAGATGGTCCCTGGGATCGGTATTTCCAGTATAGGCAGTGAGGCTCGGCATCTTGAACCCCTCGGGTAGTACGGCGTCCAGGATGTGCCTCGCGCATGACTCTTTATCCTCTTCGTCGGAGTCAGTGTCTGCACCTTCTTGCTTGCGGACCAGGCAATCAGTGACCTTTTTTAATGCGGCCATCTGCTCCATGAGCAGCTTGGCCGTGTTATCCTCCAGGGGGATTCTTTCGTTCCTCCTGTCGTTGATGTCGTTCCTGAGGTCGCCTTCTCGAGGGAGGATTTTTCCCTTGCGGGCCCGCTCCTTCCGAGAGTTCAATCCATTACGTAAATCTATCCGGGAAGTGTCGTCCCCTGAACTGAGGGCATGGCGTTCCTCGCGGCGAGACCGTTCTCGGTGGTTCTTATTGACCGAGGCACTTGGGTGCAAAGACCTTTCCCGCTCGTTTGGCCCTAGGGCGTGCCGGGGCTGTCCATTCCGTGGCCGCATCCCCTGCAGATCGATCGGGTGGCCTCGTTCTGGGACGGGGCGCACCTTCTCTTTCCTGGGTAGAGGTCGTGAACGTGCCCGGCTTTCTCGACGAGGGTGGTCTTCTCCTGGGTCTTCCGTCGCTCCTTGTCCGGGCCACCTGGAGCCGGTTCGGAAAAAGGCTCCGGGGGACGGACCGGGCTGGCACTCTGGGGACCCCGGCTTGCTCCCGGGGAGCAGGTGGCTGCGTTTCTGGAAGTGGGCTAGCTGTGGGGTTGGCTATCGGACCCTGCGCGGCCATGAGCGCCTGCAGGGCTTGGAGAGACTCTTGCATCCGGCGATGCGCCTCCGCCTGCTCAGCGATCCTGGCTTCCTGATCTAGGACTTACTGCCTTAGTCTGGTCACTTCCAAGTCCTGCTGATCGTCGCGGGGGGTCCTGGGATTCGCAGCTTCGTCGTGGTATTCCCCCTCATTTTCCTCCTCATAATACTCCTCCTCGTTTTCCACTTCGTATTCTGTCCCACCCTCGTAGTCCTGCGACTCATCTTGGTGAGATGTTTGAGGAGGCACGTCCTCGGGCAGGTCCTGAGGAACATGCTGCGAAGGCAGCGGGTCTCCGTTGCCCTGCTCTGGATTGGTAGGGTCGAAGGTGGTGTGTCGTGTGTTCACCATCGTAGTAAAGGCCTGACGTTAGCACTAGCTTCCTTCAGCTCTCAATGAAAGCACCAAACTATTAACCGAGATTTTCGGCAACTCTATTAATGAGTAATATTTACTGATAATAATAATGAAAACAGAAGATTGACACGGGGTTTTTACGTGGTTGGGGCGTTAACTAGCCTTAGTCCACGAGTCTATATTATTAGAGCTTGAAGAAGCTTTTAAAATGGAGTTCTCTCTCTATATTTTGACAGAGTTTCTGTCTTTTTCGTGAAAAGGAGACCCCTTTTACAGTGTTCCTGTAGCTTATATTTATAAGCGTATGGGAATACCGGGTCTGGGCCGGATCCGACCCAGGCCCATCGGGGAAATGGATATAAGCGGCCTTTCTAGTGGAGGCCCAATACAAAAAGATACAAAATACATGAAATCCAAACCAGCTAAGGCCCAATAGGTTGACCTTAGAACTACGTCTCGCCCGACAAAACGGCGCTTTGGGTCTGATCACTTCGAGTCATGAGGCAGATTCAGGAGACAAGACCAGTCAGAGTACTTGGTTGCGCAGTCCTGACACATCGGCGTGCAATCTTGAGGTGGCCTTTTCTGCAAGTGAAAAGTGGGGGACAACGCCCACGTGGAGCGAGGCGGCGTCAGGATCCTGGACGCCTGGCCTCTTCAACCGGGGGCGAGGTGATCCGGGTCCATTTACCTTTGTCCCGCTTCGTTTACCCTTGGCCCGGACAGTGCCAGGGGTCCGGGATCGGGACACGTAGGCCGCGGCGGTTCGAACGCCCTGTACGCCGCCCGGACTATCGTCGCGGAGGACGGACCCGGAGGGACATTCTGGACCCCTCCAATGGTCCCAGACATGAATCCCCGGTCCATACCCTTCCCCTTGGGCACTCTCCATACCAAGAGGCCTTGGGCCGGGCCCGCAGGCTGACCTGGCCCCTGACAGTAGGCCAAGACGAAGGCCCCGAGCCCATGCAGGAAATGGGGATAACATGTACATATGTGGCCGCTTGACAACCACGGCCAAGGAGTTCTCAGTGGAACTAGGGGCTTTATCCTATTTTTGCCGCTTAGGTCGGCGGGTTTGTAAATTTGAAACAGTAATGACCTTTTTGAGTTGTAAATAACTTGTAAATGTTTTCATGGGCCCATGTACAGTTTTATGCATTTAATAAAATATATCATTTCCTTTTTGTTAGTTTTCCACCGTAGTCTGTTAATAATACTTAGAAGCACGTTTTTAACCAAATGACTCGGGTAGCGAGTCAAATTTCCGGTTCTTGATTTGTGTTTACATTTGATTTGTTTTGTGAAATGTAAATTGTGTCTAGCATATAGAAATATGGTGGCTCGTGTATTACCTATGTTCTTGAGAATCTTGGTAGTGAGTCTGGGAGCGGGAGTGGGACGGATAAAAACAACTGAAATATCAAGGTAACTAGTTGAATTCTAAAATTGTAGTTTAGTATCTTTAATTCTCTTAAAAGTATTATGTACCATGTGTCATACATTATAATTTTATTCTTTCTTTTGTCTTAGGAGCAGGTTGTCATAATTGCTTGATACAACCATGAAATGAACATTGGATTTTGGATTGGGCTTTGTTTTTCTACTCTTTTAAACTTGATTTGTGTTGTAGCGGACCAAGACTTTGATTTAATTTGTGTTGCATTGTACTATGGACTTTGGACTTTAAGTTTAAACTTTAACCATGTATTGTGATTTGTGGTTGTAGGCTTTGGGTTTTAATTGTGTGTTGTTTTGAATTGGACAATAACATTGGACTTTTGATAATATGTTGTGATTTGAGGTTATGCTTATGGACTTTTAATTATGTTTCAAACTATCAAATTTGTGGACTATGTTCTATGTATTTAGGTTTTGAACATTCAAGTTAACAAGTTCAATGAATCATTTTCATATTAAAAAAAAGCTCAAAAATGGATTCCAACAATCCATATTTTTTAGTTTTTTTTTAACTTAAATTTTCTCAAAAATTATGAAAAATAAATAGAAATCGGTTTGGTCGGTTTAAGTTTAACCGACCAAACCACGGTCCAAAACGGTTGGTTTTTTTCAGTAATAAGTTTGGTCGGTCAGTTTTTTGATCGTATCAATCTAGATCGAAAACCAAATTCTAAATTTAAGAATATAAAAAAATCGCTCAAACCGACTAATGATCAGCCCTAAGTTGGATGATGGTAGGGGACCATCAACAACTATAGATGACAAGTTTCAAAATAAAACTAAATGATTATATATTAGATGAAATAGTTATATTGTTCCCTATTTACATGTATATATACCGAATATACGAAATACACTTTATTTAGTTGTGTGCTTTTGTGTCAAACATGACATTAGGGTATATACTATATAGGGTTTTCAGATGGGTTTAACTCCATGTACGAACCTATACAAAGAAAATATGAAAAGTCAAAATCTTTGGGCTAACGAACTTATTGACAAGTTACTTAATTATTATTTATTTCTTTATTAAATGAAGCTAGAAGTAGAAGTACTGATCGATCGATCGATCTCTTTATTATCAGTTGTTTTGTTTGGTACAAGCAGAGATAAACAATTAATGATAGTATTGATGAGTCTATATATATATATAAATGTAAGTATATAACTGTACATGTTGTATGGTCCCCTACCACATCGATCATCATCATCATCATAACTCTAACTAAACAAAAATTTCAGGCCTGACTGAACAACATCGATCGATCTGATTGATCAATTGCACCAGAACTAATTAAAGGCCATTAATTATCAATACTCCGTACGATCAATTTTTTAAATATTTATGTATATATATATATATTTATAATAAAACGTTATAATATCTATATTGTTCGAGATATGAAGTCTTTTAAAGTATGAGAAGTGAGAAAAAGGGAGGGAAAGTTAAGGCTTTTGAGTCTTGCAAAATGGTTGGTATTGGTATTGGTATAGGTAGCTTAAGAATAATATCGATCGAGCCCAATATGTATTGAACCCAAAAACCTTAAAAAGCAGAGAGAGAGAGAGAGAGAGTCAACAAATGGCAGAGAGAAGAAACCAGAGAGAGCACTGCAAACTGATCAATAATGGGGCTTAAGGGGACAAGCGTGGGGTTGTCTTGTCATATCAGATTCGAATTAGTGGTCATTCTTTTTTCCCTTAAATGATATAGACTATATATATTGCCAAATTAATATCTATATATATATATATAACATTAAAAATAAGACCATAAAAATATATATTCATTATTTACAGATAAAAGGGTTTTTCTTTGTTTGATGAGTTTATAGCTTTTTCTACGTTATATATTTTTTTATTATATGTTTAGATTTTGTATTTTAAAAAATTTATATTTAGACTATATTTTGTAAATTTGTTTCAAATAGACTATTTAATTCAATTTTGATGAAAAAAAATTGATTATAATAATATATTTTTAAGTAGAATGATTTGATTTTTGTTCTGAATTGTTAATTTGGTAAATTATTTATAATTTCAGTTAAGAAAATTCTGACCAAAATCAGATTTAGGATTCTATTTAAACATTTTTACAAAATATAAAATCAAAAAAATAATTTATCAAAATAAAGAACACAAACAAATGATGAGATAAAACTATATCTAAAAAAAAATTATAAACGCTTGTTTTATTTTTACTTCTTATATAGCTCCTAGTCCTTGATTTGAAATGACTATATTGACCTTTTGGCTTGGGTTAAAGAGCTTTGTCTGTTATGCATGTACTATATTATTGATGACAAAAAAAAATGACTACATAGTATATACTATCAACTCATTCATATTCTTGTGTCAAATGATCTTATATAGTATTTTTCAGTATATAGCTAACTAGTATATATATACATATATATATAAGACCTAAAATAATAGCTAGGGCTGTGGGAAGATCTCTCACTCAGTATATTCTTTGTCCAAAGTTGAGGGTGACCCTAGTACTGTTACGTACTATTTATACGATGAGATGAGACAGTTCCAAACTTTGATGTTTCGTTTTAAAATATGTACTTAATTTGGAGATGTCTTATATAAAAAATAAAAATTATGAAGCTATGAACTCGATGTATTAACCCCAAACCTTGCGAATAGTCCCAGCCCTGACCTATATATAGTCTTGTCCCATTAAACTTTTGTTTTGGGCTTTGAAGAATATTCCAAGCCCAATATGATCACATCACATATGAGTAATAATATTAGGGATTTTTTCATAAGGTTTTTTTAGCTATTAATATGCAAAAATATGGTAATTAATTTTTTATTAGTTTGTATAGACAAATTTAATTAAAAAAAATCAGATTATGGGAAAAAGATATTGTATAATAATGATTTTTTTTAAAAAATATGGAAAAAAAATCTCATAAAAGGGAATACAAATTTTAAAAAGCTATAAAATAATACTAGTTAAAAAAAACTATAATTTTGAAAACTTTATTAAAAAACTTATATAAAATGTAATTTTCACATAATATTAATAATGGACGTGTTATTATTGTTTCTGGTACGTAAACAAATTACTATAAAGCTTCACAAACTTGGTCATCACTTGCAAATGTATGTGAAAATGCATAAGAGTGACGAGTTTAATAAGTATGCATTTTCACTTGTGACTACAAATAAATGGAGATTTTAATGATAATTTTTTAGTCACAACAAAAAATTACATGTAACTAAAAATTCGTACTTAATCACAAGTTGTTAATAATGTAGTTTTAGTCAGAATCTATTAATTTTAATGATAAAATTTGTTATGACTAAAAATACATTTAGTAACAATAAATTGTGATTTTTGTGACTAATACTTTTAGCCACAGAATTTTTAATAATGACATAAGTAAGATGATTTTTTTTTAGTCACCAATTTTTTACAAAATTTTTTGTAGTGTGTGTGAAAACTTCAGTTCAATTCAATGCATAGTGGTTGTTTTTAATGACAACATGGCCTTTTGGGTAGTATTATATATCATCATCGGTTAATTATTACTAAACCCAATGTGAAAAATTGCATTAAAATATTAGTTTAGTGAGGTTTTTGACCATACATATATAAGCCAAACAGTAAAAAGTGGTAATCACTTTCATGTTTCACTATTTTCTTCCCATTGCTCCTCTCTGGTTTGTCTTCTGTTCAACTAGCAGTTCAACAAGATTTTCAAGTTCCTGAGCTCCTATCTGCACCAAACCTTTAATCATTATTTTTAATCTATTTGGCCCATTATATTATTGGTTCAGAACACCAATACTGTAGAAAATAATAAGTAAAAATTAGGATGAGTACCCATATTTAGATTGACTGTTCAATTTTTAGCCACTTTTTATAACTTTTAATTTTATACCTAATATTTAATAGAATCTACCTATTATACCCTTCTACTATGCTTTCTTCTCAAGAGTTATTCACGCACCAAATTTGATCCATATCGCAACTCATCCCAGTTACTTATATATATTTGTCACTTTCTTATATATATACATAATTAATATATCAAATATTTGAATAAAATAATTTACATAGTGATTTAATGCAAATGACATGCCCTATTTTATATGAATCAATGTTAAAGAGTTCTTGAACATTTTTGTCATACATAAACATAATATATATAGAGGGAAAAATAATATGATATGTAGAACATTATCATAGATCATCTTAGCATTTTCTAAGTATATATATATTATATATATATATATAATATCTCAAAGCATGATTACTTACAGACAAGTCAATTCTTCATTTGACCTAAAAAGTTGAGTACTTTGTTTGAAGTATTACAATTCACATGTTCCATTGTATAAAAATTGAGAGTTTGTATGGGTAAGTAGTGGAGTTTAGTGAAAGAAAGAGTTGAAAAAAGAAAATCCACCTGTAGAGTTTGAGAGAAGTAGATAATTATTGCTCTTCTAGTGAAGGACACGAGAGCTATGACTTAGAAAAAAAGGGTGAGAGTGTGTTGTATAGTAAGGGTAGTATGGGATAGGTAATTATAAAAATGAATATTATTAAACTAAATTATTTTAGTAGCTAATTTTAGTTAATTACTCCTAAAAGTAGTCATTTATCAAATTATCCCAAATATAATGATATATAGTGAATAAAGATGAAAATAAAGAACACACATAAATTTATGTGGAAATCCTAAAAAGAAAAAACAATAGGCAGATGAGAGAAATTTAGTATGTCAAAAAACATGATAAAGAGTATATACAAAAGGAAAACCCTAAATGATAAGCCTCTTAGATTAGACCTATAGAATTTGGGTCACAAACACAACGAATACCAATTAAAAATTTGAGATTTTTACGTAAAATACTAATTTTTGCTAAAAAATTACATTTTTACGATCAAATATTTTTTTCTTTCAATTTTACGGTTTTAAGGAAATTTTTACATTTTTATGGTTTTGTCTTTTTTCTTTTTAGTGTTGTTTTCAAGTTATTTTCACGTTGTTTTTAGGTTTTTTTTTTGTTTTCACATTATTTTTTTGTTGTTGTTTGGTTTGTTCAGTGAGTTGTTTTCAAGTTACTCACTACAAGAAATTCCAGTATTAGCGGCGGGGGACTCCGCCGCTAATAATGTCTAAATCCGCTGCTAATGGGTATTAGCGGCGGGCCTCCGCCTAAAAAGTTGTCGCTAATAATGATTATTAGCGGCGGAACCCGCCGCTAATAACTATGTCCGAGGCATTATTATTAGCCGGGGTCCGCCGCTAATATTTTTTTTATAATTTTTTTTAAATTAAATTTTAAATAAATTAATATTTATTAAATTTAATTATTTTTAAAATAATTTATAATATAATTTAACAAAAATAAACATTTAATTAATTTAAACATAACTAACATTATAATTAATATAAATAGTTTTAATATTTATCAACCTGGTAAATATCACTATAGTCATTAAAAATAAATAAAGTATTAATTCAGTCCAAATATATAAACTAGTAAATAAAGAAAGTCATTAAGATTAATATTGAAATTGTCCTCATTTTCAAGATTTTGGTTTGGCTGTAAGGACGACGGCTGTGATGGTGGCGGTGGCGGTGGCTGTGGCTGTGGCGGTGAGGGTGACGGCCGTGGCTGTGGCGGTGAAGGAATATAAGGTGGTTGTGATGATCGTCCGAGCGTGAGGTCCCCAAACAGATCTCGAAGCTGTGGCTGTGGCTGCGACCCGCCTCCACCCTCCCAATATCTAACATTAGGTAGCGGAGGCTGCATCGATCCTCCTGGAAAATCGGTAAAGCTAAAATGTAGTGGAGGAGACTGGGAAGAGGGTCCAAAAGTGTATTGGTTTTGATACTGAGGAGGTTGTTGCGACGACATATGTGGCGGATACATTGGGTGAGGCTGGTACAGCTGCTGCAGCGGATACTGTGAAGGAGGCTGGAACTGCTACTGTGAAGGAGGCTGATACTGCTATGAAGGAGGCTGAGAAGACGAACCACCTTCGGATTGTGGTGGCAAATGCCTCTGCAGAAAACTGTCAAACATTGGGTCATATAGTTTACTGGGATGCACAGTTGTCGAAGCCTCAAACGTCTCACGAATTGCCTTCATCAGCAAAGCCATAACTCTCATATCTTTATTAGGCGAAGCAGCAGTATTTGCTTGGGACTGACTTTGATCTGTAGAGCTAGAGGATGTCTTTTTTGCCTTCCCTTTCGCCCTATAACCCACTCCTCTTTGGTAGTCAGATCTCTCCCCGAGTACTTTACTTAGTATCTCGTATTGATCGACCGGGGACGAATCAACACCAGATACATTTAGAGATGCCTTACTCTGCTGTTGACTTTGCCTCTCATTCTGTGACCTCTCAACCTCAGCCGCCATTTTTTCCTGTATAAAGATAACATTATAAACAAAAATTAGAAACATTATAAACATTAGAAACAAGAAAACAATACTATTCACTTACATAATCTTGTTGAGCTGCCTCATTGACAAAAAAATTTGTCGATTTTCTCATATGAGCATCCCTCCAAGTATCAACAACATGCGCATCCGAGTTCTCCTATACAAATGTAAACAAAATGTTTCAGAATGTGTTATTTTATAAAATTAAATTAACATCTTCACTTACATATTGGTAACGCTTAGCAGCCAACAATTTTGTGCCTTGTGTTGTTACATACTTCATTTGTCTTCTATTTGCTTGATTTTTAGCAAAACAAGCCAAAAATCTTTCACTCAAGAACATTTCACAAATAAGCTGCGAAGCCTCCTTAGTTAATTTACATTATATATATATATACATAAATATTTTCTTCCTCAAGTGGCATCATCACTATAAATGACTAAGTAATGAGTAATAATATAACAATCAGCGCTTTTGTCACATGCATGTTTTTTTTAGAACAACAATATAAGCATTTAATCCAATGGATATAACAGTCTGTCCCGACCTAGAGCCTAGCCCATTTCACGTTTTCTTTTGGGCCAGGCCCCAATGGTTTGAAGCATATTCAAAGCCCAATATGATATGAGTAATATAATAATGAACGTGTTATGGTTTACTACAAAGCTTTACAAACTTCCTCACTTGCAAATGCATAAATACCTATGCATTTGTATGTGAATGTACTTTTCACTTGTATGTGAATGTGATTTCCAGTATATAATCATCTAAAACTTCAATTCAATGTATGTGGTTTTTTTATTATTGCTGACAACATAGCCTCTGGGCTAGTATTATTATCATGATCGTTGATAACTAAACCCAATGTGAAAATTACATTAAAATATTGATTAGTGAGGTTTTTGACTAAAAACCATGCATCGGTCAACAGTAGAAAGTGGTAATCAGATCTTCATATTCCACTATTTTCTGTCTTTGAACTATTAGGCCCACTATATTATTGGTTCAGAATGTTATATTGTAGTGAGATTCTTACACTCTAATTTTAATAATACCAATTTTTATTTTCATGATTTTCTAAGAGATATTAAATCTGAGTAGGTTAATATTTTTTTACCTTTTTCTACCTTTTCTTCTCTCTATAGTCCAATCATTGTTTCCCATTTCACTCTTTTCCTTATGGCTTTGCATTTATACACTATAATTGTAAAAATTATTGAGTTATTTGAGGCAAGAATACTTAAGTCTTTTATACTGTTGTGGTTTAATACCTGATTTTTTAAATGAAAATAATCACTTACCTCACTAAAATAATGTGGTTGTTAGTACATATATTTAATGAAACAGAAATGCTTTGCATCCAGATTGAATTCCCACCCGAGCTGATTTGGCAGCTTTTCATTGGTACAATGAATTAAAAAGTTGCAACTCAGTTTTTTTTCTTCAAAATATCTAATTGTAATGGGCCAGTTGGCCCGTGATTGTGCTTGTCCTCGAGACGTATAGCACAGCTCTTAATGAAAATCCGAAGACACAATTGACTTCATGCCATTGGTACGGTCATATTTCTAAGTGAGAAGAGAGCTTGTATTGAGCTTGGTGAAGAGTTCTCTCAAAGAATTTTCATCAAAAGACCTTGCAGTCTTTGATTGATAATAATGGACTGAAGAAGGCTACCATCTTGTGAATTAATCTCTATTTTCTATATCTCCATTCAAAACATATTCACCCAATATATATAATTTACATCACCAAAAAATAAGAAACCAAAAGATCACCCATGACCGTATGCCCGTAAGACTCTCTCCTTTAATAACTCTACATAAAAATAGAATTAATGACAAATTATAACAATGATAATAATTACAGAATATTATTTTCTAATACCCCCTCAAGTTAGAGCGTGAATGTCTCGAACACTCAACTTGCGCAACAACAAAAAATGTCTCCCTCCTTAACCTAGCTCCGATACCATGCTGAAATTGATCTCAATTTTCTATATCTCCATTCAGAACATATTCACCCAATGTATACAATTTACATCACCAAAATATAGGAAACCAAAATATCACCCCTGATCGTATGCTCGTAAGACTCTCTCCTACAATAACTCTACATAAAAATAGAATTAATGACAAATTATAATAATGATAACAATTACATAATATTATTTTCTAATACCCCCCTCAAGTTGGAGCGTGAAGGTCTCGAACACCCAACTTACGCAACAACAAAAAACATCTCTTTCCTCAACTTGGCTCAGATACCATGCTAAGATTGATCTCAATTTTCTATATCTCCATTCAAAACATATTCATCCAATATATACAATTTACATCACCAAAAGATCATCCATGGTCGTATGCCCGTAAGACTCTCTCCTATAATAACTCTACATAAAAATAAAATTAATGACAAATTATAATAATGATAATAACTACAAAATATTATTTCCTAATATTAGGTTAATTTTAGTTTGAAGCATGTAAATCTTGGTGTTGTTCTTTAGTTGTTAATTGTGCTTCTTGTGTTTATTGCTTTATGTTTCTTTGGTTTGTGTTCTTTGGTTTGTTAATCTTATTTTGTGGTTTTGCTGTAGATTTAAAGAAAATAAATAACCATTATTTCACAACCATATCATTAGGCATAATAATACTAATAACTTCAACTTCTCAGCTTTATTTATACTTTAACTTTGTTTTATCTAAGCAAAAGACATTATATTCCACAAATTGACAACGTATGGCACCATTGTAATAAATGACTTACTAATCAGTAATGATGTAGCTGTGTAGTTATGCTTATTTTTAGAGAATATATAATTGTAAATATAAAGACTACTTGTATCACGATGACTATCTTGTTTTCATCATGCAAGAGGTTATCTTAGTATTGAATTTGAATCAGAATTTGCTTCTAACGTCAAAGAAAATTTAGGCTTTATGCTTCAAAATTGTGATGCCACCAAAAATTTACAAGAATTAAGACACGAGATAAAAAAAGCTGAGAAAGAAATCAATGCATTTTCAAAATGTATGAACATACTATTACTAATGACATGAATTACAAATTTAGTGCTCTACAAAGATTAGTAAAGTTAAAATACTAAGGGCATGTTTGACATGCCATATAAGAATGTCGTATTGTATTAAATAAGTGTAACATTGTGTTTGGAATGAATTTTGTATTGTATTAATTATTATAATCACAAATTTTAATACAATACCAATTGTATTATTCAATACATAAAAAACAGTATGTGTTAGCTCGTATTGTAATATTTTTGAAATTAAGTTGTATTGTGATAAGGTTCGGGTCGAGGTCGGGCTCAGGGGTTAGGGTTCGAGGTCAGGGGTCGGGATCAGTGCTGAAGTTGGGGTCGGGCGTCAGGGTCGAGGTCGGGGTCTGAGGCCAGGGGTCGGGGTCAGGGGCGGGGCCGGGGTCTGGGGTCGGAGGCCGGGGTTGGGGTTGAGGCCCAAACCAGGGTCGGGGGTCGAGGTCGAGGTCCGAGGCCGGGGTCGGGCCCTATGGCGTACCAAACAGCCCTAAATGAGTAAAACCATTAATATAACTTCACTACAAAATAGTCTTGTTTTTTTTTCAATCTTCACATTATTTTTACTTTGTTTTGAATTTATTTATACTGGATTAAACGAATATATTTTCATTATTCCACATATGGTAGAAATTTGTATTATTTTTGCTTAATTATATTTTAGAAACAAATATTATTATTATTAATTATATTTATTTCATCTAATTATCATGTTGTGGAGCTCAAACACATTTATAAATCAAATTTTTAGACACTTAACCAACACTATATGTTTAATTGAATAGAAAGAAAGATATAATGGAAGAAAAGTAATGAGGCATAGAAGGATAGGAAAGGAAATATACTTATTTTATGCTATTTGGTAAAGAGAAAGGAAAGAAAATAAAGATGAAAGTATTTTGAATATAAACAAATAATTTTAGTTTAGATGTTAATTATAAAGTTTTCTCATAAATATCGGTAGTGCCCACTATTTTTTTTTCCACCCATTCTTCTCTTCCACTTGCTTTTCCTTCCAATGGAACAAATATTCATTTCACTTTCACTCCAAATATCTCTTTCCATCCTTTTTTTTCTCTATTACCAAACATAGCGTAAGTCCAACCCATTTTGATACTTCTACTTTCACCCACTCATGCCCTCTGAAAAAGAGTTATACACTAGTCTTGTTACTGTGAAATTTTCACACTGAACCAGCTTCCACAAAGTTTTGAATCATTGTCAAAGCTCAAACTTAGTTTGAAAATGAATGTGAACATTGAAAAGATTGTCAATACCATTTTCTGTCTAGGCCAATATCTTTAGTATAATATTAATAAGAGATAAATATGGTTTCGTATATGAGTAACCAAACCTCTTAGGGGGTGTTTGGCATAAAATAAAGTGAAGGTGGAAATGAGAATTTAAAACATTTTTCATGTTTGGTTCAAATTTTTAGAATGTAAAATTAATAATTTTCGTAGGCCTTACATATATATTTTAAAAGTAAAGTGAACAATTTTATACACTTGAGTTTAATATTAACTCTATCATAAGTTCATCTACATTTTCCAATGTTACTTAACTACTCAAAACGAGCATTCCTTAGTTGTCAAGGAACTTGCTTATAATATTATTCCCAGAATCTCTTCTCTTTTCCAACGCGTTTTAGTTCTCCTCTTCACCAAGTAAAGAATCCAAGTAAAAGTAATCCATGTTATGTATTTGATCATATAGTGGCCTTTTAACACCCACTTGATACTCGGCTTTGTTTAGCCTTTTTCATGGCTTTTGAGTTCAAGTGGAAATCCTAGCCAAGCTTTTATAAAGGTTAGAATAATGTAGGGCAGTTAATAACTAGAAAGAACTGGCATTATTAAGAATAAAAAAAAAATCTCACAACCCTATACTTTTTATTTATAACACAGCTTTTCACACATGGCTTACTTTTCATGAGCGTGTATAAATATGGTCATTACAGTACTCAAATATAAGCATCCATATTCCATAGTCATCAAACACCAAATCAAAGTTTAGACTTTGTGAGTTTATTATCCAGAATGTCCAAACCAGAGAACCAGGATAACCAACCTCCACCAGGTCTCAAACATAACTCCATATGTGTTTTCTTCCCTTTAGTTACAAGATATATGTTCAAGTATATAGATACGTATAGTAATTTTTTTTAGTGAATAAGGGGCTTATGATTTCTTTTATGTTGATTGAAAGGATACCCAAGTGAGAACCCCCAACCTGGGAAGAAGTCCTGGTCTACTACTAAGAAGAAAGGAGATCGAGGCTTCATCGAGGGATGGTGAGTTTTTGACATTCTCATTCAACAATCTTCCTAGTTAGCTTTCACTTTGAAAAGAACTGCAATTTAACCTGAAACAAACTTAAGAACTACACATAGTTCTAATACTCATTAGCTCATCTCTCTGTTTAAAATTGGAAACTACTTGAAAAGCTTGAACCCCTTCATTCCAAATTTCAGGAGTTTCTTGTTCTGATTTCCATTGAGATGTGCTGATCTCTTTTATTTCTCCTGTGACACTTTTGCTCTTGCAGTCTTTTCGCTCTCTGCTGCTGTTGGCTCTGTGAAGCATGCTTTTGACTCCATAGAATATGTTGATCACCATGTGTTCTTCTTCTACCTTTTATTCTTCCCTTACAGCGATGGGTGTGGTTATCTTCATAGTTATAATTTACTGTTCATGAATATGTATTGTAATAACATGTGACCTTCATATTACTATGTATCCTACTTCTTTATATTATACGTTTGCCATTTTTCTCTAATCAAAATCTTCAACAGCAAGGCAAACTCAATCAAAGACAAGAAATATAGTAATGGAAAGCACAACTTGGATAACAGCCCGTGTCACGAGTCTCCTGACCTTTTTTTTTAACTAGCTCCCCGCCTAAGCCTACAATATTTAGGAACCACGAAACTATAGAAATTGCTATGTAGATGCCCAGAAGAACTCCAAATCATGAGTTTCCGGACTAGTACCATCCATGTTGCATGACTTTTTTCAAATTCATCAGCTAAAAATTAGATGAGCAAAGATTATGACCGAAAACATACTATAATTGAAAAATCTACTTTCCCCAATTTTCCTTATTTTTATTAACATTTATAAGTGTAATAACACACCATATACATAATGCATTTAATAATCAAACAAAGTTCTCGTAATGTACAATCAAATTATTTGAACTGAAAATTGCTAGCATCAGGTGTGACAAATTTGGGAAAGCTAAAAATTGCTTGTATCAGGTCTGACCAAAAAAATAAGGGAAGGTAATAATTTATAACAAAGAAAATAAATGAAATACTTACCATACAAGGCTGTATTCTCATACGGTTTCAGACACTGGGAAAAGCTTTTCAATCTTGTTGTTGGAGAGGATCTTGTTAGGGTCCAATTCTCTTCGTGCTTTATTGTATGCATCAACCGGAAATCTCTTTCTAAGTCTTTCCTGGAGAGCTGCTAGCTCATCCTTGTCTTTTGGAACCTGCGCAAAGTATAAGGGATTGAATTAAATAAGACGAACACAAAAACTTATTAGTCTACTAGAAGTTGGCATGTTGACCAACATAACAACCAATCTTTATGCAAATGAACATGTCTCGTTCATGACAAAAGCATCATTATCTCAGCTACTAATTTAAGTTACACCAATTAAATACTTTTGGTTTTAAAAATTTCACTGTATCAAAAATTTACAATGAAAATGTCTGCAAATCAATTATATTGCAGTTCATATGAAGCAGAATACGGATCACATAACTCTAGACTCGCAAGATACCTCAATCTTTGCCCAATGTTCATAAGCAGAATATCGGCCCCACAATTTGGCCTGAGTCAGGTGTCTGTAGTGGAAAAACTCTTCTGTTATTTCCTTTCTCTGGCGAGCATCCATGGTAGGAAGGTACATGATTATGCCAACCTGAAACAAAAGCAAGTCAATTACATACAGACAAAGACAAAATATCATAGCATTAAACAAATGAAGGGCTAAATTACCAGTTCCTTTCCAAAAATAAGGCAACATTTAGTTTAGCATATGAATTTAACATCTTGAGCTTTGCTGTATTTCATTTTCATGCTACACTAATCAGAAAGAGATAACAAAGCCAAAAAAAAACAGTGATATATCTATATAGGGTAAGACTTCGGTGCAGCTAGGGCAGAGTTCGGTCACTTAAATAATTTTGTTTTCCAATTTTTTTTATGACAGTGTACATTGTTGTCATTTAAGACATCATGCAAATTTTCAAAAAATTCCGAATAGTTTACAGTGCCGAAAACAAAGTTCAAACAGTTGAATTTTACACGCGCATACAAAAAACAGACATGAGTGCAACAACCTTGTTTTCGGCACCGTAAACTATTCGGAATTTTTTGAAAAGTTGCAGGATGTCTTAAATGAAAACAATGTACACGATCATAAAAAAAATTGAAAAAAAAAATTGTTTAAGTACCCGAACTGTGCCCTGGCTGCACCGAAGTGTTGCCCTGTATGTATATATATATATATTGAGATCAACACTCTAAACTCTTGACATCAATCCATCTTTATCTTGAAGTCTTTTGATTTTTGTTTAGAGTTCAAGTTCAAGTAGTTATACTTCACACTAGAAAGATATCTCAAAACCAAGATATTTTACTAACCACAACTTACTAAAATTAAAAGAACCAAAGGTTCAATTTTAAAAAGATCACGAAAGAGGAGAAAGAATTAAATAATAATAATTACCCAGGAAAATATTTCATCATCTGATGTGCTCGAAGCTGGACTCATGGGGCTCTTGCTGCAAGCTGACCACCGTTGCTCTATTGGAGAAGGCGCGGGTACTTTTTCCTTCTCTATCAGCTTCTTAAGATCTTCAATGTATTGAAGGTCTTTCATGTTCGGTTTACCTAAGGTACCAACAGGAAAACATGTCTCTGAAACCCACTGTTGGCCACCACAATCAAACCCAAGAATTTCATCACTCCATCCTACTCTGTATCCCTCTGACTTTCTCCAGCATTCAGCCTCAGCTTGATTAACTTTTATAACATGGTCTTTGTTAAGAGGATCTAAGGCAAGCAGTTTATCTCTCAACTCTGTAAACGAAAGATCGTTTATATCCTGTTCAACATTTCCTTCAGATGGAGCTGTAATGTCTCTCACTCTGCATACAAGTAAAAGCTGTTAGGCAGCTAGAATAAAAGTCAAAACACCAACAATAGTTACACATCAAACACTTAAAAACGAATGGAATCATTTAAGATTCTGAGTTTTCTTTTTCTTCTCACACTGCTAGTCAGTTTTACTGTTTTGGCAGTAGTACTTGATTTTGCTCATCTAGGCCCCCCAAGGCCACATTTTGGTGGTGATGGGATTTAGGATGGATTATAAATCAGAATAAAAATACATATATTTTAAGTCTGAGAAGGGAACAGAAATAGATTTCGAAAGGTAGAAATTTCTATATGCCCTCAACAGCTAGTTTCTATAGGCTAGTGTATAGTATATAGTATATAGTATATATAATACATACATTTCCCTTCGTTGTCCCTCAAATCTGGACCAGTGAAGGCATTGGTTAAATATATAGTTAAAACAAGACCACAAACCATACCTGTACTTCTTCAGACTCTCCTTGTAGAGATCCCGAACATGCTGTAAGGCCTCATCCGTAGTATATTTGGGTTTAAATTTTGGGGGACCTTTCCATTTTGACACAGGATTGCATGTCACAACCACAACAGCATCTGTATAGGGAATATATAGGTACTTTACATGTTTATTCTCAGACAGCAATTTCCTGTAAAAAGAAATGACCTTTTATTGTGTTGAACAAATTGATAAGGGGGTAAGGGGGCAAGACATAATTATTGTAAAACCAATATTTTTCAACTTAGCATTACTACTTACCAGTTTCTCAAAAAACTAATCCAAGATAAAAAGAGTAGCACACAATTAACTTTTAATTTAAGACCAACAGATGAACAATATTATCAAATCCCAGAGCCACAAGGATCATATAATTTCAGACCAAATAAATCAGATTGTTATCCTGGCATTAGATCTAAAATACTTTCATTCATTAAGTTAAAGTCTTTGTAAAAGCATGTAATCCAATTGTTGGATAATGGATATGTTGAGTCATGATTTTGTAGATCCCCATCAACATATGGACACTTAAAAGTTGGAAGCTGACTTTTTATGTTATGAAAGAAAAATGCTCATCATTCTAAGCACTAGATATGGTTCATTTCTCTAATAGAAGGAAAATGTAATTACTTATGATTTTTTTTTATCTCTTCCATGGTTGAGATAACAGTGTGCTCCACAAGCTCCTGTCTCTCAACACATTGAATGGTCACCTCAGCAACTACTCCAAGGCCCCCGAGACCACAACGAGCAAGATAAAAGAGCTCTGGATCTTTCTCTTTTGATAATTCTATTGTTCCCTTAGCAGGAGTGACCAGTTTCATGCTGACAATCTGCTCATCAATAGGAGGCAATCTTGCACCAGTACCATGTGCACCAACCTACGACAAACAACATGAAATTAAAGGTGAGGTCGAAAATAAAAAAAAAACCAAGTTGACAGAACTTAAAGTTGAACACCTTAGTGGACAATGCTACATAGCAATCAGATATTGACATATCGTATCACCTTTATTGATTAAGGCAATGAATTTAATCATTATGCGCATCCTTAAACTGCCATGTGATTTCAAGAGACGACAATAACATTATGCAAAAAAACAACTGACTCGAAACCCCTAGAATCAGAAATAATAACACCAACATTGCAAAGTGATACAATCATAAATCTCAAGTGGTTCCCACGTCAGTTCAGTGTTCATGTCAAAGTACCACAGAAATTCATATCCATGAACAAAGGCTATGTTCCAACGACAATGTATCGATCAGTACCAATTCAACCAGCATTTTCTAATCCAAAGTACAAATATTAGATAATTACAATATGCAATTACAACAAAGTTAATACTGACAAAGATAAGTTTTAGAGCATAAACACAAGTTCCTCATGGATGTAAAAACAAATTTTCAACCAGATTGCCATTGTTGTGCTGAAGGAAAGACACTAATAGTCAGTATTTACCATCTTCTACTTAAGGTCAAACTGATTCAATAACTAAACTCAACACTGAGGAACCACTGACACAAAAGCTGTAACGATTCAAATAATAATAATGATAACAAAGAGAAACCACAAACCTGTATGATCCCACCAATTTGCTGTTCCCTTATAGAGGCGAAGTTCTGAAGAGTGATCCCATACTCCTTAATCCCATCCACCAGTTCCTGGACCCTTATCCCAGCCTGAACTCTAACCCTCTTCTTCTCTTTATCAACCTCCAAAACCTTGTCCATGAGAGCCAAATTCACCATTCCAGCTCTGGACAACCCGATCCCATTTGGGGACAACCCTGACCCGACCGGCCGAATCCGGGTCTTCTTCTCATGGGCCTCTTTCACAACCTTTTCAAGCTCACCAAGGTTCTCGGGTTGGTGGAAAACCCGGGTCTGAACCTCATGAGTCCCGCTCCAATTCGAGACCGTATGAAGATCTTCAGGCAAAGGAGCGTAACGGAAGATCTGGGCTTTCTTGTGTTTTGCATTCTCGGGGAATGGGAAGGAGTAGTAGGTGGCTGCGCCGCAGAAGACAACCAACGCCCCATAGCCAAGGTACTTCCGGAGCTCGGCTTCGGATGAGGATGATGAAGACGACGAAGTACACAACTGTCTAATAGGGCTTAATGGGTTGGTGGAGGGCAGGCTTGGGAGTGGTGGAGTATTACTGCCATGGCGGCGGTAGAGGGACTGAAGTGAACGCCTGGCGGTGAGAGCTCTGAGCATTTTTTTGTTTTTTTTGAGGTTGTGGATCAAAATTTGAAACTTAGGTTGGCGATGTGAGTTGACTAGATTAAGCTTAGTGTGTGTTTTTGCCAATTGCCACGTTCGGTTGTTCAGTCATTAAATATATGAATACTCAGTAGCGTACTTGTCGAGCTTTTGGTGAAAGGGAAGGGAAGGCATACTAAAACAAATATGGGTGTTTCTCAAACTAAAGAAAAAATAAATATGGGTGAGGCTACTTATAATTATTTATTTATTTATTAGGCTTTTTTTTTCTTTTCTTTTTTTGGCTTGAAATAGAAAGGCTGCTTGTAATTCTAAATTAAATTTATGCCCCTACTCCAGAGCATTTCTTATTTGCAGCACATCATTTATTTTTTTTATGACAACGTACATGATACATACTTATAGTAGGCATCACGCTAATTTTTTAGAAACTATGAATAATTTATTGTGCCGAAATCAGAGTTAAAATAGTCTGTTTCCCACACACATTAAAAAAATTAAGCATGCATGCAACCGACTATTTAAACTCTTATTTCGGCACCCTAAATTATTCTGAATTTCCTGAAAATTTGCAGGATGTCCGTTATAATTATAATGTACGTCATCATGCAAAATAATTATGTTATTGTTGACGCCGTTTTTCATCAACTTAAATAGGAGAGCAAATTTAAGCAAGAAAATATAGAAGAAATGAATAGAGATGAACAACACAAGTTTTTATGTGGTTCAACAGTTAAATCTGCCTAGTTCACGAGTCTATATTATTAAAACTTGGGAGTTTTCTGGTTATTTTTCAGAGAATAATTGCTCAGAGGTTTTTTCCATAAATCAGTATCCAGTCCCCTACAAATGGTGTTTCCTTCTCTATTTAGAGAGAAGATTTCATAATTCATTCCCACATATTTCGGGAAGATATTCTGTGAATCAATTAATTTAATGTTATTTCCTTCATACACGGTAACATCACATGAATAATGGAATTGGATAACATATTGAATAATATCCCTTAAATATTCACATAGCCGATTAACCCGGAGGTGGGATTCACCAGATATTCGAGACCAATAGTCGGTACTAAATCTGCCGAGGCTGTCAGTTCACCACGAGCTCGACGCCTTGTTTTGTCTATACTCGGAACAAGTAGATGTTGATGACGCTACCACTTTCAAGCTTACACTTTCCGAGCTCCATTCTACCTGAAGGAAGTCAGGGAGAATTATATAAGCTATGTGTAACGCCCTGGTTACCCCAGAACCGTTACAGTGAACCAGAAAGTTGACCCGCTACCCGAGTCTTTTGGTTAAAAACGTGTTCTAAGTGTTATTAACAAGCTAAGGTGAAAATCAATAAAAGGAAAGGATATGTTTTATTATACACATAAAACTGTTCATGGGCCCACAAGAACGTTTACAAGTTATTTACAACTCAAAAATGTCATTTCTGTTCCAAAATTACAAACTCGCCGACCTAAACGGCAAAAATAGGGTAAACCCCCTAGTTCCTCTGAGAACTCCTTGGCCGTGGTGGTCAAGCGGCTACATATGTACACATCACCACCTAAGCTCTCCACTCAAGGCTGGGTAAGCTTTTCTTTCCCTTTACCTGCACCACATAGCACCCATGAGCCAAAACCCAGCAAGAAAACACAGCATTGTATATAAACAATATCAAAGGATTATCATTATAATCACACATAGCTCATAGCTCTCAAACAGATGAGTGAATATCACTTGAGGTTCTAGAAAACCATACTGAGTGACTGACAAGCAAGTCACCAACTTGATCAGAAGAGTGGCTGCTAGGTAAGCCACTAGCCTTAAACAGATGAGAGACTGATGGGTAAGTCTCTAACTTAACAGATGAGAGACTGATGGGTAAGTCTCTAACTTAACAGATGAGTGACTGATGGGTAAGTCACTAGCTTAAACAGATGAGAGACTGATGGGTAAGTCTCTAACTCAACAGATGAGTGACTGATGGGTAAGTCACACAAGCGCTTATAATATTCATCGAACTTGTGGTCGGTCCGGCATTAATGCTCTTTGAGTCATCCAATGCAGATATCGATTAGTTCTAATCTTTATTGGCTTGCGTGGAACACGCTAAGGCCGTCCTGAATAATGAGTTAGCGCTATGTGACCAGTGCCCAGTACCACTGCTGAACCTGACTAATAAGTCACAACTTCACAGTTGATACCAGCACCTTTTCCAAATCTGACTAATGTGTCAGTACCATGCACAAGTGAGCAAGATTTGCTAAGCATTCAATAATCAATTCATGTCCACATTTACACAATTAACATGCCTCATGAATAACCATGTATGTCACATATGGGGCGCAGTTTTCTTACCTCTGATTCGAGATAGAATGAACAAAAGAACGACCTTTGAGAATGGTTTAGCTTTTAGTCCTTTAGCGGTTACCTAATCATAACACATAGAGGATACCATCAATAACATGATAATCAAGGGTTCTCAAACCAAGATCTAGCCTCCGAGCATCAATCCTCACTAATCCGGGTAGTAGGAGTGATCCCGAGGCCTAAAACCATGTTCCCGGGGTCAAAACATGCAAACGGGCTCAACCCTACTCAAGAGCCGCAGCGCCCAACACCAAGGGCCGCGGCGCCCAGCAAGAACAGAACCACCTCTCCTGCTTCATCGAACTAGGGCTGCGGCCCCCAACCCTGGGCCATTCCCAAACACGTTTTCAACTTCTCAAAGCCTCCAAATTCATACCTAAACATTCCCCAATCATCAAATCAAAGTTCTCAAGCTTCCCAATGCACCAAAACCCTCAAAACCCAAGGTTCAAACGAACCGAAAACTCAACAATTTACAAAGTCTAATTCAAAGCTTAGAAACTCTAAAAACTCAAAACTTTAAACTTAGATTTCCTTCGATTAGGTTGTTTTCTGTTAAATCCTTCGGTCAAGAAGCTTCTAATCTTTCCTATGATCGCTATGCTTCGATCTTCGCTTGATTCCGACTCCTAGAACTCGAGATTTCTTCGAAAATGCTTCGAATGGAAAAAATGAACTAACAAAGGAGAACGAGAGGTTTTCTAATCGTACGTTCTACCTCACAAGCTACTTCAAGCTTAAGTAACCTCAAATAAAATCTAGTGCTCGGGGTCCCGAAAACACCTCCGGGGACATTATAGTCAAAACTTCCAAAATTTCACCCTGATCTCAATAACTCCCAATTTATCATCAAATAACCATTTCTATTACCCCAAAATTGACCCCGTTATGACAAAACCGCTAATCCACTAAATAGGACCGTCTCATGCCGAATAGCTCGAATATATCTCCATAATAATGGAATCTCATTCACAAATCACATTATTCACCCAATATACACAAATTTACCCTCAACGAGCCAAATTATCAAAACATCATAATATTTCAAATGTGGACCCACATGCATGCATATAACATCATATTATAATATAATTCACATAAACATTTATATATTCATTTAATGGCGTAATTAAACAATTACGGCCCTCCCGGCCTACTAAACCGCCACTAAACCATATCGGAGAATTCGGGGCATTACACTATGGCCCTTGCGAGCTTAGGGCAGCATATTCGAGGCTACACATTATTAAGGTTGCTTTCCTTCTTGAAAGAAGTTCGATGGTTAGATCATAAGATGACCGCATGTGTTTCGAGCTCACACCTGATGAGCCCACTCTTCAAGGTCATAACTTCTTATCTCGAAATCTGGGTGTAACAGTTATAATTTCTCCAAATATTGAAAATAGAAAACGCTCATGCGGTAAGAACAAAGGTGATGTCACTACTTAAAGAAAATTCCAATAAATATATATACATACTTTTACAAAATAATCAAGTACTCATCTTTTATAATTATGAAGGCAAAATCTCTCCTAATCAATTAATCTTATTTTCTATTTGCAATCCATATCTAATTAAGTTATGGGCCATATTATAACATGTGAAGACATAACAAAAATATAATGTTCCTAATAATAAAACTCTATTTGAGAAATGACCTTGCAAAAAAAAAAAAAAATTACTACAATTTTTGCATCACTCTCAATAATGGAAAATATTGAAACCAAACTTGTTATACCCAGATTTCGAGCCATAGCAAATATGACCTCGAAAGCTGAGTTCGCATTAAATGGTCTCGTGAGGGTTAGGGTATGCTCTACGATTGTAAATCGGAGCCTGCAAAGTATGGTACAGACCTCGAATATGGTGACCTCGAAATGAACTCGGTCTCGAAGGATAGCTCTGTGAGCCCCTCATCTTCAGGAACAACTTCGGAGCAGAGATCTCGAGCTCGATATGCCATCTCGAAAGAAATGTCAGCTCGGGAAATGTCAGTGGCTCGCACAATGACGTGAAACCTTAGATGCTGAAGCCTTGGAGATACGCTATGATTACCTTTAATATCTACAAGTGTTGTAGATATGGGATATGATCCTCATTTATTGATGTAAATCCCCAAAAATCGTGGGATATTATTTAGTCAGTTATGCGTTTCCTGGTCTTTGGGGAACGTTTCCTTTTATATCTGATTATTGGCATTTAAGGCCATTTATTTTTATTCACAAAAGAGTAACTACCCAAAATATGTGGGATAGTATTCTGCATCCTTCTCTATAAATAGAGAAGTCATGCACCATTGTAAAGGACCGAAATTCTGATCCTTGAGAGAAAACTCTGGAGAATTCATGCTAAAGAATTGTTCAGAGATAATCTTGAGATTAATAACAGAGACTCGTGGACTAGGCAGATTTAACTGCTGAACCACGTAAAAACCGTGTGTCTGATTCGTTTGTTTGTTTTAGCTATTGTCTTTAATTGTTTACGTGCTCTCTTCTTTTATCTGCTGACGAAAAACGGCGTCAACAAAACTCTACTTGAGAAATGATCTTGCAAAACAAAAAAGAACCAGCTTCCTGCAACGTCTGCATCATTTGAGAAATATATAAATCAAAATTCTAATGATATATATAAGGAGCAATTACAACGCATTCTTTTATTTACAACATTTTTCTATTTTCGATACCTAGATAGATGTAATTCCAATTTTTTTTATATGACAGTGTACAATGTAGCTATCTAGAACATCCTACAAATTTTCAAGAAATTCTTAATAAATTATGGTACCAAAAATTGAGTTCAAACAGCTTGTTGCACGCGTGCTTATTTTTTGGTATACGCATGTAAAAGTCAATTGTTTGGACCTTATTTTTGGTACTGTAAATTATTCAGGAATTTTTGAAAATTTACAGGGTGTCTTAAATAATTACAATATACATTGTCGTATAAAAAAATTGGAAAAAAATTATCGAGGTGTAGAAAACACAAACTGACTGCACTGGTGTTGTAAAAAAAGTAGATGCATTGTAGGCACACACTCTCTCTCTCTCTATATATATATGTATGTATACACTAGCTTAACTAAATATTTAATTGTATATCAAATTAAGAATTTTGTAATATAATCTTTAGGGTGCGCATCCTTTGGTCTAGATAGCTAAAATGTTTTCAAGTCATCAAGGTACGTTTCATTTTTTTCTTCCATACCAAGTCTTCAAGTTTATATATCTCTTCTATATAATAAGTGTGTAGATAATAGAAATTATTGGTTTTAACGGTGTTTTATTTTTTTAAGTTAATTTTGTGACAGTCAGAATCTTGTGATCCACGTGGGGGAAAGACCGGGTAAAAGCTGTGCAATCCCACATCGCTTGGAGAAAGTCAAGTGTTATGATTCTAAGACTGTGTAAGAATGAGACTACACAATTAAAGATGGATTAGATGGATTGATGGGTACTACCTATGCCAACAATATGCATCTTCTTTTTGGTAGCCCATTACTTGAGAAATCCAAAGTTAAGCGTGCTTGACTTGGAGTAGTCTCATGATGGGTGACCTCCTAAGAAGTTTTCCCAGGAAGCGTGTGAGTGAAGACAAAGCATGCTGGAAAGACTCGTGTAGGTTTGCAGGGCTAGTCGTCATTCCAGGAAGCAGTCATAGTGACATGGGGCGTTACAAATGGTATCAGAGTCTTGACCCTGCCGGAAGTGTGGCCGATAGGGACATCAGAACCCTAAGGGGGGTGATTGTGACAGTCAGAATCCCGTGATCCACATGGGGGCAAAATCGGGTAAAAGTTGTGCAATCCCACATTGCTTGGGGAAGGTCAAGTGTTATGATTCTAAGACTGTGTAGGTATGGGACTACACAGTTAAAGATGACTTAAATGGATTGATGGTTACTACCCATGCCAACAAGATACATTTTCTTTTTGGTAGCCTATCACTTGAGAAATCTAAAGTTAAGCATGCTTGACTTGAAGTAGTCTCATGATGGGTGACCTCCTGAGAAGTTTTCCCAAGAAGCGTGCGAGTGAGGACAAAGCATGCTGGAAAGACTCGTGTTGATTTGTAGGGCCAGTCGTTATTTCAAGAAGCAGCCATAGTGACGTGACACGTTACAAAATTTAACAAAATATTCTTATATTTAAAGGTAGTTTGTAAACACTTAGACTTAAATAATTAAAAAAATTAAAATATGATATTTTTGAGATATTTTACAATGATAATTATTTAAAAATAATAAATAATTAAACAAATTAAAATACGATATTTTTCAGATATTCTATAATAATAATTATTTAAAAATAATAAATAATTAAATAAATTAAAATATGATATTTTTGAGATATTTTACAATGATAATTATTTAAAAATAATAAAATCATATGTTTTATAACTTAAATAAAATTTAATTAAACTTAAACTCACTTATTAGAATAATATCATATTAAACATATAATATAATCTATTGTGTATTATCAAAAAATTATTTTTTTAAAAAAAAAACTAGCATCCACATATAATATTTAATTTTACATTAAATATATAATATATAATCTTTTGTTGTCACTCCTAAATTTAAAAACTAGGACAAACATAAACTTAAACAAAAATAAATAAATTATTTAATTAAAATATGATATTTATTTCAAAATTTATATGACATTAATATAAAATTAATAAAAATAATTAATAAGTTCTATAAATAAAACTAAGCCAACGTGCATATTCACGTTGCTTGTATCTAGTATATAAATAAATATATATAGTAGGTGCAAGTAACGGACAATGCACATTTGTTTAATTTAATTTAGAAAATTTATTAATTATTTTTATTATGTTTTTATGAATGTTCATATAAATTTTAAATGAATAAGTAATATTATATATAGAAAAAATGACATAAACATATCAAAAGAAAAATTAAAGCAAAACACTATGATTTTTTTAAGAATAATAATAATATGATAACCTTTTAGATCATAAATTATTATAAAGGTATAAAACATTAAATATTAAATATGTAGTCTTGTATTAAATTTTATTATAATAAGGAAAAATTGCGACAAAACTACTCAAGTAATTACTGTAACATCTAAATTTCGAGAATAAATAAAATAGTCTCGAAATGTGGGCTCGCAAGAGATAAGCTCAAAATTAACAAGTATTCAATATGATACTTGAACAAATAACCATGAAGTTCTAAGGTGCCACATCAGAGATACTCGAGGATGAATTAGGAGCTCGAAAGAAGAAGCCCCCTTCGAAAGGTGAGTTTGAAAGGCTAATCAGATAAGAAGGTGACGATGACTGGAATGTTGAGCTCGAGGCTATGTGCAAGCTAAAAAGCGCGTTGAGGTTGTAAACATGCTTGGATGTGCATTTAGGTAATACACGGAGATGTTGTTAGGAAATCTTTATTTATGTGGGATTGGTTAAAATCATGTACAATTGACCCTATATTTAATGGATCTTTTATTTAATAACTCATTTAATTTGTATTATTCAAATATTCATTTGGATTTAAATTTGAATATTATATTGTAACTTCCCTAAAATTAAGGGATGATATTTTGATGTATCAGACCTATAAATAGGTTGGATTTAGTCATTTGAGGAGAAACTCAATTCATTGATGCAAAAACTCTGTAAAATTGCTCTGAAAACTTTTACACAGTACGATCAATAAAAGTGACTCGTGAATTAGATAGATTTAACTATCGAACCACGTAAAAATATTTGCTATTCGTTTTATTTCTAAATTGTACATTTGCTTAATTGCTCTTGTTTTAAGTTGGCAAAAAACACCGTCAACAGTTACAATTCTTACAGTTAAATACATATGTAAAAATTTTGACGGCAAAACTACTCAAGTAGTTACAATTCTTGCATTTAAATACCCATGTAAAAATTTTGATGGCAAAAGTACTCTAGTAGTTTATTTTCTTGCACTTAACTCCATATTGTTAAGTCAACTGTTAAAACTAATCCTATGAGACACGTAGTAACCTCCAATTCATCCATTTTTTATTTTTAAATGTTCTAAAATTAATTAAAAATTCAGGAAAAAAATTAATTTCTAAAAAAAAAACATATTTTAAATTCATAAAAAATTAACACACATGTATTTTAAAAACTAAAAAAATAACATTAATTTAATGAAAAAGTCTAAATAAAAATCATAAAAAAATCCATTTTTAATCAACATAAAATTAGATTGTATTTAGATTTTAATCAAAATTTAAAATGAATTTTTTATGATTTTATTTAGATTTTTCACGAAATTAATATTTTTTAGTATTAAAAATACTTGTGTTATTTTTTTTTTGGAATTTAAAATATTAAAAAAAAATTCTAAATTTTTAATTATTTTTGAAATATTTAAAATATTAAACTTTCAAGAATTAAAATAATTTTTTTCTTGATTTTTTAATATTTAAAAAATATTTTACACGAATTGAAGGTTGCCACGTGTTCCACAAGTTAGTTTTAACTGTTGAATTAACGACATGGAGTTAAATGCAAAAAAATCAGTTACTTGAGTACTTTTGCCGTCAAAACTTTTACATATGTATTTAACTGCAAAAATTATAACTACTTACGTAGTTTTGCCGCCATTATCCCTTATAATAATGATATTTTATAATATTTGAATTTATATTAATATAATTGCTAAATATTTATTCTACCAAAATTTTATAAAAATTAGAATTATTTATTATATATTATAATAGTAATAATTTATAATATTTAAATTGATATTAATATAATTATTAAATATCTAATTTTGTATTATATATTATTATAATAATAATATTTTATAACATTTAAATTTATATTAATATAATTATTAAATATTTATTCTACCATATCTTTTAATTAGTTTCCAAACTATATTCGGTTAAACAATTAGAATATTCTGTCAAAGTTTAAAAAAAAAGCTGTTAAAATAAAAAAAAATGATTAAATACACAATATTTGTACTTATTTGTTAAACTAATTTACTTCTTTTTTTGTACCACTGTTATTATGTTTCCTTTTGATTAGTTTAATTTGGTATTTCTCTCATTCTAATAGGATGCCATGATATTTTTTTATAACTTATATTATATATCATATTATTTGACGTGAATGGAGTAAATTTTATTGTATTAGAAAGTAATGTTTCGATATTTATCATCAAAAATTAATTTAAATATATATAATACGATTTAAATAAAAAAATTATCATGTTATTTAAAGATTTTTTTTTTGTGAGAATGTTATTTAAAGATTTATTAAATTCACATATTCATTTTAAAAGTTCATATAATGTAAACATCCCTAATTAATTATATTGCGACTATAACAAATATATTTTAAAAAAAAACATAGATATATATCTTTTAAAATAAATAACTGTATTTTTTAAATTCAAAATATAATATCTCAAGATTTAATATCTCAAGATTTATTAAATTCACATATTCATTTTAAAAGTTCATATAATGTAAACATCCCTAATTATTATATATTAATTATATTGCGACTATAACAAATCTTTTTTTTTTTTTAAAAACATATATATATCTTTTAAAATAAATAACTGTATTTTTTAAATTCAAAATATAATATCTCAAGATTTGAAACAAGATTCAAATAATAATATATTTATCTTCATTATTATTATTAAAAAAAAAAACTATTCTAGATACTTTAGGAAACATAACCCTATATAAAGACTCAAACCACATAATTATTCTCATTCACTTCAAAAGTTATTCTCATTCACTTTGAAAAAGAAAAATTATAATTAAAGTGGGAGTGGGAGCTTAGTGAAGATTATCAACATGAAAATTATGATGACAATTTTTGTATTATGCCTTATGATCACAACGAGTCTTTGTACGACACAACAGAAAGATTGTGGAGAATTATGGCAACTAGAATTATGTGTTTCAAACGTATATACTTATCATTATCAAGATGGACTTATCAGCTCTGAATGTTGCAAAGTTGTTCTTAGTATTGCTGATGAATGCTCAGATTTTGAAATGCCTATTTGGTTTATCAAAAGCCAAGAATATTGCATTATTAATACTTTATATTGAAGACAAATAGTTGGATGAACTACACTTGTGAATGAGGATCTCCATAGAGCTAGGTTTACTTTTTTCATTTTAATTCGTGTTCCTTTATGTTTTTTTTTCTTTAAGTTTCATTTTGTGTGTTTTTTGAATTCCATGTTAATCGATTTTTTTTTCTTTATTTAGTGAATATAATTATATTATGTTTTAGAGTTACATGTTTAGTATTCACAAGTTAAACTTGTTTTAAGGGTTTTTTTTGGAAGTATTAAGCATACGTATATTATAATTATGATAATTATGAGGTTTTTATAACATTATAATCAACAGAGTTTTAACCACCAAAATCAATAATTCATCTAATGAATAAATACATCAATTGCAATCGTTAAAAAATAATAATAAAAAAAATAAATTACATAAAACTATAACAAAATGTATAGCAAAAAAAGAAAGTCAAAGGTTGTATATATATGGAGAGACTTATACTATCTTCAAAGCAATCTGTAAATTTTATGCTAAATTTAGCAAAAAATCAATGAGTGTTATATTTTATGCTAAATCGAAACTGTAAATTTTGTAATTATTAATTTCAGTGTCGTACTTTTGCAAATAATTTTATCCATTACAAATATCATTTGTCTATATACAAAATATATAGCATATATGTAAATTTCCCTTAACTAGAGGCTTCATTGTCGTACGAAAAGGTTTGCTTAATCACACACAGTTTTGGTACATAATTATGTAAATACAAGAACAAATTCACTATTAACAAGTTTAAAAAAATAACAATAAAACATGTTGTCCTTCATAATCAACAGTATAGCACCAATAATTTGACAATACAGTAAAATACAGCAATTTCAGTTTGATAATGAAATGTTATTCTTCAAGCTCCTACTACTAGTCTCTCTGATTTAGGTTCATCATCTTCTGATTCAAGATTCCCTGTGCCTAAAATACACTTATTTTTTGCACACAACCAATCAACATGGCCGGTCTACTAAAGGTAAAGATGTCCAAAACAATATACAGGTTCTGATCGCCAGTTCAAATCACTAAGAAGAGTAATAAGGTGAAGAACACAAAAGGATAAATATGTACAATGCTAGTGTCGTATTATAACTTTAACATTTACCTTTTAGTAAGGCCTTAACTTGGACTGAAATGCATTAGCCAAACTAGGACATATCATGTCTTGATGCCCATCTCTCGTCATATCTCCCAAATGAGCAAGCCATGGCAGGAACCTCAGTTAAGTGAAGAGGGTCTGGTTCAATACCATAATCGGTTAGTGGTCTGTGTTCCAGAACATCATCATGAGATTTCACAAATTCGGGAATTTCAATGTCTTCCTTCTTTACATCATCCCAAAGGTACTGCAAACGACTCACGTACTTGATCTTCCAATACAGACTACAAAAAGGATTAAAGGAGAAGAAAACAATATTAAGGCAAACATGTGTAATGCATCAGCACAAACACCTGCATATTATGCTCTTAAATCATACTGAGAAACTTATCATCATTCGGTATTAATAGTGTGTATAATTCGGGCTCAAATTTATTCGAGAAGCAACATCACAAACTACTTGAGATTCAGTATATATAAATATACCGTGACAAGGGAAAACATAGATTTGGGATTCAGTTAGGATAGTTAAATAACGATAGAGCTACTGATTGCAGCAAGCCCCAGATGCTATTTTTATTTTAACATTACAAGGTTTGATTGGAATGGAAGACAATGCTTGCGTTATTGATGCAAAAAATTGCAAAGGAAAGTATCAAAAGAAGGAAAAACAACCACAGTTTAAAATTCAAACAATTTCGAGATTGTGTCAGGAGACATTGTTTGGACCATACTAGACTCATAAATTCTACACTAAAGTTATTGGGTGGGCGAGTGGTGCAGGATTTAAATTCCCCTAAACGTTTCTAATTGAATCAAAAATGAAATTCGACACTGGAATACCAAGCAAATGATATCATAACTTTTAAAAATACCAACCATGATCAAGAAAAACTACAGAAAATTACTACTCCAAACAACCTGGTTAGACTTTTGGGTTTAAAAAAATCATAAAATCACTCACCCTCCACTTAGGAAGAATCGGCCGAGGGTAGCAAATACAAGCCGCGAGCGAAGCCCAGGATGAACAAAGTAGACAAATTGAAGCCTGTCTTTGAAATCAGAAGGAAGGTCTTCATAAATCCACCTCAAGATAGTGATCCCAGGGGAGTTATCCTCTTTCTGGACAGTACTATGCATGTAAACAATGGAGAATGGCCCTTCAGGCAATTCACTGCATAGCTTTTGAACAATATACCTCTTCAAACGATCTGCGCTGACAATTGGAGCTGCAAACGAACAACATAACATAACACAACAAGTAATCCACTCAGAATGGTTTAAAAGGTCATAATATAAAATTACTTCTTCAAGTAAAATCCTCCACCATTCACATTGCTCTGAATAAAATATCAATAATTTCTGGTTATTATTACGAAAGTATACAAATTTATGATAGAATCATGCGTTGAATTTTCTCTTCCCAAAACTTCATTAAATCTAGAAAATTTATCCAAGTTTTTTACAAAATTCAAATACTAACGCCATACCAAAATACAAAACTAGGAATTAGCATGTGAAAGAGAACTAATATCAAATATCTGCTACAAATTTTTCCTCCAATTTCAAAACAATACGAGCAAAATCAACAAAAATACCGATATTAACTAAATAGAGAGTTTAAAAAGAACACTAACAATATAACAAACAGAACCCTCGTATCAAAATCAAGTTACGAACCAAAAAAAAAAAAGAAAACTTTGAGTAGTGAGATTCGTATTTTACCGGGAAAGTACTTTCCGACGATGCGAAAAATCCGATTGCCGGACTTGTCGAGACCTTGAATACGAAAGAACTGCAAAAGTTCGAGGTCGGAGAAATCCTCGTCGGAGAGGTACTGAGGGCAGTCGTGCCAGTTCTCTTGGTCTTCGGTCTCTTTCTCTTGGATCTCCAAGAAGGGTCTTGCGTCCATGCCCAGATCCGAGGCCAGTACGAAAACCGAGAAGTCGTCCGATGAGCTACCCATTTCCGTTTTCGCTCACTTTTTCTCGCACTTTCTCACTGCTTTACGCTCTAAAGTCTAAACCGTAACTCGAGCGAGGAGCAACCGAGAATATGAGATTGCCTGTGGAGTGGTTTAGAATAAATTAGTGTATTTGGACACGTGGATAATACTTAATTAAATTTTAAATTTTGTGCCTTTCCCATTAGTATTTTATTCTAACAACTCGTCTCCAGTAGATGGAAATATTATTATTATTAAATATTAAATTTCATATATTTGAATTTAATAAGTATTATAAAGTAACACTAATTAATATAAAGTGTTAACTCATATAGTATTAGACACATTAAAATACCAAATAACAATATTTAATATTTTAAAACACGTCAATCTCAGTTCTATTTCAAGAATAACTTTTTCTCTCCTTGTAAAACCTAGGTTCTCCCATTGTAAGAACTAAATATTTTGTCAAAGAATTTATTTTTTATTAAATAATAGTGGAAGTTGGAGACTTTGTCGGTTTTGCTTTTAGGCCATAACATAAACAAAGCTTCGTTTTCCTCGAATGAAAAATATGTTTTTTTTGAGAAGACGAGCAATTCTTAGAGGTGGAATGTTTGAAGAATGAAAGAAATGTTTAATTAAATTTATGATGACATGGTCCAATTAAGATAAATTATTCTATTCTTTCTTTCCTAATTTTTTTTTACTATAAATAGTAAAGTCTTACCTTATGAAAGATACATTTGATTTATTTCTTATAATGTTATTCTATTGCATTAAAATAAAAAGGGAAATTTGTGGCATAAATACCTATTTTGTTCATTTTGTTGCTAATAAGTACCCAATTTTTAAAAATTGCGGCATAAATACCCATTTTGTTCATTTTGTTGCTAATAAGTACCCAATTTTTAAAAATTGCGGCATAAATACTCATTTTGTTCATTTTGTTGCTAATAAATACCCAATTTTTAAAAATTGCTGCATTAATACTCAAAATTCCACTTTTTAGACTCTGCCGTTGGTACCCACTTAACAGAGTTACTATTAAGGACACGTGTACTGCCCTGATAATTCTTCTTTTTTTTCACCTAATTAATTAAGAAAATACAATAAGTACCATCAATAATGTGTCTAGCTTTATTTTTAGCCCGATAAAAAGTCCAAGAGGAAACTTTAGAGTACTTACTATCAGATGTCATCTGTCTGTAAGACTTTAGAGTACTAATTTTTATTTTAATTAGTTTTATGTATTTTCTTAATTAATTAGGTGAAAAAAAAAAGAATTATCAGGACAGTACACGTGTCCTTAATAGTAACTCTGTTAAGTGGGTACCAACGGCAGAGTCTAAAAAGTGGAATTTTGAGTATTAATGCAGCAATTTTTAAAAATTGGGTACTTATTAGCAACAAAATGAACAAAATGAGTATTTATGCCACAATTTTTAAAAATTGAGTACTTATTAGCAACAAAATAAACAAAATAGGTATTTATGCCGCAAATTTCCCAGATAAAAATTTCTACGGACTTAAAGTATCATAGGTTTTTTTATAGGTGTCTATTGAGGGTTCTTACCGTTTTATTCAATCAAGAACACATTGAATTATTAATTAAGTCAATCAATTTGTGATCAAAAGTGCATTTAATAATGATAATCCAACTATAAAGTTAGTTTTTTGGACTCAAGAATTCAACGAACAAAACTGTTGCTTCCTTGTCACACTATAGGGGTAGTATTCAAGAGTGACAATGTGTGAGCCATTGATTTATTTTATGCTCTTTTTTTTAATTTACTTATTTTATGATTTTAACTATAATCAAAAGTATAAATTTTATAAAAACAATGCCAAAGTATAAATGGATATAAACCTTACTTTACTTTTTATTTATACGATTTACTTGTGAAAAGAAAAACAGTTTATAGTATTTAGTGTGAAAAGAAAAACAGTTTATAGTATTTAGTAGAAACATATGAAAGAAAATAAAATAAAAAAGATTATATTATATTGACTGCCTTCGAAAATTGAGAAATTAAAGTGGTTTTACAATTTTTCATTCAATTTCTTCAACTCCTACCATAGAAGACTATATTTTGTAGTAACAGTTGATGAGTGAATAATAATTTTTTTTTTAAAAAACACTGTGGGTGTGAGAGATCAAAATATATTTTTATTTAATTTTAAGAAGTGTAATTTGATTTTTTTTTATTATTATTATTAGCAGCAAAAATATTTAAATTATCACGTTTGTATTACTTAAATACCCAATTTATTCTTTTGTTGGTGAAAATATATTCCATCCATATTTTATTGCAGTTGTCAGTTTTAACCGTTATGTGTTTATGATATGGTAGTGAAAATACAAAATTAAATTAATATTTATGGTGAAAATACTTAATTTAATAAATATATGCAGAAAAAGTATCAAAATTATTGATGTTTGCGACAAAAATATTCAAATTATCATGTGATGAACTTTACAGTAAAATAAATAATTACAATAAAATATAAACGAAAAATACTTTTAATAAAAAAAATAACTTGTATACTTAATTACTACAAAAATAATTAATTTGAGGAGATTCCAAACAAATATCCTTGTTCTTATTTTGGTAGTGGACCATTTCATGGCACTGTGGATGGCACGCGGCCATCATATCCGCCTTAAACATTATCCTTTGTGTATGTGTATATTTTTCATTATTTTTTTCCATAAAAAATATACATTTTTCGTTATTTTATTTTATTTTATATTATTGTTTGCTACTGTTGATGTACATCTCATATGTCACCACACCACACAAGCTTCACCTTTACAAAAATCTCTTTATGGCGTTGAGAGTGTTCATCACTAGCTTCTCCAAAAATCGGCCTCTAAAATGCTCTCTCTCTCCTATCGATGCTCTCTGGTATGTTGTCAACTCTAAACTATGCAACTATTATCATATTAAGCTCTTCTTAGCTGTGTTCATCACGTATTGTAGAACTAGAAGGTTGAGAAATTGGAAGAACTGTTATCAATTTCTAGAAAATATTTGTTGTACTAATATACTTTTAGGTGAAAAGTTAGGTTCTTTTACAAGACCAGAGTTCCATATTCTGTATTGAGTCCAAAGACCCATCATTGTAATTGATTTCATAGTTCAGAATTTTCTAAATTCTTTCACGGTCAGATTGTTATTTCAGGAATTCGAGGTGACCCAGTTTGGATTTTGTAGAGATATCTGTGACCCAGATTGAGATTTCATGGACACTTTACTCAAAACGCATAACAAGCTCGAGTTCTTGCATCCACATAATGGGTTTTCAGAGAAAGTGAGCAATTCATGCCCAGCAAAGCTTCAGGAGCTTAGATTTGGTGTTAAGAAGTCTAATCTGAAATGGAGTAAGACTACTTGTGTCAGGGCTAGTAGTGTTACTCTTTTGGAGCTTGTGCCAGAAACCAAAAAGGAGAATCTTGATTTTGAGCTTCCCTTGTATGACCCATCAAAGGGTCTTGTGGTGGACCTTGCGGTTGTTGGTGGAGGTCCAGCGGGGCTGGCGGTGGCGCAGCAAGTCTCTGAAGCAGGGCTTACAGTGTGCTCCATTGACCCTTGTCCAAAATTGATTTGGCCTAATAACTATGGTGTTTGGGTGGATGAATTTGAGGCCATGGATTTGCTTGATTGCCTTGACACTACCTGGTCCGGTGCTGTTGTGTACATAAATGAAAAATCCAAAAAGGATTTAGATAGGCCTTATGGGAGGGTCAATAGGAAGCTGCTTAAGTCAAAAATGCTGCAAAAGTGCATATCAAATGGTGTCAAGTTTCACCAAGCTAAAGTTATTAAGGTTATACATGAGGAATCTAAATCCTTTTTGATTTGCAATGATGGTGTGACTATTCAAGCTTCTGTGGTTCTTGACGCTACTGGTTTCTCCAGATGCCTTGTACAGTATGATAAGCCTTATAATCCAGGTTACCAAGTGGCTTATGGGATTTTGGCTGAGGTTGATGGTCACCCATTTGATGTAGATAAAATGGTTTTTATGGACTGGAGAGATTCTCATCTCAACAACAACATCGAGTTAAAAGAGAGAAATAGTAAGATACCTACTTTTCTATATGCAATGCCCTTTTCTTCTAACAAGATATTTCTTGAAGAAACATCTTTAGTAGCTCGGCCTGGATTACCTATGAGGGATATTCAGGAAAGAATGGTGGCTAGATTAAGGCACTTGGGAATAAATGTGAAGAGCATAGAAGAAGATGAGCATTGTGTTATTCCGATGGGTGGGCCACTTCCGGTGCTCCCTCAGAGAGTTGTTGGAATAGGCGGTACAGCTGGGATGGTGCACCCTTCAACTGGTTATATGGTAGCAAGAACCTTGGCGGCTGCTCCCATCGTTGCGAGTTCCATAGTTCGGTATTTGGGATCTGATAGAGGTCTTTCTGGACAAGGATTGTCCACCGAAGTTTGGAAAGATCTATGGCCCATAGAGAGGAGGAGACAGAGGGAGTTCTTCTGTTTTGGTATGGATATTCTTCTTAAACTTGATTTGCCAGCCACAAGAAGGTTTTTTGATGCATTTTTTGATCTAGAACCTCATTATTGGCATGGATTCTTGTCATCTCGACTATTTCTTCCCGAGCTTGTACTATTTGGGCTTTCTCTGTTTTATCATGCCTCTAATACTAGTAGAATAGAGATCATGGCCAAGGGAACTGTTCCTTTGGTAAACATGGTCAACAATCTGATACAGGATAGAGATTAGGATGATTATGATATTCAATTATTTGTTGGCACTTTTTTAAGTTTTCTGATGTTGTTGCTTGAAAAGTTGTGAATCAGCTGTAATGCTTTTGATCGTAATGTATATTCAATCCTGTGGTCGATAGAAATCCCTCCAATGAAACTGTTAATGTTCTAAAGTTATTATTGCAGTTCTGCAGCCTTGTATGGGATTGGGAGTTATGCATTACTATAAAACTAACTTTTTTTTTAGTAAATTTTAAGTATAAAAAAGAACCTTTTAAAGTATAATATAAACTTTTCAGAAGTTTTGTTTTTCAAATTTGTCTATAAAGTTATTGCCCATAATATTATGTTTCAAAATGCGCTTTAATAATTTGACGAGAAACAAAAATTATAAGCATTCAAATACACCATGTAAACTTGTAAATATCCACAATGTTCATATAGTCTAAACTCCAACTATAATTTTTCATAATGTCCCTAAAATCCAAATACAAACCATAAAAGCTTATGTCCATATGGTGTCCACAACGTCCAAATACAAACCATAAAAACATTTGTTGAACATAGAATCTAAAGCTCCAAATTACAAAGTTACACACCATAACAAAAAGGGTATCTTGCATTAAAAGAACACTACAAGAAATTTTTACAAGTATCCGAGTGACTTGAGCATTGAGGTCTTCACTTCTTCTCAGATTCTGCAGATGAGGCTGAAGATGGAGCATTAATAAAAAAAGCAGTAGTATCTACAATATTATCAATATAAAGATAAATATTAGATTATATAACATTCACACGATAGTTATATACATTCAGAACTTAGAAAACTAAATAAAAGTTTGATAAATTACCAGCCTCAAGATACTCTGATGTTTCTAGAACTTCCGCTTCATCCATATAATTTTGAATAATGATTGGTTGATGTGATTCACTCCACCAGTTTTTGAGACAAATTGAAGCTTCCACCATCTTTGGACTCAGTGAACTCCTAAAAGGATCTAAAATTCGACCCCCAATCGAAAATGCTGTCTCAGAAGAAACAGCAGTAACTGGTATGGCTAACACATCACGAGCAATGAGTGATAATATCTTGTATTTGCATGTATTTCTTGCCCACCATTTCAAAACATCGAAAGTGTCACCCTCAATCATATCTTCAGCATCCTCAGAAAAATATCTATCAACCTCATTCATTGTTCTACCACCATCTTGCGCTTTTTTTTGTTGTACGAACTCATCGTGTAAATTACGTGATTTGTTGACAATAGGTCGGCCACGCATGAATGAAGAAGAACCACCGACAATTGCTTGACCCTGAGATTGAATCATTGATGACTCAAATCTTGACGTTGCCCCATTATATTGATCAAACATAGCTTGTATAGTTTGTTCCACTCCTCTCACCATTTGAAAGCTTGTAATTGGATCATGAAAAGCATTGAAACAATGACTGAGATATTGAAGCTTGTATCTTGGGTCAAAAACCAAGGCAATCAAAAGTATCTCATTACATTCATCAATAGTTCCCCAATACTTGTCATACTTTAATTTCATGTTCTTTGCCATATTCACTAACAACTGGTCTTCATCGTCATCAAGTGCTAACTCATACAACTCATGTTGCATATTGCATATTTCAATGAAATACTTATTAGAAGTAACATTAGTTGACCCACTAAACTTTAATGTTACATCATAAAAGGTCTCTAAAAATCTCACCAACATCGAAGCATTCTCCCAATCAATTTCACTAGGCGGTCCATCAATTGGCTTCCCATCTTTGTCAACCTCATCAAAATATATCAAATAATTTGCATCTAATTCCATTCTTTTAAATGCTCTATGAAATTTCAATGCACATGTAAGCATTTGAAATGTTGAGTTCCAACTTCTTTGGACATCTAAACAAAGAATTCCTTTGCACTCAATTCTTTCTTTTTTCACACATTCTTTAAACATTTCAAGCCTAAAGCGGGAAGACCTAACGAACCTCACAGCATGTCTAATGGCAGCAATTGAATCATGTTTCTCCTTTATTGCTTCATTGACAATCAAGTTCACAATATGAGCACAACACCTCACATATAAGAACTTCCCATCTAAAATAAGACCCTTTTCCTTGTCTTTGAACATCTCTTTTAAATACTTAATGACATCTTCATTAGAAAAAGAATTATTCACTGTAACGGCAAATAACTTAGAAATACTCCAATCATTCAAGCATGCCCCAATCTCTCCATCAATAGTTTCTCCTCTATGATCTATCACTTGACAAAAATTAATAATTCTTTTTTGATACTGAAAATCATGATCAACCCAATGCACGGTTATTGCCATGTAATTCAAGTTCTGAATTGAAGTCCATGTATCAATTGTTATAGAAACCCTCTCATGCTTCAAAATATTTTTTAAATTCACCTTCTCCTCGTAATATAACTTCAACACATCCTTGGCCACAATCATTCTAGAAGGAATTTCAAATCTAGACTGCAGTATTCTCACAAATTGTTTGAAACCTTTACCCTCGACATGTTTAATCGACAAATCATCTAACACAATATATTTATCGAGGGCAAGCCTACAAGCTTCTTTGCTATACGCCATGGCCACTAAACTCGTTTCCTCGTCCTTTCCTCCCTTCACAAGTTCAAAGCTTGAAACTTTTTGTTTTTTCTCATCCATCTTAAATAGATTAAATTCACAAACATTCTTAAAATGGTTCCATAAATGACTATTCTCATTGTTTCTACTATCACAAGGGAAATCATTGCCACAATAGTTACAAATGCACTTCAGAATCTTTAGGGTCAGTTGGTTCTAATTTGGTGAAATGTTCCCAAATAAATGACCATTTTCCATTCTTAAGAACATGAGGAGATTTATCCCTTTTTCTACCCTTAGTTTTACCCTTATCCGAAGGGTTTTCATCTCCATTAAGGTTTTCATTTGGTGGTAGGTTAACTTCAAGAGAAGGACTTTCATCTACTTCTTCAACAACCATTACCTAATACAACAATTTTAACAAATCTAATCAACAAAACATCAAAAGATCGCACAATTCCTGTAATCCACTACAGCAAAGCAGCATATAAATCCTATAATCCACTACAACAGATCAACATACACACAAGTGAAGTCCTATAATCCACTAGATGCACTGATTTAAACATCACTAACAAAATCCAGCAAGGAGTAGAAATTATAATTTACCTCCAACTTCAAAGTTTGAAGCGTAATCTTTAAATATATCTACTTCAACGTCTGTCTATTGTCAAATTCTTCACAAAGAGAATAAGCTCAATCAAAGTCCAATAACTCCAATATGTCAAACCCTACATTCAATCATAGCAACCAAAAATATTGGACCAATATCTAACTATACAATGATAAACACAGAACACAAAACCTCATATTAATTCAAATAGAAAATCAACTTAAAAAAAAACATAAAACCTCAAATGGAGACTACTGTCCGAGAGTGTAAAAGCATAAAAATCTCAGCATTTTTAGCTAAACTCCTTAGTCTATACACATATTAACCAAGTATACAACTGGCCGCAAAAATGTAACACGCAAGTATACGTGGTCTAATCAAGTAATATATGATAAGTTAAGTGTCGATCCCACGAAGACTGATATTAATCACCAACAATTAATCTCTAATTCTAATTGATTTGCTTAATAATTTCAGATTACAATTAAAATACTTACTACTAAAAATTAGGAAACTACTAACACTTAAATAAATGCAGTAATAAGAGTTGATTTAATTTAATAGATGCAAAAGTTAGGGCTTTAGTTTCATCAACTTTCCACTTATGATTTCTACTCAATTCTCAAGATATCTTAATTCTGTTGTAGTAGCAGATTATAATTATATATTATAGTCTTATTAGGATCTATAATTCTCTACAATATACTATGCCCTACATCTCTGTGGTAATCAATATATTGCAGGCTTTAAGCACATAATCCCTAAACTACACAACTCATAAAAGTACTTTCGTCTAATATGAAATTGTGATTATTTATCTATAGCATAATTATCCTTTTCTTTTCAGAGATTAGGTTAAAATCATATGGACATGTAAATGACGATCAAACATTCACAAGCATTAAGTGTACGATAAATAATCCACAGCAGAAGAAAGAAATTCAGAAAAATTTCATTAAGAAATCATAGTTTCAAGAAGAATCCACTAAAACCCTAATAACAAGATTAGTTCAAAGCAGACATACTAACATCAATCAAATTAAATATAAACATAAACATGAGTAGAGAGATTACAGAAGAGAATAAGAATTCAAACTTTAGGTCTCAATGTTTTTCTTCTGCCTCCAATGACTTGTTTCTCTCTAATTCTGCATAATCTTCCAATTAACTCTAAAAACGTCCTTTTAAACCAAAACCCTAAAAAAAAAACATAACAAAGACGAAATTCACGTGCAGCCACACGCGCCGCGACCCTTGCATTCGGGCGCCGCGGCGCGCATGCTCTATCCAGCGGACCCTCTCTGACTTCAGCAAGCGCCGCGGCGCGTCCCCCAGGCGCCGCGGCCCTTCAAAATTCCAGGATTTAGGCACTTTCTGTTTCTCCCTTGCGCCGCAGCTCTCCATTCAAGCGCCGCGGCCCCTAAAATTCTTCCAAAATCTCAATTCCAAACTGCAATTCCACCAATTCTCTCCGCGAATGAGTCTTCAGCTCCCTTCTTATCAACTTTTAGCACAAATTGCTCAATTTCAACTGATTTTTCAGTCATTTGCCAAACTTCACGATTTCCTCTCCTATTTCCTGAAAACATACCCAAACAAGCGTAATACCGCAACACACTCCACCAAAAATGACTCAAACTTATCCTAAACACATGTTAAAACTAAGCTAAAAACAGACTCATCAAATTCCCCCAAACTTGACTTTTACTCGTCCTCGAGTAAACCAAAACAAACACAACACAAACAAACACATACTCACACATTTTTGAATCAAGCCAACAACAATACTAAGCCTCAAGCTATGACAAATAACTTACTTATATAATCTTCAAGGAACTCAACTTAAAATCCAGAATTTCAGTTGAAACAAATATTCCATTCAATCAAACAACAAAAATAATAGCTTTCAAAATCATGATTAACAAATAACATGTAATTGAATTCCTTTATGCTCACTGAGTTTCCATTCCAATCCACAACCAAATAAAATCTCATAAGCTTGCTATACTTGCTAATCTCCACTAATGCAGACCAAACATGCTCAGAAATCAGTAGGTCTTTTTAAGTTTATAACTGAATGGCTTAGGCAAAGGTGGATGAGAAAGTCATTTAAGCTCAACATATACCATGAACACTAACCAACCAACGCTACATTAAATACAAATCACAAATCCAATCCCACTGTTCCCAATATCTTATCATTTTGAGAGAACTTACATAAACAAAGATTTTTTTTTCTTTCTTTTATTTAACATTACACTCCCCCAAACTTATTCCTTGATAATACTATTTGGAGTGTAATGTTATCTCATCATTGAAATATATATATATATTTTTCTTCTTCTTTCTTTTTCTTCTTAAAATTCTCTCAAAATGTATTTTTTTTTTCATTGTTAACAACCCTTGCCATACATAACCCCCCATTACAAATCAATCCCAATTATCATTCATATGTTCATGGTATACACAGGGGAAAGACAAAATAATAGTCAGGTTTTCAATTAATTAGCTCAAGGCAAATGTCAATCAATAAAAGGTCACTTTAGGCTCAACAATGGGTAACTAAGGATTAAACATATCAAGGTTGGCTAGAAAGGCTCAAACGGTCCAAAAATTTTCCTAAATCATTTTTCCAAGCATGCATGATCTAAGATTTCGCCTCAAAAAAACAAGCAAACAAGTTCTAAGATAAACCAGTCCAATCCTCCTTTCCTATTTCAAACTTAGCAAGCATAAATTTTATTCCGTCACATACAATTTATCAAAATCATGATTAAGCTCTCAATTATTTACGTGTTTGATAAAAATAGAACAAAATATTCAACCAAGCACACGGATTTGATTTTAGCTTTATTCCCATTCAATTTACACAGTTCATCATTCAATCATAGTATCATTGGCTAATCATTGGTAACTTGATTCAACTCACACCCTAACAAAACATGACTAACACGATTAAAACCAAAACAAAACTACAGAAAAACCAAAACAACACAAACACGACTCAGACAACAATAAATCTCTTCCCCCAAACTAAACCTAAACATTGTCCCCAATGTTTGCAAACAAAAGAAAATAAAACAAAAGTGTAAGGAAAAGAGACTTACCAGAAACATTTAAAATGGTGGAGGCGGCGATGGTGGTGGATACGGTAAAAACGGAGATGGAACAGGAAATGGAGCCACATCTTCCTCGTTTTGGATAGACCACCGATTGACCAAAGCATTTAGCTGGTTCACGTGAGCAATTTGATACTCACTTTGCTGCGCCATGTATTGCTGCATATGTTGCTGCTGTGCAATCTGATAGTTGTTCTGCTGAACCAAATACTGAAACTGATTCTGTATCAGATGCATGTAGGGATCAAAATTACCTGCCGCAGGTGGAATAGGCGGTTGTTCAACCGGTACTTCTTGCGCAAACTCCTCCGGAATTGTACCCTCCATACCTGCTTCAATATCCTCTTCGTCTACTTCATCTACTCGGGGCCTTTTATCAACAGCACGCTGCCGAGGTGGTGGTGCTTCTAAGGTCGGTAATTCATACCCCATTACCCTATTCGCAGAAATTGCCGACATGGGTTTCCGAACTACATCACTTCCAAACATAACCACTCCATAAGTTCGGCATAAATCAGTGATTAAGGAAGCATGACCTAATCCTCCCGTAGTGGTCAACATACTAATATCCTTCATACTCTTCCTAATCACTCGGCCTACATCAATTTTCATACCAGTCATAATGGCATAAACCAACAACACCTCTCCTTGTTGATATCTGACATGTGAGTTGTCGGCATTAGCCTTGCACTCACAAAGTGCACCCAAGCCCGCGCCACATGATTTAATTGATAACACCACAAGTATTTTGGGACCCCACCAACAACAGTAAACCGAGCTCCCGGTATACTCAAAGTTTCCGCCACATGAACCCAATCAATATCATCTCCATGAGCCCATTGATGATATTCATCATCCTCCCGTTCATATGTCGGCATATCATATAATTCAGCAATTGTATCTATACCAACCGAAACTTGAACACCTCTAACAAATACGCCTACATTCTTCATCTCCACATAGTTTGCATAAAATTCCAAAACCACTGACAAGTTGGCATGGGTAATATCCTCTGAAGCAAACATAGCCCAACCCCTTCTTTGAATTTCCCCCCTAATTTCTTCATAAGTTGAGAGTTCATTTGGTGATTCCGTATACTCAAATCCCCGCTCACTGATTACCTTCCTCTTACGAATCCTTGTATAACGCTCAAAAGCGGCCTTACTTACAAATTTGGTGACATCATAATCTGGAGGTGGTTCGGGTTCCTTAGAAGTGGATGGCCTTGAAGAAGATGGTCTATTGGTGTTCCTAGAAGAGGATGCCCTAGTGGGGTTTCTCTTAGGTCCCATAATATGCTATGAAAATTTGGACAGCACCTCCCCTATTTTTGCAATATTCCCCAATTCCAAATAACTTTCAAACATATTCAAATCAATGCACTACCAATACTACACAATCCCCACTATACTCTTCAATAAAAAATCCCTTCTTTCCCTTCTTTATAAGAAATTACCAACAAAAATCTGAATATTGGAAGAAACACTTACTTGACAGTGATAATCTCCTCTTGAACTCTCCAATTGCACCAAATAAGCATGAAATCACCACTCCACTTGATAGAAATTGAAAAATTAGGGCTTGAAGAAAATTTGGGGATTTCAAACTCAGATTAGGGAATGAGAAGAAGAAGAAATTTGTGGCTGAATTAATGTGGATTGAAGAGAAAATAAGGAGAAATGGGAAAAATTTCTGGGTAGAATGAAGAAATCTAGAGAGAAAATGAGGAGAAAGGAGTTGTGGATTTTTTTTAAAATGGGGAGAATGGGAAAAAAAAGAAAGAGGGAAACCTCTTTTAATTTTTGGAACCGCATGCGTGCCGCAGCGCTATCTTCCAAATTCCAAATCTTAAATTTTTTTAATTTTTTTAATTTTTTATAGTTTTCACGATTTCCACGGTTCTATTACATTAAAAGGAAAACTAAAAACTAAACAAAATAATAAATACAACCACAACTAAACTAAAAACTGTTCATGCTTTTTACATACTAACTGAACTAAAAATTAAAAACAAACATAGGAATGCCTCCTACAAGTGCTGTCGTTAACGTCATTTAGCCGGACGCTGCTTTAGTCTTCAGATCAAATCAATTCCAACTCGACCACGGTCCTACATGTCTCTACCGGTCCCTCCAAGTAATGCTTCAATCTCTGTCCGTTCACCTTAAAATCTCCCGTCTTTTCACTATGAACTTGTACTGCTCCATAAGGAAGTGAAAATACTACCGTATACGGTCCAGACCATCTTGACTTCAGTTTTCCAGGAAAAAGTTTAAGCCTGGAATTAAAGAGCAAAACTTTATCACCTGGTTGAAAATCCTTCCTCAATATTTTCTTATCATGAAAAGCCTTCGATTTCTCCTTATATATCTTCGCATTCTCATAAGCTTCATTTCGGAATTCCTCAAGTTCATTTAACTCCATAAGCCTATTCTGCCCCGCCATGAAGAGATCAACATTCAACTTTTTCACAGCCCAAAAGGCTCTATGCTCCAATTCCACCGGTAGATGACAAGCCTTACCAAACACCAATCGATATGGTGACATTCCAATCAGAGTTTTAAATGCCGTGCGATAAGCCCAAAGTGAATCATCGAGCTTCTTCGACCAATCCTTCCTCGAAGTATTTACCGTCTTTTCCAAGATACCTTTTATTTCTCTATTCGATACTTCAGCTTGGCCATTTGCAATTGGGTGATAAAATAATGCCTTGCGATGATGAACACCATAACGAGCACAAAGAGCGGTAAACCACTTATTGCAAAAATGACTTCCCTGATCACTAATAATAGCTCTTGGAGTACCAAATCGAGTGAAGATATTTTTATGAAGGAATTTAATAACTTCCTTCCCATCACAAGTAGGAGTTGCTGCAGCTTCTACCCATTTAGAAACATAATCAACCGCAAGCAAAATATACTTGTTATTATACGATGATGGGAAGGGTCCCATAAAGTCGATCCCCCATACGTCAAATAGCTCAACTTCCAAAATACCGGTCATCGGCATTTGATCTCTTCTTGATATGTTCCCAGTCCGTTGAAAACGGTCACAACTTTTGACAAAATCATTAGCATCCTTAAATAATGTAGGCCAGTAAAACCCACTTTGCAAAACTTTCGCAGCTGTTCTTGTTCCGCCAAAATGACCACCGCAATGCAAACTATGACAGTGAGTTAAGATTGATAACATTTCCTCCTCAGGAACACATCTATGAATAACTTGATCTGGGCAATGCTTGTACAGAATAGGCTCCTCCCAATAATAATGCTTCACCTCCGAATAAAACTTCTTTAATTGTTGCCTTGTCATTTCAGGGGGTATAACCTTGGCAGCCAAATAATTTACATAGTCCGCAAACCATGGAACCTCCTTACCAACATTCACTTCGAACAACTGCTCATCCGGAAAAGCATCATTAATCTGAACTTCTTTATTAAGAGAATTTACCCATACTTCTAAACTAGACAGATGATCAGCCACCAAGTTCTCAGTACCCTTCTTATCCTTAATTTCCACATCAAATTCTTGTAATAGCAAAATCCACCGAATAAGACGAGGCTTGGAATCTTTCTTAGTCATGAGATACTTTATTGCCGAATGATCCGTATAGACTACCACCTTGTTTCCAATCAAATATGGACGGAACTTGTCGAAGGCATAAACTATGGCTAGAAGTTCTTTTTCCGTTGTTGCATAATTCAGTTGAGCATCATTTAAAGTCCGACTAGCATAGTATATAGTTCGAAATACCTTATCCACTCGCTGCCCAAGAACCGCTCCAACCGCATAATCACTAGCATCGCACATAAGCTCAAATGGAAGTTCCCAATTAGGAGTACATACTATCGGCGCTGAAATGAGCTACTCCTTGAGAGTCTTGAAAGCAGCCAAACAATCACCATTAAAATCAAACGGAACCCCATTCATCAACAAGTTAGACAGCGGCTTTGAGATCTTAGAGAAGTCTTTGATAAATCTCCGATAAAACCCCGCATGGCCCAAGAAACTCCTCACTCCTTTAACTGAAATTGGCGGTGGCAAATTCTCTATGGTGGAAATCTTGGCACGATCCACTTCAATTCCTTTCTTAGAAATTTTGTGCCCCAATACAATGCCTTCACTAACCATAAAATGGCACTTTTCCCAATTAAGCACCAAATGCGACTCCTCACACCTTCTCAACACCATCTCCAAATTCATCAAACACATGTCAAAAGAGGACCCATAAACCGAAAAATCATCCATAAAAATTTCAATCCCTTTCTCAACCATGTCAGAGAATATTGCCATCATGCACCATTGAAACGTGGCTGGTGCATTACACAACCCGAATGGCATCCTCCGAAAAGCGAAAGTCCCATAAGGACACGTAAAAGTTGTCTTTTCTTGGTCCTCCGGTGCAATTACGATCTGGTGATAGCCCGAGTACCCATCTAAAAAAACAATAGTAATTATGCCCCGCCAATCTATCCAACATTTGATCAATGAAAGGCAAAGGAAAATGATCTTTCCTCGTTGCCTTATTCAATTTTCGATAATCAATACATATCCTCCACCCCGTCACTGTCCTAGTTGGAATCAATTCATTGCTTTCATTCTTTATCACCGTCATACCCCCTTTTTTCGGTACCACTTGCACTGGGCTTACCCAAGCACTATCAGAAATTGGGTAAATCACCCCAGCATCCAACCACTTCAAAATCTCTTTCCTCACCACTTCTTTCATTGTTGGATTAAGCCTTCTTTGAGCGTCGATAGTCGGTTTTGCCTCATCTTCCATCAGAATTCTATGCATGACTGTTGATGGACTAATTCCTCTTATATCAGCCAAAGTCCACCCTATAGCAGTTTTATGAGCCTGTAACACCCTCAACAATTTCTCCTCCTCTACCTCCGAAAGAAATGATGAGACTATAACTGGAAGAGTCTCTTTCTCCCCAAGATAAGCATAATGAAGGTGGTCTGGTAAAACCTTTAACTCTAAAACAGGTGGCTTCTAAATCGATGGTACTGGTCTGTCTGGTCCTGCCCCCAACTCTTCAAATTTCTTATGTTTCCAAGGCTCAGCTGATTTTATCCAAGTTAAGTAACTCATCACCTCTTCATTCTCCTCACCATCTACATCATCAACTGTGAGACTCAACTCAAGAGGATCCCCCCTTAATGTTTTCCTTTCCACTACTTCTTCGACCACATCAACAGAGAAACAACTATCACTTGTTTTAGGATAAGTCATAGCCTTAAACACATTAAATACTACTTCCTCCCCTTGAACTCTCAGCTTCAACTCTCCCTTTTTCACATCAATCAATGCTTGCCCAGTTGCTAAAAATGGTCTCCCCAAAATAATTGGAACATTCTCATCCTCCTCCATATCAAGTACTATAAAATCAGCCGGAAAAATAAACTTATCCACCTTTACCAACACATCTTCTATAGTACCACGAGGATGCTTCACAGATCTATTAGCCAGCTGTAATGTTACTGTAGTTGGCCTAGCTTCCCCCAAACCAAGCCTTCGGAATATAGACAAAGGCATTAAATTAATACTCGCCCCCAAATCACATAGGGCATGCATACATTCGAACTCCCCAATAGTGCATGGAATGGTAAAGCTCCCAGGATCTCTCAACTTTTTAGGAAGCTTCCGTTGAAAAATTGCGCTGCATTCTTCTGTTAATGCCACTGTTTCATAATCACCCATTTTTCTCTTATTTGAGAGAATCTCCTTCATGAACTTTACATAGCTTGGCATTTGTTCTAATGCTTCTGCAAATGGTATATTTATGTGTAACTTCTTGAACACCTCTAAAAACTTTGCAAACTGCTTATCCAAATTATGCTTGCGAAGTCTTTGTGGATATGGAACTCTAACATGATGCTCAATAGTTACAGGTGGGGTCTCCTCTTCTTCCTTAAGGTCTTCAGTAACCTTTTTATTATCCAACTTCTTCTCATCTTCTACTGACTGACTCTTCTTTGGCCCTTCATATTTCGCTCCACTCCTCAAGGTAATAGCTTGGCACTGTTCTTTAGGATTAACTTCTGTAGTGCTAGGCAAATTTCCTTGAGCTCTATTAGTCATTAAAGTAGCCAATTGCCCTATTTGAGTCTCCAAACTTCTTATGGATGCCCTAGTCTCAGTCATGAATTGGTTAAGCACATCAGGTTGGGATTCAGCTGGTTTCATTTGCATGGGTGGAGGTGGCCTATTTTGTGGTTGATAGTAGCCCGGTGGAGGATTTTGGTGTGCATATTGTTGTGGATAAGGTGGCCTATTTTGGGTAGGTATATAAGGTGGCTGAGGTTGAGGATAAGGTTGGAGAGTGTTTTGGTTGTTAGACCAGGAAAAATTGGGATGGTTCTTCCAAGCTGGGTTGTAAGTCATGGAATTGGGATTGTTAGGCTGTCTTGGGTAATTTCCTATGGCTTGGACTTCTTCCATGGGCATATTATTCATGTCTGTAGCAGGGCATTGGTTTGGTTGATGGGCTGTACCACACACTTCACATGAGTTTTGAACTTGCATAGCTTGAGAGGGGAGTGTGGTCTTTTGCAATTGCTTTGTCAAGGCTGCTACTTGAGCGGTAAGCATGGTTATGGCATCCACTTCCATCATTCCAGCCACCTTCTTTGGCTGCCCCCTTTCATTTGGCCATTGGTAATTGTTCATCGCCATCTCCTCTAATAGCTCATATGCCTCATTAGCACTTTTGCTCATAAAGGCACCTCCCGCCGCAGCATCTATAATTGTTCTTGTCGTCCCATTCAAACCATTATAAAAATTATGCACCAACATCCACTTTTCTATTCCATGGTGCGGACACTTCCTTAGCAACTCCTTAAAGCGCTCCCAAGAATCATACAATGACTCTCCATCCAACTGATAAAAATTATTAATCTCACCCCTTAACTTTGCAGCCTTTGCTGGAGGAAAGAACTTGGCAAGGAATTTCTGAGCTAACTCCTCCCATGTAGTAATCGAATTCGCTTGTAAGGAAATCAGCCAACTTTTCGCCCTATCCCTCAATGAAAATGGGAATAGCCTCAGTCTTATAGCATCATCACTCATCCCATTCATCCTGAACGTAGCACATAACTCCAGGAAATTAGCTATGTGTAAATTAGGGTCCTCCGTCGGCATACCTCCAAACTGAACAGTTGTTTGAACCATCTGAAGAATGGCTGGCTTAATCTCAAAGTTGTTTGCAGCAATGGTTGGAGGTCGGATGCATGAATGCACTCCTGTAACAGTAGGAAGTACATAATCTCTCAGTGTTCGTGCTCCTTGCTCCCTTGGACCCTCAGTAGCCCCTTGACCATTATTAGCACCATTTCCCAGATTATCAGCCATGGTGAATTCCAATTTCCTTTTTATTTTCCAGTTCTGCCTGCACGTTCTTTCAATTTCCCGGTCTATTGGTATAACCTGTTTTTGTCTATTACTTCGCATATACCAACTAGTCCTGAAACACAAGAGAACCTTGATCCGGATTAAATGTAAAAAAAAAAAAATCAATTTAGAACAAAAATTAACTTATTGATATTAATAAAAACAGTCCCCGGCAACGGCGCCAAAAACTTGGCCGCAAAAATGTAACACGCAAGTATACGTGGTCTAATCAAGTAATATATGATAAGTTAAGTGTCGATCCCACGAAGACTGATATTAATCACCAACAATTAATCTCTAATTCTAATTGATTTGCTTAATAATTTCAGATTACAATTAAAATACTTACTACTAAAAATTAGGAAACTACTAACACTTAAATAAATGCAGTGTTAAGAGTTGATTTAATTTAATAGATGCAAAAGTTAGGGCTTTAGTTTCATCAACTTTCCACTTATGATTTCTACTCAATTCTCAAGATATCTTAATTCTGTTGTAGTAGCAGATTATAATTATATATTATAGTCTTATTAGGATCTATAATTCTCTACAATATACTATGCCCTACATCTCTGTGGTAATCAATATATTGCAGGCTGTTGACGCGGTTCTTCGGCAACAGATAATTAAGAGAAGAAGAGAAAGAGATTAGTACTAAAAGTAGAACTGTCACAGATAGGAAATCTTTGGGGGGAAGAACTAGGTGACTCGAGACACGTTTTTAAGTGGTTCGAAGGTTAAAATCCTTCTACTCCACTAGTCAATATTATTGATATTCTCTGGGTAATTGGTTTACAAAGTATATAGTTCTTCAAAGACTATTTTTTCCAACCCCTATCAACTCCCAGGGTCTCCATATTTATAGGAGAAGGCACCTGGAAGTTGGTAGGGAGGTCATCCCGTGACCTTACCATTTGTCATATCAAGTCTGTGATATTCATGATTAATTCCTAAACCTGACACACAAGTGTGGTCTAATCAGTATGGAAGGAGATATTGGGCCGCACGGCCCAACTCGTCCGTGGGTGTCTGAATACGCACGTTCCTGATGCGTGTCTGAGAAGTCAGGGGGATATCGGACACGTGATGGCAGGAATATGCACGTTTATCTTGCGTGTTGACTTCCCATAGGGTCGGAGCTTCCTGAGAAGCTCGCTACCGGAGCAGTTCATAGCCCGGGCTTACCCGTCCGTGGCCGTCGGATGTTGTTCCCAGCTCCTGGGGCAACAAGTGCGAGCTGGAAACAGGACCCCCTCGAGCTAGAAAGGGCCCGTCCTGGAAATAGAGCCTCCGGCCTGTGGGAGCCTCGGACTAAATCATGTTTAGTCCGAGGCTCGTCCTGCTAAACAGCCCGTGGGAAAACCAGGGCGTACACCTGCCCCCCAAGCTCTTGCTCGTGGTCTATGACGTCAGATATGGGAGACCATAGTAGGGGCTTTTAGACTTCCCCCACAACCCTTCGTATTCCATGCTTTTCGCAGGCGTCTGATACGTGGAACGCCGTGGGTGGCGACGGTACACTCTACGAGAACCGCATTAAATGGCCTAGCCTACTGTCCAGCCGTCGTTTCACATTTCGAGTGGAGGGTCTCCCAAGAGCCTTTTACACGTGATCCTTCCCTTGTATAAAAGGGGGTGGTCATCCCACGCACGGGCCACCTTACCATTCAAAACCTCTCAAATTTCCTTCTTTTCTCTTTGACCTTCCGAAGAACGAAACCCTCATTTCCATTGCTCTCATCTTCCCCGTTCACGAAGCTTAAGCGTACGAGTTCCTTCAAAGCCTTGGAGGCCACTGTACCAACGAAGCTCCTACCAGCGCAGCAACCTCGCTCACCATCTAACCATATACTGTAAGTCTTCTGTCCCTGTTTATTTTTGAAAGCACGCCACTGTAGCTTAGGTAAAATTTTTTACTGTAGCCACATGCAGAGGTTTTCTGGGTCGCGCGGATATGGAGGGTGATAGCCCTTCTTAGATTAGGGCACACTTGCCATGGGACATCGTCTTAGAATATGGGTTCCATGGTTCTCTCTTAGGAACAATTTCTGGGTAGGACCCTTAGGAATTTTGGGTGCAAAAACCGGGTAGCTTAGGGAATACGCCTCAAAAGCGGTTTTGCCACGCCTTGTCTGTTGAAACTTTCCCCCTAAGGCAATTTTTTTTTTTTACTCTGAGTCCTCTGACACACGAATTCCGAGTAATCTGGGATCTGTTGAGGGCATAGGCGCGTGTTCCTTGGGACGCGTGGCACCACTCTCCGCGGGCTGGGCTTACCCCAGCTCGTGTACTTAATTATTTGCTTCACTCTCCTGCTTGGGTCGCCTTTTCTAAAGTGTTTTCTTTTGTTCGCTAGGCGACCAGATGGCTCCAAAGAGAAATCTGCCACAGAAGAACGTGGGAAGTTCGTCTTCCCAACAGGATAAAGGAAAGGCGGTGGTGCCCAGCTCGCCAATTCCTCACTTTGGGCCGGCGGTGGAGAAGCAAGCCGAGGTGGCCCCTGACGCGTTTTTCGAGGCCGAGAGAATTGTCTCGAAGATAACCGACCAGGCAAAGATCACCAAAATCTTCCTCAACCACAACATTCCCCTGGGGATGGCCTCCGTGATCGCCCGACCTGCTGCGGATGGGGAGCAGAGCTGCACGCCGCTCGACGAGTCGTTCGCGGCCTGGAGCGGTGAACACTTCAAGGCAGGGGCCTTCCTCCCCCTGGATCAGTATTTTGCTGATTTTTTGAACTACGTGGGGTTGGCCCCATTTCAGCTCCCCCCCAACTCATACCGTCTGCTGGCGGGATTGAGGTATTTGTTCCAAAAGCATGAGTGGGAGGTCCCCACTCCGGCTGATATTCTATATTTCTTTTGCCTCAAAGCTAGCCCGGACCATCGGGGGCGAGGCGACGGGTTCTATTATTTAACCCGCTTCCCTAACACAGCAGCAGTCATCGAGCTGCCGAGCCATCCAAACGACTTCAAAGACCAGTTTTTCATGTCAACTGGGTTTCGCAATTGCGACCATCACTACTTCAACCGTCCTCGTAAGTGATCCTTGATTTAGTTCGCCTTTTAAAGGTTATCTTGTTTTAGCTCCTCCCTTATTCCACTTCTGATTTCAACCAACCTTGCAGCCATTTATGCGAGGACCGGAAAGTCTGTGACCCTCGGGGGTCAATACGAAACACTGGCGAACTTGCCCCCCAGTGAGAAAGACTACCGCGTGCTCGTGACGGACGAGACGATGGTATTCTGCAAGCTGATTTTCCCAAATCAGACTTTGAATTTGAAAAGGCCCCGGGGGCCTCCCCCAGCTCGCGACAACAGACCGATCGTCGCGGAGGAGGTCGCAGACGAAGAGGGCGAGGAGGAAGGTGAGGAAGTTCCTCTGGTGATGAACAGGAAGAGGACCTTGGAGGTCGCCCAGGGGATGAGCGAGGAGAGGGCCCAATCCGGAGCAGCCGCGGGTCCTTCCGGTCAAGGTAACTCTTACTTATTTAAGAACGTAGATAGGGCCACTGCAGACCCCCGGCTGGTTAGGTTCAACCCTAGGCAGCTCGTCCATCGTCACCCAAGGAATCCGGAACTGGACACGCTCTTGCTTCACTGTGTTGACCAGCTCGTGCTGGACAACCAAGAGAGTCGGCCTAAGGGTACCGTAGTAGTAGATAATACCCTAGCCTTTAGGTCGGTCCTCTTTGAGGAGTACGGGACCAACTTACGCACGTGGCCTGCGCTCCAGAGGGGCATCTATGCTCCGGGGATTAGGCAGTACGTAGAAGAGTCCAGCCCCGAGTCAGAACCGGACCTAGAACCTGCGCCAGTTCGCGAGATAATCGTCCTAGGCTCTTCCAGCTCGGGGGGTAGGGCTCCCTTAGTATTTGCTTACTTACTGCCTTTGAACCTTTTGTCTCTATTTCTGCATGATTGCTACCTTGTAATAACCATGTTTTTTTTGTTCTTAGCAGAAGAGATGTCTCAGCCCGAAAATAGTCTGCGGGACGTTGTGTTCGGCGGGAACCCCCCAGCAGGGCCGAGGTTAAAGAGGCTCCGCGAGTCCAAGAGCTCGTCTGGGGCCTCCACCAAATCCCCGGCTAAGGAGAAGGAGAAAGCCCCGCCATCCCAGGTCGTGGGGGCGATCCTCCCTGTTGCCAGGACAGGGCTCATGCACCTGCCACCCCAACGATCTCCATTATCCGCCCAGGACGGGGTAATAGAGGTCGGGAATCTGGCCGCGGCAGCCCCGGATGTGCGTATCCCGGTCGACCCCCGGGCTCTGGAGAAGATGCCCGAAGCATTCCGGGGTATGGTGTATGAGTCGGCTAGCTACGCCGTCAGCCATTTCTACAATATCAGGGAGAAGGAGCTCCGGGCCATCGAAACAACGAGCCCGGTCCGAGTTATAGATTCTGCGGTGGACATGACCTTAACGGTAAAGTGCCCCCTTCTTTTAAGGCTTTAACACTCACACGTCGCCTTTTTCCTTCCAGTTTGTTAATTTAACATTCCTTTCTTGCAGGGCATTGCTGCCGCATACAGAGGCATTGCCAGGACCAAGGCCCAGCTCGAGGGTTTGGAAGCTGAGCGCCAGACCGCCCTCCAGGAGTCTCAGGAGGCGAGAGCCGCGCTGGCGGCCTCTAAAGCCGAGCTAGAGAAGATCCACTTCGAGAACCAAGAGCTTAAAATCTCCCTGGCCGCATCGCGGACAGATCTTGAGGCGGCGAAGACTGAGGCCCAGGCCTCCCAGGCCGCCCTGAAAGCCGAGCGGGTCGTCTCGGAGCAGTCCTTACAAGACCTGTTCTATCACTGCTGGTCCCACAATCCGGACGCGGACTTTTCTTTCATGCTGCCGGACCTCTGGGCATTCTTGTTGCCGTAGCTCCAAGCCCGCCTAAATAAGGAGGTTCCTCCATCGGAGACTGGAGAGGCCTCTGTCGCGGCGGAGCAGGATGAGACCGCGACCTCCAAAGGGCCAACTGATGGGGCTTAGGATACTTCTCTTTTAAGTATTTTGAACTCTCTTTCTATTGTAATTCTCTTTTTCATGTGAGGCGTTTCCACCTCGAGACAATTTTCTCAGCCAATTTGACATATATATATTTTTATGCATTTGGTTACAATTCATCTCTTTATTTTTATGAACTTAGTTCGAGTTAACTTTATCCGTATCCCGGGCTCTTTAAAGAAGAACCGCGTTCAACAAATTTTAGTTCACTTCTAAGTTTTTTGACCTGGTTAAGACCAGGAACTTATTTTTAAAAAACTTAGTTCGTGTCAACTTTATCCGTATCCCGGGCTCTTTAAAGAAGAACCGCAGTCAACACATTTTAGTTAACTTCTAAGTTTTGTGACCTGGTTAAGACCAGGAACTTATTTTTTTAAAAAACTTAGTTCGTGTCAACTTTTACCCGTATCCCGGGCTCTTTAAAGAAGAACCATGGTCAACAAATTTCAGTTAACTTCTAAGTTTTTTGACCTGGTTAAGACCAGGAACTTATTTTTTAAAAAACTTAGTTCGTGTCAACTTTATCCGTATCCCGGGCTCTTTAAAGAAGAACCATGGTCAACAAATTTCAGTTAACTTCTAAGTTTTTTGACCTGGTTAAGACCAGGAACTTATTTTTAAAAAACTTAGTTCGTGTCAACTTTTACCCGTATCCCGGGCTCTTTAAAGAAGAACCATGGTCAACAAATTTCAGTTAACTTCTAAGTTTTTTGACCTGGTTAAGACCAGGATAGGACTTAGTTTGTGATAACTCTTATCCGTAGATAAAAATTAACACCTAAGTCATTAAGGAGACTTGGTTATATCCAGGTACCATATGCCCCCCAAGTAACTGGGAAAGGGTCTTTCGTGGTTACTTTAAAATTACACTTGCAAATAACGAGAAACATTTGATTTTTATTTATACATGGAAGGTGACCTTCTAGGCCTTACAAATGGCTCATTGATAGTATTTCTTTAGGTGGATAGCATTCCAAGTCCGCGGGACCGCCCCTCCACCAAGTCGAGCTAACTTATAAGTTCCCTCTTTGACGACTTCGATGACCTGGTATGGTCCTTCCCAGCTTGGTCCCAAAACCCCATCTTTGGGATCTTTCCCGGCCAGGAAAACTCTCCTCAAGACCAAATCACCGACGCTAAAGGCACGTCTTTTGACCTTAGTGTTGAAGTAGCGAGTGATTTTCTGTTGATAATGGGCGAGTTGGAGTTGTGAATCCTCTCGCCTTTCATCCACTAAGTCTAAGGAGTGGCATAGGAGCTCGTGGTTCCCGTCTTGGTCGTAGGACCGGACCCTGTGTGACAGGACCTTCACCTCCACGGGGAGGACTGCTTCACTTCCAAAGGTTAGGGAGAAAGGAGTGTGACCCGTGGGAGTCCGATGCGAGGTCCTATAGGCCCACAGAACTTGGGGGAGCTGTTCTGGCAAGATCCCCTTTGCCTCATCTAGCCTCTTCTTGAGGCTTGTCTTCAGAGTTTTATTGACAGCCTCGACCTGGCTGTTCGCCTGGGGATAGGCCACGGATGAGAAGCTTTTCACAATTCCGTGCCTCTCGCAAAATTCGGTGAACAGATCGCTGTCAAATTGAGTACCATTGTCGGAGACGATCTTTTTAGGTAGGCCAAATCGACATATGATGCTTTTAACCACGAAGTCTAGCACCTTTTTCGATGTTATTGTCGCCAACGGTTCTGCTTCGGCCCACTTGGTGAAGTAGTCAATGGCTACCACGGCGTAACGGACCCCGCCCTTTCCGGTGGGCAGGGCGCCTATTAGATCTATCCCCCAAACGGCGAAGGGCCAGGGAGACGAAATCATTTTTAGCTCGGTCGGAGGAGCTCGGGCAACCGCAGCGAACCGCTGACACTTGTCGCACTTTTTTACATATGAGATCGAGTCTTTGGACAGAGTCGGCCAGTAATAACCCTGCCGGAGGATCTTCAAGGCCAGGCTTTGCCCCCCAGTGTGATCTCCGCAGAATCCTTCATGAACTTCTTGCAGGATGGCCTTCGCTTCGCTTGGAAGAACGCACCGGAGGAGAGGTAAGGAATGCCCACGTCGGTACAACACCCCCTCGGCTAGCGCATACCTCGGAGCTTGATAAAGGACTCGTCGTGCGTCGTTGCGCCCTTCGGGTAACTTACCCTCGACGAGATACTCAATAAGGGGAGTCATCCAGGTCGGCCTGATGTCAATCATTTAAATATCTGCTCGATCTCCGTCTATGCTAGGTTTCTCCAAGAACTCAACTGGCACCAACCCCTGGGTTTCTGTCTCTCCCGAGGTGGCGAGCTTGGCGAGAGCATCTGCGTTGGCGTTCTGCTCCCGAGGTATCTGTTCGATCGACCCCCGCCCAAACGCAGACATTTCGGACTTTACCTTTGCCAAATAGGCGGCCATCTTGGGACCCCGCGCCTGATACTCGCCTAGAACCTGATTCACCACGAGCTGGGAGTCGCTGAAGCATTGGACAGAGCTCGCCTTTAGCTCGCTAGCTATCCTAAGTCCAGCTAACAAGGCCTCGTACTCTGCCTCGTTGTTAGATGCCTTGAACCCAAACCTTAGCGCCGAGTGGAATCTATGCCCCTCTGGGGATATCAGAATGATTCCGGCCCCGGAGCCGTTCTCGTTAGATGAGCCATCAACGAAGATCTTCCACGATGAACCTGAGGAGGCGAGCTGATGTGAGTCTTCTGATGGGATCTCATGGAATCCCGCGCATTCTGCCACGAATTCGGCCAAGGCTTGACTTTTTATGGTAGTTCGGGGAGTATAGAAAATCTCGAACTGACTGAGTTCGACCGCCCACTTTTGCAAGCATCCTGAGGCTTCAGGCTTTTGCAAAACCTGCCTTAGAGGCTGATCGGTCATGACGTGTACATAGTGGGAATGGAAGTATGGCCTGAGTTTTCGCGAGGCTGTGATTAGGCAGAACGCCAGTTTTTCCATCAATGGGTACCTTGACTCAGCTCCGAGGAGTCTCTTGCTGATGTAATAAACCGGTTTCTGAGTTTGGTCCTCGTCTCACACCAGAACGGCACTAGCTGCGTCCTCAGTTACGGCCATGTAGAGGAAAAGAGGTTTTCCTACCTTGGGCTTTGACAGCACAGGTGGTTCAGCCAGGTGCGCTTTTAGGTCGAGGAATGCGCCTTCGCATTCTACTGTCCATTCGAACTTCTTGTTTCCCCGGAGCAGGTTGTAGAAGGGTAAGCACTTATCGGTCGATTTGGAAATGAACCGGTTCAGTGCTGCCACCCTTCCTGTGAGGCCTTGGACATCTTTCCGCGACCTGGGGGAAGGAAGCTCGAGCAGTGACCTGATCTTGTCGGGCTTTGCCTCGATTCCTCGGGTATTGACTATGAAACCCAAGAATTTCCCCGATGCGACACCGAAAGTGCACTTCTGAGGATTGAGCCTCATGCCATATTCTCGCAGTATGTTAAAGCATTCTTCCAGATCGGTGACATGGTTGCTGGCAATCTTAGACTTGACAAGCATATCATCAACGTACACTTCCATGTTTTTCCCGATCTGGTTCGCGAACATTCTGTTTACTAGCCTTTGGTAGGTAGCTCCGGCGTTCTTCAGACCGAACGACATGACCTTATAGCAATAGACATTAGTCGGGGTCATGAAGCTGGTATGATCCTGGTCTGCTGGATTCATCGCGATCTGATTGTAGCCCGAGTACGCGTCCATGAAGGACATGAGCTCGTGCCCCGCCGTGGCATCCACAAGTTTATCGATCCTTGGTAACGGAAAGCAATCCTTGGGGCAGGCTTTATTCAGGTCGGAAAAGTCGATACAGGTCCGCCACTTTCCGTTGGGCTTTGGAACTAACACGGGATTGGCAACCCAAACAGGAAATTTGGCTTCGCGGATAAAGCCACATTTTTTGAGCCGGGCCACTTCTTCTTCAAGGGCTTCGGCTCGGGTTGTCCCTAAACGCCTCTGCTTTTGAGACTTGGCAGGGACGCTTTTGTCTAGGTGGAGCGTGTGCATGATTACGCTCGGACTGATCCCTATCATGTCCTCGTGCGACCATGTGAATACATCCAGGTTCTTCTTCAGAAACGTAGTTAGCTCCGCCTTTCTTCCATCGCAGAGGTTCTTTCCGAGCTTAACCGTCCGTGACGGGTTTTGTTCATCGATGCTTACCTCCTCGAGTTCTTCAATAGCTTGGAGCTCGGACCTGTCCTCGCCTATTCGGGGGTCAATGTCCTCGCTTAGGGCGAGCTCTTCGCCTTCGGAAATCTGAGGTTTTTCAATCTCGGGAGCCGCCTTGGGTCCCCAAGATTCCTCTTCATCCTGAACGGCCATCGTCACCTGCCCGGGTTTAGATTTTCCCTTCATGGAAATGCTGTAGCATTCCCTGGCAGCGAGCTGATCGCCCTTGATAGTGCAGATCCCTGTCGGAGTAGGAAATTTCATGGCGAGGTGCCGGACGGAAGTGATAGCCTCGAAAGCAATGAGCGTAGGTCGGCCCAAAATGGCGTTGTAAGCAGCGGAGCAGTCAATGACTACGAATTCGAGTAGTTTGGACACTGTTCGGGACTCGTCTCCAAGGGTGATCACTAGCTCAATCGTCCCTATCGCTGCTGATCCTTCTCCTGAAAACCATACAGCATCATCGAGGTTGCCTTGAGCTCGGAGACGGTCAGACCCATTTTTTCTAAGGTGGACCGGAATAGGAGGTTCACCGAGCTCCCATTGTCCACTAACACTCTCCTTACTCTCCGGTTGGCGAGCTAGACTGCTACGACCAAGGGATCGTTATGAGGGAATTGGACATGGCTTGCGTCTTCCTCCGCGAAGATAATCGGTTGTTTCTCTAATCTTTGTTGTTTTGATTGACGCTGTTCCGGGACGAACTCCGCTCCATTGTGGGCCTTCAACTCATTCACATACCTCTTCTGGGCGCCTTTACTCGTGCCAGCCATGTGTGGTCCTCCAGAGATGGTGGAAATCTCCCCCTCGACCGCGGGGGGAAGGACGTCCTGATCTACCCGAGGTCCGGGTCGATTGACTGGGGCATCCGGAGCGGGTCGACATGCCGGGACCCTATTCTGCGAGTATTGCGCCAATGGACCTGCTCGGATTAGAGTCTCGATTTCATCTTTGAGGTGCCTGCAGTCGTCGGTATTGTGCCCGACGTCGTTATGAAAACGGCAGAATTTGGAAGCGTCTCTCTTTCCCTTAGGGTGTTTTAATGGCTCCGGCCTTTTCCAAGGGACTCGCGTAGCGTTGGCCAGGAAAATATTCTCTCTGGTCTGGGTGAGCTCGGTATACGTTGTGAACACGGGCTTGAATTTATCCACGGACTTATTCTTCTTTTGACCGTGCTGGCTGTTTTCACCATTTCCTTTTCTTTTGCCGCCACCGGGCTGGTTACTCTGCGTGACGTCGGGAGTCGCCACTACGATCTCTGTTCCCGTCCCAGCGGGCTTCTCGAGGACCTGGCTGGTCCCTGCGGCTGAAGCTTCAGCTTCTTCCAAGTTTATCCACTCTTGGGCTCTGTTAAGGAATTCACTAACCGAGTTGACCCCCCTCCTTTGAATATCCTTCCACAGATCTCCGCCGACTAGGATCCCGGTCCTCATAGCCATGAGTTTGGAGCTGTCGTCGGCGTCTCTGGCTCGAGCAGCGACATTTGCAAATCTGCTCAAGTAGGCTTTTAGCGTCTCTCCAGGTTGCTGTCTCACGTTAGCTAGGGAGTCGGCCTAGACCCTGGCGGCCTGAGAGGCGTGGAATGCCCTCTTGAAGTCAGCCGAAAAGGTCTTCCAGGAGCTGATTGACTGCCTTTTACTTTGCTTGAACCACTGCCTGGCAGGTCCAGTTAGGGTGGAAGGAAAGATCAAGCAACGAAGCTCTGGTCCGATGTTATGAGCCATCATTAGGGTGTTGAACATCCCTAAGTGGTCAGATGGGTCTCCATCCCCGTTGAACTTTGACAAGTGAGGCATACGAAAGCCAGAAGGGTATGCCGTTGCTGCTATATTGGGGGCGAAGAGTTCCATCTCATCCCCTGAATCATATTCGTCCTTTTCTTTCTCCGACAGGAGCTTCTTCATCAGCTCCTCCATCTGAGTTAAGCGCTCTAGGGTTTTGTCCTGAGATCCTGGGTTATTCCGGGGCTGTTCAACAGCTCCGGACCCGTTGTACATATTAGGCGGGTTGTTGCCCCTCCTATCTTGAGATAGGTCATTTGGGGCATTCCCGCCGTTACGTACTTCGGATCGGACCCCAACTGAGCGGGCTTGGCTACCATCCCTAACTCGATCCTCTCTGTGAGAGTTGAGGCGATCTCGAAGGTCGCCTCCCTGGGTAGTATGGTGACTTTGTGCTGAACTTAGCCGCTGGCGCAGGTCTCCTCCCGAAAGATCACTCCGTGCACTGCCGGTCCAGTGACTCCTGCTGGACAGACTCGGAGTGCGTCTTTGGCGGCCATGACCTGATCCTTCCTCCGGCACCCTGCCGCGCCAGGAGGGTCCAGCTGACGGCGGGCCCCTCCTGCTATTCCCGTAGGTCGGGATGTCTCGGATGGGCTGAGGAGACGGATATCTGATGGGAGAAGGAGGATGCCTGACCGGAGAGGCGATCCTAGTGCCGTCAGGACGGACTAAATTAGGTGGGGGCCTCTCGGCCCTGCCAGCTTGCTGGTTTCGCGCTGGGCGAGCTGGACGAGGAACTGGACGTTCTTCGGGGACGGGCTGATGTCTCCGGATCTCCTCGGTCCTTCTTTGGGAATTTCCTCGATCTCTTCTGGGCGTCCTCGAGGAAGGCTGAGAGCTAGGGGTTGACGTCCTAACCGAACGGCTGTACTGCTGCTGTTCGGTCCGAGGCATTTCCCTGAAGTTCGTCTCTTGATGGTGTGGTGAAGGGGTGGAGTTGGCTGCAGGGAGTCTACCCGAATGGCTATGCCTGGACCGATTACTCCGGCGAGACTTAGGAGCCTCGCCTTGCCTCTCTCCAACGTTACCGTTGGTTGTGAGAGGGGGTAGTCGACTCAGAATATCCTGGATTTGCTGACCAGCTGCTGCTAACTGGCTCCTCAGCTGAGCATTCTCCATCTCCACCGCAGTGTAATAACATGGATTCGGATTAGGCGGTCGGGGCGCTGAACTACCAGTGTCATCTTGGCCCACCGGCTGCTTTCCTGGCCTCTGCTGGACTTCAGGAACTTGCTCATCAGGGAGGGCAACATGGCGGGCCTCCTGCCCATCATGCTGTTCTGTCTCGTTGCCATGTTTGGATCGAGTGGTCACCATAGTTGTATGTTTGTGGTAGTACTAATCGGACTTGCTCTCAATGAAAGCACCAAACTGTTGACGCGGTTCTTCGGCAACAGATAATTAAGAGAAGAAGAGAAAGAGATTAGTACTAAAAGTAGAACCGTCACAGATAGGAAATCTTTGGGGGGAAGAACTAGGTGACTCGAGACACGTTTTTAAGTGGTTCGAAGGTTAAAATCCTTCTACTCCACTAGTCAATATTATTGATATTCTCTGGGTAATTGGTTTACAAAGTATATAGTTCTTCAAAGACTATTTTTTCCAACCCCTATCAACTCCCAGGGTCTCCATATTTATAGGAGAAGGCACCTGGAAGTTGGTAGGGAGGTCATCCCGTGACCTTACCATTTGTCATATCAAGTATGGAAGGAGATATTGGGCCGCACGGCCCAACTCGTCCGTGGGTGTCTGAATACGCACGTTCCTGATGCGTGTCCGAGAAGTCAGGGGGATATCGGACACGTGATGGCAGGAATATGCACGTTTATCTTGCGTGTTGACTTCCCATAGGGTCGGAGCTTCTTGAGAAGCTCGCTACCGGAGCAGTTCATAGCCCGGGCTTACCCGTCCGTGGCCGTCGGATGTTGTTCCCAGCTCCTGGGGCAACAAGTGCGAGCTGGAAACAGGACCCCCTCGAGCTAGAAAGGGCCCGTCCTGGAAATAGAGCCTCCGGCCTGTGGGAGCCTCGGACTAAATCATGTTTAGTCCGAGGCTCGTCCTGCTAAACAGCCCGTGGGAAAACCAGGGCGTACACAGGCTTTAAGCACATAATCCCTAAACTACACAACTCATAAAAGTACTTTAGTCTAATATGAAATTGTGATTATTTATCTATAGCATAATTATCCTTTTCTTTTCAGAGATTAGGTTAAAATCATATGGACATGTAAATGACGATCAAACATTCACAAGCATTAAGTGTACGATAAATAATCCACAGCAGAAGAAAGAAATTCAGAAAAATTTCATTAAGAAATCATAGTTTCAAGAAGAATCCACTAAAACCCTAATAACAAGATTAGTTCAAAGCAGACATACTAACATCAATCAAATTAAATATAAACATAAACATGAGTAGAGAGATTACAGAAGAGAATAAGAATTCAAACTTTAGGTCTCAATGTTTTTCTTCTGCCTCCAATGACTTGTTTCTCTCTAATTCTGCATAATCTTCCAATTAACTCTAAAAACGTCCTTTTAAACCAAAACCCTAAAAAAAAAACATAACAAAGACGAAATTCACGTGCAGCCACACGCGCCGCGGCCCTTGCATTCGGGCGCCGCGGCGCGCATGCTCTATCCAGCGGACCCTCTCTGACTTCAGCAAGCGCCGCGGCGCGTCCCCCAGGCGCCGCGGCCCTTCAAAATTCCAGGATTTAGGCACTTTCTGTTTCTCCCTTGCGCCGCAACTCTCCATTCAAGCGCCGCGGCCCCTAAAATTCTTCCAAAATCTCAATTCCAAACTGCAATTCCACCAATTCTCTCCGCGAATGAGTCTTCAGCTCCCTTCTTATCAACTTTTAGCACAAATTGCTCAATTTCAACTGATTTTTCAGTCATTTGCCAAACTTCACGATTTCCTCTCCTATTTCCTGAAAACATACCCAAACAAGCGTAATACCGCAACACACTCCACCAAAAATGACTCAAACTTATCCTAAACACATGTTAAAACTAAGCTAAAAACAAACTCATCAACAACCAAATATATTAATGCATAATGAGATAAAAATTATTTCAGATCACTGTAAAATATACCATGAATGAGAATCATCAAATAAATAACCAACACAACCACAACTATTAACAAACATATACAAAACAGTATACAACTTCACAACAATCAGAAATTTAGGTATATATAAAAATATATACATGACACTATAATATAAAAGAAAATAACTAAAAAAATTAGAAATTAGCTCCTGAAGAAGTATATGGAGAAAATAACAAAAAATATCCCAATCTTTTTGTGTAGTACGGGATTACCTGTTAAAATGGTGGCCGAAAGTGGTGGAAAGTCGCCGGGACCGTGGAGGGCCTATGGGTTAGCAAAGGCACTGTCGAGCTTGAGCGTGCGTTGGGACTGTAGAGACCCTATGAAGTGGAGGCGTAAACCTGGAGCCCGTCGAGGTCCTCGAACTTACGCCGCCGAGAGGGAGAGGACTAAGAGACGAAAGGCTCCGACGAAATGAGAGTGAGAGAGAGAGAGAGAGAGAGCAGAGCCGGCTCTGGTCTCTAGAGCAGTAGAGCTTTTTTTTGTTTATTTGTTAAACTTTTGATAATAAAAACAATAATACAGTGTGGTGGAGAAAAGAGAATAATAAAAGACTGTTTTAAGAATGAATATTATGTTGGTTAAAAAAAAAATGTAAATATTAGTTTAATTATTTTTGTACATTGTTGAACATTTATTTCTAAAGCCTAAAAAAATAGAAATACGAAAAAAAATTGGAAATTTAAATTTTTATTGAAATAATAATTATTGTACTATAATTATATTTATAGGAAAATTTTATGGTGCGTCCTTTGTATTGAGCAAAAAATTATCCACATACCCAAAACACGAACAATGTGTAACATGCACTTTTTTTTCGGGGGTGCTATCGTGCACTATAGTAGCACCCTATATATATACTTAAACCAAATAATGTTATATAATATTTAATATAAATTACTTATGAATATATTCTTAGGGGGAGTTTGTGGTAAGGTAAGCTAATAACAATATGACACTAACCTATTTTTAATATGTAATTTTCTTTGTTTATATGATAGTGTTTATTGTAGTTATAACGAACTTTTTATAATTTTTGAAAAAATATGGATAATTTCTTATGTTCAAAATAAGATAAATCTATAATTTTGTGTTAAGGGAAAGAATTTTCATTTGAATAGTTAAAAATGACCATAGTCCTACAAGTATGAATAAGGTCAAATAGTTGTACAAATCTCACAATGGAGATGATCCAAATACAAGAAACCAAACCGATTACAATGTGGAACAGATATACTCAAGAACTAAGCTATATAGGAGGGCAAATCAAAACCTCATTCAGACAAACATAACAATGACTCAAATTTTAAAGATCTTACAATCATTCATGATGCTCCAAAGTGAATCAGGGAAACCATTCAAATACACAGAGGACTAGGGGAAAGTTCATACAAAATGGTATACAAACCAAAGTTTTTGGAGGACAAGGTAATAAACACCATTATTACAATATCAAAACTAAACAATCTTAACAAACAAATAAATCAAGACCAAACCAAAACATAATATAAAAACCAAACGCAAAAGAAATCCACAAACACGAATACAAGATACTGCATCAGCGACAACAAGCTTTACCAAAGACCAACGACCAACGACCATGACCCCACTCCCGAAGAACCACGCCAGTCTTAGAACACCACCCACAACGACCTTTGGCCACAGACCACGACCCTACACCTTGGATAATCATGCCAACCCCAGAGCACCACCTTCAACGACCTTTGGCTATAGACCACAACCTAACTCCTCACAACCACTGTTCCAACCTTACAAGCACAACCACCCCAAAGTCGAAGCACCAAAACCAAAGGTACGTCGTGAGGAGGAGTTGAAGGGACGTTGAGAAGAGGAGCTTAATGGCGTCGCACCACCAGGACATCTTAAATTGAAGAAACATGTGACATTTAATTCAAAATAGTTTCTCGAATTTTAGAAAGAGGATATATTATTTGCATACTAGTATTTTTTTAAAGGCAAATACTATAAGTTGAAAAAAAAAAAACATGTGACATACCTAGAGCCTCTCATTTATGGTTCAGGCTGCCACAAAAATGATCACCAGTTACAAATTACTAACAAACATGAGCATCTGTTTTTCTCTATAAGTACAGTTACAGCCAATTAAATTCAAAACTCTAGCTTTGATTGAATATCTAATCAAATGGTCAATCCTGTGCACTGGTAAGCAATAATTTTCAAGGCAACAATGGTTCCTATTCAGCCAAATATGATACATAGCTGCTGCACATGCTGCATGAAGAATCATCGAAAAGCCAACCAGACCGAGGCAAAGACAGCCACTGGATCCAATTCCTATACTGAACCGACCAAGAAAAACCCCTCAGCCACCCCTGGAAAGCAAGCAGAACTTTTCTGGAGAAAACACAATAAAAAAACAGATGAGTATGATTTTCATCCGCTTGACAACAGACTGGGCAGCTTAAAGAATTAAGAGGCACATGACAGGACTGCAACCAATCTCTGGTAAGTAATTTCTGGTTCATAGCAAGCCAAAGAATGAACTGGTGCTTAGGAGCCAAGAGTCTACACCAGACAGCCTTCACATACTGCACTAGATCTCCAGGAAACACAATCGAGTACAGGGTGCCCAGATGAATTTTCCCATTCCTAACAGCAGCATTCAACACAGAATCAGACCAGATATGACTAAATTTAATGATTTTCCTCCAATACCAACTGGTATCCTGCTTTAATCTATACTCCCTAATAGAATCAACTTTTAGATAAACACAATTAACCCATTTAACCCATAGCATATCCTGTTTGGAAGAGACTGCCCAAATGTACTTAGCCAACACAATTTTGTTCCAAGAAGGTTGTCCCTGAAACCCAACCCACCAAAGCACTTAGGTCTGCAGACATGCTCCCAAGAGATCCTATGAATTTGCTTCTATTATCCTTCTCACCCCAAAGGAACTTTCTACAAAGACTATCAATTGCTATAACAACTTTTTGAGGCAATATGAAAATATTCATCCAATAGAAACGAATCCCCAACAGAACAGAATTTATTAATTGAACCCGACCAGCATATGATAAGTGACGACTAGCCCACCCTTTCAGACGAGATCTCATTTTTTCAATAAGTATTTCACAGTCACTTGCCCTCCATTTGGTCGGTCTCAAGGGAACTCCCAAATAACTCATGGGAAACTGCCCTTCAGATAGACAAGACTCCTGAAGCAAACTGTCTTTATCCCCAGCAGCAAGCCCACCTATGTAAATTTTGGGTTTGCTTTGATTTATAGAGAGCCCCGAAGTGTTTGTAAACATAGTAAAAGCTTGCTGAATTAGCTTGACTGATTTCTGGTTAGCTTGCAAAACAAGAGAAGGTCATCAGCGAAACAAAGATTAACCAGAATTAAAGATTTACATAAGGGATGAAACCTGAACTCTTTCTCCTTAGAAGTCTTTAACAGCAAACGAGTAAGGTAATCCATCACCATAACAAACAATAAAGGCGAGATTGGGTCTCCTTGTTTAAGACCTCTAGCACCTTGAAACCGCCCTTGAATACTGCCATTCAACACTAAGGAGTAAGAAGAACCCCTGAGACAAACCATAATCCATATAATAAACCTCTTCGGAAAGCAAAAAGCATTAAGAAGGTTTTCCAAAAAATCCCAGTCAATTGAGTCATAAGCTTTGCTTATATCAATCTTCATAAGACAACGAGGAGATATATTTCTCCTATTATAACCTTTAAGCAAGTCTTGGAGAATAAGAACATTATGGGCAAGAAAGCGATTCTTAATAAAAGCCCCTTGATTTTGACTTATCAAAGAAGGAAGCACAAGTTTAAGCCTATTGCACAACATTTTGGAAATGCATTTATATAAAGTATTACAATAAGCAATAGGCCTAAAATCTGAAGCATTAACTGGTTGATCAACTTTCGGAATTAGAGATAATAAAGTACTGTTCAAAGATTGAGGAATGTTAGTTGTCTCAAAAAATTCTAGAACAGCCAAAGCAATTTCCTTACTGATATCCTTCCATAAAGCTTTAAAGAAGCTTGTCCCATACCCATCCAGACCTGGGCTTTTGAGAGAATGGATGCTAAACATAGTTGCTTTAACCTCCTTGACAGTGAATGGTTTAATCAAACTCAGCTGGTCATCACTGCTCAAAACCGATCCATAACAGATAGCTTGACTATCAATAACCCCTGAAGCTTTACTAGCTGTACCCAGAATTTTTTTGAAATGGTTCAGAAAATGAGCAGTTACTTTATCATACTCATCAACAATCTGCCCCTCATCAAAAACAAAAGAGACAATCCTATTAGCTAACTTTCTTTTCTTTAAACTAGCATGAAAAAAATGAGGAGTTGGCATCCCCAAACCGTAACCAATCAATTTTACTCTTTTGATAAAGATAGCTAGCATATAACTTCTCATGCCTCTTAAACTCAAGATAAGCCACCCGATCTTCATTGCATAACACTCTATTGGACGGATCAGCAAGACATTTAGAGCGAGCTTGCTGATAATCAAGTTTGCTTCTCTCATAATTACAAGTAACATTCCCCATAATCTTCCAGTTAAAATTCTTCAGGATATGCTTAAGACGGATTAACTTCCAACTAATTTGCTCTAATCCCCTGCCAGAAAATCTTAGAGATTGCCTCCAGTTATTAAGAACTACTTCTCTAAATTGAGGGTGAGAAGTCCACATGTTGTAAAAACGAAATGGAAGCACCCCCACCCTTATAGCAGGCAGCTGCTTTATCAAAATCAGAGAGTGATTAGAACCAATCTCCCAGTGAACCCCAGCCGAAGCTAAAGGATGCTCATCCATCCAAGCCTCATTAACAAACACCCTATCCAACTTAGAAAAAATACGAGCCCCACCTTCTTGATTATTAGACCAAGTGTAAAACGGACCCATAGTCTTCATTTCTTCAACCAGACCAAGATCTAACCATTGTCTAGCATCCTCCATTTCTTTCACTGTGATTGGACGGCCACCCAGTCTATCATTTGGATTAAAAACAGCGTTGAAATCCCCTAGAACCATCCAAGCTTTGCTAGGCCAAGACAAATGGGCCAAATCCATCCATAAGGACCTCCTCATTTCCAAATTATTAGAGCCGTAAACAAAAGTAATACAGAAAACAGACTTATTATGCAACCTTACTTGACAGTGTAAGAGTTGATCACTTTCCTGTAACACTTCCAGCTGCGCCAATTTAGAATTCCAAATCACTAAGATTCGACCTTCCACAACTTTGCTACTGTAAAACTCCCAACCATAAAACATAGTGCTCATAACTTCTTTCAGTTTAACTCCCCTGATTTTTGTTTCAAGCAGAGCCCCAAGCCCAACTTTATTCAGCCTACACACATCCAGAATGATCTTCTGTTTATTCACCTTATTCATCCCTCTAACATTCCAACTCATTATGTTGATGCAATCCATGAGTATTTGATTTGATTGGGACTTTAATTGCTGGTTTCTGACCTTCCTGAAGAACACTAAACTGGTTTATGGCTTGTTTAATAGAATTCTGGACTCCATGCCTCTTGACTCTTGTCTTTTTCGGAGAAATCCAGCTAGCCTCTACTGGATTAGGAGAAACCTGGACATCAGCTAATTGAGAGGAGCTGGTTTGATGAACTAAACCAGCTTCAGACGGACTAACATTGATTTTAGATTCAGATGTATTTCCATTTTGGCAATCTGCCCTCTCTACCACTTCTTGTTCTGTACTAAAACTACCATCATTTCCTTCCATTTGCTTCACCTCTTTCTTCCTCCAAACAGCTTCAGAAACAAACTTACATGAAGAAACTGAGTGACCCAATTTCTTACAATTAGAGCACTTTGTTGGCAGCCATTCATAGTCAATAATCTGTTCCACAATTTGTCCCTTATCGTTAAAATAGCTAATGAACTTCGGAAGTGTATTAGCTATCTCCATCTCAACTAAGACTCTAGCGAACTTAATCATAGATCGATTCTGAGTAATTTTGTCAATCATTATGGGTTTTCCTATTGTGATAACAAGAGCACTCAAACAGTTCACTCCCCAGTATTGCAACCCAAGATCAGGCAGCCTAATCCATATTGGTACTGATTTGATGGATTTCAGAGACTCAATATCAGTGGTCCAAGGGCGGAGGACAACTAGTTTCCTATCAAAGTGCACTACCCCTGATTCTAACACTAGATCCCTTGTTGCCTCATCTCTGAATTTCACCATAGTAAATCTAGCATTCATTCGGGCAACACTCACAATGCCAAGGTTTCCCCAAATCCTTTTAACAAATCCCTCAAACACTGCCAGAGGAGGATTTTCCCCAATTACAACTCAAATTATCGCAGATTTCCAGAATGAAGCTTCTACTTCAATCTCCTCCATATCCAATTTCGCAATAACCTAGCCATCCTTCTGATATAGTTCTGAGTAATGAAGCTTTGTACCACCATGAGAGGGAATTGATTCGCGAAACTTAGCCCAAGTTTCCTTGGCTGAATCCTGGAAGGATTGCTCTTCGACTTCTGCAGCCCAGGTTGTTGTTTCGTGGTTCATATCAAGATCGTAGCCCTTCTTCGAACCTTCATCCAAAGACCGAACATCATACTCCTGTTCTTCCGTAAGCCCTAACCCTTCAGGTTCTTCTATCACTGGTTCTTCAGGACGTTTTTGTTCAGATTCTTCGTCATTAGTTGAAGGGAGCTCCAAAGAGATAACATGTTTTGCAAACTTCAGCCCAGGTTTTCGCCTCCTCGCCATGGAAGAGAGAGAGCCTGAGCAACACGCTTGGTAAGAACAAGTTAACTAAATATTGTTGCTGGGTATATTTAGTTAATGATCTATAAAACCGGGTAAATATGAACAAATCCCTAAATAATATTTTTTTTTGTTTATTTGTTAAACTTTTGATAATAAAAACAATACAGTGTGGTGGAGAAAAGAGAATAATAAAAGACAGTTTTAATAATGAATATTATGTTGGTTAAAAAAAAAATTAATATATGTAAATATTAGTTTAGTTATTTTTGTACATTGTTGAACATTTATTTCTAAAGCCTAAAATAATAGAAATACGAAAAATAATTGGAAATTTAAATTTTTATTGAAATAACAATTATTGTATTATAATTATATTTATAGGAAAATTTTATGGTGCATTCTTTGTATTGAGCAAAAAATTGTCCACGTACCGAAACGATCAATGTGTAACATGCACCCTTTTTTTGGGGTGTTACGGTGCACTATAATAGCACCCTATATATCTCTTTTATATAAGGGAAATTTGAGTTTTATGCTTAATGAGATATACTAAATCAAAAAAATGCTAGACACTTAAATCATTTCAAAACAATGCCAAATTTTTTGACAATACCCAAAATACCCCTCTCATAATTTTTCTCACCCCTTCCTCTTCCCTCTTCCCTCTCTCTCCCTCAACACATTCCTCTCAACTCCCTCTCTTGAAAAAAAATTCATGGGTAAGATAAAATATCATAGAAATCAATGTAATGGCAAGTATTCAACACTTAGGACACTAAAATACTACATTTCGAACAGATTTGGACATGATTTTTGGGTTTTTTTTGCGATTTTTTTCAGATCTGAAACTTTGAAATCTGCAGAAAATCGACGTGGTTCGATGGTGGTTCGATGGTGCTCGATGCCAGCTCGATGGGGCCTTCAAAATCAAGATTTTCATGAAAAAATCGATGTTGCTCGATGGTGGTTCGATGGAGGTTCGATGGTGGTTCGATGGTGTTCGATGCGATTCTTGCAAGATACGTAATTTTTCACTCGGGTATCCGTTTGGGGTGATTTTTTTTTTATTTTGGGTATTTTTTCAAGATCTACACGTTTGGGATGTGTATATACACATTTGGGAAATGTAAATCTTGAAAAAAATGACAAATGCAAAACATACCTCATGTTCAAGATATGTTTTGGTATGTTTTCAAGTTCTAAACTTTGAAAATGTGTATATGAACATATAAAACGTGTAGATCTCAAAAAAATACCAAAAATAAAAAAAAAAATCATCCCAAACGGACACCCGAGTGAAAAATTATGTCTCTTACAAGAATTGCATCGAACCACCATCGAGCAATCATCGAACCACCATCGAGCAACCATCGAACCACCATCGAGAAATCTCGATTTTTTCATGAAAATATTGATTTTGAAGGCCCCATCGAGCTGGTATCGAGCACCATCGAGCTGGTATCGAGCACCATCGAGCAAAGTCAATTTTCTACATATTTCCGAGTTTCAAATCTGAAAAATAACTAAAAAATCATGCCCAACTCGATGGTTGCTCGATGGTGTTCGATACTACCTCGATGGGGCCTTCAAAATCAATATTTTCATGAAAAAATCGACGTTGCTCGATGATTGCTCGATGGTGGTTCGATGGTGGTTCGATGCAATTCTTGTAAGAGACATAATTTTTCACTCGGGTGTCCGTTTGGGATGATTTTTTTTTTATTTTTGGTATTTTTTTGAGATCTACATGTTTTATATGTTCATATACACATTTTCAAAGTTTAGAACTTGAAAACATACCAAAACATATCTTGAACATGAGGTATGTTTTGCATTTGTCATTTTTTTCAAGATTTACATTTCCCAAATGTGTATATACACATCCCAAACGTGTAGATCTTGAAAAAAATACCCAAAATAAAAAAAAAATCACCCCAAACGGATACCCGAGTGAAAAATTACGTATCTTGCAAGAATCGCATCGAACACCATCGAACCACCATCGAACCTCCATCGAACCACCATCGAGCAACATCGATTTTTTCATGAAAATCTTGATTTTGAAGGCCCCATCGAGCTGGCATCGAGCACCATCGAACCACCATCGAACCACGTTGATTTTCTGCAGATTTCAAAGTTTCAGATCTGAAAAAAATCGCAAAAAAAACCCAAAAATCATGTCCAAATCTGTTCGAAATGTAGTATTTTAGTGTCCTAAGTGTTGAATACTTGCCATTACATTGATTTCTATGATATTTTATCTTACCCATGAATTTTTTTTCAAGAGAGGGAGTTGAGAGGAATGTGTTGAGGGAGAGAGAGGGAAGAGGGAAGAGGAAGGGGTGAGAAAAATTATGAGAGGGGTATTTTGGGTATTGTCAAAAAATTTGGCATTGTTTTGAAATGATTTAAGTGTCTAGCATTTTTTTGATTTATAACCCCTCACTAAGCATAAAAACTCAAATTTCCCTTATATAATAAGTGTAGATAACATAAATTCTTAATTTTAACGGTTTTTTTAGTTTTTTAAGGTTAATTTTAACGGAATATTATTATATTTAACATAATTTAGTTTCTAAATACTCAAACTTAAATTAAATAAAATAAAATAAATAATTAAAAAAATTAAAATAGGATATTTTTTAGATATTTTACAATGATAATTATTTAAAAATAATTAATAATTAAACAAATTAAAAATAAGATATTTTACAATGATAATTATTTTAAAATAATAAATAATTAAACAAATTAAAATATAATATTTTTGAGATGTTTTATAATAATTATTATTTAAAAATAATAAAATCATATGTTTTATAACTTAAATAAACATTAATTAAACTTAAACTCACTTATTAGATTAATATCATATTAAACATATAATATAATCTACTCTGAATTAGCAATAAATTATTTTTTTTTTATAAAAAAACTAGCAAGAAACTTAAATTTAAAATCCACGTATAATATTTAATATTACATTAAATATATAATATATAATTTATTGTTGTCACTCCCAAATTCATAAACTAGAACAAACATAAACTTAAACAAAAATAAATAAATTATTTAATTAAAATAGGATTTTTATTTCAAAATTTATATGAAATTAATATAAATTTAATAAAAATAATTAATAAATTCTATAAATAAAACTAAGCAAACATGCATATTGCACGTTGCTTGTATCTAATATATATATATATATATATGCACGTAAACCAAATAATGTTATATAATATTTAATATAAATTACTTGTTAATATATTCTTAAGGGAGTTTGTGGTAAGGTAAGCTAATATCAATATGACACTTCCCTATTTTTAATACGTAGATTTTATTTTTATTTTTATATGATAGTGTTTATTGTAGTTATAATGAACTTTTTACAATTTTTTAGAAAATATGGATAATTTCTTATGTTCAAAATAAGATGAATCTATAATTTTGTGCTAAGGGAAAGAACTATCATTTGAATGGTTAAAAATGACCATAGTCCTACAAGTCAGAATAAGGTCAAATAGTTATACAAATCTCACAATGGAGATGATCCAAATACAGGAAACCGAGCCAGTTACAATGGTTGAACAAATAAATTCAAGAACTAAGCTATATAGGAGAGCCGATCAAAACCCCCATACAGACACACATAACAATGACTCACTTTTTAAAGATCTTACAATTAGTCATGATGCTCCAAAGTGAATCAGGGAAACCATTCAAATACAGTGGACTAGGGGAAAGTTCATACAAAATGGTATACAAACCAAAGTTTTTGGAGGACAAGGTAATAAACACCATTATTACAATATCAAAACTAAACAAACAAATAAATCAAGACCAAACCAAAACATAATATAAAAACCAAACGCAAAAGAAATCCACAAACACGAATACAAGATACTGCATCAGCAACAACAAGCTTTACCAAAGACCAACGGCCAACGACCATGACCCCACCCCCGAAGAACCACGCCAGTCTTAGAACACCACCCACAACGACCTTTGGCCACAGACCACGACCCTACACCTTGGAGAATCATGCCAACCACAGAGCACCACCTTCAACGACCTTTGGCTATAGACCACAACCTAACTCCTTACAACCACTGTTCCAACCTTACAAGCACAACCACCCAAGTCGAAGCACCAAAACCAAAGGTACATCGTGAGGAGGAGTTGAAGGGACGTCGAGAAGAGGAGCTTAAGGGCGTCGCACCACCAGAACCGCTTAAATTGAAGAAACATGTGACATTTAATTCCAAATAGTTTCTTGAATTTTAGAAAGAGGATATATTATTTGCATACTAGTATTTTTATAAAGGCAAATACTATAAGTTGAAAAAAAAAACATGTGACATACCTAGAGCCTCTCATTTATGGTTCAGGCTGCTACAAAAATGATCACAAGGACCTATTGAAGAATAGATTGTGAACCAAGTTTAGAGACCGATCATAATAAGAGCAATAATAGCCACTAGTGCTCAAGGACTATGGAAATTGTTATTCCACATATGATTGTAACGCAATGTCTATTGTAATGCTTCCCTATTTGGCCTATGACTGTTTCATATACTTTTGGGTTTGGTACCAACATGTAATTCATCTCTTGGAATATCTTATCTATTTGGTCCCCAAAACCCAGAAGGTTATGAAGTATTTTAGCTTAGATTAACTCTTCAACATCATTTAAATTACAAATGATTGAGCTCAGAAAGCTTATGTAAGATGAGATTTTGTACATACTCTTGGTATTGTCTGGACACATTTCAAAGGCAATCAGATTAAAAAATTTAGGAGCCATTGAGTCATCTACTGTCATTAGAGGAAGCTCTAGTTCAGATGTGAAGACACTTGAAGAAAATTTTATGTCCCTCAAAGAGCTACTCTTGCTCGATTTTAAATTTATTCCGGCTGCCTTAAGATTCATCACACTGCGTAAAGAAGTCTCTTGATTTTCCTCGAGTTCGACTTCATTTTTCTCTGTAACACACAACACATAAAATTTTAGTATGTATGTATACTCTATATAGTGTGGCTAAATCAAGGTTTTTGGCAAAGACCTGTATAAAATTATTATACTTAATGGAGTATATCATATTTCTCGTCTCTCCACTATTGACTATTGGCAAAGGCTTCTTTAGGTGACCAAAATTTGACAATTTTTATTGTAAAAAATTATATCAAAATGATTTAAACGTTATTTAAAGTTAAAAAGAAGAAGTTAGAAATAGAAAATCTGTTGTAAGGGCTTCAAAAATAGTCCTACCTGTGAGTCTCTTGTGTATTATCGATCCGTGAACAGTTTTCAATGTATTTTTTTTATATCAGTGTATTGTAGTTATTTAAAACATCCTACACATTTTTAGAAAAATTTCGAATAATTTACAGTGTCGAAAACTAGGTTCAAAACATGTTGTTGCATGCGTGTCTAATTATTTTATGCACGTGAAAAACAAGATGTTTCAACCTAGTTTTCGGCATGGTAAAATATTCAAAATTTTGTGAAAATTTACAGAATACAATATACACGGTCATAAAAAAAAAAATGCATCATTGTATGAAGGATGTGACTATTGACACCTATTTTTATTTTATTTTTCTTTTTACACTTATTTTTAATTAATTTTTACTAAATATATTATTGAGTATTTTTATTTAGGCACTAGTATTTCTTCCTACACCTTTTTCTATTCAAACTAGTCATAAAATTTAAGTACAAAATTACTAGTTACTAAATAATTTTATTTTTATCTTTTCCATATCAATGATTTATTTTTAAAGAAATTAAAGTATCTTTTATACTTATTATTAAAATATAATAATCTTTTTTAAAAATAAAAACCTTAATCACAATTTCTAATTTTATTTTTTAACTCAAAATAAAAACAAGATATAAAAATAAATAATTTAAAATTTAAAAAATTAATCATTAGAGTTAAAATCAAAATATTCAATTTTCATGTCTCTAAAAATTGACATTTATAAATTTATTTGATTAAAATAGATAATTTAATTAAATATATAAGTTTTATATTAAATATTTTGGCTGCATAATAATTTTTTTTTTTATAAATGCTTAATATTTGATGAGAATATTTAGATGAATTTATAAAAATAATATAGCTCTACAACCAAAAGTTTTTTTTACTATAATAATATAAGGTAGGACTATTGACAATTTTTGTTCTCTATTCTCTTTCCACACTTTTTATTTAATTTATATATTACATGATAAAAAAAGAAACTACACCATGATAAAGTAATGATAAACTATGAGAGAGAGAGAGATGTTTGATCTTAGCAATGGTCTAAACAAACTATGACAAATAATTAAATCATACGTGTCCTAAGTTGAGGTTTGTTTTTGCATTGTCAAGGTAGACAACCAAATACGCATTTGTAAAAGCAAGAATGTGGCTTGGCTTTGCCGTAATGATGAGATGGTTGAAGGAGTATCAAACGTAGAAAATCAAGAAGATGAATTGGGGCATCTCTGTTAAGTTGTTTCTTTTTCTAGTATTAGTTTTTACTCTTCTCTTCTCTTCCACCTGTATATATACTCAATGGGTTTGTTCAAGAAAGATAACTTGATAGAGCAATACAAAAATCGTTTCTTTCTTTTTCTGTTATGGTATCAGAGAAACACCTCAAAGCTTCTTCAATGGCTCGAACCAGAAAATCCTCTACTTCTATTCGAGACCCACCTGAAGCTCTGATGAACGATGATCATCGTCCTCCTCCACCTGAAGATCCACCTGCACTGATTGCGCGCAACAATGGAGGCCAAACCTCTGTCTCCAATCGCTTTGCTCCTCTGGAAACCTTAGATCGACCCACACATGAAGATGCTAGAAATCCATATTTCTTGGGTAATGGAGATCATCCTGGAATTATCCTTGCCTCACCTCCTCTCATGGACAAAAAATTTCAACAATGGCGTCGGGATTTCATGTTATCGATTGGGGCCAAGAACAAGAAAGGTTTCCTCAATGGACAACTACCTCAACCCCATCCCTCAGATCCAAACTACAATGCTTGGCACCAATTTGATCAAATGCTCATGTTTTGGATTATACATTCGGTGTCTCCTGACATTAAAAGTAGCATCATGTTCTTAGACTCAGCTGTTGCATGTGGGAAGAACTGAACAATCGGTTCAATCAAGGGAATGGGCCTCGCATTTTTTAGCTTCGTCAAACCCTGATTCGTCTTCATCAAGGAGATGATTCTGCCAGTTCTTACTTCACCAAATTGAAGGCTATGTGGGATGAAGTCACTGAGATTTGTTGAAGAACCCCCTGCAGTTGTGCCGCTGCCTCTGACAATCTTGATTCTTACAATCAAGAACAGGTTTTGCAATTTCTTACTGGCCTTAATGAATCATATCATGCTGTTAGGGCTCAAGTTTTGTTGATTGATCATTTTCCCTTATTATCCAAAGTTTTCTCCATGATTGTTCAAGAGGAGAGACAAAGAAATCTTGGTCCTTCCAATAATCCTAATTTGATTGCTGCCTCCACAAATACTTAGCTTCCAAATCTCACTCCCAATTTGCTTGCTGCCTCTACCACTACTCAGATTGCAACCTCCACTTCTAATCCTCCTCCCCGTGCTAAGAAGCTTCGACCTACATGCACTCACTGCCTAAAACCAGGCCATCTAAAAGACAAATGTTACTTCATCCATGGTTTCCCTCTTGGCTATGGCACCCAAAGGAAAACAGATACCCCTAATCGTCCATATACATTTCAACACACTCACTACTACAAAAATGGGCAATTGTGTCAGTCAAATGCGTCAGTCAACGCAGTTGACTGACGCTGTTGACCAAGAATTAACATTTGTGGCAGTTGGACACTGCCACAAATGAGGGCCCAATTGCGTCATAACTTACACTGACGCTATTTAATTGGACCGTTTGCGTCAGTGGGGTACTGATGCAAACGGGCCGTTAACGGCGTCAGTGGCCCACTGATGGTAACGGAGCGTTTGCGTCAGTGGGGCACTAACGCAAACGGCAAAGTAAAACGCGCTGGGTCTCCTGTATTAAAACCCTCTTCGTCCTAGCCGAGCCCCATTTCACTCATATCGTTTCAGGGGGCGTTTTCTTCCCAAACCAGCGGCGCCCAACCGAGGTTTTTCACATTTAGGTACGTTTTTAGCCATTTTTTTTCTTCAATTTTAATGTTAAAATAATGATTTATATATGTTTATGAAACTTATATATAGTTTTTTTGGATTTTTTTGTATAGATTTTGTTTTTTGAAGATTATAGTTTGAAAACCCATAATCTTTATTGGATTTTTGGGTATTTTCTATATCAAGAACCCACATTGCTCAATTACCACAACTAAGTGTAATTTTATTAATTTTTATGATTTAAATATAATTTTTGTGAATTTTTTTTTTTTTTTTATAAATTGACTATATTTCAGATTTTTAATTTTTAGATAGTTTTATTAACTTTTTTTTTTAAATTTAATTAAATTTCGAATTTACTATGTAAATGAGTATACATATAGATTAATGTATATATTTTGTATAAGTTTCATTTTATTAATTGTTTAGTTTGATTATTATTAGTACATTTTTTTTTATATTTTGTTAACTTTTTAAAATTATTTTTAAATTTTGGGTTTAATTGGTTAAATAGGTATATATTAAAATTGTTTGTTTTTTTAAGTTATATTTTATTATTGATTTAGTTATGATATTTATAGTCGATTTTTATTTATGTGAGTTGTTAACTTTAAAAAAAAAAAATTTATTTCGTGTTTAAGTAAACAAATGAGTACATATAACAAATTATTTGTTTTCTTTAAGCATTTTATTGTTTATTTAGTTACAATATAGCTTTATGATATTTTTCTTTATATTTTGTTAACTTTTTAATTATTTTTTTGTATATTGTTATATTTGAGTAGGTATTTTGTTGACAACTTTGTTGGTGAGATCAAGCTTTGGAGGATTTTATATTATAGGTAATATTTTAAACCTTAATCTATAATTAATATATTGAACTTAGTAGCATGTACGAATTATAAAATAGTGGAGATAAGATCTGAGACTGTGTGCTGCGGTGATATAAGGCTGTAATTGTGCATGTTTGATTGATTACTTGATTTGTTGTATATATGTGATGAATATAGGTTTATTTAAATTTTGGGAAATATGATAGAAATAGGGGAAATGCTGCCCAATTTTTTGTAAGATTTAGTAATTTGAGAATTATGCATGTTTGATTGATTAATTGGTTTGTTGTGTTCATGTGATGAATATATGTTTATTTAAATTTTGGGAAATATGATAGAAATAGGGGAAATGCTGGTCAATTTTTTTTAGGATTTAGTAATTTGAGAATTATGCATGCTTGATTGATTAGTTGGATATTTTTGTGTATACCATGTGCTATATAAATGCACATTTTAAATTTGGGAAATGTGATAGAAATAGGGGAAATGCAAGTTCTACACAGTTTCTCTGATTTTACAACAATAACAGTAAATCATCTATACTTGTCTCTCTTGCAAAATTCCTTAGCTTGATCTATTTGAATCTTTACACTTGAACTTTTGCAGATCTAACTTTCTTCCAATACTTCGCCTGAAGAACATCACTGCCAGCCATGGATGAACATACTTCCAAGAATGAAGTTCTTCCACCTGTAAAAGAAAGACAACAAAAAAACAACCCACACAAAACAAAACCTGGCCGAGCTAAAAATTAATGAGCAACTTTAGATCTAAGTTCTAACCAACTCAAATACACAGACAGTCTGAAAACAGAAAATCGTTAGAAAAACTAATTATCTCAGCACTCCCAAAACTCGAAACCTAAAATCACAGTCAATTAAATATAACAAACACATTAAACTAAGCCACGTAAGCAACAGAAAAATATTATGACAATATCAAATTTCCAGATGCAACTTGCAAAATAGCAGATGAACCGAAATACTGTCAAAATACAAAAATACAGATGCAACTGAAAAAGTAACAGATGAATCATAAAATTTCCAAAATACAAAATACACAAAGTAAGACACTTACACAGTTGATTATTCCACAATTTTTTTCTTACATTTCTACACAGTTTTCTGCCACTATAAAAGCCCTTAGATGTGATAATGCAAAAGAGTTAAATATGACATCCTTTTATGCTATTAAAGGCATTCAATTATTTCATTCTTGTGTAGAAAGACCTGAACAAAATTTAGTTGTAGAAAGAAAACACCAACATATATTAAATGTTGCTAGAGCTCTTGCTTTTCAATCTCATCTTTCTTTACCTTATTGGAGTTATATGATACATACAACTATTTATCTTATTAATAGAACTCCTTCAATTTTACTTAAGTTTAAAACTTCTTTTTAAAAGCTGTATCATAAATCTCCTTCATATGCCAACTTAAGGAATTATGGTTGTCTTGCTTGTGCTTCCACTCTAAATAGTAAAAGGCATAAATTTTCACCTCGGGCTCGACCTTGTGTTTTTGTTATCCAAAGAATAGGTGTGGATGACGTGGCAGACATTTTTAACACGTGGCTGAGACCTGGCAAATGTTCTGTTCGACTATCGACCAGGGAGGTTCCCCTAGCGTAACGTTTGGACTTTATATACGACCAGCTTGGTCGTATACTCCGTATATTTTGAGAAGATCTTATGCAATTATAACAATATCCGAGATTATCTCCCATGATTCCCGAGTATCCGATTAATTAGGAAAGAATATCTGTAACAAATTTATGTAATCTTCCTTGAGCCTATAAATAAAGATAAATAGCTCAAGGAAGGGGATTTATTTTACTTTTGGCTAATTCTGAGTTTATGCTTTACAAGAGAATTATAACTATTATCTTATGATTTATTGTTTATCCCTCTAAGGCTTGTGAAACTCGGAGAACCCTAGTTCTTTGATTACTCCTTTGAGAATCAACATCAATAATAACTTAAGTGGACGTAGGTCATTACCAATTCTTGGGGTCGAACCACTATAATTTGTTGTGTCGTTTACTATTTTTTCCATTAGATCAATTTCAATACCTTCTATCACATCAAGCGTTTGACTCCGTGTCAGTTGACCAAAATGAGGGTCAACATTTTGGTGCTTTCATTGAGAGCTTGAGACAAAACAATTGAAGTACTAATGGCAAAGACAACCAAGAAGACTGGGCAGGCGGCTGGCGCTGCACCATCCCAACCTCCTCCTCCGAACATGGCTGAGGATGAGCCACACTTGGAGTTTGATAAGGAGGAACTGGACTCCGAAACGCTTAGAAATACCCTGGGAGTATTGCAAGATGAGTTGGCCAATCTGAGGGCTAGTCAAGAAAATGGATCAATGCTATCTATCTGAAAGGATTCAATTTCTAGAATTATACTCTGAAACCAGATAGTAGCTGGTATTGGAGGAAATTATGCCATTTAAGGAGCAAATTCAGTAAGATAGAGATACTTGCTGCTAGGGTTCCAGGGAGGTTTAAGCCTTCGAAACTGTACAACAGTACCTTAAATTAGCAGCTGGTGGGTTATCATCAAGCTGTTTGGTGTAAGCTTACTCTTCCTAAGCACCGATTTCTTCTTTGGCAGGTGGTTAATGCTCACCTTCTCACTAGAGACAACTTGACCAGGTTTAACTTATAGATGAACAACCTTTTATGTCCTGTCTGTGATGGTCTCAATGAGAGTCACTCTCATCTCTTTTTTGAGTGCTGCCTTTCTAAGATGATTCTTAATCTCATCTTTTCTTGGATTGGGTTTAAAGCTTGGCCTAGAGATTTCAATGGCTGGGTTGTTTGGCTTGCTAATGGTCGACATGGTACTACTGCTTCTATTCTGAACTTGGTTGTGGCAGCTATTATCTACAACATTTGGAGAAACAGAAATAGATGTATTTTTTATGGTTATTCTTTGACAGCTGATAGTATAGTTAAGGAAGTTCTAAATATAGTTAAGTACCGTTTATACATTGTTAATAATAGAAAGATCTCTATTCAAAACCAGCTTTTTATTAGGAAACTCCAATGTAATTAAGGTGTATTCAGGTGTTCTTTTTTCAGCTGGTTGTACAGTTTGTCTGTTAGTTTTGGGTGAATTGGCCCTTCATTTGTACTGATTGGTTTGTTCAATGAAGTTCTCTTTTCTTCTTGATAAAAAAAAAAGAAAACATTACTCCAATAAATAATTTGACATTTTATTCAATGACTACTATAGAGAAGGACACTTATGAATATTAAAAATATAAAAGAAAGATCGAATGGATAAAAAAATTCGAACATATGATTTGAGGTGGCTCGGTTCGATACTCCCACTAGCTAGGTTGGTGGCCGGATGAGTCTACATATAGAAAGGGAACGTATAAAGTAGTTCACATATTATTTTTTTTAAAAAGCAAATACTTTAAATTGAAGAAAGATGTGACATATATATACCTTAAGCCTTTCATTTATGGTTAAGGTTATGGCAAAAATTATCACAAGGACCTGGTGGAGAATAGATTGTGAACCAAGTTTGGAGACCGGTTAAAACAAGAGCAATAGTCGCTGCCAGAAAAGTCACCAGTGCCCAAGGACTGTCGAAATAGTTATTCCACAGTTTATTAAGCGCTCGTAAGAAATATACGGCGCAATGTCTAGTGTAGTGCTTCTCTATATTATGTATGACCGTTTCGTATATTTCTGGGTTTGGTACCAACATTTTATTGGTGTCTTTGAAAAGGACTGGTATTTCGTACTCCGAGCCCAGAAAATTACCAAATATATTAGTTGAGATTAACTCTTTCACATCGTTGGAATTATAGATGATTGAGCCTAGAAAGCATATTGACACGCTCCGAACCCACCGAGGTTAGGGAGTGCGGCACTTCACCAGTCCGTCGGCAAAGTCAGCCTAAAAGAGTGGGTATGGAAAACCACTCCGAAAGAGTGTAAGCAACTAAATGAAAGGAACAAGGCAACAAGGTATAAAGAATCCGTACTTTGTATTGATAAAAATATGGTGTACAAGTATAGAGAAATGTAATGGCAGCCCCTAAACAAGTGAGGGTCTTGCCCTTTATATAGGAAACTAGAGAACACCCTAGGCCGACAAGTGGAAAGCTCCCCACCATCCATTTCCCTTAAAAATATCTACATAAAGCATATGGACAAGCCCATAAACTAAATGGCCGGCCCATTTAAGGGAGTAAACCCACTATGCTAAGTTACTTAAGAAGGAGGAGTACATCCATGCTAAGTAATCCCCAAACCGCCCAAGCCCCATGGACCCTTCATGGGCCGCGTCACTGGTCGTGACATTACTCGGCCCATTCGTCCGTATGAGTCCGTGCGCAGGATGTGCGCCCACTGGTCGAGGGTCACTGATCGGGACCTGACACCCTCCCCCACTTAAGTTCGCGACGTCCCCGTCGCATCACCATCCTTGTAACGTAGGATGTGATCTCTAAATTGCCAAAGAAGGGATTCTGGTTCCTAACTAGCCTCTTCGTCTGGCAACCCTTTCCACTTAACTAAGTATTCCGTGTATCTGGGGATTCTCTTCTTCCGAACTTCTCTATCGGCCAGTATTCACTCGACTTCCTTATCATAAGAAGTAGTCGTTACCGTAGGGGCTCTTTTGGACACTCCTCGCTCGGGGTCTTCTTCGTCACCATGATAAGGTTTCAACATACTCACGTGGAATACTGGATGAATCTTCAACTGTGGAGGTAGCTGAAGTTTGTAGGCGACCTGGCCTACTCTCCGGAGCATCGGGAATGGGCCTTCGTATTTCCGAACCAAAGCTTTGTGGAATCTCCGCAAGGCTTTGAACTGTTGAGGCAACATCTTCACCAAGACAAGATCACCTTCTTGGAATTCGACTTGCCTTCTCTTCTTATCCGCCCACTTCTTCATCCGTTTCTGGGCTCGCATCAAATGAGCCCTGGCCAACTCGGCCTGTTCACTCCAATTTTTCGCAAACCTAAACGCCGCGGGACTCTGCTCGTCATAATTCGCGACCAGTGCGTGAGGCGTTTGAGGTTGCATTCCCACGACCAACTCAAACGGGCTCTTGCTCGTGGACTCACTTCGCTGAAGGTTGTATGAAAACTAGGCAACGTCAAGCAGACTTGCCCAATTTTTCTGATTCGCACTAACATAGTGCCTCAGATATAACTCGACCAGCGCATTCACCCTCTCAGTCTGTCCGTCGGTTTGAGGGTGAAACGAAGTACAGAAGTTTAATTCCGTACCAAGGAGTTTAAACAACTCGGTCCAAAAGCGACCAGTAAAACGAGGGTCCCTATCACTTATGATACTTGAGGGTATCCCCCAAAACTTCACAACGTGCTTTAGGAACAGTCTCGCCGTTACTTCCGCCGTACATTCGGTCGGGGCTGGGATAAAGGTTGCATACTTGCTGAATCGATCAACAACCACCATTATGCTCACGCAACCATCTGACTTTGGAAAGCCAGTAATGAAATCCATAGATAAACTTTCCCATGGTTTATCAGGAATGGGCAAAGGGACCAGCAACTCGCCTGGTGAGCGCTGTTCTGGTTTGTCTTGTTGGCAGATAAGACAAGTGCGAACATAAGCTTCAACATCATCACGAAGTTGAGGCCAATAGTAAATCGCCTTTATGAGCGCCAAAGTGCGCTTCATTCCCGGATGCCCAGCCCATAAGGAATCGTGGCATTCCTTGATGAGTTCCCTTCGAAGACTAGCAAATTTAGGCACATATATTCGATGACTCTTGGCATAGAGTAAACCATCGACCAGCCAAAATTTCCGTGTCTTCTTTTCCTCGACCATAGTAATCAAACTTTTGGCCAAAGGATCATGTGCCAATCCTTCTTTAATCCGAGCCACAAGAGTACCCAGTGGTCGACTGAGTGCAGCAAGAGATGCCTTCCTACTCAGTGCATCCGCGACCACGTTCACTTTCCCTGGTCGATACTCTAGCGAGTAGTGAAACTCAGCAAGGAAATCTTGCCATCGAGCCTGCTTCGGGCTCAACTTCTTCTGAGTTTGAAAGTAGCTTGTGGCTATGTTTTCAGTCATGACAACAAAGAAAGATCCGAGGAGATAATGGCGCCATACTCTCAGACAATGAACCACAGCCGTCATCTCCTTTTCTTGGACCGTATACCGCCGCTCGGTCTCGTTGAGCTTGCGGCTCTTGAAGGCAACCGGTCTGTTGTCTTGCATTAGGACTCCTCCAATGGCAAAGTCGGATGCATTAGTGTGCACCTCAAAGGGCTTTGCGCAGTCAGGCAGGACCAGCAAAGGTTCAACAGCAACCGCGTCCTTCAAGTCATCGAACGCGCTTTGGCAAGCAGCGTCCCATACCCAAGGTTTGTTTTTCTTGAGCATATCGGTCAGTTTAGCTGCTCGGGCAGAGTAGCTTTTGATGAACCGTCGATAGTAGTTTACCAAACCAAGGAAGGACCTTAGTTCGGGGACCTTCTTCCGGGGTTCCCAATCTTGGATGGCCACCACCTTGGCCCCATCCATCATCAGAAGTCCGTCTCTGATTTTGTGACCCAAGAACATTACTTCGTTGCTCGCAAAGGTGCACTTCTCTCTTTTGACAAAGAGCCGATTTTCCCTTAGCACAGCGAAAGCTAACTTCAAGTGGTCGAGGTGTTCTTCCGGATTGTTGCTATATATGACTATATCATCCAAATAGACAATAATAAATTTATCAAGGTAATCTTGGAATACCTTGTTCATCAATGTGCAGAATGTCGCCGGGGCATTGGTAAGACCGAAGGGCATCACCAAGTATTCATACGAGCCGTATCGAGTCACGCATGTGGTCTTCGGCTCGTCGCCCTCTTTAATCCTCACTTGATAGTAGCCGGAGCGAAGATCAAGTTTGGTAAAGTATTGAGCAGTCCCTAACTGGTCGAACAAATCCGCGATCAGCGGTATCGGGTATTTATTTTTGATGGAAATCTTGTTAAGTGCCCGATAGTCGATGCACATCCGAAGGCTCCCGTCCTTATTCTTCTGGAACAACACAGGCGCCCCAAAGGGTGCCTTAGAGGGTCTGATTAAGCCAGCGACGAGCAACTCTCTCAACTGACTACGCAGCTCAGCTAACTCCGGCGGAGCCATCCGATAAGGACACATCGCGGGAGGCTTGGCACCAGCTTCTAGCTCGATCTCGTGGTCTACACCACGTCGAGGGGGTAGCTACGTAGGCAAGGCATCCGGCATTACATCCGCAAACTCATTCAGTACTCTTTGTACTTCATCGAGTCCCACTGTTGGGGCTGATAATACCTCATCATCAAACTCCTTCAGTATAGCAAGGTAACTCACACCTTCCTGGTGCATTCCTTGCTTGAATTGAAGGGCGGACAACGCTCGCTCTTCAATTTCCATGGCTGTTCGGGTAGAAACAACACACGGACTGGCATCATCAGAGATGCAAACCTGATTGGCGTAGGGAATGAGGATGGCCTTTGTCTGATCAAAGAATTCCATCCCTAGGACAGCATCGTAGTCGTCCATGTTCACTATCGACCAATTAGTCCGACCAGTCCATTCGCCAAGACTGGTTTCAACGCCATTGACAATGCCGGTTATTGGGATAGGCACTGAATTTACCGTCTTCAATGCCCCGCCTTCATGAGCAGGCTTTACCCCAACGCTCCTCACTCCAAGGGGTGACAAGAAATTGTGAGACGCACCTGTATCGACCAGCGCTGTCATCTTCGTTCCGTTGAGGATGATATCCACGAACATCTGACCATCTGCTCTTGTTCGTGGGCTGGCTTTCAGGGCTTTCAACAATTTCATCGAACCTCACCTGGCTCCTTGCTCCTCGAGTCTTCGTTGTTCCTCGAGCTCCTTTTGCTTAATGACTGCCTGAGCATTCAACAGCCGTTTTTGTGGGCATTCTCGCGCCCAATGTGGCCCAGCACAGACAAAGCATCGAACAGTGTCTCGTGTGGCCATCTCCTTAGTCTTCCCCTTTTGACTCGCACTAGCATCGGTCGTCCCTCGAGCCTTCCACCGTTCTCCTCCTCCGCTCCTCGGGCTAACAAACGTCTTTGTTTCCTTCGGTCTGGAGGATTCTTTAGAAGTATAATCGGTTAAGCTCTCGGCCACTGCAATGGCCGAAGAAAGATCTTGAACATTCCTCCGCCTTAACTCAACTTTAGCCCACTGTTGTAACCCATCAATGAAGTTAAACAGTGAGTCTTCTTCGGTGGTGTTCGGGACTTCTAGGATCAAAGTAGTAAAATCTCTTACGTACTCTCGGATCCCGCCAGTTTGTTTAAGCCGTCTCAACTGACCCTTCGCATCGTCTAGTGCATTCTCGGGGTAGAACTGTTTCTTTAACTCTCTCTTGAAGTCTTCAAAAGAGTCCATCACGCAGAGTTGTCTTCCAATCTCGCCATGCCTCCGGCGCCACCATAACATGGCAGTATCGGATAAGTACATAGCCGATGTTCGGATTTTTACTGCCTCATCGGTGATGTTGGTAGCTTCGAAATACTGAGATAGGCCCCATATGAAGTTGTCAACTTCTTTGGCATTTCGGGCCCCGCCAAAAGACTTTGGCTTCGGTATTTCGATCTTGTGAACCGAGGGGTGGAAACTCCACCTTCGGACGCGGCTCTTCTACACATGGCCCAATCGGCTTGGATTTCTTCAAGCTTGGCCATGGTGGCTGTATTCGCCTCCTCCTGCCGGTTGAGCATCTCACGGTGCTGTATGTCTCTCTCCCTTTCATTCACCTCCATGACGTCGAGCCGGGCTCGTAAGGAATTCATTTCTGCGAGCAGCAAATCCCTCATGGTTCCAACTTCATCTCGCAGACCTTCTGCCTGCATTTGAAGTGCATCCGAAATGGAGCTGTGTATAGCAGCATCTTCTGCTTCTAGATCCTTGCACTTTTCTTCAAGGCCTCCAATCCGGGAATCCATGGCATGGACAAGGTAAACATTGGTTTCGAGACGTTTTTCTAGTTCAGTTACCACTTCTCTTAGATCGGCTTTCTTTTTAGACACTTGCTTCGTGGCTTCCGCCATTGGTTGGTCCGTCATTAGTTCTACTCTTTCTCCTTTGAATCAGCTCTGATACCACCTGACACGCTCCGAACCCACCGAGGTTAGGGAGTGCGGCACTTCACCAGTCCGTCGGCAAAGTCAGTCTAAAAGAGTGGGTATGGAAAACCACTCCGAAAGAGTGTAAGCAACTAAATGAAAGGAACAAGGCAACAAGGTACAAAGAATCCGTACTTTGTATTGATAAAAATATGGTGTACAAGTATAGAGAAATGTAATGGCAGCCCCTAAACAAGTGAGGGTCTTGCCCTTTATATAGGAAACTAGAGAACACCCTAGGCCGACAAGTGGCAAGCTCCCCACCATCCATTTCCCTTAAAAATATCTACATAAAGCATATGGACAAGCCCATAAACTAAATGGCCGGCCCATTTAAGGGAGTAAACCCACTATGCTAAGTTACTTAAGAAGGAGGAGTACATCCATGCTAAGTAATCCCCAAACCGCCCAAGCCCCATGGACCCTTCATGGGCCGCGTCACTGGTCGTGACATTACTCGGCCCATTCGTCCGTACGAGTCCGTGCGCAGGATGTGCGCCCACTGGTCGAGGGTCACTGGTCGGGACCTGACAATATGTAAGATGAGATTTCGTACTCGGTCTTGGTATTGTCTGGACACATTTCAAAGGCGATCAGGTTCAAGAATTTAGGAGCCATTGAGTCATCTACTATTATTGGTGGAAGTTCTAGTTCAGCTGAGAAGAGACTCGACGAAAATTTTATGTCTTTTAAAGAGCCACTCTTGTTCTGTTTTAAGTTGATTCCGGCTGCCTTAAGATCCATCACACTGCGAAAAGTTTGTTGTTTTGCTCTCCACCCCCGGGCTTCATCACTACTACCTGTATTATATGTGAAATTTCAGTTTGTATACTTGATAAATACTACTATTTAAAAAAAATGTTAGACATAATATTTGGATTCTGACAAATTATTTTTTGAATTTTATATTTTATAAAATAGTTCAAATAAATCCTTAAATCTAATTTTGATTAAAGTTTTTTGAACTAGAATCACAAATAATTAACTAAACTAATAACTCAGAACAATAACTGTAATTCTGCCTAACAATTATCTTATAATATTCATGTTTTTCATGAAAATTGGATGTAGATCTATTTAAACCATTTACAAAAACAGGGTTAAAAAAATAATTAGATCTATTTAACGAGACAAAATACAATATAAAAAAAATATAAACCTTTAATAATATATAACATTAACATTAAACTATTGGCAAAGACTTTGGAATATAAATAATATGACATTAAGTAAAATTCTATGTCCGAGGCTGGCAATAAGTCTTAGGAATATTATATGATTAAACAATACGTACGTTTGAATTTAATATTATATGCAAATGAAATAGAATCTACTGACTGTATTATAAAGTCATGACTATATCTAAAGGGAAATTTCACTTTTTATCTCTAATAATACCTAATATTACCAAAAAATCCCAACATTAATAATATTTTCAAATTAATGCTAAGCTTTTCCCTCCTACCGAAAATACCCTTCCCATTCAATCTCAGCCTTCTCTCTCTAAGTCTCGGTTTCTCTCTCTTTCAGTCTCACAAAAATCCCCCAAAAACCATCGAACCTCCACCTCCGTCGAGCCGTCGAGCCGCCATCTCCGTCGAGCCGTCGAGCCCGCATCTCCGTCGAGCTCCCACCTTCTCCGTCGAGCCCCCACCTTCTCCCATTTCTCCGGCGATCTCGAGCCCACTGCAAACTCCCATTTTTCTGTCAAACCCGAGACCCACGGAGCATATTTCCTTCAAAGTTTAAAAAACTAAGGTAAAATCTTGAACCCAAGTCCATATTTGCTTTATATCGTTGTTGAATCTGTGATTTGTGGAATGGGTTGTCCGATTTTGTGGGAAATTTTTTATGGGTTTGAACCAGTGGCTCGATAGGTTCGATTATGGTTCGATAGTAGGCTCGATAAGGTAGTTTGAACAGTTCGATGATGGATCGATTATGGCTCGATATGAGCTCGACATGAGCTCGATAGGAGCTCGATAAGAGCTCAGTAGGATATGTTGTATTATATTACAAGAGCTCGATAGGTTCGATAATGGTTCGATATGAGACTAGACTGTAGCTCGATGGTTATTTATCTAGACAGACAGATTTTTCATAGCTCGATAGGTTCGATAATGGTTCGATATGAGACTAGACTGTAGCTCGATGGTTATTTATCTAGACAGACAGATTTTTCTTAGCTCGATAGGCTCGATGCTGGCTCGATAGGCTCGATAAATTTAGGTTGTTGATATTTCTCGATGGAACTCGATAGTTTTTCGATAGTGCTCGATAGGGTATGTTGCAGCTCGATGATAGCTCGATAGAGATCGATAGAGCTCGATGAAAACTTATTTCAGTGTTTTTTTGAAATTTTCTTTATTCTGTTTTCTTACAAATTTTTTTTCATGTGTTGTTACAGATGCCTAAGTTGCTTGTTCCGTTCAGTGATCACTTTCCTGGTCGAGTGACATATCGGGGTAGTAGTACTTTAAATCACATCAAGACCAGGTTTTTGGAGCTCGGGCTGCTTGAAAGGGCTAAGGAATCCCCTTTTAAGCAATTCTTTTTGGCTTCGGAGTTTAATTTCTCCGGAGTCTTGGTGCATCAACTGTTGCTGAGGAAAATCGCCAGCAACAACGAAGATGAGGTGCATTTTTTCTTGGGGTCGAAGTCTTGTAGATTCGGCATGGGAGAGTTTGCCCTGGTGACGGGGTTGGATTTCAGTGCCTTCCCGTCACCAGAAGAGTTGGAAGGGCGTAATCTCAGCGATCGGTTGATAAAGGAGTATTTCAACGATGCTGAGAAAGTAAAGCTGTCACAGGTGGACCATGCTTTCAAGACTTGTACGGTTGTGGAAGATGTGTACAAGCTTGGTCTATGTCTGTTTGTTGAGGGGGTTCTGAATGCCATTGAGGGAAAACTGCACATTTGGCGAGATATTCTAAAAATTGTTGAGAATGTAGAGTACTTCTTCAGCTATCCATGGGGGAAGTACTCTTATAGGAGGCTATTGCATTCTTGTAAGAAGGACATGGTGAAGCAAAAGGCCAACTATGATGCCAAGAAGGATGCCAAGGTGCAGCAAGAGTCCAAATACAGTATGTATGGTTATGCCCCCGCCTTACAGTACTGGGCATATGAGGCTATCCAACAGCTTGCGGTGGAGCTTGTTGTGAGCTCGGGAAACATGTTCCCGAGGATGCTTAGCTGGTCGCATCGGAAGAACAAGGATTTCACCAAGTCCGTCATCGCACCGATATTATTGAAGAAGAATGTAAGTTATGTTGTTTTTTTTTTTATCTATATGCTTATCTTTTATCATTATTTGAGTTAACCAAATGTTTTATGTTGTTTGCAGTTAATTGTTCTTCCGATGTTGAAGCCTCGGCCAGCAGAAAAAGACTATTACTTGTCTTTGACTGAGGGAGATCTTCCCCTTTATCCTGGGCTTGGCCAGGATCCCTCGGAAACTGATGAGGAGGAGGATGCGACTTTTGAGAAAATGGCAGAGAAAGTTTCTCAGGCTGCCGAGGCAGCCAAGATATTTGTTGATGCTGCCCCGGGGGAGGAGGTTGCAGGTCCCACCCCTCCTATTCCCCCAGCCTCAGCCCCAGCCTCAACCTGTGCCCCAACATCAGCCCCAGCCTCAGCCCCAGCCTCAACCTGTGCCCCAACATCAGCCCCAGCCTCAGCCCCAGCATCAACCTGTGCCCCAACATCAGCCCCAGCCTCAGTGTCAGCCCCAAAACCCACCCCACCACCAGCCTCAGCCTCAGCCCCTGAGCTGGCCGACTTGATTGAGCGGTTGGACAGAGTCGAGGGTCGACAGGAGACCCTCTTGAAGAACCAGTCAGTGATCTTGGACGTACTCAGTCAGATCCTGACATTTGTTAAGGAGAAACCGAGGGGGTCCAATGAAGATTCAGAGTCAGAGTCATTGGATCTTCCGCTAGACTATGTTGATGATCCAACGACGCCCCCTACCATCATTGTGACACCAGATGCTGAGACTCCGGGAGTCGTTATTGTCAACCCTGAGGATGTTGCTGGGGTTCAGTTTCGGAGGGCTAGACGCCAAAGACGCAAGCCAGATTGGTTTGAGGACTATACGGATCCCACGAGGAAAAGACCTCGCACTGCTGCAGCTGCACCAGCAGACGAGGCTACACAAGAGGCTACACATGTGCTGGACCCTCTCAAGAAGCCAGATCCCAAACAGTATAGGACAATGTGCAAGTGGCTTCTTGGAGACATGCCCAACAAGACCCCGCGGGATGTAAAGACTGGGAGTCACGGTCCAGCATGGTTTCTGACGTTGAAGACACCCCAGTCGTGGCTCAATGATGGGGTAAGCAATTTATACCTAATTATGGACTGTTTTCAATTTTACATGTTTTATTTTTACTGACTCGATGTGAGCTCGATAGGAGTTCGATAGTAGTTCGACATGGATGTTAAAATAGGGGTTGTTCTTTACTATTTCAGAGTGGCTCGATGTGAGCTCGATGGAGCTCGATAGGTAGTTCGATAGGGATGTTAAAATAGATTGTTTTTTTACTGTTTTAGAGTGGCTCGATGTGAGCTCGATATTAGTTCGATAGGGATGTTAAAAGCTCGATGTGAGTTCGATATGAGTTCGATAGTGAAAATTCCCTTAACAAAAGTGGCTCGATGTGAGCTCGATGGAGCTCGATAGGGAGTTCGATAGGGATGTTAAAATAGGTTGTCTTTACTATTTCATGATGGCTCGATGTGAGCTCGATAGGTAGTTCGATAGGGATGTTAAAGTAGGTTATTTTTACTGTTTCATACTGGCTCGATGTGAGCTCGATAGGAGTTCGATAGTAGTTCGACATGGATGTTAAAATAGGGGTTGTTCTTTACTGTTTCAGAGTGGCTCGTTGTGAGCTCGATGGAGCTCGATAGGTAGTTCGATAGGGATGTTAAAATAGATTGTGTTTTTTTTACTGTTTTAGAGTGGCTCGATGTGAGCTCGATATTAGTTCGATAGGGATGTTAAAAGCTCGATGTGAGTTCGATATGAGTTCGATAGTGAAAATTCCCTTAACAAAGTGGCTCGATGTGAGCTCGATGGAGCTCGATAGGGAGTTCGATAGGGATGTTAAAATAGGTTGCCTTTACTATTTCATGATGGCTCGATAGGTAGTTCGATAGGGATGTTAAAGTAGGTTATTTTTACTGTTTCAGACTGGCTCGATGTGAGCTCGATAGTAGTTCGATGGTAGTTCGATAGGGATGTTAAAGTAGTTTGTTTTTTTTACTGTTTCATACTGGCTCGATGTGAGCTCGATATGAGCTCAATGTGAGCTCGATGGAGCTCGACATCAGCATTTTATGATGGTTTTTGCTAATTTTTTTTATCGTACTCTCTTTTGCAGCATATTGATGCGGCAGAACACATGCTTCGTATGCGTCGCAAGTATTTTCCCAATATATATCGACAGAATGGAGTTGTGATGAACAGTTATTTCTCACAAGTGATACCTGCCCGATATGATCAGTTCAAGAAAACAGCCGACAAAACAAAGTATTATTGGGATGCTGACATTATGTCCATGTTGACCGGCATCGAGCAGCAGTTTCTGGCATCTTGGGGAGGAGTTGAGGATGTATATTGGTGCCAGAACTATGGACAACAACATTGGTTTGCCATTGAGGCTTCCATTTCTAGTTGGACTCTGACTGTTTACGATTCAGACAACTCGGTGATTAGTGACGCAAAGCTTGAGGATATTATGAGTCCATGGTGCTTTATGCTACCTTCTCTGTTAATGCAGAGTAAACTGTTTACTGATAGCTTGATGTTGAAGATTCCATCAGCAGGAAATAGGCCGCATCAGTTCACATTGCGTCGCAAACAGAAACACAAGCTCCCTCAGTCAAAGAGAAGGTAACAAACATCATCTTCATACTAATTTTGTTTCTAACTAAATTTATAGTAATGTGCACTTAATATATATATATTTTTTTACAGTGGGGATTGTGGTGTGTATGCTATCAAGTATATTGAGCATCTAATGGTCGGTCTTCCATTGGAAGCTATCTGCGATGAAAATATGGAGGTGTTCAGGAACAAGTGGACCACAGACTTGTGGTATCAAAATTTGTTACCTTGATGATTGTATATATACAGGGTCTTTACATGTACAGTTTGTTGTTCACATTTTTTTATAATTTTCATGGGCTGTTATCGAGCTAATATCAAGCTATATCGAACTGTTATTGAATTATCAAAATTTGTTACCTTCATAAAAAGAGTTTATTAATACAACAAGTTCAAATGGGAAAAAAGAGTTTAAAGCCTAGCTTTGCCATAAACATAACTTTTCAGAAAAATCAAATAAAAAGAGTTTATTAATACAACAAGTTCAAATGGGAAAAAAAAGTTTAAAGCCTAGCTTTGCATGTAGCCCTGTTGTGGCCAAGACCACCACACATGCTACACTTGCGATGACTGGGAATGATTTCTCCATTCGATGGAGTGCGGTTTGTCTTCCTTCTTCCCACCTTATTCTTCTTCGGTCGACCAACTGGTTGTTTTTCAACGGGAACCCCAACTTGCATTTTCTCTATGTTCTCGGGAACTTCCCAATCATCCTCATTCCCAGTTGGGTAAATTGTTTCTTTGTAAGACTCCCTCCACATCTCAGTAGTGTAATATGGTGAACACAGTGAGTAAATGTTGACATTGCGCAACATGGCCGCAGCCACACCATGAACACAAGGGTAACCCATTATTTGAAACTGACCACAAGAGCATGATTTGGTCATCAAATTCACCTCACCATCACCTTCTGGGTCTACCACATGAAATTCAAACTGTCCAAGAGGATGGACTTTCAAGTACCTTGCATCATCCGCAATGCCTGAGACATCTTTCTCATATGTTGTTGCTAATTTCGATGTGCACTTCTCTACCTCCTCACGACGCGCGGCAAACCATGACTGAATTGTGAAACGAATGAATTCCACAAAAGTAGTGACTGGGAAGGTTCTTGCGTCTCTGGTTTTGTTGTTGAAACTTTCAGCGTAGTTGCTTGTCATTACATTGTATCGATTCCCAGGAAAGTATACACGAGTCCACTTATCGAAGCCAATACCCTCGAGATATTGAGCTATGGCAGGATCCATTTGCTTTATATTATTGAAGAACCTGTGAAATTTTGACTTCCGAAATGCATATGCCGCATTATACATCTCCTTGTGACAGTGATCGGTCTTGAACTTAGCGATTACATTCATACTTATGTGATGGTAGCATGCGCCGTGGTAGGCATCAGGGAAGACCAACTCAAGAGCATGAATAATGCTAGCATGCCTGTCTGAAACAAAAGACAGATTATCAACAACTCCAATGGCTTCCTTCAATTTCATCATGAAATACTTCCAAGAAGCATGATTCTCACTGTCAACAATCGCGAATGCAATTGGATAAATGTGGTTATTCGCATCCAATGCGACAGCACACAACATGTGGCCACCGTACCTTGACTTTAAGAAAGTGCCGTCCACACATATAACAGGACGACATGATGTAAATCCCCTTCTACAAACTCCGAGTGAGAAGAAACAGTAAAGAAAGCGACCGTCATCTATGACAAAATCAGTAATTGTACCTGGATTCTTTTGCTGCAGCATGTACAGGTAAGAAGGTAACTTGGAGTACGATTCTTCAGGTGTCCCCCTAACATAACCGAGTGCCTTCTCTCTGCATCTCCAAGCCTTAATATAACTCATATCGATCCCAAAATTATTCTTCATATCCTCCTTTATGCTGTTTGGTGGATAGCTAGTGCCATCAGTAGCATATTTGTTCTTGATAAGGTGCCCAATGACAGAAGGTGCTGCTTGACGGTGGTCTTTTTGTCGCAATTCTAGTGAGCAAGTATGTACACTATTATAAACAGTGATCTCAAACATCTCTGATCGCGCTACTTTTTTCCCTCTTATTCTCCAACCACAATCAGGATCCTTGCAGGTGATATACAACACATCAGTACCAGACTTCTTAACCATAAACTCAAAATTATTCTTCATTGCAAAGAGAGCCGCTTTGGTTTTCAATTCCATCTTGTTCTCAAATGTCTTCCCAAGATGTAATTCCCCCAACGCTATACCGGATGAGGGTGATTCAGAACGACTACAAGCTATGATATCTTCTTTTGTAAACATGGGAGCACTCCATTTTCTGTGATCTTCTGTTGAACATATTGAAATGTTCCCTGTATAGTTATATTCTGTTCCACCATGACGACTAGAGCTGGTGCCAGGTGTTCGGCGTCCTTGACTTGGTGGGTTCGTCCGTGCAATATGACGTATTGGTTGTTCTTGTGCTTCTTCTACTTGCAAATGTTCAGCTAATAGATCATCATCCACCGAATTGTCTCCTAATTCCTCATTGTGTTCGGCTACCGGATCGTCATTCACATAGGGGTTGTACTCATACTGGTTGTCCCTCAGGTCACCAATAGGAAATCCTAAAGTACTGGCTGCTCCCTCAAGTCCGGGAGTGGAATATGGGTCTGCAATGACAATCTTTTTAACAGGAGTGACACACAAGGCCAACCTTTCTTTAGATGTTACTCCTATGAATGCACGGACACCAAGATCACTTTCAACATGAACGGGTGTAAACGGTTGGTCGCCGCAAGTGTAAGGAACCTCCAATTTCAACTCATACATCTGTTTATCAACTTTAAGTTCCTTGTGCAATATGTCAAGAAGTTGCAAGTACGTTACAGTATCCTCCATCGGTATCACCGTGCATTGAGGGTCCTTGAAAATCCACTTATTCCCTTGTAATTCCCAAACACCATTGTAGGATACAAAAACGTAGACAATAGAGCCTGTGTTGGAAAAAAAAACATTAACATTGTCAGGAAAACTGTCATTTTTCCAGAAATGCAATAAAAAATAACATTATCGAGCTATTATCGAGTTGGAATCGAGCTACCATTTCTCAAAACAGAATACAAACCTAACCAAACCCTCCATCGAACCCCTATCGAGCTATTATCGAGTTATCATCGAGCTACCATTTCTCAAAACAGAACATAAACCTAATCAAACCCTCCATCGAACCCATATCGAGCTATTATCGAGTTAGCATCGAGCTATCATTTCTCAAAACCGACTATAAAACACAACCAAACCCTCAATCGAACCCTATCGAGCTCATATCGAGCTACTATCGAGCTCACATATTATAGATCCATTCGACCCCTTCTCGAACCCTTATCGAGTTTCCATCGAGCACTAAACCGAACCTATCGAGCTATTATCGAGCTAACATCGAGCTACATCGAGCTCTTACAAAGACCTTCTTCTACATACCATCGAACCGTTATCGAGCTTCTATCGAGCAAAAAAATTGCAGAAAACCCAGAAAAACACAGATCGCGGAATCTCTCAAAAAATCCCGAAAAATACACCAATATAGGCTCAGATCTGTTCAAAATAGCCAAAAAAAATGTAAACAAATAATACCCAACACAAAATGTAAAATCTCATTACCCATGGTTTTTCTCCTCCAAAAACTCTCAAAATAGATGTTGCATTTGATATTAACGAATTCACAGAAACAATGGAGATAACTAACAATGATTTTGACAAGAAAATTATACAAAACTGTAGGTTTTATGGAGATTTCGTGAGAATTAGAGAGAGAGAGGGAGGAGAGTGGAAGAGAAGGTTTTGTGAATTTTTGATATAATGGGAGGGGTATTTTGGGTATGGGAGGAAAGTTTAGCATTAATTTGAAAATATTATTAATGTTGGGATTTTTTGGTAATATTAAGTATTATTAGAGATAAAAAGTGAAATTTCCCTATCTAAAAGAGTATACTTTTGCATGTTAATAATAATTAAAAAAAAAAAGAAGAAAATTCATGACTTTTGAAATATTTAAATATTAGAGATCTTACTCGTGCTAGGTTTAGGTTTATCCAGAGACGGTGGCCAAGTGAGTTTGTTTCTAAGTTGTCGAGGCAGACAAGCTAATAGCCATGCGTAGATGCATGAATTTAACCTTGTATTGCCGTAATGATAAGATTGTTGAAGGAGTGCCAAGCGTAGAAAATCAAGAAGATGAACTGGCATCTCCTTTGGAGGGACCATCGTAGGCTTGCGATACTTCTCAGGTGTCAAAACATTCAAACTAACAAACTGCAGCATGATCGAGCCCTGCAACTCCTTAGAGAATTCCTTTTTCGAATTGTCCATCAACAGTTTCAGGACAAGGTATGGGATTTGATTCTCTAGCAAGAAAAAATCGTGTAACACAAAAGCAACCTGGTCATTTTTAATCTCAAAATTTCTCAGCTCACCATTCATAGTGCTGTAAATGAATTGGAGTGTAAAACATCCATCCAAGAACAACATCCACCCCAAGGCCTCATCATCGTTGCCATCTTCACGATAATACTCTTCGAGCACCTCTTCATCGAAACATTGCTTCAGCAGTTCAATTCTTTCCATTACTTTTCTGTAAAGGTGGTCGTAGGATTGGTGGCCGCTGTTTTCGACGAACTTCGCTGCGAAGAGAAACTTGAAATGTTTCTCTGCAAGCCGGAATTTGGGGTTGCCATGGTGAATAGGGCCTATTGATATCCACTTTGGGTCGTAGAGCATCTCCAAGCTCTTCTGTTCATCTCTAAGCACCTGAGGAACCTTCTGTATCTTCGGTTGTGGGAATTTGTCGCGACCTGATAATTTCCTCTCCCCTGGTCTCGGCGGATTGGTCTTTTCTCTCATCAACTCAGCACTTAGCTTAGAACTTGCTGATTTTATTTTCTCATTGACAAATTCTTCGGCAACTGCATTTCCCTCAATTTCACTTACCATTTTTTCCATGTGATGAGCTTTGTAAAGATAGGAAATGATGATGATAAGGTTTCGTATAAGTGAGCAGTAGTGACCGTGTATGTATATAATATTATGTATGTGTGTGTGTGTCTATATATATGTGTGTATTTGTGTGCATGCATATCATGCATTTTCATAGGTTACTATATATATATTCTTAGATTAAAGAATCAAGGTTGGCATAAGAAAAAAAGCACGAAATTGGCTAGCCTACTTATAGATGCACTTTGTTAAAACATACGCATTACTTTCATTACATTGGTTAAAATTCCAACATAAGCCTCTCCATCTTTTTCCTTTAAGGACATTAATTTTATACTTCTTTTGCCTAACTGTGTTTTCAAAAAACGACAAAGTGCTAGGCTAGGTACCTTATTTGACAATATTAATAATCACTTTTGAATATTAACATTTCAAAAAGAGAATTGTTAGGTGCCAACAACACAAGTAGGTGACATACCGCTAGTGCAATCCAATATCTGGTCCCATATATTAGAATTTAATAACTATTATGAAGTATCGCTAACCAACCATAATGTGTCATCTCATGTGGTGTTGGACACCTTAAGATGTCAAATAGCAACACTCTTTCCAAAAGACTTTGGAACAATTACTCTAATATATATATATTATTCTAAAAAAATAAAGCCACCATATATACAATATAAATTAAAACCTTTTAATTACTATATATGTAGAGAAAAAAAGAGTGAGAAATGGAAAATGGGGGGCAAAAATAATTTAGAGGGTCGGGTTTATGCTTTTAAGGGTTGGGGAACACATTAATGGCATCAAATTTGAGTTTTTTTTTTTTTTTGGGGGGGGGGGGGTGGAAATACGGTTTTCGGAGAGAAATATGCAGGGAGGCGGCAACTCTAGGGTTTTGCTCAAGAAAATGCAGGGAAAGAAATGAAGAACACGACATCGGGCTGGGGTATTTAGAGGACTATTAGTGGCGATATACATGTATCGCCTAAAAAAAATTAGGTGGGAAAATTCCCACGTTTTTGTTTGAAAAATTTCAAAATTATTATAGGCGACACGTGTCGCCGCTAATAGTTAGGTGAGAAATTTCTCACGTTTCTTCTAAAAATTTTCAAAATTACTTTGTTGCCCCTAATATTACAAAAGTCACAGCTAATAATGATCCATATTAAAAAAATTGTCAGCGATAATATTAGCAGCAAAACTTTTTGCCGCTAACAACGACATTATTAGGGGCGATTTTAAGTCGCCACTAATAGTGTTGCCCCTAAAAATCATTTTTCTTGTAGTACATGACATGCCCGAGGCCATGTGCCAATAATTCCAAATTATATCTCTATATTTTATTAAATAGTATAAAATACTCTCTTGAACTCATTTTTAGTCAAAATTGAGTTTAATAATACAATAATACAAAATTCAAAATTATTGACTCAATTTTCAGTAAATGAATTGAAAGAATTGAACTAATGTATTTCGGTAAACTGAATGAGAAAAAACTAAAAGGACTTTAAAAAAATATAATGGTCCGATTACATCTCCCACCGTAATATAAAAAAAAAATCGTTTTATACGGTATGTGTAATAAATTACAAAAAATACGAGAGCCCCAACAGTATATATATACATATATTGACCTTTGTTTTAATTTTTTTTTGTCTTTGAATTCAGGCATATACGGTTTTCCCAACCATTTTTTTTTACCTTTGTTTTAATAATAAAAGTAATAATAAGTATAGTTACTACCTTCAATAAAATAAAATAAAGTAGATTAATTTATTTTTATTTAAAATAAGTGTATTTATTAATATTAAAATTAATATTTATACAATTACTCAAAAAATAAATAAATATTTATACAAGTTACAATATGTTGTTAATTAAAATTAATATTATAATATAATATACAGTTAAAGATAATCACAATATTATTATTCTTTATAAAAATATTATATATATATTTTAAATCATAGCTAGTCAAATCTCAACACTTAATGTTAAAACAAAATCATAATCTAATCTAAGTTTCAAGTTTTGTTACAAAGATATATTTAAAGTTAAAAAATTAGTTTTGTAAATCTTTGTAATAATCATGTTAAATAAATTTATAAATATTTATGTAAATGTGAGTTACAAAAATAAACTTTTTAGTTGTGAAATTAGTTTTGTAAATTGTTGTTACAAAAATGTAAAATTTGTTTTAAAAAAATATTGTATTTCACTACTATATTCAATAAAGTGTTTTATAAATAATTAATATCTTAAATTTATATTCTTAAGTTGTATAGCATAAATATGTTGGTTCATATAATTTTTGGTACAATATTGTAACAATATGGAAAAGTATAATATTTTTATGTATATTTTGTTTATGATTTCTTAACTATAAAATATTTTTGTAAATGTTAGTTACAAAAATATATTTCTTAGTTGTAAAACTAGATTTGCAAACCATTGTTATAAAAATAAAAAACTTTAGTTACGAATCTGTTTGTAAGTTTTATCTAAAAAAGAAAAAAAATCTTCAATTCTATTACTGATTTTGTAAATATTATTTACAAACATGTAACAGATATTTATAAGTTTGTAATAGATATTTACTAGTTTGTAAACGTTGATCACAAAAAATTGTATTTTACAGCTTTTATTTATGATTTTGCCACTACGTATTTACACTTTTGCCATTCCGTGTTTTTATCCAAAAATTCCGTAATTTTGTAATGTACCATATTTTTCAGATTTTTTTAACTTTTAGTGCATTTTTGTAGATTTCCCAAGTGTTTTTATGTGGTTAATAAAACTTAGGCCTTTGAGACTTTTTATTTATCAAAATATTGTAAAGTAACAAAGAAATAGAGTTGAGACTTTATTTATTATCCAGTTCGTGTCAGTGTGACTTTATTTTTATTTGTTTATCAGCCATATGTTTGTTCTCATTTTATTAGTTGGTCATTATAGCGGGTGTTTTTTTTAATTGAGTGTCATTATTTAGTATCTTAATTACACTTTATAGATGGCTACCCATTAATACTTTATAATATTTATTAAATTTAAATATATGAGATTTGATATTAGATTGCACAAATAACAAAGGAATTTTTTTTTCATAAATATAATTTTTTAGCCATTAATATGCAAAAATATGGTAATTAAACTTTTTTTAGTTTGTATAGACAAATTTAATTAACAAAAACAAGATTATGGGAAAAAATATGGCATAATAATGATTTTTTTACAAAAATATGGGGAAAAAATCCCATCGAAGGGAATACAAGTTTTAAAAAGCTATAAAATAATACTTGTAAAAAAAATCATATTTTTTAAAACTTTATTAAAAAATCCATATAAAATGTAATTTTCACAATAACTGGATTTTTTCATAAATATGATATTTTTTATTTTTCTCTTCTGCTATCTTTGCCAATGAAGTTTGGTGCCCTGCCTTTGAAGGGGTTGCAAACAGCCAAATAAAAAAAAATTAAAAAAAATCATAACAACTAATTTCAACACCATATGCTTAATAAACTGGTTTCATAATCATAAACTTATTAGCAACGAGGTACATTAAAATCTATATCTAGTAATTTGTTTCACGAAAATCTTTTTAAAGATTTCGCATTTTGGCTATATTTCAAATTAAAAATATCTTCAAATCTTTTTAAAGATTTCGCATTTTGTAATTATATATTTCTTTTGAATAATATTAAAAATATCTTCAAATATAAGAATTATTTGAAAAATACCACAATATTCAAATTCATTTTCAAAATATCATATTATGGCTATAAAATTACCAAACTTACCAAGTTTATATTTATTGTTTGCAAAATTATTACACTGTACATTTGTGTTTTAAAAAATACCAGCTGATATATTTTTATATGTTAAACTATTTCTCATATATATATTTAAAAACTAATCTCCTTTTTCGGATATTATTCTCTACAAGGAAAATGAAGTTCCATATTTTAAAAAATAGCTTCCCTCACTCAATATTATCACAAATACCCAGATCCAAGAAATTATAAATCAAATCAAGAGTGAATGAAATTTTTTATTATAATAACATCACACTTTATAAAAACTAAAATGTGCAAAGGAGTAAAAGTAGTAACTCAAAATCCAGATTACAAATAATTGACTGTATGCATATATATATATATATATACATATGCGTATAGAAAGAAGCTGCTCACAAATTTATTAGGATCATCAATCGATGCCTGTTTTTTTAAAAAAAAGTATATAAATTTTGATGGAAAAAGAATAATGAGAGTCCAATTAATGTAGTGTTGAAGGTCCATTATATTTGATCTCATATATATATATATATAAAGATCATTCTCCTCTAGGATAGATAGTGTAATAGGTCTGAATAAAGGACATACCAAGAGCCAAAAACGCAGCCACAAAAGTGACAATCGTCCAAGGAGTACTGAAATGTTCGTTCAAGACTTGAGCTATCCAAGTCAGGCACTTGTTGTGGTAGTGCTTCTCTATTTGGCTTATCACCTCCTCGTACGCCTCAGGATTTGGCACCAAAAATCTGCCCATCTCATTAAAAAGTTGTGCCACTTCTTTGTCACAGCCAAGAAGGTTGTGGAGTACGTGAGATGATCTCAACTCTTTCACATCGTTGGGATAATCAATGAGTGAGTCTAGGAAACTTATGTAAGATGACACTTCGTACTCGGTCTTGGTATTGTCTGGACACATTTCAAAGGCGATCAGGTTCAAGAATTTAGGAGCCATTGAGTCATCTACTGTTATTGGTGGAAGTTCTAGTTCAGCTGAGAAGAGTCTCGAAGAAAATTTTATGTCTTTTAAAGAGCTACTCTTGCTCCGTTTTAAGTTGATTCCGGCTGCCTTGAGATCCATCACACTACGAAAAGTTTGTTGTTTTTCCTCGGCGGGTTTCTTCCTGGTGGGTTTCTCCCTGGCGGGGTTCTCTTCATCAGAACTCTTACCTATATTATATGAGAAATTTTAGTTTGTATACTTGATAAATGCTACTATTTAAAAAAAATGCTAGATATATTATTTGGATCCTGACAAATTGTTTTCTGAATTTTATGTTTTGTAAAATAGTTCAAATAAATCATTAAACTTATTTTTGATTAAAGTTTTTTTGAACTAAAATCACAAATAATTCATTAAATTAACAGCTCAAAACAATAACTATAATTCTGCCAAACAATTATTTTATAATATTTTTTTTTTTTCTTCATGAAAATTGGATGTAGATCTATTTAAACCATTTACAAAAACAGGGTTAAAGAAGTAATTTAATAATATAACATTATTAAAACTTTAGATCTATTTAACGAGACAAAATACAATATAAAAAAAATATAAACCTTTAATAATATATAACATTAATATTAACAGTGTAAATATCGTATTTTCGTCTGTAAACTATTGGCAAAGACTTTGGAATATAAATAATATGACATTAAGTAAAATTCTATGTCCGCCGCTGGCAATAAGTCCTAGGTATATTATATGATTAAACAATACGTATGTTTGAATTTAAAATTATATGCAAATGAAATAAAATCTACTGACTGTACTATAAAATCATGACTATATCTAAAGGAGTATACTTTTGCATGTTAATAATAATAAAAAAAAAGAAGAAGAAAATTCATGACTTTTGAAAGATTTAAATATTATAGAGATCTTACTCATGCTAGTTTTAGGATTATTATTATCCAGAGAAGTGAGTTTGGCTCTGAGTTGTTTAGGCAGACAAGCTAATAGGTATGTGTAGATGCATGAATTTGAACTTTTATTGCATGTTTGAAGGAGCGCCAAGCGTAGAAAATCAAGAAGATGAACTGGCATGTAGTCCTTTGGAGGGACCATCGTAGGCTTGCCATACTTCTCAGGTGTCAAAACATTCAAACTAAGAAACTGCTTGATCGAGCCCTCCAAATTCTTAGAGAATTCCTTTTCCGAATTCTCCATCAACAGGCTCAGGACAAGGTATGGGATTTGATTCTCTAGCAAGAAAAAATCGTGAAACACAAAAGCAACCTGGTCATTTTTAATCTCAAAATGTCTCATCGACTCACCATTCACAGTGCTGTAAATGAATTGGAGTGTAAAACATCCATCCAAGAACAACATCCACCCCAAGGCCTCATCATCCTTGCCATCTTTACGATAATACTCCTTGAGCACCTCATCATCGAAACATAGCTTCAGCACCTTAATATTTTCCATTACTTTTTTGTAAAGGTGCTCCTGGGATTGGTGGCCGCTGTTTTTGACGAACTCTGCTGCGAAGAGAAACTTGAATCGTTGCTCTGCAACCCGGAATTTGGGGTTGCCATGATGAATTGGACCGATTGATATCCACTTTGGGTGGTAGTACTTCTGAAAATTCTTCTGTTCATCTCTAAGGACCTGAGGAACCTTCTGTATCTTCGGTTGTGGGACTTTGTCGCGACCTGATAATCTCCTCTCCACATTGGTCGTTTTTCCCGTCAACTCATCAATTACTTCATGTAGTTTAGAATGGGCTGATGCTACTTCCTCATTACCAAATTTGAAATCAACTTCACTTCGCTCATTTTCACTTGTCATATTTTTCAAGTGATGTTGTAAAGATAGGAAATGATGATATCAATAATAAGTTTTAATATAAGTGAGTAGTGAGCACACATGATGTATTATGCATATATATATATATATATTTGTGTTTGTGTGTGAATGCACGTATCATTTTCCTAGTTTATTATTCTTTGATCAAAGAATCAAGATTGGTATAAGAAAAAGCACGAAAATATAATTATTGAAGACAATTGGAATTTTACCTCTTTTGCCAGTTTGGCATTTGTACTCTTGTTCAGAGAAACAGTCTTAGGAACTTTTACAAGTACAACCAGCTAGCTAGCACTGTACCTGTATGCACTTTGTTGAAACTTACGCATTAAAATAGCTAACTAATGTTAGATTAAAAATTAATCTATATGCATAAGAATCTTGATCCGGAATAAATAAATTGTTATATAGAATTTAGAGGGTCAAAATTGTATATCTCCAGCCATTGATTTAGAACGAGTACACAAGTTTCTAAGCTCACAGCTCATAGCAAGTTTGAGGATCGGTACTCTATATTTATAGAGTGAGACCTACTATTAGAGTTTCTGCCATAGTTACAGAGGTTGATATATTCTCTCAACTTAATTGAGATATTCCTTCTATTTAATTAGGAAATTCAAATTGGGTTTAACAGATAAATGTTGACCATTAATTTTGATATATTAAATGAATAAAAACTCAATTAGTTGTAACATTTTTAATATATGTCATAAAAAAATATTCCAATATTCTCCCATTTGGTCAGCATTTAATTAATGTATAACTTAATCCCAACAATTATCATTGTTAGGAAACCAAGTCCTATGTTCACTACATGATCCTTTAATTTATGAGGTGGCAAGCCTTTCGTCATAGCACTACTACTACAAAAATTTTTTTTTAGGACTCGCGCAATAATTGAGGTTTGCGAGTCCTAAAAAGTCTCGTTGAGTACCTTTAAGTAAGTTTTTAGGATTCTTTTCGCGACTCCTAAAAGATCCAATTAAGTATCTTTAAATTAAGTTTTTAGGACTCTCTTTGCATGCTCTTAAAAGTAATTTTTTTAAAAAAAATGCAGCTACAATTTTCATTTTCATTTAAAAAATATATCCCTTTGAATGTACAAAATGTATTAAAAGAAAATACTAAAAAAATACCAAAAAAAAATTGAAAGAAATTTAAATTTCTCATTGACATGTATTGTAAGCTAGCTTATAACATCTTTAAACACTTATCAATAAAAATAAAAAATAAAAATAAATACATTAAAAATCTCAAACCAACTATAAGTCCTAATAACAATCTAAATATTTCAATCTGATACTATTGATACTCTATTGATGGATCTTACAAATAACGTCACTCTAAAATTGTTCTAATTTTACATTATTTGTAAGAAAAAGCACAAAAATAAATATAGTTAGAATTTTACCTCATTGCAAGTTTGGCATTTGTACTCTTGTTCAGAGAAACACATGCACTTTTGGAATTTTTACATGTACAACCAGCTAGCTGGCACTATATTTGGATGCACTTTGTTGAAACTTCCGCATTAAAATAGCTAACTAACCCAAGTATGTTTTGAACAAAATGACATTATATTAAACTGTTATATTTGCAAAGGCTGTATTTATTTAAGGGTAGATATGCAAAGTATTTTATTTGACAATACTAAAAATCACTAGAAACATTTCAATATGTCTACCAATAATGATTACCCTAAAATAACGATTTTATACGAAGAAAACTAAAGCTAACACAATATTTGCTTAGTATCTATACTTAAATAAGATCATTGAGCATCATTCTTTATATTATATGTGCAACAAAAAGTGTTATCAATCAACACTACTATAAAAATATAAATATAGAGATAATTTGACGCCCTTAATATATATTTATATCATATTCCTTGGTTGCATACACAGTCTATTATGATGTAATAATACATGTTATGTTAGACATCACTACAACAAATAGGGGCTCCGTCGCCCCTAATAATGCCCAAAGTCGCCGCTAAGCTGTCACCGCTAATAATTCGATGCTAATGTTGATTATTAGGGACAACAAAAAAAGTTGTCCCTAATAATTAATATTAGCAGCGACAGTTTCGCCCCTAATAAATTGAAAGTCGCCCCTAATAATCGTGACTCCTGGATCAAACTTCATCCCTAATAGTAAAAATTCGCTCCTAATAATATAACATTAGCGGCGACAAAAGTCACTCCTAACAGTTTGTTGACCTATGAAATTGGCCAACGGTCATATGTACAATATACGACACATTTTGAACGGAATAAGTAATATAAATGATAGAATACGGTTATCTTAAGTAAACACACATAAATTTATAGTGGTTCAACCTTGTTCTGATGAACAGTAATAACCTAATCCACTTAGTCTTTAGTATAGAGCTACTCGGCAATTACAAGTATGAACTCAGTAATTCACTTCTCAGAAGAGTTTTTCCAATCTAGAAAAGAGTTCCAAAAAAAAAAAATTCCCCTTTATGAAGCCCTGAGTCCTTTATTTATAGTACCCAGGGGTTGTTACACGATCAGTAATACTGGAGATCGTTGCTTGGTACACGATCATGGTGAGTAGAGATACGTATCCACCTTCCCACGATTATGAGATCGTGGGTCTTCTCTTATTTCTATAGATCGTGGTGGTTAATGCACGATGAAAACCTCTGGGAAATGCTAAGTCTCTGTTGGTATGTCAGATTTAGGTGCTAGGCCCGACGACCAAAGCTTGGGTGCTGGACCTGTAGATTTTCAGGGTGCTAGGCCTGTTGATCTCAGTTTGAACGAGAGGAATTACTTCTTAGTGAAGTGTACTTGGGGGTTTAAGTCTACCACCCTATGGAGGATAGGTTTAGGTCGACCACCTCTAATGTCCTTGGGCATATTGGGCCGACCACCCCGGGGTAAGGTCAGGCCAACTACCCCTAGGGGGTATAGGGTCTGTGTAACGACCCGAATTCGCTAATAAGGCGTAATGGCCTTGATTAGTGTGTCTGGAAGGCATAATGGGAATTATGTGTGACTTTAATGATTAAGATGCATGATTATGATTTAAAGCATGTTATATGACTATTTGAATATTTGAGATGCATGACTATGTGTATTAGTATGCATGTAGGCCCTGATTAGGTTAGAAGGGCATAATCGTAATTTTGGCCATTATGGGCATAACTGCATTGATATATGTGATAATTGTTGAGACCACATTATTATGTGGATATATCTGTGATCTGCGACTCGAGACGATCCTAGTGAGCAAAGTAGCGAAAAAGTCATGGCGGGGATTTATACCTGGCTCAGGGTGAGCCTGGGGGTATAAATGGGAATTTAGTGAGTATATTGGAGTCTAGTTTGACATCGAGGAATATTATTGGTGATTAATTAGGTATCGGGAATTAAGCGGTAAATATTAGAGACACTCGAGGAGTTAGCGAGAATTAGGTAAAATGACTAAAATGCCCCTAAGTGGATTAAAGGGTTTAGACTTAATAGGGAGGGCATAATAGTCATTTGGCTTACAGGAGTTAAGTTTTACCAAGGCTTTATGTTAGGGGAGATTGTAGAAAAGTGTAGAAGTCTGAGAGAGAAGGAAAAGAAAGAAAAAGGAAAGGGAGAAAACAAAGAGAGTTTTCTAAGGTCGGTTTATACTTCCTTCATCAGTTTCTTGAGGATTTTTGGAGAAAAGCTCAGAGGAGAGCTGGGATAGGCTGAGCATCAAGGATCCTAAGCTAGGTTTGAGGAATTGGCAGAGGTTTAGTAAGAACTCACCAACACTTGAGGTAAAATTATGTAAGTTTCTTCAGCTTTGGTTTTGGTTCTTAGCTAAGATATCTAAGCTGTGTTGATGGGGAAATTTTAGGAAAGTTGGAGCCTAGAGTTGAGGAAAAGAAAGCCAAGGAAGTCTAGAGGCAACTTGAAGTCGAAATTCCACCAAAGGTATAAATTCTAAGCTTCTAACTTTGATGTTCAACTGGTTTATGCTGAGTTTTAATGTTTAGAAATGGCTATGGTGAATTTTGAGTTTGGGGATGCATGTGCTTGAGTTCTAGGTATTTGGGGTGCTTAAAATGAGTGGAGTATGTTCATAAGGTTGTCTTTGAGTTTGGTAAAGGTTTGGGGAAGTTTTGGTTGAGGTTGGTTCGAGGAAATCTCAGGAAGGGAAAACTGGTGTTGGTCTGTCTGTGACTAGTGCTACAGCGCTAGCCTTTGGGCGCTGTAGCGCTAGGCCAAGCTTGCTAAGGGGATTTTTCTTCTGTTTGTAGCGCAGTAGCACCCTCCCATGAGCGCTGTAGCGCTACCCTGTCTTCTGAAGGGGATTTTAGGGTTGTTTGCAAGGGTTTTTGACCAAGGGTTTAGGGCTTGGTTCTACCACCTTGTTTGGTGGAACTAGGACTTCCCGGGGGCTCGGGATTGGTCCCGAGGCTAGGTTTTGGACTTGAGGATTGATGATGACTTTGACCTATGGTTGTGCTTAGGTGAGTGCTAGGGCTCGAGAAGGATTGTGCTCAAGGAGTCAAGTGATCAACGCTAGCGAATCGAAAGTTAAGAAAACTGCACCCGGTTGTATGTCTGTGATGGGACTAAGTGCTCCCGACATTTGTACTGTGTCAATGATGGTATCATGCCATGGGACACATGAAAGTGACCTATGGTTGTGCTTAGCTGAGGACAGCTTAATATTCACTGAACTCGGTTTAAGCGGGCCAAAGTCAGTGGGATAATGGAGGGAGCAGCCTGAGAGCGCTAGCCCTAGTTATCATTTGCGATCTGATATATGATATGAGTTGATATGTTAAATATGCTGAATACTTGATTATACTGTGTGATTATATGGTTGAGAATATGTGATGCAATATGAGATATTGATTTGTCTGTTGATTGCTTATGCTCTGCTGTTATGTTTTCTTGCTGGGCCTTGGCTCACGGGTGCTATGTGGTGCAGGTAAAGGCAAGAACAAACTGGACCAACCCTGAGATGGAGAGCAGCGGGGTCGAATGTACATAGCCAGCTGTTCGATCGCCATGGTCGAGAAGTGGATCAGGACAGGGATTGCCTAACTGTCTGTTTTGCCTTAATATGGCTTGTTATTGTATCTAAACCTTATGACTTTTGTAAACGGTCTTTAAACTTAATATTTTTGGGATCCCGTGTAAACAGATAATGTTTCTTAATGAAAATGAGAATTTTGAGACCAAAACATTTTAACCCTAGTTCCTCTATAGTTTCAGTAACACGTTTTTAATTGAATGACTAGATTAGCGAGTCTAGCACTTTATAAACACACAGTGTAACGGTTTGGCTATCCAGGGCGTTACAGTCTGCTTGGGCCGATCACCCCTAGGGGGTATATGGCCTGCTTGGGCCGACCACCCCTAGGGGTAGGGGTCAGGCCGACCACCCCTAGGGGTACTGGCTTGGTCGATTTTCCTATAGGTCCTGGACCTATCCTTTTTGCCCGTCGGTATTTTCTCAATACTTTGTCGTTTTTCCCTGATTTGCGATGTCACGTGTCACATTCTCATTCGCCACGTCATCCTTGTATTTTTTAGGGATAACATTTGCCCTTAAAGTTTATTGTAATGTACTCAATATTACGGTAAACTTGATCCAGGCCCGAGAAACATACCATAGTAGTACTTAGATAGTCAAGTCCCTTGGTAATTACATAGTACTTTTTACTACCGATACTTTGCTGGGTACGAATTTTTCAGGGATAATTAGCAATTTCAAAAAATAATTAGGTTTTTCAAGGAAGATTAATTTACTAAAAATCCAATATATTTTTCAAGGAAATTTGACATCCTAAAATTATAATATATTTTTCAAGGAGTTTTTAAGGTCCTAAATATATAATATATTTTTCAAGGATATTAATTCCTAAAAATAGTAAATATTTTTCAAGGAATTTGATTTCCTAAAAATATAAATATTTTTCAAGGAATTTTAACTTCCTAAAAATATAGATATTTTTCAAGGAATTTAAATTTAAATTTAAATTTAGGGTTTATGCCTTTTTAGACCCTGTGTTTTGGTTATTACTTGTTTGGGCCCTGTGTTTTGACAAATTACTTTTTGGACCCTGTATTTTCTAAAATAGTTCAAATATACCCCTAAACCCAATTTTGATCAAATTTTTTTGAACTAAAATCACAAATAATTAATCAAACTAATAACTCAGAACAAAAATACAGTCATTCTGCCTAAGAACTGTGTTGTTATATTCAATTTTTTGTTCATCAAAATCAGGTTTAGGGGCCTATCTGAACAATTTTACTAAATACAGGGTCCAAAAAATAATTTATCAAAATACAGGGTCTAAATAGGTAATGAGTCAAAACACAGGGTCTAAAAAAGTATAAAACCTTAAATTTAAGTTTAAACCATATTAGATATTTTTCAAGAAAACTTGAATTCCTAAAAATATCTGGTCTGCTGAGAGGTTATAAATAGATCTCTCTTTCATTACTGCTCCATGCGCCACTTTCATCTTCTCATCTGCTCTATGCGCCACTTTCAAAAGGATTTGAGTCTAATTTTTCTAGGTCCTCATCAAACTCAGATTTTTGGTAAGTATTCTCTTCTAATCATCACATCATTTAATTTAAATGTGCTTATATTCATAAGAAACACTTTGCCTTTTTGAGGAATTTTTGTCTAAATCTTTTTTGTTGTATCCTAATCCAAAATAATGGACCTTCTTGAAAGATTTCTCTGTAAAATTTCTTAGCATGGGCGATTAGTTTTGGCAATTTCTGGGGCTCCATACCCTAGCGCCTGCGATTTCCAGGAATAGGCCTAGTTTGGGCCGAGCACCTCCTTGGCATGAGCCGAGCATTCTCTAGGAGATTTCCAGACCTAGAATTAGGGCTAGGGCGACCACTCATAGATTATAGGCTGAGTACTCCTTTCCTTCCCTTAGGAAATTTCTAGGATAGAATTAGGGCTAGGCCGACCACTTTAGGGGCTCATGGGCCGAGTAGTCCCTTTCCTTCCCTTGGGCGATTTCCAGGGATAGAATTATGGCTGGGCCGACCACCATAGGGGTCCCTAGGTCGAGTACCCTTTGCCTTAAACAATTTTCAGGGATTCAGGGTGGCCATCTGGAATCCCAAGAAATATTTTGGAGAATTGAACGGTCCTTAGGCACCTTTCTGAAGCTTACTTCCCTGGGGTGGTCGGCCTATGCTTAAGATCACTGGGTCGACCCACTATCTTGCTCTTGATTCCTTCGTTTTGACTTTTTAGTTCACGAACCTGCCCCCAGCCGTTGGCTTCATTTTGCTCATTGAAAAATTTTAATCTTTATTTTTCTTCTGTTGCAGATGTCCAGCTCTTCTTCATCAGACAAGTCAGTAGGTGAGCGCAATCCTCAAAAGTTTTTGGAAAGGTTGAAAATGATTATTCCTCATTCTGCTTTATTCTTATTCAGTGAGGAAGATTTCTTAAAGAGGTACTATCCAATGGTGAGAGTGAAACAGACAACCCGATAACCCTCTGAAGATGATCCTCGGATTGCCAGGCATATCACCCAGGGCTCCTCGCTGGGCTCTTCTCAGATTACTTCTCAGCATAGTATGCCCCGCGGCTCCCAAGGTACCCAATGCACACCTCAGGAGAGTCATTCTTCTCAGCGGGAAAGGTCAGGTCAGCGAGAATCATTGCAACGCTCATCGCACCAAGATACTAGTCGGGTTCTCCATCGATCTTCTTCTCGGCAAGAGTATACCGAGGGCTCACATCGCCAGACTGATCATCCTCAGGAGCGTCCCAATCAAAGATTCCGTCCTAAAGTAGTTCGCCCTCCTTCCAAAAGCAAAACCGTCTCGCTAGCTGAGCTGCAGAAGAAGAGACGACAAAAGGAGTTCCATTCATCAGATTCTGGGGCAACTTTCACCAGTGAGATCCTATGGAAACTGGTTGAGAAGCCTCGCCCTGCTGATTACGAGGTTATTTGGTTCAATGGGGCTACCTCCGACATGACGGAGGAGAAGGTAAAGAATTTGAGGAAGACTTTTGACCTTTCTGGGGTTTCCATCACTATCCCTAGCTAGGTGACAGAGTTGAGGACCCCCATTTGGGTATGTGCCCTTGGACACGCTCTGCCATTAGGTCTGGGGCTCTACTTCCTCTTCATCCGTACTTCCAAAGTGCAGCAAACTATTTTGGTATTAGTCCTTCTCAATTGGCTCCTAATGCGATCTTGGCCTTGTCTGCGTTGTACATCATCTATCACTGCAAACAATGGGCTGCCCCAGTGCCTCACGAGATCCACTATCTATTTGACCTGAAGACAAACTATTCTCAGCACAACTCGGGATATTTCCACTTCCACCATTATATGAGCGAGGGTACCAACACCTTTTTGGAAGAGATCTCTGGAAATAACAAGACATTTAGATATACCGATAACTATTTCTTTACCAAGGACGTAGAGGCCAACTTCTCCAAGTTTAAGCATGTTGGGCCCTTTTATAGACCACTCCTGACCTAAGAAATGATCATTAGGGTCAATGCACTGTTTTCATGACTCATGAGGAGAAGAACGTCAAGACTATCGTTACACTGGAGAACCTTTGGAAGATGGGGCTGTTTCCTCCTCCATATCAGAAGTTCCAGATGACGACGGTTCTGAGCCTGTGATTGCCATAGACTCCTTGGGACCCATTCATGTCGAGGAGGTATCCTCTTCGCCAGTATTAGCCATACATGAGGGTGATGAGGTGGGTGCCTCTGCTGCACACTCATCGCTTGCTTCAGACAATTTTGATGAGGCTGCGTTAGAACTCGAATCACATTCAGAAGGTTCGACACTTTATCACTTTTTATCTTATGGTTCATCGGTACTTAATATTCTTCTAACATTTGATCTCTTTTTGTAGGCTCGGACTTGTTTGGTTTTGTCCATACACAACAGAGGTTAACTCCTGTCGAGGTCAGTCCTTCTATTCGAGCGGCAAAAAGGGCTAGGGTTGAGGCTGAGTCGGTCATGGAAGTTCCTCTTGAGGTGTCTCTTCCGACTCCTTTGGCGTCTAGCCCTGTCACAGAGGTTGAGACATCTTTGTCTACACCATTTCCTTCCACTGTCAATGATGCGGGTGCCTCTTGCTCTGCACCCGCCTCTTTATCTGAGCCACATCAGTTTGCTATACAGAACTTAAGCGCCCTCATGGACCAAGAGTCGCATCTGGAGCACACAACAACAGCCTTTAATGGGATCAAGAATGAGGACCTGAACACCATTCTTACGAAGTCACTCTTAGACATTCAGAGTGTGAGTCTTTTACTGTTCTCTTATTGTCTATTTAGCTTGTATTCTGCCGTTAACACTTGTACGTTTTTTGCAAGCATTGATGTTGGTCTCTCATGTTCGTGATAGGTCTGTAGAGTGTACTTCTACGCTCTCCAACCTTCTTTCTAAGCTTGAAGCCATCCGCCAAGAGGTACTGGGCCTTAGGCGTGTTCTTGGCTTTAGGGATGCTGACATTGCCTTAAAGGATGAAGAGATCAACACCCTTCGCAATACCGTGGAGCTCAAACAGAAAGAAGTGACCGAGTTGACTTCCAAGATAACCCAAATGGAGAGGGAACTTGCCGATTGGCTCCAACAGTCTGAAGTTGAGAAAGAGAAGCTAATTGCCGACATGGACCAATTGCGGAAGGATCTTCTTATCGAGAAGGAGCAATAGGTCAAAGCTACTCAGGACAAGGCTCGAAGGGAGTATTCAGAGACAACCTTCTCTTGCTTTTACTTGATCTGGAAGTCCAACAAAGATCTGAACTTGGATTTCCTTCTTGAGAAGACGCGAGCAAAGAAGCTTAGGAAGTGTCTGGCTCGTGAGGCTGCCTAGGCTCAGAGTAGTCTTTCAGATGATACACCTTGCCCTAGTTAGTCTTCTGGGTCTTTTATTCTATTTTTTCCTCTCATGCCATTGGTGGGGCACCTTGTACTTGACAGTATTTACATATGACATTTTATGCCTTTATGCCTTTTTGTTATGAGTACTCAGTGTATTGATTGAAATTTTTATTTCCAATGCTTACTAAGTATCTCAACTCACAACCCTCATTGGTTCTGGTATCAGTATACTCTGCACACATGTATTTTGCGTGCCATACTAACCTTACTCTTTTACGTTTTTCATGCTAACAACCATGGTAATATGAGTAGTATAGTACTTCACCAAGTACCATGAACAAAACGGTCAGGTCGATCACCCCATGGGTGATAGGCCGACACCCTATAGGGTTGATGGATTGGTCGATCACCCTCTAAGGGATATGGCTAGGAGTCTCCGTACCAATTCCTTTTTTGTTTTTGTTTTTTACACTTTCAGAACATATGTTGAACAAATGTCCTAGAAAAACTTGAGCTTGCTTAGTACTTAAGGTCATGCCCTCATTGCTCGTGTATAACCTGATCAGTATGTACTATATGCCCCATAAGTGATCATGGGTTTAAAAGCCTTGGTCACTTGCTACTTGACCATGCCTTGCTTCGAGCATTTAGACACATAGTGCTATCCTTTTCATCCAATGATGCAAGCAGCAAATGCTTGTCCCTCATTAGTAGTCGGGTGATGGTTTCATACTCAGTAGTAATGATACTTATACACAAATGCAGTTTGTGTAGCAAGTGTCGATCACAATCTACGTAATCTCTTGTGTACTTGTTATAATGATTGTAGACAGAAATGTCTAAGTTGGACCAACCGGGTCTTGGTGGGCTAATCGAGCCTGTAACGAGTCTTAGATCAAATTATCGATCGGTCCCTCAAGAACCAGATTCGATGATGATCCGATAATGGTCACTGGTCCTCGGACCAGTCTCTTTTGTTAATCGTATAGCTCGATAACTTCCTCAAGAACTAAGATCAAACGTGATCAAATAGTTGGCGACAAGGTCCTTGGACCAGTATTTTTTTGGATCGTATGGGTCGATAGGCTCCTCAAGAACCAAGACTGAACATGATCCATTAATTTTGCGACAAGGTCCTCGGACCGCCTCTCGTTTGGATCGTAGGGGTTCATAGGTTCCTCAAGGACCAGAATCGAACATGATCCAATATTTGGGCGACAAGGTCCTAGGACTTGCCTCTTGTTTGGATCTTATGGGCCGATAGGTCCCTCAAGGACCAGAATCGAACATGATCCAATGTTTTGGCGACAAGGTCCTCGGACCGCCTCTCGTTTGGATCATAGGGGTTCATAGGTCCCTCAAGGACCAAAATCGAACATGATCCAATATTTGGGAGAAAAGGTCCTAGGACCTGTCTCTTGTTTGGATCTTATAGGCTGATAGGTCCCTCAAGGACCAAAATCAAACATGATCCAATATCTGGGCAACAAGGTCCTAGGACCTGTCTCTTGTTTGGATCTTATGGGTCGATAGGTCCTTCAAGGACCATAATCGAACATGATCTGATGGAGTTGGCAAGTCTAAAGGACAAGTCCTTCGTTGAATGAAATTTAAAGAACTAAGAGAAACTTTAGAAATTAAATTCATTCATTGAAGCACAATGGCTATTACATTGATTATTCGAATATAATACATTTGCCTCCTACTCGGCTATGCTTCTTTCCGCCAAGGATTTGATGGGAACGACATTCAGGTGTTTGCATCTTTGGCACTGGCAAGTTTGGCTAAGGCATCAGCATTGACGTTCTGCTCTCTTGGGACTTGTGTAATTGAGTATCTCTTGAATTGCGCCAACAAGTCCTTCACCTTGTTCAGGTACTTCACCATCCTAAGTCCCTTGGCTTGATAATCCCCGAGTACTTGGTACACCACTAGCTGGGAATCGCTGAATATCTCTAGGGACTGTGCATGTACATCCCGAGACAAGCGTAATCCAGCTAATAATGCCTTGTACTCGGCCTCGTTGTTTGAAGTGTTGAACCCAAATCTAAGAGCACAATGGATCCGATGATTCTCTGGAGTGATCAGTATGATTCCTGCGCCCGAGTTGTGTTCAATGGATGCTCCATAAACATATAGCTTCCATACAGGAGTATCTCCTTCCTTCTCAGCATCTCCATTCTCCAACTGGTAGGACGGGTCTTCAAGGTTGGTGCCTTCGACTATAAAGTCTGCCAATGCTTGTCCTTTTATTGCCATCCTCGAATGATAAGTGATATCGATCTGCCCTAGTTCCACTGCCCACTTGAGTAATCGTCCCGAGGCTTCTGGTTTCTGAAGAACCTGTCTTAGTGGTTGATTGGTCAAGACTCGGATCGAGTGAGCTTGGAAATATGGACGCAGCTTTCAATAGGCGATTACTAAACAGTAGGCTAGTTTTTCAAGAGGGGGATACCTAGACTCCGCACCTACTAGCCTTTTACTGATATAGTATACAGGGTGTTGTACCCTGTTCTCTTCCTTTATCAAAGCAGAACTGATTGCATGCTCGGTGATTGCCAAATAGATTAATAATACTTCACCATATATTGGCTTTCCTAGGACGGGAGGTTGGGCAAGGTGTTCCTTCAGGGCTTGGAAAGCCTCCTCACACTCTTCGGTCCATTGGATTTTCTTGTTGCCCCTCAGTACGTTAAAAAAAGGGACACACTTGTCCGTAGACTTTGATATGAACCTACAGTTAAGCTTTGCACTTCTTTGATTGTGGTAGGTGACTTCATGTCGATCAATGTTTTGATCTTCTCGGGGTTAGCCTCGATTCCACGTGAATTGACACTGTATCCGAGAAACTTATCAGAACCAACTCCAAATGAGCACTTGAGAGGGTTTAGCTTCATGCTATACTTTCTAAGTATCGCAAAGCATTCCTCCAAGTCTTGAACATGCCTTGGTTAAGCTTTGCACTTCTTTGATTGTGATTATAACACTGTACATTTGTGTTTTAAAAAATACCATCTGATATATCCTTATTTGTTAAACTATTTCTCAAATATATTTAAAAACTAATCTCCTTTTTCGGATATTATTCTCTACAAGGAAAATGAGGTTCCATAATTTAAAAAAATAGCTTCCCTCACTCAATATTATCACAAAATATCCAGATCCAAGAAATTATAAATCAAATCAAGAGTGAATGAAAATTTTCATTATAATAACATCACACTTTATAAAAACTAATGTGCAAAGGAGTAAAAGTAGTAACTTAAAATCCAGATTACAAATAATTGACTGTATGCATATATATATATATATATATATATATGCGTATAGAAAGAAGCTGCTCACAAATTTATTAGGATCATCAATCGATGCCTTTTTAAAAAAAAAATATATATATAAATTTTAATGGAAAAAGAATAATAAGAGTCCAATTAATGTAGTGCTGAAGGTCCATTATATTTGATCTCATATATCTTACCTATTATATAAATGACTATCAAACAATATTTTGTATTTAACAAAATTTAGTATGGTTCAATAGAATTTGGTATGACTTTAACAGAATATGCTCAAAAAAAGATTACAGTTTAACAGTAATGGTAAATAACCTTTCGTACCATTTCAGAAGTACATATCCTTTCAGGAGTACACAACCTTTCACATTCAGTAACACATTACAAATAGATAAACAAATAAATAACAAAACGAAGGAGTCTTAAATAGATACACATTATCGATGTAATGAAGGAGTCTCAGTCTCATACCTAGGACCAAAACGATAAAGCCAAGCTCTCGGTATTTCTCAATTTAACCCTTCATCTTCAATTCCCCATATTGTATACTAAAGGCCTAAATTTTGTTAATATTTGATTAGGGTTTGGATTCGTTTTATTTTTAGGGGTGATACATACAGAAATAGATTATAACACCTTCCATTTTCGATTGACTCTGCGAAGAGTAATCAATTGTTTGAAGAAAACTTTAACAGGAAAAAAGGCTTTATTTCATTATGCAAAAGAAACTTGATTAATTTACAATGAAGAGCCTTTGGATATATATAGGCTAAAGTAAGCCAAAACAGAATAAATAACAAACTCTTAACTAATAAAATAGAACAGATAAAACAAATGAAAATGTTAATAAACTTAATTTAATTTTTAAAACATCTAATATGGTGCTCTGGGCAATTCATCAATCAGTGCAGCCCAAAGATTCGGAACAACATTTAAAAGGTAAGTATAAACAATCTTTTAGTATTCAGTCTATATTAATGTTATGTTCATGTTTATATCTTTTATATTTTCCTACTAATTTTAAACAAAACCTACAAAACACTTGCACGGGAAACCAAATTTAAAAGGAAAAAAAATTAATTTAACATAAACCATATATGATAAAGTATGTTTAGTTTTGTGGTTTGACTGGTGGTTTGTTATAATTTATTAAAATTGGATTAAAAAATAAAGAAACATTAAACCATTTGTACATTACTTTGTCAACAAAAAAAATAATATTTGTGTAGTACATAAAAATCAAAACAAAATATATGAATAAATAAATTATTGAAATTACTATTTTTATTTAAGTTAAATAAAATAAGTGTTTTATTTTTGGTAATTTTTTTTAATGAGCAAGTATTTGTATAAAATTATCACAAAAATATTAGTATGTATATATGATATTAGTACTTTTTTACTGTACATTAAGAACTATAATGATATTAAATTTTGGTTGATGTCATTTTTCATCAACTTAATAATGTAGAGTAATTATATAATTAACCAGGAAGAAAAGAAAGGAAAAAGATTTTTATGTAGTTAAAATCTACCTACATCCATAAGTCACTTTTATCAAAGTCTGTGTTAAAGCTTCAAGAAAAAAGAAATTTTCAAAGAGCGTTTCTCTGTACCGAATTGTACGTGAATACAGATGACCAGATCCAGGCTATTTATAGACTTGATTACAAGAATATCCACCCATAAGTTTAGGGAAGTTACAACATGTATTCAAATTTAAATTCAATGAATATCCAAATAATAATAATAATAATAATACAAGTAAAAGACATTATTTAAATAAAGATCCCATAAAAATAGGGATTTAATACACGATTTTAGCCAATCCCAAAGAAATATGGATTTCCAAACAGCTTCTCCGTGTATGTATTTAACGTGTCTTTGAGCTTGATCACTGCCTCAACTTTTTTTCGAGATCGCTCAAAGCCTCAAACTCACTGCCTCAACTTTTTTTTGAGATTACTTAGGAGAATTGCCTAATTAGTTTTTTTTCCATCATTTTAGAAGAACCATAACCTGTGTTATTAGAACCATAATTAGATCAAGTTTTTTTTCACTGGTATCTTGGAATTCTCGAGTGGTGTATTATGAGCATAATATATTTTATTCATTTTTCTGTAAAACAGTTCACTTATTTTAATTGCCTCTGTATTCCAAACTCATGATATTGAAATATTAATTTATTATTAACAAGTGCGGCCTGATGCATCATATTTTTATTCATTTATTATTAAAAATATGATACATTGTTAGTTGTGCTTTTTAAAGTTTGTTACTTATAAATATTTTAAAAAAATAATTTTTATAAATTACTAATATCATTATCGAACACAGTCTAACTTTTATGTTTTGGCTATTAACCAGAGTCTTGTGACTATTTAAAAAAGAATATTTAAAGATAGATAAGATAGATAGAACTTTGAGATTGTGAGACATACATGGCAATTGAGGATTGGTTTCCATATTGGAATAATATGGAGATTGTGGATTTAATTTTTATTACTTTCATAGTTGGAGAATGTGACGAACAGATAGGGCAGACCTGTCCTGTGTGTTTGGAGGAATTTGAAGTGGGAACGAACTATGCACATATGCCACAATGTTTACATTTGTTTCATGTCGACTGTATTGTTAACTGGTTTCGTCGAAATCCTTCTTGCCCAATTTTTCGAGCTCAATTATTTCATTTAAGTTGGTTTTAACTAGTTATAGGTTTAATATATTATATGTTATTGAAGCAATCACTATTTGAAAATATGTCTCAAAATAATTCTTCACGTAGACAACAACTTTATACTTAAATAATATTGTACATTTTAATAATCATGTTATTTATTATCCAATTAATTTTTTGAATATTATATCGTTTCTAAAAAATATAAAATATAACGTGCATTGCACGTATTTTATACCTAGTATATATATATATATAGATCATCCCCCTCTAGGATAGATAGTGTAATAGGTCTGAATAAATGACATACCAAGAGCCAAAAACGCAGCCAAAAAAGTGACAATCGTCCAAGGAGTACTGAAATGTTCGTTCAAGACCTGAGCTATGCCTTAAATAAACTAAAAATAGAAACAAATCCCTCAAAACTGGGATTTTACAATATTTGTGTTTGTGTGTGAATGCACGTATCATTTTCCTAGTTTATTATTCTTTGATCAAAGAATCAAGATTGGTATAAGAAAAAGCACGAAAATATAATTATTGAAGACATTTGGAATTTTACCTCTTTTGCCAGTTTGGCATTTGTACTCTTGTTCAGAGAAACAGTCTTAGGAACTAGCACTGTACCTGTATGCACTTTGTTGAAACTTACGCATTAAAATAGCTAACTAATGTTAGATTAAAAATTAATCTAGATGCATAACAATCTTAATGCGGAATAAATAAATTGTTATAAAGAATTTAGATGATCGAAATTGTATATCTCCAGCCATTGATTTAGAACGAGTACACGAGCTTCCAAACTCTCACTAACTCTTTTAGATGGTGTTACTGAAAGTCGGAGTGAGTAGTGAGCTTGGAGATCGGTACTCTATATTTATAGAGTGAGACCTACTATCAGAGTCTCTGCCACAATTACAGAGGTTGATATATTCTCTCAACTTAATTGAGATATTCCCTCAATTTAATTAGGAAATTCAAATTGCGTTTAACAAATAAATGTTGACCATTAATTTTGATATATTAAATGAATAAAAAATCAATTAGTTGTAACATATTGATTTTTAATATATATCATAAAAAAATATTCCAACATTCTCCCACTTGGTCAGCATTTAATTAATGTATAACTTAATTCCAACGATTATCACTTTTAGATAATAAACACATGAATCAGCGATAGGTCCTCTTTTTATGGCAAGTATTATCTTCCATGTATTACAATATATTTATTACATAACAATGTACTTTATGTGGCTATGTACTTAAACGAATAAACCTTATGTTTATTCGGGCCCTATAAAATTTTCTCAAATAAAATTAAAATGCGCATAAATATGAGAAAACATCAAAATAAGAGTTTCATTGATAATAACTTCAGTTTGTACAATAAATTTACATAAGGGAACCAAGTCCCATGTTCACTACATGATTCTTGAATTTATGAGGTGGCAAGCCTTTCGTCATAGCACTACTACAAAAAGCGAGCCCTAAAATTTTTTTTAGGATCCTTGAATTTATGAGGTGGCAAGCCTTTCGTCATAGCACTACTACAAAAAGCGAGCCCTAAAAATATATTTGAGAACCTTAAAAACTGAGGTTTTTTAGGACTCGCATTGTGAGTCCTAAAAAGTCCCGTTGAGTTCCTTTAAGTTAGTTTTTAGGACTCTTTTCTCGAGTCCTAAAAGATCCCGCTAAGTATCTTTAAATTAAGTTTTTAGGACTCTCTTTGCATGCCCTTAAAAGTAATTTTTTTAAAAAAAAAATGCAGCTACAATTTTCATTTTAATTAAAAAAATATATCCCTTTAAGTGTCCAAAATGTATTAAAAGAAAATACTAAAAAAATGCCAAAGAAAATTGAAAGAAATTTAAATTTCTCATTGACATGTATTGTAAGCTAGCTTATTATAACATCTTTCAACATTTATCAATAAAAATAAAAAAATAAAAACAAATACATTAAAAAACTTAAACCAACTATAAGTCCTAATAACAATCTAAATATTTCAATATGATACTCTATTAATGGATCTTACAAATAATGTCACTCTAAAATTGTTCTAATTTTACATTATTTATAAGAAAAAGCACAAAAATAAATATAGTTAGAATTTTACCTCTTTGCAAGTTTGGCATTTGTACTCTTGTTCAAAGAAACACATGCACTTTGGAATAGGGGTGTTCATATAAACCGCAAATCGCACCGCACTTGTAACGACCCGAATTTGCTAATCAGGCTTAGGGCCTTGATTAGTGTGCCTGGAGGGCAATAAGTGGTTTAATATGTATATATGTGGATTTATGTATATATATGATTATGATGCATGTTTAATTGAGTTAAATGTGCATGTGGGCCCCGTCTGGATATTAGGGGCATAAGCGTGATAAATGAGATAAATGTTGTATATATATGTTATGTCTGTTCAGCACAGTCCGAGACAGTCCTGGGGAGCAGTTAGCCAGAGAGTCACAACGGGGTTGAGATTCGGACTCAGGGCGAGTCGAGGGGTAATTTGGGTATTAGATGAGTTATGGGGTTATCGGGACATGAAAATTAATATTTGGAGATATATTTGAGGATAGAATGTCTAGGCGGGAATATTTGAGAAATTTACCATTTTGCCCTCGGGGACGTTTTGGTACCCCGAGCCTTGAGGTAATCCTTTAGACTTAAGTCAAATAAAACAAAAAGGGAGAATTGTTTAGAAACTTGAGGGAAACGACACATATTTTCCTTTGAACTGAAGATAGCTCTTGTCTCTCTCTCTTTCACTCTCTAAGGCAAAACTTGAAGGGAACTCAAAGGAATTGGCTAGGAATTAAAGGGATTTCAGCTGGGATACTCTAGGAACTTGAAGCTTGAAGATTGAGGCATAGGGGGAACTGGTTCAGAAGCTTAATTCAGTAAGAGGTAAGTTCTAATTATTAAGATTTAGTCTTGAATTTCTGTTGGTTTTGAGGATTGCATGTTGGTCAAGCTTGGTCTACTTTTGGGTGCCTTAGCTGAGTTTTGGAGTAGGATTCAGTGGGGTTTTAGTGCTGTTATTGAGCTGGAATGATGGTGTTATTAACTGGGATTGTTAGTTTGGTTTTGGTGAGAATTGGTTTGAATAAAAGGTAGAAAACTGATGAGGAAATCTGGGTTCGGTGTAGAGCGCCGCAGCCCTAGGAGGGGTGCACCGCGGCCCGTGTGGGCGCGTGGCCATGGGAGGCCGAGAGGTTCATGCGCGCCGCGGACCGTGTGGGGGTCAGTGTGGTGCTAGCCTCTGTCTCGAGGCTAGCCGCAACTCTTGTGGGTGGGGCCCCGGCCCTTAGTGCCAATTTGAGTTTTTAAGGGTATTTTGGCTTGGGAACTTAATGGGTAAGGCTTGGGATGGATTTTATCACCTGGATTGGTAGAGTTCAAGGTCCTGGAGGTTAGGGTTATGGCTCGAAGTTATTAATTGGATTAGAATTTGATGGATGGACATTGTTAATGTGTTGTGGCTAGGATTTCGGCGAGGCTCACGTTAGAGGACTGTGCTCGGGGCATCGGTGCTCAGAAAGCTCGGGACTCAGGTAAGAAAACCCTTGTTCCCATAGAGCTCGTGTGCAGGGCTGAGGCCAATGTACTTGAATAGAATTGATATGCAGGGCCGAGCCCAATATGTTTGAACTGCAGGGCGTAGCCCCTTAATTGAGTATGCTAGAATTCTATACTTGCTTGCTATGCCATGTATATTATGATGTGAATGGTCGGCTTGAGCCGGGAACGGTGTAGACCGAGAACGGCGAAGGGCCAGGAACGACATTGAGCATGTTGAGTGCAAGGCCGAGAACGGCAAGGGGCCGGGAGCAGCATTGAGCACGTGGAGTGCGAGTTGCCAGGGCGAGTCCCTAGAAGGATACCTGGGATATCCTCACGGCGTGGTCCGCGAACCGAGGGCTTGGTAAACGCTTGGGACGGCTAGGCCGTATGTGTTTAGCCATTGGTGGCCTGTTTATATGCTTGATATGTGTGTTACTTCTGAAGTGCAACAGACTATTTTGGTATTAGTCCTTCTCAACTGGCTCCTAATGCGATCTTGGCCTTGTTTGCATTGTACATCATCTATCACCGCAAACAATGGGCTGCCCCAGTGCCTCATGAGATCCAGTATCTATTTGACCTAAAGACAAACCATTCTCAGCACAACTCGGGATATTTCCACTTCCACCATTATATGAGCGAGGGTACCAACACCTTTTTGGAAGAGATCTCTGGAAATAGCAAGGCATTTAGATATACCGATAACTATTTCTTTACCAAGGATGCAGAGGCCAACTTCTCCAAGTTTAAGCACGTTGGGCCCTTTTATAGACCACTCCCGACCCAAGAAATGATCATTAGGGTCAATGCACTGATTGCCATGACTCATGAGGAGAAGAACGTCAAGACCCTCGTTACACCGGAGAACCTTAGGAAGGTGGGGTTGTTTCCTCCTACCATATCAGACGCTCCAGATGACGACGGTTCCGAGCCTATGATTGCCATAGACTCTCCGGGACCCATTCATGTCGAGGAGGTATCCTCTTCGCCAGTATTAGCCATACATGAGGGTGATGAGGTGGGTGCCTCTGCTGCGCACTCATCGCTTGCTTCGGACGACTTTGATGAGGCTGCGTTCAAACTCGAATCACATTCAGAAGGTTTGACACTTTATCACTTTTTATCTTATGGTTCATCGGTACTTAATATTCTTCTAACATTTGATCTCTTTTTGCAGGCTCAGACATGTTTGGTTTTGTCCATACATAGCAGAGGTTGACTCCCACTGAGGTCAGTCCTTCTATTCGAGCGGCAAAAAGGGCCAGGGTTGAGGCTGAGTCGGTCATGGAAGTTCCTCTTGAGGTGTCTCCTCCGACTCCTTTGGCATCTAGCTTTGTCGCAGAGGTTGAGCCATCTTTTTCTACACCATTTCCTTCCACTGTCAATGATGCAGGTGCCTCTTGCTCTGTGCCCGCCCCTTTATCTGAGCCACATCAATCTGCTATACGGAACTTAAGCGCCCTCATGGACCGAGCATCGCATCTGGAGCACACAACAAAAACCTTTAATGGGATCAAGAATGAGGACCTGAACACCATTCTTATGAAGTCACTCTTAGACATTCAGAGTGTGAGTCTTTTACTGTTCTCTTATTGTCTATTTAGCTTGTGTTCTGCCGTTAACACTTGTACGTTTTTTGCAAGCATTGATGCTGGTCTCTCATGCGTGATAGGTCCGTAGAGTGTACTTCTACGCTCTCCAACCTTCGTTCTAAGCTTGAAGCCATCCACCAAGAGGTACTGGACCTTAGGCGTGTTCTTGGCTTTAGGGATGCTGACATTGCCTTAAAGGATGAAGAGATCAACACCCTTCGCAATACCATGGAGCTCAAACAGAAAGAAGTGACCGAGTTGACTTCCAAGATAACCCAGATGGAGAGGGAACTTGCTGATCGACTCCAACAGTCTGAAGCTGAGAAAGAGAAGCTAATTGCCGACATGGACCAATTGCGGAAGGATCTTCTTGTCGAGAAGGAGCAAGAGGTCAAAGCTACTTAGGACAAGACTCGAGGGGAGTATTCATAGACAAACTTCTATTTCTTCTACTTGATCTAGAAGTCCAACAAAGATCTGAACTTGGATTTCCTTCTTGAGAAGACACGAGCAAAGAAGCTTAGGAAGTGTCTGGCTCGTGAGGCCGCCGAGGCTCAGAGTAGTCTTTCAGATGATACACCTTTCCCTAGTTAGTCTTCTTGGTCTTTTATTCTGTTTTTTCCTCTCATGCCATTTGTAGAGTCCAAGAACTTTACTTAGCTAGTTAGATAGTAGTAGCAATAGTAATAATTGTAGTATTTTTATGACTGTGGATTTTGGTTCAGACCGGGATTTAGTTGGACACTCGTAGTAACACTTGTAGATTTTATAAGTTTAACCTATAGTTTAAGAATATTAATTATAACCTAAGGTTTAATTAATATAACTGATTATGAAGGTGATATTTATTATAATATAAGGTTTAGATAAACCCAATAAGGAAATGACACTTGTCATGTGTATGTTTAATGAATAATTAAGTATTTTGAGGAATAAATTTAATAAGAGTAATATTTGAATATCCTAGGGTCTGCCAGCAGCTTTGATATCGTTAGAGGAATTAGTCAAGGCTGTTTACTCAATTCAAATTAGGCTGAAAATGTGCAATTACGTGTATAATATTTCAGTGTATGCCGATATATCGCAGCACTAGGGGCGATATATCGCCATATGGGAATATGAAAAACACGTAACTTCGCACGGCCACCTCGACGAGCCTCGGGCATATGAAGCCAGGTGATATATCAGCCCATGTGCATGATTTTTGAACTATTTTGAAACCGAGCTCATTTTAATCCTTAACCTCTTGATAAGTCCAACATCTTTCTGACCGAGTCTTCAGCCTCTGCTGAACGATTATTCAAATATTTTTCAATTAAAAAGCCATTATTTTATTCAAGTTAAATGAAGATCTTTTCATTCTTGAACTCTATAAATAGGACCTAGTACCCAGCCATTTATTCATTCTTCAAGCTAAGTTCAGAGTCTGCAAGCTGCTAGGTTATTTTAGAGTGATAAACACTTGGGTTGGGGTTATAAGCTTTATCCTTATAAGCTTAATAAACACTCGGGAAGTAAGGTTCATAGTATATTTCAGTTCGAGGTGTAGTTCGGTCATAGAAGCGTTCAAGGTATTCCAAATTCTAGATCATTTCTTTATTGTTTCTTTAAGTTCTTATAGTTTTTCTACTCAAAATCCTTACTCGTATTCTCTATTCTTGGTTAGGAATCTAAGATCTTGAACATAAGATTTCTTGGTAAGTATCTTTTCGATGGTATAGTTCATTCATTTCATCTATTTTCTTTAGTATACTCACCTTTCTATTATGGTTTTTAGGAGTGTTCCAAAGTCCCGATACTGTTCTCATATCCCGGTATTTTGGTAAGGAAAATAGGATAGGATTTTATATGTTATATGATATGTTATATGTTATCTTATGTTATGTTGTGTTATGAAATGTTATATTATGTATGTTGATAGACTTGGGCATATGACTTGTATAGCTAACAAGCCATACTAAATTTATGGGCATATGACTTACTTAGCTAGCAAGCCCCACAAATCTAATGGGCATATGACTTGATTAGTTAACAAGCCCTAAGTAGTATAATGACCATTGTAGTAGTATATGACATATGTTTATGATATAGCATATGTTATGATATAATTTTATGTGTATGTTTTATGTTGTAGATTTTCCTTGCTGGGCATTAGGCTCATTCCTTTATGTTTATATGTGCAGGAAATTAGCTATGGCGGCGGGAAAGGTTCTTAACAGCTTGGGGATGTGTATTGAGGTAGGATGGAATCGATGGACTGAGCGTTCGATTTGAGGATGAAGTCTTTATGTATTTTTCCGCACTTAGTTTGTAATCGATTTATTTAGATCATGTTATGTTTTTATTTTTAAAACAATGGGATCCCATATCCTAACTACATTTTTATGTATTCAACATTGGCTTTACAGTTTTAAATAAAGTATGTTGTTTTCATATGAATGTTTTCTTATGATTAGCATAGTAGTTATTAATGGTCCAAAGTCTAGAATAGTTGGGTCGTTACAGTTGGTATCAGAGCAACGGTTCATCCGCATGAAGTTCTCCTCGATACACACACTCAAAGCTCCGAATCTGACCGCCAAGTAAGTGTTTAAGTTATAGTTATTATGTTTATATGTATAGCTAACGATTTTAGTCTTTATGTTTTCAGTTAAGAATGAACGGAGCATTAACCTATGAGGATATCCGAGCCATTAAGGCTTTAAAGAGAATTAGAGAACCAAAAAACACCTAAGGAGTGCTAGAACGAATCACTCAGAGGTTGGTTTTGTTAAAAGGAGACCCTAGCTCTAGTAGAGTGTTTCTTTCAACGTCAACTTCCATATTGACAACCTCATCGGTTTCTGCACCCTCTTTGCAGCAAGTTACTATCATGTTGTTTACGCATGGTCCTTTCTTTGCCTTGGCTACTGACACATTATAGCATTCTCGTGCCCCCCTTTGGTTACCCTGCACGCATCCATGCCCTGTGTTGGTGGAGAACTTCAAAGATAGATGCCAGATAGATACTGCTGTGTGAAATTCCATCAGGAAGGGTCTCTCGAGTACCACATTGTAAGCCGATGAGAAATCTACCACCAGGAACTCTGTTATCACAGTCTCGTGCCTGGGGGCATCCCTTAATGTGATTGGTAGTTTAATAGTTCCTGCTGGTGCTAGGCATTCCCCCGTGAACCCATATATCACTTGGGAACACAGTGTCAGGTCCTTGACTGTGAGCTTCATCTTCTCGAGAGATGATTTGTAGATGACATCTACTGAGCTTCCCGTATCCACCAAGCATCTCTTCACTCGGGCATTGGCGGTTTGAATGGTAAGGACCAGAGGGTCATTGTGGGGGTACCTAACGCTTCTGGTGTCATCTTCTGTAAAAGTGAGAGATTCACTTTCATACTTTGGATTCTTTGGAGACAGCTCCTCGACTTCCATACACTGGGAAGACTCCCCTACCTCATGCCTAAGGGTCCTTGTATATCGCTCACGAGCATTGTTACTGTTGCCTGCTATGTGGGGTCCTCCACATATGGTATCCAGTGTGAAGTCTACAGCTGCTGGCTCAAGTGGTGGACTCCTTTGCCTTCGGAATTATGGATTCCTGCTTAGGGTCTCGGTCTTGCCATGATACCTCGAGAGTTTTCCTGATCGGAGAAGAAACTCTATCTCATCCTTTAATTGTTTGCACTCGTTTGTGTTGTGCCCATAATCATTATGGAAACGACAAAACTTGTTCTTGTCCTTCTTTCCTTCTGAGTGCAAGGGTGGTGGCTTTCAGTGCGGTATCTCCTAGTATGTTGCCAAGTAAATATCAGCCCTTGATGTTGTCAGGATAGTATCATTGGTGAACCTGGGCTGGTAGGGTTGATGCTTAGCCTGTTTGTCGGCGGGTGCTAACTTAGCTTTCTTCTCTCCACTCTGCTCGGCCCTTGAGGTATTCCTCTTCTTACCGTTGCCCCCACTGTCGCCCTAAGGGTTTGCACCATTTTTATCCGTCTTAATAGTGGTCGGATGGTTTATGCCTTTTTCTTCCTTCATGATAGCATTATCTAGCTTCATGTTTTTGTTGGCTCGGTCTAAGAACTCTTGCAAGGTGTTGATAGGGTTCCTGTGTATACTATCCCACAAAGGACTATGATAAATTATTCCTGCCGAGATGGCAATGAACTTTCCTTCATCTCCTACCGTGGCCGCTCGGTTTGCCTTTCTCATGAATCTTTGAATGTAGACTTTCAGGGATTCGTCTTTCCCTTGCTTGATGTCAGCTAACTGATTGGCATAAACTGGTTGAATCCGTCCAGCACTAAAGACCTTGCAGAATTCCTTCCTGAACTATTTGAAGGAAGTGATGGATCCAGGTTTGAACTTTCAATACCATTCCTGAGTTGAGTCAGAGAGAGTGGTAGGGAATACTCTGTACCTATAATCATGTTCCACACCAAGTAACTCCATCTGATCTTCGAAATTCCCAATATGCCGTACTGGGTCCTCCTTCCCAGTGTATGTAGGAAGTTTTGGGGTCTTGTATTTCGGTGGTGGTTGGGCAGCTTGGATCTTGGCATTGAAAGGGCTCCCACTTCTATGAGCCAACTTGATATCTGAAGGTTTCTTGGTTAGACCCTGAACAACCATAACGAGTGCATCTATTTGAGCATGTACTGCTGGTGGGATTGCTGCTCCAGGTGGGGTGGATATCCCTGGTACGTCCTCCTGAGCACTGGTCCTTCTGTTGATGACCTCCCTCAAATCCTGAGGTCGCGCATCTTTCCCCAGCTTATCGAACACAATATTTGTGTTATTCATCGGTTCATTTCCCTTGCGAGACTGAGGGTGTAGGGGCAGTAGGTCCGCCTTGCCCTTGTCGGTGCGACTCTGCCCCCGAGCCTCTCCTCCTACATGAATTTGAGATTTGGAGCGGCCATTTCCATTCCTGTCACGCCTCTCAGATGTTTGACCTTCATCTCCGGCATTGTTTCGTCGGTCCCCCTGGGAGGGGTCCTTTGGGTTGGTAATACTCCTACTCCTAGATGGAGTGTTATTCTTCTTAGTCATGGAGGAAGCAGTCTTGGACTGTGCCTCTTCATCCTGGGAAAGTGGTTCTTAGAGTGTCCTTGGGGTCCTACTCCTCCCTTGGGACTCCCTGTTACTGTGGTCCCGCATTCCTGCTGCTTTGCCTTGAGCCTCCTTCACCACCTGAGCAGCAGCTTCAGCGTTAGGTCGGGCTAACTGAGTAGACGCCTCTAAGGCCACAACGGCCTCCTGGTGCCTCCGGTTAGCCTCCTGCTCCCTCTAGATCATCCTCTAGACCTGCTCATCGATCTCCAATCGTTGCCATTCCATAGTCTCCCTTTGAAGGGTAATTTCTGCAGCAATGGCCTCCTGCCTCGCCAGAAATTGCGCCATCTCCTCCTGGTGAGCGTCCTGTAGATTTTCTGCATCAGGTTGATCTCCAACCTCCACCTGAGGCTCGTTAACGGGATCGATGGGATCCTGGGTGGTGGAGTCCTTGGGAGCAGTCTTCTTGGTCTGACTGGGTTTTGGAGGCATCGTAAAAATGATGAAAGTGTGTTTCTTGATTTCGTACTTTCAATGAAAGCACCAAAATGTTGACCTGTGAAATTGGCCAATGTTCGTGTGTATAATATACGACACCTTTTGAACGGAATAAGTAATATAAATGACAGAATACGATTATCGTAAGTAAACACACATAAATTTATAGTGGTTCAGCCCTGTTCTAATGAACAGTAATAACCTAATCCACTTAGTCTTTAGTATTGAGCTACTCAGTAATTACAAGTATGAACTCAGTAATTCACTTCTCTGAAGAGTTTTTCCAGTCCAGAAAAGAGTTCCAAAAAAAAGAAGTCCCTTTTATTGTTATGAAAAATTATTTTGTCTCAATGGAAATAGGTAAGAATAAATTACAACTCTATGCAAAATATTACAATAGACAAAGATTGATTAAATAAAGTGTTACAACTCTATAACTGAAAATACAAATGATCAAAATAAGAAGAACAAGAAGAAGAGAATAGTAAAATACAACTCTAAGCAAAAGATTACAAATAAAGTAAAGTGTTTGAAACAAAAGAAAAGAAAATATTACAAGTAAATAGAGAAGAAGAATACAAAGATGAAAAGCAATAGAATGAAAGAAAGGAACAAGAAACAAAAGATAAACAACTCTCACTCACACTACTAAAGTGAAGAGTGTTGGGGATCACCAACTTGAACAAGGTTTAAAACCTTTGTCCAAAAGCTTATTTCCTCCTAACTCAAGCACTAAGGGATCTCTCATAGATTATAGGAAATGGTTTATGGAATTATCAAGCCTCAAGGTGTTTCTAGCCCAGTGCTCTAATGGATAGAAATGTTGTGTCTATCAAGTGAGCTATAGGCTCCTATTTATAGAGTTTAGAGACACCCTTTGAATTTCAAAATCCACCAACCCCCATGGCTGTTACCAATGTTTAATTGGATTAATATGGAATTAAAATTGAGATTTAGGAGTTATTTGGGTTTTTGGAACCGTTCAACACATTTGGAAAAAAATGAAAAATTGGCTTGAAATGCACCTGTGGCCGCGGCCACTGCTCTCTGTCCCCCAGGCCGCGACCACCATCATTCAGTGGCCACGGCCACAGCCCAGTTTCAGCACTTGAAAATGTGTTGTTTTTCCAAACGGTTCCAAACCCTCCCAAATGATTTTGTAACTCCCAAAACACATTATTGGGGTTAAAATCATATCTCTAACAGTCATTTCACATATGGCTTTATGAAATTCATCTCAATATTGTGTAACACCAAATTTACACAATAAAGGATAATATTTGGAAATTACAAATTTGTAACACCAAATATGTTACATTATTTGGATATATCTCATATATCTAAATATTGTAACTCTCTATTATATGTTACAATATGTGACACTCTTTGTCACATTTATTTAATCTAAAACATTATATTATAATATAAAATAATATTATATTATATTATAAAATAATATAACATTCCCCCACTAGATTAAATAGTTATCTATTGTAACACTTATTTAATCAATCATTATATTTTGAAATATAACATATCCCCCACTTGATTAAATAAGAACTCTCTCTTATAGGAGTCATTTCATTAGTGCATAAAGCAAAGTTTTTTTCAACTTGAACTTTACTATAGTGTAATTATCACAAAATTTGTCGAAAATTTGGTTGCAGAAGGCATTGAACCATCTTTTCATGATAACAAATCGGTGATAACAAATCAGTGATAACACACACACCTTTGCGATGTTCACTTGAGACCTCTATGTCTCGCTTTGCACCGTTAATGGCCATGTGCACTTTCCATTCATGGATGTTCTTGAGAATACTCCCAATTCTCATGAGAGGCGGTACCACCCCTAGGTCCATATAAGTAGAATTCTTACAGTATTTTGTTACCAAAAATACTTGTCTTCACAAGACTGAATTCTATTAAAAAACCTTTCGGTTTTAACCCTCAACTTGGTAACACACAAGTACTCAATATCTCAGATGGGACTTGTTTTGAGTACAACTAATATTCACTTGATTTACTTGTTGTTACCTATTGAACCTAACACTAGTTTAATAACTAGTGTTAAGATAGGTTACCATCAATCGTGAATCTCTTTAGGGAGTTTAAGTCTCATCCCTCGAGATGATGCAGCCACTAAATCCCTCGTTAGTGGCTTAGTGAAAGGGTCAGCCAGATTTTCACTTGTTCTCACATAGGATATTGAGATGACTCCTCTTTGAATCAATTCTCTTACATATCCATGTCTTAGACTAATATGTCTAGACTTCCCATTATACACTCTGTTGTATGCTCTAGCCAATGTCTCTTGGCTATCACAATGTATCGATATAGTAGATACATTCTCTTTGATTAGGGGAATCTCTATCAACAAATCCCTTAACCATTCGGCCTCTTTGCTGGTAGCAGCTAGAGCTATGAACTCCACTTCCATAGTGGAATAAGATATACAGGTTTGTTTCTTGGAACCCCAAGAAATTGCACCTCCACCAAGTGTAAATACCCAACCAGTTGTGGACAAGTTGTCCCCAAGATTTGATATCCAACTTGCATCTGTATATCCTTCTAAAATTGAAGGAAATTTGGAGTAGTGAAGGCTTAGTCCTTTGGTTTTCTTGAGATAACCTAGGACTCTTCCAATTTCCTTCCAGTGATCTACACTTGGATTACTTGTAAACCTACTAAGTTTACTTACTGCAAATGCTATATAAGGTCTAGTACATTGGGCAGCGTACATTAGACTCCCTATAGCACTAGCATACTCCAATTGAGCCACCGATCTTCCTTCATTCTTCTCTAGTTTTACACTATGATCGAATGGAGTATTGGCATCTTTAACCTTGAGATGGTTAAATTTGTTCAATACTTTCTCAACATAGTGGGCTTGCCCTAACGCAAAACCCCCACTATGTTTCTTTACTTTGATACCAAGTATGGTGTCAACTTCTCCAAGATCTTTCATCTTGAAGGTTGATGATAGAAACCTCTTCGTTTCTTCTATCCCTTTCATGCTATTACATAGAATAAGCATGCCATCCACATATAAGCAAACAATGATCACATATCCCTTACAAGTTTTGGAATACAAACACTTGTCTCCATTGTTATGTCTAAACCCATTAGACATGATGGCTTGATCAAATTTCTCATGCCATTGCTTAGGGGCTTGTTTAAATCCATATAAGGATTTTACAAGTCTACAAACTTTATGTTCATATTTTGGTAGGACAAACCCTTCGGGTTGTTCCATATAGACCTCCTCATTGAGGTCACCATTAAGGAATGTCGTTTTGACATCCATTTGCTCAACATACAAGTTGTGTATAGAAGCTAAAGCGAACAAAATTCTTATAGAAGTTGTTCTTGCAACAGGCGCATAAGTATCGAAATAATCGATACCCTCTTTTTGCCTAAACCCTTTAACTACTAATCTAGCTTTAAAGGTTTGGATAGTGCCGTCAGTGTGGTATTTTCTCCTAAATACCCACTTACACCCAATTGGCTTAGACCCCGGTGGGAGGTTTACCAATTCCCAAGTGTTATTGGAAAGAATGGAATCCATCTCATCATTGATGGCTTCTTTCCAAAATGCACTACCTCTCGATTGCATAGCTTCTCTATAAGTCTTAGGATCATCCTCAACGAGAGTACAATAGGAATTTTCCTAATAACTTCCTCTCCATTTTCTTCTACCATGTAGAATGAAATTCGTTGAGAATCTATCTCATCCACTACTAGACCTTTATGATTTTTAAGCCTTTGACTTCTTCTAGGTTCAAAGGGTTGCTTTACATCCTTTTGAGAATTCTCCTATTGAGAATCAACTTTGGATGTAGAAGCTTGAGAATTGTTCTCATATAACAAATTCTCCTTTAGAGATGTTGAAGCTTGAGAATTTTTGTCACATAAGATATTCTCAAAAAATTCAACTTCTCTAGATTCAATCACAATATTAGACTCTAAGTCTAATAGCCTATAAGCTTTACTATTGTTGGCATAACCAACAAAAGCACACTTTATGGCTCTTGAACCTAACTTTGTTCTATTAGGTTCTTGAAGTACCCTATGTTGGGTTTTTTTCCTTTCCATAACTCATATGGAGATATCTCATTTTTCTTCATCGGTATTCGATTAAGAATGTGACAAGCGGTTAAAAGCGCTTCACCCCATAAGTTGAAGTTCAACTTAGAAAACACCAACATAGAATTTATCATCTCTAGATAAGTCCTATTTTTCCTTTCGGCAACACCATTGTGTTGTGGTGTATAAGGTGCAGTGCATTAATGAATTATACCATTTTCTTCACAAAATGTATTGAATTCATTAGAGAAGTACTCTCCTCTTCTATCACTTCTTAGCACCTTAATCTTTTTATTTAGTTGATTTTCAACTTCTAATTTATACAATTTAAAAGCATCAAAAGTTTCATCTTTATGATTTAAAAGAAACACATAGGTATATCTACTAAAATCATCTATAAATGTAAGAAAATACCTTTTACCACCTCTAGTTAAAACACCATTTAATTCACAAAGATCACCATGGATTAAATCTAGTAAATTAGATGATCTTTCTACATTAGGAAATGGTTTCTTAATCATTTTTACCTTAACACATGTTTCACATTTACCATAGTTTTTAATATTGCATGCAATCATACCACATTTTACTACTCTTTTCATGGTTGAAAAATCTATATGAGATAGTCTAAGATGCCACAAAAATAAAGAATCATACTTAACAATATAGGCAGAATTAGCATTTTTATTGATAACATTGAAAGTTACATCATTTGTGCACAATTTAACCATACCCTCACAAGAGTACCACTTTCCCAAAAATACATTTGTTTTGGTAAGTATAAGTTTACCAGACTAAAAAACGGCTTTAATGCCAGGCTTGCCAAGCAAATCACCACTTACCAAGTTTCTACTCATTTCGGGAACATAAAGTACATTCACTAATGTAACTTTCTTGCCAGAGGTGAAAAAGACTTCAGTGGTACCTTTGCCAAGTACCTTGGATTTTCCCTCATTGCCCATTTGAATCTCATGGTTGCCCTTTGACTCTTCAAAGGTCTTGAACAATGATTTGTCATAGGTGACATGGATGGTGGCACATGTACCATACCACCACCCTTTCACCTTGCCTTGAACCGCATTCACCTCACTAAGGGTAGCAACTTTGTTTTCCTCTTGAGTCACTACAAGAAATCTGATCTTTACCTACCAATATTTTACCTACCAATATATATTGGTAGGGAAAGTAATGTTTTGCCTACCAATATTTATTGGTAAATAATATTGGTAAGTAATTATTTGTCATTAGTATATTAATTCAGAAATGTTATTTCCTACCAATATTACCTACTAATATGGAGACTTTGCCCACATTTATTTTTGAGGGAAAAATTTTACAATTCCCGCTCAATTTTTCCTCCAATTTTTGCTTATTTTTTATTTTTATAAATGCTTATGTGTAAGCATATGTGTGATAATATTGATGATGTGTAAGCTGATGTGTCTGCCATCTATATGTATATTTTATGATATATATGTATATATATATGATATATTATAACCCTTTCACGCACCAGATCACTGTTTCCATTCCTTTTTCTTACATAGCTTCGTTCCGTTCCGTTCCTTCTTCCCTTCCGTTCCGTTCACTGTTCCGTTCACTGCTTCCCTTCCGTTCCGCACGCACCCTTCCAGATCAGATCACTGTTTCCATTCCCTGTTCCGTTCACTGCTTCCCTTCCGTTCACTTCACTGCTTCCCTTCCGTTCCGTTCACTGCTTCCGTTCCGTTCCGTTCACTGCTTCCGTTCCGTTCCGTTCACTGCTTCCCTTCCGTTCCATTCACTGCTTCCGTTTCGTTCTCACATATTGTGAAATACTGAAGCTCTCACCAGATTAGATCGAAGTGACCAAGCACCGTCTCTCTCTCCGGCGCAGGACGACTCTCATCTCGATCACACACGGACACGGTAACTGAAATGTCCTGATTTGTTTTTTTTAGTATATTTAGAAATAACTTTTCTGTATTTGATTTCTTGAAGCTTAATACACTCACTCACTCACTCCACTGGGCTGTGAAAAATTATAGATTTACTTGGGATTTTCTAATGATGTTTATACATAATAAGTTTATGGCTATCATAGCTTATTCTTTTATAATTGGTGCAGAGTTTTGATCAAAAGAAGAATGGAAGATTCAGATTAGATGATTTCAACCAATTTGTATATTGCAGTGAGTATTTTTTTTTTTAATCTTTTTTAACAGTATAGTCCAAATAACACATGGGATTTTATTGCTTATTTATGTTATGTGAAGAAAAAAAACGAATTGAAGATAAATCATCGTGTTGATAGCTCTCTCTCAGTCTTGGGTTTCTCACTTACCAGATCAACCAAGCTGTACTACTCAGTTTAGTTCAGATCTGACGAGCAATAATAATATGTCACTAGTGACAAAAACTAGTTCACCGATCCAGTTTTGTTGTACTAGTACTAATAGAAATGACATACAAAACTCCTCTACCAATACTAGTAGCACAAGTTTGACTTACCCTCCTATTGACTTTGCTTCTTACAAAGCCTATCATAACTCCAATATTAACATTTCAAGCTGTGGAGATCAATTTTCCCCAGCTAGCTTCCTCTTTTCAGCCCCTCCAGATAATATATCTCCTTCCATGTTACTAAACATGTCTTCGGTGCTTGGAGATCATAGGCATGATCATTTTGGCTCTAAGGCCTCTCATGATCATCAGGGTGTTGATTTGATCTGTGGAATATCACAGGACCAATGTACTAATGATGTTAATGTCTCCTGAGATCATTGCCACCACTCTTGACATAGATGGACGCAATGTTGGTGAGGTTTGAGTGCATAATAGAGCTACTCCAATGATTGTTTTCACTTCTTCCTCATCAAATTCTGATAGTTCTGAATCTGGCAGCTCAATTTCGCAGCCTTGTTCATGCCAATTCCAAGCCCATTCAAGTAGGTACATTCTTTCTTCATCTAAGGTAGAGTCAGAATTTGGCCTGCCACTAACAAGCTCTAGAGCCACAACTCCAAAGGCAAAGATATCAGTTTTCTCTGTAAGGTGACCACGCATGGCATATTCTGGTGCAAGATAACCAATTGTTCCAGCAACATGAGTACTTATATGAGTTTGTTTATCATCATAAAGTTTAGCCAAACCAAAATCTGATATTTTGGGAATGAGATTATAGTCAATGATGAAGAAGAAAGCCTTACTGTATGGAATAGTTCTGAGTCTAAAGTATTTGTGAATTGAGATACTATATTACTTGTATAGCTAGAATTAATGTTATTTGCAAAAATTCCAACATTGCTAAAAAATTACTGTATGGAATAGTTCTGAGTGTAAAGTATTTGTGCTGAATTTTCATTCAGTTCTTTTATAAATATCAAGCTAGTAAACCTGCATTTTTGCTAATTGATTTTTTAATTATTAAATTATATATATTTTAAAACAGCTATTTTGTTACTTTTTCTAAATTTGTAAGTGAAGACATATTCTAGTTTCGTTCATAATAAGTAAATTTGTGTATTCTAGTAATGTATTGAGAACTCATTTCATCCTTGCTATTAAGATCACTCAGCACCTTTTCCCATTTAGACTCAACCTTCTCTTTAGTCGCCAATATGCTAGCTATAGCTACAATAACAAGAGGCAAACCATGGCATCTTTTAACTATTTCAATCGACAACTCCATTAACTCATTGGGACAACTCCCTTGAAAAGTCTTTTTGTAAAACAACTTCAAACCCAATGTTAAAGACCAAGGTTGAAGGTTCTTGATGACATCATTTGGTGTTTCTTTACAAGAATTAGCAACTTTAGAATTTCGTGTTGAGATTATTATCCTACTTCCTTCATTATTAGGCAAAGCAAGTCTTATATCCTCCCAGAAATTCTCTTGCCAAACATCATCAAATACAATCACATACCTTTTTGCTTGCAAACATCCTCTCAGAATGTCTATTAGCTCTTTGATTGTGTCAGAGTCTCCCGTAATACTGTTGCTCTCTGTTTTGCACATCTGCTTTATCATATCCTTCAGCAGCTTCTTTAGGCTGTATATGATTGAGACACAGTTATCCATTCAGTTCTTTTATAAATATCAAGCTAGTAAACCTGCACTTTTGCTAATTGATTTTTTAATTATTAAATTATATATATTTTAAAACAGCTATTTTGTTACTTTTTCTAAATTTGTAAGTGAAGACATATTCTAGTTTCGTTCATAATAAGTAAATTTTCTTCTGATTTCTTTTCTCTCATTGTTTTTGAATTTCTTTTTAGCTAGAATTACATTTTTATGCTTTATGGGATGTAAGGATTTTGGGGTTTTTGAGTTATGTTTGTTTGCAAGTTATGTTTTCTAAAAATTTTGTATAACTTTCAGATCTGATTTTATTTTAGTTTTGATTGATTTTGAATGTGTAAATATGAGCATGATTGAATTCTTGTTTTTATTGTTGATCATTATTTTCAATCAGAATTTAATTGTAATATGAATTTCTTGTAGTGCTTTGAGGTTTTGGGCTTGGTCTGGGTGGCTCTGTGATTTTTGAATTAGGCTTGGCGGCTTTAACACTTTTGGAATTTAGCCTTGGAAGCCTTGAGGTAACATTTTTATGATTTATAGTGATATCAAATCCTTACTAATCTGAAAGTTTGATGATGAATCATTGTCCTGAGGCACTTTTTGGTGCTTTGTTTATAGTTTTTGTGATTGGTTGTTTATGCATTTGAATTTGTCTATGCTATTTCTTTTGTATTTTGTCTTTGGTACTTTGTTTATGACTTGTTGTTAGTGGCTTTCCCTTTGTTGTTTATGTACTAAGATTGATTAAAAGTGTAGTTTCTTTGGAAGATACTACAAAATAATAAAATAAAAAATCAGTAAATTAACACTATTTAATAAGCTTACTGTCATTTTCTATTGGTACTTAGTTTAGAGTTCAGAGACAAAATGTTATGGTTTACTTGCTTTGTGAAATATTAATAATTCATGTGGAAGAAGAAAAATTAAAGCCCCTTGTTTACTGGAGTGGAAAGAATCTTTAAAGCCTCCTCCTGGGCAGTAGTAGTAACCTCTGAATATGTAAAAAAATATATGCACCACATATATATACATATATATATTTATATGTTTCTATATAACGACAATAGTTCTTTTAATTCAATATTGTTTTTTTAAAAAAAAAAAAAGAAAGAATTAATAATAAAAATGCATTCATGAATCCTTGTGATAGATCAAATCCCATGTTACTAAATTGAACCTCCCCAAAAAATGCAATGTCCATGAGAGGTGCTTGTCTAGCAGCAACTTCCATGATTCTCAGTTTAGCTGCCCCAAGTAGCTGAACCATAACAATTTTCATTGTTTTCCTCATCCTTTTTAGCCTCTCCATTTTCATTTCACTTCCCCCAAATCAATCTCCCACTCTCTCTTCTTTCTTATTTTCCTAATTCATTTATAATAATCTACGAAAGAGAAAAATCTTTAATATTTACCATCCTTTCTTATTCTTTTTCTTACTCTTGTTCTCCTCTGTGTTCTTTCTAGAATTTGGGTTCATCATCAGCTCTACCAACTACAACAAGGGACCCCATTTTGTTGGTTCATGGATCGTCATTGGATAAATATACCAAATAAACTTTCAGCAGAATATGCTGCTAGAATGAATGAATTCATTAGTGTTGCAAGACACTCCATGGACTCCAATGGGATGGTTCTATGCCCTTGTTGTCGATGCGTGAATAAGAAATCACAATACATGCATGTGATAAAGTTGCACTTGATCACTCATGGATTTCTTAGTACTTACACAAGGTGGTATCACCATGGTGAGCAAGTAGAGGAAGTAGAAGATGATGGATTATTTGATACCGAGGATAATGTCGAAGATTCGGATCAGAGTGATGATTTGGCGGCAGGTCTTCATGATGCTATTGGTAGTAAGTATTTTGACATTGGTCCAACTAGTGACTTCAATGATGAATCTCCACTTAATGTGGATGACAAGTATGATGCATTGTTTGAGTCACTTCATAAGCCTTTGTACAATAATTGTAAAGGTTTCTCTGTCTTAAGCGCGACGGTGAAGTTGATGAATCTCAAAGTGCTTAACAAATGGACAGATAAATCATTCGACAGACTTTTGGAGTGTTTGAGAGAGATATTGCCCGAGGGTAATCAGTGCCCAGGGAATTATTACCAGACGAGGAAGCTTCTTTGTGAGGTGGGCTTAGGCTATGAGCAAATTGATGTTTGTCAATACGATTGTGCATTGTTTTATGGTGAGAATGCAAATGCAGTGTCATGTCCTGTATGCAAGTCTAGTCGTTATGTACGAAATCAAATCCCACATAAACGACTTAGATGGTTCCCAATCAAGGCACGACTTAAGAGAATGTTTAGTTCGAAGCACACTTCTAAAGATATGCGATGGCATAAAGAGGTACGGAAAAATGAAGCTGGGATTTTACGTCATCCTGCTGATGGGGAGGCTTGGAAGCATTTCGACAATGTGTATCCTGACTTTGCAGCTGATTCTAGGAGTGTACGAATGGGGTTGGCGTCAGATGGGTTTAACCCTTTCTCTAATATGACATCAACCTATAGTTTGTGGCCAGTGATATTAATTCCGTACAATATGCCACTTTGGGCTTCTCCTAATGGAACAAACTATCTCATGTCTTTGTTAATTCCAGGCCCTAAATCTCCTGGAAAAGATTATGATGTGTTCTTGATGCCATTAATTGAAGAGCTTAAAGAGTTATGGGATGGAGTCAATGCATATGATTTGTATGGTCAATGCATGTTTAAACTTCGAGGTGCAGTCTTGTGGACAATTAGTGATTTTCCTGCTTATGCATACTTGTCTGGGTGGAGCACTGCTGGTAAATTAGCATGTCCTGTTTGTCATGAAGATACAAGATCTAGAAGAATAACTGACAAACAATGTTTCATGGGACATCGATGTTATTTGAAAAGAAACCATGCTTGGAGAAAAAGTAAAGAATATGATGGATCTACTGAATTACGTGGCCCTCCTAGAACTTTTACTGGTGACGACATTTTAAAGCAATTGGATGAAATTCCTATTCATACCCCTGGTAAAGCACCAAGTAATTCTTCTAGAAAACGTAAGCGTGGAGAGAAAGAGCTGAATTGGTGTAAAAGAAGTGTTTTGTTTGAATTGCCATACTGGTCAAAGCTCTTGCTGCGTCACAATCTTGATGTGATGCATATAGAGAAAAATGTATGTGATAATATTATTGGAACACTTTTAGACATTGAAGGCAAATCGAAAGACACTTTAAAAGCTCGTAAGGATTTACAAAATCTTAATATTCGTGAAGAGCTTTGGCTGAAGAAGGACCTATCTAAGAACAAGCTTGAAAAACCTTATGCTAGTTACACTTTGACGAGAGAAGAATGCAAAGATTTTTGTAAATTCATTCAAAGTGTTAGATTACCGGATGGATATGCTTCGAATATTAGTCGATGTGTAACAGATAATGACAAACTAGGAGGAATGAAAACTCATGATTGTCATGTTTTACTTCATAAGATATTACCGGCTGCATTACTTCCTTTTCTGACAGACAACATTAGTGGTACTTTGATTGAACTCTGCCAATTCTTTCAAAAAATTTGTGCAAAAACATTACAAATTTCTGACATAGAAGAATTGAGAGAAGGAATTGTAATAATTTTGTGCAAGTTGGAAAAGATATTTCCCCCATCATTTTTTACCATAATGGTTCATCTTTGTGTTCACCTACCCGATCAAGTGTTATTAGGTGGTCCAGTTGCTTCGAGATGGATGTTTGGGACAGAGCGCCATATGGGTTTGTACAAGAAATATGTGAGAAACATGTCTCGGCCTGATGGTTCAATAGCAGAAGCTTTTGTTGTAGATGAAGCTGTAACTTTCTTGTCAAGATATGTTTCTAACATAGAGACAAGATTCACAAGACCCGAGCGTAATTGGGATATACCTTCTCCAAATCATAAGTTAGATGTTTTCAACTCCAATGTTCGTCCATTAGGGGCATCTACTATCAAATTGCTTCAAAATTGGAGACAAGTCGTTCAATGGTATATATTGAACAATTCTGTAGATGATATCCAACATTTTATCGAGTAAGTAACAATTTCTTTTATTCTTCTAAATTATCTCAACAAAATATCATTTACTTATTCATAGAAATGAATTTGAATGTAGTGATCATATAAAGTTGTTGGAAGAAAAAGGTCTTTCAGATTCAGAAGTTGCCTTAGAGCACAAAGAACAATTTCCTTCTTGGTTTAAGAATAAATTAAGAGATTATCTTTAATGGTTTCTTACTAAATTCTTAAGTTGTGACATCATTCATCATAATTCAAATTCTTTCATACTACAGGTGTCTCAAATGCGAGTTCAAAAATCACCTCTTGCCAATGATGATTTGTACTCTTTATCTCAAGGTCCACTTGAACGGTACAGCACCTACCAAAGTTGTATTGTAAATGGTGTTCGATTTCGATGTAAAGAGCGTGATGATACTCTTAAGACACAATGTTCTGGAATTTGCACTGAAGGTGATCATGACAATATTAATATCCTATACTATGGTGTCTTGATTGAGATTTTGCAGTTGTCATTCGTTTTAGATCGGAAGGTGTTCTTATTTCGTTGCAAGTGGTATAACTCTAATCCAAAAGGTAGATCAATTGTTGTGGATCATAGTTTGACTTCCATCAATACATCTACTGATTGGTATTCTAATGAACCATTTATCTTGGCAACCAAGCACAACAAGTTTTCTATTTGCTTGATATGAAGCGTGGTTCAAATTGGCGGATTGTCCAAAAAGTAAATCATCGATCTATTTATGACATTCCTAAAATTATGGAAGAGACAGTAAATAATGATGTGTTTCAAGAAGAAGAATCATTTCAATTGCCACCTTTTCAACCAACTGAGGATTTCATTGAAAGTTCGTCTTTAGTTCGATTAGATGTTCCTTCTGTAACTCTTTCAGACCAACTTGTTGTTGATTTACTTTTAAACCAAAATCAAAATGTTGACAAGGATAGTGACTTAGATGAAGATTTTGATGAAGGAAATATATTCTCTAATAATGAAACATTTCTCTCAAGTGATGACACAAAAAGTTATACAGAATCAGAATGTGATGATGATGCAGATTCTTAATTCATAGTTACTCATCTTGTCATTGATCAGTTAGTACCTCGTGAAATTTGTCTACAAATGTTCTTCCCCAACTAGCCAAGCACCCTGTACACAAACAAAAATACAAGTACAGAAACTAAGGTTTGCAAAATCTGAGATGAAACAAGATATCCAGATTCTTAATTCATAGTTAGTTTCTTAATATTTGTAAATATTTATTTACTAATCATTTTCTTTGTTTTATTTCACAGAATTTTAGTCATGGCACCTGGTCGTCGCACCACTCGATCTACTGCTCAAAGTCAACAAGTTGAACCAGTCATTGATCCTCCTGCTCCACCTTCACAAGTTTTTCGCACTACTCGGTCGAGAATAGAGAATCAACAAGTTGAACCAGTCATTGATCCTCCTGCTCCACCTACACAAGTTATTCGCACTACTCGGTCGAGTTTAGAGAATCAACAAGTTTGTCGCACCACTCGATCTACGGTACTCAGTCAACGACCTAGAACCATCGCACAATCTAATGTAGAGAGAGAACACCCTCAAGGCTCCACACACCCTACTGTACAGGGTGAACAAGTCAATGTGACGACCCATGTTGATACCGAAGATGATAATCAATCTTCCCAAGTTCCATCAGGTAAATTTAATGTCTTTCATGTTCATTTCTTTAAATTTCTATTTATTTCAATTAAGATTATATTGTATTGTAGGACAAACATCTTCCTTTAAGCCACGTGGAGTTACTCGCGGCTTGACAACTACAACTATAGCTAAGGCATCATCAACTGGAAAGTTGTTAGTGACTTTTAATGTGAAGTGCCGTCAACCAATTTGTACTAATGCTGAGAAATTTAATAATGAGATTGGATTCATTATTCGGAATCATGGTACATTTCATTATAAAGAGTGGAGAATGGTCCCAGAAGATGTGAGAGCTCCATTGCGACACTATCTTTTGGTAAGTCATTTCACAATATTACATTTATATTTGTAATATTTATAATTAATATTGTTTTATGTTATAGGAACATTTTGACATCAACTTGAATGATGAGACAACTAAAAAATGCATTGATGAGCAAATGAGAAAAGCTTGGAAGGGTCATAAGTACAAGCTGCACTTATATTTCAAAGAAATTGGAGGAGAAAACGATCTTGAGATGGCCAAGAGCAAGCGTCATCCAGACTTAAAAGAAGAACATCAAGAAGATTGGATGATTTTGTGTGATCGTTGGTGTTCTCCTGAATTTAAGGTAATATTTTTTGGTATTTTTTTTTGTCTTTGATTTACAGATTTTAGTGCTAAACTGTTCAATAAAGTTTGTAATAAATAGACATTGTGTTGTTCAAAAGAAAATGTTGTGTAAAAATTTTTCTAATAAATTTTATTTGGATTTATTTCTTTAGGAAAGAGCATTAAAGAATACTACCAATCGATCAAAGAGGAAATGGGAGTCGAAAAATGGTTCAGTCTCCACACCACGACATCACATTCGACGTGGAATGGTGTTAACTTCTCCTACCGGTCAAATTGAGACATGGCGTCTAAAGCATTATGATGTTGAGAAAGGATGGACTGGAATAGAGCTTGGGCCATTATATGTAAGTAATTTAAATTTTTATTTATTATATTTCTTACTAATAATTAATTAAATATAATATTAGGATAAAATGATGGAGTTAAGGGGTCAACATCCTCCAGAAGAACTGTCTGATAAAGAGCTTATGGAGCGTGTACTTGGACGTGATTCGGTATACTTGCGAGGGTGGGAGCGGTCTCCTAGTGTCACAACTTCTACTTCACATCGTGAAAATAATGTGGGTAATCAACCAACTTATAAAGAGTTACTTGAACGACTTAATGATACAACTTCCCGCCTTAATGCTACTAGCGAACAACTTAGTGTAGTTGTGGATATACTTCGTCATAACAATTTGATGGCACCGCCTCCACCACCTCCAATAGACCAAGCTTCAGATGCAAATTTAAGAGAGTCGCCATCTATTTCAGTTCGGGAGTCACAAGATGATTCTTAGTTTATTTACATTAATTTTACTAAGGAATGAACTTTATGAAGTTTTTTTTATTTTGGTAGGGGTAACCTTAAAATGATAACTTTATAACTTATTTTAGTATTGAACATTATAAAGAATTTTAGCATTAAATATTTTATTATTGAATGGTTTTTTTTCTAGTTTATTTCTAATATAGAACATTTACAAATAACTGTTATTATCTTTTACCTACACATAACCATTAAATTTGAACAAAATATAAATTGTGTAACAAACCAATAAAATAATGCTATGTGGGCTAATAAAATGATGCCACGTAGGATGCCACGTCATCAAACACGTCATCTGATGACTCATCAATTGATTTACAACTTAGTGGGGTCCACTGATTCTTTTACCTACCAATGTTAATAAGTGTAGGTAAAGACTCTTTCCCCACTAACTTTTACCTACCAATCTCTACCAATTCAATATTGGTAGGTAAACCATATTACCCACCATTAGGCTAGTTTTACCTACACTTATAATTGGTAGGTAAAGACCCCATTTTCTTGTAGTGAGTTGCGTTCACCTTAGGTCCTTGTTGGTCTTTTCTATGCCTACACTCTCTAGCATAGTGACCCTTTTTCCCACACACAAAGCAAGGGCCTTTCTCGCTCTTAAACTTGTTTGGGTCTGTTTTTGGACCCAAAGGTTTCTCATTAGCCTTTTTCCCTTTGTTTTTGGGATGTTTTGGTTGTGACGCCGCATTTGCTTTGGAAGTCTCTCTCTTAGACCCCTCCACAAGTTTATCTCTACATATCGATTCCTCTTCGATTCGAATATGCTTTTGGATTTCCTCCAAAGAATAATCCTCATTTTTATGAAGGATTCTTTTCCTATAGCTCTTCCAAGTTGGTGGTAATTTAGCCACTATAGCACCAACTTGAAAGGCCTCGGGATGCTCAATCTTTAAAACTTTAAGTTTGTTAGCAATTATTTGCAATTCATGAATTTTAGGAAGAATAGGTTTATCACCAAAAAATTTGAAATCGAAGTATTGAGATATCAAAAACTTTTTGGTACCTTCCTCTTCCGCCTTGAACTTTTTCTCAAGTGCATCCCATATCTCCTTGGTCGATTTGCTCTCAGTATAGAGGTCATAGAGCCTATCGGATAGGGCGTTCAGGATATGACCCCTACAAAGGAGATTGTCCTCCTCCCTCTTCCTTCTTTTCTCCATCTCCTCGGGAGTGTCCTTGTCGAATGGCGTTGGGAGAGGTTCTAGAGTGGATTCTAGAATGTAGGCGATTTTGAGAGTGGTCAAAAGGAATCCCACCTTGTCTTGCCACCTAGTGAAATTGGACCCATCAAACCTATCCAACCTCACTAGGTCTTGATTCATGATTTTGATGGTCTCACCTTCCATTGAAAGAAACAAGGGTAAGCTTTTGAATGTTAGGAAAAATTATTTTGTCTCAATGGAAATAGGGTAAGAATAAATTACAACTCTATGCAAAATATTACAATAGACAAGGATTGATTAAATAAAGTGTTACAACTCTATAACTGAAAATACAAATGATCAAAAGAAGAAGAAGAAGAAGAAGAAGAAGAAGAAGAGAATAGTAAAATACAACTCTAAGCAAAAGATTACAAATAAAGTAAAATGTTTGAAACAAAAGAAAAGAAAAGATTACAACTCTTAAACAAGAAATACAAGTAAATAGAGAAGAAAAATATAAATATGAAAAGCAATAGAATGAAAGAAAGGAACAAGAAACAAAAGATAAACAACTCTCACTCACACTACCAAAGTGAAGAGTGTTGGGGATCACCAACTTGAACAAGGTTTGAAACCTTTGTCCAAAAGCTTATTTCCCCTAACTCAAGCACTAAGGGATCTCTCATAGATTATAGGAAATACTTTCTGGAATTTTCAAGCCTCAAGGTGTTTCTAGCCAAGTGCTTTAATGGATAGAAATGTTGTGTCTTTCAAGTGAGCTATAGGCTCCTATTTATAGAGTTTAGAGATACCCTTTGAATTTCAAATTCCACCAACCCCCATGGCTGTTACCAATGTTTAATTGGATTAATATGGAATTAAAATTGAGATTTGGGAGTTATTTGGGTTTTTGGAGTCGTTCAACACATTTGGAAAAAACTGAAAAATTGGCTTGAAATGCACTTGTGGCCACGGCCAGGGACATCAGTGGCCGCAGCCACTGCTCTTTGTCCCCCAGGCCGCGGCCACCATCATTCAGTGGCCGCGGCCACAACCCAGTTTCAGCACTTGAAAAGGTGCTGTTTTTCCAAACGGTTCCAAACCCTCCCAAATGATTTTGTAACTCCCAAAACACATTATTGGGGTTTAAATCATATCTCTAATAGCCATTTCACATATGACTTTATGAAATTCATCTTAATATTGTGTAACACCAAATTTACACAATAAAGGGTAATATTTGGAAGTTACAAATTTGTAACACCAAATATGTTTCATTATATACATGTAACAGAGCACTGGAGAGGGGGGACTTGGGAGCATGCATACTGTTACTCTGCTAAAAATAAGAGAAAACTCCACTGTTGTAGACTGTCTAAGCTCTAATACAACTGTCTCATGGACTAAGGCTCGTTAACGCCCCAACCACGTAAAAATCTTGCTTATAACCCCTAAACCCTTTCTCTTAATCTCTCTTATCTTTTATTATTATAGTTTTTGAAAATCTCGGTAAACAATAATATAATATAATATAATATTACATTATATTATAAAATAATATAACATTTATGAAGCCCTGAGTCCTTTATTTATAGTACCCAGGGGCTGTTACATGATCAGTAATACTGGACATCGTGGTTTGGTACACGATCATGGTGAGTAGAGATACATGTCCACCTTCCCACGATTATGAGATTGCGGGTCTTCTCTTTTATCTATAGATCGTGGGGGATAATGCACGATAGAAACCTCTGGGAAATGCTAAGTCTCTGTTGGTGTCACAACCCGAGCCCTAGGGTGTGGCAGATTTGTAATATCCATAACTTGGATGGTCAAAGGTCAAACTTTGACCCTTGGTGGAAAATAGTCTTTATAAATGATCCTTTAGTTTATATTAAATAATACTATAATTATAAGTCAAAACAATGGAATAACTTCTATAATTATATATAAAAATATTAGTGATAAAAGTAGGATCATTTTTCCTAATACATAGAACAATAATATACCCACAGTTATGTAGTCACCAAACAGTTAAATTTAATAAGTCATAAAACACCCAAAATAATACTTAGCATCCACCATCCCTCATTTCTAACTATTACATAGCTAATTTAGATATACATACCGATCGGTTCCAAATTAAATACTGTAACGCCCTGCTAATCAGGGTCCGTCACCAAGTGTGTTTAAAACTAGTGCTGGGCTCGCTAAACAACTCATTTGGACTAAACATGTGATTAAGCCACTAAGGGTTTAGGTATTAAAACTTTTGGTCAACTCATAAGCATTTTCATTAAATTAAAAACATGTCCTTTACACGGGATCCCAAAAACATCAGTTTTAAAGCTAGTTACAACACTCAAGTTACATAATAAGCTGACCTAGGCGGCAAAAGTTGGGTTTAAACCTAGTTCCCTTGAGCTTCTCGGCCGTGGTGGTCGAGCGGATTGCATATGTACATGTCACTGCTATCGCCCTCCGACTCATGGCTAGTTGAGCTTCTCTTTACCTTTACCTGCACCACAAAGCACCTGTGAGCCAAAAGACTTAGCAAGAAAACATATTAAACAGTTCACAGAGTAATATAACTATCAAATAGTAATAATTGAAACTGGCATATTCATTATACAAGTTGGTAACCATGGGGTCACGCAAGCACGTGTCACACTTCCTTTCAATTTGTTGGCATCCGAGCCAGTCAAGCGCATGTTCCACTCCCAGGGTGGCCCAGCCATGGTGGCCTGCACTCCACGTGCATAATGCCAATCTCAGCTTATAAACTGAGTCCTTTAAGTCCTTGACTTATAAGTCAAGCCTCACATGCCTTCGACTAGCAAGTCGAAGCTTTAGGACTTTCGACTCATAAAACGAGTCTTTCGAGTCCAATATTCCCTCGACTAATAAGTCGATCCCCATTTAGCATCCTAATAACCCTGTGGTTTATAAACCGAGCTTCCAAGTCACAACAGACAATCACATATCTCATATAGCACACATATCAACAATTGCAATGCATTATAATGCATTCAAACAGCGGTCATGGGTATAATCATTATTAAATGCACTCCGTGAACCTAATCATATATTCTTAAGTATAATTATAATCATGTTCATTAACAGGGCTAAAGTCTTAATCATATCTATATTTAGTATTGACTAAGCTCTAATCACACATTCACATAATGGGTGCAGTTTTCTTACCTGCAATCCAAATGAAAGTTACTAGCGGCGCCCTTTGAGTACGATCCCCGATTTGAGCCCTAGTCACAACCATAATAAGGAATTCCATCAATAATGGGAGAATAAAAGCTTCCAGACCAAATCCTAGCCTCCGGGACGTCAAATTCCACTCAATAGGGAAGTAGAATCGACCCCGAGCCTAAATGGTCAAGTTCCCGATCTAAAAACCTCGTTAGGGCCAAAAATCTCCTTAAGGGTCGCGGCCCTAAGGACCCATGCCGCGACCCGCCTCTAAGTCAGAGGCTCGGCCTCCCTGGAAAATCAACACGCGCCGCGACGCTCCCCTGAGACCACGCGGCCTGCCTCTGCCTTTGAGCCCTCCTGGCTCCTTCTTGCTCCATAGGGCCGCGACATACCAAGAACAAGGTCGCGACCCAGCTCTTCGAACCCAGAAATTCTGGGTTTTTTCCTTAGTCGAACCCAGACAAAAACCACCCAATTCCATCCCATTCTTCCAACTCAATTCCCATAATTAACATACTTCCTTCTAACAACCAAACCTAACTAAATACTGAATTAAAAACCCATCAATAACCCAAAATTATCTCCCCAACTATCAAACATGCAAAACTTTAAACTTCACTAAAAAACCACAGAAACTTCATAATTGAACTTTGAATTATAGACCTTACCTCTGCTATGTTGATCCTCTTGAGTTAATCCTCTAGTTTCCCCAAGCTTAACACCTTAACTCCTAGGCTTTGTTCTTCAATTTTCCCCAAGAAAATCCTTAAGCTTCAAGAGAAAACAGAGAAAACGAGGGAGAGAGAGAGAGAGCTGCTGTGACCTTTTTCCTTTAGTTTCCTTAACCTTCTCAGAAATTCCCAGCTCACCAAACTTTATCCTTAGACAGAAAATGACTAATTTACCCCTTGCCCTTAGCCTATTCTTCATATGCTCTCAAGGGAAATTTTGTCATTTGTCTCATATCCCACTATTCACAACTTATATCCTATAATTCCCGTTACTTCCAATATTCTCACATGATTACCAATAATTTCCCGTTACCCACTAATTCCCGATAATGTACTAAATTACTAAAATACCCCCAAGCTCACCCCGAGCCGGATGTAAAACCCCGTTGTGAATTTTCCACTAGTTTTCCCATTGGGATCACCTCGCGTCGAGTAACCCAAATATATCCACATAATAATGTGGTCTCAATCACATAAACACATATTTGCATTTATACCTTGAACCGGTCAAATTACTAAAATACCCTTCTTCTAAGAAACGGGCCCACATACACGTATTCAATATTTCTAACATGCAAGCATAATTATATTATAATATAATTCACATAATAACTCAATTATTGCCTCTCGACCCCCTAATCTAGGCACTAGGCCACATTAGTAAATTTGGGATGTTACAAATACATACAATGTTCAAAAGATAAGACTATGGCACTAAACACATTGGCTTCATAAAAAATTCACTTTATCCACAATTGTGTCAATAGGATCCTGGAATGGGAGAGATATAGAGGGTGAGCTTATAAAGCCTAGTAAGAAAAGAACTATTAATATAGGACCCAAAAGTATAATAAAACCCCTGCATGGTTAGCTTTTCAAAACAAAACATACATCATCATGTATAAACCAAAATAGAGAGAAACCACAAATAATCATAAGAGCATAGCTACAAGTGCATATCACACCGTCCACTAGATCCCTAGTTCCCACTACCCGCCATAGAAAAATTGACATCCTAAACCGGGTAACCGGACCTGATAACCACGACAAGGGGAGGCTCAGAACACTTCCTGTATACAGATGCTAGGTCTTTACACCTACAGGTGAGTGGACACCTGATCTACCTATGATGAGACATAGACTAGGTCGTGAAATAACAACATGCACAAATCATGATCACTATGACTCTCATCAGTATAACCAAATGCAGGTACACATGAAAAGAAAGAAACATATTCCCTTTATATTTTAGAAAATTGGGCAGCATAACAGTTGCATTTGAATAAAACCCAAAAATCATAACCTGCATAAATAAGTGAACAAAAGTATATTTGGCACTCAATGCCCTCAGAACAGAACAGAAAACATGCCGATTAAGTTTTCTATTTTTCAAACATTTTATAAATATTAAAATTGGAATATGTTTAAAGCAATTCAATAAGAGTAAAATAAGTCCAATTGTCAAGTTGACTCCCTACCTCCTTAGAATTTTCAACCCGAGGCCAAAGCGACGCTCCTAAGCTTAATGATGATCTTAGAGTGATTTAGTCCGATCTTAATATCACGTTTTTCCTACGTGCACCTGTAGAGTCCAAGAACTTTACTTAGCTAGTTAGATAGTAGTATAATAGTAACAGTAGTAGTATTTTTATGAATATGGACTTTGGTTCAGACCAGGATTTATTTGGACACTCATAGTAACACTTGTAGATTTTCTAAGTTTAACCTATAGTTTAAGAATATTAATTTTAACCTAAGGTTTGATTATTATGACTGATATTGATGATGATATTTATTATATTATAAGGTTTGGATAGACCCAATAAGAAAGTAACAATTTTCAAGTATGTGTTTAATGATAATTAAGTATTTTTGAGGAATAAGTTTATTAAGAGTAATATTTGAATATCCTAGGGTCTGTCGGCAGCTTTGAAAACGTTAGGGGACTTAGTCAAGGTTGTTTACTCAATTCAAATTAAGCTTAAAATGTGCAATTTCGTGTTTAAATATTCAGCATATGCCGATATATCGCAGCTATAGGGGGCGATATATCGCAGTACGGGGATACGAAAAACACGAAACTTTGCACGATCACCTCAGGCATGCTGGCCCAGGCGATATATCGCCTACAGGGGGCGATATATTGCCTCCTTCAATGTATTTTTGAAAGTTTTCAAAAATGTTCACATTCAAATCCTTAACCTCTTGATAAGTCCAGCATCTTTCTGAGCGAGTCTTCAGCCTTTGCTGAACGATAATTCAAACATTTCTCACTTAAAAAGCCATTATTTTTATTCAAGTTAAATGAAGATCTTTTCATTCTTGAACTCTATAAATAGGACCTAGTACCCAGCCATTTATTCATTCATTAAGCTAAGTTCAGAGGCTGGAAGTTGCTAGGTTATTGTGAGAGTGTAAACACTTGGGTTGGGAATTATAAGCTTAATCATTATAAGCTTACCAAACACTTGGGAAGTAAGATTTATAACACATTTCAGTTCAAGGTTTAGATTGGTCATAAAAGCATTCAAGGTATTCCAAAACTCTAGTTCATTTGGTATTATTTTCTTCAAGTTCTTATAGTTTTCAACTTAGCCCCTAACTTTATTCTTTATTCTTGGATAGGAAATCTAAGTTCTTGAACATAAGGTTTTTGGTAAGTATATTTTTGATGGTATAGTTCTTTCTTCACTTTCATCTCATTCTCTTTAGTATACTCACCCTTCCATTTATGTTTTTAGGAGTGTTCCAAAGTCCCAAATCTGTTCTCATATCCCGGTATTTTTGGTAAGGAAAATAGGATAGGATTCTATATGTTATATTATGTGTTATCTTATAATATATGTGTTATGATTAAGCTATGATTTATGTGATGTTATGTATGTTTGTAGACTTGGGCATATGACCTGTATAACTAACAAGCCCTAATAAATATATGGGCATATGGCTTGCTTAGCTAGCAAGCCCCACAAATCGAATGGGCATATGACTTATTTGTTTATGGGACCCCAAGTAATAATGACCATTATAGTATGTATGTGACATATGTTTATGATATGTTTTATGTTACATTATGAATTTTATATATATGGTTTATGTATTAGATTTTCCTTGCTGGGCATTAGGCTTACTCCTTTTATGTTTATATGTGCAGGAAAATAGCTTTGGTGGTGGGAAAGGTTCTTGGTAGTTTGGGCATGTGTATTGAGGCGGAATGGAATCGAAGGGCCGATAGTTCGATTCCAGGATGAAGTTTCTTTACTTATGGTTTATATGTATTTTCCGCATTTTTCTATGTAATCAATTATGTTATGTTTTTCTTTTAAAACAATGGGATCACATATCCTACTTAAAGTTTTATGTAGTTTAACATTTGTTTTTTTTTTACTAGTTTTTAATGAAGTAATATTTATTTCCCTTGTAAGTTTTATTAAAAATTAGTGTTTATGTATAGTTATCGTTAATGGTCCAAAGTCTAGAGTAGTTGGGTCATTACAGTTGGTATCAGAGACAATGGTTCCTTCGCATGAAGTTCTCCTCGATACACACACTCAAAGCTCCGAATCTGACCGCCAAGTAAGTATTTAAGTTATAGTTATTTTGCTTATGTATATAGCTAACGATTTTAGTATTTATGTTTTCAAGTAAGTATGAACGGAGCATTAACCAATGAGGATATCCGAGCCATTAAGGCTTTAAAAAGAATAAGGGAACCAAGAAACACCGTAGGAGCACTAGAAAGAATCACGCGAAGACTGCTTTTGTTCCACAAAGAAATAGGTCACCTTCAAGAGTCTAAGCAAATCATGATGAGATCAACAGAACAATATGTATTAGTAATTAGACTATTTAGAGATTTTCATCCTATAATAGCAGCCTTAGAGGAAATATAGGAAACAATGGATGATGAAGACGAACTGCCAGTAGCAATGAGATATTACTTTCTCTTAGTTAGGTTCACTGCAAAATCAGAATTTCAGTTTACAAATGAGCAAAAACATAGGATTTTTACGAACCTTCCTAGAGGACATTTTGAGGCACATGATAATGAGGACTATGAAGAATTGGATGATGATATGCTAGATGAAGGATTGGATGTAGAAGATCCTGATTTTTAGAATAGTTAGTTTTCATTGTTTGTTTTATTTATTTTTGGTTGTAATAAGTGAAAAACTTTTTCCAAATTAATATCATGTTATTTTGTTATCATGTATGAGTTTGATTTTATTTTCGCAATCATAATAAATAATAAATAAAATAAATAATGACTAAGTTTGGTGAGGGTGGATACAAATCAATGAACCAAGTTTCTATATTGAGAGTTAGGGGGCCATAGTATTGGGAACGATTTTACTGATCCCAGCCCTCCCTCAATATAGTTAACTTTGGAACAAAGATGAGTTTCGAACCTGAGAATTAAGTCATATAGGATAATTAGAAACAGACTTAGAAAATAAAGATGGTTGTTTTTCTAAGTATAAAAATCCACTCTAATAATAAAGACTTATATAATTTTTCATAAGAAGTCATAATCAATAGGTCCGAGATATGTTTGTTTTAGAATAAGTTTTTGCCTTAGAGCCTAATAGGTAAAGTTCTAACATGTTTCTTTCAACTGTTAGAACTCTGCTACGATGTCGCTCCGAAGATCTGCACGCATCAACGGAAATGCCTCCAACGCTGTTCTAGCGAACAATGAAGCCCCTCCAGTTCGCAGAAGGGGAGTTCGTGCTACCGCTAGCCGCAACACGCCGGCACCGCCAGCTGACAACACTACGGAGATCGCCAGACTGCGACAACAAGTCGAGGAACTTTTGCAGCAACAACGACAATAGGTTCAACCTCAGACTCAGACCCAGCCTCCGCCTCAGCCTCAGCCGCAGCCACAGCAAGTGGCCTCAGCACCCCAACAAGTTGGTCCATATGGGGGATGGCCAGTGGCGAACTACGCGCCATATCCAGTACAGAACTTGGAGCTAGTGTATGAGAGGTTCTGCAAACAGCACGCTCCAAACTTCGAAGGGACTACAGACCCCTTTGAGGCAGAAGAGTGGCTAAGGAATGTGGAGCCAATTCTGACGCACATGAATCTTAGTAATGCAGACCGTATATCATGTGTCCCTTCATTGCTCAAGAAGGATACCAGGATATGGTGGGACTTGGTCCAGTAATCGCATGATGTTGCCACCATGACATGGACTCGATTTGTGGAGCTGTTCCACAAGAAGTATTACAATTCGGCTGTACTCGCTTCAAGAGTTGAGGAGTTCGCCAACTTGAAGCAAGGAAATTTATCAGTGGCAGAGTATGCTCGTCAGTTCGACCGCTTAGCTAAATTCGCATCTGAGATGGTTCCAACCGATTTTCTGAGGGTGAACAAGTTTGTTAGAGGACTTAGACCAAAGATCGAGATGGGGGTTAAGCTAGAAAACCCAGGGAATACTACATATGCCGACGTTCTTGAGACGGCAATAGAAGTAGAGAGGTTGCAGGCTAATGTAAGTAAAGAGGAAGCCAGTAAGCCTGAACCTAGACAGCAGAGTCAACCTCAGACCAGTTGGAACAACAACTATAATGGCAACAATCAGTCAAGCAAAAACGGTAATGGTTAGAAGAGAAGGCATCCTGATAACAAGCAATCTGACAGCGATAAGAGGGCACAAACGAATAATGGGGGAAATAGGCCGGGTTATGTGGAATACCCGCCATGTGCTAAGTGTCAAAAGAAACATCCTGGAGAATGCCGCGCAAACACCAAGGAATGTTTTAACTGTGGCCAGGAAGGACATCAAAAAAGAGATTGTCCTTAGTGCAAGCCAGAAGGAAAGAAAGACGACAAGATGGTTCTTGCTAGGGTTTTTACCTTAACCCAAGGAGAGGCTGATGCTAGCAATAAGGTGGTCACAGGTCAGGTTTCTATCCTCAATAACATATGCTCTGTATTATTTGATTCGGGAGCCACTCATTCGTATATCTCGTTAGGAATGATAGAAAAACTAGACAAACCTTGTGAAAGATTTAGAACTAGGTTTGTAACCGAGTTGCCTTCAGGCAAAGTAGTTCTATCATCACGGATAGTACGAGGCGTACTGATCAAGGTTGAGGATGTAGAACTAGAAGGAGATCTGATAGAACTAGTGATCAAGGACTTTGACGTAATACTAGGCATGGACTGGCTAGCACGACATGGCGCAACCATCGACTGCAAACACAAGAAGGTCATGTTCGAGACTCCTGACGGCCAGAAACTATGCTTCATGGGACAAGCTTCAGGATTATGCACCATGTTAGTATCATGTCTCAAAGCTCAAAGAATGATGGAAAAAGGATGTCAAGCGTTCTTAGCCAGCATCACAGATGTGGTAAAGGAGACACCGCTTAAGGTTGGAGATGTCCGTATTGTACGAGAATTCCCAGAGGTATTTCCCGATGACTTGCCAGGATTGCCGCCAACTCGAGAAATTGACTTCACAATAGAATTAGTACCGGGCATCAAGCCTTTCTCTAAGGCACCATACCGGATGGCACCTATGGAACTCAAAGAGTTAAAAATGCAGCTACAAGAACTCCTAGACTTGGGTTTTATTAGGCCAAGCCATTCGCCATGGGGAGCTTCGGTGCTATTCGTGAAGAAAAAGGACGAAAGTATGCGAATGTGTATAGACTATCGCGAGCTGAATAAGGTAAAGATTAAAAACAAGTACCCGCTACCCCGGATCGACGACTTGTTTGATCAACTCCGAGGCGCGACTGTATTTTCAAAGATCGATTTACGGTCCGGGTATCATCAGCTCAAGGTAAAGGGAGAAGATATTCCTAAGACAGCCTTTAGAACTCGTTATGGACATTACGAGTTCTTGGTTATGTCCTTTGGTCTTACCAACGCACTAGCCGCGTTTATGGACTTAATGAATAGGGTCTTCAAGGACTACTTAGATAAATTCGTCGTTGTGTTCATCGACGACATCTTAGTATACTCTAAGGATGAAGTAGAGCACGAGAAACATTTGAGGTTGATTTTGACGCGCTTGAAGGAGCATCACCTCTACGCAAAGTTCAAGAAATGCGAGTTTTGGATTTCGCAAGTGGCGTTCCTCGGGCACATTATATCGAAAGACGGAGTTGCAGTAGAGCCATCAAAGGTAGAGGCCGTGAAGGATTGGCCAAGACCAAAGAATTCATCTGAAGTAAGAAGCTTTCTAGGGTTAGCAGGTTATTATAGGAGGTTCGTAGAAGGATTTTCTAAGATAGCCACTCCGCTCATCAACTTGACCCGGAAACAACAAAGATTTAACTGGAATGATAAATGTGAAGAAAACTTCCAGTTGCTTAAGGAGAAGCTTTGTTCAGCACCAGTACTCTATGTACCGACACCCAACGATAAGTTCGTAGTCTACTGTGATGCATCGAAGCAAGGATTAGGTTGCGTGCTGATGCAAAATGACAAGGTGATAGCCTACGCCTCACGACAGTTGAAGGAGTACGAGCAGCACTATCCAACTCACAATATGGAGTTGGCAGCGGTGGTCTTTGCGTTAAAAATCTGGCGCCATTATCTTTACGGAGAACGGTGCAAGATTTATACGGACCACAAGAGTTTAAAATACTTCTTTACTCAGAAGAAGCTTAACATGAGGTAGCGCAGGTGGTTAGAGTTAGTAAAGGATTACGACTGTGAAATCTTATACCACCCGGGGAAGGCAAATGTAGTTGCCGATGCGCTAAGTAGAAAAAGTTATGGAAGTTTAGCAGCTTTAGCCGGAATAGAAAAGTTGCTACAGCAGGAGCTGATCTGTGCTGGAATAGAAGTAGTTGTAGGCAAGCTAGCTAACTTGTCTATCCAGTCGAATCTGCTAGAAGACATACGGATTGGTCAGGGACATGATGACACACTAGCAGCACATATGGATGCAGTCAGAGAAGGCAAGACCACAGATTTCTCAATAGCTAGTCAAGGTTTATTGAGATATAAGGATCGGGTATGCGTGCCAAATGATCAAAGGATTAGGAAGACGATTCTAGAAAAAGCGCACAGTACCCCATACTCAGTTCACCCAGGGTCTACCAAGATGACTCATGACATCAAGGCAATCTATTGGTGGCCAGGGATGAAGAAGGACATAGCAGAGTTTGTGTCCAAGTGTCTTATATGCCAGCAAGTGAAAGCAGAGCATTAGCGGCCTGCAGGCTTATTGCAACCGCTTAGCGTACCAGAATGGAAGTGGGACGATATAGCCATGGACTTCATGACAGGTTTGCCAAGGACGAATAAGCAGCATGATTCCGCTTGGATAGTAATAGATAGACTAACTAAGTTGGCTCATTTCCTGCCTGTTAAGACTTCATATACGGCAGACCAATATGCAGACATCTACGTCCAAGAGATAGTACGGTTGCATGGTATCCCCAAGACAATAGTTTCGGATAGAGGATCGGTGTTCACATCGAGATTTTGGGGAAGTTTACAGCAAGCTATGGGTACTAAGTTAAGTCTTAGTACAGTTTTTCATCCTCAGACAGATGGGTAGTCCGAGCGTACGATTCAGATTTTAGAAGATATGCTACGCGCATGTGTACTTGATTTCGGAGGATCATGGAATAAGTACTTGCTGCTGATAGAGTTCTCCTACAACAATAGCTACCAATCAATGATTGGGATGGCACCTTATGAATTGCTTTATGGAAGAAGGTGCCAATCACCGTTGCACTGGGACGAGGTAGGAGAAAGGCAACTTCTAGGTCCCGAAGCTGTTAGACAAGCTCAAGAAGCAGTAGCGCTTATTAGACAGCGTATGCTTGCTGCTCAAAGCCGTCAGAAAAGCTATGCGGATGCCAAGCGACGCGATGTGGAATTCAAAGTCGGAGATCAAGTCTTCTTGAAGATATCTCATATGAAAGGTGTAAAGCGGTTTGGGAAGAAAGGCAAGCTTAGTCCCCGATTCATAGGTCCTTTTGAGATATTGGACAAAGTGGGAGCAGTTGCGTATAGACTAGCCCTACCGCCAGCACTAGCAGATAGTCACAATGTTTTCCACATCTCGATGCTACGCAAGTATGTGTCAGACCCATCTCACGTCCTGAAGTACGATACGATAGCACTCCAGAAAGACTTGAGTTACGAGGAACGACCGGTTAGCATCCTAGATAGAGGGGTGAAGCAGTTACGGTCCAAGAACATTCATAGAGTCAAAGTCCTATGGAGTAATAGTTCTGAACGAGAGGCAACGTGGGAGTTGGAGGAGGACATGCAAGGCCGGTGTCCGGAGTTATTTGGTAAGTAAATTTCGAGGACGAAATTATTTTTAGTAGGGGAGAATTGTAGAGTCCAAGAACTTTACTTACCTAGTTAGATAGTAGTATAATAGTAACAGTAGTAGTATTTTTATGACTGTGGACTTTGGTTCAGACCGGGATTTATTTGGACACTCATAGTAACACTTGTAGATTTTCTAAGTTTAACCTATAGTTTAAGAATATTAATTTTAACCTAAGGTTTGATTATTATGATTGATATTGATGATGATATTTATTATATTATAAGGTTTGGATAGACCCAATAAGAAAGTAACAATTGTCAAGTATGTGTTTAATGTTAATTAAGTATTTTTGAGGAATAAGTTTATTAAGAGTAATATTTGAATATCCTAGGGTCTGTCAGCAGCTTTGAAAACATTAGGGGACTTAGTCAAGGTTGTTTACTCAATTCAAATTAAGCTTAAAATGTGCAATTTCGTGTTTAAATATTTAGCGTATGCCGATATATCGCAGTACGGGGATACGAAAAACACGAAACTTTGCACGATCACCTCGGGCATGCTGGCCCAGGCGATATATCACCTACAGGGGGCGATATATCACCTCCTTCAGTGTATTTTTGAAATTTTTCAAAAACGTTCTCATTCAAATCCTTAACCTCTTGATAAGTCCAGCATCTTTCGGAGAGAGTCTTCAGTCTCTGCTGAACGATAATTCAAACATTTCTCACTTAAAAAGCCATTATTTTTATTCAAGTTAAATGAAGATCTTTTCATTCTTAAACTCTATAAATAGGACCTAGTACCCAGCCATTTATTCATTCATTAAGCTAAGTTCAGAGGCTGCAAGTTGCTAGGTTATTGTGAGAATGTAAACACTTGGGTTGGGAATTATAAGCTTAATCATTATAAGCTTACCAAACACTTGGGAAGTAAGGTTTATAACACATTTCAGTTCAAGGTTTAGATTGGTCATAAAAGCATTCAAGGTATTCCAAAACTCTAGTTCATTTGGTATTATTTTCTTCAAGTTCTTATAGTTTTCTACTCAGCCCTTAACTTTATTCTTTATTCTTGGATAGGAAATCTAAGATCTTGAACATAAGGTTTTTGGTAAGTATACTCTTGATGGTATAGTTCGTCCATTCTTTTCATCTCATTCTCTTTAGTATACTCACCCTTCCATTTATGGTTTTTAAGAGTGTTCCAAAGTCCCAATTCTGTTCACATATCCCAGTACTTTTGGTAAGGAAAATAGGACAGGATTATATATGTTATGTTATGTGTTATCTTATAATTTATGTGTTATGATTAACCTATGATTTATGTGATGTTAAGGTATAAAACCAACAAAAAGGAAATGGAGATTTTCATTACAAACCGCTCTGCAGAGCTAAACAAAACGTTTACAAGCTGTTCTCAGTACAAAAAGGTCATTACTGTTTTAAATTTACAATCCCGCCGACCTAAGCGGCAAAAATAGGGTAAACCCCCTAGTTCCTCTGAGAACTCCTTGGCCGTGGTGGTCAAGCGGCCGCATATGTACACATCACCACATCAGCTCTCTACTCAGGGCTAGGTGAGCTTTTCTTTCCCTTTACCTGCACCACATAGCACCCATGAGCCAAAGCCCAGCAAGAAAACATAACACTTTTCATAAACATTATCAAATGATTATCATCATAATCACACTGAACATAAGGCTTTCAAACAAATGAGTGAACATCACATGATTCTAGCGGGAGAGTGGCTGTTAGGTAAGCCACTAGCCTCCAAGCTCTTTTTTCATTCATCGACCCTCAGGGTCGGTCAGGCATTAATGCTCCTTGAGTCATTCAATGCTAGTAGTCGATTAGATCTAATCTCTGTTGGCTTGTGTGATTCACGCTAAGGTCGTTCTGACTAATGAGTCAGCGCTACCTGACCTGTGTCCAGTATCACTGCCGAACCTGACTAATGAGTCACAGCTTCACAGTTAACACTAACACTTTTGTCGATTCTGACTAATGAGTCAGTGCATTCATGACCAGTGCCCAGCACCACTGCCGAACCTGACTAATGAGTCACAGCTTCACAGTTGATACTAGCACCTTCTGTCAAATCTGACTAATAAGTCAGTACCATGCACAAGTGAACAACATATGCTAAGCATTTTGTATTCAATCCATGTCCATATTTATACATCCAACATGCCTCACAAATATCCATGCATGTCACACTTTGGGTGCAGTTTTCTTACCTTTGTTTCGAGCTAGAATGAGCAAAAGAACAACCTTTGAGAACAGTTTAGCTTTTAGTCCTTTAGCGGTTACCTAATCACAACACATATAGGATACCATCAATAATCAAGATAATCAAGGGTTCTCAAACCATTATCTATCCTCCAAGAGATCAATCCAAACTAATCCAAGTAGTAAGGACACTCCCGAGGCCTAAAACTAGGTTCCCGGGGTCTAAACGAGCAAACGGGGCGAAAACAGGGCAAGGGCTGCGACTCTAGCACCTTGGACCGCGGCCCCCAGGGTTCTCTGAGGCAAGGGCCGCGACACCCTCCATCAAGGGCCGCAGCGCCCAGCAAGCACAAATTCCTGACACCTGCTTCATCGAACTAGGGCCGCAGCGCTCAAGAACAGGGCCGCGGCCCCCAACCCTGGGCCATTCCCAAACGCGTTTCTAACACTCCAAAGCCTCCAAAAACACACCTAAACATACCCCAATCATCAAAACAAAGTTCCCAAGCTTCCCCATACATCAAAACCCTCAGAACCCAAGGTTTAAACGGATCGAAAACTCAACAATTCGCGAAATCAATTCAAAGCTTAGAAACTCGGAAGAACTCAAAACTTAAACTTCGATTACCTTCAATTGGATTGTTTTCTGTTGAATCCTTCGATTAAGAAGCTTCTAATCTTTCCTAGGATCGCTATGCCTCGATCCTCGCTCGATTCCGACTCCTAGAACTCAAGATTTCGTCAAAAAGGCTTAAACGGTAAAACGGACTTTGAAAAGGGAGAACGGAAGGTTTTCTTATCGTATGTTCTATCTGATAAGCTACTTCAACCTTAAGTAACCTCAAATAAAACCTAATGCTAGGGGTCCCGAAAACACCCCCTGGTACATTATAGTCAAAACCTCCAGAATTCCACCCTGACCTCAAATATTCCCAATTTATCACCAAATGAACATTTTTATTACCCCAAAATTGACCCCGTTATGACAAAACCGCTAATCCACTAAAAATGACCATCTCATGTCAAATAGCTCGAATATATCTCCATAATAATGGAATCACATTCACAAACCAAGTTATGCACCCAAATACACAAATTACCCTTAACGGGCTAAATTATCATCACACCCCTGTAATAAGAAATATGGACTCACATGCATGCATTTCACATCATATTATAATATAATCAACATATACATGCATTTTATCAATTAATAACATAATTAAGCAAGTATGGCCCTCCCGACCTACTATTCATGCCGTTAAACACATCGAAGAATTCGGGGCATTACACGAAGGGCCGAGAGTTCGATTCGAGGATGAAGTTTCTTTACTTATGGTTTATATGTATTTTCCGCATTTTTCTATGTAATCAATTATGTTATGTTTTTCTTTTAAAACAATGGGATCCCATATCCTACTTAAAGTTTTATGTAGTTTAACATTTGTTTTTTTTTTTTACAAGTTTTTAATGAAGTAATATTTATTTCCCTTGTAAGTTTTATTAAAAATTAGTGTTTATGTATAGTTATCATTAATGGTCCAAAGTCTAGAGTAGTTGGGTCATTACAGCACCAAATGAGCAAACGATTATCATTATTACATTCCTTATTCAAAATCGTGTCCAATGACATATAATATGACCATATCTAAAATTTCAAGTTCTAAAACCTCACCCAAGCGGTGCACAATGGCAGTTGGTGGCGGTACCGGAAACGTCGAAGAATATATGCATGGAATATATCAAAATGATCCTCTCGATGAGTACATCACGGAAGTTAAACTCCTTTGCCCAAATGACCTCCGGCATCGCCGAAAAATGCTTCCAAAGGGGCGAAGATACCCAAAATCTCGTCGGAGAAAAACGGCGAGTTGTCTGGAATGGTTTAGTGGGTTTTGTTCCTCTCTCCACGCTGGTTCCAAAGGTACCAACCACTCGTCGAGGGGTGGTTAGAGTTGGCCGGAAAACACACTCAGAGTTGATGGACCAAAACTTTGATTGACTATTCTGAACAATTTATGACGAGGTTGGCGGGGCGCTTGGTGGTTGAGGTCGCCGGAGCAAGGCAGGTCCAATGAGTCGCCACATTCCAAAAATGGTGGTTTTCGGAGGTTGGGTCTTAGTGGTGGTGGTGTGTTGCCGTGGAGAGAAGAGAGAAAGAAGAGAAGAGAAGAGAAAGAGAAGAGAGATAGGGCAATCGGGGAAAGAGAAAGAAAAGAAAGAAAAGAAAAAGAAAAAAAAAGGAAGAGTCCATTGACTCTTTTCACTTAAGTGGGTCCCACCCATTAAAATATATATATTTTTTCTCAGTCTTTACAGTTGGTATGTCAGACTAGAGCTGTAAATACGGGCCGAGCTTGCACGGCACGAAACCGGCACGAGCATGACACGGCACGAAAAAATATGGGCTTGGGCCAGGCACGACACGAATTGAAAATTGGCACGACACGACACAACATAGGCCTGAGCACGGCACGGCACGACAAGCCCGAAGTCACGACACTAAAGCATGAACAAACTAGCCCGAAAGCACGACACAATAAAAAAACCCGATATTTTGAAATTAATAATGATAATAAATTTTTATTTGTCAATTATCTATAAATTAAAATGATAATAAAAGTCTATTATTTTTCTCAATTTTATATTTTTATAATTATTTTAAGATTTGTGAGTTAAAATTTGTAGTATTTATTATTAGGTATTCAAATTCTAATAATTATCTTTGATATAATTTTGTGCAAAGTATTGTTAAAAAGTATATAAAAATATCTAAAACTATAATTTAAACAAATAAATGTATTTGGATTGGTGGTTAAAGAGGAGGTGGAGGGTTCAATTCCCCATCCTCACATTTTTTGGCAATAATAAAATGGGCATAAAAGTGGGCCGGCCCACTTTGGGCTCGACACGACACGAGCACGACACGATATGGGCTAGGCCCATGGGCCGTGCTGGGCTTACTCTTTCAAATATGGGTTGGCCTGACCCGGCACAAATTCAAATATGGGTAGTAACCATAGATGGGTACTAACAATTATGATGATGTGACAACATAATGACTTGGTATAAAAAGTCACCAACAAGTAAATATTTTTTTTCTATATTAATTTCGAATTTATTATTATTTTTTTGCCATAATTAATGGTGTTTTCAACCAATGAGAAACACTAGTTATATTTAGAAATTGACATACATTTGAAAAATGAAAAAGTTCACAATATTATATTTTCATAATAAATACACATTTTTCATCATGTAACCCTTCCCAAAATTTGAAAAAATCAAAATTTATTTTTAGAAATATTAATTAACAACTATAAATATGAACCATTGATCTTAATCCAATGATTAATATTAAAGTAGTCATTCATGGGTAGTAACCATTAAGAGTGCACCCTACATACATATATATGTATAAATATGAAATAAATAACAAAAATTCAAAAAAATTAAATACACATATACACATACACGTATATATATATACTAGATACAAACAACGTGCAATATGCATGTTTGCTTAGTTTTATTTGTAGAATTTATTAATTATTTTTATTATATTTATATTAATGTCATATAAATTTTGAAATAAATATCCTATTTTAATTAAATAATTTATTTATTTTTGTTTAAGTTTATGTTTGTTCTAGTTTTTGAATTTGGGAATGACAACAAGAGATTATATATTATATGTTTAATGTAATATTAAATATTATACGTGGATTTTAAATTTAAGTTTCTTGTTATTTAAAAAAAAAGGAGCAATTTGTTGCTAATTCATAGTAGATTATATTATATGTTTAATATGATTTTATTCTAATAAGTGAGTTTAAGTTTAATTAAATTTTTTTAAGTTATAAAACGTATGATTTTATTATTTTTAAATAATTATCATTGTAAAATATCTCAAAAATATCATATTTTAATTTGTTAATTATTTATTATTTTAAAATAATTATCATTGTAAAATTTCTGAAAATATCCTATTTTAACATTTTTAATTATTTATTATTTTAAATAATTATTGTTGACCTCTGAAATTGGCCAACGGTCAAACCTTTTGAACAAAATAAATAAAATAAATGACAGATTATGGTTATCTTAAATAAACAAACATAAATTTTATAGTGGTTCAACCCTGTTTTGATGAACAACAATAACATAATCCACTTAGTCTTTAGTATTGAATTACTCGATAATAGTACAAACTAATAAATTCACTCGTCGGAAAGATTTTTCTCCCAAAATTCCAGAAAAATAGATCCAGAAAAGAGAGTCCAAAAGTCCCCTTTATGAAGCCCTGGGTCCTTTATTTATAGTACTCAGGGGCTGTTACATGATCAATAGTACTGTAGATCGTGGTTTGGTACACGATCATTGTGAGTAAAGATACGTGTCCACCTCCCCATGATTATGAGATCGTGGGTCTTCTTGTTGTCTTCTCTGGATCGTGGTTGATAATGCACGATTGAGACCCTCGAGAAAACGCTAAGTCTTGATTAGTCCATGAGACATAGGTGCTAGGCTTGATGACCCTTAAGAGCTTGGGTGCTAGGCCTGATGACCCTCTGGGTGCTAGACCTATTGATCCTCTGGGTACTAGGCCTGTGACCTTTTGGGTGCTAGGCCTGTTGATCTCAGTTTGAATGAGAGTGAGTATTTCTTAGTGAAGTGTACTTGGGGGTTTAGGCCGACCACCCTATGAAGAATAGGGTGGGTCGACCACCTAGGTGGTTCTTGAGCAGGTCAGGCCGACCACCCTAGGGGTTGGGGTCAAGCCGATCACCCCTAGGGATCCTTGGATATACTGGGGCAGACCATCCCTGGGGTAGAGGTTAGACCGACCACCCCTAGGGCTTTTGGGCCTGCTTAGGCCGACCACCCCTAAGGGTAGGGGTCAGGCCGACCACCCTTAGGGGGTTTACGCTTGGTCGACTTCCCTATAGATCCTGGACTTATCTTTTTTGTCCGTTGGTCTTTTCTCAATACTTTGTCGTATTCCCCTGATTTGTGATGTCACGTGTCGCTTTCTCATTCTTCATGTCATCCTCGTATTTTTGAGGGATAATAATTATCATTGTAAAATATCTAAAAAATATCCAATTTTAATTTTTTTTTTAAATTATTTATTTTATTTTATTTAAGTTTAAGTGTTTACAAACTACCATTAAATATAAGAATATTCTATTAAATACAAGAATATTCCGTTAAAGTTAACATTCAAAAAATAAAAAACCGTTAAAACAAAGAATTTCCGTTATCTATACACTTATTATATAGAAGAGATATATTTATATATAAATCTGAAATAAAAAAAAATTCAAATATACACACATACACACACACACACACATATATATAAATCTACAAAAAATTGGGCAGCATCTCTACTATACTAATGACCTAGCCATCTATAAACAGTTAAAAAAAAAAATCAAACAACACACAATAAGTTTATTCCTTATATCTTCGTAGAACACAAAAATTTCATAGAACCTACTTCACTTGTAATGACCTAACTATTTCTAAGACCTTGGACCATTAGATCTACTATACATAGCTACTATTTTAGGAAAGATACATAAGAAATAATATAACTTTATTAAATCTTGAAATATTGTATCAAATACATAATAATAGAAAATATGGCATGGGTACCCATTGTTTAAAACATAAAACATAATTTTAAACTAAAGAAAATTATTTTCAAAACTAAATGCGGAAAAACATGATTTAAAAGACTAAAAAATAAATAACTTCATCCTCGATCGACACGCAGTCCACACATTCCATCCACCCTCAATACACAAGCCAAGCTACCAAGAATCTTTCCGCCTCCGTATCTAGTTTCCTACATCACATTAAAAAAAAATAAAGGAATGAGCCTAATGCCCAGCAAGGAAAAACTACTAACACCATAAACATACACATAAAGTCATATCATAACATAGGCTATAAACATATCATAACATATACTAAAACCATATTATAACATATACTGTAAACATATTACAACATATTCCATATAAGACTATACTAATAATGGCCATTATGACATGTGATAAACCATCTACGTCCCCTGTCTAATATTTGAGGTAGGTTAGATCACATGTAGTGTATGATAACCCATCTACGTCCCCTGTCTAATATTTGAGGTAGGGTAAATCATAACATAACATATTAAAACATAAACTTATCATAGCATAACATAAAAGCATAACATATCATACAAACATACAAGACCTAGCCTATTTTCCTTACCAAAGCCGAGATATGAGAACAAATGCAGGACGTAGAACACTCCTAAAACCAGAAATAGAATAGTGAGTATTTCTAAAGGAAAGAGATGAAAAGAATAGAACTAAACCACCAAGAGAAAACTTACCAAAAAGACACCTTAAGTTCAAAGAACTTAAAAACCTAACCACAAAACCATAACAAAAGTTAGAACCTGAATATAAACTAAAAAGACTAAGGAATTAAACAGAATTAAACTTAAGAATAATGGTACCTTTATTGACCTTATGGATTGGCCTAACCTCAATACCGAAATACTCTAATCCTTACTTCCCAAGTGTTTGATAAAGCTTAAAAATAGTAAAGCTTTTTCTTTCCCAACCCAACTGTATCACTCTTATGTCTCACTAATACCTTGGAGTCTGACCACAGCTGAAGAGTAAGTGAAAGGGCTGGATGCTAAGTCCTATTTATAGAGTTCTAGGAATAACAATCTTCTTTTTGGCTTTGAATAAAAATAATGATTTTAATTGAAATATTTGAATATTTTTCAGTCAAAGGCTTAGGACTTGGTCAAATTGTTCAGAGGGAGGTTTAAGGAGTCAAAGCTTGATTTTTAAAATTAAAAACAAATAGAATCCTAACTTCTAACTCCCTAAATCTCGTAACTCTAAACTCACCTGCAGTAAAATTAACATAGCTGGAGCTGTAGGAATCCGATGTAGACCATCTTTATACTGTTAGAAAGATAATTCAATTATCTACAACTTTCTAGAAATACTATTTTTCGAAATTCATAACATAACTGGGTAAAAATATGTCGGAAGTTAAAGTACCCTAAAGTTACGGAAAATCTATTTAATTATCTAAATAACAACCTAATCCACAAATAAATAAAATTGTGACAAATGTCATGCTCCTAACAGATTCTGGTGAGACTAAGTCTTATATTTCTCTTATATTATCATTAAAATAATAATTCGTTAATAATCATGCATATGACAAGTGTCATAATCCTATTGGCTTTATCTAAACCTTAGGAATAACCATGCTCATGACAAGTGTCATATTCTTATTGGCTCTATCTAAACCTTAGGTTATAATAATTATCATATTAATAACCAGCAATATTAATCAAACATTATGTTATAATTAATATTCTTAAACTATAGGTTAAACTTATAAAAACCATAACTATTGCTAGGAGTTTCCAACTAAGTCCCGATTTGAACCAAAATCCACGAAATCTAACATACAACAAACTAATACTAGATATTGCTACTACTACTACTATCTAAATAGCTAAGTAAAATTCTGGGACTCTACATCACTAATACATACAAGTTCATAACCTTCAATTATCACCGCATCACACAATATGTATCTCAGAACCTACTTCACTATGCATTACTACAAAATACCCTTTACGGGACACTTTTTTAGGACACGCCACTACTACAAAATACCATTTACGGGACACTTTTTTAGGACACGCACATAAATGCAATTCCTTAAAAATATTTATGGAGTTTTTAGGACACTCATTGAGAGTCCTGAAAAAACACAATTTAGGACTCGCAATGAGTGTCCTAAAAAAATATGCGAGTCCTAAAAAAATCTGGGCTAAAAAATGAGTGTTTTACTTAAAAATTTTAAGGACTTGCTTTGGCAATCCTTAATACTCTTTAAGGAATCACTTTGCGAGTCCTAAAAACACTTGGGTTGAAAAATTAGGAATGGTGACTTTTAAAGACTCGTTTTGCGAGTCCTAAAAGAGTATTAAGGACTCAAAACAAGTCCTTAAAATTGTTAAGTATAAGAGCATAAAAACACTCATTTGTTTCGAAAATATATGATGGGTCAAAATACACATTTTGGGAATCTATTTCAGTCAAACACAAGATGTTTTTAATTTAAATAAAAAATAAATTGTGTTAACTAAAAAAGAATTTATATATTAGGTATTAGTTTTTTTTCAATTAAATAAATAAGAAAATTTTAAAATAAAAAAAAATCTGAAACATCTTTTCTCTCTCCCTCTTTTCCTCTATCTTCCCCGAAGCCTCTTTCTCTCTCTCACTGTGTTGCCTCTGCCAGGCTCGAACGACCATCGTCCCATCACCGGAGCCGTACACGCGCTAGCCCAATCGAACCGCTGGCCCTCGAAATGTCGACCCTCGCGACCTCACCACCATACGTGCTGCCCAGGGCTGTCAACCAACGGTCCGAAGCCATTCGCCTCTTGCACTTTCCGGCGAGATTCCAACTACCCCGAGCCTCTTGTTTGACGATCTGTGATTAGTTAGGTAGTCATACATGTTTTCTAATGTTATTTTGGCATATGGGTTTGTAATGTTTTATCTTAAATGGTTCTCTTTCTCACTTTGTTTTCTCTCACAAAGAGAGGATCCTATGCTATTAGTCCCGATCAATTTATGGCAAGGCTACGACGGTGACGGGGAAGAGGTGTGGGTCTGGGCTCGTGGTCTTCCTCGTCTCAGATGCGGGCTCAATGGTGGGGATGGGGATCGACGTGATGAGAAGAATCATCTTCCTCTCCTATATTTTACTGAATTTGATTATTTATCTATATTAGGTGAAAGATGCATCTGATTTCTTATGGGGATGGGTTTTTTTTGGTTATTATACTTGCTAACTTTACTGCAGTTTGTATATCATTCATTTGGTTTTTCTTTTCCCTTTCTTTTCATTGCATTGTTTGGTGAAATGTTATACTTTTCTATTGGGTGTCTTTGTGATTTACTGATTTTGATAAATGCTATGCATATTTGTTTGGTGGGTTGTAGGAACATCTGCTTGTCCAAATGGAAGATTCTATTGTCAAAATGCAGGGCATGCTCCTAAAGTGTTATTCTCTTCTAGAGTGAATGATGGTATATGTGGTAAGTAGCTTTAAATTTATTGCTTTAATAACTTGTATAGACGCAAGAACCAGTTTTTCCTTCCATGTTCTATTTCCCTAGTTTATTTTTCTTATATTTTGAGTTCTTTCTTTGGAGAGGATTGTGATTTTAGAAGAAACTATGTCATTGATCAGGGATAAAAAAAAACTTATTGAATTAGTAATGGGAATTCAATCGTAATGAGCCTTTTTTTTCTCTGATTATCATGTTTTATTAAATGTGGTGTGCATGTAGGATGTAATATAGAATTATTAGATCTTTTTATTGAAATTTTGTTTTGAGCTGGATACTTGTCTTCTCTAATCTGCTTTATCTAGTCCTTAATCTCAGTCTGCTGTGATGGGAGTGATGAGTATGATGATAAAGGGAAATGCCCTAATACATGTTGGGAGGCTGGGAAAGTTGCAAGGGGCAAATTGATGAAAAAAATTGCGACTTCAAGAGGGTGTTGCAATAAGAAAGCAGGAAATTGAACTACCAAAAACAGCTATAGCTAAGGATGAGGTCGAGCTATCACAGCTACAAAATGAAGAGAAAACACTTAAAGGACTTGTCCAGCAGCTTAGAGGTATGATCTCCTCATTCCCTATTCATATTTATTTTAGCTAAGTTGGGTAGTGAACTTATGATATATGTCATTATTCATAGGGTTTATGCAAATTATTTCAACTTGCATATGGGTCAGTATCTTTTAATGAACTTCCAATGCTCAATGAAGTGATATTTTGTATTAATGAAAAATAAGTATGGGTCTTGGGAGGTGTACATTCCAAAGTTTATTTTTTTCCATGTGTAAGTAATATAGGCTTCTCATGTTTTTATTTTTCTCCAAACCAATACAAAGCTCGCCTTATTTTGAGCAGCACGAGAACTGGAAGTTGTACAGTGTTAGAATTTTTTCTTTCTACATATACATATGTGAAACAGCTACATCTACTTGTTGTAGTATCATAAGGAAGAATAAATTGTCAGTTTCTTTTTCTTGTGTGATGGTTTTGATTGCTGGAGTCTTTTTTAGTAGTTCTTGCTATTGTGGATTTTATTCCTGCACTGCAGCAATAACATTTAGAATATTTTTTTGCTTGAAATTGGTCTGTTATTATAAGCACTATGAATTGCTTTTGTAAATATTCTCACTCCCTTTAATTCTCACGTTTGCCACTGTTAATAGGATGCTGTGGACGTCCATGACAGTTTAGCTGCTGAAGCTGAACATGGTGATGCTTCCAGAAAGGAAAGGTCCTCAGTTCAAGGTGTAGAACAGGTAATTAATACCAAACATGTTTCATGTAATTAGAAATTGATTGCAGTTTTACTTTCATATATTTTAAAGATTTTTATTAGAGCTTATCCGAGTTTGAATTATAAAAAAATAGTTTCCTAGTTGAGTTAAGACTTCTTATTTATGGCTATCTGTAAAATATTTTTGTACTTAGTGGAGTTTGAATATCTTAGATATTCATCCGTAGTGAAGTAGGTTCTGGGAATTCTGTGTGCTGCGGTGATAACGGAAGGTTGAAAACTTGCATGTCTTAGTGAAGTAGGTTCAGAGAATTTTGTGTGCTGTGGTGATAAATGGATGAAAACCTGTGTTGTTTGATTTGTTTGACATGGTGTTGATTGTGACATATGGCTAGGCTAGTAAATTAGGGGATATGCTGTCCGATTTTTTATAGATTTTTTTGTACTTAGTTTTGTGTGGAAATATGAAAAAGATGGCTGCCACAATGATAAATTTGTGATCCGGATATTTAACATTTGACCGCCTAATTAATAATTAAGTTGAATTTAAATTTTGCTACTAATCACAAAATTTGCTTAATCCGAGCCTCAAAAGAGCCGATTTAGAGTAACTATGTGATCTATGTGATCACAAATTTGTGCTTTCGAGATTATAAGTGCAGGATAGGTCTTTCTAGAATTTGAATCAAATCCTCATCTTTTCTCTCCCAAAAGAGTAAAACAGGTTGCTGAATAAACCCCGTCCGTGAGATTTTAGAATCATACATATAATATAACATTCTGAAAATTAATCTTAGAAAGATCCTTCAACGGTGTTTGTTTTGCCACCTATTGTGAACCTTTAACTAAGCTTATGTTGGTGATTGTGGCCTATTTTCTTACCTTTTTAACCAAATTTCTAGGGTTTATATGATTTGAAATAGATTTAGGATATATGATATTTGGTTTTGACGAATATATATTTATATAGCATGAAAAAATTTATTATCTTGTAGAGTCCAATAACTTTACTTAGCTAGTTAGATAGTAGTGTAATAGTAATAGTAGTAGTATTTTTATGACTGTGGATTTTGGTTCAGACCGGGAATTATTTGGACACTCATAGTAACACTTGTAGATTTTCTAAGTTTAACCTATAGTTTAAGAATATTAATTTTAACCTAAGGTTTGATTAATATGACTGATATTGATGGTGATATTTATTATATTATAAGGTTTAGATAGACCCAATAAGAAAGTAACACTTGTCATGTGTATGTTTAATGATAATTAAGTATTTTTGAGGAATACGTTTATTAAGAGTAATATTTTAATATCCTAGGGTCTGTCAGCAGCTTTGAAAACGTTAGAGGACTTAGTCAAGGCTGTTTACTCAATTCAAATTAAGCTTAAAATGTGCAATTTCGTGTTTAAATATTCAGCGTATGCCGATATATCACAGCTATAGGGGGCGATATATCGCAGTACGGGGATACGAAAAACACGTAACTTCGCACGAGCACCTCGACGAGCCTCGGGCATGCTGGCCCAGGCGATATATAGCCTACAAGGGGCGATATATCGGCTCCTTCAGTGTACTTTTGAATATTTTCGAAAACGTTCCCATTTTAATCTTTAACCTCTTGATAAGTCCAGCATCTTTCTGACCGAGTCTTTAGCCTCTGCTGAATGATAATTCAAATATTTTTCACTTAAAAAGCCATTATTTTTATTCAAGTTAAATGAAGATCTTTTCATTCTTGAACTCTATAAATAGGACCTAGTACCCAGCCATTTATTCATTCATCAAGCTAAGTTCAGAGGCTGCAAGTTGCTAGGTTATTTTTGAGAGTGTAAACACTTGGGTTGGGGATTATAAGCTTACCAAACACTTGGGAAGTAAGGTTTATAGCTCATTTCGGTTCAAGGTTTAGATTGGTCATAGAAGCATTCAAGGTATTCCAAACTCTAGTTCATTTGGTATTATTTTCTTTAAGTTCTTATAGTTTTCTATTCAGTACCCTAACTTTATTCTTTATTCTTGGATAGGAAATCTAAGATCTTGAACATAAGGTTTTTGGTAAGTATACTCTTGATGGTATAGTTCGTCCATTCTTTTCATCTCATTCTCTTTAGTATACTCACCCTTCCATTTATGGTTTTTAAGAGTGTTCCAAAGTCCCAATTCTGTTCACATATCCCAGTACTTTTGGTAAGGAAAATAGGACAGGATTATATATGTTATGTTATGTGTTATCTTATAATTTATGTGTTATGATTAACCTATGATTTATGTGATGTTATGTATGTTTGTAGACTTGGGCATATGACTTGTATAACTAACAAGCCCCAATAAATTTATGGGCATATGACTTGCTTAACTAGCAAGCCCCACAAATCTAATGGGCATATGACTTGTTTAGTTTATGGGACACCAAGTAATAATGGCCATTATAGTATGTATGTGACATATGTTTTATGTTGCATTATGAATTTTATGTATGTGATTTATGTGTTAGATTTTCCTTCCTGGGCATTAGGCTCACTCCTTTATGTTTATATGAGCAGGAAAATAGCTTTGGTCGCAGGAAAGGTTCTTGGAAGCTTGGGAATGTGTATTGAGGCGGAATGGAATCAAAGGGCCGAGAGTTCGATTCGAGGATGAAGTTTCTTTAACTATGGTTTTATATGTATTTTCCGCACTTTACTATGTAATCAATTTTAATTACAATTATGTTATGTTTTTTTCTTTTAAAACAATGGGATCCCATATCCTACTTTAAATCTTATGTAGTTTAACATTTGTTTTACAAGTTTTTAATGAAGTTATGATCATTTCACTTGTAAGTTTTATTAAAGATTAGATGTATAGTTGTCCTTAATGGTCCAAAGTCTAGAGTAGTTGGGTCATATTACATATCTAGAATCAACGCTTGGGGTTACTTCACAGGCAGCTGAAGTGAGTATTTTTTAAAAAAAATATTTGATGGTTTTAGTTGCGTAGAAGGGGTTTCATTAAAGGCTTGAGTTGTCTCAAACTCTTGATGATATTTTTCAATCTCTTTCAACTGTGCTTGTATTTGGTGTTTCTGGGTTTAGATTATGAATTTTTTTTCTTCATGTTTTCCTTTTTATCTTATTTTTCTATTTGTAATAAGAATATAGTTGTTAATTGTAACGCCCTACTTCCTTAGAGCCGTTACTAAGTGAGTTTTTAAGACAAAACAGTGTGCAATGAACTCACTAACCGAGGTTTTTGAAACAAAAGTGTGACTAATTAAAAGTTAAGGCTGTAATCTTTGAAAATGCATCGTTTCATCAAAACTTCTATTATTAAACAGTTGGGATCCCAAAATAAGGTTTGAAAACTAATTACATCTTGAAATAAGGTTACAGTTTGAGAAATTATAAAATTATAGATTATTACAGCCATTTTCGAATAAACCCCCAACCAAAGCAGTCGGGCAGGCCAAACATGTACACGTCGCTTCACGCTCTCCGTACTCATGGTTGGTTGACTCAGTCATTGCCCTTACCTGCAACACAGAGCACCCGTGAGCCGAAGCCCAGCAAGAAAACTCATGCAGGACATAACATATGCAATGCATACAGTTTATCATAACAGATAATCCACAATAAACAAGTCAATCATTAGACTAAGCAAACACGGCCAAGCCGCCCCAGAGCCTTACCGAAGCCTGGGGTATCGGTTCTCACCGCGAGGATAACTCATGTATCCCTTGGGTCCCACCCTGAATATAGCATCCCATGTGCTAGGTGTTACTTTCGGCCCACGGCCGCCCCGGCTTACGCCGTACTCGGCCCACGGCCGCCCCGGCCTACGCCGTACTCGGCCCACGGCCGCTCATTTCATCATAATCACACATATAGTACATTCGAAATAATCATTCACACACATCATGATTCATTTAAGTTTAAACATTTGCACATAATACAATCTGGGGCCATGCCCTAACCTCGGGTGTTATAGTTTTCTTACCTGAATTCCGAGACTCCTGATGCACTAAAGCCGCGAGCACGGTCCTCAAGCATGAGCCTCACCAACAACCTAGTAACAACACACAAGAAACATCCCTCAATACTAATCAACCCAAAACCACTTCCCGGGACCAATCCCGCACTCTCGGGACCTCTAAAACCTTAAAACAACACCCCGGAGACATCCCCCGAACCCCCGGAGCAAAGGCCTAAAATTGCCTAAAAATGATGCCCTGAATTTAGCCTTGTGCCGCGGCACCACATCCTTGTGCCGCGGCACCCAACAGCCAGAGGCTCCCTCGCCGCGGCACGAAAAACCTGTGTCGCGGCACGCCTTCGCAGACCCAGAATTCTGGGTTTTCTCCTGCGTTTTCTCCGAGCTAAAACCTTCCAAATCACACCAAACCAATACCCAAACCCCAAAACCAATTTCAAACATCAAATAGACCATATAACAACCCATAACTCAAGATTCAAGCTCAAAACATCAATATACCCAAGATTCACACCCATTGATCTTAAAATTCACCAACTATCCCAAAACCCAACAAAGCTTAGCTTAGGCATTTAATTTCCTCAAATCAAAACCAAAACCCAAACTTAAATATGTATAAAACACTTACCTCCAATGGAGAACCCACACAAAGTCCTTGATCTCATCCTAGACTCCCACTTCTCCTTTTCTTCTTCTTCTTCTTCTTGCTTGCCCTAGCTTTTTCCTCTCTTTTCTCTTCTCTTCAAACTCTATCAATGCCTCATAAAACCAATGCCCAAACCGAACCCCATATACCCAGCTGAGAATTTTCATAATCCCCAGCCAAAAGACCAAATTACCCCTTCCTACTAATCCTCCTTAGCTAAACCTCCAAGGGCACTTAAGTCTTTACACTTTCATTTCATTTCTACCATTTTCTTTCTAAAACTTGTTACTCTCAGCAGTAACTAATGGTTACCTAGGTTACTAAATCTCCAATAACCATTACCCGCTAAATCTCAACTTAACCATAAAATTCCCGAGGTACCCCTAGGCTCCTCCCGAGCCGGGTACAAAATCCCGTTGTGACATCTAAGTTAACTAGCTCTCTAGGACTGTCTCGGCACGTGCATCACAGTAATAAAACCACACACACGTGGTACAATTCACGGAATACAATTATCACATACCAACACAGTTATGCCCAACATGGCCAAAATTACAGTTATGCCCTCCTAACACGATCCGGGCCTACATGCATACTAATATACATAGTCATGCATCTCAGATCAACAAATAGTCATATAACATGCTTTAAATCATAATCATGCGTTTAATTCATAAAAATCACACATAATTCCCATCATGCCCTCCTGGCACGCTAATCAAGGCCCTTAAGCCTTATTAGCAAATTTGGGTCGTTACAACTATCCCTTCCTCATAGAAATTTCGTCCTCGAAATTTATCCAACACATCAGTCAGAAAACCCGCAACTCTGACCATGAATCCCAAGGTCCACCGCCTTTACTTTAGTTTCCAACAACACTCTTACTGGCACATCAATCTTGCCCCACAAGATCTTGTCTAACGGCCATACTCTCGATAGCTCCTCGTTTACACCGCAACCCTGCTGAAGCCTCAGGGTCTGCCTAGATTACAATGACCAATTCATTGTCTTATTCCTGATTCCAGAGGTACTCAAAAGTCATCACCTCTACCAGGTGGAATCAACTTGTAGGCCCCGCTGGCCTAACCCTTAGTACAACTTCGGAATTTTATGTTGAATCAAGAGTCAGAACTCTCCCTTCTTTCTCTGAACACCTTACAGATCCTCGTCTGTTATTACGCAGAGATGCAACTCTTTCCTTCCGGCGCTTTATTTCCTCATAATTTAACCATTCACAAGCTCTTTACCCTTTCAAATAGGCAGACGCTCTTGCCTTAAGAAGTTCCAACGACCTCTTTGGCTTTCTCTCTGAACTGAAACCAACTGTAGCATTCACTATCCTTCATTTCTTATCATGTCCTATGTCGTGTTACTTTAACAAGACGCCAACATTTGCCACCACGGCTAACTCACCAGGGATAACGCTTCCCTTAAAACCTCAAGTATTCGCCTACCGGGCGCTCAATTCTTTAAGATATCTGATAAACTTTCAGACTGCCATTTCACTTGCAATCAACTGATAATCCCAGATTCCCACTCTGTTCTTTTTCGTTCTTTAGATCCATTCCAAAATTTAAAATACTGTAGGGTCTTAATTTGATATCATCGAAGTTTTACCCTGCTACCAGTTCACCTGAACCAACTACGTTAACTCAAACCACCGGGTTAAAACTTTTCGTGTCCAATCACTTTACTCAAGGTCCAAAGTGGCCTATTCCTGTGATACACTACCACATCACCTAACCCCTCAGGGTCCAAAGGAAAACACTAGATTCCGCCACCTGCTCGACCCTCCCGGTACAACGTACCCTAGGAGGTGGAATGATATCCATTCAGAATTCTCGTTCATAAACCAAATCTAATTGGATCCTTCATCCATTCCTGGTATCCCTACTTGTACTACCTTAGCAGGGTCCTTCCCTGCTTCAACTCAAGCCAACACTTTAAATTCCATAGATCATTGACACTCACCAGCTAATCATACCTACTAGCGTTACGCCAAACTCAGTCGTCGCCTTGTCCACTCTATCACAGTCTATGGCGCTATCCCCTGACTGACACACGCCTCACAGCTAGGAGTTCCGTCTCCAATTATAACTCCCCTCGCTCAATCGAGGATTTCAAACACTGATCATCCGTCTGTTACTTTTCACCACATCTGTGTCTCAACGTTAACCTTTCTCACTAATACCCAAGACTTAAACATCTTATGATATCCATAACTGTCAACTTAATGCTCCAAGTGTATCAACCAGGTTCATACTTTCGTCTCCCGCAAGGTTCGATCCAACCTCGCGCCAGGTGCGCCTGGGCGTGCCTAATCCGTGATGCACCCCTACAAGTCCACGTCCTCATCATAGATCAAGTCCTTTATGCCATCACTCTTCACTTAACCAAAACATACACAAATTCCAGATACTAAACAATCTTACCTTGTCTTCTGAATTTCTTTCTGATTTGACACCATTCAATCCGTCTAACCTCAAGTTTTACTGTTCTCCTCATCTCTGATGTAGTCGTCTCTGGAGGTGCTTGTGCAATAAATGACGCGCTTACCAGTCTTGTTATGCCTTCAATTCTTCAGACGCTCATCATTAGCTTCTTTGCGACTTCAGATCAATTCTTCTCTTACCTGTCCTTTCTTCTTGCAGCTGCAATCTGAGAACTCCTGACGACACCCAACTAACACTCCGTAGAACCTTACCTGAGACTCTGTCTTCTGGGTACTAACGTCTTCAGCATAATAATCAGTTGCTCACCATTTCTGTCTGGGAGTAGTCCACATACACTGCTCGTGAGCTTGAAGGGGACTTGCCCACACCGTTCATGCATTCTCTGTCTAAAGAACTTACCTGTGCTGTTGTAGCTTGAACCATTCCAGAATCTTTGTTACCAACTCCTCACACTCTAGCCGGCGCAAACTAGACAATCCACGAAATGTCTCTATCCTTGGTTTCCAACTGGCAATAACCATGTCGTAGATCAACTCTTGGGGACATCGTCCCATCTTGTATCCAACATTGTACTTTTCGTCCTAACCCGACGATACTAGCAATCCTCGCAGTATAACACACTAGCTATACCAGGCTCAGATTCCTTCGATTGCTCCAATAGACTTTTCTGTCGGCCAAAACCGTCTTTTACGACATTCCTTATACCAACCCTATCTGTAGTCTGACCTTGAAGTAGTCCCTAAATATTCTTTACGTACCCTCATAGCTTCCCCACTGGTCAGCTCTGTTTCCATTCAGTATCCTTTACATACTCCAGATGATATCTTCAACAATCCATCAACCAGAGTTTCTAACTCCTTCTCAGTAAGCATTACCGTCCCCAGCCTCTCAAATGGCACCTTTGAGGCAACTTTTCTATGTCCATCTCCCCCCTCGGAACATTCTCAACACCGAGCCCTTCCAGTTCGTTACATGTCCAAAGCATAAGCTCATCAGTTAAATATTCATCCTTGAGGACTCAGCCTCGAACCTCGAATGTATCGATGCATTCCAGTTCTCCGTTTCCCGCACCATGGGAAATCCATCCTAACATCTCAAGTCATTCTACGCAGAAGTCACGCCCTCACCTGACCTCCTCTCAGGTGGCATCCTCTTCCTCATATGCATACCAATTAACCTCCTGGTTCCTGTCGCCATCTCGATATCTACCTTTTCAATCAGGCTTCTTTCAAATCTCAAATTAGGTGCCCAAGCACTGTCTGGGGTCCTTCTATCTCAACAATCGAGAATCCGACCTCGCTGCGTTCTATCAACAAAAGTACCGTCTTATCAGTCAGACTTTTCCCCTTTTTCTTGGCAATCCAAAAGCCACAACATTATCCGGGGTTCTTTCAACTTGATTATCACGAATCTATCTTCACTAATTCCATCAAAGGAAGCACCGCCCTTGCGGCTCTAGCACTCATGCTCTATACATCAACCATCAGTTCCTCAAACAATATGGCCCTCTCCGCCATCCACATGCAGACAAAAACTCTTTCCTCAAAGCAGCCCAAATGCCTTAGGCTATTTCAGATCTCATGCCCTTAAATGGGTCGCCACCAATCCCAGATACATCCATCTGTATAAATTCCCAAAATGAATTATCCAATTCACCAAACCCATTGATCTACGCTGTCGTTACTCCTAACAGTCCAAACCAGACTTAAACATTTGCCCGTCTCCACGGTTCTAATCATGTCTTTAAAATCTCTTCTAACCATTCATCATCTAGGTTCTTCCCAACCCAATAAGCCAGTACCTCAGCCCGAGTATCACTTCCAAGCGACTCTCTGCCTCAACATTTAACACAACCCTCTAATCAGGATCTCTCATCCTCTTAACCAAGGGTGGAATTAACTCAGCTCATCCATTGATAAATTCCTTGTCAGCTCGTACCTTCCTCAACTCTAGAGGATAACACCCTATACGCCTTTCATATAGTACCCTTATCTGTCCATACCTCATAGTAAACCATCACCGGTAACCTTACTGTTAAAACATCTAATTCAACCATCTCCCCAGAGAATCCGCTGTTCTTCTATCCCATCTCAACTAACAAACTCCACAGCCTACTCACACACTAGTGACTCACTGCTGCTGCTTCCAGGGATCACTGGAGATCTCAACTCCAACTTATGTCTAGAAGCCCCTCTTTATCACCATATCAGGACCATGAAACCCTCCTAGGAACCAACGACTCGAGTTCATCCGTCAAAACCGACCAAACTCCTGAACTCAGAGGTTCATACCCTGAACCAATCCACAACTAGATCCGAACGTCTACAGGTATAATGCACACACAAGCATATACTAGGTCAAATCCACAATGATATACATTTAGCTACCAGATTCAATCATCACTAAGTATATCCATACTCATCATGCTTCATACAAGCCAATATACAGATATAACATATGAATTTCATCCAGAAAATTAATCGCATATACACAAAACGCGAACCAATATGCCAATATTCATCCATATACATCACAATGTCATTCAGCATGCATTAATCTCAACATGCAATAGTCAAGGGCCAGGCCCTATCAGTATCTCTTACATATGTTATCTCATTCCTCATGCTCCATATTAACAAGTAGGCAAACAGGGCATTCAAACATATATTCAGCATATCAATCAATCATACCAACCAACCCTGAGTCGAGCTTGTCACTGACAGCGAGCGTACATGTTTGGTCGATCTCCAGAACCAATAAACCTTGGCTCGCTCTGATACCAAGTAGTAACGCCCTACTTCCTTAGAGCCGTTACTAAGTGAGTTTTTAAGACAAAACAGTGTGCAATGAACTCGCTAACCGAGGTTTTTGAAACAAAAGTGTGACTAATTAAAAGTTAAGGCTGTAATCTTTGAAAATGCATCGTTTCATCAAAACTTCTATTATTAAACAGTTGGGATCCCAAAATAAGGTTTGAAAACTAATTACATCTTGAAATAAGGTTACAGTTTGAGAAATTATAAAATTATAGATTATTACAGCCATTTTCGAATAAACCCCCAACCAAAGCAGTCGGGCAGGCCAAACATGTACACGTCGCTTCACGCTCTCCGTACTCATGGTTGGTTGACTCAGTCATTGCCCTTACCTGCAACACAGAGCACCCGTGAGCCGAAGCCCAGCAAGAAAACTCATGCAGGACATAACATATGCAATGTATACAGTTTATCATAACAGATAATCCACAATAAACAAGTCAATCATTAGACTAAGCAAACACGGCCAAGCCGCCCCAGAGCCTTACCGAAGCCTGGGGTATCGGTTCTCACCGCGAGGATAACTCATGTATCCCTTGGGTCCCACCCTGAATATAGCATCCCATGTGCTAGGTGTTACTTTCGGCCCACGGCCGCCCCGGCTTACGCCGTACTCGGCCCACGGCCGCCCCGGCCTACGCCGTACTCGGCCCACGGCCGCTCATTTCATCATAATCACACATATAGTACATTCGAAATAATCATTCACACACATCATGATTCATTTAAGTTTAAACATTTGCACATAATACAATCTGGGGCCATGCCCTAACCTCGGGTGTTATAGTTTTCTTACCTGAATTCCGAGACTCCTGATGCACTAAAGCCGCGAGCACGGTCCTCAAGCATGAGCCTCACCAACAACCTAGTAACAACACACAAGAAACATCCCTCAATACTAATCAACCCAAAACCACTTCCTGGGACCAATCCCGCACTCTCGGGACCTCTAAAACCTTAAAACAACACCCCGGAGACATCCCCCGAACCCCCGGAGCAAAGGCCTAAAATTGCCTAAAAATGATGCCCTGAATTTAGCCTTGTGCCGCGGCACCACATCCTTGTGCCGCGGCACCCAACAGCCAGAGGCTCCCTCGCCGCGGCACGAAAAACCTGTGTCGCGGCACGCCTTCGCAGACCCAGAATTCTGGGTTTTCTCCTGCGTTTTCTCCGAGCTAAAACCTTCCAAATCACACCAAACCAATACCCAAACCCCAAAACCAATTTCAAACATCAAATAGACCATATAACAACCCATAACTCAAGATTCAAGCTCAAAACATCAATATACCCAAGATTCACACCCATTGATCTTAAAATTCACCAACTATCCCAAAACCCAACAAAGCTTAGCTTAGGCATTTAATTTCCTCAAATCAAAACCAAAACCCAAACTTAAATATGTATAAAACACTTACCTCCAATGGAGAACCCACACAAAGTCCTTGATCTCATCCTAGACTCCCACTTCTCCTTTTCTTCTTCTTCTTCTTCTTGCTTGCCCTAGCTTTTTCCTCTCTTTTCTCTTCTCTTCAAACTCTATCAATGCCTCATAAAACCAATGCCCAAACCGAACCCCATATACCCAGCTGAGAATTTTCATAATCCCCAGCCAAAAGACCAAATTACCCCTTCCTACTAATCCTCCTTAGCTAAACCTCCAAGGGCACTTAAGTCTTTACACTTTCATTTCATTTCTACCATTTTCTTTCTAAAACTTGTTACTCTCAGCAGTAACTAATGGTTACCTAGGTTACTAAATCTCCAATAACCATTACCCGCTAAATCTCAACTTAACCATAAAATTCCCGAGGTACCCCTAGGCTCCTCCCGAGCCGGGTACAAAATCCCGTTGTGACATCTAAGTTAACTAGCTCTCTAGGACCGTCTCGGCACGTGCATCACAGTAATAAAACCACACACACGTGGTACAATTCACGGAATACAATTATCACATACCAACACAGTTATGCCCAACATGGCCAAAATTACAGTTATGCCCTCCTAACACGATCCGGGCCTACATGCATACTAATATACATAGTCATGCATCTCAGATCAACAAATAGTCATATAACATGCTTTAAATCATAATCATGCGTTTAATTCATAAAAATCACACATAATTCCCATCATGCCCTCCTGGCACGCTAATCAAGGCCCTTAAGCCTTATTAGCAAATTTGGGTCGTTACATTAATGCCTTTCGGTTCTCTTATACGTACTTATCTCTTATACAACCATTTTGTGGCTATCTGAAATTGGGCAAAATCAATATACTCTGCTTGATGCAACCTCTACTCTTCCTCTCGCGTACCAATTGCCTTTCTGTTATTTTTTTCACTCTTATATTTCTTGTTTCAACTTTCAAATTGGCATGGTTTTGGTTTTCTTTTTAATTAATCTTCCTCTCTTTGCATGTCAATGTGTTTTTGGTGGATTGAGTTTGTTTCTTCTTATTAGTAATTATAGGTTCCGTTTCGTGAAATAGGTGTAATTGTGGGGAAGATTTTGATTAAGTTATATGTTAAAATTGATCGTATTTACAATGCAAAAAATTATTTCATAAAATGTCCCTAGCTAAAAGATAAAAAGATAAAAAAAAACCAACATCAGTTATTGCAAATAAACAAAGAATTTGATGTGCAATATAATATTTTTAATATCTTTTTCCATCATAAGTTCCAATTACATATGATTAAGAAGTTGTTTAGGGAAATGTTTTTCAAATAAATGAGGTGTTGCTTTCTATTCGACAATTTTTTCCATTAAGGATTTTTGAAACCATTTCAATAAAAATTGACCCCTAGTCTAGTTCATCATCCCTCATTTATGAGTTACATGGCATTATATCAAAATATTTATTCAAATATAACGTAGCTCTTGATATTTATTTTTAAACTTAGAGTGGATAATGTCTTATTCTGAGTTTGTCTCTTAACAATAGAACTAGTAATTGATTTGGTAATTATGTTTCTCTTTGATCAAACGAAGGAATGTGTATGTGTTTATTCTCTAATTTCTTTAGTATTACACTTTAGTGGAGTTTGAATATCTTAGATATTCATCCATAGTGAAGTAGGTTTTGGGAATTCTGTGTGCTGCGGTGATAACAGAAGATTGAGAACTTGCATGTCTTAGTGAAGTAGATTCTGAGAATTTTGTGTGCTGCGGTGATATATGGATGAAAACCTGTGTGTTGTTTGATTTGTTTGACATGTTTGTGTTGATTGTGACAGATGGCTAGGCTAGTAAATTAGGGGATATGCTGTCCGATTTTCTATAGATTTTTTTGTACTTAGTTTTGTGTGGAAATATGAAAAAGATGACTGCCACAATGATAAATTTGTGATCCGGATATTCAACATTTGACGGTCTAATTAATAATTAAGTTGATTATAGAATTTTAAATACATACTTAGATCTGAGATAAATTTTTAATTACTAGAATAGGCTAAAAAAATTATGTTTAGTTGAAACCCACTATACATCCAAGATAGGATTCAAATTAGTGATGTTTCTTTCTTAATTAATCAAGTAATTAAGTAGTACTAATGTCTTATCACTTAAGCTCCTTCCCACTTGAACCATAACATCATAATAAATAATAAGTCGGCATTAAAGTTTTAACGAAATTAGAGATTAAGAGGTGGATTATGATTAAAAGGGTCTCTTAAAAGATGTTTAATTTAGTCAAAACTATTTGATTTGAATGCAATTTGCGTAGCTTAATTATGCATTTTTACTTTGATTTGATTGTTAAAAGCAAAATGATGATGATGATGATGATGTGTGCACTGTTTTTTTTGTTTTGTTTAGTTATTATTTTATTTTATTTTTATTGTCGGCTAGGTGTATTATTGACATCCATAAAGATGGATCAATAGAAAGTAAAAATTGTATTATCATATTGCAAAATAGAGAAAGATAGATGGGATTTGTGGCTTTGACATGAGTCAAATATATGAGAAAAAAGAGACATACATTATAATACAACTCTATCATTTCTTAATACTAATACTAATAATAATAAAATCAATGCTATCACGAAGTTTTGGAAAATTAAAAAGTTATTTTCAATTCTTTTTTTAGAAGATATACATGCTAATTAATAATAATTGATGGAGCTAAAATTTTTTCTTAAGGGACTAATTGCATTTAAAAAAAAAGGAGACTTTTTTTTAACAAATTTTCATAAAATTTTATGTTAATATCTATTTTGTTTACAAATTTAAAATACAAAGAGAAAATTAGGGGAAGTTGAGCCCCCAAACTTAGTAAGTGCCGAATTATATTACAAAGTTATAACAAAATTAAATAGTATAATTATTAAAATTTTGTTACAAATTTAGTTTGCTATTGTGCAATGGAGACTAAATGAGGTTTGTCAAAGATTGGAGCATGATCTTGTGATCCAAAGTTTTAATGGTATATTTTGCTATTGCTTTAATGGTATATTTTCTGTATTGTGCAACTAGATTTTTTGGTGTATTTTGTGACAGATTTTTGGTGTATTTTGTTAACTAAGTTGAATGGATTAATATGGTAGATTTATGGTCTATTTTGTTGCTGATTTTGGTATAGTTTGTTACTCTTTTGAAATACCTCTATGTACATGTACGGGATGAATAGCATTTTATGAAATAGTACTATCTAACAAGATATTGTTTGCTCATTGACTATATGAATACCTATAATGATAATGATAGTTTAATTCTCGCATTTATTATATATATATTTATAATTGTTGTGTGTGTCTACTTTTTTATAAGTTTGAATTATAATATATTTATAATTAAATAACTTTTTTATAATGTGCAGGTCTATATTGAGATGCATTTCTTTGGCGCAATATTAGACAACATTGACAGTTGAAGTTTTTAGAATAAAAAATATATTTCACTAACATTGTATACATTTCTTGTTTAATATTTGGTGATGATAAAATTTGATTGTAGTATAAACTGTCATGTAATATGATTTTGTAAGCCGAGTAGACTAAATACTAAAATGATATTTTTGAGTAATTAATAAAAAAATATTTTGTTGTATTTTCTTTTGAAATTTTAGAAATCTAACATATATAATACATTTTGGACACTCAAAGGGATATATTTTTTATAAATCAAAATGAAAATTGTAGCTGCATTTTTTTTAAAACAATTACTTTTAAGGGCATGCAAAGCGAGTCCTAAAAAATTACTTAAAGGCACTCAACCAGATTTTTTAGGACTCGTGGCCAAGGATTCAGTCAATTTTGAGAAATGACATTTCATTTCCTTGATTTCTTCCATCATTTGGCGATTCAGTTTGGATTGTTCCTCCATGAATGCATGAAAAGCATTCTCGAGAGAATTTTGATGTGGATGAGCATTGTATTGAGGTGCATAATACGCCTTTGATGGTTGAACTTGTTGCTCATTTCTCCATCGGCCTCCAGACGATTGAGCTTGGTTGGAATCTCTCTAACTGAAATTTGGGTGGTTTCTCCAACCAGGGTTGTACGTATGGGAGAATGGCTTGTTATATGCCCCTAAGGCATTGCATTGCTCCTCATAAACCCCCCTCATTTCATTCAAAGCTAAGCAGTCCTTAGCTAAGTACTCTGTCCCTCCACACACAAAGCAAGGTTCTTACGGTTCCGCTTGAGCGATCATGTGCGATTTTTGGCTATTCTTCGTCATTAAGACCTCAAACTGCTTTTTCAAAGCTTCGAGTTGGGCCTTAACACTATCCTCTTCTCGAAGTTGATAGATTCCAGATGGTTTGTGTCAGTTGGTGCTGTCAGTAGCACTTGGACCAGTCCAGGTGTGAGACTTTTTCGCGGTTTCTTCGAGATATTTAAGAGCATCGTCTGGCTCTTTTTCAAGGAATTCACCATTGCATAGCATTTCTACAAACTGGCGCTCACGACTCGTGAGGCCTTCATAGAAGTAACTGACAAAACGCCAGTTCTCATAGCCATGGTGCGGGCACTGATTCAACAGATCTTTGAATCTTTCCCAGACTTGATAGAACGTTTCATTGTCTTTTTGGGAAAATGTGGAAATTTGTCATTTTAGACTGTTGGTCTTATGGCTGGGGAAGTGTTTCAGAAAGAAAGATTTGGTCATCTCCTCCCATGTTCCAATCGACCTAGGTCTCAAAGAGTACAACCAAATTTTTGCTTTGTCCTTCAAGGAGAAAGGGAAGAACTTCACTCGCGCAACATCGGCATTTTCGACTCGGTTATAGAACGTGGCTACCACCTCCTTGAATTCTCTGATATGCACGTAAGGGCTTTCGTTTTCCATTCCATGAAATGTAGGCAAGAGTTGAATCATGCCAGGTTTAAAGTCTAATGCAGGCATATTAGGAGGGAAGATAATGCATGAAGGCGTGGAAGTGCGAGTAGGATGGAGGTAGTCATTGAGAGTTCTTGGTTGGATTTCATCATTGCGAGCCATTGCAAATGGGTTATTATTAGCGAAAGTTTATGGAGAAGCAGGATTGGTGGAAGGAGTTCCGATAGGAGTGGCAGATGAATTGGAAGAAGTGTCACTGGAAGTTTCGTGATGATTCATCCACTCTCGGAAATCAGAATTAGATTTATTTTATGTCTCTCTTTTTTTTTTTTTTAAACTTGTTCCCAGGTAGATTTGGAGGTTTTCAGGTGATCTCCAACGCCTTACTAGAACTCCCTGAGGTTACTGAGTAAGTATGGTGGATCACAAGTCAACCTTTTCGACCAAACAACCTTTAAGCAGAGTGAAATTTCTTATTTTGACAGAACAAGCTTGGTTTTCTTATAGTAATAAGTTCAACAATGTAATAGTGCAAAGGTAGATGCTCGAAATGTTCCCAGGCCGATTGGGAAGGTTGCCAAGGTACCGCTTTAGACCCACACTAGCCTAGACAGAACTCCCCGAGGTTCCCAGGTAAGTGTGGAGGGTAATGCTATCACAAACCTTATTTAACAACCAATCTTTCTAGACAGAACAATATCGGTTTCTACCATTTGTAATATTACACAATTGTTCACAATACTAAGAGTTTTATGATTGAAATTTTATGAACAATTTTATGTTTTTTTTTTTTTTTTTTGAAAAACCTAAATCCTAAGGAAAACTAAGGCAAAGAAAGTAAAAGCCTAAACTAAAGAAAAGAGAAATTAAAGTGAAGATAGAATAACAAGCTTAATCCTTTTTTTTTTTAATATGTATTAAACAAACAAAAAAAATAGAATAGAAATTAAGAAAGAAAAATGGAGTAAGAATGAACTAAAAAGGAAAAAAAATGATTATATAAATATATATATATGGTTTTTTTTTAAAACAAAAGAAAGGAAATTTAAAAAGAAAGGAAATTTAAGATAAGCATAAATATATAAATGTTTTTTTTTTTGGATATTTTTTTATAGTTATGTATATATATATATATATGAATGTTTATAATATAAATATATATATATTTTTACCGAAAAAAAAGAATAAAAAAGAGAAAGAAAAGAAAAGATATATATATATATAAATAAATAAAGGAATTTTTTTTATGATTGTTTTTTTTTATTTTTTTTATAATAATAATAATTAATTAAAAATTAGTAAATAATAGAAACTATACTAACACAATATTTATTCTAACAAAAACACAAATAAAGTTATTAATATTTTTGTAAAAATTTCACTAAACCTTTGAAAATTACCTCCCCGGCAACGGCGCCAAAATTTGTTTAACGCCCAAACGTGACTACCACTAAGCGGTGGTTGTAGTATAATCGGGCGGTCGATCCACAAGGAGGTAACCTAAAATCAAAATATTAGTAGAAAATAACACAAAAAGTTAGTAACAAGAAATAAATAAAATTGTAAATGGAAAGAGGTTTGAGATTTTTGTATTGTATTTTTGATAAAGTGATGAAATGAGATAAGTGAAATAAATGCAAGATGTAATCAAGAGTTTGAGAAAATGAAAGGTTTCAAGAATCATCCATATGCTTGTTTAGTTACTTGGTTACTTGATTTACAAAAATACACAAGTAAATAGTTCACATCCCAACATTTACTTGGAAAATTTAACATTAAAGTCCATAGTTTTTTTCTAACAAAAGTTCATTTGAGTTATAAAGTTCTTTACTTTAAAAGCACAATGTTAATCTTATGAAAAATCTAAAAATAACAAAATACCCAAGGGCAATAATGCAATAAAAGATTAGACATAAAATTATGTATCAATATTACTTTTACTAATTAGAAGCACATAGAAAAAGCATGCCTAATCCTATATACTATTAGCATAAGTAAATAAAGATAACAAAATAAAGATAGAGATGAAAGAACATAAATAACTCAAATATATTACATTAAGAACATAGTAAATCAAAGTAGCAAAATAACATCACTTGCATATGGAATCATCCCTAATCTTCCTAGGAAGATTAGGCCATTATGCTCATGATTCTCACAAAATTGTAAGAAGAAAATATGAGAAGAAAGTGAGTGGAAATTTTGCTATAGTTTCCCTACTAAAAAAAATTACATACAAAATGTGAAGAAAGTGTCCCTATTTATAAATGGAGAAAATGAATAAAAAGAAATTAAACAAAAAAATGGGGTTTACAAAATAAATCTGAAATATTAATAATAAAATATGATTTTGAAAAATCAAATCTTATTATTAATATTACCCTAGCTATTTTTGTGTATAGTCAAAATGCTCTTTTTCTAAAATACCACAAAAACATGATCTTTAAAGCTCAAAATAGCAATTTACAAAGCCCAATACCCACAAAACATGGCTGGTGACACAAGAGGGTTTTGACCCATTTTAGGCAATGAGGGAGTGCCACGTAGGTAGGCTGCTGGGAAGGTTTGGCTGATGGTCACTTGGGCTTGCTGCTTTGCTGGGCCAAGTTGGGCTTCCATGTGTACTTGGGCATGAGGAAATATGCATGCTGGGGCGTGCATTTGGCTTGGACTCAAATTGGGTCTCGGCTAAGGGAAGCAAGGAATGAAGGCTGTTGGAATGAAGATGCATTTGCATTTGGGCCTAGAGAGATGCTGAACTGGGTCGCACGCGGGTCAAGGGAGGCTGGCACGTGGGTCACGGGTCGGGTCATGTAACGCCCCGATTTCCAAAGACATTACTTAGGGAGTCCATTTAAAAATAATAAACAATAAATACTTTAAGACACTAAGAGAAAATATTTGTTTAAAATTTAAGCAGAAAATGAGATTTCATTATTTAAAAATAAAAATGTTGGACGCTAGGTTTAATAACAAAAACATAAAGAAAATAACCATTCAAGTCTGAAAATTTAAAAATATAACATTTATTTCTAAAAACATAAAATAACTGGAGCCCAGCCTCTAACATGTTCCGTCCATGCCTCGAGCCCGCACTACTCACTGCTTTGCTTTTCCTTTACCTGCAGACAGAGTACCCGTGAGCTAACGCCCAGTAAGAAGAGCTATGTAGGACATAACTCCCCAAATCAAGAAACATAAACTTTCAACTATACATAAATAAACATCATAAGCATAATAGTCATCGTGTGATATATAAACACCATATCACACTAACATAATGTGAGTTACACTCACACACATAAATACTAACAAGTCATGTTGATCGGACATGAAATGTAATCTGCCTTGCCTGCGCTGTACTCACACTCGGCATTCCCACGGTGGCTACTAGTGTAGCCTGCGCTGTACTCACACTCGGCCGTTCCCTCGAGACATCGTTGCCCTGCCTGCACTGTACTCACACTCGGCAGTTCCGTGGTGGCATCCTATTATCCTGAGTTATACACACCCAAGATAATTCCTGCAAGTGCTATACTCACACAAGCAGCTAGAATCTAGTAGCACGCCTACTCTATCCTCTTAGCATGTCTACTAACTAAAATCCCTAGCACTATCCTCATACTAGTCAACCTAATGCAACAATTCATGTCACAAATTTAATTACATAATTAAACAAATAAGAAACAAGGTTGTACGCATAACGTACACCCTGTGCGCAGATGTCCACTCTTCTTACCTTAAACAGTGCGTTTTTCGCTGACGTGTCTCGAACCACTCGTTGCGTCACCTCGATGACCGCTAGCTCCTCAGTAAACACCCAGATCGGGTTCGCCGGAAATATCGCCGGTTTTTTCTTCTTCTCCGGCGACGGCGACTCTATGGCTGAGTTTTGCTGCGTCCAACCCTTCTCTTTCTTGGAAAATGATCCTCTTATGTCTAGAACTTCAAAACAATAGACCCCTGCCCAAAAAGATGTCCGTAACCCCTTGTTCCGAAGTCTTCTTCTCCAAGTCTGGTGTACTGCCAAAAATGGAGCTCAAAATTAGTTTTTCTTGCTCTAGACCATTTCAGCCCGTTTCTTCACGTCAAAACTGATTCTTGGAGTCCCCTAAGCTTGTTTATCACCAACCACGCACACCATACACTCTTGAACACACTTAAATCCAAAATTATCCAAGAATATGCATTTTCTTGGATAAAAATGGTGAATCACAATCCGAGGCTTTATAAATGTATTTCGCACACTCAAAATGTTTATTTCCTCCCCTAGAATGATTCTACAATGTTCATTACTGCCCAGATTTTTCCCAAGTGCAAGAACTAAAAAATTTATTCTCTTTTTTAAAAAAACGATAATAACACTCTCTCTCTCCAATCCTTTGATTCCCTCAATATTTCCACGATTTCTCCTTCACATTATCATGGTAACACGTTTTAGAATAGGTTTAGAAAATAAGTTAGCGTTTGAAGTAGTAAAATCCTCTTTTCAAGGAAATTCTTTATTTTATTTTTTTAAAAAAAATAAAATAAAATGACTAAGTTCCACAATTGATATTATCAGTTAAATTTCAAAAATTTAACCAATTTTATGAATATTTATTCATGTTAAAACAGAAAAATAAAGTCTCTAAAATGCCCCTTGAACCGAACCCAAACTTGAGGGTATTATGGTCTTTTCGCAAATTCAAATATTTAATATTATGGCAAACCAAAAATTACACATAATATGATAAAAATAATTTCAAGCATATTATTATTACTATTATGCTCATAATAATAATAATAATTTTTAAGTAAATAAATAACTTAACCTGAGCCATTATTTATTCACTTGACATTATTCTCATGTTGTGATTCCACAAAAACTCAACACATGAGAAACCATGAATTTTATTTTCATTGGAAGTCATACATATCCAATAATCCATCAAAGGAAAAGAAAAAAAAATGACAAGGATGCACACAGTGGGAAAATTACGAAATTGCCCTTCCGGGAAAACGGATATTACAATTATCCCCTTACTGTAACGCCCCGATTTCCCGAGACGTTACTTAGGGAGTCTATTTAAAAATAATAAACAATAAATACTTTAAGACACTAAGAGAAAATATTTATTAAAAATTTAAGCAGACAATGAGATTTCATTATTTAAAAATAAAAATGTTGGACGCTAGGTTTAATAACAAAAACATAAAGAAAATAACCATTCAAGTCTGAAAATTTAAAAACATAACATTTATTTCTAAAAACATAAAATAACTGGAGCCCAGCCTCTAACATGTTCCGTCCATGCCTCGAGCCCGCACTACTCACTGCTATGCTTTGCCTTTACCTGCACACAGAGTACCCGTGAGCTAACGCCCAATAAGAAGAGCTATGTAGGACATAACTCCCCAAACCAATAAACATAAACTTTCAACTAAACATAAATAAACATCATAAGCACAATAATCATCGTGTGACATATAAACACCATATCACACTAACATAATGTGAGTTACACTCACACACATAAATACTAACAAGTCATGTTGATCGGACATGAAATGTAATCTGCCTTGCCTGCGCTGTACTCACACTCGGCATTCCCACGGTGGCTACTAGTCTAGCTTTCACTGTACTCACACTCGGCAGTTCCGTGGTGGCATCCTATTATCCTGAGTTATACACACCCAAGATAATTCCTGCAAGTGCTATACTCACACAAGCAGCTAAAATCTAGTAGCACGCCTACTCTATCCTCTTAGCATGTCTACTAACTAAAATCCCTAGCACTATCCTCATGCTAGTCAACCTAATGCAACAATTCATGTCACAAATTTAATTACATAATTAAACAAATAAGAAACAAGGTTGTATGCATAACGTACACCATGTGCGCAGATGTCCACTCTTCTTACCTTAAACAGTGCGTTTTTCGCTGACGTGTCTCGAACCACTCGCTTCGTCACCTCGATGACCGCTAGCTCCTCAGTAAACACCCAGATCGGGTTCGCCTGAAATATCGCCGGTTTTGTCTTTTTCTCCGGCGACGGCGACTCTATGGCTGAGTTTTGCTGAATTCCAACCCTTTTCTTGCTTGGAAAATGATCCCCTTATGTCCAGAACTTCAAAACAATAGACCCCAGCCCAAAAAGATGTCTGTAACCCCTTGTTCCGAAGTCTTCTTCTCCAAGTCCGGTGTACCACCAAAAATGGAGCTCAAAATTAGTTTTTCTTGCTCTAGACCATTTCAGCCCGTTTCTTCACGTCAAAACTGATTCTTGGAGTCCCCTAAGCTTGTTTATCACCAACCACGCACACCATACACTCTTGAACACACTTAAATCCAAAATTATCCAAGAATATGCATTTTCTTGGATAAAAATGGTGAATCACAATCCGAGGCTTTATAAATGTATTTCTCACACTCAAAATGTTTATTTCCTCCCCTAGAATGATTCTACAATGTTCATTACTGCCCAGATTTTTCCCAAGTGCAAGAACTAAAAAATTTATTCTCTTTTTTAAAAAAACGATAATAACACTCTCTCTCTCCAATCCTTTGATTCCCTCAATATTTCCACGATTTCTCCTTCAGATTATCATGGTAACACGTTTTAGAATAGGTTTAGAAAATAAGTTAACGTTTGAAGTGGTAAAATCCTCTTTTCAAGGAAATTCTTTATTTATTTTTTTTTTTAAATAAAATAAAATGACTAAGTTCCACAACTGATGTTATCAGTTAAATTTCAAAAATTTAACCAATTTTATGAATATTTATTCATGTTAAAACAGAAAAATAAAGTCTCTAAAATGCCCCTTGAACCAAACCCAAACTTGAGGGTATTATGGTCTTTTCACAAATTCAAATATTTAATATTATGGCAAACCAAAAATTACACATAATATGATAAAATAATTTCAAGCATATTATTATTACTATTATGCTCATAATAATAATAATAATAATTTTTAAGTAAATAAATAACTTAACCCGAGCAATTATTTATTCACTTGACATTATTCTCATGTTGTGATTCCACAAAAACTCAACACATGAGAAACCATGAATTTTATTTTCATTGGAAGTCATACATATCCAATAATCCATCAAAGGAAAAGAAAAAAAAATGACAAGGATGCACACAGTGGGAAAATTACGAAATTGCCCTTCCGGGAAAACGGATATTACAATTATCCCCTTACTGTAACGCCCCGATTTCCCGAGACGTTACTTAGGGAGTCTATTTAAAAATAATAAACAATAAATACTTTAAGACACTAAGAGAAAATATTTATTAAAAATTTAAGCAGACAATGAGATTTCATTATTTAAAAATAAAAATGTTGGACGCTAGGTTTAATAACAAAAACATAAAGAAAATAACCATTCAAGTCTGAAAATTTAAAAACATAACATTTATTTCTAAAAACATAAAATAACTGGAGCCCAGCCTCTAACATGTTCCGTCCATGCCTCGAGCCCGCACTACTCACTGCTATGCTTTGCCTTTACCTGCACACAGAGTACCCGTGAGCTAACGCCCAATAAGAAGAGCTATGTAGGACATAACTCCCCAAACCAATAAACATAAACTTTCAACTAAACATAAATAAACATCATAAGCACAATAATCATCGTGTGACATATAAACACCATATCACACTAACATAATGTGAGTTACACTCACACACATAAATACTAACAAGTCATGTTGATCGGACATGAAATGTAATCTGCCTTGCCTGCGCTGTACTCACACTCGGCATTCCCACGGTGGCTACTAGTCTAGCTTTCACTGTACTCACACTCGGCAGTTCCGTGGTGGCATCCTATTATCCTGAGTTATACACACCCAAGATAATTCCTGCAAGTGTTATACTCACACAAGCAGCTAAAATCTAGTAGCACGCCTACTCTATCCTCTTAGCATGTCTACTAACTAAAATCCCTAGCACTATCCTCATGCTAGTCAACCTAATGCAACAATTCATGTCACAAATTTAATTACATAATTAAACAAATAAGAAACAAGGTTGTATGCATAACGTACACCATGTGCGCAGATGTCCACTCTTCTTACCTTAAACAGTGCGTTTTCCGCTGACGTGTCTCGAACCACTCGCTTCGTCACCTCGATGACCGCTAGCTCCTCAGTAAACACCCAGATCGGGTTCGCCTGAAATATCGCCGGTTTTGTCTTTTTCTCCGGCGACGGCGACTCTATGGCTGAGTTTTGCTGAATTCCAACCCTTTTCTTGCTTGGAAAATGATCCCCTTATGTCCAGAACTTCAAAACAATAGACCCCAGCCCAAAAAGATGTCTGTAACCCCTTGTTCCGAAGTCTTCTTCTCCAAGTCCGGTGTACCACCAAAAATGGAGCTCAAAATTAGTTTTTCTTGCTCTAGACCATTTCAGCCCGTTTCTTCACGTCAAAACTGATTCTTGGAGTCCCCTAAGCTTGTTTATCACCAACCACGCACACCATACACTCTTGAACACACTTAAATCCAAAATTATCCAAGAATATGCATTTTCTTGGATAAAAATGGTGAATCACAATCCGAGGCTTTATAAATGTATTTCTCACACTCAAAATGTTTATTTCCTCCCCTAGAATGATTCTACAATGTTCATTACTGCCCAGATTTTTCCCAAGTGCAAGAACTAAAAAATTTATTCTCTTTTTTAAAAAAACGATAATAACACTCTCTCTCTCCAATCCTTTGATTCCCTCAATATTTCCACGATTTCTCCTTCAGATTATCATGGTAACACGTTTTAGAATAGGTTTAGAAAATAAGTTAACGTTTGAAGTGGTAAAATCCTCTTTTCAAGGAAATTCTTTATTTATTTATTTTTTTAAAATAAAATAAAATGACTAAGTTCCACAACTGATGTTATCAGTTAAATTTCAAAAATTTAACCAATTTTTTGAATATTTATTCATGTTAAAACAGAAAAATAAAGTCTCTAAAATGCCCCTTGAACCAAACCCAAACTTGAGGGTATTATGGTCTTTTCACAAATTCAAATATTTAATATTATGGCAAACCAAAAATTACACATAATATGATAAAATAATTTCAAGCATATTATTATTACTATTATGCTCATAATAATAATAATAATAATTTTTAAGTAAATAAATAACTTAACCCGAGCAATTATTTATTCACTTGACATTATTCTCATGTTGTGATTCCACAAAAACTCAACACATGAGAAACCATGAATTTTATTTTCATTGGAAGTCATACATATCCAATAATCCATCAAAGGAAAAGAAAAAAAAATGACAAGGATGCACACAGTGGGAAAATTACGAAATTGCCCTTCCGGGAAAACGGATATTACAATTATCCCCCCCTTAAAAGAAATTTCGTCCCGAAATTTTATTCAAACAACTCGGGATACTGCTGCAGCATTTCAGACTCTAATTCCCAGGTTGCCTCCTCAACAACACTGTTCCTCCACAATACCTTTACAAAGGAAATGGTCTTATTCCTTAGGACTTTGTCCTTTCGATCGAGTATTTTCACTGGACGCTCATCGAATGACAAATCCTCCTGCAAACCTAAGGTCTCGTAGCTCAGCACATGCGATGGGTCGGATACATATTTTTTCGAAGTTGTGACACATGAAATACATTGTGCACCTCGGACAATGATGGTGGTAAAACTATCCTGTAAGCCACATTGCCCACTCTATCCAATATCTCAAACGGTCCGACATATCTGGGACTTAGCTTTCCCCTCTTGCCAAACCTCTTCACCGAGATTCCTTTCCTTGGAGTCACACGAAGAAATACATGATCACCAACTTCAAACTCAACATGCTTGCGCTTTAGGTCTGCAGAAGACTTCTGTCTGCTCTGAGCTGTGACCATTCTAGCCCTGATTTTCTGAATAGCCTCATTGGTGTGTTGCACTGCATCGGGTCCAAGTAGTTTTCTCTCTCCTAGTTCATCCCAGTGAAGTGGGGACCTACACTTTCTTCCATACAACATTTCATATGGTGCTACCCCGATGGTAGATTGGTAGCTGTTGTTGTACAAAAACTCAATTAGTGGCAAGTATCTACTCCAGGATCCCTGAAAGTCAATGACACATGCTCTGAGCATATCTTCTAAGATCTGATTTGTTCTCTCGGTCTGACCATCCGTTTCTGGGTGATAAGCTGTACTGAACTTCAACCGAGTTCCCATCGCTCTCTGCAAACTCTCCCAGAATGATGATGTAAACCGAGCATCCCGATCACACACAATAGAGTACGGTGTCCCATGTATTCGTACTATCTCATTCATGTACAACTCGGCGAACTGATCCATAGAATAAGTCATGCGCACTGGTAGGAAGTGAGCTGACTTAGTATACCTATCCACAATTACCCAAATCGCATCGTGTTGTTTTGTGGTCCTAGGTAACCCCGTCACAAAATCCATAGATATCTCATCTCATTTCCATTCAGGAATATTCAACGGTTGCAATAGCCCCGCTGGTCTTTGATGTTCTGCCTTAACCTGCTGGCAGGTTAAGCATTTTGCCACATATTCCACTACATTCTTTTTCATCCCCAGCCACCAATACAATACCTTAAGGTCGTGGTACATCTTAGTGGTCCCAGGGTGAATTGAATATGGGGTAGTATGAGCTTCTGCCAGAATTTCTTTCCTCAACTCATCATTGTTTGGCACACAAATATGCCCCTTAAATCTGATTAGTCCAGTATCTGACATAGTGAAATCCTTGGCATTCCCATCATGCATCTCTTGCTTTAGGTCACTTAACTTCTTGTCTGCATTTTGTCCTTCCTTGATCCTTTCTAACAAGGTGGACTGAAGTGTAACCTTTGCAAGTTTTCCTGTGATCAGTTCTATACCAGCGCGTTCCATGTCTTCTAGGATCTTCCTTGATACACCTTGGAAAGAAGAAACTATTCCCGGCCCTCTGCGGCTAAGTGCATCCGCCACAACATTGGCTTTACCAGGGTGGTATAGTATGTCGTAGTCATAATCCTTGACTAACTCCAACCATCTGCTCTGTCTCATATTTAATTCCTTTTGGGTGAAGAAGTATTTGAGGCTCTTGTGATCGCTGTAAATCTGTAATGACCCACTACTCTAGACTTTTGGACCATTAACGAAACTATACATAAAATCCTTAATAGAACTTACATTTGCGAAAATACCATAATTTTATTAAGTAACTTGTAAAAAATAAGAGTTACTTGCAAAATAAATACCAAGAAGGATATGGGATCCCATTGTCTTTAAAAACAAAATATGATTTAAAATAAAAAAGACATTACATAAATAGTGCGGAAAATACATGTAAAAGACATAAAACAAAAACTACATCCTCGAATCGAATAACGCTCGACTCCTTGACTCCATTCACCATCGATACACATTCTCTAAGCGTCCACTAATCTTACCGCCTCTAAAGCTATTTTCCTGCAAATAAAACAAAAAGGAATGAGCCTAATGCCCAGCAAGGAAAATCTAACACATAGTCATAAACATAAATTTCATAATAAACATAAAGACATATCATAACACTTATTACATACACTTATTATAATGGTCATTATTACTTGGGGTCCCATAGACTAAACAAGTCATATGCCCATGGGATTAGTGGGGTCATACTAGCTAAGTAGGTCATATGCCCATAACCCATTTGGGGTCTTGTTAGTCATATGGGTCATATGCCCAAGCCTACATACATACATACATATCATATTACATATAATAACATAAAACATAAGATAACATAAGCATATAACATATTGATTCTACCCTATTTTCCTTAACAAAGTTACAGGGATAAGAGGACAGCGTTGGGACTTTTTGGAACACTCGTAAAACCATATATAACAGGGTGAGTCTAATGAAGAAAATAGATGAAAAGGAAATGGGAAGACTAATCCATTGAAAAACATGCTTACCGAAACTTATGTGCTCAAGAGCTTAGATTTCCTAACCAAAATAAGAATGAGGTTAGGAGACTGAGTAGAAGGTTACGAGAAAGGAAATAACATAAAACAAATGAACTAGAGTTTTGGTTTACCTCAAAGACTTGTAAGATCAATCTACACCACAACCGAAATACTATAGAATCTTACTTCCCAAAGTGTTTGATAAGCTTATGATGTTTAAGATTATGATTTCCCCACCCAAGTGTTTAACTCTCACACTCTCCTAGCACTTGCAGCTTCTGAACTTAGAGTAAAAGGTGAATAATGGCTGGGTACTAGGTCCTATTTATAGAGTTTGGGAATGAAGGAATCTTAATTTTACTTGAATGAAAATAATAGCTTTTTAGGTGAAAATAATTTGAATAATCGTTCAGCAGAGGCTGAAGACTCGTTCAAAAGATGCTGGACTTATGAAGAAGTTGAATGGCTGAAAGGAAAAAAGAATTCAAAAACATTTGAATTATACTGAAGGAGGCGATATATCGCCCCCTGTAGGCGATATATCGCCTAGGCCAGTATGCCCGAGGCGACCATGCATCGTCTCGTGTTTTCCGTATCTACGTGCTGCGATACATCGCCCCCTATAGCTGCGATATATCGGCACACGCTGATTAATTAAACACGAAATTACACATTTTTAGCTAAGTTTGAATGGAGTAAACAGCCTTGACTAAGCCCTCAACGTATTCAAAGCTGCTGACTGACCCTATTGCATTCAAACTTTACTCCTTATTAAATTTAATCCTCCAAAATACTTAATCTTTAATTACCCATTCATAACATGTGCTTAAAATCCTATTGGTTGATATCTAAACGTTATAGTATAATAAATATTATTCTTAATATCAGCTATATAATCAAACCTTAGGTTAAAATTAATATTCTTAAACTATAGGTTAAACTTAGAAAGTCTATAAGTACTACTATGAGTGTCCAAATAATTCCCGGTCTGAACCAAAAATCCACAGTAACAAAGATAATACTATACATACTATAATACTACTAAATAATTAGCTAAGTAAAGTTCTTGGACTCTACAATTCTCCCCTACTAAAAAGAATTTCGTCCTCGAAATTTACTTACCAAATAATTCCGGATACCGGCCTTGCATGTCCTCCTCCAACTCCCACGTTGCCTCGCGTTCAGAACTATTGCTCCATAGGACTTTGACTATAGGAAAGCTCTTGGACCGTAACTGCTTCATCCCCCTATCTAGGATGCTAATCGGTCGTTCCTCGTAACTTAAGTCTTTCTGGAGCGCTATCGTATCGTACTTGAGGACGTGAGATGGGTCTGACACATATTTGCGTAGCATCGAAATGTGGAAGACGTTGTGACTATCGACTAGTGCTGGCGGTAGGGCTAGTCTATACGCAACTAGTCCCACTTTGTCCAATATCTCAAAAGGACCTATGAATCGGGGACTAAGCTTGCCTTTCTTCCCGAACCGCTTGACACCTTTCATAGGAGATATCTTCAGGAAGACTTGATCTCCAACTTGAAACTCCACATCGCGTCGCTTGGTATCCGCATAGCTTTTCTGACGGCTTTGAGCAGCAAGCATACGCTGTCTAATAAGCGCTACTGCTTCTTGAGCATGTCTAACAGCTTCGGGCCCTAGAAGCTGCCTTTCTCCTACCTCCTCCCAGTGCAATGGTGATCGGCACCTTCTTCCATATAGCAACTCATAAGATGCCATCCCGATTGTGGACTGGTAGCTGTTGTTGTACGAGAACTCGATCAGCGATAAGTACTTGTTCCATGATCCTCCGAATTCAAGTATACATGCGCGTAGCATATCCTCTAAGATCTGAATCGTACGCTCGGACTGCCCATCTGTTTGAGGATGGAAAGCTGTACTAAGACTTAACTTAGTACCCATAGCTTGCTGTAAGCTTCTCCAAAATCTTGACGTAAACACCGATCCTCTATCCGACACTATCGTCTTGGGGATTCCATGCAATCGTACAATCTCTTGTATGTAGATGTCTGCATATTGGTCTGCCGTGTATGAAGTCTTAACAGGCAGGAAATGAGCCGACTTGGTTAGTCTATCTATTACTATCCAAGCGGAATCATGCTGCTTATTCGTCTTTGGCAGACCCGTCACGAAATCCATGGCTATATCATCCCACTTCCATTCTGGCACGTTAAGTGGTTGTAATAAGCCTGCAGGGCGCTGATGCTCCGCTTTCACTTGCTAGCACACCAGACACTTAGATACATACTCCGCTATGTCCTTCTTTATCCCTGGCCACCAATAGATTACCTTGATGTCATGAGTCATCTTGGTAGACCCTGGATGAACTGAGTACGGGGTACTGTGTGCTTCTTCTAGGATCGTTGTAGAGTCCAAGTACTTTACTTAGCTAAGATAGATAGTAGTATGATAGTATTTATAGCATTATCTTTGTTACTTTGGATTTTTGGTTCAGACCGGGAGTTATTTGGACACTCATAGTAGTACTTATAGATTTTCTAAGTTTAACCTATAGTTTAAGAATATTAAGTATAACCTAAGGTTTGATTAATGTGACTGATATTAAGGATTATATTATTATATTATAAGGTTTAGACATCAACCAATAGGATTTTAAGCACATGTTTTGAATGGTAATTAAGGATTAAGATTTTTGAGGATTAAATATAATAAGGAGTAAAGTTTGAATGTTATAGGGTCAGTCAGCAGCTTTGAGTACGTTGAGGGCTTAGTCAAGGCTGTTTACTCCATTCAAACTTAGCTAAAAATGTGTAATTTCGTGTTTAAATATTCAGCGTGTGCCGATATATCGCAGCTATAGGGGGCGATATGTCGCAGCACGTAGATACGGAAAACACGAAACGATGCACGGTCGCCTCGGGCATACTGGCCCAGGCGATATATCGCCTACAGGGGGCGATATATCGCCTCCTTCAGCATGGATTCAAACTCTTTTGAATTCATTTCCTTTCAGCCATTCAAACTCCTTCAACAGTCCAGCATCTTGTGAACGAGTCTTCAGCCTCTGCTGAACGATTATTCAAATGATTTTCACCTAAAAAGCCATTATTTTTATTCAAGTAAAATCAAGATATTTTCATTCCCAAACTCTATAAATAGGACCTAGTACCCAGCCATTATTCACCATTTGCTCTAAGTTCAGAAGCTGCTAGTGTTAAGTGAGTGTGAGAGTGTAAACACTTGGTTTGGGGAAAAACTATAAGCTTAAACATCATAAGCTTATCAAACACTTTGGGAAGTGAGTTCTATAGTATTTCGGTGAAGGTTAGATTGATCTTGCAATCTTTGAGGTAAACCCAAAACTCTAGTTCCTTTCTGTATTTTATGTTATTTCCTTTCTCAAAACCTTCTACTCAGTCCCCTAACCTTATTCTTATTTTGGTTAGGGAATCCAAGCTCTTAAGCATATAAGTTGGTAAGTATGTTTTTATGGTTTAGTCTTTCCATCTCTTTCATTTCATCTCCTTTCTTTAGACTCACTCTTTCTTATGGTTTTAGGAGTGTTCCAAAAGTCCCAACTCAGTCCATAATCCCAGTAACTTTGGTAAGGAAAATAGGCTAGAATATATATGTTCATGTTTATGTTATCTTTTGTGTTATGATATGATATGGGTATGTTATGAATATGTTGTGCATGTGTATGTTGTAGGCTTGGGCATATGCCCTATTTGACTAACAAGACCCCAAAAGGATTGTGGGCATATGCCTATTTAGCTGGTAGGACCCCACTAATCTCATGGGCATAAGCTTGTTTAGTCTATGGGACCCCAAGTAATAATGGCCATTATAATAAGTGAATTATGTGTTATGATATGTCTTTACGTTATTATGAAATTATGTTTATGTTTATGACTATGTGTTAGATTTTCCTTGCTGGGCATTAGGCTCACTCCTTTCTGTTTATGTGCAGGAAATAAGCTTTTGAGGCGGTAAGATTCGTGACGCTTGGAGGATGTGTATCGATGGTGAATGGAGTCAAGGGGCCGAGCGTTATTCGATTCGAGGATGTAGTCTTGTTTATGCTTTTATGGTTTTAAATGTATTTTCCGCATTTTCTATGTAACTCTTTTTAGTTTTTAAGTTATTTTTGTTTTAAAGACAATGGGTACCCATATCCTACTTATTATTTATGAAAGTAACCTTTGTTTCCACAAGTTTATAATAAATTGTGGTATTTTCGCAAATATATGTTTTAGTAAGAATATGTATGTATAGTTCGATAATGGTCCAAGAGTCTAGATTAGTGGGTCGTTACAATCGTCTTCTTAATACTTTGATCCTTTGGCACGCATACCCGATCCTTATATCTCAATAAGCCTTGGCTAGATATTGAGAAATCTGTATTCTTGCCTTCTCTGACTGCTTCCATATGTGGTGCTAGCGATTCATCATGTCTCTGACCAACTCGTATGTCCTCTAGTAGATTCGATTGAATAGACAAGTTAGCTAGCTTGCCTACAACCACCTCTATTCTGGCACTGATAAGCTCCTGCTGAAGCGGCTTTTCTATTCCGGATAAGGCTGCTAAATTCCCATAGCTTTTCCTACTAAGCGCATCGGCAACTACATTCGCCTTCCCTGGGTGGTATAGGATTTCACAGTCGTAATCCTTGACTAACTTTAACCACCTGCGCTGCCTCATATTGAGCTCCTTCTGAGTAAAGAAGTATTTTAAACTTTTGTGGTCCGTATAAATCTCGCACCGTTCTCCGTAAAGATAATGGCGCCAGATTTTTAACGCAAAGACCACCGCTGCCAACTCCATATCGTGAGTTGGATAGCGTTGCTCATACTCCTTTAACTGACGTGAGGCATAGGCTATCACCTTGTCGTTTTGCATTAGCACGCATCCCAATCCTAGCTTTGATGCATCACAGTAGACAACGAACTTATCGTTGAGTGTTGGGACACTAAGTACTGGTGTTGAGCAAAGCTTATCCTTAAGCAATTGGAAGCTTTCCTCACACTTATCATTCCAGTTAAACTTTTGTTGCTTCCGGGTCAGGTTGGTGAGTGGAGTGGCTATCTTAGAAAAGCCCTCTACAAACTTCCTATAATAACCTGCTAGCCCTAAGAAGCTTCTTACTTCTGACGCATTCTTTGGTCTAGGCCAATCCTTCACAGCCTCTACCTTTGATGGATCTACTGCAACTCCGTCTTTCGATATGATGTGCCTGAGGAACGCCACTTGCGAAAGCCAAAATTCGCATTTCTTGAACTTGGCGTAGAGTTGATGCTCCTTCAATCGCGTCAAAATCAACCTTAAGTGTTCCTCATGCTCTACTTCATCCTTGGAGTAAATTAAAATGTCGTCGATGAACACAACGATGAATTTATCCAAGTAGTCTTTAAAGACCCTATTCATTAAGTCCATAAACGCGGCTGGCGCGTTAGTAAGACCAAAAGACATAACCAAGAACTCGTAATGTCCATAACGAGTCCTAAAGGCTGTCTTAGGAATATCTTCTCCTTTTACCTTGAGCTGATGATACCCGGACCGTAAATCGATCTTAGAAAATACAGTCGCACCTCGGAGTTGATCAAACAAATCGTCTATCCGAGGTAACGGGTACTTGTTCTTGATTGTTACTTTGTTCAGCTCACGATAGTCTATGCACATCCGCATACTCCCGTCCTTCTTCTTCACGAATAGTACCGGAGCTCCCCATGGTGAATGGCTTGGCCTAATAAAACCCAAGTCTAGGAGTTCTTGTAGCTGCGTCTTTAACTCCTTGAGTTCCGTAGGTGCCATCCGGTATGGTGCCTTAGAGATAGGCTCGGTGCCTGATACTAATTCTATCGTGAAGTCTATTTCTCTAGTTGGCGGCAATCCTGGCAAGTCATCGGGGAAAACTTCTGGAAATTCTTGTATAACCCGAACATCTCCAACTTTAAGTGATGTCTCCTTCTCCACATTCGTGATGCTGGCTAAGAACGCTTGGCATCCCTTCTCCATCATTCTCTGAGCTTTGAGAGATGACACTAACGGGGTGCGCAATCCTGAAGCTTGTCCCATGAAGCATCGTTTCTGGCCGTCAGGAGTCTCGAACATTACCTTCTTGCGTCTGCAGTCGATCGTTGCGCCATGCCGTGCTAGCCAATCCATGCCTAATATTACATCGAAGTCCTTGATCACTAGCTCTATCAGGTCTCCTTCTAGTTCTATATCCTCAATCTTGATCGGTACGCCTCATACTATTCGTGATGATAGAACTACTTTGCCTGAGGAAACTCGGTTACAAACCTAGTTCTAAATCTTTCACTAGGTTTGTCTAGTTTTTCTATCATTCTTAACAAAATATACGAATGAGTGGCACCCGAATCAAATAATACATGACATAAGTTATTGAGGATAGAAACCTGACCTATGACCACCTTGTTGCTAGCCTCGGCCTCTCCTTGGGTTAAAGCAAAAACCCTAGCAGGAACCATCTTTTCGTCCTTCTTCCCTTCTCGCTTTTGTCGAGGACAGTCTCTCTTACGATGCCCTTCTTGACCACAGTTGAAACACTCCTTGGTGTTGGCGCGACATTCTCCAGGATGCTTCTTCTGACATTTGGCACATGGCGGGTACTCCACGTAGCCCGTCCTATTTCCTCCATTATTCGTACGTGCCCTCTTATTGTTGTCAGATTGCTTGTTGTCAGGATGCCTTCTCTTCTGACCGTTACCGTTGTTGCTAGACTGATTGTTGCCGCTATTGCTAGACTGATTGTTGTCGTTATGGTTGTTGTTGTTCCGACTGGCCTGAGGTTGACTCTGATGTCTAGGTTCCGGCTTGCTAGCTTCTTCTTTGCTTACATTGGCCTGCAACCTTTCTACTTCGATTGCCGTCTCGAGAACGTCGGCATATGTGGTGTTTCTCGGGTTTGCTAGTTTAACCCCCATCTCGATCTTCAGGCGAAGTCCTCTGACAAACTTACTCACCCTCAGATAATCGGTTGGAACCATTTCTACCGCGAACTTTGCTAAGCGGTCAAACTGACGAGCATATTCCGCCACTGTTAAAGTACCCTACTTCAAGTTGGTGAACTCTTCAACCCTCGTAGCGAGTACAGCCGAATTGTAGTACTTTTTGTGGAACAGCTCCACAAATCGGGTCCACGTCATGGTGGCAGCATCATGGGATTGCTGGACCAAGTCCCACCATATCCTGGCATCTTTCTTGAGCAAAGATGAGACGCAAGATATGCGGTCCGCATTACTGAGGTTCATGTGGGCCAGAATCGGCTCCACATTCCTTAGCCACTCTTCTGCCTCAAAGGGGTCTGTAGTCCCTTCGAAGTTTGGAGCGTGCTGCTTGTGGAACCTCTCATACACTGGCTCCATGTGTTGTACTGGATATGGAGCGTAGTTCGTCATAGGCCATCCCCCATATGGACCAACTTGTTGGGGTGCTGGGGTCATTTGCTGTGGCTGCGGCTGTGGCGGAGGCTGAGGCTGAGATTGAGCCTGTTGGCGTTGTTGCTGCAGAAGTTCCTCGACTTGCTGTCGCAGTCTGGCAATCTCCGCAGTGTTGTCAGCTGGCGGTGCCGGCGCGTTGCGGCGAGCAGTAGTACGCACTCCCCTTCGGCGAACTGGAGGGACTTCATTGGTCGCTGGAACATCGTTGGAGGCGTTTCCGTTGGTGCGTGCAGATCTTCGGAGCGACATCGTAGCAGAGTTCTAACAGTTGAAAGAAACATGTTAGAACTTTACCTAATAGGCTCTAAGGCAAAAACTTATTCTAAAACAAACATATCTCGGACCTATTTATTATGACTTCTTATGAAAATTATATAAGTCTTTATTTATATTTAAAGTGGGTTTCTATACTTAGAAAAACAAGTCATCTTTATTTTCTAAGTGTGTTTCTAATCATCCTAAATGACTTAATTCTCAGGCTCGAAACTTATCTTTGTTCCAAAGTTAACCATATTGAGGGAGGGATGGGATCAGTAAAATCGTTCCCACTACTATGGCCCCCTAACTCTCAATAAGGAAACTTGGTTCATTGATTTGTATCCACCCTCATCGAACTTAGTCATTATTCATTTTATTTAGTATTTATTATGATTGCGAAAATAGAATCAAACTCATACATGAAAATAAAATAGCATGTTATTCATTTGGAAAAACAATTTTCACTTATTACAATCATAAAAACAAAATAAATAAAACAAACAATAAAAGCTACTAATCTAAAAATCGGGATCTTCTACACCCGATCCGTCATCTAACATATCATCATATATCTCCTCATAATCATCATTATCATGAGCATCAAAATGTCCTCTAGGAAGGTTTGTGAGAATTCTATGTTTTTGTTCATTTGTGAACTGAAACTCGAATTTTGCGGTGAACCTAACTAAGAGGAAATAATATCTCATTGCTAATGGTAGTTCATTCTCATCATTCATGTCTTCCCATATTTCTTCTAAGGCTGCTATTACAGGATGAAAATCTTTAAATAGCCTTATTACTAGTACATATTGTTCCGTTGATCTTAACATTATTTGCTTAGCCTCTTGAAGGCCACCTATCTCTTGGTGAAACAAAAGCAATCTTCGAGTGATCCTTTCTAGTGCTCCTACAGTGTTTCTTGGCTCCCTTATTCTTTTTAAGGCCTTAATGGCTCGGATATCTTGGTAGGTTAAAGCTCCGTTCATAATTAACTGAAAACATAAACACTAAAGTTGTTAGCTATACACATAGGCAAAATAACTTGTAACTTAAACACTTACTTGGCGGTCAGATTCGGAGCTTTGAGCGTGTGTATCGAGGAGAACTTCATGCGAAGGAACCGTTTGCTCTGATACCAACTGTAATGACCCACTACTCTAGACTTTTGGACCATTAACGAAACTATACATAAAATCCTTAATAGAACTTACATTTGCGAAAATACCATAATTTTATTAAGTAACTTGTAAAAAATAAGAGTTACTTACAAAATAAATACCAAGAAGGATATGGGATCCCATTGTCTTTAAAAACAAAACATGATTTAAAATAAAAAGACATTACATAAATAGTGCGGAAAATACATGTAAAAGACATAAAACAAAAACTACATCCTCGAATCGAATAACGCTCGGCTCCTTGACTCCATTCATCATCGATACACATTCTCTAAGCGTCCACGAATCTTACCGCCTCTAAAGCTATTTTTCTGCACATAAAACAAAAAGGAATGAGCCTAATGCCCAGCAAGGAAAATCTAACACATAGTCATAAACATAAATTTCAATATAATCATAAAGACATATCATAACACTTATTACATACACTTATTATAATGGCCATTATTACTTGGGGTCCCATAGACTAAACAAGTCATATGCCCATGGGATTAGTGGGGTCATACTAGCTAAGTAGGTCATATGCCCATAACCCATTTGGGGTCTTGTTAGTCATATGGGTCATATGCCCAAGCCTACATACATACATACATATCATATTACATATAATAACATAAAACATAAGATAACATAAGCATATAACATATTGATTCTACCCTATTTTCCTTACCAAAGTTACCGGGATAAGAGGACAGCGTTGGGACTTTTTGGAACACTCCTAAAACCATATATAACAGGGTGAGTCTAATGAAGAAAAGAGATGAAAAGGAAATGGGAAGACTAATCCATTGAAAAACATGCTTACCGAAACTTATGTGCTCAAGAGCTTAGATTTCCTAACCAAAATAAGAATGAGGTTAGGAGACTGAGTAGAAGGTTACGAGAAAGGAAATAACATAAAACAAATGAACTAGAGTTTTGGTTTACCTCAAAGACTTGTAAGATCAATCTACACCACAACCGAAATACTATAGATCTTACTTCCCAAAGTGTTTGATAAGCTTCTGATGTTTAAGCTTATGATTTCCCCACCCAAGTGTTTAACTCTCACACTCTCCTAGCACTTGCAGCTTCTGAACTTAGAGTAAAAGGTGAATAATGGCTGGGTACTAGGTCCTATTTATAGAGTTTGGGAATGAAGGAATCTTAATTTTGCTTGAATAAAAATAATAGCTTTTTAGGTGAAAATAATTTGAATAATCGTTCAGCAGAGGCTGAAGACTCGTTCAAAAGATGCTGGACTTATGAAGAAGTTGAATGGCTGAAAGGAAAAAAGAATTCAAAAACATTTGAATTATACTGAAGGAGGCGATATATCGCCCCCTGTAGGCGATATATCGCCTGGGCCAGTATGCCCGAGGTGACCGTGCATCGTCTCGTGTTTTCCGTATCTACGTGCTGCGATACATCGCCCCCTATAGCTGCGATATATCGGCACACGCTGATTAATTAAACACGAAATTACACATTTTTAGCTAAGTTTGAATGGAGTAAACAGCCTTGACTAAGCCCTCAACGTATTCAAAGCTGCTGACTGACCCTATTGCATTCAAACTTTACTCCTTATTAAATTTAATCCTCCAAAATACTTAATCTTTAATTACCCATTCATAACATGTGCTTAAAATCCTATTGGTCCTTATCTAAACCTTATAGTATAATAAATATTATTCTTAATATCAGCTATATAATCAAACCTTAGGTTAAAATTAATATTCTTAAACTATAGGTTAAACTTAGAAAGTCTATAAGTACTACTATGAGTGTCCAAATAATTCCCGGTCTGAACCAAAAATCCACAGTAACAAAGATAATACTATACATACTATAATACTACTAAATAATTAGCTAAGTAAAGTTCTTGGACTCTACAAAATCTCACATTTCACCCCATAGAGATAGTGACGCCAAATCTTCAGTGCAAAGACAACCGTTGCTAATTCTAGGTCGTGTGTCGGATACCTCTGCTCATAATCTTTCAGTTGCCTAAAGGCATAGGCTATCACCTTACCAGACTGCATCAGTACACATCCCAACCCTTGTTTTGACGCATCACAGTAAACCACGAACTGAGGGTAAGCTGAGTATAGGTGCTGATATAAGCCGACTCTTTAATTCCTGGAAGCTCTGCTCGCATTTATCTGACCAATTGAACTTCAGATTCTTTCTTGTCAATTCTGTCATCGATGCGGCTATCTTTGAAAACCCTTCGACAAACCTCCTATAATAGCCCGCCAAACCCAGAAAACTTCTGACTTCCGAGGCATTCTTTGGTCTTGGCCATTCTTTCACTGCAGCAATCTTTGCAGGATCTACTTTCACTCCTCCATCGGTGACAATATGACCCAGAAAACCAACCTCAGATAACCAGAACTCACACTTCTTGTATTTGGCATATAGCTGATGCTGTCTTAATCGTTGCAAGGTCAGACGTAAATGATCCTCATGTTCTTCTTCTGTCTTGGAGTAGACCAATATATCATCTATGAACACAATGACAAACTGATCCAAGTACTCCTTGAAAACCCTGTTCATGAGGTCCATAAAAGCTACTGGGGCATTTGTGAGTCCAAACGACATCACCAGAAATTCGTAATGCCCGTACCTGATTCTGAAGGCTGTCTTTGGTATATCATCATTCTTGATCCTCAATTGATGGTATCCTGACCGAAGATCGATTTTTGAAAACTCCTTGGTCCCCTGAAGTTGGTCAAACAGATCATCGATTCTCGGCAAAGGATATTTGTTCTTTATTGTGACCTTATTCAGCTCTCGATAATCAATACACATCCTCATAGACCCATCTTTCTTCTTGACAAAAAGTACTGGTGCGCCCCAAGGAGAATAGCTCGGTCTGATGAACCCCAGCTTTAGTAATTCCTCCAATTGAGTTTTGAGCTCTTTCAATTCTGCTGGTGCCATTCTGTATGGTGCTCGAGATACTGGCATTGTCCCGGGCATCAGATCAATTACAAATTCTTTCTCCTTGTGCGGAGGTAAACCTGGCAGTTCTTCTGGAAAAACATCGAGGAACTCAGCTACAACTCTTGTCTCTTCAGGTCTCCTTTCTGTCTCTTCGGTTTCATTGACCATGTTCACGAGATACCCCAAACATCCGTGTTGCAACATTTCTCTAGCTTTCATCGCTGATATGATAGGAGTTTTGGGTTTTTGCTTATGCCTTCGAACAAAAACAGATCTCCGCCTTCCGGTGCAAATACCACTTTCTTGCGTTTGCAGTCAATAGATGCCCCATATTTGGAAAGAAAATCCATCCCCAGAATTACATCAAAATCACACAAATCTAATACAATCAGGTCTACATACAATTCCCTCCCACCTATCCATAAAGGTACAGCTTTAACCCAATTTTTAGATATTACAATTTCCCCAGAAGGTAACATAGTCCCAAACCCCACATTAAATATTTCACTAGGTGCATTTACAACATTTACAGTTCTACTAGAAATAAAAGAGTGTGATGCACTAGAATCAAATAAAACTTTACATGTGATATTGGCCATAGGGATCTGACCTGTTACGACAGAAGGACTTGCCTCAGCTTCAGCTTGGGTGATGGTGAAGACTCTGGCTGGGACGTACTTGTCATCCTTCTTCTGTTCTTCCTTATTTCCAGATTGTTCCCATGTCGGACAATTACGCTTCACGTGACCTTCCTTCCCACATTTGTAGCAAACTCCAGCTTTGCACTCACCAAAATGGCGTTTTGTGCACTTAGGGCAAGGTGGAATGTTTCTGCCACCATTTCCACCAGGACGGTTGTCATTGTTGGGCTTGGGTCGTTTATCACTTCTGGCTTGGCTTGGCTGGTCCTATCCCCTTTTCCTATTGTCATTGGAGGTGGCTGCCCCACTCTTCTAGCAGCATTATCTTTCCAAATTCTCTCTTCGCTTCATTCAGCCGTAAGAGCCATTTCCACCACTTCAGCATAGGTGAAAGCACCTCTAGAAACAATCTCCACATCCCGAGCTATCATTGGTTTTAGACCTCTCACAAACTGGTCATCTCGTACCTTGTCAGTAGGTACAAGATCCTTGGCAAACTTCGCCAACCGATCGAACTTCTGTGCATATTCTGTCACCAAGAGATTACCTTGAGTCAGCTTGGTAAATTCATCCATTTTTGCTGCTAACACTGCTGAGTTGTAGTATTTATAATTAAACACCTGTTTGAATCTGTCCCAATCCATAGTGTTAACATTCCGTAATTGCTCCACCACCTCCCACCAAATCCGAGCATCTTTTCTCAGCATAAAAGATGCGCACACCACTCGTTCATTGCCTTGAACTCCCATCATGTTCAAGATCCTCTCCATCCCACTGATCCACTCCTCTGCCTGGACTGGATCGATGCTGCCTTCAAACACTGGCGGGTGTTGCTTTCGAAACCTTTCAAACAAAGGCTCCATACGATTCTCTGCAACCGGTAACCCTACGATGGCAGGTGGCTGAATAACCATTGGTGCTTCAGACCTTACAGGTGGCTCAGCTTGCTGCCTCAGTTGATTGATCTCTGCGTTCTGTCTTTGAATGGTCTCTTCCATTCTCGCAAAACGTTCCTCCCATCCTTGTGGCGGTTCGTGCTGTGCTACATTCATTGCTGCTCTTCCCCTACCTTGACCATGTCCTACTCTGACTGATCTACGAGGGAGCATTCTCAATTTCTAGAACCACACACATAAATAACTTATAATGAAAAGGAATTATTGCGGTAAGAGATCGTTATAAGAGAACACTAAGTACGTAGATGTGCATAGTCAAAAAGCAAAAATTCATAAGTAATCTTTAACCACTTACAGTACAGTGAGTCGAGCTCGTCCTTGGCGATGAACTTTACATGTTAGGGCTTATCACAGATTCTTTAGGACCGTTTTGCTCTGATACCATACTGTAACGCCCCGATTTCCCGAGACGTTACTTAGGGAGTCCATTTAAAAATAATAAACAATAAATACTTTAAGACACTAAGAGAAAATATTTGTTTAAAATTTAAGCAGACAATGAGATCTCATTATTTAAAAATAAAAATGTTGGACGCTAGGTTTAATAACAAAAACATAAAGAAAATAACCATTCAAGTCTGAAAAATTTAAAAATATAACATTTATTTCTAAAAACATAAAATAACTGGAGCCCAGCCTCTAACATGTTCCGTCCATGCCTCGAGCCCGCATTACTCACTGCTTTGCTTTGCCTTTACCTGCACACAGAGTACCCATGAGCTAACGCCCAGTAAGAAGAGCTATGTAGGACATAACTCCCCAAACCAAGAAACATAAACTTTCAACTAAACATAAATAAACATCATAAGCACAATAATCATTGTGTGATATATAAACACCATATCACACTAACATAATGTGAGTTACACTCACACACATAAATACTAACAAGTCATGTTGATCGGACATTAAATGTAATCTTCCTTGCCTGCGTTGTACTCACACTCGGCATTCCCACGGTGGCTACTAGTCTAGCCTGCGCTGTACTCACACTCGGCCGTTGCCTTGAGACATCGTTGCCCTGCCTGCACTGTACTCACACTCGACAGTTCCGTGGTGGCATCCTATTATCCTGAGTTATACACACCCAAGATAATTCCTGCAAGTGCTATACTCACACAAGCAGCTAGAATCTAGTAGCACGCCTACTCTATCATCTAAGCATGTCTACTAACTAAAATCCCTAGCACTATCCTCATGCTAGTCAACCTAATGCAACAATTCATGTCACAAATTTAATTACATAATTAAACAAATAAGAAACAAGGTTGTACGCATAACGTACACCCTGTGCGCAGATGTCCACTCTTCTTACCTTAAACAGTGCGTTTTTCGCTGACGTGTCTCGAACCACTCGCTGTGTCACCTCGATGACCGCTAGCTCCTCAGTAAACATTTTTCGTAGTAGTGATGTATGAATATTTAGGATATTCAAACTCATCTAACAATATTAAATAATAATAATATTAATAATAATGTTGACGCCGTTTTTCATCAACAGATAAAAGAAGAGAGCACGTAAACAATTAAAGAAAATGGCCAAAAGAAATAAACGAATCAAACACACGGTTTTTTACGTGGTTCAGCAGTTAAATCTGCCTAGTCCACGAGTCTCTGTTGTTAATCTCAAGATTCTCTCTGAATAATTCTTTAGCATGAGTTCTCCAGAGTTTTCTCTCAAGGATCAGAATTTCGGTCCTTTACAATGGTGCATGGCTTCTCTATTTATAGAGAAGGATGCAGAGTACTATCCCACATATTTTGGGTAGTTACTCTTTTGTGAATAAAAATAAATGGCTTTAAATGCCTTTAATCAGATAAAAAAGAAAACGTCCCTGAAGACCAGGGAATGCATAACTGACTAAATAATATCCCACGATTCTTGGGAATTTACATCAATAAATGAGGATTACATCTCATGTTTACAATACTTGTAGATATTCAAGATGGTTATAGCGTATCTCCAAGGCTTCAGCATCTCAGGTTTCATGTCATTGTGCGAGCCACTGACATCTCCCGAGCTAACATTGCTTTCGAGATAGTACATCGAGCTCAAGACCCATGCTCTGAAGTTCCTGAAGATGAAGGTGTTCTCGGAGCTACCTTTCGAGATCGAGATCATTTCGAGGTCACCGCATTCGAGATCATATATCATACTTTGCATGCTCGATTTACAATCCTAGATCATACTCTAATCCTCACGAGACCGTTTATTGCGAACTCAGCTTTCGAGGTCATATTTGCTATGGCTCGAAATCTGGGTATAACATCTTGCCCCCTCAAAAGTATTTGTTCGAATCCTAAGAGAAGGAAACTTTTGAACTAATTTCCCTGGGAACTGTACCGTCATACGCTCTTGAAAATGGACACGTGCCAGATGGGTATTGCTCACTTTAGGTACTTGAGTACCATGGGAACACGCCCACGATCGTTCGTCTGACAACTTTTCGGCGCCATCTTGCCATTGATCCCCATCCGTTCGATCTGTTAAGGTTTTTAATCAATGCTCCTGATTAATTTAATTTTCCCACCTATATATACAAGACCCCATCTTCGTCTTCTTCTTTACGTTTGTTCATCGTAAACCAGAAAGGAAAAAAAAACAAGAAAACCAGAAACTTTCTTAAGAAGCTTCCGTCCCGTGCATGTTTTCTCGACCCAAGAAACAAAGAAATCCTGGTCTGTTCGAGTCAGTGAGTTCTTTCTTGCAACCTCTCCTCTAATCGACGATTTTGCTGCAATCACCATCACTGTGTAAGTATGCCATTTTTGTTTTCAGCTTTCTACCCATAATGTTCTTGTTGTGTATGTTAGTTTACGTTCTTAGAATGATACGATAGGAAGTTTTGAACCGATGGGCTTTTATGCCTTCTATATTTTCATTCTGGATGTTCGTCTCTGGTTTGTACCCAGTTTTTTCGTTTGAACGAAGTTTCAACTTTCTGGGTTTTGAAAATTTTAGGCCATCACTAAGTTTTCGGGTAAAAACCCTTTTTCTTGACAATTGCACGAAACCCAAAAATGCCCTTTCCTAGCTAACCGCCACCTTTCTTTCCCTTGAATTTTGGGATTTTCAAAAAATCATCCACGCTCCTTTTCTTTCCTGTGGAACACACGCTCTGACTCTTTAGTAAGGGTCTTAATTCTTAGTTTCTTGTCCTTAAATCTCCGAGTTCATCCTGTCGAGCTCGTGATTCTTGCATGCATGGCCCTCACCATTTTTTCTTTCTCGTTAGATGTCACAGAATCCGGAAAGACGGTGGGGGTCACTACGAGCAATCCCTTACGAGCCCAAACCTCCGAGCCCGGAATCGGTCTTTTCCCGGAACCAACGTCGGATTAAAGAATACGAGATCGCACGGGAGCAAGAAGACATTCGAGCCCACTATCGTCGCCAGATAGACGAGGTTATTGAAAAGAAGAGAAGGGTTCTTCGGGAAGCCATCTATCCGGAGCCTAACCCAGGACCTAGGCCAGTTCCCCTTGACCCTGCGTTAAAAGTCACGGTTGCATACCACCCAGGGGAACTCCAGTTTTCCTTAATGGCAGAGCCTTCGTCTTCGCAGCCTAGGAGGGAGATGTTTGAAGCCGAGTTCTATCCGAGCTCGGTTACCACCACCGACCAAATAACTGATATCTTAGCCCTCCATGGCCTTAGTTCGTTGGACACACTGAAGTGTCGAGCTCCGACTAGGCATGAACGGAGCAGTTTCGCCCCTGGGGGCCGCGATTCCAGTGTAAAATACGCGGCCTGGAGCCAGGAACATATGAGGGCAGGAGCTTTGCTGCCCCTGAAGTCCTTTTTCAGAGACTTCAGTGATTTCGTTGGGTTGGCTCCATTCCAACTCAACACCAATTCATACAGGGTGTTGTCTGCCCTGAGGTCCTTGTTCCACGAGCTGGGGTGGACAGGGCCTACACCCCAAGAGATTTTATATCTCTTTTGTTTGAAGAGTAATCCCTCCCGAGCTCGGGGAGGAGATGGTTTTTACTATCTTTCGAGCTACCCCAAAGAGACGAAGATCTTTGAAGATCTTCCGAACCACCCTCCTGACTTCAAGAAGGCTTTTTTCTGGACAGACGGTCTGTTTCCGTCTCGACATCGTTCGTTTAGGCAGATTCGTAAGTATTCTTGTTACTTTCTATTTTTGAGCTCGGAATTTTAGCCCTTAAATCCATATTTAGTTGAAGTGTATCTCGCCTTTCAGCTAACTTTCAGCGTCCTACCCCTGACGAGACAATGAAGGGGCACAGAGAGACCTTGCTCCGACTCCCTTACGGCAGGAGATCTCTCTCATTTCTATTACATGAGGACAAGCTACGAGCTTGTGGGTTGTTGGGACAGGGCCAGTCAACCTCTGACTGGTCCAGTAATAAATATGAATGCTGGGAGGAAGTGCCACTGCCCACAGGCATCCTTCCTCCGAGGAGAGAAAGGAGGGCATCCCTCCCAACTCGCTCGAGAAGTCCGCGGTCGGGGAATGAGGCCAATGACGAAGCCTCGAGTTCGAACTCAGATGGAGGTAAAACCCTTCCTACTTCGCGAATGTGGTCCCTCACTTTATTAAAACACAGGCCCAATAGATTAGTCTCGTGCCCACAGGATAGATACCACTTCTACATATGGAGTTGGGTAGATGACTGTGTCCATAGGTTTGATAGTGGGCTCGGGAAATACGACACTAAGTACACCACGGACGAGGTGTGGAATGGGATAGCTGTGCAGTATGGGACCAATGATTATAGGGACCTCTCGAGGTTATCACCAACTTATAGGGAAGGCATTCCCCCCGCCTCTTCTGAAGACGGGGGAATTTCCTGGTCCCCAAGCTCGAGCTCGGGGGAGAGTCTCAGTTAGGTTTTTTCTTCATCTGGTTTCCATCTTTTTTCAAAGTTATTATTATTGTTTAACTCACTGTCATTGTGCAGGTGCCATGAATCCCGACCTCGACGCCGTGCTTTTTAGCGATAGGGGAGCTGGCGCCCAGAAGAGTAAACGCCCGAGGATACCAAAGAGGTCCGACTGACCGTCCAAGGTACCTAAACATCGCGAGACGACTCCCACGGCCTAGACCACTGCGAACACCTCCAAGGAACCGACTGCCCAGATTGATGGGTCGGGCCTGACTGCATTCATCTCGCTGCCTCCCACCGAAACCCGGTTAACATTTGTTCGGCCCCCTAAGAAACCTTCTACCTCAACGGTTCAGCTGCCAATGGTTCGAACCCACACTGAGGAGTATGTACTCGATGGTGCCGCCGGGACAGAAGGGGCTGTACTCAGCTCGGACGTCCTTTCTCGGGTAGGTCAGAGCTTTTTTGGCTTTGGCGCCGACCACTGGGATCTCGTGCGCAAGGCCTCGGACTGCAACACTCTTTATGAGAAGAGTATCGAAATCTCCGCCGCGGTAGCCTTCTCAACTCTATTTTAAGTATTTATGCCTCAATTCGCAATTCTGATTCGTTTGTGTTTCAGGCCCTTGTTGTTTCAGCACAGCTCAACTATAAACTGACCAACGAGGTGCAAACGAGCTTGTCTCTAGCTCAGAAGTCGAAGGATCTTGAGCTTAAGTTGATTGACGAGCTCAAAGACTCGAAGTCTGAAATTGAAAAACTGAAGACCCGTCTCGAGGAGCTGGAAAAGTCAAATGCTGAGCTCGAGAAGGCCAATGCCAAGCTCGAAGAGGAGAAATCTGCTACCCTCGACCTCATGGAGAGCGAGAAGGTCCGCCTCCTGAACGAGTCTAAGGAGCAGAAGGAGAAAGCGGTCGACCAGGCCATGTACAAGCTTTGGGCCGACAATGCCGACCTCGACACCGGCTTCCTGGGTCCTCTCAAAGCCACATATGTTGAGCGGTGGAATGCCCATCTCGAGGCAAGTTTAGCTGCTCGAGAGGCGGCCCAGTAGGATAGCCATGCTATTCATCCTGGAGGGTCTGGTGATACTGATGCTGAGAAGGCCAAGGATAGCCATGCTATTCGTCCTGGAGGGTCTGGTGATACTGATGCTGAGAAGGCCAAGGATACTCCTCTTCCTTAAATCCGATCTCAGAGCAATCAGTTATCGGGGCTGCGTCCCCTCATTCTTATAACTATTTAAATTTGTGCCCACGGGGCTGACACAATTTCTTTAACTATTCCTTTTATATGCTTTACATTTCTTGGCTCGAAATATTTTGCATATTCTTACATTGATGAGCTAGTTATGTTTATTTAATTCATACAAACATAGTTTAGATTTAGGCTCGAAATTCGATGCATTCATGCATAGTTTATTCGAATTATCTACTTCCAACCTCGTTATTTATCAAGGTCGGACATTACTTTAACCATGAACTGAAAAGTACTTATATGGCATGTAATATGAATGATTTGGTTATATCTTTTTTAGTCACTTTTCCTCATCCCCAGTATTTTGGCTCCGAGGTTAAGAGTTCGAAACTATTTTTCTAAGATATTCCAGCCTCGACTTTGACTTATCTCGCAATAGGTTTAGGCTCCCATTTATCATCGATCGATAATTTGGCTGGTTTGTTCCAAACCTGTTGTGTTTGCACATCTGGTTGACTCCAAATATTTAGGTTTTTTGATGGTTCGGTTATATCCGAACTTATCTAAGCTCGCGCATTTGGTCATGTCCAAATATTTTATGTTTTTGATAATTCGGTTATGTCCGAACTATCTAAGATCGCGTACTTGGTTATATCCAAATACTTTATATTTTTGATAATTCGGTTATGTCCGAACTATCTAAGATCGCGTACTTGGTTATATCCAAATACTTAATATATTTTTTATTTTTTAAGCTGGTGGTATGTATACCAATGATGCCCCCTTAATATCCTATGAGAGTGACCATAGGTTATTAAATTAAGAGAGATTGCAAAAATAAAAATAAATTACATGTGACACAAAGTGGACCTTTTATTTGATGAAATTCAAAAACAAACTAATATAGATAGAAAATCATGGGTACAGGCAACACTTTTCCTATACTACTGATAATAAGGTCTAAGGTGTTCGCCATTCCATGCTCGTGGTATCAGGCTCCCATCTAATCTCGCTAGTTTGTATACCCCTGGTCGGATGACTGATTCTATCTGGTACGGTCCTTCCCAGTTTGGCCCTAGCACCCCAGCCGCTGGATCTCGAGTTGCTAAGAATACGCGTCTCAATATCAGATCTCCCACTCCGAACTTTCGATCTCGAACCCTTTTATTGAAATATCTTGTGGTTCGTTGCTGGTAAGCAGCATTTCTTAGCTGAGCCTCCTCCCTTTTTTCTTCGATCAAGTCTAGGGTTTCTTCGAGCTGAGTGTGGTTTGAATCCTGATTGTAAATTTGAGTTCGAATTGTTGGGATTTCGACCTCGATGGGCAACATTGCCTCGCAGCCGTACGCTAGAGAGAACGGGGTATGTCCCGTCGATGTCCGAGCTGTAGTTCTATATCCCCAAAGGACTTGGGGTAATTCCTCGGGCCATCATCCCTTTGCCTCCTCCAACTTTTTCTTTAGAGAACTCTTGAGAGTTTTGTTAACGGCTTCGACCTGACCATTCGCCTGAGGGTGAGCCACTGACGAAAAGCTCTTTATTATGCCGTTCTTGTTACAAAAGTTGGTGAATAAGTCGCAATCAAACTAGGTTCCGTTATCAGATACAATCTTTCTTGGTACTCCATATCGGCATACGATGTTCTTTACCACGAAATCTAGGATCTTTTTCGAGGTTATGGTCGCCAATGGTTCAACCTCCGTCCATTTTGTGAAGTAATCAACTGCGACCACAGCATATTTTACTCCCCCTTTTCCAGTTGGGAGTGAGCCTATGAGGTCGATGCCCCATACCGCGAAAGGCCATGGGGATGTTAACATGGTCAGTTCAGAAGGTGGAGCTCGGGGTATCGTGGCAAATCTCTAGCATTTGTCACACTTTTTCACGTGCTCGAAAGAGTCCGTTTTAATGGTTGGCCAGAAATATCCTTGGCGTATAATCTTCTTTGACAGGCTATGCCCCCCGGTATGGTCTCCGCAGAACCCTTCATGAATTTCTTCAATAATATTCTTTGCCACGGGAGGAGTTACACATCTGAGCAACGGCATGGAATACCCCCTTCTGTATAGATTTCCGTCCAGAATGGTGTAACGAGGAAGTTGATACATCAGTTTCCGAGCCTGATTTCGATCTTTTGGAAGAATTCCATTTTCGAGATAATCAACTATCGGGCTCATCCAGGTCGGCTCTGTCTCGATCATACACACATCTTCCTCGTCTGGCTCAGTAATGCTAGGTGCTGACAGGTGTTCTACGGGTACAACATTCAGCTCCTCATTTTCGGCGGAAGTGGCGAGCCGAGCTAAGGCATCTGCATTTGAGTTTTTTTCTCGGGGAACCTGTTCGATTGCATAAAACTCGAAAAACTCTAATGCGGATTTTGCCTTCTCCAGATAAGCTGCCATGTTTGTGCCACGAGCCTGGTACTCTCCCAAGATTTGATTAACCACGAGCTGGGAGTCGCTGTAGCAATGTATAGCTTTGGCCTTGAGCTCTTTTACTATTCGTAGTCCCGCAAGTAAAGCCTCGTACTCAGCTTCATTATTAGATGCTTTAAAGCCGAACCTTAAAGCAGAGTGGAATTTGCTCCCTGCAGGAGTGATCAGAATAACTCCTGCCCCCACTCCATTTTCATTTGACGACCCGTCGATGTAAAGTTTCCACAGCTCGTGGGCCGTGGTTGTTACCTCGTCGTCGGCTATACCGGTGCACTCCACTATAAAATCCGCCAACGCTTGTGCCTTAATGGTCGTTCTCGGATGGTAGGTGATCTCGAACTGTCCGAGCTCAACAGCCCATTTAAGGAGTCGACCAGACGCCTCTGGTTTAGACAAGACTTACCTTAGTGGTTGATCTGTTAGTACATGGGTAGGATATGCTTGAAAGTAAGGGCGGAGCTTGCGAGATGAGTGGATTAGACTGAGGGCGAGCTTCTCCATCAGTGGATATCTTGACTTTGCCCCCAGTAATCTTTTACTGATATAGTAGACGGGTTTTTGTATTCTCTCTTCTTCTCGAACGAGCACCGCGCTTATCGCGTGTTCGGTAGTTGAGAGATATAGGAACAGTACTTCTCCCGTCTCAGGCTTCGATAGGATGGGTGGTTCGGCTAAGTTCTTTTTGAGCTCCTGAAAGGCTAGCTCGCACTCCTCTGTCCATTCGAACTTCTTACTTCCTTTCAATAAGTTGAAGAATGGGAGACCGCGGTCCGTTGACTTCGAGATGAACCTGCTCAGAGCTGCCATCCTGCCAGTCAAGCTTTGAACATCTTTATGCTTCCGAGGCGAAGGCATATCGATCAGGGCCTTTATTTTGTCGGGATTAGCCTCGATCCCACGAGAGTTGACAATGAAACCCAGAAATTTTCCTGAAGACACCCCAAAAGTGCACTTCTGAGGATTCAACTTCATGTTGTACTTTCTGAGCACGCCAAAGCACTCTTCGAGGTCATCAACATGGTTCTTGTTAAGTTGAGACTTTACAAGCATGTCATCAACATAAACTTCCATGTTGTTCCCTATTTGCTCTGAGAACATCATGTTTACGAGCCGCTGGTACGTGGCTCCGGCATTCTTGAGTCCGAATGGCATGACATTGTAGCAGTAGAGCCCTTTATCTGTGATGAAGCTCGTATGCTCTTGGTCGGGGGCGTGCATGGGAATCTAGTTATATCCAGAATAGGCATCCATGAACGACATCAGACCATGCCCCGCCGTGGCGTCTACGAGCTGGTCAATTCTCGGCAGTGGAAAACAGTCTTTTGGGCAGGCCTTGTTGAGGTCCGAGTAGTCAATGCACATTCTCCACGTCCCATTGGGCTTCGGGACCAACACTGGATTGGCTACCCAGTCAGGGTAAAAAGCGTCCCTGATGAAATTGTTTGCTTTCAGCCTGTCAACTTCCTCCTTTAGTGCTTTCTTTCTATCCTCGTCCAGCTGTCTTCGCTTTTGTTGCTTTGGGGGAAAGCTTTTGTCTATATTCAATGCGTGGCTCGCAACATTTGGGCTTATCCCCACCATGTCTGAGTGTGACCATGCGAGGACATCCTGGTTTTTCTTGAGGAAGCAAATTAATTGCTATTTTGCCTCGTCTTGGAGGTGTTTTCCGACCTTTACCTTCTTCGAGGGTTCAGCATCGTCGAGCTGAACTTCTTCGAGCTCTTCCAATGGTTCGAGGTCAACTTTCTCCTCGATCCTTGGATCGATTTCTTCGTCAATTTCTAAAACCGTCCCATCCTTATTTTGTATGATAACGAGTGCTTGAGCGCTCATTTGTTTCTTTCCCCTCAAGGAGATGCTGTAACACTCCCTTCCTGCCAATTGATCTCCTTTCAATGTTCCGACCCCGCTCGGAGTTGGGAACTTAAGGGCTAGATGCCTCACAGATGAAACTGCCCCTAGCCCGACCAGGGCGGGTCTCCCGAGCAGTACATTGTAGGCAGATGGTAACTCTACTACCACGAACTCCATCATCTTGGTCACCGAGACTGGATAGTCTCCCAAGGTCACAGGGAGTTCGATGGACCCCATACAGGCGGTTCCTTCTCCAGAAAAGCCGTACAAAGTGGTTGCACAAGCCTTCAGGTCGCGAAGGGAGAGTCCCATTTTATCTAGTGTTGCTTTATAAAGAATGTTAACTGAGCTCCCATTGTCTATGAGAACTCGGCGCACTCTTTTGTTGGCAAGCTGCAGGGTGATGACCAATGGATCATGATGAGGGAACTGGACATGAAAGGCATCTTCCTCGGTGAAGGTTATAGGTTGGGTTTCAACTCTTTGGCTTTTTGGTGCCCTTGGTTCGGGTTCATAAGGAGACACGTCCCCTGTCTTCAGATCGTTCACGTATCGCTTTTGAGCATTTCTACCCCCTCCTGCGAGATGAGGACCTCCCGAGATGGTTATTACGTCCTCTCCATCTATCGGCGGAGGCCTGTCTTCTTCCCAAGATCGGGAGTTATTATTCTGTGCTGCCGGAAGTGCGGCTACTCTCTGGCTTGCAGTAGTCTGTCCAGTACTCTGGTTTTTGACATACTGCCGGAAATAACCTCTCGAGATCAACCCTTCGATCTCGTCCTTCAGCTGTCGGCACTCATCAGTTGTGTGTCCGGTGTCTCTATGAAACCGGCAATACTTACTGGAATCCCTCTTGGACTTTTGATTCCTCATTGGGTCCGGACGCCTGAAGGGGACCTGGTTTTCATTAGCAGGTATATATTTTCCCGAGACTCGTTGAGCTCAGTGTGTACTTTGTATACGGAGTAATACCTTTCTCCTTTCTTTTTCTTTCCTCCTTCAGCCTCGGGGTTATTTTCCTCGCTCTTTTTCCTCTTAGAGGGATTCTCTGAGGTAGGCTGTGAAGCTGCTGGGTCAGCCAAGGTTGAGGCGGAGTTAATGTTTATCGTTGTAGTTTCAGTTTGCGAGGTTGCTTTTAGCGTTGACCTCGCCTCCTCTACATTGACAAATCTCTGCGCCCGCTTGTTAAACTCGGTTATTGACCTCACCGGTTTCCCTTGCATGTCATCCCAAAGGGCACTTCCAGGTAACACACCAGCTCGGATGGCCATCAAGTGCCCACTGTCATCCACGTCTCGAGCTCGGGCGACCTCTAGATTAAATCTTGTCAGGTAGCTTTTCAGTGTTTCGCTCGGTTGTTGTCGGACGTTAGTCAAAGTGGATGCTTCGGGTCTAACTCCCATCATAGCCCGGAACTGCTTCTTGAAGTCTCTAGACAATTGATCCCACGAAGTTATAGAGTGTCTCTTGTACTTCTCGAACCAACTCTTGGCAGGTCCGGCCAATGATGTCGGAAACAACATGCATCTGAGCTCGTAACCTACATTACTGGCTCTCATAATAGTGTTGAATGTACTCAGGTGGCTACATGGGTCGGTTTTTCCTTCAAACGCTGGGACATGAGGAATTCGGAACCCTTGAGGAAACTGAGTGTTAGAAATATTAGGAGCAAATGGCTCGAGCTCCTCATCAGAGTCCTCGTATCGACCACTCCCTCGTTCATTCTTCAAAAGCCTAAAGGCTTTTTCGAGCTGATCAATCCTTTCTTGAACTGGGTCCTTATGTGGTGTCTGGAATTGATAGTCATAAATCGTGATCCCAGGCTCGCGTCTCCGTGAGGGATCTCTATGCCCATTCAGATGATTCTTTAGATCCGGATTTGTCTGATCTCCCTTTCCCCTGCTCTGATTCAGATGATTTCGCAGGTCAGGATGACTCTTGTGATTTCCAGTATTTTTATGACCTCGGTCGTGTTTACTGACGGACCTAGTCTCTCCGGACTCATCACTGGTGAAACTCATTGATCGGTCATTTCGTGGTGGATCCTTTCTACGTCGCCTCGTCTCCGCAATGCGAGACCGAGACGTCTGACTTCTCTCAGATGGTGCGCCTCTCCGCTCCCGGAATGTCTCCCTGTTTCCTTGTCTTTCCCCTGTACGCCCTTGATCCTAATTTCGATCAGGTTGAGCGTTTCTACGGGGAGGTGAAGGATATCTTACGAGAGACGGAGGGAACTGTATAGGCGACGGTGGTGGCCGCCCTTGCCTCGGCCTAGAGGGTCCAGAATTTGCCCGAGATGGGTCAGTCGCGTTCGGTGCACTACCAGGAACCTGAGTCCGAGCCTCAGCAGGAGCTCGGTTATTCTCAGTCCCTGCAGGCATTTCCACAGGTGGATTAGGCGGGACCCGAGCTCGGGTACTCCTCTGGGGTCTAGAATGAGCAGATGGCTCTGCTGGTGCCGGAAGTTGAGTCGGCCTCCTTGTGGCAGCATCTTTCCGTGGACGTCCACGGGGCCTCCGGGGAGGAACATGCACATCCCTCGGAGGAGGGACTTGGTTTTCGCGCGGAGGCGGGGGCTGAGCCACCTGCGCCTCTGCGGCCATCCTAGTCAACTCCTCATTCCGTTTGTTGGCTTCTGCCAGCAGCTGTTTCAGTTGCCGATTCTCCAATTCTACAATAGGGACATAACGCTCAGGATTGTAGTACATGCCCTCATCCCTTGGTTGTGGAGGTGGTCCCCGGGAATCAAAGGACCCACTTCTTTCATCAGCATCCGGGTTCTCCATTGGTTGTTTTCCAGGGCGCCTTGGGTAATTTTCTTCAGGAGTGTTCTGATTGTTTGCAGCCATGAATCTCTCAGGGATGGATGCTTAAGGCTCTCAATGAAAGCACCAAACTGTTGAGGCCGTTTTTCGTCAACAAATAAAAGAAGAGAGCATGTAAACAATTAAAGAAAATGGCCAAAAGAAATAAACGAATCAAACACACGATTTTTTACGTGGTTCAGCAGTTAAATCTGCCTAGTCCACGAGTCTCTGTTATTAATCTCAAGATTCTCTCTGAACAATTCTTTAGCATGAGTTCTCCAGAGTTTTCTCTCAAGGATCAGAATTTCGGTCCTTTACAATGGTGCATGGCTTCTCTATTTATAGAGAAGGATGCAGAGTACTATCCCACATATTTTGGGTAGTTACTCTTTTGTGAATAAAAATAAATGGCTTTAAATGCCTTTAATCAGATAAAAAAGAAAACGTCCCCGAAGACCAGGGAATGCATAACTGACTAAATAATATCCCACGATTCTTGGGAATTTACATCAATAAATGAGGATTACATCTCATGTTTACAATACTTGTAGATATTCAAGGTGGTTATAGCGTATCTCCAAGGCTTCAGCATCTCAGGTTTCATGTCATTGTGCGAGCCACTGACATCTCCCGAGCTAACATTGCTTTCGAGATAGTACATCGAGCTCAAGACCCATGCTCCGAAGTTCCTGAAGATGAAGGTGTTCTCGGAGCTACCTTTCGAGATCGAGATCATTTCGAGGTCACCGCATTCGAGGTCATATATCATACTTTGCATGCTCGATTTACAATCCTAGATCATACTCTAATCCTCACGAGACCGTTTATTGCGAACTCAGCTTTCGAGGTCATATTTGCTATGGCTCGAAATCTGGGTATAACAAATAATAATAATAAAACAAGAAATAAGAGACACATACCAATTAATAAAAGGATCCACAAGAAAATACTCCAAAAGTTTCTCCTATTTATTTTCTCCAAAAAAGAAAGCAAAATTAGTGAAACAAAAAAAATTATAACACATAAGAATACACATATAACATATACATATATATATACACACGTACATATATATACACATATTAATATACATATATATATACACACTCATACACATATACACATATATACACATATACACATGTACATATATATATACACATGACAAACACACATTTATATATATATACTTAACAAATAAAAACAGAAAATAAAAAACAAATAAAAAAAATTAAAATTAAGATAAATTAAAAAAATAAAAACAAAAAAAATTTGAAATCAAATATATATAGACGAGCTGGGTGTGGTGGGGGTATCCTCGCAGTGGCATTGGCGTCCTCCCGTTGGTGACAAGACCTCACGGTGGTGGGAGAGAAAAAAAGAGTGAGAAAGGGGAAACGGGGGGCAAAAACAATTTAGAGGGTCGAGTTTATGCTTTTGAAAGTTGGAGAACACATTAAGGGCATCAAATTTGAGTTTTTTTTTTGGGGGGGGGGGGGGGGGGAAGGGGGTGGAAATACGGTTTTCAGAGAGAAATATGCAGGGAGGCGGCGACTCTAGGGTTTTGCTCGAGAAAAATGCAGAGAAAGAAATGAAGAACACGACATCGGGCTGGGGTATTTAAAGGACTATTAGCGGCGACATATGTCGCCGCTAATGTGCACACATATCGCCTAAAAAATTAGGTGGGAAAATTCCCACGTTTTTGTTTGAAAATTTTTAAAATTATTATGGGCGAAACGTGTCGCTACTAATAATCAATAAAAAATTTAGGTAAGAAATTTCTCACATTTTTTCTGAAAATTTTCAAAATCATTAGGGGCAACTAATATTACAAAAGTTGCCGCTAATAATGATCCATATTAAAAAAATTGTTTGCGATAATATTAGCGGCAAAATGCGATTTTGCCGCTAATAACAACATTATGAGGGGCGATTTTAAGTCACCGCTAATAGTATTGCTCCTAAAAATCATTTTTCTTGTAGTGCATGGGCATGACTGAGGCTATGTGCCAATAATTCCAAATTATATCTCTATATTTTATTAAATAGTATAAAATACTGTCTTGAACTCATTTTTAGTCAAAATTGAGTTTAACAATACAATAATACAAAATTCAAAATTATTGACTGAATTTTTAGTCAATGAATTGAAAGAATTGAACTAATGAATTTCGGTAAACTGAATGAGAAAAAACGAGGACTTTAAAAAAATATAATGGACCGAAAGTGTTTTGTTGGAAGAAATTAGACTAGGTGCCCACTTTTAGATAACTATTTTAATTTTTACCTATTTATTAATCCTCTTACTTTTATACCAGGTTTATAATGAATGTTTCCATTATATCCTTTCTCTACACAAGGTGTCCAGGCATGCTATAAAAAAATTTATCAATTGTAGTTGCCAAGAGTCGAACACATGTCACCTTGGATAGTATAAGAAGCCACATAACCATCATATCCAACTCTTTCTACTATTAATTAATAGCTTTAAATAATATTTAATAACAAAGAAATACAACAAATACATAGTTAAATTAATAGCTAAAAAAATTATACATTTTATTTTGTTAAGCCTAGTAGTATAACTTTTAAGCCTTGTTGTTTAAATTTAAAAGAATCATGATTTAAATTTTAAGTCTTGTGGTTTAAATTTTAAAAAGTTGTAGTTTAAATTTTAAGTCTTGTAGTTTAAATTTTAAAGACCAGTGATTTAAATTTTAAGGTGCCGTGATTTAGATTTTAAAGGATCATGGTTTATATTTTATATGGTCGCGGTTTAGATTTTAATTGCGTGGTTTAACTTTTAAGCCTTGTGGTTTATATTGTAAAGAGTTTTTGTTTAAATTTTAAGCTTTGTGGTTTAAATTTTAAAAAGTCATAGTTTAAATTTTAAGCATTGTTTAAATTTTAAAGAGTCATGGTTTAAATTTTAAGTCTTGTGGTTAAATTTTAAAGATTATTAGTGATTTCAATTTTAAAGAGTCGTAGTTTATATTTTTAAGGATCATGGTTTATATTTTATACGATCGTGGTTTAGATTTTAAGCCTAGTGGTTTAACTTTTAAGCATTGTGGTTTAAATTTTAAAAAGTCATGGTTTAAATTTTAAGCCTTATGTTTTAAAATTTTAAGCCTTGCTGTGGTTTAAATTTTAAGCATTGTGGTTTAAATTTTAAGCCTTATGGTTTAAATTTTAAAGAGTCGTGTTTTAAATTTAAAGGCTAGTGAATTAAATTTTAAAGAGTCGTGATTTATATTTTATATGATCGTGGTTTAGATTTTAAGCCTAGTAGTATAACTTTTAAGCCTTGTGGTTTAAATTTTAAGGCTTGTGGTTTAAATTTTAAAGAGTCATGATTTAAATTTTAAATGATCATGATTTATATTTTATATGGTCGCGGTTTAGATTTTAAGCCAAGTAGTTTAACTTTTAAGCATCGTGATTTATATTTTAAAGAATCGTAGTTTAAATTCAAGCCTCGTGGTTTAAATTTTAAAAAGTTGTTATTTAGATTTTAAGTTTTGTAGTTTAAATTTTAAAGAGACGTTGTTTAAATTTTAAGTCTTGTGGTGGTTTAAATTTTAAAGAATTGTGGCTTAGATTTTAAGATATTATGATTTATATTTTATATGGTCATAGTTTAGATTTTAAGTCTAGTGGTTTAACTTTAAGCCTTATGGTTTAAATTTTTACAAGTAACGGTTTAAATTTTAAAAAGTGATGATTTATATTTTAAGCTTTGTGGTTTACATTTTAAGAGTTGTGGTTTAGATATTTTAAGCCTTGAGGTTAAAATTTTAAAGGGTCGTGGTTTAGATTTTATGTCTTGATGTTTATATTTTAAATAATTGTTGTTTACATTTTAAGATTTATGGTTTACATTTTAAGCCTTGATTTTTACATTTTAAAGAATAATTTTTCATAGATTGAATACATTCCTATAAATATAGTTGTCACACATATATATGACACACTACAAGTAGAATGCATATGTAATTTAACTATAATGTGACACATATAATACATATTACAACAACACTTAGAACCATGCGCTCAAATAAGAGTAATTTGGGAAGTCTCATGATAATAATGGGTAAAGTTCAACTAAATATATTTAGTGTCTAATTCTAGTTAACTACTCCTAAGTGGATAGTTGTCAACTTTTCTCGTTTTTATGTGGTTAATAAAACTTAGGCATTTGAGATATTTTATTTATTAAAATATTGTAAAGTACAAAGAAATAGAGTTGAGATTTTATTTATTATCGCGTTCGTGTCTGTGCGACTTTATTTTTAGTTATTTGTTTGCCATATGTCTGTTCTCATTTGATTAGTTGGCCATTATAGAGGGTGTTTTTTTTTTTTATCAAGTGTTATTATTTGGTACTTTAAGGACATTTTATAGATGGCTAGTCATTGATACTCTATAATACTTATTAAATTTAAATATGTGATATCCGATATTGCACAACTAACAAATTGTTATCTTTTTTATTTTTCTCTTCTGCTATCTTTGCCAATGAAGTTTGGTACCCCTGCCTTTGAAGGGGTTGCAAACGGCCAAAGAAAAAAAATTAAAAAAATCATTACAACTAATTTCAACACCATATGCTTAATAAACTGGTTTCACAATCATAAACTCAGCAACGAGGTACATGAAAATCTATATCTAGTAATTTGTTTCACGAAAATCTTTTTAAAGGTTTCGCATTTTGGCTATATGTGTAATAATATTTTTTTGAATAATATTAAAAATATCTTCAAATATAAGAATTATTTGAAAAATACCACAATATTCAAATTCATTTTCAAAATATCATATTATGGCTATAAAATTACCAAACTTACCAAGTTTATATTTATTGTTTGCAAAATTATAACACTGTACATTTGTGTTTTAAAAAATACCATCTGATATATTTTTATTTGTTAAACTATTTCTCATATATATTTAAAAACTAATCTCCTTTTTCGGATATTATTCTCTATAAGGAAAATGAAGTTCCATAATTTAAAAAAATAGCTTCCCTCACTCAATATTACACAAAATACCCAGATCCAAGAAATTATAAATCAAATCAAGAGTGAATGAGATTTTTCATTATAATAACATCACACTTTATAAAAACTAATGTGCAAAGGAGTAAAAGTAGTAACTCAAAATCCAGATTACAAATAATTGACTGTATGCATATATATATATATATATATATGTGCGTATATAGAAAGAAGCTGCTCACAAATTTATTAGGATCATCAATCGATGCCTTTTTTTTAAAAAAAAAAGTATATAAATTTTGATGGAAAAAGAATAATAAGAGTCCAATTAATGTAGTGCTGAAGGTCCATTATATTTGATCTCATATATATATATATATATATATATATATATATATAGATCATCCTCCTCTAGGATAGATAGTGTAATAGGTCTGAATAAAGGACATACCAAGAGCCAAAAACGCAGCCACAAAAGTGACAATCGTCCAAGGAGTACTGAAATGTTCGTTCAAGACTTGAGCTATCCAAGTCAGGCACTTGTTGTGGTAGTGCTTCTCTATTTGGCTTATCACCTCCTCGTACGCCTCAGGATTTGGCACCAAAAATCTGCCCATCTCATTAAAAAGTTGTGCCACTTCTTTGTCACAGCCAAGAAGGTTGTGGAGTACGTGAGATGATCTCAACTCTTTCACATCGTTGGGATAATCAATGAGTGAGTCTAAGAAACTTATGTAAGATGACACTTCGTACTCGGTCTAGGTATTGTCTGGACACATTTCAAAGGCAATCAGGTTCAAGAATTTAGGAGCCATTGAGTCGTCTACTGTTATTGGTGGAAGTTCTAGTTCAGCTGAGAAGAGACTCGAAGAAAATTTTATGTCTTTTAAAGAGCTACTCTTGCTCTGTTTTAAGTTGATTCCGGCTACCTTGAGATCCATCACACTACGAAAAGTTTGTTCTTTTTTCTTTTCCTCGGCGGAGTTCTTTTCATCAGAACTCTTACCTATATTATATGGAAAATTTAAGTTTGGATGTTTGATAAATGCTATTATTTTAAAAAAAAATGCTAGACATATTATTTGGATCTTGACAAATTGTGTTTTGAATTTTATGTTTTGTAAAATAATTCAAATAGATCATTAAACCTAATTTTGATCAAAAAATTTTTGAACTAAAATCACAAATAATTCACTAAACTAATAACTCAAAACAATAACTATAATTCTGCCTAACCTTCAATTTTTTGTTTATGAAAATGGGGTGTAGATCTATTTAAACCATTTACAAAAATAGGGTTAAAAAAGTAATTTTATAATATAACATTATTAAAACTTTAGATCTATTTAATGAGACAAAATACAATATAAACCTTTAATGATATATAACATTAATATTAACAGAGTAAATATCATATTTTCGTCAGTAAACTATTGGCAAAGACTTTGGAATATAAATAATATGACATTAAGTAAAATTTTATGTCCGCCGCTGGCAATAAGTCCTAGGTATATTATATGATTAAACAATTAATACGTTTGAATTTAATATTATATGCAAATGAAATAGAATCTAATGATCTAAAAGGGTATACTTTTGCATGCTAATAATATTAAAAAAGAAGAAGAAGAAGAAGAAAATTCATGACTTTTGAAATATTTAAATATTAGAGATCTTACCCGTGCTATGTTTAGGTTTATCCAGAGATGGTGGTGAAAGGAGTTTGTTTCTGAGTTGTCGAGGCAGACAAGCTAATAGGTATGTGTAGATGCATGAATTTGACCTTTTATTGCCGTAATGATAAGATTGTTGAAGGAGTGCCAAGCGTAGAAAATCAAGAAGATGAACTGGCATCTCCTTTGGAGAGACCATCATAGGCTTGCGATACTTCTCAGGTGTCAAAACATTCAAACTAACAAACTGCAGCATGATCGAGCCCTGCAACTCCTTAGAGAATTCCTTTTTCGAATTGTCCATCAACAGTTCAATTCTTCAGCAGTTCAATTCTTTCCATTACTTTTCTGTAAAGGTGGTCGTAGGATTGGTGGCCGCTGTTTTCGACGAACTTCGCTGCGAAGAGAAACTTGAAATGTTTCTCTGCAAGCCGGAATTTGGGGTTGCCATGGTGAATAGGGCCTATTGATATCCACTTTGGGTCGTAGAGCATCTCCAAGCTCTTCTGTTCATCTCTAAGCACCTGAGGAACCTTCTGTATCTTCGGTTGTGGGAATTTGTCGCGACCTGATAATTTCCTCTCCCCTGGTCTCGGCGGATTGGTCTTTTCTCTCATCAACTCAGCACTTAGCTTAGAACTTGCTGATTTTATTTTCTCATTGACAAATTCTTCGGCAACTGCATTTCCCTCAATTTCACTTACCATTTTTTCCATGTGATGAGCTTTGTAAAGATAGGAAATGATGATGATAAGGTTTCGTATAAGTGAGCAGTAGTGACCGTGTATGTATATAATATTATGTATGTGTGTGTGTGTCTATATATATGTGTGTATTTGTGTGCATGCATATCATGCATTTTCATAGGTTACTATATATATATATATATATATTCTTAGATTAAAGAATCAAGGTTGGTATAAGAGAAAAAGCACGAAATTGGCTAGCCTACTTATAGATGCACTTTGTTAAAACATACGCATTACTTTCATTACATTGGTTAAAATTCCAACATAAGCCTCTCCATCTTTTTCCTTTAAGGACATTAATTTTATACTTCTTTTGCCTAACTGTGTTTTCAAAAAACGACAAAGTGCTAGGCTAGGTACCTTATTTGACAATATTAATAATCACTTTTGAATATTAACATTTCAAAAAGAGAATTGTTAGGTGCCAACAACACAAGTAGGTGCAATCCAATATCTGGTCCCATATATTAGAATTTAATAACTATTATGAAGTATCGCTAACCAACCATAATGTGTCATCTCATGTGGTGTTGGACACCTTAAGATGTCAAATAGCAACACTCTTTCCAAAAGACTTTGGAACAATTACTCTAATATATATATATATATATTATTCTAAAAAAATAAAGCCACCATATATACAATATAAATTAAAACCTTTTAATTACTATATATGTAGAGAAAAAAAGAGTGAGAAATGGAAAATGGGGGGCAAAAACAATTTAGAGGGTTGGGTTTATGCTTTTAAGGGTTGGGGAACACATTAATGGCATCAAATTTGAGTTTTTTTTTTTTTGGGGGGGGGGGGGAGTGGAAATACGGTTTTCGGAGAGAAATATGCAGGGAGGCGGCAACTCTAGGGTTTTGCTCAAGAAAATGCAGGGAAAGAAATGAAGAACACGACATCGGGCTGGGGTATTTAGAGGACTATTAGTGGCGATATACATGTATCGCCTAAAAAAAATTAGATGGGAAAATTCCCACGTTTTTGTTTGAAAATTTTCAAAATTATTATAGGCGACACGTGTCGCCGCTAATAGTAAAAAAAAAAAAATTAGGTGAGAAATTTCTCACGTTTTTTCTAAAAATTTTCAAAATTACTTTGTTGCCCCTAATATTACAAAAGTCACAGCTAATAATGATCCATATTAAAAAAATTGTCAGCGATAATATTAGCAGCAAAACTTTTTGCCGCTAACAACGGCATTATTAGGGGCGATTTTAAGTCACCACTAATAGTGTTGCCCCTAAAAATCATTTTTCTTGTAGTACATGACATGCCCGAGGCCATGTGCCAATAATTCCAAATTATATCTCTATATTTTATTAAATAGTATAAAATACTCTCTTGAACTCATTTTTAGTCAAAATTGAGTTTAATAATACAATAATACAAAATTCAAAATTATTGACTCAATTTTCAGTAAATGAATTGAAAGAATTGAACTAATGTATTTCGGTAAACTGAATGAGAAAAAACTTTAAGGACTTTAAAAAAATATAATGGTCCGATTACATCTCCCACCGTAATATAAAAAAAAAATCGTTTTATACGGTATGTGTAATAAATTACAAAAAATACGAGAGCCCCAACAGTATATATATATATATATTGACCTTTGTTTTAATTTTTTTTTGTCTTTGAATTCAGGCATATACGGTTTTCCCAACCATTTTTTTTACCTTTGTTTTAATAATAAAAGTAATAATAAGTATAGTTACTACCTTCAATAAAATAAAATAAAGTAGATTAATTTATTTTTATTTAAAATAAGTGTATTTATTAATATTAAAATTAATATTTATACAATTACTCAAAAAATAAATAAATATTTATACAAGTTACAATATGTTGTTAATTAAAATTAATATTATAATATAATATACAGTTAAAGATAATCACAATATTATTATTCTTTATAAAAATATTATATATATATATTTTAAATCATAGCTAGTCAAATCTCAACACTTAATGTTAAAATAAAATCATAATCTAATCTAAGTTTCAAGTTTTGTTACAAAGATATATTTAAAGTTAAAAAATTAGTTCTGTAAATCTTTGTAATAATCATGTTAAATAACTTTATAAATATTTATGTAAATGTGAGTTACAAAAATAAACTTTTTAGTTGTAAAATTAGTTTTGTAAATTGTTGTTACAAAAATGTAAAATTTGTTTTAAAAAAATATTGTATTTCACTACTATATTCAATAAAGTGTTTTATAAATAATTAATATCTTAAATTTATATTTTTAAGTTGTATAGCATAAATATGTTGGTTCATATAATTTTTGGTACAATATTGTAACAATATGGAAAAGTATAATATTTTTATGTATATTTTGTTTATGATTTCTTAACACTATAAAATATTTTTGTAAATGTTAGTTACAAAAATATATTTCTTAGTTGTAAAACTAGATTTGTAAACCATTGTTATAAAAATAAAAAACTTTAGTTACGAATCTGTTTGTAAGTTTTATCTAAAAAAAAAAAAAAATCTTCAATTCTATTACTGATTTTGTAAATATTATTTACAAACATGTAACAGATATTTATAAGTTTGTAATAGATATTTACTAGTTTGTAAACGTTGATCACAAAAAATTGTATTTTACAGCTTTTATTTATGATTTTGCCACTACGTATTTACACTTTTGTCATTCCATGTTTTTATCCAAAAATTTCGTAATTTTGTAATGTACCGTATTTTTCAGATTTTTTTAACTTTTAGTGCATTTTTGTAGATTTCCCAAGTGTTTTTATGTGGTTAATAAAACTTAGGCCTTTGAGACTTTTTATTTATCAAAATATTGTAAAGTAACAAAGAAATAGAGTTGAGACTTTATTTATTATCCAGTTCGTGTCAGTGTGACTTTATTTTTATTTGTTTATCAGCCATATGTTTGTTCTCATTTTATTAGTTGGTCATTATAGCGGGTGTTTTTTTTTAATTGAGTGTCATTATTTAGTATCTTAAGTACACTTTATAGATGGCTACCCATTAATACTTTATAATATTTATTAAATTCAAATATATGAGATTTGATATTAGATTGCACAAATAACAAAGGAATTTTTTTTCATAAATATAATTTTTTAGCCATTAATATACAAAAATATGGTAATTAAACTTTTTTTAGTTTGTATAGACAAATTTAATTAACAAAAACAAGATTATGGGAAAAAATATGGCATAATAATGATTTTTTTACAAAAATATGGGGAAAAAATCCCATCGAAGGGAATACAAGTTTTAAAAAACTATAAAATAATACTTGTAAAAAAAGCCATATTTTTAAAAACTTTATTAAAAAATCCATATAAAATGTAATTTTCACAATAACTGAATTTTTTCATAAATATGATATTTTTTATTTTTCTCTTCTGCTATCTTTGCCAATGAAGTTTGGTGCCCTGCCTTTGAAGGGGTTGCAAACAGCCAAATAAAAAAAAATTAAAAAAAATCATAACAACTAATTTCAACACCATATGCTTAATAAACTGGTTTCATAATCATAAACTTATTAGCAACGAGGTACATTAAAATCTATATCTAGTAATTTGTTTCACGAAAATCTTTTTAAAGATTTCGCATTTTGGCTATATTCAAATTAAAAATATCTTCAAATCTTTTTAAAGATTTCGCATTTTGTAATTATATATATTTTTTGAATAATATTAAAAATATCTTCAAATATAAGAATTATTTGAAAAATACCACAATATTCAAATTCATTTTCAAAATATCATATTATGGCTATAAAATTACCAAACTTACCAAGTTTATATTTATTGTTTGCAAAATTATTACACTGTACATTTGTGTTTTAAAAAATACCAGCTGATATATTTTTATATGTTAAACTATTTCTCATATATATATTTAAAAACTAATCTCCTTTTTCGGATATTATTCTCTACAAGGAAAATGAAGTTCCATAATTTAAAAAATAGCTTCCCTCACTTTATATTATCACAAAATACCCAGATCCAAGAAATAATTATAAATCAAATCAAGAGTGAATGAAATTTTTTATTATAATAACATCACACTTTATAAAAACTAAAATGTGCAAAGGAGTAAAAGTAGTAACTCAAAATCCAGATTACAAATAATTGACTGTATGCATATATATATATATATATGCGTATAGAAAGAAGCTGCTCACAAATTTATTAGGATCATCAATCGATGCCTTTTTTAAAAAAAAAAGTATATAAATTTTGATGGAAAAAGAATAATGAGAGTCCAATTAATGTAGTGTTGAAGCTCCATTATATTTGATCTCATATATATATATATATAAAGATCATTCTCCTCTAGGATAGATAGTGTAATAGGTCTGAATAACGGACATACCAAGAGCCAAAAACGCAGCCACAAAAGTGACAATCGTCCAAGGAGTACTGAAATGTTCGTTCAAGACCTGAGCTATCCAAGTCAGGCACTTGTTGTGGTAGTGCTTCTCTATTTGGCTTATCACCTCCTCGTACACCGCAGGATTTGGCACCAAATATCTGCCCATCTTATTAAAAAGTTTTGCCACTTCTTTGTCACAGCCAAGAAGGTTGTGGAGTACGTGAGATGATCTCAACTCTTTCACATCGTTGGGATAATCAATGAGTGAGTCTAGGAAACTTATGTAAGATGACACTTCGTACTCGGTCTTGGTATTGTCTGGACACATTTCAAAGGCGATCAGGTTCAAGAATTTAGGAGCCATTGAGTCATCTACTGTTATTGGTGGAAGTTCTAGTTCAGCTGAGAAGAGTCTCGAAGAAAATTTTATGTCTTTTAAAGAGCTACTCTTGCTCCGTTTTAAGTTGATTCCGGCTGCCTTGAGATCCATCACACTACGAAAAGTTTGTTCTTTTATGTCTTTTGAAGAGCTACTCTTGCTCTGTTTTGAGTTTATGTCTTTTGAAGAGCTACTCTTGCTCTGTTTTGAGTTGATTCCGGCTGTCTTGAGATCCGTCACACTTCGCTTACGAAAAGTTTGTTGTTTCTCCTCGGCGGGGTTCTCTTCGTCAGAACTCTTACGTATATTATATGGAAAATTTTAGTTTGAATACTATTTAAAAAAAAATACTAGGCATATCATATTATTTGTAAAATAGTTCAAATAAGTTCTTAAATTTAATTTTGATTAAAATTTTTTAAACTAAAATCACAAATAATTTATTAAACTAACAACTCAAAATAATAAATATAATTCTGCCTAGTAATTATCTTATAATATTTTTTTTTCATGAAAATCGGGTGTAGATCTATTTAATTACAATATAAAAAAATATAAACCTTTAATAATATATAACATTAATATTAACAGAGTAAATATCATATATTCGTCTGTGAAACTATTGACAAAGACTTTGGAATATAAGTAAAATTCTATGTCCGCCGCTGGCAATAAGTCCTAGGTATATTATATGATTAAACAATACGTACGTTTGAATTTAACATTATATGCAAATGAAATAGAATCTACTGACTGTACTATAAAGTCATGACTATATCTAAAACAGTATACTTTTGCATGTTAATAATAATTAAAAAAAAGAAGAAAATTCATGACTTTTGAAAGATTTAAATATTATAGAGATCTTACTCGTGCTAGTTTTTGGATTATTATTATCCAGAGACCGTGGCGAAGTGAGTTTGTTTCTAAGGTATGTGTAGATGCATGATTTTGACCTTTTATTGCGGTCATGATGAGATGTTTGAAGGAGCGCCAAGCGTAGAAAATCAAGAAGATGAACTGGCATGTAGTCCTTTGGAGGGACCATCGTAGGCTTGCCATACTTCTCAGGTGTCAAAACACTCAAACTAAGAAACTGCTTGATCGAGCCCTCCAAATTCTCAGAGAATTCCTTTTCCGAATTCTCCATCAACAGGCTCAGGACAAGGTATGGGATTTGATTCTCTAACAAGAAAAAATCGTGTAACACAAAAGCAACCTGGTCATTTTTAATCTCAAAATGTGTCATCGACTCATCCTTCATAATGCTGTAAATGAATTGGAGTGTAAAACATCCATCCAAGAACAACATCCACCCCAAGGCCTCATCATCCTTGCCATCTTTACGATAATACTCCTTGAGCACCTCATCATCGAAACATAGCTTCAGCACCTTAATATTTTCCATTACTTTTTTGTAAAGGTGCTCCTGGGATTGGTGGCCGCTGTTTTTGACGAACTCTGCTGCGAAGAGAAACTTGAATCGTTGCTCTGCAAGCTGGAATTTGGGGTTGCCATGATGAATTGGACCGATTGATATCCACTTTGGGTGGTAGTACGTCTCAAAATTCTTCTGTTCATCTCTAAGGACCTGAGGAACCTTCTGTATCTTCGGTTGTGGGACTTTGTCGGGACCTGATAATCTCCTCTCCACATTGGTCTTTTTTCTCATCAACTCATCAATTACTTCATGTAGTTTAGAATTGGCCGATGCTACTTCCCCATTACCAAATTTGAAGTCAACTTCACTTCGCTCATTTTCACTTGTCATTTTTTTGAAAGTGAATTTTGTAAAGATAGGAAATGATGATATGAATAATAAGTTTTAATATAAGTGAGTAGTGAGCACACATGATGTATTATGTATATATATATATATATATATTTGTGTTTGTGTGTGAATGCACGTATCATTTTCCTAGTTTATTATTCTTTGATCAAAGAATCAAGATTGGTATAAGAATAAGCACGAAAATATAATTATTGAAGACATTTGGAATTTTACCTCTTTTGCCAGTTTGGCATTTGTTGTACTCTTGTTCAGAGAAACACTCTTAGGAATTTTTACAAGTACAACCAGCTAGCTAGCACTGTACCTGTATGCACTTTGTTGAAACTTACGCATTAAAATAGCTAACTAATGTTAGTTTAAAAATTAATCTAGATACATAACAAGTTTAATGCGGAATAAATAAATTATTATATAGAATTTAGAGGATCGAAATTGTATACCTCCAGCCATTGATTTAGAACGAGTACACGAGCTTCCAAACTCGTAGTGAGCTTGAGGATCGGTACTCTATATTTATAGAGTGAGACCTACTATCAGAGTCTCTACCACAATTACAGAGGTTGAGATATTCTCTCAACTTAATTAAGATATTCCCTCTATTTAATTAGGAAATTCAAATTGAGTTTAACAAATAAATGTTGACCATTAATTTTGATATATTAAATGAAAAAAAAATCAATTAGTTGTAACGTATTGATTTTTAATATATATCATAAAAAATATTCCAACATTAGTCAGCATTTAATTAATGTATAACTTAATTCCAACGATTATCATTGTTAGATAATAAACACATGAATCAGCAATAGGTAGGGGTGGCAATTCGTGTAAACGTGTCAGATTCGTGTCGACACGATTATGACACGACACGATTAAGGTAAACACGAACACGACACGATTATTAAACGTGTCAAAAATACGAACACGAACACGACACGATTATTAAACGGGTCAACACGACACGAACACGATTATGACACGATTAATGATAATTATACGAAAAAAATCATAAAACCTATGTAAAGTATTCGTGTTATCGTGTCTGACACGACACGATTATTAAATGGGTCAACACTATTATGACACGACACGATTAAGGTAAACACGAACACGACACGATTATTAAACGTGTCAAAAACTCAAACTCAAACACGAACACGACACGATTATTAAACGTGTCGTGTTCGTGTTTACCTTAATCGTGTCGTGTCGTGTCGTGTCGTGACCCAAATTGCCACCCCTAGCGATAGGTACTCTTTTTATGGCAAGTATTATCTTCCATGTATTACAATACATTTATTACATAACAATATAATTTATGTGGCTATGTACTTAAACAAATAAACCTTGGTACCTGTTCAATTGTTGGCACTGGTACAGGTGGCGCTTCGAGTACATTGGTACCTGTAGGGATCTGCTGTTGTCTCAGGAGGTGGAGTTCTTCTCCCTGCCTCAATACTGTAGCCTACAAATCTGTAAATAACTGCTACCAGTTTTCAGGAGCTGGCTGTGGAATCTGTCCCTGGTCATTCTCCTGACCCTGATTATTATTCTGGCCTTGATCACTCTGGCCAGCTGGTGAATCTGTCTGTCCTGGATTCATTCTTATCAACCTATACCTTGTTGAAACAATAGTCAATACGGCCAGTCAGGTAGTGATAACTAAACATCTTGTCGCCTTACGATCCAAGAACAAGCAGATAATTATCATATTCCATAGTCATACAAATATACAAATAGATACATGATTATAACATTTAGTACTTAGCATGTATCACATAATAATTCACAATCAACAATGTTAATAAGCATGTTCCAGCAATTTCAGTACTATTTAGCACACGGTTGCTGAAAATGCAATATTCAGGGCACAGGTTTAACATGGTGTCTCATGTAAACAGGTAAAGCATTTATAATATATTTAAGCAGTTAAGTATATAACCACATAAATAGTTACCCAACCATGAGTCGAGCTTGTCTTCAGTGGTGAGTGTACATGCCTAGCCAGTCTATAGGAACCCTAAACCTTGGCACGCTTTGACACCAAGTTGTAACGCCCTGGTTACTCCAAGACCGTTACGGTGAACGTTGAACCGTGAATTTAACTCGCTAACCGAGTTCTTTGGTTAAAAGCGTGCTTCCAGGTGTTAATAATAGGTTAATGTGGAAAACAAATCAAAAGGAAATGCTATATTTTATTTAAAACATAAAACTGTTCATGGGCCCACAAAAGCGTACACAAGTTATTTACAATCCAAAATGGTCATTACAGTTTGAAATTTACAACCCGCCGACCTAAGCGGCAAAAAAAAAGGGTAAACCCCCTAATTCCCCTGTGAACTCCTTGGCCGTGGTGGTCAAGCGACCACATATGTACACATCACCACCTAAGCTCTCCACTCAAGGCTGGGTGAGCTTTTCTTTCCCTTTACCTGCACCACATAGCACCCATGAGCCAAGGCCCAGCAAAAAAACTCAATACTGCTTGTAAATAATATTAAATGATGATCATTATAATCATATAGAGCTTATAGCCCCGAACAGATGAGTGATTTAACACTTGAGGTTCTGTTAATCATACTGAGGCTTATAGCCTTAATCAGATGAGTGACTGATGAGTAAGTCACTAGCTTAAACAGATGAGTGACTGTTGAGTAAGTCACTAAAGGGCTCGGCACCCATAGCCATGTGACTAAACCGTCACTGGGGCTTTCTGGCCCTGGCTCTAAGTAACTAGTCTTTGGCTAGACAAGCGCTTTTTTAATATTCATCGAACTTGAGGTCGGTCCGGCATTAATGCTCATTTGAGTCACTCAATGCAGATGGCGATTAGATCTAATCTTTATAGGCTTGCGTTAAACACGCTAAGACCATCCTTGACTTATGAGTCAATACCATGTGACCAGTGCTCAGTATTACTGCCGAACTTGACAAATTAGTCACAGCTTCACAATTAATTCTGACACCATTGCTAAACCTGACTAATGAGTCAGTGCCATTCATAAGTAAGCAAGATTTGCTAAGCATTTGGTATGCAATTCATGTCCACAAACACTCAACATGCCTCAATAATAATCACGCATGTCATATATGGGGTGCAGTTTTCTTACCTCTGGTTCGAGTGAGAAATAGTAAAAGAACAACCCTTGAGAACAATTAACCTTTTAGTTCCTTAACGGTCACATGGTCATAACCCATTATGGGATTTCATCAATAAACTGAGTAACAAAGGTTCTCGAACCAAGACCTAGCCTCCGAGACATCGAATCCCACTAAACAGGGTAGTAGGAACGATCCCGAGGCCTAAAATTGAGTTCCCATGATCAAAACACTCATTTGGCCTCAAAAACCCTCATGAGCCGCGGCCCCAAAATCCTGAGCCGCGGCCCCCAGCCAAGCCAGGAGCAAGCGTCGCGGCCCCCAGCACGCACAACCTCCACCGCCCTCAGCACCCAACTTGGGTCGCGGCCCCCACTCGGAAACCAGCCATAACTCCGTTTTCTCATCTTTTAAACCTTCCAAAAACATACCTAAACATCTCCAAATCCAAAAATCAAAGTTCTCAAACATCCCAATGATCCAAAATCATCAAATCCCGAGGCTCAAACGAATAAAAAACTCATCGATACACAAAATCCAAATCAAAGCTTAAAAACTCAAAATCTCAAAACTTAAAGCTTGGATTACCTTTGATTGGGTTGTTTCTCGTTAAATCCTTCGGTCAAGAAGCTTCTAATTTTTCCTAGGATCGCTATGCCTCGATCCTCGCTTGATTCCGACTCCTAGAATTCAAGATTTCTTCGAAATTGCCACGAACGGTAAAAAGAACTAACGGGAGAAAGAGAAAGGTGTTTGAACGTAAGTTTCTGTCTAACAGACTACTTCAAGCTTAAGTAACCTCAAATAAATCCTAATGCTCGGGGTCCCAAAAACACCCATGGGGACAAAATAGTCAAAACTCCCAGAATTTCCTCCTGATCTCAATAACTCCCAATATATCATCAAATAAACACTCTCATTATCCAATACCCCAATAATTGACCCCGTTATGACAAAACCGCTAATTTGCAATATATGACCGTCTCATGCCGAATAGCTCGAATATATCCCCATAATAATGGGATCTCATCCATAAATCACAATATGCACCAAAATACACAAATATGCCCTCAACGGGCCAAATTACCAAAATTCCCTAATAATCAAATGTGGACCCACATGCATGCATTTAACACCATATTATAATATAATTCACATAAACATGCATATAATCATTTAATGACATAATAAAACAATTATGGCCCTCCCGACCTACTAATCCAACCATTAAACTTCATTAGGGATTCTGGGCATTACAGGTAGATTAGGTGTCCACTCACCTGTAGGTGTAAAGACCTAGCATCTGTATACAGGAAGTGTTCTAAGCCTCCCCCTTATGGTGGTTATCAGGTCTGGCTACCCGGTTTAGGATGTCAGATTTTCCATGGTGGGTAACGGGAGCTAGAGATCTAGTGGACGATGTGATGTGCACTTGTAGCTATGCTCTTATGATTATTTGTGATTTCTCTCTATTTTGGTTTATACATGATGATATATGTTTTGTTTTCAAAGCTAACCATGCAGGGGTTTTATTAAACTTTTGGGTCCATAATATTAGTTGCTTTCCTACCGAGCTTTATAAGCTCACCCCCTATATCTCTCCCATTCCAGGAACCCAGTGATACGAATGTGGAAGGTGAATTATTAGTGGAGCCAAGGTGTTTAGTGTAACTCCCATTTCTTTCTACAAATGCATTATAACAGTTATAAAAAATAATAAGAGAAGATATTTTTATTCATACTTTTGAGTGCATTACAATGCTAACCGAATGCTAGAGCTATTAAGTAAAGTGGAAGAATAACTAATGAATATGCAACTATAACATTCATGGGCATTTCATTAGTATAATACCCATAGAATGATGCTAAATACAAGCAAACAATCACTAAAGTTATGAAAAATAAAGAGAAATTCATGTTTTGATGATGAATTTTATCTAGAAGGTTAAGAGATGAAGAAGTTGTGCAAGTAAATGGTTGAAGGAACAAGTATTTATAGGACAAAAACTAGCCGTTTATGACCGTTGGTGAATAGTGATCCTGATCGTTGGGGGTATAGTTGTTTTCTATTATGGGATTTTAACAATTCTAAGTTGTTGGAGTAACTAACATGTGGGAATAATTAATTTATGGGTGTTAGAGAAACATTTTCAGAAAAGTTTGTGAGTAAAAAATGTTAAATTAAGTAATATAAGAAGATTGAGAAATTTTCATTTTTTTACTATTCACCGAGTACTATTCATAGTGGGTCCCACAGCGGGGTCCACCCCATGGGTCCCACATGTTGATGCAGTAGTGACACAGTGATGACTTAAGCAAATTACTATGCTTGATATTTTGAATATTTTATTATTTTACTATGCTTGATATTTTTAATATTTTATTATTTTACTATGCAGCATAGTAACCCAATGTTTTCCTATAAATAGAGCCTTTCAGAATTCATTTTGAATTACGAAAAATCTTTCTTTCTCTCGCTCTGCCTAAAAATCTTCTTAAACACTCTTTTAAAGTTTTAAATCTCTAAAATATAGGCGAAGTTCTGTTTGTAACGTTAGCCTACGAAGACCTTTTTGGGTAAGCTCTTTCCCGAGCCTTTCAATTCAGTTATTTAACTATTATTTATATATAGATTATTTTACTATACCTTTATAATGTCAAAATTTATATATAGATTATTTTATCATGCCGTTATAATGCCAAAATTTATATATAGATTATGCTACTATGTCTAAAAATTTATATATAGATTAATTTACTATATCGTTATAATGCCAAAATTTATAGATTATTTTACTATGCCGTTATAATTTATATATAGATTATGTTACCATGCCATTATAATGCCAAAAGTTATATATAGATTACTTTACCATGTCGTCATAATTTATAATGTCGAAATTGAAATATAAATTATTTTTTTTATGTATCGTCATAATATTAAACTTATATAGGCTATGGTCATACTTTGGACTATTATGGACTCTTATGACCTTATTCCCTATTATTATGGACAAGTATTATGACCTGGACTTTTCCGTATGACCATGACCATGACCACGACTTTTAGACCAGGACCATCCCATGGACAAATATAGTATGACCATACGCTTGGACATAAAATAAGCAATAAAACAGGAAAAAAATGGGATAATAACAATTTTAAGCTAACATTTCATCATGTAGATTTTATGTAAGTTAATAGTTTGTGTTTTTATCAGGAAGCTAACAATTTCGGTTGTTTTATCAAGACGCAAGGTAAGTAGAATCCTCATCTACAATACAAGTATTTTATGTGTCTTATGTGCATTTATATACTTTATATGTTAATCTGTCACAGTGTTCTTATGCATAAGTTATTTTCAAGAATGTTATATTATGCATAAGCACGCTTAATGTTCACAGACAAGTTATTGAAAACGTTAAAGTAGAGGTGCTGCTTGGGAGACCTAAGTCCCAAAAATGTAAGGAGGGAGATGTACGTCCCTATATGATGAATGTTTATGAAGGAAATTCCCTATTATCATGTTTATGTTCAGGTGGGAATGTGATTCCCTATATAATGCCGGCAGCAGCATTCTCTAGGGCCCAAAAGAAAGGAAAGTGAAAGAAAGAAAGAAAATATATATAACATGTTGCACGTTTATGCATATGAGGTAGTTATTCTGCTTACTGAGCCTTAGCTCATCAGACAATGTCTTGTATTGTAGGTAAGATGCATCAAATATAAATCGTTGATGAGTATACGTGGAGCCAACATGACTGTACATATGGGGCTGACCTGAAGGGAGTGGAGTTCTGCTATGCTATTTTATAAATAAACGAGAAACTTGATTTTATAATTATATTTCATTAAAAGTATTTTGTGAACTTTATAATTTACTTAAAGCTTTAAAAGTATTTCATGAACTTTGTAATTTACATAAAGCTTTTCAATTTATCGGTTGGATACATCTTCATTTCTACGTTAAGGTGTAGTAACACCATGAAAATTATTGATAAAAGTATTAAGATTTGTATGTAAGATAATTTTTTTATTTAGTTGTGAGTATTGTATGGTTTGAAGTTATGAATATTAGTTTATGTATTGTTTAACAAAGTTTTTGTAAATTCAGAATTTCAGTATTGTTATATTCATGTAAAACTTTGTTTTTTTTTTTACACTATATATATGTATGTAACCAATGGAGTTCGTTACATTTAGCCTATTTCTATTTAGTGCCATTGTCTTATCTTTTGAGCATTATATATGTATTAGATTTGGAACCTAATGATCAGTATATCTGAATTAGCTATGAAATAGTTAGGAACGATGAATGGTGGATGCTAAGTATTATTTTGAGTGTTTTATGACTTAGTAAATTTAACTGTTTGGTGACTACATAACTGTAAGAATATTATTGTTCTATGTATAATGATAAATGATCTTGCTTTTATCACTAATATTTTTATATATAATTATATGAGTTATTCCATTGTTTTGACTTATAATTATAGTACTATCTAATATAAACTAAATGATTATTTATAAAGACTATTTTCCAATAAGGGTCAAAGTTTGACCTTTGACCACCAAAGTTATGGATTTTACAAATCTGTCATAGCCTAGGGCTCGGGTCGTGACAATTGGCTATTGGAAAAGACTTCTTTTGATAATTTTGTTCTTTTTCTAAATCTCACTAAGTAACTAGTTACAATTTAGTTGGTATTTTTATTGTTGTAACTAGTTACTACAACACCACTTAAAACGTAAAACTGATTTTTATAGTTGTAACCAGCTACTAAAGAAATTAATAGTGACATACGATTACTACCACAGAATGAAATTATTTTGATAGTGGTGACCGGTTACTTCAGAGAAAATGTTGATTAAAGAATGTAAAAATTAGAAGAAAAGAAGAAGAAATGGAAATAAAGAGCATGGTGATAAATGTCTCAATTCTTTTTAAATAATATAAAAAAACCTATAATAAAATATGAATGATAAAAAAATAATACAAATTGATTAAAATTATAAAAATAATCTCAAAACACATTAAAACTAGCTATTAAGACTTTATAAAAATTAAAATATGATATACAAATAAAATATTTCAAATATATGAGAAAAAAACTCCCATAAATATATATACAAAAAATATGCCATAAGAAACTTAAGAAAAAATAAAAAACATATTTTTCAAAGTTTTAAAATAAATTCTATATTTAATGTAATTTCCTCTTTAATTGTTATCTAGTTCATCTCAGTGTGGCTTTATTTTCAGTTGTTTGTCGGGACCATGTGTCTGTTTTCATTTGGTTAGTTGGCTGTTATAGCGTGTGTTTGCCCCCTGCCTTTTTAGGGTTTACAAACAGAAAAAAAAAAAAAATCATAACTAATTTCAACACCATATATATGCTTGTCAACTCTAAGCTATGCAACTATTATCATATTAAGCTCTTCTTAGCTGTGTTCATCACGTATTGTAGAACTAGAAGGTTGAGAAATTGGAAGAACTGTTATCAATTTCTAGAAAATATTTGTTGTACTGATATACTTTTAGGTGAAAAGTTAGGTTCTTTTACAAGACCAGAGTTCCATATTCTGTATTGAGTCCAAAGACCCATCATTGTAATTGATTTCATAGTTCAGAATTTTCTAAATTCTTTCACGGTCAGATTGTTATTTCAGGAATTCGAGGTGACCCAGTTTGGATTTTGTAGAGATATCTGTGACCCAGATTGAGATTTCATGGACACTTTACTCAAAACTCGTAACAAGCTCGAGTTCTTGCATCCACATAATGGGTTTTCAGAGAAAGTGAGCAATTCATACCCAGCAAAACTTCAGGAGCTTAGATTTGGTGTTAAGAAGTCTAATCTGAAATGGAGTAAGACTACTTGTGTCAGGGCTAGTAGTGTTAGTAGTAGTGCTCTTTTGGAGCTTGTGCCAGAAACCAAAAAGGAGAATCTTGATTTTGAGCTTCCCTTGTATGACCCATCAAAGGGTCTTGTGGTGGACCTTGCGGTTGTTGGTGGAGGTCCAGCGGGGCTGGCGGTGGCGCAGCAAGTCTCTGAAGCAGGGCTTGCAGTGTGCTCCATTGGCCCTTGTCCAAAATTGATTTGGCCTAATAACTATGGTGTTTGGGTGGATGAATTTGAGGCCATGGATTTGCTTGATTGCCTTGACACTACCTGGTCCGGTGCTGTTGTGTACATAAATGAAAATTCCAAAAAGGATTTAGATAGGCCTTATGGGAGGGTCAATAGGAAGCTGCTCAAGTCAAAAATGCTGCAAAAGTGCATATCAAATGGTGTCAAGTTTCACCAAGCTAAAGTTATTAAGGTTATACATGAGGAATCTAAATCCTTTTTGATTTGCAATGATGGTGTGACTATTCAAGCTTCTGTGGTTCTTGACGCGACTGGTTTCTCCAGATGCCTTGTACAGTATGATAAGCCTTATAATCCAGGTTACCAAGTGGCTTATGGGATTTTGGCCGAGGTTGATGGTCACCCTTTTGATGTAGATAAAATGGTTTTTATGGACTGGAGAGATTCTCATCTCAACAACAACATCGAGTTAAAAGAGAGAAATAGTAAGATACCTACTTTTCTATATGCAATGCCCTTTTCTTCTAACAGGATATTTCTTGAAGAAACATCTTTAGTAGCTCGGCCTGGATTACCTATGAGGGATATTCAGGAAAGAATGGTGGCTAGATTAAGGCACTTGGGAATAAATGTGAAGAGCATTGAAGAAGATGAGCATTGTGTTATTCCAATGGGTGGGCCACTTCCGGTGCTCCCCCAGAGAGTTGTTGGAATAGGCGGTACAGCTGGGATGGTGCACCCTTCAACTGGTTATATGGTAGCAAGAACCTTGGCTGCGGCTCCCATCGTTGCGAATTCCATAGTTCGGTATTTGGGATCTGATAGAGGTCTTTCTGGACAAGGATTGTCCACCGAAGTTTGGAAAGATCTATGGCCCATAGAGAGGAGGAGACAGAGGGAGTTCTTCTGTTTTGGTATGGATATTCTTCTTAAACTTGATTTGCCAGCCACAAGAAGGTTTTTTGATGCATTTTTTGATCTAGAACCTCATTATTGGCATGGATTCTTGTCATCTCGACTATTTCTTCCCGAGCTTGTACTATTTGGGCTTTCTCTGTTTTACCATGCCTCTAATACTAGTAGAATAGAGATCATGGCTAAGGGAACTGTTCCTTTGGTAAACATGGTCAACAATCTGATACAGGATAGAGATTAGGATGATTATGATATTCAATTATTTGTTGGCACTTTTTTAAGTTTTTTGATGTTGTTGCTTGAAAAGTTGTGAATCAGCTGTAATGCTTTTGATCGTAATGTATATTCAATCCTGTGGTCGATAGAAATCCCTCCATATGAAACTGTTAATGTTCTAAAGTTATTATTGCAGTTCTGCAGCCTTGTATGGGATTGGGAGTTATGCATTACTATAAAAATAACTTTTTTTTTAGTAAATTTTAAGTATAAAAAAGAACCTTTTAAAGTATAATTTAAACTTTTCAGAAGTTTTGTTTTTCAAATTTGTCTATAAAGTTATTGCCCATAATATTCTGTGTTTCAAAATTGTCCACATTTGTACACTTTAATAATTTGATGTGAAGCAAAAATTATAAGAATTCAAATACACCATATACTCTTGTAAATATCCACAATGTTCATATATTCTAAATTACAACTATAATTTTTCATAATGTCCCTAAAATCCAAATACAAACCGTAATAGCTTATGTCCATATGGTGTCCACAACGTCCAAATACAAACCATAAAAACATTTGTTGAACATAGAATCTAAAGCTCCAAATTACAAAGTTACACACCATAACAAAAAGTGTATCTTGCATTAAAAGAACACTATAAGAAATTTTTACAAGTATTCGAGTGACTTGAGCATTGAGGTCTTCACTTCTCAGATTCTGCAGATGAGGCTGAAGATGGAGCATTAATAAAAGAAGCAGTAGTATCTATAATATTATTAATATAAAGATAAATATTAGATTATATAACATTCACACGATAGTTATTTACATTCAGAACTTAGAAAACTAAATAAAAGTTTGATAAGTTACCAGCTTCAAGATATTCTGATGTTTCTAGAACTTCCGCTTCATCCATATAATTTTGAATAATAATTGGTTGATGTGATTCACTCCACCAGTTTTTGAGACAAATTGAAGCTTCCACCATCTTTGGACTCAGTGAACTCCTAAAAGGATCTAAAATTCGACCCCCAATCGAAAATGCTGTCTCAGAAGAAACAGCAGTAACTGGTATGGCTAACACATCACGAGCAATGAGTGATAATATCTTGTATTTGCATGCATTTCCTGCCCACCATTTCAAAACATCGAAAGTGTCACCCTCAATCATATCTTCAGCATCCTCAGAAAAATATCTATCGACCTCATTCATTGTTCTACCACCATCTTGCGCTTTTTTTTGTTGCACGAACTCATCGTGTAAATTACGTGATTTGTTGACAATAGGTCGACCACGCATGAATGAAGAAGAACCACCGACAATTGCTTGACCCTGAGATTGAATCATTGATGACTCAAATCTTGACGTTGCCCCATTATATTGATCAAACATAGCTCGTATAGTTTGTTCCACTCCTCTCACCATTTGAAAGCTTGTAATTGGATCATGAAAAGCATTGAAACAATGACTGAGATATTGAAGTTTGTATCTTGGGTCAAAAACTAAGGCAATCAAAAGTATCTCATTACATTCATCAATAGTTCCCCAATACTTGTCATACTTCAATTTCATGCTCTTTGCCATATTCACTAACAATTGGTCTTCATCATCATCAAGTGCTAACTCATGTTGCATATTGCATATTTCAATGAAATACTTATTAGAAGTAACATTAGTTGACCCACTAAACTTTAATGTTACATCATAAAAGGTCTCTAAAAATCTCACCAACACCGAAGCATTCTCCCAATCAATGTCACTAGGCGGTCCCTCCATTGGCTTCCCATCTTTGTCAACCTCATCAAAATATATCAAATAATTTGCATCTAATTCCATTCTTTTAAATGCTCTATGAAATTTCAATGCACATGTAAGCATTTGAAATGTTGAGTTCCAACTTCTTTGGACATCTAAACAAAGAAGTCCTTTGCACTCAATTCTTTCTTTTTTCACACATTCTTTAAACATTTCAAGCCTAGAGCGGGAAGACCTAACGAACCTCACAGCATGTCTAATGGCAGCAATTGAATCATGTTTCTCCTTTATTGCTTCACTGACAATCAAGTTCACAATATGAGCACTCACATGTAAGAACTTCCCATCTAAAATAAGACACTTTTCCTTGTCTTTGAACATCCCTTTTAAATACTTAATGACAACTTCATTAGAAGAAGAATTATTCACTGTAACGGCAAATAACTTAGAAATACTCCAATCATTCAAGCATGCCCCAATCTCTCCGTCAATGGTTTCTCCTCTATGATCTATCACTTGACAAAAATTAATAATTCTTTTTTGATACTGAAAATCATGATCAACCCAATGCACGGTTATCGCCATGTAATTCAAGTTCTGAATTGAAGTCCATGTATCAATTGTTATAGAAACCCTCTCATGCTTCAAAATATTTTTTAAATTCACCTTCTCCTCGTAATATAACTTCAACACATCCTTGGCCACAATCATTCTAGAAGGAATTTCAAATCTAGGCTGCAGTATTCTCACAAATTGTTTGAAACCTTCACCCTCGACATGTTTAATCGACAAATCATCTAACACAATATATTTATCGAGGGCAAGCCTACAAGCGTCTTTGCTATACGCCATGGCTGCTAAACTCGTTTCCCCGTCCTTTCCTCCCTTCACAAGTTCAAAGCTTGAAACTTTTTGTTTTTTCTCATCCATCTTAAATAGACTAAATTCACAAACATTCTTAAAATGGTTCCATAAATGACTATTCTCATTGTTTCTACTATCACAAGGGAAATCATTGCCACAATAGTTACAAATGCACTTCAGAATCTCTAGGATCAGCTGGTTCTAATTTGGTGAAATGTTCCCAAATAAATGACCATTTTCCATTCTTAAGAATAGGAGGAGATTTATCCCTTTTTCTACCCTTAGTTTTACCCTTATCCGAAGGGTTTTCATCTCCATTAAGGTTTTCATTTGGTGGTGGGTTAACTTCAAGAGAAGGACTTTCATCTACTTCTTCAACAACCATTACCTAATACAACAATTTTAACAAATCTAATCAACAAAACATCAAAAGATCGCACAATTCCTGTAATCCACTACAGCAAAGCAGCATATAAATCCTATAATCCACTACAACAGATCAACATACACACAAGTGAAGTCCTATAATCCACTAGATGCACTGATTTAAACATCACTAACAAAATCCAGCAAAGAGTAGAAATTATAATTTACCTCCAACTTCAAAGTTTGACGCGTAATCTTTAAATATATCTACTTCAACGTCTGTCTATTGTCAAAATCTTCACAAAGAGAATAAGCTCAATCAAAGTCCAATAACTCCAATATGTCAAACCCTACATTCAATCATAGCAACCAAAAATATTGGACCAATATCTAACTATACAATGATAAACACAGAACACAAAACCTCATATTAATTCAAATAGAAAATCAACTTAAAAAAAAACATAAAACCTCAAATGGAGACTACTGCCCGAGAGTGTAAAAGCATAAAAATCTCAGCATTTTTAGCTAAACTCCTTAGTCTATACACATATTAACCAAGTATACAACCAAATATATTAATGCATAATGAGATAAAAATGATTTCAGATCACTGTAAAATATACCATGAATGAGAATCATCAAATAAATAACCAACACAACCACAACTATTAACAAACATATACAAAACAGTACACAACTTCACAGCAATCAGAAATTTAGGTATATATAAAAATATATACATGACACTATAATATAAAAGAAAATAACTAAAAAAAATAGAAATTAGCTCCTGAAGAAGTATATGGAGAAAATAACAAAAATATCCCAATCTTTTTGTGTAGTACGGGATTGCCTGTTAAAATGGTGGCCGAAAGTGGTGGAAAGTCGCCGGGACCGTGGAGGGCCTATGGGTTAGCAGAGGCCCTGTCGAGCTTGAGCGTGCGTCGGTACTGTAGAGAGCCTATGAAGTGGAGGCGTAAACCTGGAGCCCGTCGAGGTCCTCGAACTTACGCCGCCGAGAGGGAGAGGACTAAGAGACGAAAGGCTCCGACGAAATGAGAGTGAGAGAGAGAGAGAGAGCAGAGCCGGCTCTGGTCTCTAGAGCAGTAGAGCTTTTTTTTTTATTTTTTTTATTTGTTAAACTTTTGATAATAAAAACAAGGATAAGGATAATTGCTGTATAAGTACCAAATGTTTGACATACACCTAATGTTTATTTTTGGTGGCAAAAGTACACAAAGTTAGTAAAACTGTAATTCCATCAACTTACTCCGTTAGGCAGACACGTGTTACGTTTTTATGCCACAAATATCCCTAAAAACAATAATAAGTGTGGTGGAGAAAAGAGAATAATAAAAGACTGTTTTAAGAATGAATATTATGTTGGTTAAAAAAAAATTAATATATGTAAATATTAGTTTAATTATTTTTGTACATTATTGAGCATTTATTTCTAAAGCCTAAAAAAATAGAAATACGAAAAAAAAAAATTGGAAATTTAAATTTTTATTGAATTTGTCGAGAGACCTGATAATCTCCTTTCCACTCTTGGCGGATTGGTCTTTTGTCTCTAATCAACTCATCACTTACTCCATGTAGTTTAGAACTAGCTGATGCTACTTTCTCATTACCAAATTCAATGGCAACTTTATTTTCCTCAATTTCACTATTCATTTTTTCAATGTGAATTTTGTAGAGATAGGAAATGATGAAAATGAATAGTAAGCTTTAATATAAGTGAGGAGTGAGCACATATAATGCTATGTATATATATATATATATTTGTGTATGTGTGTGGATGCATGTGGTTTGGTCAAATAATCATCAAGATTGGTATAAGAAAAAGTGTGAAAATAAAATTATTAAAGACAGTTGGAATTTTACTTTTTTACAGGTTTGGCATTTATACTTTTGTTAAGAGAACACTCTTTGGGTAAGAAGTTTTACGTGTACAACCGGCTAGCTGGCACTCTACTTCAATGCACTTTTGTTGAAACTTAAGCATTGGCTAACTAACCCAAGACTGTTCTCGATCGAAAAATGACAATACTAAAAAGTTATATATTTGCAAAATATATGCATTTTAAGGTAGATATGCAAATAAGTATTTAATTTGACAATACTAAAAAATCACTCTTGAACATTAACATTTCAAAATAACTACTTTAGAACCTCTTTAATTATATTACTATATATATATATATTTAAATAAGATATTATTGAGCATCCTTCTTTGCATTATATGTCCAACAAGTTTATAAGAAAGTGTTATCAATAAACACTACTCCAATAAATAATTTGACATTTTATTCAATGACACTTATGAATATTAAAAATATAAAAGAAAGAGCGAATGGATAAAAAAATTCGAACATATGATTTGAGGTGGCTCGGTTCGATACTCCCACTAGCTAGGTTGGTGGCCGGATGAGTCTACATATAGAGAGCAATATACAAATGTTAATGATTTATTTCAAAATAGTTTCTTGAATTTTAGAAAGGGAATGTATAAAGTAGTTCACATATTATTTTTAAAAAAAGCAAATACTTTAAATTGAAGAAAGATGTGACATATATATATATACCTTAAGCCTTTCATTTATGGTTAAGGTTATGGCAAAAATTATCACAAGGACCTGGTGGAGAATAGATTGTGAACCAAGTTTGGAGACCGGTTAAAACAAGAGCAATAGTCGCTGCCAGAAAAGTCACCAGTGCCCAAGGACTGTCGAAATAGTTATTCCACAGTTTATTAAGCGCTCGTAAGAAATATACGGCGCAATGTCTATTGTAGTGCTTCTCTATATTTTGTATGACCGTTTCGTATACTTCTGGGTTTGGTACCAACATTTTATTGGTGTCTTTGAAAAGGACAGCTATTTCGTCCTCGGAGCCCAGAAGATTATGAAGTATATTAGCTGAGATTAGCTCTTTAACATCGTTGGAATTATAGATGATTGAGCCTAGCAAGCTTATGTAAGATGAGATTTCGTACTCGGTCTTGGTATTGTCTGGACACATTTCAAAGGCGATCAGGTTCAAGAATTTAGGAGCCATTGAGTCATCTACTGTTATTGGTGGAAGTTCTAGTTCAGCTGAGAAGAGACTCGACGAAAATTTTATGTCTTTTAAAGAGCCACTCTTGTTCTGTTTTAAGTTGATTCCGGCTGCCTTGAGATCCATCACACTACGAAAAGTTTGTTGATTTTCCTCGGTGGGTTTCTCTGTAATGACAATAATACAAGGTTTCATTTGTACAAGAATTATATATTTTTATGTGTACGTGAATCATAACTCCTACCTACCTATATTATATTCCATTGTTATTAATTAAAAGTACTATCTTTTGGTAATTGTTTTTGAAACAATATTACCCTATACTTTGTACTATTACTTGTTATTTGGATCCCCACAAATTTTTTTTTGAATTTTATGTTTTGTAGAACAGTTCAAATAGATACTTAAACCTAATTTTGATTAAATTTTTTTTGAATTAAAATCACAAATAATTCACTAAACTAACAACTCAGAATAATAACTAAAATTCTGCCTAAGAGCTATCTTATTATAATATTCAATTTTTTCTTCATAAAAATTGAATATAATCCTATTTAAATCATTTACAAAAGTAGGGTTAAAAAAGTAATTTAATAATATAACATAAACTTTAGATCTATTTAATGAGAAAAAATACAATATAAAAACAAATATAAACCTTTAATATAATATTAACAGAGTAAATATCATATTTTCGTCAGTAAACTATTGGCAAAGACTTTGGAATATAAATAATATGACATTAAGTAAAATTTTATGTCCGCCGCTGGCAATAAGTCCTAGGTATATTATATGATTAAACAATTAATACGTTTGAATTTAACATTATGTGCAAATGAAATAGAATCTAATGATCTAAAAGGGTATACTTTTGCATGCTAATATTGTTAAAAAAAAAAAGAAGAAGAAGAAAATTCATGACTTTTGAAATATTTAAATATTAGAGATCTTACTCGTGCTACGTTTAGGTTTATACAGAGATGGTGGTGAAAGGAGTTTGTTTCTGAGTTGTCGAGGCAGACAAGCTAATAGGCATGTGTAGATGCATGAATTTGACCTTCTATTGCCGTAATGATAAGATTGTTGAAGGAGTGCCAAGCGTAGAAAATCAAGAAGATGAACTGGCATGTCCTTTGGAGGGACCATCACGGCCTTGCGATACTTCTCAGGTGTCAAAACATTGAAATTAAGAAACTGCATGATCGAGCCCTGCAAACTCTTAGAGAATTCCTTTTCCGAATTGTCCATCAACAGGCTCAGAACAAGGTATGGGATTTGATTCTCTAGCAAGAAAAAATCGTGAAACACAAAAGCAACCTGGTCATTTTTAATCTCAAAATGTCTCATCGACTCACCATTCACAGTGCTGTAAATGAATTGGAGTGTAAAACATCCATCCAAGAACAACATCCACCCCAAGGCCTCATCATCCTTGCCATTACCATAATACTCATCGAGCACCTCATCATCGAAACATTGCTTCAGCTCCTTAATATTTTTCATTACTTTTCTGTAAAGGTAGTCGTGGGATTGGTGGCCGCTGTTTTTGACGAACTTTGCTGCAAAGAGAAACTTGAAATGTTGCTCTGCAAGCCGGAATTTGGGGTTGCCATGGTGAATAGGGCCTATTGATATCCACATTGGGTCGTAGTACTTCTCCAAACTCTTCTGTTCATCTCTAAGCACCTGAGGAACCTTCTGTATCTTCGGTTGTGGGACTTGGCCGCGACCTGATAATTTCCTCTCCACTGGTCTCGGCGGATTGGTCTTTTGTCTCATCAACTCAGCACTTAGCTTAGAACTTGCTGATTTTATGTTCTCATTGACAAATTCTTCGGCAACTGCATTTCTCTCAATTTCACTTACCAGTTTTTCCATGTGATGAGCTTTGTAAAGATAGGAAATGATGATGATAAGGTTTCATATAAGTGAGCAGCAGTGACCGAGTATATATATAATATTATGTGTGTGTATATATATGTGTGTATTTGTGTGCATGCATATCATGCATTTTCATAGGTTACTATATATATATTCTTAGATTAAAGAATCAAGATTGGTATAAGAAAAAGCACGAAAATAAAATTGTTGAAGATAGATGGAATTTTATTACCTCTTTGCAAGTTTGGCATATTGTACTATTGTTCAGAGAACACTCTTTGGACAAGAATTTTTACGTGAATATAACTGGCTAGTCTACTTATAGACGCACTTTGTTAAAACATATGCATTACTTTCATTATATTGGTTAAAATTCCAACATAAGCCTCTCCATCTTTTTCCTTTAAGGACATTAATTTTATACTTCTTTTGCCCGACTGTGTTTTCAAAAAACGACAAAGTCTAGGCTTAGGTACCTTATTTGACAATATTAATAATCACTTTTGAACATTAACATTTCAAAAAGAGAATTGTTAGGTGATAACAACACATATGTGACATACCGCTATTGATGCAATCCAATATCTGGTCTCATTTATTAGAATTTAATAACTATTATGAAGTATCGCTAACCAACCATAATGTGTCATCTCATATGGTGTTGGACACCTTAAAATGTCAAATAGCAACACTCTTTCAAAAAGACTTTGAAACAATTACTCTAATATATATATATATATATATTTTATTCTAAAAAAATAAAGCCACCATATATACAATATAAAATAAAACCTTTTAATTACTATATATGTAGAGAAAAAAAGAGTGAGAAATGGAAAATGGGGGGCAAAAACAATTTAGAGGGCCGGGTTTATGCTTTTGAGGGTTGGAGAACACATTAATGACATCAAATTTGTTTTTTTTTTTTTGGGGGGGGGGGGGGGTGTTCTAGGGTTTTGCTGCAGGGAAAGAAATGAAGAACACGACATCGGGCTGGGGTATTCAGAGGACTATTAGCGGCGATATCATGTATCACCTAAAAAAAATAGGTGGGAAAATTCCCATGTTTTTGTTTGAAAATTTTCAAAATTATTATAGGCGACATGTGTTGCCGCTAATAGTAAAAAAAAAAATTAGGTGAGAAATTTCTCATGTTTTTTCTGAAAATTTTCAAAATTACTTTGTTGCCCCTAATATTACAAAATTCACAGCTAATAATGATCCATATTAAAAAAATTGTCTATGATAATATTAACGGCAAATTTTTTTGCCGCTAATAACGACATTATTAGGGGCGATTTTAAGTCGCCGCTAATAGTGTTGCTTCTAAAAATCATTTTTTTTGTAGTGCATGACATGCCCGAGGCCATGTGCCAATAATTCCAAATTATATCTATATATTTTATTAAATAGTATAAAATACTCTATTGAACTCATTTTTAGTCAAAATTGAGTTTAATATATAATACAATAATACAAAATTCAAAATTATTGACTCAATTTTCAGTAAATGAATTGAAAGAATTGAACTAATGTATTTCGGTAAACTGAATGAGAAAAAACTTTAAGGACTTTAAAAAAATATAATGGTCCGATTACATCTCCCACCGTAATATAAAAAAAAGTTTGTTTTATACGGTATGTTTAATAAATTACAAAAAATAAAGGAACCCCAACAGTAAGTATATATATATTGACCTTTATTTTAATTTTTTTTGTCTTTGAATTTAGGCATATACGGTTTCCCCAACCATTTTTTTTACCTTTGTTTTAATAATAAAAGTAATAATAATTATAGTTACTACCTTCAATAAAATAAAATAAAGTAGATTAATTTATTTTTATTTAAAATAAGTGTATTTATTAATATTAATATTTATACAATTACTCAAAAAATAAATAAATATTTATACAAGTTACAATATGTTGTTAATTAAAATTAATATTATAATACAATATACAGTTAAAGATAATCACAATATTATTATTATTTATAAAAATATTATATATATATATATTTTTTTTAAATCATAGCTAGTCAAATCTCAACACTCAATGTTAAACCAAAATCATAATCTAATCTAAGTTTCAAGTTTTGTTACAAAAATATATTTAAAGTTAAAAAATTAGTTTTGTAAATCTTTGTAATAATCATGTTAAATAAATTTATAAATATTTATGTAAATGTGAGTTACAAAAATAAACTTTTTAGTTGTGAAATTAGTTTTGTAAATTGTTGTTACAAAAATGTAAAACTTGTTTTAAAAAAATATTGTATTTCACTACTATATTCAATAAAGTGTTTTATAAATAATGAATATCTTAAATTTATATTTTTAAGTTCTATAGCATAAATATGTTGGTTCATATAATTTTTGGTACAATATTGTAACAATATGGAAAAGTATAATATTTTTATGTATATTTTGTTTATGATTTCTTAACTATAAAATATTTTTGTAAATGTTAGTTACAAAAATATATTTCTTAGTTGTAAAACTAGATTTGTAAACCATTGTTACAAAAATAAAAAAATTTAGTTACGAATTTGTTTGTAAGTTTTATCTAAAAAAAAAAATCTTCAATTTTATAACTGATTTTGTAAATATTATTTACAAACATGTAACAGATATTTACAAGTTTGTAATAGATATTTACTAGTTTGTAAACGTTGATCACAAAAAAATATATTTTACAGCTTTTATTTATGATTTTGCCACTCCGTATTTACACTTTTGCCATTCCATGTTTTTATCAAAAAGATTCGTAATTTTGTAATGTACCGTATTTTTCAGATTGTTTTAACTTTTAGTGTATTTTTGTAGATTTCCCAAGTGTTTTTATGTGGTTAATAAAATTTAGGCCTTTGAGACTTTTTATTTAGGGATATTTACACAATTCATTACAATATCTTTTTTATTTGCTATATTTATACCTTCCAACATATTTTCATTTTTATATACATATCCTAACTGATTTTGGATTTTAATTACTATGATTGTATATTTTTTTTTCTTATACTGATTTTGTATTATCTATTACTTTCTGTGATATAAGTATATATGTTTATTACTTACATTCTAAAACTTGGTTGTCTTTTTGTTTTTATTCAATTAAATTCCTGAACACTTTTTAAAAAAACTTCTGCCATTTTGTTTCCCCAATAAAGTTTTTTTTCCATTTCAAAAACAAAACCCCAAAATTCCTTATCTTTCTATTCCTTACCATGATCATTTACCCCCAAACCCATTTTTGTTCTTCTGCCATTTCCTTTACCCAGAAAATGCTTGTTTTCTCATTTAAAAAATAAAACCTCATAATTCCTTATCTTTCCATTCCTTATCGTGAACCCTTACTCCCAAACCCATTTTTGATTTTTCATCATCCATTGCCATGGTCTCAACTCGGAGTGCCGGAGACAATCTATCCATTGAGTAGCTGGAGAAGGATGGTCCGATCGATGGTGACTTTGAAACCGACGAGTCCGATAATGATAGAGATTCTCCACCGAGTGTGAAGATGCATGCAACTCTAAAGAAGATGAAAACTAGATCACCCCCTCTGTTAAACCTAGAACTAACAAGAAGTTGAAAATTGTTGATGAAGCTGTGCTTGTTCAAGACTCAATTTCTAATTCCGACGCAATCCCCGAATCCCCATTGATAAAGGTTTGTTTTTTTTTTTTTTATAGCTTTTTTGTATGTATATTTTTTTGGGTTCTTAAACTAGTAAATATTTGTTTTCTTTAGTTAAGATTTTTATCATAATAGAAAGTTATAGTGTTTTAATGTAGGAATTATTTTGGTGTATTTCTAAAGACGGTTTTTATTTATTATTTTTTTGCAATTGTTTGTTATTTCATTTGTTTTCAGAAATTTTATATTTTTGTTTATTTTTTTATTTTTTTGCACTTGTTTATTTTTCTCATTTGTTTGCACTTGTTTATTTTTTCATAATTTAAAATTTTTGTTTATTTTTTAATTTTAAGTTTTTAGTTGGTTTTTTTTTTTTTTGTGTGTTAAATTTTTGTTCATAGCAACATGTTTTACATCATAATATTTTTATTTTTATTTTTTTTTGTTGCTGAAATGTTGTTTTTTCCTGTATGTTAATTTGTATATTGCTGTTATCATACTTTGTTTGTCTTGGAAGACATGCCCGGTTTTTATGTTCTTAATCTCCCGATCCCCATACAAGAATGGATCATCATCATTTTCATCTGCAGACACTATTTGTTCTTCATTGTTTATTATTGATATGGCTAGATTATGTGCTACCCCATTCCAGTGTGGTTCATGTATAAGAAATCCCCCCATACTAACCTGATTTATCAAAAGGAAAACATTTTTGTTAAATATTTGATAACAATCGCAATTTATATTGGAAAGTGTTGTAATGTTTATTTTTTGGATTTTTTTTGAGTAAAAAAAGATTATACCTGATTGTCTTGTCTTGAACATTCCTCCACGCTTTGTGTGTTTTGTACTTGGGTATTGTCGAAACTTACCAGCAAACGATATACTGTTTCATCAAAATGTTTCTTATGTAGTTCCATGAAAAACTTTACCGTGTCATCATCATCTATTACCATCGGTGGTAATGATGGATTTGGTTAGAACTTAATTTGTACAACTATGTTTTTATTTTGTACCTTCATTTTTTTAGTGATCATTGTACTCAATTGAAGAAAAGTACAATCACTAGGAAGTAAGATTCCAGTCACCTCAAAATCTTTATAAGTACACTGATTTTCCAAAATATCATTGTAGTAAATGTATATTGGTGTGTCCTGTTTTCATAAATTAAACAGTAAGTCAAATTTTAGATAATAAACATTGTATTTCTTTACTTATTTCATTTTTTTTTCACACGATATTAAAAAATAAACAAATCTATTTAACGTTCAAATATGTGTTATAATTTTACATATTTATTTTTATACAAATTTTGCTTATTAAATAAATAGATTGGAATACATAACAATAGCAATTTATAAATGTATATATTTAATTTTTTTTTTCAAACTTTCCCTTTATATAAAATAAATTTGTTTTAAGATTTACAATAGCATTGTTTTTTTTTCTTTATATGATTTATATATTCTGTTCTTATAATTATGTATAATGTTTTTAAAAAATAAACAGTAGCATACATGTTAGATAATAACTCTTGAATTACTGATTGTTATCATTTTTTTTCATCATGTCATTGAAAATAAACAAAAGGTTTTGAGTTACACAGATGTGTTTTAATTTCATACATTATTTAAAAAAAAAAACATATCTAAATTAATAATTAAAAAAAACATAACACTATTAGGTTTTAGGTTTATAAAAGTAAATGTTAGTGTTAATTATTTATTCAAAGAGTCCTTTTAAGTTTTATAATTTTATGTTTAGATTTACAATAGCATTGTTTATTTCCTTCCTCATCATAGTTTATTTTCTTCAATGTTTTGTTTATATCCTTATATAAGTTATTCTAATTATTCGTAAAAATGCATCATAACATAATTATTTGTTCATGTCCACACCTTACAAATTTTTTGAAAATGGCACCTGAAAATAGTGATTACGTATTTCCATTTTTGTTTGTGTAAATCAGATATTAATTGTATGATATTATTTGTGTATATTTATTCATATCATATCATTTATATCTAATATTACGGTTTTGTTGTATGTATTTTATTTATGGGAAGTTACCAATTTTGAAACTAATACATATAAGGAAAGTGTCTGAATTTTAGGGATTGCATTTTCATAATTATTTATATTAAAAATGTATAGATTGTATATATTTTTGTAATTAGTTTTATTGATGTTATTACAGTAATTTTTTTACTTTTGTTGTATATAAGTGAAAATTGCCCTTTTATTTATCAAAATATTGTAAAGTAACAAAGAAATAGAGTTGAGACTTTATTTATCATCCAGTTCGTGTCAGTGTGACTTTATTTTTAGTTGTTTGTCAGCCATATGTCTGTTCTCATTTTATTAGTTGGCCATTATAGCCGGTTTTTTTTTTAATTGAGTGTCATTATTTAGTATCTTAAGTACACTTTATAGATGGCTAGCCATTAATACTCTATAATACTTATTAAATTCAAATATATGAGATTTGATATTAGATTGCACAAATAACAAATGAATTTTTTTTTCATAAATATGACTTTTTAGCCATTAATATGCAAAAATATGGTAATTAAACTTATTTTAGTTTGTATGGACAAATTTAATTAACAAAAACAAGATTATGGGAAAAAATATGGCATAATAATGATTTTTTTAAAAAAATATGGGAAAAAAATCTCATAGAAGGGAATACAAGTTTTAAAAAGCCATAAAATAGTACTTATAAAAAAAAGCCACATTTTTGAAAATTTTATTAAAATACCCATATAAAATGTAATTTTCACAATAACGGGATTTTTTTTCATAAATATGATCTTTTTTATTTTTCTCTTCTGCTATCTTTGCCAATGAAGTTTGGTGCCCTGCCTTTGAAGGGGTTGCAAACAGCCAAATATAAAAAAATTAAAAAATAATCATAACAACTAATTTCAACACCATATGCTTAATAAACTGGTTTCATAATCATAAACTTAGCAACGAGGTACGTTAAAATCTATATCTAGTAATTTGTTTCACGAAAATCTTTTTAAAGGTTTCGCATTTTGGCTATATGCGTAATAATATTTTTTTTTGAATAATATTAACAATATCTTCAAATATAAGAATTATTTGAAAAATACCACAATATTCAAATTCATTTTCAAAATATCATATTATGGCTATAAAATTACCAAACTTCGCAAGTTTATATTTATTGTTTGCAAAATTATAACACTGTACATTTGTGTTTTAAAAAATACCATCTGATATATTTTTAATTGTTAAACTATTTCTCATATATATATTTAAAAACTAATCTCCTTTTTCGGATATTATTCTCTACAAGGAAAATGAAGTTCCATAATTTAAAAAAATAGCTTCCCTCACTCAATATTATCACAAAATACCCAGATCCAAGAAATTATAAATCAAATCAAGAGTGAAAGAAATTTTTTATTATAATAACATCACACTTTATAAAAACTAATGTGCAAAGGAGTAAAAGTAGTAACTCAAAATCCAGATTACAAATAATTGACTGTATGCATATATATATATATATGCGTATATAGAAAGAAGCTGCTCACAAATTTATTAGGATCATCAATCGATGCCTTTTTAAAAAAAAAAAAAGTATATAAATTTTGATGGAAAAAGAATAATAAGAGTCCAATTAATGTAGTGCTGAAGGTCCATTATATTTGATCTCATATATATATATATATATAGATCATCCTCCTCTAGGATAGATAGTGTAATAGGTCTGAATAAAGGACATACCAAGAGCCAAAAACGCAGCCACAAAAGTGACAATCGTCCAAGGAGTACTGAAATGTTCGTTCAAGACTTGAGCTATCCAAGTCAGGCACTTGTTGTGGTAGTGCTTCTCTATTTGGCTTATCACCTCCTCATACGCCTCAGGATTTGGCACCAAAAATCTGCCCATCTCATTAAAAAGTTGTGTCACTTCTTTGTCACAGCCAAGAAGGTTGTGGAGTACGTGAGATGATCTCAACTCTTTCACATCGTTGGGATAATCAATGAGTGAGTCTAAGAAACTTATGTAAGATGACACTTCGTACTCGGTCTTGGTATTGTCTGGACACATTTTATTAGGAATTAGCATTATTAGTTTAATTATCTTATTTATTTCTGTTGTATTTATGTTAATTAGTTTTAGTTTTGTTACCGTTTTTTTTGTCGTTTAGTTAGATTGGTTATGCAGCTATAACCAAATTTAGTTACTCTGTTCTAGAGACTTATATATATATGTGTTCATTCTCAGTTTTGGAATTAATTGGATATCAAGATTTCTTTCATCTCTCTTTGATCTCATTCCGCAATATGGTACCAGAGCGGGAAGGTTAAGCTTTCCCAGATTCGATCCTCACTCCGGCCAACCGTGTCTCTGTTCCGGTGAAGCTGTGCATCTCGTTCCGACGATCCGTTCTTCGTCTTCTTTTCCGTTGCATCTCCTCTTCTTTGTTCCAGCGAAGCTGTGCATTCTTTTTTCCACCTCCATTCATTCCGACGATCCATTCCGGTAGCTGAACTGTTTTTGATCTTCTTCAGTTGCAAAAATGTCAACGGATCCCCAGCCTCACTCTCCGTCTGACCAAAGCGATCCTCAAACGCCTTCAACTCAAAGTCTTCCCTACACTGCAGTCAAGAATCCCCTTGAAGATCCAGCGAATCCATATTTCTTGCACCATGGAGACAATCCAGGCAACACGCTCGTCTCACAACCACTCACAGGGCAAGAAAACTATGTATCATGGAGCCGAGCTATGCTTCTTGCGATTTCTGTCAAAAACAAGATTGGATTTATTGACGGTTCTATCCCTAAACCTTCAATTTCTGATCATAATCTCTATACTGCTTGGATTAGAAATAATAACATGGTAATATCTTGGATTTTGAATTCTGTTTCTAAGGATATATCATCTAGCATACTGTATGATGAATCTGCTACAGCCATTTGGTCTGATCTTCAAGTTAGATTTCATCAAAGAAATGGTCCTCACATTTTTAATTTGAGGAAGGATTTGATGAATCTGAAACAGGAAAATCAAACAGTAAGCATGTATTTTACTAAACTGAAAACTATATGGGAAGAATTGACTAACTACAGGCCAAGTTGCAGCTGTCATGGATGTACTTGTGGAGGAGTCAAGAAGCTCCAAGAACACTATCGCATGGAGTACATCATGTCGTTTTTGATGGGACTTTCAGATGCCTATTCACAAGTCCGTGGGAGCATTCTGCTTATGGATCCCTTGCCCGAAGTGAATAGAGTCTTTCATCTTGTGACTCAAGAAGAACTGCAAAAGGGAAATGCATCTGTTGGTTCAGATTCTAACCAGGCCATGGCATTTGCGTTTAAAGGAGACAAACATAATGGTTCTAAACCTGATAATCAAGCTTCTAAGGGTCATCCACCAAGAAGAAATAGACCATTCTGCAGTCATTGTAACATGCTCGGACACACTATTGAACGCTGTTACAAAATACATGGGTATCCGCCTGGATATCACAAGCCAAACAAGACTCCTGAAGCCACTGCCAATCAAATTCAGACAAATGATTCTGCTAACATTCCTTCTGCTGATAATCACACAATCTTGCCTCAGTTGACAACCAGTCAATACCAACAGTTGCTGAATCTTCTAGGCACTCAACACACTGGTATGCATGCTGGAGAACCATCTACTTCAATGGTTAACTCAGGTATTATCTTATCTCATAATACTCAGCTCCCTTTAAATGATTCTTGGATCATTGATTCCGGGGCTACACGGCATATATGTGGTAATATAAAACTATTTCAATTTCTGTGTAATACAGCAGCTACCAAACTAGTTCTACCAAACAATGATTATGTTTTTGTGTGTCAAAGTGGATCGGTTTGTTTGAATAATCTTGTGCTTACTAATGTATTGTATGCTCCAAATTTCAAATACAATATCATTTCAGTAAGTTGTCTTACTAACCATTCAGATATTGTAATGCATTTTACATCTAGTTCTGTCTGTATACAGGACAAACTCAACAGGAAGACAATTGGAAAGGGTAACAATATCAACGGTTTATACATCCTTGATACTGCACCAACTAATTCTCCTATACTTTCTGTTTCAGCTGAGACTTGGCATTTTCGCCTTGGTCACCTGTCAAATAAAAGATTAGATTTACTCAAAAACATTTTGCCTTGTAATACTTCTGTTTTGCATAGATCTGAACCATGTTATATCTGTCCTAAAGCTAAGCAAAAGAAACTTGCTTTCAATAATAAAACCAGATTTACAAGTAAAATTTTTGAGCTTGTTCATTGTGATGTTTGGGGACCATACCATGTCACATCACACACAAATCACAGATTTTTCCTTACTTTGGTTGATGATTACTCTAGGTTTACTTGGGTGTACTTAATGCAGTTCAAATCTGATGCTTTAACCATTGTTCCACAATTTCTATCCTATGTTCAAACTCAATTTCATTGCAGTTTTAAGACATTTAGATCAGATAATGCACCTGAACTTGTTTTTAAAGAACTTTTCTCTCAACATGGTATTTTACATGAATTCACATGTGTAGAAACTCCACAGCAAAATGCTATTGCTGAAAGGAAACATCAACACTTGCTCAATGTAGCTCGAGCACTATATTTTCAAGCTAAAGTTCCTATTAAATTCTGGTCTGAATGTATATTATCTTCTGCATATTTAATTAACAGAACTCCTACACCTCTGCTGAAAGGAAAAACTCCTTTTGAATTGCTATTTCATAAAGCACCTCTATATGATCACTTGAGAAGTTTTGGGTGTTTAGCTTTTGCCTCAACATTATCTGCACACCGAAACAAATTTTCACCAAGGGCTAGGACATGTGTTTTCATAGGATATCCCCAAGGAGTTAAAGGTTACAAACTCTATGACATTAATACCAAACAGATTTTTATTTCTCGGAATGTTGTATTTTATGAAAATATCTTTCCTTTTCATAAGCTCAACACTGAAACTTCTTATCTTGATCCTTTTTCAAAACTAGTGCTTCCTAATCCTAATATTACTGATTATACCTGTTGTGAATTTCCATCTTTGCCTAGTACTACTATGCACACTTCTTTTCAGGAACATGATATTGGTATTGATGCTACACAACTGGAACTGGAATCTAAAGCAGCCACAAACATTCCAGATTCTTTTCAACATGATCCCGAGCCTCCTATACTTAGACGATCCAGCAGAGCTATCAAACCACCAGCATACCTGAGAGATTTTGAATGCTCTTCGATTATACAAGACAACTCCTCAACTCCTCATCCATTATCAAAATTTGTTTCATATTCTCATTTGTCAGATTCTTACAAAAATTTCATCTTTGCAGTATCATCCAACGACGAACCACAACACTACTCAGAAGCTATGCAATATGACCATTGGGTGAAAGCAATGCAACAAGAATTGAGTGCTCTCATCACTAACAAAACTTGGACTGTCACAGAGCTGCCTCACAACAAAAGAGCAATTGGATGCAGATGGATTTATAAAATCAAATACAACAGTGATGGCAGCATAGAGCGGTACAAGGCCCGTCTTGTTGCTCAAGGTTTCACGCAACAAGAAGGGCTGGATTTCTTTGATACATTTTCCCCTGTTGCTAAAATGGTCACACTCAAATTATTGCTTGCTATTTCTACTATTAAACAGTGGCATATCCTACAATTAGACATTAATAATGCCTTCCTAAACGGTGACCTCAATGAAGAGGTATACATGTCTTTACCTAAGGGATTAACTCTGCCTACATCTTCTAATGCAGGTTCTCATTTAGTCTGCAAACTACACAAGTCCATCTATGGACTTAAACAATCGTCCAGACAATGGTACAAGAAGCTCACGGATGCCTTACTACAAGAAGGTTTCAAGCAATCACAGGCTGATTACACCTTATTCACAAGAGGCACCGCAGACTCTTTCATTGCTCTACTTGTATACGTGGACGACATAGTCATCACAGGGCCCAACATCACTGCTTTACACCAGCTACAAGATTCACTCCATCAAAAATTCAAGCTGAAAACTCTTGGAAACCTGCAATACTTTCTGGGATTCGAAATAGCACGCACGAAGACCAACCTGTTTCTTTCACAGCGAAAGTATACTTTACAGCTCCTTGAAGACACGGGTTACACAGGCTGCAAACCGAGCAAGACTCCCATGGATCCGAAGCTCAAACTCGACAATGACAATGGACAAGCACTTGACAATCCCTCTCATTACAGACAATTAATTGGTCGCCTCCTCTACCTCACTTTGTCACGGCCAGACATCACGTTTGCTGTCAATTGCCTCAGCCAATTCATGTCTGCCCCTCGAACACCTCATCTTCAAGCTGTGCATCATCTTCTTCGATACCTGAAAGGTAACCCGGGCCAAGGACTCCTGTACACTTCATCTTCAGCACTTCAACTTCGTGGATTCTCTGACTCAGACTGGGCATCATGCCCAATCACAAGACGATCCACCACTGGCTTTTGCATATTCCTCGGCGATTGTCTCATATCCTGGAGGACAAAGAAACAACCAACCATATCTAAAAGCTCCGCAGAAGCAGAGTACCGAGCACTCGCAGCCACCACAAGTGAAGTCACATGGCTTCGATACCTTCTCCAGGATTTTCAAATTCCTCAGCCCCATCCTTCTTTCATTTACTGTGATAACCAATCGGCAATTCACATAGCCAATAACCCCACTTTCCACGAAAGGACCAAACACATAGAACTTGATTGCCATTTTGTTAGAGACAAAATCAAATCCTCCACCATTCGTCTAATTCCTATTTCTAGTAACCTTCAATTAGCCGATGCTTTTACCAAACCACTCACCTCACCTGTTCTATCGACTCATATTTCCAAGATGTCCATATATGACATATATGCTCCATCTTGAGGAGGGGGTATTAGGAATTAGCATTATTAGTTTAATTATCTTATTTATTTCTGTTGTATTTCTGTTAATTAGTTTTAGTTTTGTTACCGTTTTTTTTGTCGTTTAGTTAGATTGGTTATGCAGCTATAACCAAATTTAGTTACTCTGTTCCAGAGACTTATATATATATGTGTTCATTCTCAGTTTTGGAATTAATTGGATATCAAGATTTCTTTCATCTCTCTTTGATCTCATTCCGCAATACATTTCAAAGGCAATCAGGTTCAAGAATTTAGGAGCCATTGAGTCGTCTACTGTTATTGGTGGAAGTTCTAGTTCAGCTGAGAAGAGACTCGAAGAAGATTTTATGTCTTTTAAAGAGCTACTCTTGCTCCGTTTTAAGTTGATTCCGGCTGCCTTGAGATCCATCACACTACGAAAAGTTTGTTTTTTTATGTCTTTTGAAGAGCTCCTCTTGCTCTGTTTTGAGTTTATGTCTTTTGAAGAGCTACTCTTGCTCTGTTTTGAGTTGATTCCGGCTGTCTTGAGATCCGTCACACTTCGCTTACGAAAAGTTTGTTGTTTCTCCTCGGCGGGGTTCTCTTCGTCAGAACTCTTACGTATATTATATGGAAAATTTTAGTTTGAATACTATTTAAAAAAAAATACTAGGCATATCATATTATTTGTAAAATAGTTCAAATAAATTCTTAAATTTAATTTTGATTAAAATTTTTTAAACTAAAATCACAAATAATTTATTAAACTAACAACTCAGAATAATAAATATAATTCTGCCTAGTAATTATCTTATAATATTTTTTTTTCATGAAAATCGGGTGTAGATCTATTTAATTACAATATAAAAAAATATAAACCTTTAATAATATATAACATTAATATTAACAGAGTAAATATCATATATTCGTCTGTGAAACTATTGGCAAAGACTTTGGAATATAAGTAAAATTCTATGTCCGCCGCTGGCAATAAGTCCTAGGTATATCATATGATTAAACAATACGTACGTTTGAATTTAACATTATATGCAAATGAAATAGAATCTACTGACTGTACTATAAAGTCATGACTATATCTAAAACAGTATACTTTTGCATGTTAATAATAATTAAAAAAAAGAAGAAAATTCATGACTTTTGAAAGATTTAAATATTATAGAGATCTTACTCGTGCTAGTTTTTGGATTATTATTATCCAGAGACCGTGGCGAAGTGAGTTTGTTTCTAAGGTATGTGTAGATGCATGATTTTGACCTTTTATTGCGGTCATGATGAGATGTTTGAAGGAGCGCCAAGCGTAGAAAATCAAGAAGATGAACTGGCATGTAGTCCTTTGGAGGGACCATCGTAGGCTTGCCATACTTCTCAGGTGTCAAAACACTCAAACTAAGAAACTGCTTGATCGAGCCCTCCAAATTCTCAGAGAATTCCTTTTCCGAATTCTCCATCAACAGGCTCAGGACAAGGTATGGGATTTGATTCTCTAACAAGAAAAAATCGTGTAACACAAAAGCAACCTGGTCATTTTTAATCTCAAAATGTGTCATCGACTCATCCTTCATAATGCTGTAAATGAATTGGAGTGTAAAACATCCATCCAAGAACAACATCCACCCCAAGGCCTCATCATCCTTGCCATCTTTACGATAATACTCCTTGAGCACCTCATCATCGAAACATAGCTTCAGCACCTTAATATTTTCCATTACTTTTTTGTAAAGGTGCTCCTGGGATTGGTGGCCGCTGTTTTTGACGAACTCTGCTGCGAAGAGAAACTTGAATCGTTGCTCTGCAAGCTGGAATTTGGGGTTGCCATGATGAATTGGACCGATTGATATCCACTTTGGGTAGTAGTACTTCTCAAAATTCTTCTGTTCATCTCTAAGGACCTGAGGAACCTTCTGTATCTTCGGTCGTGGGACTTTTGTCGCGACCTGATAATCTCCTCTCCACATTGGTCTTTTTTCCCATCAACTCATCAAGTACTTCATGTAGTTTAGAATTGGCTGATGCTACTTCCTCATTACCAAATTTGAAGTCAACTTCACTTCGCTCATTTTCACTTGTCATCTTTTTTAAGTGAATTTTGTAAAGATAGGAAATGATGATATCAATAATAAGTTTTAATATAAGTGAGTAGTGAGCACACATGATGTATTATGCATATATATATATTTGTGTTTGTGTGTGAATGCACGTATCATTTTCCTAGTTTATTATTCTTTGATCAAAGAATCAAGATTGGTATAAGAAAAAGCACGGAATTATAATTATTGAAGACATTTGGAATTTTACCTCTTTTGCCAGTTTGGCACTTGTACTCTTGTTCAGACAAACACTCTTTAGGAATTTTTACAAGTACAACCAGCTAGCTAGCACTGTACCTGTATGCACTTTGTTGAAACTTACGCATTAAAATAGCTAACTAATGTTAGATTACAAATTAATCTAGACGGATAACAATCTTAATGCGAAATAAATAAATTGTTATATAGAATTTAGAGGGTCGAAATTGTATATCTCCAGCCATTGATTTATAACGAGTACACGAGCTTCTAAGCTCTCACTAACTCTTTTAGATGGTGTTACTGAAAGTCAGAATGAGTAGTGAGCTTGGAGGTCAATACTCTATATTTATAGAGTAAGACCTACTATGAGAGTCTCTACCACAGTTACAGAGGTTGAGATATTCTCTCAACTTAATTGAGATATTCCATCTATTTAATTAAGAAATTCAAATTGAGTTTTTACAAATAAATGTTGACCATTAATTTTGATATATTAAATGAATAAAAAATCAATTAGTTGTAACATATTGATTTTTAATATATATCATAAAAAAATATTCTAACATTCTCCTACTTGGTCAGCATTTAATTAATATATAACTTAATTCCAACGATTATCACTGTTATATAATAAACATACTACAGGAAAAGGGGGTTTAGCGATGACTTAAGTCGTTGCCAATTCCCCAAATATCGTTGCTAATTCCTTTAGCGACTACGACGTCGTCGCTAAATGCTGGTCGTTGATTGTTTTTAACTAGCGACGAACTTAAAATTTTCGTCGCTATTTCCCTCTAGCGACGACATGTGGTCACTAAAAGATCCATTTTTTCGTCGCTGTTAGTTTGTAATTTCCTCTGACTTGTGGAATTATGTGGAGATTTAGCGACGACATTTGGCTTTTTAGCGACAACATGTTGTCGCTAAAAGTTCATAATATATATATTTTTTAAGTTAATTTTCTTTTTTGGTAATAGTTAAAGCACTATTATATATACTTAAAAAAAGGCCATTATTCAATATATATACTAACACATTTTTTTGCCAAAAGATTTGAAATAGAAGAGAACTTTAATTATGCACAAAATTATATTTTGACTATAAATTTTTTTTTTGACAAAGTAACTATCATAGTAAAAGTAAAATACATAAATATGAATGTTTTTAAGTAGGTGTTGTAGGATCGGCACCATGACCTTGCTGAGAAGATCCAGATCCCGAGACTCCACCAATCCTAGCCAAGTGCTCCTCTATGGCTCGGAGTCGCTCCCTCACCTCTTGCATGTCTTGTGCGGTAGGAGGTGGTTGGACTGGTTGAGGTACATCAGCCGCTTCACAATTCGCCCTCGTGCGAATCCTACGACCAAGGCCCAAATGATAGCCTCGACGACGTCCAAAGATCGTCTCAACAAGAGTAATGTCATCCTCTTCTCTCGGGATAGTACTCGAAGAAGAGGCACTCGTAGGTGATTGTGACTGCAGAGTGTCACGTATCTCCATCATCTTTTCCTGTATCACACAATTTTCAAGAATATTAGAATTTACAACACAATAAAGTAAGAAAATCATAAAATATAAATTTACTTACATAGTTATCCTTTGCTGCCTTGCTCACCCAACCTTCCCCGTCTATGTACTTAGTCACCATCCAAATCTCTGGAACCCCAGCAAGACACCCAGTTTGTAAATCACGCTATAATACAAGAAGTTTGAAAAAAATTAAAAAAAAATCATTATAAAAACATAAATAAAAATTATGTAAAAAAGAAAGTACCTTCTTGTAACGAAGGGCTCGCGTAGACTGTGAACCCTGCACGCTTCTCTATTTTTGTTTTGCACGGTTCGCATAGTTAGTCTCAGAACGCCTTTGCAAAGAACTTGTGTTAACCATATGTTAAATTAACAAAAATAAATTAAAAAAGAATATTTTTGTGAATACCTTCACTTTAGGGCGATCAAAATACTGGAGCGCCTTCTGCCATTTCTCCACCACCAAACCATCAGGAGGATGTGCTCGACCATTCTTTTTTAAATGAGTGGACAAGTCATTCTTCCACTCTGAGTAACGATCAGCGCACGACCGTTGAATGCCCAAAAGAATGCCAGGGAGATTCTCTGAGGCATATCGACTTCGACCAATGTCGAATAAATCATCCTGAATCAAAAAAATAAAATAAATTAGCTAGATTTAATATTAAAGTGAACCCAATAAAAAAATTATAGAAATAAATTACCTCTAGACGAGGAAGTATGCGATCTCTAACTTCGCTGGGTACTTTATCCCATCGGTCGTAGTCGGGATCGGCATATTGTCGAATGAGAATGCCGATCTCTCTAGAGAAATGTTGGGAATAATCACCAATTTCTTTGTAAGTCTTCCCTCGAACATTCCACTCCAGTGGTAGTGGTCTACCTAATGCAACTCTAGCTTCTCGAGTTGAAAACCCTTTGTTGATGCCGCGCCTTTTCGTTTTAGTCGTCACTATTATTTCTCAAATACATATAATTATTATATACACATAAATAAATTAATTCAATATATTCATCCAAAAAAAAAATTTGCATGTGTTACCTCTCTCACAATCAGCCTGAATCTGCGTTGGATTTGGAGGAGGATTTGCCCCACCATCACCTTCATGATGTTGCATAACCGCAGAAGACATATCTAAAAAAAATTGATGATATATATGCATTGATAAATTTATACAATCAAATTTAAATATTATAAAATTTCAATACATTTGAACAATCTTTCAATGTAAAAATAATATAAGCTTCACTATAATATTCACTATCACCGAAAATAATATAAATTCAATACATTTAAGATTCATGTGAGGTATTCTAGACACTTTATTTATCACTGAAAATTAAGAGTTTTTAACTTTAACAGTTAAACTCAACATACCAACTAATAACACTCTTTAAAATAAATCATAAATCATTCTCCTAAATAGAACTCTTAAATAATATCGAAATGGGCTCCTAAATAATCCTAAACAAATAAAAGATTCAAAGGAATAGGTGAACATACAAAGTCCATATAAATTGATTGCATAAAAAATAACAAATAATATATATTTGTAACCAAACCAATCTTTCCCACTTAAAGCAAATAATAATGAAAAAAAAGAGTCAAATCTTGATCTGCAAAATTAATATATATTCACATCTCTCTTTCTCATGAAGCGGTTTCAGCAATTCAATTGTAGGTGGAGAGTCATCTGTGGGTGTTAGATATGATTGTGAACCCAACTCAATTAAACAAGGAAGAATTAATGAAAAAAAAAGAAGGCAAACTTTTACTACCATTTCCACAAACATTAATTCTAATATTAAAAAGAGAAAAAATAATAACAAAAAATAAATCCCAACCAAGAGACGATAAGACTAAAATCTAATCATCAACTACCACAAGAACAATAATTTAAGAATTAAATGGTATATGAATTTGAAAAGAAAAAATGCAGAACAGGGCTACTAAACAAACATGTCAAACAATGTTCCACTATTTCTAAGAATCTGTTTTATTCTCTCCTTTTAATGACAACACTCTAGATAAAATAAAATTGGCATTGCAAAAAGAAAAAGGTTCTTCTGAAACTAAACTATCACTTACCAGCAAGATTACCACACAAAACAGAACAAGCAAGAGCACAAAACTAGCAAGAAAAACTTAAAGCAAACAGAAAAAAACCCCAGCTTTACATGATCACAAAAGCTTTCTGTGTTATCATTAACCATAACACGGAAGGCTATACATATAGGTATACTTTTTCTATTGTTGACGCTGTTCTTCGCCAATAGGTAATTAAGAAAATAAGAGAATGAGATTAGTGCTAAGTAATGAACCGAAACAGATGAATGATCTTAAAATGAACTGATGATACGAATGTTTTTTTTAGGTGGTTCAAAGGTTAAAATCCTTCTACTCCACCAGCCAATATTATTGCTATATTTCTGGTATTCTTTACAGGGTATTTCGTTACACAATAAAATCCAACACTTTGCAACTCCCAGGGTCTCCATATTTATAGGCGAGGGCATCTGAGAGTTGGTAAGGGGGGTCATCCCGTGACCTTCTTACCCATCATGTCACTTCTGTGACATTCATGATTAATTCCTAAAACCTGACAAATGAAGTGTGGTCTAATCAATAGGTAAGGGGGATATTAGGCCGCACGGCCGAACCCAGTCATGGGTGCCTGAACACGCACGTTCATGCTGCGTGTCCGAGAATTCAGGGATATATCAGACACGTGATGTCTGATATATGCACATTTACATTGCGTAGTTGACTTTATAAATGGTCATAGCCTCCAAATCCAGCTTGTGGCTCGAGCTGGATGCCTTCTTGACCCGCGGTCTTCATATCTGACTCGGCTCTTGAGTAATCTTAATAAACTTTTGGCTGCCTCGAGCTAAAAAGATAAGACCTGATAACAGCAGCTCCGGCTACGTGGCATCCACGTGGTTGATATAATTATGCCATATCTCAGCTCGCTAATAGCCCGTGGAAAATTAGGGCGTACATCTATCATATCAATTCAACTAGCTATAGCTACATACAAAAACAAGTATATTTTTCTCAAGTACATCTCTTTATATCTGTGGACCATATATATGTTACAGCTCTAACTAATTAGTTAAAAAAAATAGAAGAGTTACCTGAACTATTATTATTCTTTTTAATTTTATTAATTATAAACTTTAGAAATGCCTTCCTCTAAGTCATGTGATCTAGTGATTAAAGACTTGTCAAAGTTAGAAGAGAGGGGGTGTCTTCTTTACTTAGTTGTTAAGGATTCATGCCTGTAGTGCACCAAATTTTTTTTTTTAGATTATTTAAATTTTGTGCTTTATTTGATTTAAATGTTAAGTGTGATGAATTGTTTTATTTAAGTGTTGTTATTATATTTAATTGTTTATTTGATTTATTTGATGATTTGTTATTTTATTTAATTGTTAGAAATGTTTTGGTTAATTAATTTAATAAGTGATTAAATGTGTAACATGTTATCTTACTATTAGTGTTACATTTTATTTAAGTGTCACAAATGAGGTATTTATGTGAGCTATGGTGGAATGCACTAAGGTGCATGATAGATAGTAATGCACCCTAGTAATTTAGTGTGTGCTAGTGCATGGTAGCATGGTGCACATGTGTAGATTTTTCTACACATTTTAGGTTTCCTTATTTTAGATTTAATGGAGTTATTTATTAAAAAAAAAAAAAAAGAATAAAAGAAAAGGGAAAGGAGGAGTGGGCGTGTGACCTAGTGGGAATGCAATATATCATTAAAATGGTAAAAAGGATCAAAAAAATTGAAGACTATAATCATTTGGGGATAGGCTTGATCATGTTTTATTCCTTGTATCTTTTTGAAATAAAGAAAAATCAAGGAAAATAAAAGAGAAATGGAAACTTACCTTAATTTGTTTGGGAGACTTTATGAGAGGATTTGTCATAAAGGGACTAAGAAAGGAGAGAAGAGCCATTGCTCTTGTGTGTGTGTGTGGCTGCCGTGACCTAGAGAGAGAGAGAGAGAGAGAGAGGCGTGTAGAGAGAGAGAGAGAGAGAGAGGAAGAAAGAAAGAAAGGAAGAAGGAAGAAGAAAGTGAAGAGGAACCCCCTAGAGTATGTCTTCTTATTTTCTCTTTGTTTAATCTCTTTATTTGATAATATGATATTGATTTGTGTTATGCTTTGTGTGTGTTTGGATTCTTCTTTCTCCTCATGGTGGCTTTCCCATAAAACCCTAGGCTTGAACAAGGGTGTGGAGTTTGTGGTATTGATCTTTTGTGTTCTTGATTCTACAATCAAGAGAGGTAATGGTCTTTTCCTTAGCCTTATATTGTTTTTGGTGGTTGTATTTGAGGTTTTGCTAATGGTGTTAATGGTTGATTTTTGGGTAGGAATGATGTATAGGATTTGGATTTTGTGAGAGTATGACTTGTGTTTAAGGGTTGTGATGTTGATTTTGCTATGCATGAAAAATTGTAATAATCTATGAGCACATGTAAGGTGATTTCGGCCTAGGTACACCCAAGGGTGTTCTTGATTTGTTGTGTGATTTACCAAAATATTTGATCCATGTTTTAGGACCTTTGATATATGGGTAAGAGGACAAGTGGTAATCTTGATATTTTTGATCATGAAATGTTGTTAGATGCATGTTTTGTTTTGAATGATTAAATTGTGAGATGCATGAAAATAATGATAGAAATATGCTAGGTTAAAATAAGGCACATGTGAACATGGTATAAATTTACTATATGCTATTTTATTGAAAAGGTTTTGTTGGCTTTCATGGAATTGCAACAAATGATTTTAAAAGGATTCATGTGATTATGTTAGTGGAATCATGCATATTATAAGAGCATAATGAGATTATAGGCATGAATGATTTTATGTAATTTTTGAGACAAAAGTTGAGTTTTACAAAGAATTAAGCTTGCTGTTTTTTTCAAGATAATTGGGTAAAAGTTGATAAAAATATGAGTTGCATGCATAAATAATGTTCTTGATGAATGTGTTAATTTTTATGAAATTAAAAGAGGATTTTAAGTCTCATATTATGATATTTTACTCAATTAATTTCCTACAGAATTTTTTATTGAATTTTGAGAAAAAAATGAGTTTATAAAATTGAATATGGTGATTTTAATGATAAAAAAATGGTTGCTGGAATTTTGTAATAAAATGTGAAGAAAGTTTCACTAAAAATGGATTTGATTAATTTTTGGAATAAATTATTTTTCCTAAGTTATGGTAATATTGAAAATTGATATTTTAATGGTATGAATGCATATTTTGATAAATAATGATTTTCTTTATTTTGATTGAGAAAAATATTTAGACTCTATTTATTTATGATTTTTGAATAAAATAAATAGTGGCTGAAAGTTTGTTTTAAAAAGTTAACAATTGTTATTAAATTGTCACATATGGGTTTTTACCACTTAAAAACTAAGTCTTAAATAAATTAAATCAAAATATAATTTTTCCACACTTAAAATATATTTTTCACATCATTTTTGTAACACAATAATAAAATATATTTTTCTAAAGAAACATGTTAAAATAGGTATTTTAATTAAACCCAAGCTTGTTGGTTAATTCTTGGTAAATTAATATTTATTTAATGAAAATGTCACATATTTTATTTTGAGCTAAAATAAAATAAAGTTTTGAGAAATTTAATCAACTTAGAAATTTTAAAGAAAACATGTAATATGGCCATTGATTTTCAAACAATAAAAGCAAGAAATGTAGGGTTATCGTTTTTGAAAACGTCTTTATTACGCAACGTTCCCACGTATGCATGTTACATGCAAATCAACTTTTACGTCCAAAATCATGATTATTATTCAAATATGTAATTTTTATAAAGCAATCATGTTAGCAAAATGGGTAGAACGAGCATTATTCTTTTTGGCGATAATTGCATGTTTTAGTGTAACGGTTATCATGAGTGCATGGCCCATGCACACATGAGTTGTATGGAAGGGCAAAATAGTAATTTTATGAACCTAAGAAACGTTATTTTGATTATGATATAGGCTCGTTGAAAAGATTGTGAAATTCTTAGCTTGGACCTGAGGTAAGGAAGTTAGATAGATTTTATGTTTCTATGCTATGAATGGTAAGGCTGTTTTATGAATGAACTGTTATGCAATTAAGAATGCCTTAATGTGATGATATGATTGAATGTGAAATGTGAATGGATGTTAGATACATCAAACAGAATACGATGTTAGATACATCAAACAGATTTCGATGTCAGATACATCGACCGAGTTACTAAGGACATTGAGACGTGACTCCTAGGGCGGACGCGCCGAGGTTATTCAAGGACCAGTGATCTCCTGTTTACCTCATAGGGTGACATGGACAACTAGCGTTCCATGCTCATCATGTATGCTGTATGTTGTGATATGATGATATGTCACATGTATGTTATGATATGTTGATATGTCACGTTTATGTTATGATATGATGATATGTCACATTTATGTTATGATATGCTGATATACTTATGTTATGATATGATGATATGTCACATTTATGTTATGATATGTTGATATGTCACATTTATGCTATGATATGTTGATATGTCACATTTATGTTATGATAAGATGAAATGTTACGATTATGTTATGATAGACCATGATGTTTTAGATGAATGTTAGTGTTTGGTTGTTTGTTGTTTTTCTTACTTGCTTACTTGCTTGTACTTCCTTACTGGGCTTTTAGCTCACCCCCTTACTTTCCTCCCAGGTAGCAAATAGGTTTTCTCTATGGCACGCGTGGTGACGTGGGGAGTTCTTCATCATGGGGTGTATGGCGTGGGGCAATCCTATGGACGATAAAACGATCAACGTAGAACGCCATTTTTATTATGTTTTGTTTTAAGAGACTTTTTCCTAAAATTATCAGTGGGACTCTGTTATTTAAATTATTTGGTTTTCTTGAACTTTGCATAAAAACCTATGTTTTATTTTAAACTTATGGCGCCAACTTGCATGAATTTAAATAAGTCCCCTGAGACTTTAGAAATGGACGGTATTCTTTTATAAGCTATGTTGTACGAATGTTTTGTAAGTACTAGTCTAGGGCGTTCTTTACAATGCCTTAGTTGAATCCCTACCCCATAAAGAATTATTCTTCATTTATATATACAAGTAATAAAAGGAATAAGGTCAAACTTAATTAGTCTTTATTATTATTATTATTATTATTATTATTATTATTATTAGTTTCAATTGTCAAACACATTTGTCACGTAATAACTATTAATGGTTTCTTAAGCCAAAGATAATTGATAATAAAAATAATAACCAAACTTTCCAGTTACAAGGAATTACATTTTCCTTTGAACATACACAAAAATTACATTTTTTATCTTTATTTATTTAATCTCCATATATGTCCATTTTCTTTTTCTTTAAGAATATCAAATTATTGCTTTACATGGACCCATTAAACCATATTGATCACAATTCAATAAGATAAAAATAGCATCACATAGAGTTCTAATATTGTCATTTGTGATAACTAAACAAAATTTCTACACAAATATGAAAATTATTCAGGTTAGAGTGTGTCTTTGGTTGTCTGTGGATGATGAAGAGAGATAGGATCAAGGAACACAAAGAATTGCAACTAATCTGAGATGAGAACTGCCTCTCTTAGCTAAATATATATGAAGATAATAGTTAAACAAATAAGAAGCAAAGACAATAAATTATCAAGCTTTTTGGAACAAATTCTCACAAATTTGAATCATTGGCCTTGCTAACTTGATACTTGTATTCAATATCAGAGTTTCTAAGAATGTTGTTATTGACAGCCAACTAAACTAATATACATAGGTCACCACCATACTAAATCTCATAAAAATTCACACAGAGCCCAAGCAAAACACTTGGAGAAGCTACCGATCAATGAAAGGTAATGAGAATGAATTTCAGATAAGTATTTTCCATTCATTTGTTAACTTAACCATTTGATATACAAAAATTAGTTAAACTTGACTTAAACATTATTAATTGGTTCATTGGTGTGGTATAAGTTGTTTAATTAACGATATTGTAAGTTCTAAGAAACACTCAAAACCAATGAGAGCAATAAATAAATTTCAGATTATAAAATCAACCATCAAAACACTGTATATTGGAGGCCTAACACAGTGCATAACAATAAAAACACATAACACATAAAAACAGGGGTATTCAACAAATGATCAACCAATAAACCCCATTAAAAAACAAAATCACTAAAAACCTTAAAAATAAAAAAATAAAAAAACCACTTCTGTTAATTGCAGCATCTAGCTGAAACAAAAGTATATTGTTTAAAGTTAATTGCAACACCAATTTATAGCAAAAACCATATAGTGCATAATATAAGAAGAGAGTTTATATGTATGTACCCAGTGGTCCTTGGAATCCAAGGAAAAATTTCAACAAATGCCCGAGAGTGGTCCCGAAATGCTACAAGGCTTATATATATATATATAAATTAAGTTAACAATATTACAATAAAATAAATAAATATATATTAACAATATTAATTATATATATGTAAAGCTACCTGTGAATGCCGCCGCCTACGATGGAGCTTCCTGAGAGGTGATAACTCTACAAATTAGAGTTATTTTACCATATTTTATATGCTAATTGTTGGTTAGTTCTTGAGTTTTTAATTGATTTATTAAGCTTTTAAGTAATTTTGAATTTATTAAGTTTATTTTGATTTTATATATTTTTGTGTGTTTTTATAGTTATTTTGTTGTAAATTATTGTAGTTAATTATTTAAGTTGTTGTGTTTAGGGAAGTAAAAAAATTGTGTGTTTTATTGAAACTAAATGTTAAATTAAATTAAGTTGTAATTAATATTTTCAATAATTAATTTGGTTTATTTTATAAATTGAAAATATTTTATCATGACTTAATTTATATTATTTTGTGTAGGTAATTTGTTGCATTTTAATGCTCTTGAAAAGAGAAGAAAAAAATGTTAGTTTTGTAAGACAAGAAAGAAAAAGTGATGTTTTTGAAGACCCCAAGCCTGGCCCAAGGCCCAAGCCCACACTAGAATCTCACCACCACCTCCAAGCAAGCCATCAGCCTCCTCCAACGCCAGCTGTCACCCAACATATCCTCATATGCACTTGCCTCCAATGCCTAGCATAATCAATTGCCCAGCTCTTCCATTCGGCCAACCACACATGCATAAAGCCAAGTCCAAGGCCCATTTCCTTCAAGGCCCAGCTGCATCAATGAAGCTCTTGCCTCCTTCAACGCCAGCCATGCACCATCTTCGGCCCATTCGGCCCAGCCCCAAAGCCCAGCCGAATTCACCTGCCATCAGCCACTTCTTGAGCCCTTAAAATTGCCCAAATGTACCATGTGTCCCCTATGACAAAAATGCCAACTTTTTACCTTTTGTCTACACATTTTCACCACAACATCATCATTACACCCTATAATTTACCTCTACATACCATATTTATTTTATTTAATTAATCTAATCAATTTAATTAATTTAAATTGATTATTTTAAGAAACTCATTTTGGCTATAAATATGGACTTTCAAGACCATTTGAGGGTGCTTAATGTTTTGGTTACCATCTTTTTCTCTCATTTTCTCTCTACCATTCTCTCTTCCATTAGGGTTTTTCAAGAGCATTTTGCAAGTATGTATGTCATTTATTTTGTAATTTCTACTCTAGTTATGTGCTTCTAATCTTTTTCATAAGATTATTAAGATCATGATGAAGCAACTTGTAACTAGGTAATATTTATGTTGTATGTTGATTTCCCTTGTAATGCAACAAAGTTTATGGATTTTTCTTCTACATATATTTCTTTCATCTTAAATATCTTGTATTTTAGATTGTTAGAACATATTTACACTTTGTTCTTCATTAGTGCATAAACATAATATTCTTTGTGTAAGATGTGTCATTAAATTGTACACATCCATGCTTAGAACAAAAATATTATGTTTTGCCTTATAAATAATGTTCATTGATTTATTTGTTATTTCATTAGATTGATTTACACTAAATGCTTTGAAATTATAATTTTGAAAAGTGAAGAAAAATCCTATCTTTTTATAAGAAAATTGTGCTTAAAATTATAAATATTTTTGGAAAATGATAGTTTAAATTATTTTAACTATCACTAAAACTTGGGAATCAATATACTAATAAATATTATTAAACTTACATTTTGTGGATTCTAATATCTTAATAATCTTTTCTTTTAACACTTATTTTCAACTCATTATTGGTTTATTTTCATTATCTTAAATAGCTTTATTTTTCAATCTTTTATTTTATGTTCATAATATTGAAACTTATCAATCTTTGGAACTAGGTTAGAATTTATTACTTTTGATTTAAAATAGTTTCATTTTCGATTTTAGACAACTCCTTTGGGTTCGACATCCTTGCTTACGATCACTATTCTATATGGACGATTCGTGCGCTTGCGATATATAAATTTTTAAACATACCCGTTTTGGGTCCATCAAGAGGACGCCACTGCACGAGAGGAAGATTGGCCCGAGAGGATGATCGGAGGATGGGGTTCAGTCGATTGGGGTTCTCATGGTTTGGGGTTTGAGGTCTGAGAGAAGAGAGAGGGAGACTTACAAAGGAGAGAGAGGAGTTTGGGTCTGAGAGGAGAGAGTGGGGTTTGAGGTTTGGGGTCTAAGAGGAGAAGGGTTTGGGGTCTGAGAGGAGAAGGGTTTCGGTCTGAGAAGAGAGAGAAAGGTTTGGGGTATATATGGGTCTGAGGGAAAAAAAACCAGGGAAAATAAAAAATTGGTGGGTTTTTTTATTTGGTTTTGGGCTAAATAGAGGAGACGTGGGCGGCTGTGTCTGAAAGTACCTATAGCGACGAAAATTGTAATGTCGTCGCTAGATGTGTCGTCGCTAGAACCCAATTTTCCTGTAGTGACACGGACATACAAATATATACACACCCATATATAATTTATATAAAAACAATAAAAGTTAAATAAAAACTGAAAAAATAATAAATATAAACTAAATATATATACATATGTATATACCTCAGATGAGGTGGGTGTGGAGGGGTGGGGGTATCCTAGCGGCGGCACCAGCGTCCTCCCGTTTGCGACAAGACCTCGCGGTGGTGGGAGAGAAAAAAAGAGTGAGAAAGGGGAGATGGGGGGCAAATAGAGGGTCGGGTTTATGCTTTTGAGGGTTTGAGAACACATTAAGGGCATCAAATTTGAGTTGTTTTGGGGGGGGGGGTGGAAATACGATTTTCGGAGAGAAATATGCAGGGAGGCGGCGACTCTAGGGTTTTCCTCGAGAAAAATGCAGAGAAAGAAATGAAGAACACGACATCGGGCTGGGGTATTTAAAGGACTATTAGCGGTGACATATGTCGCTGCTAATGTGCACACATATCGCCTAAAAAAATTAGGTGGGAAAATTCCTATGTTTTTGTTTGAAAATTTTCAAAATTATTATGGCGAAACGTGTCGTTGCTAATAATCAATAAAAAATAAGGTAAGAAATTTCTCACGTTTTTTCAAAAAAATTTCAAAATCATTAGGGGCGACAACCCGCACGAGTTCCGGTGGAGGGTGAGGACCCGGATAGAGAGGGACCTATGGCAGTAGTTTAAGTCGGCCCAGCGGTGGCAACAACAAAGCCTTTTTTTTAGGGATAGTTTAATTTCGGATCGAAGAGATTCACCCGTAGTAGATAAGGGGGCAAAGCCAGAGGAAAGGCTATAGGCGCCTCTATCTGTAATGGGGGAATTTCTTGCTCAAGCTTCTCGATCTGGGAAGGAACTGCTCGCTACAACTACATACGATGCACTATTGAAAGGCTCGACCTGGCCCGGAAGAGCGATCCAGGCATTTTGAAATCGTGATCCAAAGAGAGTCCTAGTCATATTACAAAAGTTGTTGCTAATAATGATCCATATTAAAGAAATTTTCTGTGATAATATTAGCGCCAAAAAATGCGATTTTGCTGCTAATAACAACATTATTAGGGGCGATTTTAAGTCACCGCTAATAGTGTCGCCCCTAAAAATCATTTTTCTTGTAGTGCATGGGTATGACTGAGGCCATGTGCCAATAATTCCAAATTATATCTCTATATTTTATTAAATAGTATAAAATACTCTCTTGAACTCATTTTTAGTCAAAATTGAGTTTAATAATACAATTGTACGCCCTGATTTTCCCACGGGCTGATTAGCGAGCTGAGCTGCGGCATAATCATGATTATCTCGTGGACATCCCCACAACTGGAGCTGCCATCATAAGATCGTACCTCCTTAGCTCGAGGTAACCCAAGGGTTCGCCTCTGGTTGCTTAAGGACTGAGCCCAGGCTCTGAAGGTCGGAGGTCGAGTTAAGCCTCCAGATCATGGTACGAGCTAGAGTTGGAGGCTATGACCCTTTATAAAGTCAACCACGCAAGGTAAACGTGCATATATCAGACATCACGTGTCTGATATATCCCTGACTTCTCGGACACGCAGCGTGAACGTGCGTATTCAGACACCCACGACTGGGTTGGGCTGTGCGGCCCATTATCCCCTTACCTGTTGATTTGACCACACTTATGTGTCAGGTTTAGGAATTAATCATGAATGTCTCAGAGTTGATATGATAGGTAAGAAGGTCACGGGATGACCTTCTTACCAACTCCCAGGTGCCTTCTCCTATAAATATGGAGACCCTGGGAATTAATAAGGGTTGGATTCTCTCTTGTAAGAAATACCCTGTAATCAAATATCCAGTACTTAGCAATAATACTGACTAGTAGAGTAGAAGGATTTTAACCTTTGAACCACTTAAAAAACGTGTCTTGAGTCACCTTTTCATTTCTAAGATCATATATCTGTTTCGGTTCAACATTAGCACTAATCCCTTTCTCTTCTTTTCTTAAATTACTTGTTGGCGAAGAACCGCGTCAACAGTTTGGTGCTTTCATTGAGAGCAAGTTCGATTAGTGCTGTCGCAAACATCCAACTATAGTGACTACTCGATCCAGGCACGGTAACGAGACAGAACAGCATGATGGGCAGGAGGCTCATCATACTGCCGCCCCTGGTGAACAAATTCCTGAAGTTCAGTAGCAGCCAGGCAAACAGCCGGCGGGCCAAGACGATACCGGAAGTTCGGTGCCCCAGTCACCTAATCCGAACCCATGTTATTACACGGCGGTGGAGATGGAGAATGCTCAGCTGAGGAGCCAACTAGCAATAGCTAACCAACAAATCAAGGATGTGCTGGCCCGATTACCCCCTCTCACAACCGACGCTAACGTCGGAGAGTGGCAAGGCGAGGCTCTTAAGTCTCGCCGGGGTAACTGGCCCAGGCATAGCCGCTCGGACAGACTTCTGACAACCAACTCCACCCCTTCATCACACCATCGAGAGGAAAACTTCGAAGAAGTGCCTAGAGCCAGACAACAACAGTACAACCGTTCGGTCAGAACATCGACTCCTAGCTCCCAACCATCCTCGAGCGCGCCTAGGAGAGCTCGAGGAAATTCCCGAAGGATATCCGGGGATGGCTCAGAGCATCAGCCCGTCCCCAACAACCTTCCTGCGCCTCGTCCAGACCGCCAGGCGCGGGACCAGCAGGTTGGCAGGGCCGAAAGGCCCCCACCGAATTTAATCCGACCTGACGGGACCAGGATCGCCTCTCTGGTATAGCATCCTCCGTCTCCAATCAGATATCCATCTCCTCCTCGGCCCGTCCGAGATATTCCAGCCTACGGAAGTAGCAGAAGAGATCCGCCATCAGCTGGACCTTCCCGGCATAGCAGGGCGCCAAGGGAAGGCCCAGGTCCTCACCACCAAAGGCGGACTCCAAGCCTATCTAGCAGGAGCCACTGGACCGGCAGTCACCGGAGTGATCTCTCTGGGGGAGACCTGCGTCAGCGTTTGAGTTCGGCACAAAGTCCGCAAGCCACCCAGGGGGGCGACCTGCGGGACCGCCTTAACTCCCATAGAGGGGAGCAGATAGGAGGAGACAGCCATGCTCGCTCAGGGGGGGCCCTGTCCGAAGTACGTAATGGAGGGAATGCCCCAAATAACCTATCTCAAGATAGGAGGGGCAATAACCCACCAAATATGTACAATGGATCCAGAGCTGTTGAACAGCCCCGGAATAACCAAGGACATCAGGACCAAACCCTCGAGCGCCTGGCTCAGATGGAGGAGCTGATGAGGAAGCTTCTGACGGAGAAAGAAAAAGATGAGTACGATTCAGGGGACGAGATGGAGCTCTTCGCCCCCACCATAGCAGCAACGACGTACCCACCTGGCTTCCGTATGCCGCACCTGTCAAAGTTCAATGGAGACGGAGACCCGTCGGATCATCTGGGGATGTTCAACACACTGATGATGGCCCACAATATCGACCCCGAGCTGAGGTGTTTAATCTTTCCTTCCACACGGACTGGACCTGCCAGGCAGTGGTTCAAGCAAGGTAAAAAACAGTCAATCAGCTCCTGGAAGACTTTCTCGGCAGATTTCAAAAGGGCATTCCGAGCCTCCCAGGCTGCCCGCGTTTAGGCCGACTCTCTGGCTAACGTGAGGCAGCAGCCCGGCGCAACTCTGAAGGCATACCTGAGCAGATTTGCGAATGTCGCTGCTCGGGCCAGAGACGCGGATGATAGCTCCAAACTCATGGCCATGAGAACTGGAATCCTCGTCAGAGGGGATCTCTGGAAAGACATACAAAGAAAGGGAGTCAGCTCGGTTAACGAATTCCTTAACAGGGCCCAGGAATGGATCAACTTGGAAGAAGCCGAAGCCTCAGCCGCAGGAACCAGCCAGGTCCCTGATCAGCCCGCTGGAGTGGGGACGAAGGTCATGGCAGCGACCCAAAATGTCACACAGAACAACCAGCTTGGTGGAGGCAAAAGAAAGGGGAATGGTGAGGGCAGCCAGCACGGCCAAAAGAAGAATAAGTCCGTGGACAAGTTCAAGCCCGTCTTCGCGACTTATATAGAGCTCACCCAGTCTAGGGAGAATATCTTCCTAGCCAACTCTACTCGAGTCCCCTGGAAGAGGCCGGAGCCATTAAAGCACCACAAGGGGAAGAGAGACACCTCTAAGTTTTGCCGTTTTCATAACGATGTTGGCCACAATACCGACGATTGTAGGCATTTAAAAGATGAGATCGAGACCCTCATCCGAGCTGGCCCCTTGGCTCAATACGCACGGAACAGGGTCCAGCAAGTCGACCTGCTCCAGAAGTCACGGTCAGTCAGCCCGGGTCTCGGGTAGATCAGGATGTCCCTCCTCCTGTGGTAGGAGGAGAGATATCCACCATCTTTGGAGGTCCGCATATGGCAGGCACGAGCAAGGGTGCCCAGAAGAGATACGTGAACGAACTAAAGGCTCATAACGGAGTAGAGTTCATCCCGGAGCAGCGCCTGCCAAAGCAGCAGCGATTGGAGAGGCAACCGATCATTTTTACAGAGGAAGATGCGGGCCATGTCCAGTTCCCTCACAATGACCCTTTGGTCATGGCAGTTCAGCTCGCCAATCGGAGAGTCAGGACGGTGCTGAATGACAATGGAAGCTCTGTGAACCTCCTATTCCGGTCCACGTTGGAGAAGATGGGTTTGACCATCGCCGAGCTAAAAGCGACCTCCATGATGCTGTATGGTTTTTCGGGAGAAGGATCAGCATCAATTGGGACGATCGAGCTGGTGATCACCCTAGGAGAAGGATCTCGGACAGTCTCCAAACTCCTTGAGTTCGTGGTCATTGACTGCTCCGCCGCCTACAACGCCATTTTGGGATGACCTACGCTCATAGCTTTTGAGGCCGTCACTTCCATTCGCCACCTCACGATGAAATTCCCTACTTCCACGGGAATCTGCACTTTCCATGGCGATCAGCTCGCTGCCAGGGAATGCTACAGCATTTCCATGAAGGGAAAATCTAAACCCGGGCAGCTGGCAATGGTCATTCAAGAAGGTGAAGAGGAATCTCAGGAACCCTTACCTGATCCTGAGATTGAAAAACCTCAAAGCGCCGAAGGGGAAAATATCGTCTTAAGTGAGGATATTGACCCCCGGATAGGCGAGGACAGATCCGAGCTCCAGGCTATTGAGGAGCTCGAGGAGGTAACATCGATCCGCAGAACCCTTCTCGGAAGGTCAAGCTCGGGAAAAATCTCTGTAGCAAGAGGAAGGCGGAGCTGACCAAGTTTCTGCGGAATAACCTAGACGTGTTTGCATGGTCACACGAAGATATGGTGGGAATCAGCCCGAGTGTCATCATGCACACACTTCATCTGGATAAAAGCGTTCCCGCCAAGTCCCAGAAGCAAAGACGTTTAGGAACAACCCGGGCTGAAGCCCTAGAAGAAGAGGTAGCCCGGCTCAAGAAATGCAGCTTTATCCGTGAAGCCAAGTTTCTGATTTGGGTCGCCAACCCCATGCTAGTTCCAAAGCCTTACGGGAAATGGCAGACCTGCATCGACTTCTCTGACCTGAATAAAGCCTGGCCCAAGGATTGCTTTCCATTGCCAAGGATTGATCAGTTGGTAGATACTACAGCAGGGCACGAGCTCATGTCCTTTATGGACGCATACTCAGGCTACAATCAGATCGCCATGAATCTGGCGGACCAGGAACACACCAGCTTCATGACCCCAACTAACGTCTATTGTTACAAGGTCATGTCGTTCGGATTGAAGAACGCAGGAGCTACCTACCAAAGATTAGTAAATAGAATGTTCGCAGACCAGATCGGAAAAAACATGGAAGTGTACGTTGACGACATGCTAGTCAAGTCAAAGACTGCCGATGACCATGTTTCCGACCTGGAAGAATGTTTTAAGATACTACGGGAGTATGGCATGAGGCTTAATCCGTAGAAGTGCACTTTTGGAGTTGCATCAGGGAAGTTCCTGGGTTTCATAGTCAATACCCGAGGAATCGAGGCGAACCCCGACAAGATCAAATCGTTGCTCGAGCTTCCCTCGCCCAGGTTGCGCAAGGATGTCCAAGGCCTGACAGGGAGAGTGGCGGCCCTCAATCGATTTATTTCCAAGTCCACCGATAAGTGTTTGCCATTTTACAACCTGCTCCGATGAAACAAGAAGTTCGAGTGGACAGAAGAGTGCGAAAGCACTTTCCTCGACCTGAAGGCACATCTGGCCGAGCCGCCCGTGTTATCCAAACCAAAAGCAGGAGAGCCTCTTTTTCTCTACCTAGCTGTCACGGAGGATGCAGCTAGTGCCGTATTGGTACGGGAAGAAGACCGAGTTCAGAGACCAGTCTACTACATCAGCAAGAGACTTTTTGGAGCTGAATCCCGATACCCGTTGATGGAGAAACTGGCGTTTTGCCTCATCACGGCCTCGCGAAAGCTCAGGCCGTACTTCTAGTCCTACTCGATACACGTCATGACCGATCAGCCTTTAAGACAGGTTTTGCAAAAACCTGAAGCATCGGGACGTTTGTTAAAGTGGGCAGTCGAACTCAGTCAGTTCGAGATTTTGTACACTCCGCGAACTGCTATAAAAAGTCAGGCCCTGGCCGATTTCGTAGCAGAATGCACAGGATTCCAGGAGGATCCCGCAGAAGAATCACCCCAGGTCACCTCGGCCCTGGCCTCGTGGAAGATCTTCGTGGATAGTTCATCCAATGAGAACGGTTCCGGAGCTGGAATCATCTTGATATCCCCCGAGGGACACAGATTCCACTCGGCACTGAGATTCAGATTCAAGGCCTCCAACAACGAGGCCGAATACGAAGCTTTGCTGGCCGGGCTGAGGATAGCCCAGGAGCTGAAGGCGAGCTCCGTCCAGTGCTTTAGTGACTCCCAACTCATGGTGAACCAGGTTGTGGGCGAATATCAAGCTCGGGGACCCAAAATGACTGCCTATCCAGCAAAGGTAAAAGGTGAGCTGTCCGCGTTTAGACGAGGCTCGATCGAACAGATACCTCGGGAGCAGAACGCCAACGCAGATGCTCTTGCCAAGCTCGCCACCTCTGGGGAGACGGAGACCTTGGGGTTAGTACCGATAGAATTCTTGGAGAAACCAAGTATAGAAGAAGCCAGGACGGAGGTCGAGATGATCGATGCCAGGCCGACCTGGATGACCCCCATCCTTGAGTATCTCATCGAAGGAAAGCTGCCTGAAGGACGTAATGATGCACGGCGAGTCCTGTATCAAGCTCCCATGTACACGATGATAGATGGAGTGTTATACCGACGTGGGCACTCCCTACCTCTCCTCCGATGTGTTCTTCCAGGCGAAGCAAAGGCCATCCTGCAGGAGGTGCACGAGGGATTTTGCGGAGACCACACTGGGGGGCAAAGCTTGGCCTTAAAGGTCCTGAGTCAAGGATATTATTGGCCAAATCTGTCCAAAGACTCGATTTCATACGTGAAGAAATGCGACAAGTGCCAGCGATTCGCCGCAGTTGCCCGAGCTCCTCCAGTCGAGCTGAAGATGATCTCATCCCCATGGCCGTTCGCAGTTTGGGGGATCGACTTGGTGGGCGCCCTCCCTACTGGAAAGGGCGGGGTCCGTTACGCCGTGGTAGCCATCGACTACTTTACGAAGTGGGTTGAGGCAGAACCTTTGGCGACGATAACGTCTAAAAAAGTGCTTGACTTCGTGGTTAAAAGCATTATCTGTCGATTTGGCCTGCCCAAGAAGATCGTTTCCGATAATGGCACTCAGTTCGACAGCGACCTGTTCACCAAGTTTTGTGAAAGGTACGGAATTGTGAAAAGTTTCTCCTCCGTGGCCTATCCTCAGGCGAATGGCCAGGTCGAAGCTGTCAATAAAACTCTAAAGGCAAGCCTCAAGAAGAGATTAGATGAAGCGAAGGGGGTCTGGCCAGAACAGCTCCCCCAGGTCCTATGGGCATACCGGACCTCGCATCAGACTCCTACGGGTCATACTCCTTTTTCCTTGACCTTTGGAAGCGAGGCAGTCCTCCCCGTGGAAATTAAGGTGCTTTCGCATAGGGTCCAGTCTTACGACCAGGACCGCAACCACGAGCTACTGTGCAATTCCCTTGACCTAGTTGATGAAAGGCGAGAAGATTCGCAACTCCAGCTTGCCCACTATCAACAAAAGATCACTCGCTATTTCAACTCCAAAGTAAAAAAGCGCGCCTTCAGCGTTGGCAACCTGGTCCTAAGGAGAGTCTTCTTAGCTGGTAAGGACCCCAAAGATGGAGTCTTGGGACCGAACTGGGAAGGACCATATCAAGTCATCGAGGTCATTAAGGAGGGAACTTATAAGTTAGCTCGGCTAGATGGAGGGGCAGTCCTGCGGACTTGGAACGCCATCCAGTTAAAGAAATATTATCAATGATTCACTTGTAAGGCCTGGAAGGCCATTTTTTATGTATTAAGCAATGAGAATAAACTTTTTGTTTATATTTGTACATGTTTTCAAATGTAATCTAAAGTAACCACGAAAGACCCTTTCCCAGTTACTTGGGGGGCATATGGTACCTGGATATAACCAGGTCTCCTTAATGACTTAGAAGTTGATTTATATCGATTGACCGTTGTTTTTCTTAAAAAACGTGAGATATTGATGAGGATTAACGCTAACTAAGTCCTATCCTGGATATAACCGGGTCATAAAACTTAGAAGTTGATTTTAATCTATTGATCGTTGTTCTTCCTAAAGAGCTCGAGATATGGATAAAATTTAACACGAACTAAGTTTTCAAATTAAGTTCCTGGATATAACCGGGTCATAAAACTTAGAAGTTGATTTAAATCTATTGATCGTTGTTCTTCCTAAAGAGCTCGAGATATGGATAAAAGTTAACACGAACTAAGTTTTCAAATTAAGTTCCTGGATATAACCAGGTCATAAAACTTAGAAGTTGATTTAAACCTATTGATCGTAGTTCTTCCTAAAGAGCTCGAGATATGGATAAAGATTAACACGAAATAAGTTTTTCAAAAATTGTAACCAAAATGCGTAGGGGCAAGAAAGAGAATCAATTAAAAATAAAATTGAGTCAAATTGTCTCGAGGTGGAAACACCTCATGCAAAGGTTACACAAAAAATATTGAAGGAAAGGGCACAAGAGAAGAAAGCCCTAAACTCCGCCAGGTGGCCCCTTGGAGGTCGCCGTCTCGCCTTGCTCAGCTGCGCCCGAGCCTTCCCCGACCTCGGAGGGTGCCTCTTTATCTAGGCGAGCTTGGAACTTCACCAGCAAGCGCTCCCAGAGGCTCGCTGACAGGAAGGAGAAGTCACCGTCTGGATTGTAGGCCCAACAATGGTAGAACAGGTCTTCCAAGGCCTTTTTCGAAGTTGTCCGCTCGGCCTCCAGGGCGGCCTTGGCCTCAGCCTTCGCGGCATCTAGGTCTGTTCGCGCAGTGGCGAGGGCGGCCTCGAGCTCTTGGACCTTTGGGCGGGTTTTCTCCAACTCGGCCTGCGAGGCCGCCAAGGCATCCTTAGTCGCCTGCAGAGAAGTCTGGTGCTCGCTCTTCATCTCCTTGAGTTGAAGCTTGGGCCTGGCGATGCTCCGGTGAAGGGCAACGACGCCTTGCGAGAGATAAGGGACAATTGCCTTAAAGAGAAGGGAGAAAAGAAACAGGGCAAAGCATGATAACAAAAAGCCATAAAAGGGTAAAGTCAGCTTACCGTTAGGGTCATGCCCATTGAAGACTCCATCACGCCCACCGGGCTCATTGTCTCGATGGCCCTGAGCTCCTTCTCATTGAACTTGTATATGTGGCTGACGGCGTAGTTCGCCGACTCATACACCGTTCCCCGGAAGGCCTCTGGAATCTTCTCTAGGTCCTGGGGATTGACTGGGATACGTACCTCGGGAGTTACAATCGCCGAAGCCCCGGGCTCCGCCCCGGCGTCCTGGACGAGGGCAAGAGCTCGCGGAGGAGGCGGGGGCATGTTGCTTCCCCCTGCGGGAGGAACCGCTCCCATGACCTGGGCAGCCGGGGTTGCTCCTTCTCCTTTGCAGGAGACTTGGTGGGGGTCTCGGCGGCGTGCTTGGACGTCCGGAGCCTCTTCATTCTTGGCCCAGCAGCCCCAGCTGAGGGGTTCCCCCCGGCGAGCGCACCTCGCAGGCTCTCCTCGGGCTGAGACATCTCTTCTGTCAAAACAAAGGCATGGTTAGTGCAAGAGTTGGCAATCATATAGAAACAGAAACAAAGGGGGAAAAAGAGAAATTCAAGTATATGCATACTAAAGGGAATCCTACCCCCTGAGTTAGAAGAAGAATCTAAGTCGATTACTTCCCGAGCTGGCACAAGTTCTGGGTCCAAGGCTGATTTTGGGCTAGATTCCTCTACCTATTGCCTAAGCCCCGGAGCTATGGCACCCCTCCGGAGTGATGGCCATGACCGACGATTGGTCCCATACTCCTCGAATAGGATCGACCTAAAGGCTAGGGTGTTATCTATTACTACGGTACCCCTAGGTCGGCTATCTTGGTAGTCCAACACAAGCCGGTCGACACAGTGAAGCAGGGTTGTGTTCAGGTCCGGATCATTTCGGTGAAGATAGACGAGCTACCTAGGATTGAACCTAGCTAGCCGGGGGTCTGTTGTGGCCCTATCTAAACTCCTAAACAAATAAGGGTTACCTTGGCCAGAAGGACCCGCGGCTGCTCCGGATCAGATCCGCTCCACATTCGCTGTCTGGGCGACCTCCAACGCCCGCTTCTTGTTTCTCACGAGAGGAACCTCGTCCTCCTCATCTTCATTCCCCGCGACCTCCTCCACGAGGATGGGCCTGGTGTCGCGAGCTGGGGGAAGCCCCCGGGGCCTCCTTAGGTTCAGAGTCTAATTTGGGAAAATCAGCTTGCAGGCCACCATCGTCTCGTCCGTCACGAGCACGCAGTAGTGCTTTTCGCTGGGGGCAAGCCCGCCAGTGTTTCGTATTGGGCCCCGAGGTTCACAGATTTCTCTGTCCTCGCAAAGATGGCTGCAGAATAAATCTAAGTCAGAAAAGGATACAGGAGGAGCTGTATGATGCTTAACTTACGAGCTAAGGTTGAAAGACACTTACGAGGACGATTGAAGTAGTGGAGCTCACAGTTCCTGAACCCCATCGACATAAAGAATTGATCTTTGAAGTCGTTGGGGTGGCTGGGCAGCTCGATGACCGCAGCCGTGTTGGGGAATCAGGTTAAGTAATAAAACCCGTCACCTCGCCCCCGCTGATTCGGGCTGGCCTTGAGGCAGAAAAAGTACAAAATATCTGCTGGAGTGGGGACCTCCCACTCGTGCTTCAAAAATAAATATCTCAACCCCGCCAACAACCGATAAGAGTTGGGGGGGGGGGGGGGAGCTGGAAGGGGGCCAACTTCACATAATTTAGGAAGTCAGCAAAGTACTGGTCCAACGGGAGGAAGGCCCCCGCCTTGAAATGCTCGCCGCTCCAGGCCGCGGATTCCTCGTCGAGTGGCGCGCAGCTCCGCTCGCCCTCCGCGGGAGGTCGGGCAACCAACCACTGATGCTCTCCCCAGCCCGATGTTGTGGGAGAGGAACAGTTTGTTGATCTTCGTCTGGTCGGTAATCTTTGAGACGATCCTCTCCGCCTCAAATAATGCGTCAGGAGCCACCTCGAGCTCCTGTTCCATTGCCGGCCCAAAGTTGGGGATTGGGAAATCTGGCATCACCGCTTTTCCTTTGTCTTGCTGCGAGACCGAGTTGCTGATGGTCTTTTTTGGAGCATTCCTCTTCGGTGCCATCTGGTCGCCTAGTGAACAAAAGAAAAGATTTCAGAAAAGGCGACCTAAGCATGAGGAAGAATCAAAGTGTTCTTTGCACGAGCTGAGGTAAGCCCAGCCCGTGGAGAGTGATACCACGCGGTTCTATGAACACGCGCCTATGCTCCCAACAGATCCCCGATTACTCGGAATTCGTGTGTCAGGAGGGTCAGAATAGAATTTTCCTTGGAGGGAAAGTTTCAGTAGGCAAAGAGGGCAAAACCGCCTGTGAAGCGTGTCCCCTAAGCTACTCGGTTTTGCACCAAAAATACCAAAACTCCTACCCAGAAATTTTCCCCAGAGAATGCATCCTGTAAACCATACTCCTAAACGATTTCCTACAGCAAAAATACCCTAACCTATAAAGGCTTTCACCCTTCATACCCACAGAAACCAGTAAAACCCTTGCATGGAGCTACAATAGATATTTACCTAAGCTACAGTGAAAAATATTTTCAAAACATGCATGGTCAGGAGACTTACAGAGTATTTGGCTGGGAGGTGGAGGAAGGTGTCGACTAGATGGGAGCTCCGTCAGAGTGTTTATTTCCAAAGCTTTGAAGGAGTCCTTACGCCTGAGCTTCTGGAACGCTGAAAATGGCAGTCGGAAAGAATAGGGTTTTTCTTCTGAGATGAAGAGAGAAGAAGGAGATAATTTCAGAGAAATTTCAAATGAAAGGGTGGCCCATGCGTAGGGTGACCACCCCTTTTATATACGTGAAGGGTCACGTAAAGAGGGCCGTTGGATGGCCCTGATGTGGGATCCAAGGCCCTCCACTCGAAATACGAAACGACGGCTGGGCATAGGCTAGGCCATTAAATGCAGTTCTCGGAAGACGTACCGTCACCAACCAGGATGTTCCACATAATAGGCGCCTACGTAAAGTGTGGAATGTGAAGAGGTCTTGGGGAAGCCTAAAAGTCCCTACTGTGACCTTATACGACGTCGTATACCACGAGCAGGGGCTTGGGGGGCAGATGTACGCCCTGATTAGCGAGCTGAGCTGCGGCCTAATCATGATTATCTCGTGGACATCCCCACAACCGGAGCTGCCATCATAAGATCGTACCTCCTTAGCTCGAGGTAACCCAAGGGTTCGCCTCTGGTTGCTTAAGGACTGAGCCCAGGCTCTGAAGGTGGAGGTCGAGTTAAGCCTCCAGATCGTGGTACGAGCTAGAGTTGGAGGCTATGACCCTTTATAAAGTCAACCACACAAGGTAAACGTGCATATATCAGACATCACGTGTCTGATATATCCCTGACTTCTCGGACACGCAGCGTGAACGTGCGTATTCAGACACCCACGACTGGGTTGGGCTGTGCGGCCCATTATCCCCTTACTTGTTGATTTGACCACACTTATGTGTCACGTTTAGGAATTAATCATGAATGTCACAGAGTTGATATGATAGGTAAGAAGGTCACGGGATGACCTTCTTACCAACTCCCAGGTGCCTTCTCCTATAAATATGGAGACCCTGAGAATTAATAAGGGTTGGATTCTCTCTTGTAAGAAATACCCTGTAATCAAATATCCAGTACTTAGCAATAATACTGACTAGTAGAGTAGAAGAATTTTAACCTTTGAACCACTTAAAAAACGTGTCTTGAGTCACCTTTTCATTTCTAAGATCATATATCTGTTTCGGTTCAACATTAGCACTAATCCCTTTCTCTTCTTTTCTTAAATTACATGTTGGTGAAGAACCGCGTCAACAACTTTAATACAAAATTCAAAATTATTGACTGAATTTTTAGTCAATGAATTGAAAGAATTGAACTAATGAATTTCGGTAAACTGAATGAGAAAAAATGAGGACTTTAAAAAAATATAATGGACCGAAAGTGGTTTTATGGAAGAAATTAGACTAGGTGCCTACTTTTAGATAACCATTTTGATTTTTACCCATTTATTAATTCTCTTACTTTTATACCCAGATTTATAATGAATGTTCCATTATACCCTTTCTCTACACAAGGTGTCTAGACATTCATGCTATAAAAAAATGTATCAATTATAGTTGCCAAGAGTTGAACACATGCCCCTTAGGATAGTATAAGAAGCCACATAACAATCATATCCAACTCTTTTTACTGTTAGTTAATAGCTTTAAATAATATTTAATAACAAAGAAACACAACAAATACATAGTTAAATTAATAGCTAAAAATATATACATTTTATTTTGTTAAGCCTAGTAGTATAACTTTTAAGGCCTTTTGTTTAAATTTATAAGAATTGTGATTTAAATTTTAAGTCTTGTGGTTTTAATTTTAAAAAGTTGTAGTTTAAATTTTAAGTCTTGTAGTTTAAATTTTAAAGACTAGTGATTTAAATTTTAAGGAGCCGTGGTTTAGATTTTAAAGGATCATGATTTATATTTTATATGGTCGTGGTTTAGATTTTAATCGAGTGGTTTAAATTTTAAGCCTTGTGGTTTAAATTTTAAAGAGTCGTGATTTAAATTTTACGTCTTGTGGTTTAAATTTTAAAAAGTTGTGGTTTAAATTTTAAGCCTTGTAGTTTAAATTTTAAGGATCCGTGGTTTAGATTTTAAATGATCATGATTTATATTTTATATGGTCGCGATTTAGATTTTAATTGCGTGGTTTAACTTATAAGCCTTGTGGTTTAAATTGCAAAGAGTTTTTGTTTAAATTTTAAGCATTGTGGTTTAAATTTTAAAGAGTCATAGTTTAAATTTTAAGTCTTATGGTTTAAATTTTAAAGATTAGTGATTTAAATTTTAAAGAGTCGTGGTTTAGATTTTTAAGGATCATTGTTTATATTTTATACGATCGTGGTTTAGATTTTAAGCCCAGTGGTTTAACTTTTAAGCATTGTGGTTTAAATTTTAAGCCTTGTGTTTTAAAATTTTAAGCTTTGTAGTTTAAATTTTAAGCCTTATGATTTAAATTTCAAAGAGTCGTAGTTTAAATTTAAAGACTAGTGGTTTAAATTTTAAAGAGTCATGATTTATATTTTAAATGATCATGGTTTATATTTTATATGGCTGTGGTTTAGATTTTAAGCCTTGTGGTTTAAATTATAAAGAGTCGTGATTTATATTTTAAATGATCATGATTTATATTTTATATGGTCGTGGTTTAGAATTTAAACCAAGTAGTTTAACTTTTAAGCATCGTGGTTTAAATTCAAGCCTCATGGTTTAAATTTTAAAAAGTTATTATTTAAATTTTAAGTTTTGTGGTTTAAATTTTAAAGAGACGTTGTTTAAATTTTAAGCCTTGTAGTGGTTTAAATTTTAAAGACTAGTAATTTAAATTTTAAAGAATCATGACTTAGATTTTAAAAGATTATGATTTATATTTCATATGGTCGTAGTTTAGATTTCAAGTCTAGTGATTTAACTTTAAGCGTTATGGTTTAACTTTTTACAAGTCGTGGTTTAAATTTTAAGGTTTGTGGTTTAAATTTTAAAGATTGATAGTTTATATTATAAGCTTTGTGGTTTATATTTTGAAGAGTTGTGGTTTAGATTTTAAGCTTTGAGTTTAAAATTTTAAAGAGTCGTAGTTTAGATTTTATGTTTTGATGTTTATATTTTAAATGATTGTTGTTTACATTTTAAAATTTATGGTTTACATTTTAAGCCTTGATTTTTATATTTTAAAGAATAATTTTTAATAGATTGAATACATTCCTATAAATATAGTTATTACACATATATATGACACACTACAATTAGAATTCATATCTAATTTAACTATAATATGACACATATAATACACATTACAACAACACTTAGAACCATGTGCTCAAATAAGGGTAATTTTGGAAGTCTCATGATAATAATGTGTAAAGTTCAACTAAATATATTTAATGTCTAATTTTAGTTAACTATACTACTAAAAGTGGGTAGTTATCAACTTTTCCCCTTTTTATGTGGTTAATAAAACTTAGGCCTTTGAGACTTTTTATTTATTAAAATATTGTAAAGTAATAAAGAAATAGAGTTGAGACTTTATTTATTATCTAGTTCGTGTCAGTGTGACTTTATTTTTAGTTGTTTGTCGGCCATATGTCTGTTCTCATTTGATTAGTTGGCCATTATAACGGGTGTTTTTTTGATTGAGTGTTATTATTTGGTATTTTAAGGAATATTATAGATGGCTAGCCATCGATACTCTATAATACATATTAAATTTAAATATGTGTGACTCAATATTAGATTGTATAAATAATATATTGTTATTTTTTTATTTTTCTCTTCTGCTATCTTTTGCCAATGAAGTTTGGTGGCCCTGCCTTTGAAGGGGTTGCAAACTTCCAAAAAAAAATAATTAAAAAATCATAACAACTAATTTCAACACCATATGCTTAATAAACTGGTTCACAATCATAAACTTAGCAACGAGGTACATGAAAATCTATATCTAGTAATTTGTTTCACGAAAATCTTTTTAAAGGTTTCGCATTTTGGCTATATGTGTAATAATATTTTTTTGAATAATATTAAAAATATCTTCAAATATAAGAATTATTTGAAAAATACCACAATATTCAAATTCATTTTCAAAATATCATATTATGGCTATAAAATTACCAAACTTAGCAAGTTTATATTTATTGTTTGCAAAATTATAACTGTACATTTGTGTTTTAAAAAATACCATCTGATATATTTTTATTTGTTAAACTATTTCTCATATATATATATATATTTAAAAACTAATCTCCTTTTTCGGATATTATTCTCTACAAGGAAAGTTCCATAATTTAAAAAATAGCTTCCCTCACTCAGTATGATCACAAAATACCCAGATCCAAGAAATTATAAATCAAATCAAGAGTGAATGAAATTTTTTATTATAATAACATCACACTTTATAAAAACTAATGTGCAAAGGAGTAAAAGTAGTAACTCAAAATCCAGATTACAAATAATTGACTGTATGCATATATATATATATATATATATATGAGGCACTCTTAATTGTTACTACCCATGTATGATTATTTTAATATTAACCATTAGATTAAGATCAATGATCTATACTTATAGTTGTCAATTAATATTTCTAAAAATAAATTTTTATTTTTTTAAATTTTTGGAAAGGCTACCTGATTACATAGCGGTCATATATTTATTAAATTAAAGAATTAAAAAAAATCTTATTTAAGCATTATATATGAAAATTCAAAATTAATGTAAATTTTTTTTTTTTCCTATTCGTGACTTGCTATACCAAGTCACTATATTGTTACATCATCATAATTATTAGTACCCATCTATAAATATTAACCATTCAAAATCTTCCATATATATATATATGCGTATAGAAAGAAGCTGCTCACAAATTTATTAGGATCATCAATCGATGCCTTTTTTTAAAAAAAAAATAGTATATAAATTTTGATGGAAAAAGAATAATAAGAGTCCAATTAATGTAGTGCTGAAGGTCCATTATATTTGATCTCATATATATATATATAGATCAGCCTCCTCTAGGATAGATAGTGTAATAGGTCTGAATAAAGGACATACCAAGAGCCAAAAACGCAGCCAAAAAAGTGACAATCGTCCAAGGAGTACTGAAATGTTCGTTCAAGACCTGAGCTATCCAAGTCAGGCACTTGTTGTGGTAGTGCTTCTCTATTTGGCTTATCACCTTCTCGTACACCTCAGGATTTGGCACCAAAAATCTGCCCATCTCATTAAAAAGTAGTGCCACTTCTTTGTCACAGCCAAGAAGGTTGTGGAGTACGTGAGATGATCTCAACTCTTTCACATCGTTGGGATAATCAATGAGTGAGTCTAAGAAACTTATGTAAGATGACACTTCGTACTCGGTCTTGGTATTGTCTGGACACATTTCAAAGGCGATCAGGTTCAAGAATTTAGGAGCCATTGAGTCATCTACTGTTATTGGTGGAAGTTCTAGTTCAGCTGAGAAGAGACTCGACGAAAATTTTGTCTTTTAAAGAGCTACTCTTGCTCTCTTTTAAGTTGATTCCGGCTGCCTTGAGATCCAGTACACTACGAAAAGTTTGTTGTTTTATGTCTTTTGAAGAGCTACTCTTGCTCTGTTTTGAGTTGATTCCGGCTGCCTTGAGATCCATTGCACTTCGACTACGAAAAGTTTGTTGTCTCTCCTCGGCCGGGTTCTCAACATCAAAACTCCTACCTATATTATATAGAAAATTTCAGTTTGTATGTTTGATAAATGCTACTATTTAAAAAAAAATGCTAGGCATATCATATTATTTGTAAATTAGTTCAAATAAATTCTTAAACTTAATTTTGATTAAAGTTTTTTTTGAACTAAAATTACAAATAATTCATTAAACTAACCACTCAGAACAATAACTATAATTCGGCCTAACAATTATCTTATAATATTCTTTTTTTTTCATGAAAATCGGGTATAGATCTATTTAAACCATTTACAAAAATAGGATTAAAAAAGTAATTTAATAATATAACTTTAGATCTATTTAACGAGACAAAATACAATATAAAAAAATATAAACCTTTAATAATATATAACCTTAATATTAACAGAGTAAATATCGTATTTTCGTCTGTGAAACTATTGGCAAAGACTTTGGAATATAAATAATATGACATTAAGTAAAATTCTATGTCCGCGGCTGGCAATAAGTCCTAGGTATATCATATGATTAAACAATACGTACGTTGGAATTTAAAATTATATGCAAATGAAATAGAATCTACTGACTGTACTATAAAGTCATGACTATATCTAAAAGATCAGTATACTTTTGCATGTTAATAATAATTAAAAAAAAAAGAAGAAAATTCATGACTTTTGAAAGATTTAAATATTATAGAGATCTTACTCTTGCTAGGTTTAGGTTTATTATTATCCAGAGATGGTGGCGAAGTGAGTTTGATTCTGAGTTGTCGAGGCAGACAAGCTGATAGGTATGTGTAGATCCATGAATTTGGCCTTTTATTGCGGTCATGATGAGATGTTTGAAGGAGCGCCAAGCGTAGAAAATCAAGAAGATGAACTGGCATGTAGTCCTTTGGACGGACCATCGTATGCTTGCGATACTCCTCAGGTGTCAAAACACTCAAACTAAGAAACTGCCTGATCGAGACCTCCAAATTCTCAGAGAATTTCTTTTCCGAATTCTCCATCAACAGGCTCAGGACAAGGTATGGGATTTGATTCTCTAGCAAGAAAAAATCGTGTAACACAAAAGCAACCTGGTCATTTTTAATCTCAAAATGTGTCATCGACTCATCATTCATAATGCTGTAAATGAATTGGAGTGTAAAACATCCATCCAAGAACAACATCCACCCCAAGGCCTCATCATCCTTGCCATTACCATAACACTCATCGAGCACCTCTTCATCGAAACATAGCTTCAGCTCCTTAATATTTTCCATTAATTTTCTGTAAAGGCGCTCCGGCGAGGCTTGGTGGCCGCTGTTTTTGACGAACTTTGCTGCGAAGAGAAACTTGAAATGTTGCTCTGCAAGCCGGAATTTGGGGTTGCCATGGTGAATAGGGCCTATTGATATCCACTTTGGGTAGTAGTATTTCTCAAAATTCTCCTGTTCATCTCTAAGGACCTGAGGAACCTTCTGTATCTTCGGTTGTGGGACTTTGTCGCGACCTGATAATTGTTAAAAAAAAAAAGTAAAATAAAAAGAATTAATATGTTTTGCACGTGTCTTTAGGTGAGGAAGTGCATAGTCTGAATATGCATTAGAGTGATGGTTGTCCCAGTCTATAGGAATTGTCCTATTCTAATGGAGTTAATGTAGTAGTGGTCTGTAGTGTGAAGTGTGTAGTTAGTGATCCTATTTTCTAGCAATAATCGTTGGTTAATAGCTCTATATAAAGAGTAAGTGTTTGTACGAATTGTGAGGTTCAGAGAATAATAAAAGTTTGCCTTCTGTCTTCTATATATGTGATATTATATATATATTATATATATAAAGTGAACAGTGGTATCAGAGCCATTTAGAGAAAAAGAGTGAGACGTAAAAAAAAAAAAAAGAAGAGTGGCTGTGAGATAAAATATATATATACATATAGTAGTAGCTATATTTGTTTTATTTCACTTTCTCTTTTGTTTTGCAGCAGCAATATGGCTGACAACTTTGTTCAACCGGCGATTCCTTGCTTTGATGGTCACTATGATCATTGGAGCATGTTGATGGAGAATTTTCTGAGATCCAAGGAGTACTCGCAACTTGTCTCCAAAGGAATTACCGAACCTGCAGCCGGCACAGCAGTGACAGATGGACAAAGAGCAGAGCTGGAAGCACAACGATTGAAAGATCTCAAGGCAAAGAATTATCTTTTCCAAGATATTGATCGCACAATCTTGGAGACCATTCTTTGCAAGGACACTTCCAAACATATTTGGGACTCTATGAAGAAGAAGTACCAAGGCTCTACAAAGGCAAAGAGGCAACAGCTTCAATCACTTCATACGGAGTTTGAAACACTTCGAATGAAGATGGGAGAATCGGTGTCAGATTATCTCACTCGAACAATGGCGATTGTGAACAAGATGCGGATCCATGGTGACAAGATGAAGGATGTTACCGTAGTTGAGAAAATACTACGAACCATGACGCCAAAATTTAACTATATTGTTTGTTGCATAGAAGAAGCTCATAATATTGATGAACTTTCAGTTGATGAATTGCAAGGTTCATTGTTAGTTCATGAGCACAAACTCAACCAGCAGGAGAAGGAGAAGGAGAAGGAGGAGCAAGCCTTAAAAGCTTCAGCAAACAATAATTCAAAGCCAAGAGGAGACAGAGGACGAGGTGGAAGTAGAGGTCGAGGCAGAGGCAGAGGTGGAAATGATCGTGGAACTCAGCAGCAATACCAAAACCAAGACAATTATTCCCATGATTCTCATGGAAGAGGACGAGGAGGAGGACGAGGAGGCCACCAATCAAATAGACCAAAGTCAACAGACAAGTCTAATGTGGAATGCTACAGATGTCACAGGTACGGACATTATAAATATGAATGTCGTACTAATTTGAATAGACAAAGTGGGGAAAGAACTAACTTTGCAGAAAAGGAAGAAGAAGTGTCACTTTTGATGGTGTGTCATGCCAAAGAAGAAACTCAACAAAACATGTGGTATTTGGATACTGGTTGCAGCAACCACATGTGTGGAGATAAGAAAGCATTTTCTGAGATGGACAAATCATATCGCACCACCGTCAAGTTTGGCGACAACTCCACAATTTTTGTCATGGGAAAAGGACGGGTAACTATCCAAACTAAAGAAAACTTTACCCACACTATCTCCAATGTTCTTTTTGTTCCAGATTTAAAAACCAATTTGCTTAGTGTGGGACAACTACAAGAAAAGGGGTATGAGATTTCTCTCAAAGATGGAGTATGTCGGATTGAAGATGCAAAGTTGGGCTTAATTGCTCAAGTTAACATGACGACAAATCGAATGTTCCCGCTTTATCTCCACAATAACACTCATTCATGCTTATCAGCAAAATTGAAGGATGTATCATGGCTATGGCATTTTCGCTATGGTCACCTAAATTTTGGTGGATTGAAGACTTTGCAGCAGAAAAATATGGTGACTGGTCTTCCTTCAATCACAGCTCCCGCCGAAGTGTGTGAAGAATGTGTTGTTAGCAAACAACATCGTAATCCATTTCCACATGGACAATCATGGAGAGCAAACAGACCATTGGAGCTGATTCATTTAGACTTGTGTGGGCCAATAAATCCATCTTCCAATGGAGGTAAAAGATATATAATTACCTTCATAGATGATTTTAGTCGGAAGACATGGGTTTATTTTTTGCAGGAAAAATCTGAAGCTTTTGGAGCCTTTAAAAATTTTAAAGTGCTCGTTGAGAAAGAAGTTGGCAACCCCATCAAAGTTCTTCGCACTGATCGTGGTGGAGAATACAACTCACATGATTTTTCAAATTTTTGTGAGACTCATGGGATTAGGAGGCAGCTTACAGCAGCATACACACCCCAACAAAATGGAGTATGCGAGAGGAAAAATCGCACTATTATTAATATGGTGCGAAGCCTTTTGTTGAGGAGTGGACTTCCAAAAAGTTTTTGGCCAGAAGCAGTCAATTGGAGTATTCATATTTTGAACAGAAGTCCCACTTTTGCTGTCCAAAATATGACACCAGAAGAAGCCTGGAGTGGACGAAGACCAGCGGTAGATCATTTCAGAATTTTTGGGTGTATTGCTTATGCCCACATTCCAGATGAGAAGAGGAAGAAGCTAGATGACAAAGGAGAAAAATGCATTTTTCTTGGCGTTAGTAATCAATCAAAAGCCTATAAGTTATACAATCCTAACACCAAGAAAATCATTATTAGCCGCGATGTAATTTTTGATGAAGAAAGAACCTGGGCATGGAACGAGAACATTTTTCAGCAACAAATTCCAGCAGACTTCGATGGTGATGAAGAGAAAAGACAACAGCAGCAGCCTGTAGAGACAGTCCAACAACCAACAACCAACAACAACAATCACTCAAAGTCCATATGCTAATGAAGCACCCACTGAACAAAGGCCTCAACGAGAGAGGAAAAGGCCTGCATGGATGATGGATTATGAGGTATCTGATTCTGATGATTCTGAAGAGGATCCACTCACTCATTTTTGTTTATTTTCAGATTGTGATCCAGTAGCTTATGAAGAAGCTGCTAAAGAATTAAAGTGGAGAAAGGCGATGGATGCTGAAATCGCAGCCATAGAAAGAAACAATACTTGGGAGTTGATGGAGCTTCCAAAAGGGCAAAAGACTATTGGTGTTAAATGGGTGTACAAGACGAAGCTGAAGGAAAATGGCGAAGTTGACAAGCACAAAGCGCGACTGGTGGCTAAAGGCTATAAGCAAGAGTTTGGTGTGGACTACAAAGAAGTTTTTGCTCCAGTGGCGAGACATGATACAATCAGATTGGTCATTGCATTGGCTGCACAGAACTCATGGCCTATCTTCCAGATGGATGTAAAATCAGCATTCTTACATGGAGACCTAGAGGAATAGGTATTTATTGATCAACCTCCTAGCTATGTTAAGATTGGAAATGAGCATAAAGTTTATAAATTAAAAAAGGCTCTTTATGGACTAAAACAAGCTCCACGTGCTTGGTATAGTCGTATTGAAGCTTATTTTTTAAAGGAAGGTTTTCATAAATGTCCATATGAGCACACACTTTTTATTAAATTTGGAGATGGAGGTAAAATGCTCATTGTTTGCTTATATGTGGATGATCTAATTTATACTGGAAATGATAGTGCCATAATTGAAAATTTTAAGCAATCCATGATGCTTGAATTTGAAATGACTGATCTTGGACTAATGCACTATTTTCTTGACATAGAAGTGGAGCAAACTGATGATGGTATTTTTGTTTCTCAAAAGAAATATGTCCAAGAAATTTTAGACAGGTTCCAAATGAAGAATTGCAATCCTGTGGGCACTCCAACTGAGGTTGGTTTGAAGCTTATCAAAGATCCTGAAGGAAAGAAGGTTGATAGCACTCTATATAAGCAAATAGTTGGAAGCCTTATGTATTTGACAGCCACAAGGCCAGATATAATGCATAGTGTGAGTCTTATTAGCAGGTATATGGAATGTCCAAGGGAGATACATCTTCTTGCTGCAAAGAGAATTTTTCGGTACTTGCGGGGTACAACTGATTTCGGGCTCTTTTACCAGAAGGGAGAACAAGCAGATTTAGTTGGTTTTGCTGACAGTGATTATGCAAGAGATTTGGATGATAGAAGAAGCACATCTGGTTATGTTTTTATGATGGGCTCAGGATCAGTTTCATGGTCTTCAAAGAAGCAAGCAATTGTCACATTATCAACAACTGAAGCAGAGTTTGTAGCTGCAACAACTAGTGCCTGTCAAGCTGTTTGGCTGAGGAAGATTCTTGAAGAATTACACTTCAAGCAAGAGGGAGCCACCATAATTTATTGTGACAATAACTCAGCAATTAAACTTTCTAAAAATCCAGTTCTTCATGGTAGAAGCAAGCACATTGATGTGAAGTATCATTACTTAAGGGAGCGCACTGTGGAAGGCGTTATTGATCTTATTTATTGCAGAAGTGAAGATCAAGTTGCTGATATATTCACAAAGCCTCTCAAATTGCCTACATTTCAAAAACTAAGGAAGATGCTTGGTATATATGCCTTGGATGATCAAGTTTGAGAGAGGGGAGTAAACTGAGTGTTTGTAAACACATCAGTTTAAGAGAGGGAATGTTAAAAAAAAAAAAAAAAGAATTAATATGTTTTGCACGTGTCTTTAGGTGAGGAAGTGCATAGTCTGAATATGCATTAGAGTGATGGTTGTCCCAGTCTATAGGAATTGTCCTATTCTAATGGAGTTAATGTAGTAGTGGTCTGTAGTGTGAAGTGTGTAGTTAGTGATCCTATTTTCTAGCAATAACCATTGGTTAATAGCTCTATATAAAGAGTAAGTGTTTGTACGAAATTGTGAGGTTCAGAGAATAATAAAAGTTTGCCTTCTGTCTTCAATATATGTGATATTATATATATATATTATATATATATATATATATAAAGTGAACATCCTCTCCACATTGGTCTTTTTTCTAATCAACTCATCAATTACTTCATGTAGTTTAGAATTGGCTGATGCTACTTCCCCATTACCAAATTTGAAGTCAACTTCACTTCGCTCATTTTCACTTGTCATCTTTTTTAAGTGAATTTTGTAAAGATAGGAAATGATGATATCAATAATAAGTTTTAATATAAGTGAGTAGTGAGCACACATGATGTATTATGTATATGTATATATATATATTTGTGTTTGTGTGTGAATGCACGTATCATTTTCCTAGTTTATTATTCTTTGATCAAAGAATCAAGATTGGTATAAGAAAAAGCACGAAAATATAATTATTGAAGACAATTGGAATTTTACCTCTTTTGCCAGTTTGGCATTTGTACTCTTGTTCAGAAAAACAGTCTTAGGAACTTTTACAAGTACAACCAGCTAGCTAGCACTGTACCTGTATGCACTTTGTTGAAACTTACGCATTAAAATAGCTAACTAATATTAGATTAAAAATTAATCTATATGCATATCAATCTTGATCCGGAATAAATAAATTGTTATATAGAATTTAGAGGGTCGAAATTGTATATCTCCAGCCATTGATTTAGAACGAGTACATGAGCTTCCAAGCTCTCACTAACTCTTTTAGATGGTGTTACTGAAAGTTAGAATGAGTAGTGAGCTTGGAGATCGTGTTACTGAAAGTCAGAATGAGTAGTGAGCTTGGAGATCGGTACTCTATATTGGTACTCTATATTTATAGAGTGAGACCTATTATCAGAGTCTCTGCCACAGTTACAAATGTTGAGATATTCTCTCAACTTAATTGAGATATTTTCTCTATTTAATTAGGAAATTCAAATTGGGTTTAACAAATAAATGTGGACCATTAATTTTGATATATTAAATGAATAAAATATCAATTAGTTGTAACATATTGATTTTTAATATATATCATAAAAAAATATTCCAACATTCCCGCACTTGGTCAGTATTTAATTAATGTATAACTTAATTCCAACGATTATCACTATTAGATAATAAACACATGAATCAGCGATAGGTCCTATTTTTATGGCAAGTATTATCTTTCATATTACAATATATTTATTACATAACAATGTACTTTATGTGGCTATGTACTTAAACGAATAAACCTTATGTTTATTCGGGTCCTATAAAATTTCTCAAATAAAATTAAAATGTGCATAAATATGAGAAAACTTCAAAATAAGAGTTTCATTAATAATAACTTCAGTTTGTACAATAAATTTACATAAGGGAACCAAGTCCCATGTTCACTACATGATCCTTGAATTTATGAGGTGGCAAGCCTTTTGCCATAGCACTACTACAAAAAAGGCTTTTTAATTTTTTAGGACTCGTGCCCCATTTGAGAGCCTTAAAAACTGAGGATTTTTAGGACTCGCGTTGCGAGTCCTAAAAAGTCCCGTTGAGTGCCTTTAAGTAAGTTTTTATGACTCTTTTCGCGAGTCCTAAAAGATCTCGTAAAGTATCTTTAAATTAAGTTTTTAGGATTCTCTTTGCATGCCCTTAAAAGTAATTTTTTTAAAAAAAAAAATGCAGCTACAATTTTCATTTTAATTTAAAAAATATATCCCTTTGAATGTCCAAAATGTATTAAAAGAAAATACTAAAAAAATGCCAAAAAAAATTGAAAGCTAGCTTATTATAACATCTTTCAACATTTATCAATAAAAATAAAAAAATAAAAACAAATACATTAAAAAACTCAAACCAACTATAAGTCCTAATAACAATCTAAATATTTAAATCTGATACTCTATTGATGGATCTTACATATAATGTCACTGTAAAATTGTTCTAATTTTACATTATTTATAAGAAAAAACACAAAAATAAATATAGTTAGAATCTTACCTCTTTACAAGTTTGGCATTTGTACTCTTGTTCAGGGAAACACATGCACTTTGGAATAGGGGTGTTCATATTGTTATCCCCATTTCCTGCATGGGCTCGGGGCCTTCGTCCAGGCCCATCATCAGGGGCCATGTAAGCGTGCGGGCTCGGCCCAAGGCCTCCTGGTACGGAGAATGTTCAAAGAGGGGTATGGACCGGGGATACACATCTGGGCCCAGTACAGGGGTCCGGCATGTCCCTCCGGGTCCGTCCTCCGGGACGAAAGTCCGGGCGACGTACAGAGCGTTCGGACCCCCGCGGCCTACGCGTCCAGGTCCCGGACCCTGATACGGTCCGGGCCTGTGGTAAACGAAGCGGGACAAAGGTAAACGGACCCGGATCACATCACCCCCGGTTTAAGGGGCCAAGTGTCCAGGACCCTGAAGCCGCCTCACTCCGCGTGGGCGTTGTCCCCACTTTTCACCTGCAGAAAAGGCCGCCTCTGGATTGCACGCCGTTGTTTCAGGTCTGCGCTGTCAGGTACTCTGACTGATCTTGTCTCCTGAATCTGCCTCGTAACTCGAAGTGTCCAGACCAAAGGCACCGTTTTGTCGGGCGAGGTATAGCTCCAAGGTCAACCTGTTGGGCCTCAGCTGGTTTGGAATTCACGTGTTTCGTACCTTTTGTATTGGGCCTCCACTAGAAAGGCCAGGAATATCCCTATCTTTGATGGGCCCGGGTCATACCCGGCCCAGACCCGGTGTTCCCATAAGCCTATAAATATAAGCTACAAAACACTGTAAAATGGGTCTCTCTTCACCGAAAAATACAGGAACTCTGTCAAAATATAGAGGGATAGTCCATTGTAAAAGGTTCTTCAAGTACTAATAATATAGACTCGTGGACTAAGGCTAGTTAACGTCCCAACCACGTAAAAACCCTGTGTTAATCTTCTGCTTTCATTATAATTATTGTATTAATAATAGTTATTAGTAGAGTTGCCGAAAATCTCGGTTAACACATATAAACCGAAAATTGCAGTTTGGAACTAAACCGCACTGCACTAAACCGCAAAAAACCGTAACCGGTGAAACCGTTTTTCGATGGTTTGGTTTAACTGGACCGCTCAACTTTAATAGTTTGGTCACGGTTTCTAATTTTTTAAAACTAATTAAACCGGACCAAGGGGACATGCCGGACCAAACCATCCAAGCCAAACAATTTAATTGTTTAGAATATGTTTTTAGTAGTATTTAATACAAGTTTCTGAAACTAAAAAAAAAATAAATGTAAAGTCTCACATTGTTTAGAAAGTAAACATTTCTTTTTCTCACTTATATAAAATGATTCAAAATACTTAAACTTACAACAACAAAGACAATAAGCTTCTGTTAGACTTTTATGGTCTTAAAAGTTAAGCTAAAACTATTATTATTTAAATAAAATTATTTAGTTAATTATTTTATAATAAAAAAGTTTTAAATTTTAATAATTTGGTTATATGGTTAAAACCAAATCGCACCAAATCGTTTATCTATGATTTGATTTGGTTTGGTTTTTTAATTTTAATGGTTTGGTTTGATTTTTCATTTTGAAAAAAATCATATGAGCGGTTTGGTTTTAAAATTCTTCTAAACCGCACCAAACCAAACCATGTACACCCCCTACTTTGGAATTTTTACATGTACAACCAGCTAGCTGACACTATAGCTGGATGCACTTTGTTGAAACTTCCGCATTAAAATAGCTAACTAACCCAAGTATGTTTTGAACAAAATGACATTATATTAAACTGTTATATATTTGCAAAGGCTGTATTTATTTAAGGGTAGATATGCAAAGTATTTTATTTGAAAATACTAAAAATCACTAGAAACATTTCAATATGTCTACCAATAATGATTACCCTAAAATAACGATTTTATACGAAGAAAATTAAAGCTAACACAATATAAAATATAACCTCTTTACTTAGTATCTATACTTAAATAAGATCATTGAGCATCATTCTTTATATTATATGTGCAACAAAAAGTGTTATCAATCAACACTACTATAAAAATATAAATATAGGGATAATTTGACGCCTTTAATATATATTTATATCATATTGCTTGGTTGCATACACAGTCTATTATGATGTAATAACACATGTTATGTTAGACATCACTACAACAAATAGGGGCTCCGTCGCCCCTAATAATGCCCAAAGTCGCCCCTAATAATCATTAGGAGCGATATGTCGCCGCTAAGCCGTCGCCGCTAATAATTCGATGCTAATGTTGATTATTATGGACAAAAAAAAGGTCGTCCCTAATAATTAATATTGGCAGCGACAGTTTTACCCCTAATAAATTGAAAGTCGCCCCTAATAATCGTGACTCCTGGATCAAACTTCGTCCCTAATAGTAAAAAGTCGCTCATAATAATATAACATTAGCGGCGACAAAAGTCGCTCCTAACAGTTTGTTGACCTGTGAAATTGGCCAGCAGTCGTATGTACAATATACGAACATTTTGAACGGAATAAGTAATATAAATGATAGAATACGGTTATCTTAAGTAAACACACAGAAATTTATAGTGGTTCAACCTTGTTCTGATGAACAGTAATAACCTAATCCACTTAGTTTTTAGTATTGACCTACTCGGCAATTACAAGTATGAACTCAGTAATTCACTTCTCAGAAGAGTTTTTCCAGTCCAGAAAAGAGTTCCAAAAAAAAGAAGTCCCCTTTATGATGCCCTGGGTCCTTTATTTATAGTACCCAGGGAATGTTACACGATCAGTAATACTGGAGATCGTGGTTTGGTACACGATCATGGTGAGTAGAGATACGTGTCCACCTTCCCACGATTATGAGATCGTGGTGGATAATGCACGATAGAAACCTCTGGGAAATGCTAAGTCTCTGTTGGTATGTCAGACTTAGGTGCTAGGTCCGACGACCAAAGCTTGGGTGCTGGACTTGTGACCTTCTGGGCGCTAGGCTTGTAGATCTTCGGGGTGCTAGGCCTGTTGTTCTCAGTTTGAATGAGAGGAATTACTTCTTAGTGAAGTGCACTTGGGGGTTTAGGCCGACCACCCTATGGAGGATAGGTTTAGGCCGACCACCTCTAATGTCCTTGGGCATATTGGGCCGACCACCCCAGGATAGGGTCAGGCCGACTACCCCTAGGGGGTATAGGGTCTGCTTGGGCCGATCACCCCTGGGGAGTATAGGGCCTGCTTGGGCCGACCACCCCTAGGGGTAGGGGTCAGGTCGACCACCCCTAGGGGTACTGGCTTAGTCGATTTTCCTATAGGTCCTAGACTTATCCTTTTTTCCCGTCGGTATTTTCTCAATACTTTGTCGTTTTCCCCTGATTTATGATGCCACGTGTCACATTCTCATTCGCCACGTCATCCTTGTATTTTTGAGGGATAACATTTGCCCCCGAAGTTTATTGTAATGTACTCAATATTACGGTAAACTTGATCCAGGCCCGAGAAACATACCATAGCAATACTTAGATAGTCAAGTCCCTCGGGATATTACATTGTAGTTTTTACTGCCGATACTTTGCTGGGTACGAATTTTTCAGGGATAATTAGCAATTCCAAAAAATAATTAGGTTTTTCAAGGAAGATTAATTTCTTAAAAATCCAAGATATTTTTCAAGGAAATTTGACATCCTAAAATTATAATATATTTTTCAAGGAGTTTTTAAGGTCCTAAATATATAATATATTTTTCAAGGATATTAATTCCTCAAAATAGTAAATAATTTTTAAGGAATTTGAGTTCCTAAAAATATAAATATTTTTCAAGGAATTTTAACTTCCTAAAAATATAGATATTTTTCAAGGAATTTAAATTTAAATTTAGGGTTTATGCTTTTTTAGACCCTGTGTTTTGGCTTATCACTTGTTTAGACCCTGTGTTTTGACAAATTACTTTTTGGACCCTGTATTTTCTAGAATAATTCAAACAGACCCCTAAACCTGATTTTGATCAAAGTTTTTTGAACTAAAATCACAAATAATTCATCAAACTAACAACTTAGAACAAAAATACAATCATTCTGCCTAAGAACTATGTTGTTATATTCAATTTTTTGTTCATCAAAATCAAATTTAGGGACCTATTTGAACAATTTTACAAAATACAGGGTCCAAAAAATAATTTGTCAAAACACAGGGTCTAAAAAAGTTTAAACCATATTAGATATTTTTCAAGAAAATTTGAATTCCTAAAATTATCTTGTCTGCTGAGAGGTTATAAATAGATCTCTCTTTCATTACTGCTCCATGTGCCACTTTCATCTTCTCATCTGCTCCATGCGCCACTTTCAAAAGGATTTGAGTCTAATTTTTCCAGGTCATCATCAAACTCAGATTTTTGGTAAGTATTCTCTTCTAATCATCACATCATTTAATTTAAATGTGCTTATATTCATATGAAACACTTTGCCTTTTTGAGGAATTTTTGTCTGAATCTTTTTTGTTGTATCTTAATCCAAAATAATGGACATTCTTGAAATATTTCTCTGTAAAATTTTTTAGCATGGGCGATTTCCAGGGAAGCATGACCCTAGGCCGACCACTTCATCAGTTTTGGCGATTTCTGGGGCTCCATACCCTAGCGCCTGGGATTTCCAAGGATAGGCCTAGTTTGGGCCGAGCACCTCCTTGGCATGGGCCGAGCATTCTCTAGGTGATTTCCAGACCTAGAATTAGGGCTAGGCCACTCATAGATCATAGGCTGAGTACTCCTTTCCTTCCCTTAGGAAATTTTCAGGCTAGAATTAGGGCTAGGCCGACCACTTTAGGGGCTCATGGGCTAGTCCCTTTCCTCCCCTTGGGCAATTTCCAAGGATAGAATTAAGGCTAGGCCAACCACCTTAGGGGTCCATGGGCCGAGGACCTCCTTGGCATGGGCCGAGCATTCCCTTTCCTCCCTTGGGCAATTTCCAGGGATAGAATTATGGCTGGGCTGACCACCATAGGGGTCCTTAGGCCGAGTACCCCTTGCCTTAAATGATTTTCAGGGATTCAGGGTGGCCATCTGGAATCCCAAGAAATATTCTGGAGAATTGAACGGTCCTTAGGCACCTTTCTAAAGCTTACTTCCCTGGGGTGGTCAGCCTGTGCTTAAGCTCACTGGGTTGACCCACTGTCTTGCTCTTGATTCCCTCATTTTGACTTTTTAGTTCATGAACCTGCCCCCAGCCGTTGGCTTCATTATGCTCATTGACAAATTTTAATCTTTATTCTTCCTCTGTTGTAGATGTCCAACTCTTCTTCATCATCAGACAATTCAGTAGGTGAGCGCAATCCTCAAGAGTTTTTGGAAAGGTTGAAAAGGATTATTCCTCGTTCCGCTTTATACTTATTCGGTTAGGAAGATTTCTTAAAGAGGTATTGTCCAATGGCGAGAGTGAAACAGACAACCCGACAACCCTCTGAAGATGATCCTCGGATTGCCAGGCATATCACTCAGGGCTCCTCGCTGGGCTCTTCTCAGATTACTTTTCAGCATAGTATGCCCCGCGGCTCCCAAGGTACCCAATGCACACCTCAACAGAGTCATTCTTCTCAGCTGGATAGGTCAGGTCAGTGAGAACCATTGCAATGCTCTTCGCACCAAGATACTAGTTGGGTTCTCCATCGATCTTCTTCTCAGCAAGAGTATACCGAGGGCTCACATCACCACACTGCTCATTCTCAGGAGCGTCCCGATCATAGATTCCGTCCTAAAGTAGTTCGCCCTCCTTCCAAAATCAAAACCATCTCGCCAGCTGAGCAGCAGAAGAAGAGACTACAAAAGGAGTTCCATTCATAAGATTCTGGGGCAACTTTCACCAGTGAGATCCTATGGAAACCAGCTGAGAAGCCTCGCCCTGTTGATTACGAGGTTGTTTGGTTCAATGGGGCTGCCTCCGACACGACTGAGGAGAAGGTAAAGAATTTGAGGAAGACTTTAACCTCTCTGGGGTTTCCATCACTATCCCTGGTCCAGGTGACAGAGATGAGGACCCCCCTTTGGGTATGTGCACTTGGACACGCTCTGCCATTAGGTCTAGGGCTCTGCTTCCTCTTCATCCGTACATCCGAAGTGCAGCAGGCTATTTTGGTATTAGTCCTTCTCAACTGCCTCCTAATGCGATCTTGGCCTTGTCTGCATTGTACATCATCTATCACCACAAACAATTGGCTACCCCAGTGCCTCACGAGATCCACTGTCTATTTGACCTGAAGACAAACCATTCTCAGCAAAACTCGGGATATTTACACTTCCACCATTATATGAGCGAGGGTACCAACACCTTTTTGGAAGAGATCTCTGGAAATAGCAAGGCATTTAGATATGCCGATAACAATTTCTTTACCAAGGACGCAGAGGCCAACTTCTCCAAGTTTAAGCACGTTGGGCCCTTTTATAGAGCACTCTCAACCCAAGACATGATAATTAGGCATTTAGATTTCCATGACTCCTGAGGAGAAGAACGTCAAGACCCTCGTTACACCAGAGAACGTCAAGACCCTCGTTACACCAGAGAACCTTAGGAAGGTGGGGCTATTTCCTCCTACCATATCAAACGCTCCGGATGACGACGGTTCTGAGCTTGTGATTGCCATAGACTCCCCGGGACCCATTCATGTCGAGGAGGTATCCTCTTTGCCAATATTAGCCGTACATGAGGGTGATGAGGTAGGTGCCTCTGTTGCGTACTCATCGCTTGCTTCGAATGACTTTGATGAGGCTACGTTCGAACTCGAATCACATTCAGAAGGTTCGACACTTTATCACTTTTTATCTTATGGTTCATTGGTACTTAATATTCTTTTAAGATTTGATCTCTTTTTGCAGGCTCAAACATGTTTGGTTTTGTCCATACACAGCAGAGGTTGACTCCCGCCGAGGTCAGTCCTTCTATTCGAGCAGCAAAAAAGGCCCAGTTGAGGTTGAGTCAGCCATGGAAGTTCCTCTTGAGGTGTCTCCTCCGACTCCTTTGGCGTTTAGCTCTGTCGCAGAGGTTGAGCCATCTTTGTCTACACCATTTCCTTCCACTGTCAATGATGCAAGTGCCTCTTGCTCTGCGTCTGCCCCTTTATCTGAGCCACATCAGTCTGCTATACGGAACTTAAGCACCCTCATGGACCGAGCGTCGCATCTGGAGCACACAACAACAACATTTAATGGGATCAAGAATGAGGACCTGAACACCATTCTTACGAAGTCACTCTTAGCCATTCAGAGTGTGAGTCTTTTACTATTCTCTTATTGTCTATTTAGCTTGTGTTCTGCTGTTAACACTTGTACATTTTTTGCAAGCATTGATGCTGGTCTCTTATATTCGTGATAGTTCTATAGAGTGTACTTGTACGCTCTCCAACCTTCGTTCTAATCTTGAAGTCATCTGCCAAGAGGTATTGGACCTTAGGCGTGTTCTTGGCTTTAGGGATGCTGACATTGCCTTAAAGGATGAAGAGATCAACACCCTTCGCAATACCGTGGAGCTCAAATAGAAAGAAGTGACCGAGTTGACTTCCAAGAAAACCCAGATGGAGAGGGAACTTGCCGATCGGCTCCAACAGTCTGAAGCTGAGAAAGAGAAGCTAATTGCCGACATGGACCAATTGTGGAAGGATCTTCTTGTCGAGAAGGAGCAAGAGGTCAAAGCTGCTCAGGAAAAGGCTCGAGGGGAGTATTCAGAGACAGCCTTCTCTTGCTTCTACTTGATCTGGAAGTCCAAAAAAGATCAGAACTTGGATTTCCTTCTTGAGAAGATGCGAGCAAAGGAGCTTAGGAAGTGTCTGGCTCATGAGGCTGTCGAGGCTCAGAGTAGTCTTTCAGATGATACACCTTGCCCTAGTTAGTCTTCTTGGTCTTTTATTCTATTTTTTCCTCTCATGCCATTGGTGGGGCACCTTGTACTTGAAAGTATTTGCATATGACATTTTATGTCTTTATGCCTTTTTGTTATGAGTACTCAGTGTATTGATTGATTTTTTTATTTATTTCCAATGCTTACTAAGTATATGAACACACAACCCTCATTGGTTCATGTATCAGTATACTCTGAACACATGTATTTTGTGTGCCATACTAACCTTACTCTTTTACGTTTTTCATGCTAACAACCATGGAAATATGAGTAGTATAGTACTTCACCAAGTACCATGAACAAAACGGTCAGGTCGACCACCCTATAGGGTTGATGGACTGGCCGACCACCCTATAAGGGATATGGCTAGGAGTCTCCGTACCAATTCCTTTTTTGCTTTTGTTTTTTGCACTTTCAGAACATATGTTGAACAAATGTCCTAGAAAAACTTGAGCTTGCTTAGTACTTAAGGCCACACCCTTGTTGCTCGTGTATAACTCGATCAGTATGTACTATATGCCCCATAAGTGATCATGGGTTTAAAAGCCTTGGTCACTTGCTACTTGACCATGCCTTGCTTCGAGCATTTAGACACATAGTACTATCCTTTTCATCCAATGATGCAAGCAGCAAATGCTTGTCCCTCATTGGTAGTCGAGTGATGGTTTCATACTCAGTAGTAATGATACTTATACATAGATGCAGTTTGTGTAGCAAGTGTCGATCACGATCTACGTAATCTCTTGTGTACTCATTATAATGATTGTAGACAAAAATGTCTAAGTTGGACCAACCGGGTCTAGGTGGGCTAATCGAGCCTGTAACGAATCTTAGATCAAATTATCGATCAGTCCCTCAAGGACCAGATTCGATGATGATCCGATAATGGCGACTGGTCCTCGGACCTGTCTCTTTTGTTGATCGTATAGCTCGATAACTTCCTTAAGAACCAAGATCGAACGTGATCAAATAGTTGGCGACAAGGTCCTCGGACCAATCTCTTGTTTGGATCGTATGGGTCGATAGGCTCCTCAAGAACCAAGATTGAACATGATCCATTAATTTGGCAACAAGGTTCTCGGACTGCCTCTCGTTTGGATCGTAGGGGTTGATAGGTCCCTCAATGACCAGAATCGAACATGATCCAATATTTAGATGACAAGGTCCTAGGACCTGCCTCTTGTTTGGATCTTATGGGCCGATAGGTCCCTCAAGGACCAGAATCGAACATGATCCAATATTTTGGCGACAAGGTCCTCGGACCACCTCTCGTTTGGATCTTAGGGGTTGATAGGTCCCTCAAGGACCAGAATCGAACATGATCCAATATTTGTGAGAAAAGGTCCTAGGACCTGTCTCTTGTTTGGATCTTATGGGCTGATAGGTCCCTCAAGGACCAAAATCGAACATGATCCAATATCCTGGCAACAAGGTCCTAGGACCTGTCTCTTGTTTGGATCTTATGGGCCGATAGGTCCCTCAAGGACCAGAATCGAACATGATCTTATGGAGTTGGCAAGTCTAAAGGACAAGTCCTTTGTTGAATGAAATTTAAAGAACTAAGAGAAACTTTAGAAATTAAATTCATTCATTGAAGCACAATGGCTATTACATTGATTATTCGAATATAATACATTTGCCTCCTACTCGGCTATGCTTCTTTCCGCCAAGGATTCGATGGGAGCGACATCCAGGGTGTCCACATCTTTGGCATTGGCAAGTTTGGCTAAGGCATCGGCATTGGTGTTCTGCTCTCTTGGGACTTGTGTAATTGAGTATCTCTTGAATTGCGCCAACAAGTCCTTCACCTTGTTCAGGTACTACACCATCCTAAGTCCCTTGGCTTGATACTCCCCGAGTACTTGGTACACCACTAGCTGGGAATCGCTGAATATCTCTAGGGACTGTGCATGTACATCCCGAGACAAGTGTAATCCAGCTAATAATGCCTCGTACTCGGCCTCGTTGTTTGAAGCGTTGAATCCAAATCTAAGAGCGCAATGGATCCGATGATTCTCCGGAGTGATCAGTATGATTCTTGCGCTCGAGTTGTGTTCATTGGATGCTCCATCAACATATAGCTTCCACACAGGGGTATCTCATTCCTTCTCGGTATCTCCATTCTCCAACTGGTAGGATGGGTCTTCAAGGTTGGTGCATTTGACTATAAAGTCTGCCAATGCTTGTCCTTTTATTGCCGTCCTCGAATGATAAGTGATATCGAACTGTCCTAGTTCCACTGCCCACTTGAGTAATCGTCCCGAGGCCTCTGGTTTCTGAAGAACCTGTCTTAGCGGTTGATCAGTCAGGACTCTGATCAAGTGAGCTTGGAAATATGGATGCAGCTTTCAATAGGCGATTATTGTTAGGAAAATATTGTTTTGCCTCAATGGAAATGATTATAATATTACAACTCTATGCAATAATATTACAAGTAAATATAGATTGATTAAATAAGGTTACAACTCTATAACTGAAAATCCAAATAAACTAAAGAAAGGAAGAAGATGATGATGAAGAAGAGAATAGTGAGAATACAACTCTAAGCAAAATATTACAAGTAAAATAAAGTGTTTAGACCAAATGAAAAGATTACAACTCTTAAACAAAATATACAAGTAAATAGAACAAGAGAATAAGAAGAAAAGCAATAGAATAAAAAGAAGAACAGAAACACAATCAAACTCTCACTTACACAACCTAAGTGAAGAGGATTGGGGATCACCAACTTGAACAAGGTTTAAAACCTTTGTCCAAAAGCTTATTTCCCCCTAACTCAAGCACTAAGGGATCTCTCTCAGATATTGGAAAAGCTTTCTGGAATTATCAAGCCTCAAGGTGTTTCTAGCGAAGTGCTCTAGTGGATAGAAAAGTTGTGTCTTACAAGTGAGCTATAGGCTCCTATTTATAGAGTTTAGAGACACCCTTTGAATTTCAAATTCCACCAACCCCCATGGTTGTTACCAATGTTTAATTGGATTAATATGGAATTAAAAAAGAGATTTGGGAGTTATTTGGGTTTTTTGAGCCGTTCAACAAATATTGAAAAAACTGAAAATTGGTCAGTTTTTTGGCTTGTGGCCGCGGCCACTGGTCTCTGTCCCACAGGCCGCGACCATTGAATGTTGGTGGCTGCGGCCACTGACCAATTTCAGCACAAAAAATTGTGCTGTTTTTCCAAACGGTTCCAAACCCTCCCAAATGATTTTGTAACTCCCAAAACACATTATTGGGGTTAAAATCATATCTCTAACAGTCATATCACATATGGTTTTATGAAATTCATCTCAATATTGTGTAACAACAATTTTACACAATAAAGGGTAATGTTTGGAAGTTACAAATTTGTAACACCAAATATGTTACATTATTTGGATATATCTCATATATCTAAATATTGTAACTCTCTATTATATGTTACAATATGTGACACACTTTGTCACATTTATTTAATCTAAAACATTATATTATAATATAATATAATTTTACATTATATTATAAAATAATGTAACAATTACTAAACCATAGGCTAGTTTTTCAAGAGGGGGATACCTAGACTCCGCACCTACTAGCCTTTTACTGATATAGTATACAGGGTGTTGTACCATGTTCTCTTCCTTTATCAAAGCAGCACTGAATGCATGCTCGGTGATTTCCAAATAGATTAATAATACTTCACCATATATTGGCTTCGCTAGGATAGGAGGTTGGGCGAGGTGTTCCTTTAGGGCTTGGAAAGCCTCCTCACACTCTTCGGTCCATTGGATTTTCTTGTTGTCCTTCAGTAAGTTAAAGAAAGGGACACACTTGTCTGTAGACTTTGATATGAACCTATAGTTAAGCTTTGCACTTCTTTGATTGTGGTAGGTGACTTCATGTCGATCAATGCTTTGATCTTCTCAGGGTTAGCCTTGATTCTACGTGAATTGACAATGTATCCGAGAAACTTACCAGAACCAACTCCAAACGAGTACTTGAGAGGGTTTAACTTCATGCTATACTTTCTAAGTATCGTAAAGCATTCCTCCAAGTCTTGAACATGCCATTCACTAAACATTGGTAGGTGGCTCCTGCGTTCTTTAAGCCGAATGGAATCACCTTATAATAGTACAATCCCTTGTCTATTCGGAAGCTGGTATGTTCCTCGTCGGGAGGGTGCATACTTATTTGATTATACCTGGAATACGCATCCATGAATGAGAGTATTTCATGCCCTGCCGTTGCATCAACCAGTTGGTCTATTCTGGGTAATGGGAAACAATCTGTAATGCCCCGAATTCTCCGATGTGGTTTAATGGCAGGATTAGTAGGCCGGGAGGGCCATATTTGCTTAATTATGCCATTAGTTGATAAATGCATGTATATGTGAATTATATTATAATATGATGTAAAATGCATGCATGTGGGTTCACATTTTAATTACAAGGGTGTGATGGTAATTTGGCCCGTTGAGGGTATAATTGTATATATGTATGCATGGTGATGATAAATTGTTAAGACCACATTATAATGTGGGTTTGTTCGAGCTATTCGGCATGAGACGATCTTGGATTATTGATTAGCGGTCTAGTCATAACAGGTTTAAGTTTGGGCTCGGGGTGAGTCTCGGGGTGATTTTAATGATTAGAGCGTTGCCGGGAATTAAAGGGTAACGGGATATGAATTATTGGTGTTTGAGATTATTGAGAATAGTGGGAATTGGAGAGCGTTAATTATGATTAACGAGATAGGTGGGGAATACCAATTTTGCCCTTGGGAGCCTTTGGAAAACCTTATTTGACCTAGGGGTATAATGGTCTTTTCACCCCTAGGATAGATTTAAGCCATTTTAGGCTGTGAGAGAAGAGGAAAAACAAAGTAAGTTCTTGAAGCTTTCTCGTACCTTCTTTCCTCCAGTTTTCTTTGTGATTTTTGAACCATTATTGAGGATTCAAGCTTGGGAAGTAAGCCTTGGGAGTTTGGGAGAGTGTTCCCCCATTGAAGAGCATTACAAGCTGAGCTTTGGGTAAGTTTCAAACCATTGAATTCCCTGGTTTGCCCTGTTTTAGTTCTGTTTTTCAGTTGTGATTTCTAGGTTGAATATTTGGTTTTGTTGGGAGTCTTGGCTATGGTTCTTATGGTTGTGGTGTTAGGACCGAGTTTCTTAATACGCAGCGGAAAGGTGGTGTGGTTGGCCCAGTGTACAACAAAATTTTTTTGTAACATATTTAAACTACCTTTAAATATGCGGATCCATTAATATACATACGTTAATCATAAACAAGATAAAGATAGAATTCATACCTCTTGAAGCCTATCAAGTATCCTTGCTATCTTTTCGTATTTAGAACGATCTTCCTATCCAAGCCACTCCCACGTACTCACACCAAGATCTTCCAAAGCGTTCTCTGCACCTCAAGAAATGTGGGGGCACTTAGAGAATGAAGGATAGTTTATTTGTGATTCTACTTGATGTACTCAGCACATGAGATCAAGAGAATAGGCCTGAGAATTGGTTCTTTATTTTTAGGGAGAGAAAACTATCGTTCTATTTTTCATAGAGCGAATGTTCAGAGTTGTCTCACAGACTTATCTAAATAATTTTTTGATTAGTCATACTTAAAAGAAAATATTCAAATTTTAAAAAATAAATCTGTAACCATTTTACAATTTACTTTTTAATTAATTAATTATTCTATTAATGAAAAAAATCCAAAAACCAATTTTTTGAATTATCCATTAATTAATTAAATAAATAAATAAAATTGAAAATCCCATCTCTGAAAATGATGGTCCTACATGCCACACACAGTCCATGGACTGTGTGTGAACGTGTAGCTTCCTAATTTATAGGGATATTGGTTTTTCAAAATTTATTTAATTATTTATTCAAATTACTTTGTCAGATAAGATCTAACAACCTGATAACTAATTCAAATTTGAATTCAAATTAATTATCTTTTTAATTAATTATCAAATATAATTAATTATTTAAATAAATATTAATCTTTTAAATTCAAATCCAATTTGAATTTATCAGATTATTATCTCCCACTCAAATAAAGATATTTAATTAATTCTACCAATTAATTAAATCCAAATTTTCGAAAATTATAATTAATTAATTATTTAATTAAATTTCGAAATTAATTTAATTATTTAATATAATTTAAAAAATTATACAATAATTAAATATTAATTAATTTTATTAACTACAACTAATTTGTAATTAATTAATTAATCACTATTATCATATAATTGCATATTTGGCCTGAAGAACAAATTTCTTCTTAAATATGTCTTTAAACTATTTTCCCTTCATATAAACTCTTACCTTGAACAATGTTGATGGAGCTGCTATGGGGACCTATGGACCTATAATTCCAAGCTCCAATAAATTTGAGATTATTAATTAAACTTCTTTAATTAAATAATCTTAATTTATTAATCTCATGATTATTCCACTATAAATATGAGACTGCACTCTTGTAATTATAAACATTTCATTTACAGAGTACTTTATAATCATAAAGCGTCCATTGATATAATCATTGCATACAACTTGACCCTCTAATAATGGTTCATAATTAATCGGGAATAAAATTACCGCTTTACCCTTTTAATTATATCTTGTTTCCTTAATTACCATTGACTCTACTAGTGAAGGTTAATTCATAACTAAATTATGAATTTGAGCTTAATAACCTTTCAGTCCCAAAAGTCAACCCTTAAGAGAACCATCATTCAATCTCTTGCGAGAAGGCATAGATTCCATATCTGTATACTATGTCCCCAGCCATATATATTAATGAGTTCCCAAAACAAAAGTTTCTAGCTCGATCATTCTGACAGACCCTAACAAGTGAATCAAAGAACTCATATAACATAAACAGGAGTTCATAGTAACTTCAGGATTAAGATCTATTTGTATATGATCATCAGTTGGTATATTTAATTAATACTTTGAAACGGTATTTAACTAAGTATTAATAAACGTATATGGTCCAGTTCTATATATTCTCTAATATATAAAGCACCTCCACTAAAGTGTCCTACCACACTAGTGATCCGGATCTAGATCACATGTATTCATAATACTAGTGGACCGTACTTGCAGTAATTAATCTACAGATTCCATAACTTTATTTTACTGTGAACTATTCAAGTTCATTTATCTCAAACACAATCCTCCCGTACCAATACGTGTTTGAGATCACATATATGAACTTAGGAATTTTCATAATATTATCACAGAATAATATAGTCCATAAAATATATGCATAAAAAATTCAATTTATTTATTTATTTCATAAAACAATGTCTACTACATATGCTTTCAGGGCACATTTCCAACATGTAGTGTTTGGGGTATGTTAGGATGGTTTTTGGGTTCATTTGGCACCAAAAATGGGATTTGGAAGCATTGGAATCAAGTTAGAATAGAAGGAGTTGAAGAAGGAGGCTTCAGGGGGCATCTGATCTAGAGGTAGCACTACAGTGCCCACCCTAGGGCGCTACAGCACTACACATGAGGCATTTGGGCGTGTTGGGGGTTCTGAGAATAGCGCTGGGGTACTAGGGAGCAGCGCTGTAGTGCTACTTTGTTCCTTCAAAGTCCCGTTTTGAGTGTTTTTAAGGGTTTTTGGCTTGGGGTTTCAATCCTTTACGCCCGGGATCAAATCTACTCACCATGTGGGCATGTTTCGAGGTCCCGAGAGTGGTGCTTAGGTTAAGACCCTTTCAATGTTGATTTTCATTAATGGAGGTTATAATTGGTTGTGATTAGGAAACCGCTAAGGAACTAAAAGGTTGATCGTTCTCAGGAGTCGTTCTTATTATATTTCTCGCTCGAACCTGAGGTAAGAAAACTGCTCCCTGTGTATATGACATGCATGATTGTTGTTGAGGCATGTTGGTTGATAAATGTGGACAATGATTGCATATTAAATGCTAGTGGATGTTGTTTACTGTGTATGGAACTGATTAGTCAGGGACGACATTGGTCGCGTATCACTGACCTAAGAGTCAGAAACGACATAAGCGTCCTGAACGCAGAGCCGAATGAAGATTAGATCTAATCGATATCAGCGTTGAATGGCTCTATGGAATTAATGTTGGACCGACCCTAAGGTCGATGAAACTTATAAGCGCTTGACTAGTTTAAGCTAGTTACTCAGAGCCAGGGCCTAAGGCTCAGGTGACCGTTTGTCACATGGCTAGGGAACGATGTTCCAGGGTTACGACTCTATGGTCATGAGTAAGGTTATGTTGGTGACTAGTCACCATGCACCTATCCTATTTAAGCTAGTGAAAGGTTCACTTATCTGTTAAGCTCTAGTGACCCTATCGTCACATGGCTTAAGGGAGCAGTACCCATCTTAGTGACTTTTGCGACTGTCACTTATCTGTTTTGGACTGAAAGTCTTGAATGATTATTATGATCATTGTTGATATTATATCATGCTGTATTGTGTTTTATTGCTGGGCCTTGGCTCGTGGGTGCTACATGGTGCAGGTAAAGGGAAAGAAAAGCTCACCCAACCTTGAGTGGAGAGCTTAGGTGGTGATGTGTACATATGCGGCCGCTTGACCACCACGACCAAGGAGTTCTCAGAGGAACTAGGGGTTTACCCTATTTTTGCTGCTTATGTCAGTGGGTTTGTAAATTTGAAACATTAATGACCATTTTGAGTTGTAAATAACTTGTAAAAGATTTTATGGGCCCATGAGCAGTTTTATGTATTTAATAAAATATATCCTTTCCTTTTTATTGATTTTCCACCTTAGCCTGTTAATAACACTCAGAGCATGTTTTTAACCAAAGGATTCGGGTAGCGGGTCAAATTTTCGGTTCACCGTAACTGTTCTGGGGTAACCAGGGCATTACACAGTCTTTGGGGCAGGCCTTGTTCAGATCTATGATGTCCACGCAAGTCCTCCAATTCCCGTTTGGTTTTGGGACCAACACGAGGTTTGGCACCCAATCAGGGTAGTAGGCCTCCCTTATAAAACCATTTTCCCTGAGCCGCTCGACCTCCTCCTTCAGGGCTTGAGATCAGTCTTTGTCAACCAGTCTCCTTTTTTGTTGAACTGGTGGGTAGTTCTTGTCTATATTGAGGACATAACTTATTACGGATGGAGAAATTCCAACCATGTCCTTATGTGACTAGGCAACGACGTCCTAGTTTTTCTTCAAAAATTCGACCAATCGTGCTTTAATTTCCACCTTTACTTCTTTCCCGACTTTGATTACTCTAGTTGGGTCTTCTTTATCTAGTAGGACTTCATCAAGATCTTCGACTGGTCCTACCCCCATGACGTCACCCCCAAAGCGAGGATCGATGTCGTTTTCCTCGCTTTGGGAAACTTGCTATAATGACAAATTTTTGTTAAAAGAAGCCCCTAGCTCTAGTAGAGTGTTTCTTTCAACTTCAACTTCCATGTTGACAACCTCATCAGTTTCTGCACCCTCTTCGCAGCAGGTTACTATCATGTTGTTTACGCATGGTCCTTTCTTTGCCTTGGCTACTGACACATTATAGCATTCTCGTGCCTCCCTTTGTTTACCCTACACGCATCCTTGCCCTGCGCTGGTGGAGAACTTCAAAGATAGATGCCAGATATATATTGTTGTGTGTAATGCCATCAGGAGGGGTCTCTTGAGTACCACATTGTAAGCTGATGAGAATTCTACAACCAGAAACTCTGTCATCACAGTCTCGTGCCTGGGGGCATCCCCCACTGTGACTGGTAGTTTAATAGTTCCTGTTGGTGCTAGGCATTCCCCCGTGAACCCATATATCACTTGGGAACACGGTGTCAGGTCCTTGACTATGAGCTTCATCTTCTCGAGAGATGATTTGTAGATGATATCTACTGAGCTTCCCGTATCCACCAAGCATCTCTTCACTCGGGCATGGGCGATTTGAATGGTAAGGACCAGAGGGTCATTGTGGGGGTACCTCACGTGTCTGGTGTCATCTTCTGTAAAAGTGAGAGATTCACTTTCATACTTTGGATTCTTTGGAAACCGCTCCTCAACTGCCATACACTGGGAATACTCCCCTACCTCATGCATGAGGGTCCTTGTATATCACTCATGAGCATTGTTACTGTTGCCTGCTATGTGGGGTCCTCCACATATGGTATCCAGTGTGAAGTCTACAGCTTCTGACTCAAGTGGTGGACTCCTTTGCCTTCGAAATTCTGGATTCCTGCTTGGGGTCTCGGTCTTGCCTCGATACCTCGAGAGTTTTCCTGATCAGAGAAGAAACTTTATCTCATCCTTTAATTGTTTGCACTCGTTTGTGTTGTGCCCATAATCATTATGGAAACAACAAAACTTGTTCTTTTCCTTCCTTCCTTCTTTCCTCTGGACCTGCTCATCGATCTCCAATCGTTGTCGTTCCATAGTCGCCCTCTGAAGGGAAATTTCTGCAGCAATGGCCTCCTGCCTCGCTAGAAATTGTGCCATCTCCTCCTGGTGAGCGTCCTGTGGATCTTCTGCATCAGGTTGATCTCCAACCTCCACCTGACGCTTGTTAACGGGATCGATGGGATCCTGGGTGGTGGAGTCCTTGGGAGCAGTCTTCTTGGTCGGACTGGGTTTTTGAGGCATCGTGAAAATGAAGAAAGTGTGTTTCTTGATTTCGTACTCTCAATGAAAGCACAAAAATGTTGACTTGTGAAATTGGCCAACGGTCGTATGTACAATATACGACACCTTTTTAACAGAATAAGTAATATAAATGACAGAATACGATTATCGTAAGTAAACACACATAAATTTATAGTGGTTCAGCCATGTTCTAATGAACAGTAAGAACCTAATCCACTTAGTCTTTAGTATTGAGCTACTCGGCAATTACAAGTATGAACTTAGTAATTCACTTCTCAGAAGAGTTTTTCCAGTCCAGAAAAGAGTTCCAAAAAAAAGAAGTCCCCTTTATGAAGCCCTGGGTCCTTTATTTATAGTACCTAGGGGCTGTTACACGATCAGTAATACTGGAGATCGTGGTTTGGTACACGATCATGGTGAGTAGAGATACATGTCCACCTTACCATGATTATGAGATCGTGGGTCTTATCTTGTTTCTATAGATCATGGGGGATACTGCACTATAGAAACCTCTGGGAAATGCTAAGTCTCTGTTGGTGTCGCAACCCGAGCCCTAGGGTGTGGCAGATTTGTAATATCCATGACTTGGGTGGTCAAAGGTCAAACTTTGACCCTCGGTGGAAAATAGTCTTTATAAATGATCCTTTAGTTTATATTAAATAATACTACAATTATAAGTCAAAACAATGGAATAACTTCTATAAGTATATATAAAAATATTAGTGATAAAAGTAGGATCATTTTTCCTAATACATAGAACAATAATATACCCACAATTATGTAGTCACCAAACAGTTAAATTTAATAAGTCATAAAACACCCAAAATAATACTTAGCATCCACCATTCCTCATTTCTAACTATTACATAGCTAATTTAGATATACAGACTGATAGATCCAAATTAAATACTATAATGCCCTGCTAATTAGGGTCCGTCACCAAGTGTGTTTAAAACCAGTTCTGGACTCACTAAACAACTCATTTGGACTAAACATGTGATTAAGCCACTAAGGGTTTAGGTATTAAAACTTTTGGTCAACTCATAAGCATTTTCATTAAATTAAAAACATGTTCTTTACACGAGATCCCAAAAATATCAGTTTTAAAGCTGGTTACAACACTCAAGTTACATAATAAGCCGACCTAGGCGGCAAAAGTTGGGTTTAAACCTAGTTCCCTTGAGCATCTCGACCGTGGTGGTCGAGTGGACTGAATATGTGCATGTCACTGCTATCGCCCTCCGACTCATGGCTGGTTGAGCATTTCTTTACCTTTACCTGCACCACAAAGCACTTGTGAGCCAAAAGACTCAGCAAGAAAACATATTAAACAGTTCACAGAGTAATATAACTATCAAACAGTAATAACTGAAACTGGCGTATTCATTATACAAGTTGGCAACCATGGGGTCATGCAAGCGCGTGTCACACTTCCTTTCAATTTGTTGGCATCCGAGCCAGTCAAGCGCATGTTGCACTCCTAGGGTGGCCCAGCCATGGTGGCCTACACTCCACGTGCACAATGCCAATCTCAGCTTATAAACTGAGTCCTTTAAGTCCTTGAATTATAAGTCAAGCCTCACATGCCTCCGATTGGTAAGTCGAAGCTTTAGGACTTTCGACTCATAAAACGAGTCTTTTGAGTCCAATATACCCTCGACTAATAAGTCGATCCCCATTTAGCATCCTAATAACCCTCTGGTTTATAAACCGAGCTTCCAAGTCACAACAGACAATCACATATCTCATATAGCATACATATCAACAATTACAGTGCATTATAATACATTCAAACATTGGTCATGGGTATAATCATTATTAAATGCACTCCGTGTACCTAATCAAATATTCTCAAGCATAATTATAATCATGTTCATTAATAGGGCTAAAGCCTTAATCATATCTATATTTAACATTGACTAAGCTCTAATCACACATTCACATAATGGGTGCAATTTTCTTACCTTCAATCCGAATGCAAGTTACTAGTGACACCCTTTGAGTACGATCCCCGATTTGAGCCCTTAGCATAGCCCTAGTCACAACCATAATAAGGAATTCCATCAACAATGGGAGAATAAAAGCTTCCAGACCAAATCCTAGCCTCCGGGACGTCAAGTTCCACTCAACAGGGAAGTAGAATCAACCCCGAGCCCAAATGGTCAAGTTCCCGATCTAAAAACCTCATTAGGGCCAAAAATCCCCTTAAGGGTCGCAGCTCTAAGGACCCATGCCACGGCCCACCTCTAAGTCAGAGGCTCGACCTCCCTGGAAAATCAACACGCGTCGCGGCGCTCCCCTGAGGCGCCGCGGCCCGCCTCTGCCTCCGAGCCCTCCTGGCTCCTTCTTGCTCCATAAGGCCGCGACCCAGTCTTCGAACCCAGAAATTCTAGGTTTTTTCCTTAGTCGAACCTAGCCAAAAACCACTCAATTCCATCCCATTCTTCCAACTCAATTCCCATAATTAACATACTTCCTTCTAACAACCAAACCTAACTAAATATTGAATTAAAAACCCATCAATAACCCGAAATTCTCTCCCCAACTATCAAACATGCAAAACTTTAAACTTCACTCAAAAACCACAGAAACTTCATAATTGAACTTTGAATTGTAGACCTTACCTCTGCTATGTTGATCCTCTAGTTTCCCCAAGCTTAACACCTTAACTCCTAGGCTTTGTTCTTCAATTTTCCTCAAGAAAATCCTTAAGCTTCAAGATAAAACGAGGAAGAGAGAGAGAGAGAGAGAGAGAGAGAGAGCTGCTGTGACCTTTTTCCTTTAGTTTCCTTAACCTTCTAAGAAATTCCCAGCTCACCAAACTCTATCCTTAGACAGAAAATGACTAATTTACCCATTGCCCTTAGCCTATTCTTCATATGCTCTCAAGGGAAATTTTGTCCTTTGTCTCATATCCCGTTATTCACAACTTATATCCTATAATTCCCGTTACTTCCAATATTCTCACATGATTACCAATAATTTCCCATTACCCACTAATTCTCGGTAAATGTACTAAATTACTAAAATACCCCCAAGCTCACCCCGAGCCGGGTGTAAAACCCCGTTGTGACTTTTCTGCTAGTAGGCCCATCGGGATCGCCTCACATCGAGTAACCCAAATATATCCACATAATAATGTGGTCTCAATCACACAAATACATATTTGCAATTATACCATGAACAAGTCAAATTACTGAAATACCCTTCTTATAAGAAACGGGCCCACATACACGTATTCAATATTTCTAACATGCAAGCATAATTATATTGTAATATAATTCACATAATAACTCAATTATTGCCTCTCAGCCCCCTAATCCAGGCACTAGGCCACATTAGGAAATTTGGGATGTTACAAATACATACAATGTTAAAAAGATAGGACTATGACACTAAACACATTGGCTTCATCAAAAATTCACTTTATCCACAATTGTATCACTAGGATCTTGGAATGGGAGAGATATAGAGGGTGAGCTTATAAAGCCCAGTAAGAAAACAACTATTAACATATGACCCAAAAGTTTAATAAAACCCCTGCATGGTTAGCTTTTCAAAACAAAACATACATCATCGTGTATAAACCAAAATAGAGAGAAACCAAAAATAATCATAAGAGCATAGCTACAAGTGCATATCACACCGTCCATTAGATCCCTAGTTCCCGTTACCCACCATAGAAAAACCGACATCCTAAACCGGGTAACTGGACCTGATAACTACCACAAGGGGAGGCTCAGAACACTTCCTGTATACAGATGCTAGGTCTTAACACCTACAGGTGAGTGGACACCTGATCTACCTATGATGACACAGAGACTAGGTCGTGAAACAACAACATGCACAAATCATGATCACTATGACTCTCATCAGTATAACCAAATGCAGGTACACATGAAAAGAAAGAAACATATTCTCTTTATATTTTAGAAAATTGGGCAGCATAACAGTTGCATTTGAATAAAACCCAAAAATCATAACCTGCATAAATAAGTGAACAAAAGTATATTTGGCACTCAGTGCCCTCATAACAAAACAGAATAGAAAACATGCAGATTAAGTTTTCTATTTTTCAAACATTTTATAAATATTAAAATTGGAATATGTTTAAGGCAATTCAATAAGAGTAAAATAAGTCCAATAGTCAAGTTGAGTCCCTACCTCCTTAGAATTTTCAATCCGAGGCCAAAGCGACGCTCCTAAGCTTAATGATGATCTTAAAGTGATTTAGTCCGATTTTAATATCATATTTTTCCTACGTTCACGAAATGAGCAAACGATTATCATTATTACATTCCTTATTCAAAATCGTGTCCAATGACATATAATATGACCATATTTAAAATTTCAAATTCTAGAACCTCACCCAAGCAGTGCACAATGGCAGTTGGTGGTGGTACCGGAAACGTCGAAAAATATATGCATGACATATATCAAAATGATCCTCTCGATGAGTACATCTCGGAAGTACAACTCCTTTGCCCAAATGACCTTCGGTGTTGCCGGAAAATGCTTCCAAAGGGGTGAAGATACCCAAAATCTTGTCGAAGAAAAATGACGAGTTGTCTGGAATGGTTTAGTGGGTTTTGTTCCTCTCTCCATGCTAGTTCCAAAGGTACCAACCACTCATCGAGGGGTGGTCAGAGTTGGCCGGAAAACACAGTCAAAATTGACGGACCAAAACTTTGACTGACTATTCCAAACAATTTACAGCAAGTTGGGCGGTGCCGCTTGGTGGTTGAGGTTGCCAGAGCAAGGCGAATCCAATGAGTCGCTGCATGCCGAAAATGGTGGCTGCCGGAGGTTGGGTCTTAGTGGTGGTGGTGTGTTGCCGTGGAGAGAAGAGAGAAAGAAGAGAAGAGAAGAGAAAGAGAAGAGAGAGAGGGCAATCGGGGAAAGAGAAAGAAAAGAAAGAAAAAAAAAGGAAGAGTCCATTGACTATTTTCACTTAAGTGGGTCCCACCCATTAAAATCTATTTTTTTTCTCAGTCTTTACCGTTGGTATGTCAAACTAGAGCTGTAAATACGGGTTGAGCTTTCTAGCACGACGCGAAACCAGCACAAGCTCGAGAGGCAAGATCATGACACGATACGAAAAAATATGGGCTTAGGCCAGGCGACACGAATTGAAAATTGGCATGGCAGGGCACGACACAACATGGACCTGAGCACGACACGACATGACAAGCCCGAAGGCACGACACGAAAGCACGAACAAACTAGCCCAAAAGCACGACACGATAAAAAATTCGATATTTTGACATTAATAATGATAATAAATTTATATTTTTCAATTATCTATAAATTAAAATGATAATAAAAGTTTATTATTTTTCTCAATTTTATATGTTTATAATTATTTTAAGATTTGCGAGTTAAAATTTTTAGTATTTATTATTAGGTATTCAAATTCTAATAATTATCTTTGATATAATTTTGTGCATTAAAAAGTATATAAAAATATCTAAAACTATAATTTAAACAAATAAATGTATTTGGATTGATGGTGAGTCCATTGATAGTTAAAGAGGAGGTGGAGGATGTTGTCTTTGCTATTGAGCTCCCTAGAAATTTATTAAAGATTTTTTACTAGAGGTACAAGGCATTTTTAAAAAAAAACTAGGCCAAGAAAAATAGTGTTGCTACCAGTGATGTGAGTATAACCCTTCAGAAGATTAGGAAGCATGGTATTATGCGTGTCCTTATAATTTTTTCCATTCAATTGCTTCATGTTTTCCCATTTTTCTTGGCAATACTTTTGCACCGCATTAATCATAGAACATAAATATTGTTATAGTGTATGTACTTATTATAATGAGCTAAACTTTGCTTATTTCCTCTATATTTAATCATTATTTAATTTATTTTTATTCAAGATTTATAGCTGAAAATATGCTTATCATATATTATGTGGAAATAATGATGAAAAAAATGCAATGATTGAATTCATTTTTGTGTGTGTCCCTACTGCCTTGAGTGGAAAAGTGTTAGCAAATGAGAGATATTTGGATCTAGAAATCCACTATTATCCTATATCTATGTATGTCAGTATATGCATATGTGATTTCATTTTTTTTATCAATTATATGCACGAAGAAAAGGATATTATGATAATAATGTCTTATTTTTCATATATCAAAGCATAAAGGAATCCTCCACTAATTCATATTTTGTTTTTTCTTTGGTCAAAATACTTTCATTTTTTCTTTCTCATTTTGTTGTCAAGTGTTCTTCTTTTTATATTTATTTTTTTATTGTTAAGTCTTTTAATTGTATTATATAGAGTCGATATTTTGCTTCTTATATTTCTATCCATGATATTTGCTTTTGCTCTTAATTTGATTTTCATGACTTTTGAGGTTTTTATGATATTATGCCAAGTTTTATGCATTTTTAGACTTAGTTTGAGATAATATGAAATAATTTGGTTAATAATTTGTGAGTAACTATTGAGTAATTGATTATATACTAATCCATATAATATACTAATACACCATATTGAATAAAATAATGATAATTTCTATGTCTTGTTGTTTCATATATAAAAAAAATCAGTTGCCAATTGTATATTAAATTGATGTTGACTCTTGTAATTATTGTATCAACCTTTTTGTATGGTTGTTCATTAAAAAAATTAGAGGGTTAAAATGACTTCTGTTTTGTATTGTGTGTATTAATGAGAAATGAGATTCCAAACTTACCCAAATATATTTCAAGACATTCTTTATGCTTAGATTGATAAATATCTATATTTTGGCTCACTTGTTAATATGAATAGATCTATAAATTTCAATGTTGTAACAAAGATTACAAGAGTGATTTGTGTGTGGTTTGGACATTTTGTGAGGTATTTTGATTGATCATGAGCAAATATTAGTGGGCAGAATAAGTTAATTGAACACATAACTTGGGTTTTGGTGCCGTGGTGCAACATGATTTACTATTTAAATTACACTTACGTGAACTTTTTAAGGTTAAATGTCAACATCTGACATTTTTTTTATAATATTGATAATAATGTTTAGGTTAAAATTTTGATGGTCTTAAAGCATTGGATTGGTAGCTAATTGCAAGAGGTATGTTGTATTTGATTTATTTTTAAAAAAATTCAATCTTTTATAATTTTGAATAATTGTATAATTTTAGTGGAGTTTGAATATCTTAGATATTCATCCGTAGTGAAGTAGGTTTTGGGAATTATGTGTATTGCGGTGATAATGGAAGGTTGAAAACTTGCATGTCTTAATGAAGTAGGTTCTGAGAATTTTGTGTGCTGCAATGATATATGGATGAAAACATGTTTGTTGTTTGATTTGTTTGACTTGTTGGTGTTGATTGTGACAAATGGCTAGGCTAGTAAATTAGGGGATACACTGTCTGATTTTCTGTAGATTTTTTTATACTTAGTTTTGTTTTGTATGTTTATTTTATTTCTTTAATTTGTATATTTTATTAAAGCAAGTAGGCACAATATGGAAAAGACATGCTTAATTTGGGCTCGCGGATTGCAACATTTTCTTCATTTATGATTTCTTATTTTGATAAATCACATACATTTAATTGTGATATGCTCTGATTGTAATATCATAATATATGTGTTGACGCTGTTCTTCGCTAACATGTAATTAAGAAAATAAGAGAAAGGGATTAGTGCTGAATAATTAACTGAAACAGATGAATGATCTTATTAGGTGGTTCAAAGGTTAAAATCCTTCAACTCCACCAGCCAATATTATTGCTATGTTTCTGGTATTTCTTACAAGGTATTTCGTTATACAATCGAATCCAACCCTTTGCAATTCCCAGGATCTCCATATTTATAGGAGAGGGCACCTGGGAGTTGGTAAGGGGGGTCATCCCGTGACCTTCTTACCCATCATGTCACATCTGTGACATTCATGATTAATTCCTAAATCCTGACAAATGAAGTGTGCTCTAATCAATAGGTAAGGGGGATAATGGGCCGCACGGTCCAACCCAGTCGTGGGTGCCTGAACATGCACGTTCATGCTGCGTATCCGAGAATTCAGGGATATATCAGACACGTGATGTCTGATATATGCACGTTTACATTGCGTGGTTGACTTTATAAAGGGTCACAACTTCCAACTCCATCTCGTGCCTCGAGTTGGATGCCTTCTTGACCTTCGGTCTTCATATTCCTGACTCGGCCCTTAAATAATCTTGGTAAACCTTTGGTTACCTCGAGCTAAAGAGGTAGGACCTGACAACAGCAGCTCCGGCCACGTGGTATCCATGTGGCTGATATTATTATTCCATATCTCAGCTCGCTAATAGCCCGTGGAAAATTAGGGCGTACATTTGCCCCCCAAGCCTCTGCTCGTGGCACACGACATCATCTGGGGCCACAGTGGGGGCTTTTAGGCTTCTCCATGGACCCTCCATATTCCACCTATTACGCAGGGGCCGAATACGTGGAGCATCGTGGTTGGTGACGGTACGTCTTCCGAGAACCGCATTAAATGGCCTAGCCTATACTCAGCCGTCGTTTCGCCTTTCGAGTGGAGAGCCTCAGATCCCACATCAGGGCAATCCAACGGCCCTCCTCACATGGCCTTTCACATATATAAAAGAGGTGGCCACCTTACGCATGGGCCACCCATTTATTTGAAAATTTTCTAAATTCCCCTTCTTCTTCTCTCTTTTCACCCTCAAGAAACCCTTTTTTTCTCCCGATTATCGTTCCCAGCATTCCAGAGGATCAAGTGCAAGGGCTCCTTTGAGGTTTTGGTACCAGTTACTCTGTCAAGCCCCCAACCCGGACGACCCCTTCATCCCCCCCCCCCCCCCCCACAGCAAAACACTTTGTAAGTTTTCTGAATGTGCATGCTTTAAATTTTCTTTTCACTGTAGCATAGGTGAATAGTTCCTGTAGTTGCATGCAATATTCTATCGGTTCTTTGTGGGTATGAAGGGTGTAGGTTTTTATTTTAGGGCATCGATTGTAGAAGAAAACCATTTAGGAGCATGGCTCATAGGGTGCGCTTTATGGGGAAATCTTCTGGGTAGGATTTTTTGGTATGCTTGTTTAAAATATCCAGCATTTTGGGTGCAAAACCGGGTAGCTTAGGGGACACGCCTCACAGACGGTTTTGCACTTCTTGCCTACTGAAACTTTCCTTCCAAGGCAAACTTTTATCCTGACCCTCCTGACACACGAATTCCGAGTAATCGGGGATTCGCTGGGAGCACAGGCGCGTGTTCATAGAACTGCGTGGTCTCACTCTCCACGGGCTGAGATTACCTCAGCCCGTGCAAAGGAAACACTTCTCTTCAAATTCTTTCTTATGTTTAGGTCACCCTTTCTAAAATTTCTTCTTTTGTTCGCTAGGCGACCAAATTGGATCCAAGAAGAATGCCCCTAAAAAGATCGCAGGCAGCTCGTCCTCCCAACAATCCAAAGGAAAGGAGGTGGTGACAGACTCCCCGATCCCCACTTTCGGGCCGGCCGTGGAGCGGGAGCTTGAGGTGGCGGCCGATGCCTTCTTCGAGGCTGAGAAGATCGTCTCAAAGATCACTGACCAGGGGAAAGTGAATAAAATATTCCTTTCCCACAATATCGAGCTAGGGAGGGGTGCCCTGATCGCCCGACCTCCCCTAGAAGGTGAGCGGAGCTGCGCGCCGCTCGACGAGGAATACGCGGCTTGGAGTGACGAGCACTTCAAGGCTGGGGCCTTCCTCCCGCTGGACCAATACTTCGCCGACTTCCTCAACTATGTGAAGTTGGCTCTTTTCCAGCTCCCCCCCAACTCCTACCGCTTGTTGGCGGGGTTGAGATACCTGTTCTTGAACAGGAATGGGAGGTCCCCACTTCGGCGGATATCTTATATTTTTTCTGCCTCAAGGCCAGCCCGGAGCAGCGGGGGTGAGGCGACGGGTTCTACTACCTGACCCGCTTTCCAAACACGGCTGTGGTCATCGAGCTGCCCAGCCACCCCAACGACTTCAAAGACCAGTTCTTTATGTCCAAGGGGTTTCGCAACTGCGAACTTCATTACTTCAACCGCCTCGTAAGTACCTTTTACCCTTAGCTCGTAAGTTAAGTATTGATTAGCTCCCCTTTAACAGTTTCTGACTTAGAACAATTCTGCAGCCATTTTCGCGAGGACAGACAAGTCTGTGATCCTCGGGAGTCAGTACCAGACACTGGCGGGTCTGCCCCCAGTGAAAAGGACTATCGCCAGCTCATGACAGACGAGACGATGTTGGCATGCAAACTGATCTCTCCAGGCCAGACTTTGGCCCTGAGGAGACCCCGGGGGCTTCCCCTAGCTCGCGAGATGAGGTCCATCCCCGAGGAGGAGGCCGTGGGGGAAGGAGAGGATGAGGATGAGGACGAGGAGGACGAGGTGCCCCTCGTAAGGACGAAGAGGAAGCGGGCGCCGGAGGTCACCCAAGGAACGGACGAGGAGAGGATCTGGTCCAGAGCAGCCGCAGGTCCCTCTGGGCAAGGTAATCCTTACATGTTCATGGGCTTAGATAGGGCCACCGTCGACCCTCGGTTAGCTAGGTTTAATCTCAACCAGCCCGTCCAACGCCATCGAAACGACCCAAACCTCGACGTAACCCTACTCCAGTGTGTCGATCGGCTCATGCTGGATTACGAGAGTAGCCGCCCTAGGGGTACTGTAGTCATAGACAACACCTTAGCCTTTAGGTCGGCCTTCTTTGAGGAGTATGGGACTAATCTCCGGTCATGGCCCTCTCTTCGGGAGGGTACTGTAGCTCCGGGTCTTAGGCAATATGTAGAAGAGTCTAGTCTCGAACCAGATTCGGACCCAGAACCTGTTCCAGCTCGCGAAGTCATTGTCTTAGATTCCCCCGTAGAAGCTCCGGGGCCGATGGTCGTGACCATAGATTCTTTTTCTAGCTCGGGGGGTAGGATCCCTTTCAATATATATATATATACTTGAGTTCCGCTTTTTCCCTCTTATTTTTGTTGTTCTTGTATAAATGCTTACTTGTATACTAATGTTGTCTTTGCTTCGCTAGAGGAGATGTCTCAGCCCGGGAACAAAGACCTGTGAGCTATGTTCACCGGAGGGAACTCTTCTGCTGGGGCCTCTAGGCCCAAAATAAAGAAGCTCCAGGTGGCGAAGAAAGCCGCTGGGACACCATCCAAGTCCCTTGCAAAGGGGAAAGACCAGACCCTAGCTACCCAGGCCAAGGTACCTCCACCTCCTGCAGCAGTGGAGAAGATGCCCCCGCCCCCTCCACGAGCTCCCGCCCTTGTTCGGGATATGGAGGCGAAGCCCGGGATTTTGGCAACCGCAGTCCCCGAGGTGCGCATTCCGGTGGATCCCCAGGCCTTGGAGAAAATTCCTGACGTCTTTCGGGGGACGGTGTATGAGACGGCGACTTACACCATCGACCACTATTACACCGCCACCGAAAGAGACCTACGGGCGATCGAAACAAGGAGCCCGGAGAGCGTGATGGAGTCTCACTGGGAATGGCTCTAACGGTAAGCTGGCTTTACATTTTGTAATCTTTGGTTATCATGCATCGCACGTTCTCTCTTTTTTTTTCTAAGGCAGTTGCCTCTTTGTTTTGTAGGGTGCCTTGGCTCTTCACCGGAGCATATCTAGGACCAAAGCTCGGCTCGAGGACATGAGGGGCAAGCATCAGGCTGTTTTGGCCACCCAGAAGACTACCTTGGCCGCCCAAAAGCAGGAACAGGAGGCCAAGGATGCCTTGGCGGCCGCATGGGCTGAGCTGGACGCGTCCCGCCCCAAGATGGAAGAGGCCGAGGCTAATAAGGCCGCCCTAGCCACTGTAACGGCCGAACTTGAGGAGGCCAGGGCTGCCTGGGTCGCGCTAGACTCTGCAAAAACCGAGGCTGAGGAGGCTAAGGCCGCCTTGGAAAAGGAGAAGGCGGATTCCAGCTCCGCCATGGAGGACATGCTATACCATTGCTGGGTCTTCAACCCGGACGGCGACTTCTCCTTCCTAGGAGTAGATGTCTGGGAGCCCCTCCGGGAGGGGCTTAAAGCTTGTCTTCAGCAAGAGGCGCCCTCTGAGACCGGGGAGACCTCCACAGCGGCCGAGCAAGAAGGCGAGACGGCGACCTCAACGGAGCAGCCCGGTGGAGCCTAGGGCTTTTTTTCTTTTTCAAACATATATATATATTTAACTTTTGTATGAGGTTTTTTCACCTCGAGACAATTGGCTTTATCAATTTTTGCTTTTAACTGGTTTATATCCTTTTGCCTCTATGCATTTCGGTAATATTCTTAGTTTGTTTTTCTTTTTGTTGGTGCTATGATTGATACTCTTATATTTTTCTAGGAAAAACATATTAACCAATCTTGACCCGACTCCTAAGAAAAGTCCTGGTTGCTCCCCGGACATTGTCTTGAAAACTTAGTTCGCGTTAATTCTTAATATAATATCTCGTGCTCTTTAAGAAAAACAACGATCAATCAACATGAATTAACTTCTAAGTTTTAGGACCTGGTTATGTCCAGGACGTTAGTTTGAAAACTTAACTCGTGTTAATTCTTGACTAATATCTTGTGCTTTTTAAGAAAAACACCGATTAATCAATTTGAATCAACTTCTAAGTTTTAGGACCTGGTTACGTCCAGGACGTTAGTTTGAAAACTTAGTTCGTGTTAATTCTTGACTAATATCTTGTGCTTTTTAAGAAAAACATTGATTAATCAATTTGAATCAACTTCTAAGTTTTAGGACCTGGTTATATCCAGAGTAGGACTTAGTTCGTGTTAATCCTTTATCAATATCTCGTGTTTTTTTTTAAAAAAAAACATTGATCAATTGATTTGAATAAACTTCTAAGCCTTTAAGGTGACCTGGTTATGTCCGAGCACCATATGCCCCCCAAGTAACTAGGAAAGGGTCTTTCGTGGTTACTTGAGATTACATCCACAAATATACACAATAGTAAACAAAGATTTAATTCTCATTGCTTAAAAAAAAAAACAAGTTGGCCTTTAAGCCTTACAAGGGTGCTACTGATAATATTTCTTCAAATGGATGGCGTTCCAAGTTCGTGGGACTGCTTCTCCATTGAGCCGAGCTAATTTGTAAGTTCCTTCCTTTATGACCTCGGTGATTTGATATAGCCCTTCCCAGTTCGGTCCCAATACTCCATCTTTGGGATCCTTACTGGCTAAGAAGACTCTCCTGAGGACCAGGTCGTCAATGCTAAAGGCGCATTTTTTAACCTTTGAGTTGAAATAACGAGTGATTTTTTGCTGGTAATGCGCGAGCTGAAGCTGCGAATCTTCTCGTCTTTCATCAATCAGGTCGAGGGATGCGCAAAGTAGTTCATTGTTGCGGTCCTGGTCATATGCCTGGACTCTATGCGAAGATACCTTAATCTCGACAGGGAGGACTGCCTCACTCCCAAAGGCCAGGGAGAAAGGAGTATGACCCGTAGGAGTCCGATGCGAGGTCCGGTATGCCCACAGAATCTGGGGGAGCTGTTCTGGCCAGACCCCCTTGGCTTCGTCTAGTCTCTTCTTAAGGCTCGCCTTTAGCGTCTTATTGATAGCCTTGACCTGGCCATTTGCCTGGGGATAGGCCACGGATGAGAAGCTTTTCACAATTCCGTACCTTTCACAAAATTTGGTGAAGAGGTCGCTGTCGAACTGAGTCCCATTGTCGGATACGATATTCTTCGGCAGCCCGAACCGGCAGATAATGCTCTTGACCACGAAGTCGAGGACTTTCTTGGAAGTGATTGTTGCCAAAGGTTCTGCCTCAGCCCACTTTGTGAAGTAGTCGATAGCCACCACGGCGTAGCGGACCCCGCCCTTTCCAGTAGGGAGGGCACTAACCAAGTCGATTCCTCAGACCGCAAATGGCCAGGGGGATGAGATCATCTTCAGCTCGACTGGGGGAGCTCGGGCAACTGTGGCGAATCGCTGGCACTTGTCACATTTCTTGACATACGAGATCAAGTCCTTTGATAGAGTGGGCCAGTAATACCCTTGCCTTAAGACTTTTAGGGCCAAGCTTTACCCCCCAGTGTGATCCCCGCAAAAACCCTTGTGCACTTCCTGTAAGATGGCCTTTGCCTCGCTTGGCAGAACACATCATAAGAGGGGTAGGGAATGCCCACGTCAGTACAACACCCCATCTACCATCGTATACCTTGGAGCCTGGTACAGTACCCGCCGTGTGTCATTACACCCCTCGGGTAACTTTCCTTCGGTAAGGTACTCGAGGATGGGGGTCATCCAGGTTAGTCTGGCGTCGATCATCTTGACCTCCGCCCCGACCTCTTCTATACTTGGTTTCTCCAGGAACTCTACCAGTACTAACCCCAAAGCCTCAGTCTCCCCGGAGGTAGCGAGCTTGGCAAGGGCGTCTGTGTTAGCGTTCTGCTCTCGAGGTATCTGCTCGATTGAGCCTCGTTCAAATGCGGACAGTTCGATTTTTACCTTGGCCAAGTAAGAAGCCATCTTGGCTCCCCGTGCTTGATATTCACCTAGCACTTGGTTTACCACGAGTTGGGAATCGCTGAAGCGCTGAACGGAGCTGGCTTTCAGCTCCTGGGCTACCCTTAGCTCGGCCAACAAAGCTTCGTATTCAACCTCATTGTTGGAGGCCTTGAATCCGAATCTCAGCGCCGAGTGGAATCTATGCCCCTCTGGGGATATCAAAATGATTCCAGCCCCATAGCCATTCTCATTAGATGAGCCATCCATGAAGATCTTCCATGACGCCTGGGTCGAGGTGACCTGGGGCGACCCTTCCATAGGATCCTCCCTGAATCATGTGCACTCTACCACAAAATTGGCCAGGGCCTGACTCTTTATAGCAGTTCGGGGGGTGTACAAAATTTTGAACTGACTGAGTTCGATAGCCCATTTCAACAGGCGTCCCGATGCTTCAGGTTTTTGCAAAACCTGCCTTAAAGGTTGATCGGTCATGACGTGTATTGAGTGGGACCTGAAATATGGCATGAGCTTTCGGGAGGCCGTGATAAGACAGAATGCCAATTTTTCCATCAACGGGTATCGGGATTCGGCCCCGAGAAGTCTATTGCTAATGTAGTAGACCGGTTTGAATTTTTCCAGGGACTTATTCTTCTTTGGGTCGTGCTAGTTGCCCTCGCCGTTCCCTTTTCTCTTGCCTCCACCGAACTGGTTATTTTGTGTAACGTTTTGGGTCGCTGTCACGACCGCCGTTCCCACTCCAGCGGGCTGCTCAGGGACTTGGCTGGTTCCTGCAGCTGAGGCTTGGGCCTCCTCCAAGTTGATCCACTCCTGGGCCCTATTTAGGAATTCGTTTACTGAGCTGACTCCCTTCCTTTGTATTTCATTCCAGAGTCCCCCTCCGACGAGGATTCCAGTCCTCAAAGCCATGAGCTTGGATCTGTCATCTGCATCTCTAGCCCGAGTGGCGACGTTCGCGAACCTGCTCAGGTAAGCCTTCAGAGGCTCATCGAGTTTTTGCCTCACGTTAGCCAGGGAGGCGGCCTTGACGCGGGCAGCCTGGGAGGCTTGGAATGCTCTTTTGAAGTCAGCAAAGAAAGTTTTCCAGGAGTTGATTGACTGCTTCTTGCTTTGTTTGAACCACTGTCTAGCCGACCCAGTCAGTGTGGAGGGAAATATCAAACACCTTAGCTCGGGGCCAATGTTGTGGGCCATCATCAGGGTATTGAACAAACCCAGATGATCTGACAGATCTCTATCTTCGTTGAATTTGGACAGGTGCGGCATACGGAAACCGGGCGGGTATGCCGTTGCGGCTATACTGGGGGCGAAGAGCTCAAGCTCGTCCCCCGAATCATATTCGTCTTTTTCTTTCTCCGACAGGAGCTTCCTCATTAACTCCTCCATTTGAGCCAGCGCTCAAGGGTTTTGTCCTGATCTCCTTGGTTATTCCGGGGCTGTTCAACAGCTCCGGATCCATTGTATACGTTTGGTGGGTTATTGCCCCTCCTATCTTAAGATAGGTTATTTGGGACATTCCCGCCGTTACGTACCTCGGACAGGTCTCCCCTTGAGCGAGCATGGCTGCCACTTCCTACCGGGTCCCCCCTATGAGAGTTAAGGCGATCTCGTAGGTCGCCCCTAGGGGTGGCTTGAGGGCTTTGCGCCGAGCTTAGGCGTTGGCGCAAGTCTCCGCCAGAAAGGTCACTCCGCGCGACTTCCGGTCCAGTAGCTCCCGTTAGAGAAGCTCGGAACCTGCCTCTGGGGGTGAGGGTCCGGGACTTCTCTGGGCGCCCTGCTACAATGGGAAGGTCCTGTGGAAGGTGGGTTTCTTCTGCTGCTCCCATAAGCTGGAATATCTCGGACAAGCCGAGGAGGAGATAGATATCTTATCGGTGAAGGAGGATTCCTGACTGGGGATGCAATTCTGGTTCTGTCAGGGCGGATCAGGTTAGGTAGGGGCCTTTCGGCCCTGCCAACTTGCGGGCCTTGCGCTTGGCGATCTGAGCGGGGCGGAGGATGGCTGGCCAGGACGGGCTGTCGCTATGAGTCCTCCCCGGATCTCCTTCTAGAATTCCCTCAGCCCTCCTGGGCACGCTCGAGGCTGGCTGTGAGCTGGGAGTTGAAGTTCGGACCGAGCGGCTATACTGTTGCTCGGCCCTGGGTAGTTCTTCGAAGATTTCCTCTCGGCGGTGCGATGAGGGAGTAGAGTTGGATGTCGGAGGTCTGGCCGAGCGGCTAGGCCTGGACCGATTACCCCGGCGGGACTTATGAGTCTCGCCTTGCCTCTTTCCGATGTTAGCGTCGGTTGTAAGAGGGGGTAGTCAGGCCAACACCACCTTAATCTGCTGACTAGCTTTCGCCAACTGACTCCTCAGCTGAGCATTCTCCATCTCTACCGCCGTGTAAAAATCTGGGTTTGGATTAGGTGGCCGGGGTGCCGAACTTCCTGTGTCATCCTAGCCTATTGGTTGCTTGCCCGGTCGCTGTTGAACTTCAAGGTTTTGCTCACAGGAGATGGCGGCATGATGGGCCTCCTGCCCATCATGTTGTTCCGCCTCGTTACCGTGCCTTGATCGAGTGGTCACCATAGTTGGATATTTGCGATAGCACCAATCTAACAAGCTCTCAATGAAAGCACCAAACTGTTGACGCGGTTCTTCGCCAACAGGTAATTAAGAAAATAAGAGAAAGGGATTAGTGCTGAATAATGAACCGAAACAGATGAATGATCTTAAAATGGACTGATGACACGAATACGTTTTTTAGGTGGTTCAAAGGTTAAAATCCTTCTACTCCACCAGCCAATATTATTGCTATGTTTCTGGTATTTCTTACAAGGTATTTCGTTATACAATCGAATCCAACCCTTTGCAATTCCCAGGATCTCCATATTTACAGGAGAGGGCACCTGGGAGTTGGTAAGGGGGGTCATCCCGTGACCTTCTTACCCATCATGTCACATATGTAACATTCATGATTAATTCCTAAATCCTGACAAAGAAGTGTGGTCTAATCAATAGGTAAGGGGGATAATGGGCCGCACGGCCCAACCCAGTCGTGGGTGCCTGAACACGCACGTTCATGCTGCGTATCCGAGAATTCAGGGATATATCAGACACGTGATGTCTGATATATGCATGTTTACATTGCGTGGTTTACTTTATAAAGGGTCACAGCTTCCAACTCCAGCTCGTGCCTCGAGCTGGATGCCTTCTTGACCTTCGGTCTTCATATTCCTGACTCGGCCCTTAAATAATCTTGGTAAACCTTTGGTTGCCTTGAGCTAAAGAGGTAGGACCTGGCAACAGCAGCTCCGGCCACGTAGTATCCACGTTGCTGATATTATTATTCCATATCTCAGCTCGCTAATAACCCGTGGAAAATTAGGGCGTACAATATGCTTTCTAAATTTCTCATCATAGTTATAAAGCTATTGTTTTTATTTTGCAATTTATAAAATGTTAGAATTATTGAAAAATATAGTTCTTTTTAAGATTAGCTACCATATGATTGATAAAACTCTTCAATGAGATCTTTTGATGTTTTTAGTATATATTATGTATGAATTTGAAGTTTAAGAGTTTCTGAGTATGTTGACGCGGTTCTTCGGCAACAGGTAATTAAGAGAAGAAGAGAAAGAGATTAGTACTTAAAAGTAGAACCGCCGCAGATATGAAATCTTTGTGAGAAGAACTAGGTGACCCTAAACACGTTTTTAAGTGGTTCGAAGGTTAAAATCCTTCTACTCCACTAGTCAATATTATTGATCTTTTCTGGGTAATTGGTTTACAAAATATATAGTTCTTACAAGACTATTTTTTCCAACCCCTATCAATTCCCAGGGTCTCCATATTTATAGGAGAAGGCACCTGGAAATTGGTAGGGAGGTCATCCCATGACCTTACCATTTGTCATATCAAGTCTGTGATATTCATGATTACTTCCTAAACCTGACACACAAGTGTGGTCTAATCAGTATGGAAGGAGATAATGGGCCGCACGGCCCAACCCGTCCGTGGGTGTCTGAATACGCACGTTCCTGCGGCGTGTCCGAGAAGTCAGGGGGATATCGGACACGTGATGGCAGGATTATGCACGTTTATCTTGCGTGTTGACTTCCCATAGGGTCAGAGCTTCCTGAGAAGCTCGCTACCGGAGCAATCCATAACCCGAGCTGATCCGTCAGTGGTCGCCGGATGTTGTTCCCAGCTCCTGGAACAACAAGAGGGAGCAGGAAACTCCATCCCCTCGAGCTAGAAAGGGCCCGTCCTGAAGATAAAGCCTCTGGCCTGTGGGAGCCTCGGGCTAAATCATGTTTAGTCCGAGGATCGTCCTGCTAAACAGCCCGTGGGAAATCCAGGGCGTACATCTGCCCCCCAAGCTCCTGCTCGTGGTCCATGACATCAGACATGGGAGACCACAGTAGGAGCTTTTAGACTTCTCCCACAACCCTTCGCATTCCATGCTTTTCGCATGCGTCTGATACGTGGAACGCCGTGGGTGGCGACGGTACACTCTACGAGAACCGCATTAAACGGCCTAGCCTGCTGTCCAGCCGTCGTTTCACATTTCGAGTGGAGGGTCTCCCAGGAGCCTTTTACACGTGATCCCCCCTTGTATAAAAAGGGGGTGGTCATCCCACGCACGGACCACCTTACCATTCAGATCCTCTCAAATTTCCTTCTTTTCTCTCTGACCTTCCGAAGAACAAAACCCTCATTTCCATTGCTCTCATCTTCTCCGTTCACGAAGCTTAAGCGTGCGAGTTCCTTCAAGGCCTTGGAGACTACTGTGCCAACGAAGCTCCTACCAGCGCAGTAACCTCGCTCACCATCCAACCCTATACTGTAAGTCTTCTGTCCCTGTTTATTTTTGAAAGCATGCCACTGTAGCCTAGGTAAAATTTTTTACTGTAGCCACATGCAGAGGTTTTCTGGGTCGCGCGGATATGGAGGGTGATGGCCCTTCTTTGATTAGGGCACACTTGCCATGGGACATCGCCTTAGAACATGGGTTCCATGATTCTCTCTTAGGAACAATTTCTGGGTAGGATCCGTAGGAACTTTGGGTGCAAAAACCGGGTAGCTTAGGGAATACGCCTTAAAAGCGGTTTTGCCACACCTTGCCTATTGAAACTTTCCCCCCAAGGCAAATTTTTTTTTCTTACTCTGAGCCATCTGACACACGAATTCCGAGTAATATGGGATCTGTTGAGGGCATAGGCGCGTGTTCCTTGGAACGCGTGGCGCCACTCTCCACGGGCTGGGCTTACCCCAGCTCGTGTACTTAATACTTGCCTCACTCTCCTGCTTGGGTCGCCTTTTCTAAAGTGTTTTCTTTTGTTCGATAGGCGACCAGATGGCTCCAAAGAGAAATCTGCCACAGAAGAATGTGGGAAGTTCGGCCTCCCAGAAGGATAAAGGAAAGGCGGTGGTGACCAGCTCGCCAATTCCTCACTTTGGACCGGCGGTGGAGAAGCAGGCCGAGGTGGCTCCTGACGCGTTTTTCGAGGCGGAGAGAATCGTCTCGAAGATAACCAGCCAGGCAAAGATCACCAAAATCTTCCTTAACCACAACATTCCTCTGGGGAAGAACTCCGTGATCGCCCGACCTGCTGCGGATGGGGAGAGGAGCTGCACGCCGCTCGACGAGTCGTTCGCGGCCTGGAGCGGGGAACACTTCAAGGCAGGGGCCTTCCTCCCCCTGGATCAGTATTTTGCTGATTTTCTGAACTATGTGGGGTTGGCCCCATTTCAGCTCCCCCCCAATTCCTACCGTCTGCTGGCGGGACTGAGGTATTTGTTCCAAAAGCATGAGTGGGAGGTCCCCACTCCTGCTGATATCTTGTATTTCTTCTGCCTCAAAGCCAGCCCGGACCAGCGGGGGCGAGGCGACGGGTTCTATTACTTAACCCGCTTCCCTAACACAGCAGCAGTGATCGAGCTGCCGAGCCATCCAAACGACTTCAAAGACCAGTTTTTTATGTCTACTGGGTTCCGAAACTGCGATCATCATTATTTCAACCGCCCTCGTAAGTAATCCTCCATTTAGCTCGCCTTTTAACGGTTATCTTATTTTAGCTCGTCCCTTATTCCAATTCTGATTTCAACCATCCTTGCAGCCATCTACTCGAGGACCGAAAAGTCCGTGACCCTCGGGGGTCAATACGACACACTGGCGAACCTGCCTCCCAGTGAGAAAGACTACCGCGTGCTCGTGACAGACGAGGTGATGGTATTCTGCAAGCTGATTTTCCCAAATCAGACTTTGAATTTGAAAAGGCCCCGGGGTCCTCCCCCAGCCCGCGACAACAGGCCGACCGTCGCGGAGGAGGTCGCAGATGACGAAGGCGAGGAAGAAGGTGAGGAAGTTCCTCTGGTGAGGAATAGGAAGAGGAGCTTGGAGGTCGCCCAGGGGATGATCGAGGAGAGGGCCCAATCCGGAGCAGCCGCGGGTCCTTCTGGTCAAGGTAACTTTTACTTATTTAAGAACGTAGATAGGGCCACTGCAGACCCCCGGCTGGTTAGGTTCAACCCTAGGCAGCTCGTCCATCGTCACCCAAGGAATCCGAACCTGGACACGCTTCTGCTCCACTGCGTTGACCAGCTCGTGCTGGACAACCAAGAGAGTCGGCCCAAGGGTACCGTAGTAGTAGATAATACCCTAGCCTTTAGGTCGGCCATTTTTGAGGAGTACGGGACCAATTTACGCACGTGGCCTGCGCTCCAGAGGGGCGTCTACGCTCCGGGGATTAGGCAGTACGTAGAAGAGTCCAGCCCCGATTCAGAACCGGACCTAGAACCTTCGCCAGTTCGTGAGATAATCGTCCTAGGCTCTTCCAGCTCGGGGGGTAGGGCTCCCCTAGTATTTGCTTTCTTATTGCCTTTATTTCTGTATGATTGCTGATAACCGTGTTTTTTGCTCTTTGGCAGAAGAGATGTCTCAGCCCGGGAATAGTCTGCGGGGCGTTGTGTTTGGTGGGAATCCCCCAGCGGGGCCGAGGTTAAAGAGGCTTCGCGAGTCCAAGAGCTCGACCGGGGTCTCCACCAAATCCCCAGCTACGGAGAAGGAGAGAGACCCGTCATCCCAGGTCGCGGGGGCGAACCTCCCTGTCGCCAGGACAGGACTCATGCATCCGCCACCCCAACGATCTCCACTGGCCGCCCAGGACGGGGTAATAGAGGTCGGGAATCTGGCCGCGGCAGCCCCGGATGTGCGTATCCCGGTCGACCCCCGGGCTCTGGAGAAGATGCCCGAAGCATTCCGGGGTACGGTGTACGAGTCGGCCAGCTACGCCGTCAGCCACTATTACAATATCAGGGAGAAGGAGCTCCGGGCCATCGAAACAACGAGCCCGGTCCGAGTTATAGAGTCCGCTATGGACATGACTTTAACGGTAAAGTGCCCCCTTCTTCTAAGGCTTTGACACTCACACGCCGCCCTTCTCCTTTCAGTTTGCTAATTTATCACTCTTTTCTTGCAGGGCATGGCTGCCGCCTATAGAGGCATCGTTAGGACCAAGGCCCAGCTCGAGGGTTTGGAAGCAGATCGCCAGACTGCCCTCCAGGAGTCTCAGGAGGCGAGAGACGCCTTGGCGGCCTCAAAAGCCGAGTTAGAGAAGGTCCGCTCGGAGAACCAAGAGCTTAAACGCTCCCTGGCCGCATCCGAGCTAGAGAAGCTTCGCTCCGAGAACCTAGAGCTTAAAAACTCCCTGGCCGCATCGCGGGCAGACCTTGAGGTGGCGAAGGCCGAAGTCCAGACCTCCCAGGCCGCCCTGAAAGACGAGCGGGTCGTGTCGGAGCAGTCCTTACAGGACCTATTCTATCACTGCTGGTCCCACAATCCGGACGCGGACTTCTCCTTCATGCCGCCGGACCTCTGGGCATTCCTGTTGCCGCGGCTTCAAGCCCGCCTGAATAAGGAGGCTCCTCCATCGGAGACTGGAGAGGCCTCTGCCGCGGCGGAGCAGGGTGAGACCGCGACCTCCAAAGGGCCAGCTGATGGGGCTTAGGATGCTTCTTGTTTTCGTATTTTGAAAACCTTTTTTTTTTATTGTAATTCTCTTTTTTATGTGAGGCGTTTCCGCCTCGAGACAATTTGCTCAACCAGTTTTACATATATATTTTTATGCATTTGGTCATAATTTATCTCTTTATTTTTATGAACGTAGTTCGAGTTAACTTTATCCGTATCCCGGGCTCTTTAAATAAGATCCGCGTTCAACAAATTTTTAGTTCACTCCTAAGTTTTCTGACCTGGTTAAGACCAGGAACTTATTTTGAAAAAACTTAGTTCGCGTCAACTTTTATCCGTATCCCGGGCTCTTTAAAGAAGAACCTCGGTCAACAAATTTTAGCTAACTTCTAAGTTTTCTGACCTGGTTACGACCAGGAACTTATTTTGAAAAAACTTAGTTCGCGTCAACTTTTATCCGTATCCCGGGCTCTTTAAAGAAGAACCTCGGTCAACAAATTTTAGCTAACTTCTAAGTTTTATGACCTGGTTAAGACCAGGAGCTTATTTTGAAAAAACTTAGTTCGCGTCAACTTTTATCCGTATCCCGGGCTCTTTAAAGAAGAACCTCGGTCAACAAATTTTAGCTAACTTCTAAGTTTTATGACCTGGTTAAGACCAGGAGCTTATTTTGAAAAAACTTAGTTCGCGTCAACTTTTATCCGTATCCCGGGCTCTTTAAAGAAGAACCTCGGTCAACAAATTTTAGCTAACTTCTAAGTTTTATGACCTGGTTAAGACCAGGATAGGACTTAGTTTGTGATAACTCTTATCCATAGATAAAAATGAACACCTAAGTCGTTAAGGAGACCTGGATATATCCGGGTACCATATGCCCCCCAAGTAACTGGGAAAGGGTCTTTCGTTGTTACTTTAAAATTACCCTTGCAAATAACGAGAAACATTTTATTTTTATTTATACATGGAAGGTGACCTTCTATGTCTTACAAATGTTTATTGATAATATTTCTTTAGGTGGATTGCATTCCAAGTCCGCGGGACCGCCCCTCCACCAAGTCGAGCTAATTTATACGTCCCTTCTTTGATGACTTCGATGACCTGGTATGGTCCTTCCCAGCTTGGTCCCAAAACCCCATCTTTGGGATCTTTCCCGGCCAGGAAAACTCTCCTCAAGACCAAATCGCCGACGCTAAAGGCACGTCTTTTGACCTTAGTGTTGAAGTAGCGAGTGATTTTCTGTTGATAATGGGCGAGCTGGAGTTGTGAATCCTCTCGCCTCTCATCCATCAAGTCTAAGGAGTGGCATAGGAGCTCGTGGTTCTTGTCTTGTTCGTAGGACCGGACCCTGTGCGACAGGACCTTTACCTCCACGGGGAGGACCGCTTCACTTCCAAAGGTTAGGGAGAAAGGAGTGTGACCCGTGGGAGTCCGATGTGAGGTCCTATAGGCCCACAGAACTTGGGGGAGCTGTTCTGGCCAGATCCCCTTTGCCTCACCTAACCTCTTCTTGAGGCTCGCCTTCAGAGTTTTATTGACAGCTTCGACCTGGCCGTTCGCCTGGGGATAGGCCACGGATGAGAAACTTTTCACAATTCCGTTCTTTTCGCAAAATTCGGTGAACAGGTCGCTGTCAAATTGAGTGCCATTGTCGGAAACGATCTTTTTGGGTAGGCCGAATCGACAAACGATGCTTTTAACCACGAAGTCTAGCACATTTTTCGATGTTATTGTCGCCAACGGCTCTGCTTCGGCCCACTTTGTGAAGTAGTCAATGGCTACCACGGCGTAACGGACCCCGCCCTTTCCGGTGGGCAGGGCGCCTATTAGATCTATGCTCCAAATGGCAAAGGGCCAGGGAGACGATATCATTTTTAGCTCGGCCGGGGGTGCTCGTGCAACCGCGGCGAACCGCTGACATTTGTCGCACTTTTTTACGTATGAGATCGAGTCTTTGGACAGAGTCGGCCAGTAAAAACCCTGCCGGAGGATCTTCAAGGCCAGGCTTTGCCCCCCAGTGTGATCTCCGCAGAATCCGTCATGAACTTCCTGCAGGATGGCCTTCGCCTCACTTGGAAGAACACACCGGAGGAGAGGTAATGAATGCCCACGTCGGTACAACACCCCCTCGACTAGCGTATATCTCGGAGCTTGATAAAGGACTCGCCGTACGTCGTTGCGCCCTTCGGGTAACTTGCCCTCGACGAGGTACTCAACAATGGGAGTCATCCAGGTCGGCCTGATGTCAATCATCTCAATATCCGCTCGATCTCCGTCTATGCTTGGTTTGTCCAAGAACTCAATTGGCACCAACCCCAGGGTTTCTGCCTCCCCCGAGGTGGCGAGCTTGGCGAGAGCATCTGCATTGGCGTTCTGCTCCCGAGGTATCTGCTCGATCGACCCTTGCCCAAACGTAGACAATTCGGATTTTACCTTAGCCAAATAAGAGGCCATCTTGGGACCCCGCGCCTGATACTCGCCTAAGACCTGATTCACCACGAGCTGGGAATCGCTGAAGCATTGGACAGAGCTTGCCTTTAGCTCGCTAGCTATCCTAAGTCCGGCTAACAAGGCCTCGTACTCTGCCTCGTTGTTGGACGCCTTGAACCCGAACCTCAGCGCCGAATGGAATCTATGTCCTTCTGGGGATATCAGAATGATTCCGGCCCCGGAGCCGTTCTCGTTAGATGAGCCATCAACGAAGATCCTCCACGATGAGCCTGAGGATGTGAGCTGCTGTGAATCTTCCGATGGGATCTCACGGAATCCCGCGCATTCTGCCACGAAGTCGGCCAAGGCTTGACTTTTTATGGTAGTTCGGGGAGTATAGAAAATCTCGAACTGACTGAGTTCGACCGCCCACTTTAGCAAGCGTCCCGAGGCTTCAGGGTTTTGCAAAACCTGCCTTAGAGGCTGATCGGTCATGACGTGTACAGAGTGGGACTGGAAGTATGGCCTGAGTTTTCGCGAGGCCGTGATTAGGCAGAACGCCAGCTTTTCCATCAACGGGTACCTTGACTCAGCTCCGAGGAGTCTCTTGCTGATGTAATAAACCGGTTTCTGAGCCTGGTCCTCTTCTCGCACCAGAACGGCACTAGCTGCGTCCTCAGTCACGGCCATGTAGAGGAAAAGGGGTTCTCCTACCCTGGGCTTTGATAGCACAGGTGGCTCAGCTAGGTGCGTTTTTAGGTCGAGGAATGCGCCCTCGCACTCTACTGTCCATTCGAACTTCTTGTTTCCGCGGAGCAGGTTGTAGAAAGGCAGGCACTTGTCGGTCGATTTGGAAATGAACCGGTTCAGTGCCGCCACCCTTCCTGTGAGGCCTTGGACATCTTTCCGCGACCTGGGGGATGGAAGCTCGAGCAGTGACCTGATCTTGTCGTGATTTGCCTCGATTCCTCGGGTATTGACTATGAAACCCAAGAACTTCCCCGATGCGACACCGAAAGTGCATTTCTGAGGATTGAGCCTCATGCCATATTCTCGCAGTATGTTAAAACATTCTTCCAGGTCGGCAACGTGGTTGGTGGCAGTCTTTGATTTGACAAGCATATCATCGACGTACACTTCCATGTTCTTCCCGATCTGATCCGCGAACATTCTATTTACCAGCCTTTGGTAGGTTGCCCCGGCATTCTTAAGACTGAACGGCATGACCTTATAACAATAGACATTAGTCGGGGTCATAAAGCTGGTATGATCCTGGTCTGCTGGATTCATCGCGATCTGATTGTAGCCCGAGTACGCGTCCATGAAGGACATGAGCTCGTGCCCCGCCGTGGCATCCACCAGTTGATCGATCCTCGGCAACGGAAAGCAATCCTTGGGGCAGGCTTTATTCAGGTCGGAAAAATCGATACAGGTCCGCCACTTGCCATTGGGCTTTGGAACTAACACGGGATTGGCAACCCAAATGGGAAATCTGGCTTCGCGGATAAAGCCACATTTTTTGAGCCGGGCCACTTCTTCTTCAAGGGCCTCGGCTCGGGTTGTCCCTAAACGCCTCTGCTTTTGAGACTTTGCAGGGACGCTTTTGTCTAGGTGGAGCGTGTGCATGATTACGCTCGGACTGATCCCTATCATGTCCTCGTGCGACCATGCGAATACGTCTAGGTTCTTTTTCAGAAACACGGTCAGATCCGCCTTTCTTCTATCGCAGAGGTTCTTTCCGAGCTTCACCGTCCGTGAAGGATTTTGTTCATCGATGCCTACCTCCTCGAGATCTTCAATAGCTTGGAGCTCGGACCTGTCCTCGCCTACTCGGGGGTCAATGTCCTCGCTTAAGGCGAGCTTTTCGTCTTCAAAAACCCGAGGTTTTTCAATCTCAGGGGCCGCCTTGGGTCCCTGCGATTCCTCTTCATCCTGAATGGCCATCGCCACCTGCCCGGGTTTAGATTTTCCCTTCATGGAAATGTTGTAGCATTCCCTGGCAGCGAGCTGATCGCCCTTGATAGTGCAGACCCCTGTCGAAGTAGGGAACTTCATGGTGAGGTGCCGGACGGATGTGATGGCTTCGAAAGCAACGAGCGTTGGTCGGCCCAAAATTGCATTGTAGGCAGCGGAGCAGTCAATGACTAAGAATTCGAGCAGTTTGGACACTGTTCGGGACTCGTCGCCTAGGGTGATCACCAGCTCGATCGTTCCTATCGCTGCTGACCCTTCGCCTGAAAAACCATATAGCATCATCGAGGTTGCCTTTAGCTCGGAGACGGTCAGACCCATTTTTTCTAAGGTTGAACGGAATAGGAGATTCACCGAGCTCCCATTGTCCACTAACACCCTCCTTACTCTCCAGTTGGCGAGCTAGACTGCTACGACCAAGGGATCGTTATGAGGGAATTGGACATGGCCCGCGTCCTCCTCCGTGAAAGTGACTGGTTGTTTCTCTAATCTTTGTTGTTTTGATTGACGCTGTTCCGGGACGAACTCCCCTCCATTGTGGGCCTTCAACTCATTTATGTACCTCTTCTGGGCGCCTCTGCTCGTGCCAGCCATGTGTGGCCCTCCAGAGATGGTGGAAATCTCTCCCTCGACCACGGGGGGAGGGACGTCCTGATCTACTCGAGGTCCAGGTTGACTGGCTGGGATCTCCGGAGCGGGTCGACCTGTGGGGACCCTGTTCCGCGAGTATTGCGCCAACGGACCTGCTCGGATGAGAGTCTCGATTTCATCTTTGAGGTGCCTGCAGTCGTCGGTATTGTGCCCGACGTCGTTATGAAAACGGCAGAATTTGGAAGCGTCTCTCTTTCCCTTAGGGTGCTTTATTGGCTCCGGTCTTCTCCAGGGGACTCGCGTAGCGTTGGCCAGGAAAATATTCTCTCTGGTTTGGGTGAGCTCGGTATACGCTGTGAACACGGGCTTGAATTTATCCACGGACTTATTCTTCTTTTGACCGTGCTGGACGTTTTCACCATTTCCTTTTCTTTTGCCGCCACCGGGCTGGTTGCTCTGCGTGACGTCGGGAGTCGCTACTACGATCTCTGTTCCCGCCCCAGCGGGCTTCTCGAGGACCTGGCTGGTCCCCGCGGCTGAAGCTTCAGCTTCCTCCAAGTTTATCCATTCTTGGGCTCTGTTAAGGAATTCACTAACTGAGCTGACCCCCCTCCTTTGAATATCCTTCCACAGATCTCCGCCTACTAGGATCCCGGTCCTCATAGCCATGAGTTTGGAGCTGTCGTCGGCGTCTCTGGCTCGAGCAGCGACATTTGCAAATCTGCTCAAGTAGGCTTTTAGCATTTCTCCAGGTTGCTGTCTCACGTTAGCTAGGGAGTCGGCCTGGACCCTGGCGGCCTGAGAGGCGCGGAATGCCCTCTTGAAGTCAGCCGAAAAGGTCTTCCAGGAGCTGATTGACTGCCTTTTACTTTGTTTGAACCACTGCCTGGCAGGTCCAGTTAGGGTGGAAGGAAAGATCAAGCAACGAAGCCCTGGCCCGATGTTATGAGCCATCATTAGGGTGTTGAACATCCCTAAGTGGTCAGATGGGTCTCCATCCCTGTTGAACTTTGACAAGTGAGGCATACGAAAGCCAGAAGGGTACGCCGTTGCTGCTATGTTGGGGGCGAAGAGCTCCATCTCATCCCCTGAATCATATTCGTCTTTTTCTTTCTCCGACAGGAGCTTCTTCATCAACTCCTCCATTTGAGTTAAGCGCTCTAGGGTTTTGTCCTGAGATCCTGGGTTATTCCGGGGTTGTTCAACAGCTCCGGACCCGTTGTACATATTAGGCGGGTTATTGCCCCTCCTATCTGGAGATAGGTCATTTGGGGCATTCCCGCCATTACGTACTTCGGATCGGACCCCAACTGAGCGGGCCTGGCTACCATCCCTAACTCGATCCTCTCTGTGAGAGTTGAGGCGATCTCGAAGGTCGCCTCCATGGGTATTATGGTGACTTTGTGCTGAACTTAGTCGCTGTCGCAGGTCTCCTCCCGAAAGATCACTCCGTGCACTACCGGTCCAGTGAATCCTGCTGGACAGGCTCGATGTGCGTCTTTGGCGGCTCCGACCTGATCCTTCCCCTGGCACCCTGCTGCGCCGGGAAGGCCCGGCCGATGGCGGGTCTCTCCTACTATTTCCGTAGGTCGGGATGTCTCGGATGGTCTGAGGAGACGGATATCTGATGGGAGAAGGAGGATGCCTGACCGGAGAGGCGATCCTAGTGCCGTCTGGACGGACTAAATTTGGTGGGGGCCTCTCGGCCCTGCCAGCTTGATGGTTTCACGCTGGGCGATCTGGACGAGGAACTGGACGCTCTTCGGGGACGGGCTGACGTCTCCGGATCTCCTCGGCCCTCCTTTGGGAATTTCCCCTATCTCTTCTGGGTGTCCTCGAGGAAGGCTGAGAGCTAGGGGTTGATGTCCTAACCGAACGGCTGTACTGCTGCGGTTCGGTCTGAGGCATTTCCCTGAAGTTCGCCTCTTGATGGCGTGATGAAGGGGTGGAGTTGGCTGCAGGGAGTCTACCCGAACGGCTATACCTGGATCGATTACTCCGGCGAGACTTAGGAGCCTCGCCTTGCCTCTCTCCAACGTTACCGTTGGTTGTGAGAGGGGGTAGTCGACTCAGAATATCCTGGATTTGCTGACCAGCTGCTGCTAGCTGGCTCCTCAGTTGAGCATTCTCCATCTCCACCGCAGTATAATAACCTGGATTCGGATTAGGCGGCCGGGGCGTCGAACTACCAGTGTCGTCTTGGCCGGCCGGCTGCTTTCCTGGCCTTTGCTGGACTTCAGGAACTTGCTCCTCGGGGAGGGCAACATGGCGGGCCTCCTGCCCACCATGCTGTTCTGTCTCGTTGCCATGTTTGGATCGAGTGGTCACCATAGTTGTATGTTTGTGGTAGTACTAATTGGACTTGCTCTCAACGAAAGCACCAAACTGTTGACGCGGTTCTTCGGCAACAGGTAATTAAGAGAAGAAGAGAAAGAGATTAGTACTTAAAAGTAGAACCGCCGCAGATATGAAATCTTTGTGAGAAGAACTAGGTGACCCTAAACACGTTTTTAAGTGGTTCGAAGGTTAAAATCCTTCTACTCCACTAGTCAATATTATTGATCTTTTCTGGGTAATTGGTTTACAAAATATATAGTTCTTACAAGACTATTTTTTCCAACCCCTATCAATTCCCAGGGTCTCCATATTTATAGGAGAAGGCACCTGGAAATTGGTAGGGAGGTCATCCCGTGACCTTACCATTTGTCATATCAAGTCTGTGATATTCATGATTACTTCCTAAACCTGACACACAAGTGTGGTCTAATCAGTATGGAAGGAGATAATGGGCCGCACGGCCCAACCCGTCCGTGGGTGTCTGAATACGCACGTTCCTGCGGCGTGTCCGAGAAGTCAGGGGGATATCGGACACGTGATGGCAGGATTATGCACGTTTATCTTGTGTGTTGACTTCCCATAGGGTTAGAGCTTCCTGAGAAGCTCGCTACCGGAGCAATCCATAACCCGAGCTGATCCGTCAGTGGTCGCCGGATGTTGTTCCCAGCTCCTGGAACAACAAGAGGGAGCAGGAAACTCCATCCCCTCGAGCTAGAAAGGGCCCGTCCTGAAGATAAAGCCTCTGGCCTGTGGGAGCCTCGGGCTAAATCATGTTTAGTCCGAGGATCGTCCTGCTAAACAGCCCGTGGGAAATCCAGGGCGTACAGAGTATATATAAATGAGAGCTCTTGTTTATAACGAATGTTTTCCAGCTGAGAAAACAATTCTAAAATCTATGGGGTTTTGTTTTGTTTTTAAATTGAACACACACATATATATAAATTAATATCAAACACTTTGTAGCATAGTAAAATAGAGACATTTGGCAATTTGAACACTTTCTTGCTTTGCAACTTAGTTATAAAAGATGTATAACTTACTTTAATTGAATTGAATTAAATACGTGATACTTATAGCCTAATTTTCTTTTGGCAGCTACAAGACAATTCGAAATCTTCTTTAGGAGAAGTGGAAGTGAAGTTTCAACTCACTAAAGATACACTTGATGCTATGTTGAGGTCAATGACTTACATTAATGATCATCTCTCTGGAATGGTAAGCTAAGCTGGATGTTTTTCATTGACAATATTAGGCTTTGATACTAGTTAGTAGTTTGGATTCTTTCTTTTGATAAACAAATGCATACATTCTTTCTTTGTTGCATTATAACTTTAAATTGACATTCATATGAAGTGTATTTTGCTTATGCTTTAATGGCTTTACACTTGTGTTTCACTACTGGTTTTTGGTGTATTTTGTGACTGTATTTTTGTGTGTTTATGGTCTATTTTGCTACTTCTTTAATGGTTACTACTTGTATTTTGCTACCAGTTTTTGGTATATTTCTTGACCGAATTTTGGTGCATTTTGCAACCGGTTTGAATGGATTAATATGATTGATTTATGGTCTATTTTGTTAACTAAGTTGAATGGATTAATATGGTAGATTTATGGTTGATTTTGGTGTAGTTTGCTACTGTTTTGAAATACCTCTATGTATTGGATGAATAACATTTTATGAATTAGTACTATCTAACAAGAAATTGTTTGCTGCTTGACTATATGAACACCTATAGTGATAGTTTAATTCTCACATCTATTACATATATATATATATATAATTGTTGCGTGTGTCTACTTATTTATAAATTTGAATTATTATATAGATTTCCAAATTAATTGGATATACATTATCCGTAGATCTAGAGATGTACACTGATCAATTATGTGTGGACCTCTCTTTTTTTTTTTTTAATTTCTAGTGGTCAACATTTTAAGAATTTTTTATTTCCAGTGGAGAAACTTTTTATTAATTAAAGAACTTTTTTATAATGTGCAGGTCTATATTGAGATGCATTTCTTTGGCGCAATACTAGACAACATTGGCAGTTGAAGTTTTTAGAATAAAATACATATTTCACTAACATTGTATACATTTCTTGTTTAATATTTGGTGATGATAGAATTTGATTGTAGTATAAACTATCATGTAATATGATTTTCTAAGCCTAGTAGACTAAATATTGAAATCATATTTTTGAGTAATTAATAAAAAATTATTTTGTTGTATTTTCTTTTGAAATTTTAGAAATCTAACATATATAATACATTTTGGACACTCAAAGGGATATATTTTTTCTAAATCAAAATGAAAATTGTAGCTGCATTTTTAAAAAAAAAATTACTTTTAAGGGCATGTAAAGCGAGTCCTAAAAAATTACTTAAAGGCACTTGTTATCCAAAGAGCAGACGTGGATGACGTGGCAGACATTTTTAACACGTGGTTGACACCTGGCAGAGGTTCTATTCGACCATCGACCAGGGAGATTCCCCTGGCATAACATTTGGATTCTATATACGACCAGCTTGGTCGTATACTCCGTATATTTTGAGAAGATATTGTGCAATTGTAATCATATCCGAGATTATCTCCCATGATTCCTGATTATCCGATTAATTAGGAAAGAATATCTGTAACAAATTCATGTAATCCTCATTGAGTCTATAAATAGAGAAAAATAGCTCAAGGAGGGGACTTCTTGGCTGATTTGAGTTTATGCTTTACAAGAGAATTATAGCTATTATCTTTGGATTGTATTATTCATCCCTCTAAGGCTTGTGAAACTTGAAGAACCCTAGTTCTTTGATCACTCATTTGAGAATTAATATCAATAATAACTTAACTGGACGTAGGTCATTACCAATTTGTGGGGCCAAACCACTATAATTTGTTGTGTCGTTTACTGTTCTTTTCATTAGATCTATTTCAATACTTTCTGTCACATCAAGCATTTGACTTCGTGTCAATTGACCAAAACGAGGGTCAACAACACTCAACCAAATTTTTTAGGAGTCCTAAAAAATCTCAGTTTTTAAGGCTCTCAAATAAAAAACTCGCGCCCCGCAAGTCCTAAAAACTTTTTTAGGACTCGCAATGCTAGTCCTAAAAAACCTTTTTTGTAGTAGTGATGTATGAATATTTAGGATATTCAAACTCCTCTAACAATATTAAATAATAATAATAAAACAAGAAATAGACACATACCAATTAATAAAATGATCCACAAGAAAATACTTCGAAAGTTACTCCTATTTATTTTCTCCAAAAAAGAAAGTAAAATTAGTGAAACAAAAAAAAAATGATAACACATAAGAATACACATATAACATATACATATATATACACATATTAATATACATGTATATATACACACTCATACACATATATACACACATATACACATGTACATATATATATACACATGGCAAACACACATTTATTTATATACTTAACAAATAAAAACACAAAAATAAAAAACAAAAAATTAAAAAAATTAAAATTAAAATAAATTAAAAAAAAATTTAAATAAAATATATATTAATATATATACACCCATATATAATATATATATAAAAACAATAAAAGTTAAATAAAAACTGAAAAAATAATAAATATAAACTAAATATATATACATATATATAAATATATATATGTATATACCTGAGACGAGCTGGGTGCGGTGGGGGTATCCTCGCGGCGGCACCGGCGTCCTCCCGATGGTGACACTAGCGTCCTCCCGATGGTGACAAGGCCTCACGGTGGTGGGAGAGAAAAAAAAGAGTGAGAAAGGGGAAACGGGGGGTAAAAACTATTTAGAGGGTCGAGTTATGCTTTTGAGTGTTGGAGAACACATTAAGGGCATCAAATTTGAGTTTTGGGGGAGAGGGGGGGGGGGGGTTGGAAATACGGTTTACGGAGAGAAATATGCAGGGAGGCGGCGACTCTAGGGTTTTGCTCGAGAAAAATGCAGAGAAAGAAATGAAGAACACGACATCGGGCTGGGGTATTTAAAGGACTATTAGCGGCGACATATGTTGCCGCTAATGTGCGCACATATCGCCTAAAAAAATTAGGTGGGAAAATTCCCACATTTTTGTTTGAAAATTTTCAAAATTATTATGGGCGAAACGTGTCGCTACTAATAATCAATAAAAAATTTAGGTAAGAAATTTCTCACGTTTTTTTCTGAAAATTTTCAAAATCATTAGGGGCAAAGATTACAAAAGTTACCGCTAATAATATTCCATATTAAAAAAATTGTTTGCGATAATATTAGCGGCAAAATGCAGTTTTGCCGCTAATAACAACATTATGAGGGGCGATTTTAAGTTGTCGCTAATAGTATTGCTCCTAAAAATCATTTTTCTTGTAGTGCATGGGCATGACTGAGGCTATGTGCCAATAATTCAATATTATATCTCTATATTTTATTAAATAGTATAAAATACTCTCTTGAACTCATTTTTAGTCAAAATTGAGTTTAATAATACAATAATACAAAATTCAAAATTATTGACTGAGTTTTTAGTCAATGAATTGAAAGAATTGAACTAATGAATTTCAGTAAACTGAATGAGAAAAAACGAGGACTTTAAAAAAATATAATCGACCTAAAGTGTTTTTATGGATGAAATTAGACTAGGTGCCCACTTTTAGATAACCATTTTAATTTTGACTCATTTATTAATCCTCTTATTTTTATACCCAGATTTATAATGAATGTTCTCATTATATCCTTTCTCTACACAAGGTGTCCAGGCATGCTATAAAAAAATGTATCAATTGTAGTTGCCAAGAGTCAAACACATGCCCCCTAGGATAGTATAAAAAGCCACATAACCATCATATCCAACTATTTTTACTGTTAGTTAATAGCTTTAAATAATATTTAATAACAAAGAAATACAACAAATACATAGTTAAATTAATAGCTAAAAAATTTATACATTTAATTTTGTTAAGCTTAGTAGTATAACTTTTAAGCCTTGTTTTAAGTCTTGTGGTTTAAATTTTAAAAAGTTGTGGTTTAAATTTTAAGTCTTGTAGTTTAAATTTTAAAGACTAGTGATTTAAATTTTAAGGAGCCATGGTTTAGATTTTAAATGATCATGGTTTATATTTTATATGGTCGTGGTTTAGATTTTAATCGCGAGGTTTAGCTTTTAAGCCTTGTGGTTTAAAATTTAAAGAGTCGTGATTTGAATTTTAATTCTTGTGGTTTAAATTTTAAGCCTTGTAGTTTAAATTTTAAATACTAGGCGTTTAAATTTTAAGGATCTGTGGTTTAAATTTTAAAAGATCATGGTTTATATTTTATATGGTCGCGATTTAAATTTTAATTGTGTGGTTTAACTTTTAAGCCTTGTAGTTTAAATTGTAAAGAGTTTTTGTTTAAATTTTAAGCCTTGTGGTTTAAATTTTAAAAATTAATAGTTTAAATTTTAAGCATTGTTTAAATTTTAAAGAGTCATGGTTTAAATTTTAAGTCTTGTGGTTTAAATTTTAAAGATTGGTGATTTAAATTTTAAAGAGTTGTGGTTTATATTTTATACGATCGTGGTTTATATTTTAAGCTCAGTGATTTAACTTTTAAGCATTGTGGTTTAAATTTTAAAAAGTCGTGGTTTAAATTTTAAGCCTTATGTTTTAAAATTTTAAGTCTTGTGGTTTAAATTTTAAGCATTGTAGTTTAAATTTTAAGTCTTATGGTTTAAATATTAAAGAGTCGTGTTTTAAATTTAAAGACTAGTTGTTTAAATTTTAAAGAGTCGTGATTTATATTTTAAATGATCATGATTTATATTTTATATGATTTTGGTTTAGATTTTAAGCTTAGTAGTATAATTTTTAAGCCTTGTGGTTTAAATTTTAAGGCTTGTGGTTTAAATTTTAAAGAGTCATGATTTAGATTTTAAATGATCATGATTTATATTTTATATGGTCGTGGTTTAGATTTTAAGCCAAGTAGTTTAACTTTTAAGCATCGTGATTTAAATTTTAAAGAGTCGTGGTTTAAATTCAAGTCTCGTGGTTTAAATTTTTAAAAGTTGTTATTTAGATTTTAAGTCTTGTGGTTTAAATTTTAAAGAGACGTTGTTTAAATTTTAAGCCTTATGGTGGTTTAAATTTTAAAGAATTGTGGCTTAGATTTTAAGAGATTATGATTTATATTTTATATGGTCATAGTTTAGATTTTAAGTCTAGTGGAATAACTTTAAGCCTTATGGTTTAAATTTTTATAAGTAGCAGTTTAAATTTTAAGGCTTGTGGTTTAAATTTTAAAGAGTGATGATTTATATTTTAAGCTTTGTGGTTTACATTTTGAAGAGTTGTGGTTTAGATTTCAAGCCTTGATGTTAAAATTTTAAAAGGTCGTGGTTTAGATTTTATGTCTTGATGTTTATATTTTAAATGATTGTTGTTTACATTTTAAGATTTATGGTTTACATTTTAAGCTTTGATTTTTACATTTTAAAGAATAATTTTTCATAGATTGAATACATTCCTATAAATATAGTTGTCACACATATATATGACACACTACAATTAGAATGCCAATCTAATTTAACTATAATATGACACATATAATACACATTACAACAACACTTAGAACCATGCGCTCAAATAAGGATAATTTGGAAAGTCTCATGATAATAATGGGTAAAGTTCAACTAAATATATTTAGTGTTTAATTTTAGTTAACTACTCCTAAAAGTTGATAGTTGTCAACTTTTTTCGTTTTTATGTGGTTAATAAAATTTAGACATTTGAGATATTTTATTTATTAAAATATTATAAAGTAACAAAAGAAATAGAGTTGAGATTTTATTTATTATCCAGTTCGTGTCAGTGTGACTTTATTTTTTTAGTTGTTTGTTGGCCATATGTCTATTCTCATTTGATTAGTTGGCCATTATAGCGGGTGTTTTTTTGATCGAGTGTTATTATTTGGTACTTTAAGGACACTTTATAGATGGCTAGTCATTGATACTCTGTAATACTTATTAAATTTAAATATGTGAGATCTGATACTAGATCGCACAACTAACAAATTGTTATCTTTTTTATTTTTCTCTTCACTATCTTTGCCAATGAAGTTTGGGCCCCTGCCTTCGAAGGGGTTGCAAACTGCCAAAAAAAAATAATTGCAACTAATTTCAACACCATATGCTTAATAAACTGGTTTCACAATCATAAACTCAGCAACGAGGTACATGAAAATCTATATCTAGTAATATGTTTCACGAAAATCTTTTTAAAGGTTTCGCATTTTGGTTGTATGTGTAATAATTTTTTTTTTAATAAATTAAAAATATCTTCAAATATAAGAATTATTTGAAAAATACCACAATATTCAAATTCATTTTCAAAATATCATATTATGGCTATAAAATTACCAAACTTACCAAGTTTATATTTATTGTTTGCAAAATTATAACACTGTACATTTGTGTTTTAAAAAATACTATCTGATATATTTTTATTTGTTAAACTATTTCTCATATATATATTTAAAAACTAATCTCCTTTTTTGGATATTATTCTCTAATTATCACAAAATACCCAGATCCAAGAAATCATAAATCAAATCAAGAGTGAATGGAATTTTTTATTATAATAACATCACACCTTATAAAAACTAATGTGTAAAGGAGTAAAAGTAGTAACTCAAAATCCAGATTACAATAATAATTTTGATGGAAAAAGAATAATAAGAGTCCAATTAATGTAGTGTTGAAGGTCCATTATATTTGATCTCATATATATATATATATATATATAGATCATCCTCCTCTAGGATAGATAGTGTAATAGGTCTGAATAACGGACATACCAAGAGCCAAAAACGCAGCCACAAAAGTGACAATCGTCCAAGGAGTACTGAAGTGTTCGTTCAAGACCTGAGCTATCCAAGTCAGGCACTTGTTGTGGTAGTGCTTCTCTATTTGGCTTATCACCTCCTCGTACGCCTCAGGATTTGGCACCAAAAATCTGCCCATCTCATTAAAAAGTAGTGCCACTTCTTTGTCACAGCCAAGAAGGTTGTGGAGTACGTGAGATGATCTCAACTCTTTCACATCGTTGGGATAATCAATGAGTGAGTCTAAGAAACTTATGTAAGATGACACTTCGGTCTTGGTATTGTCTGGACACATTTCAAAGGCAATCAGGTTCAAGAATTTAGGAGCCATTGAGTCGTCTACTGTTATTGGTGGAAGTTCTAGTTCAGCTGAGAAGAGACTCGAAGAAAATTTTATGTCTTTTAAAGAGCTACTCTTGCTCTGTTTTAAGTTGATTCCGGCTACCTTGAGATCCATCACACTACGAAAAGTTTGTTCTTTTTTCTTTTCCTCGGCGGAGTTCTTTTCATCAGAACTCTTACTTATATTATATGGAAAATTTAAGTTTGGATGCTTGATAAATGCTATTATTTTAAAAAAAAATGCTAGACATATTATTTGGATCTTGACAAATTGATTTTTGAATTTTATGTTTTGTAAAATAATTCAAATAGATCATTAAACCTAATTTTGATCAAAAATTTTTGAACTAAAATCACAAATAATTCACTAAACTAATAACTCAAAACAATAACTATAATTCTGCCTAACCTTCAATTTTTTGTTTATGAAAATGGGGTGTAGATCTATTTAAACCATTTACAAAAATAGGGTTAAAAAAGTAATTTTATGATATAACATTATTAAAACTTTAGATCTTTTTAATGAGACAAAATACAATATAAACCTTTAATGATATATAACATTAATATTAACAGAGTAAATATCATATTTTCGTCAGTAAACTATTGGCAAAGACTTTGGAATATAAATAATATGACATTAAGTAAAATTTTATGTCCGCCGCTGGCAATAAGTCCTAGGTATATTATATGATTAAACAATTAATACGTTTGAATTTAACATTATGTGCAAATGAAATAGAATCTAATGATCTAAAAGGGTATACTTTTGCATGCTAATATTGTTAAAAAAAAAAAGAAGAAGAAGAAAATTCATGACTTTTGAAATATTTAAATATTAGAGATCTTACTCGTGCTACGTTTAGGTTTATACAGAGATGGTGGTGAAAGGAGTTTGTTTCTGAGTTGTCGAGGCAGACAAGCTAATAGGCATGTGTAGATGCATGAATTTGACCTTCTATTGCCGTAATGATAAGATTGTTGAAGGAGTGCCAAGCGTAGAAAATCAAGAAGATGAACTGGCATGTCCTTTGGAGGGACCATCACGGCCTTGCGATACTTCTCAGGTGTCAAAACATTGAAATTAAGAAACTGCATGATCGAGCCCTGCAAACTCTTAGAGAATTCTTTTTCCGAATTGTCCATCAACAATCTCAGGACAAGGTATGGGATTTGATTCTCTAGCAAGAAAAAATCGTGAAACACAAAAGCAACCTGGTCATTTTTAATCTCAAAATGTCTCATCGACTCACCATTCACAGTGCTGTAAATGAATTGGAGTGTAAAACATCCATCCAAGAACAACATCCACCCCAAGGCCTCATCATCCTTGCCATTACCATAATACTCATCGAGCACCTCATCATCGAAACATTGCTTCAGCTCCTTAATATTTTCCATTACTTTTCTGTAAAGGTAGTCGTGGGATTGGTGGCCGCTGTTTTTGACGAACTTTGCTGCAAAGAGAAACTTGAAATGTTGCTCTGCAAGCCGGAATTTGGGGTTGCCATGGTGAATAGGGCCTATTGATATCCACATTGGGTCGTAGTACTTCTCCAAACTCTTCTGTTCATCTCTAAGCACCTGAGGAACCTTCTGTATCTTCGGTTGTGGGACTTGGCCGCGACCTGATAATTTCCTCTCCACTGGTCTCGGCGGATTGGTCTTTTGTCTCATCAACTCAGCACTTAGCTTAGAACTTGCTGATTTTATGTTCTCATTGACAAATTCTTCGGCAACTGCATTTCTCTCAATTTCACTTACCAGTTTTTCCATGTGATGAGCTTTGTAAAGATAGGAAATGATGATGATAAGGTTTCATATAAGTGAGCAGCAGTGACCGAGTATATATATAATATTATGTGTGTGTATATATATGTGTGTATTTGTGTGCATGCATATCATGCATTTTCATAGGTTACTATATATATATTCTTAGATTAAAGAATCAAGATTGGTATAAGAAAAAGCACGAAAATAAAATTGTTGAAGATAGATGGAATTTTATTACCTCTTTGCAAGTTTGGCATATTGTACTATTGTTCAGAGAACACTCTTTGGACAAGAATTTTTACGTGAATATAACTGGCTAGTCTACTTATAGACGCACTTTGTTAAAACATATGCATTACTTTCATTATATTGGTTAAAATTCCAACATAAGCCTCTCCATCTTTTTCCTTTAAGGACATTAATTTTATACTTCTTTTGCCCAACTGTGTTTTCAAAAAACGACAAAGTGATAGGCTAGGTACCTTATTTGACAATATTAATAATCACTTTTGAACATTAACATTTCAAATGACTTCGTAGCAATTACTCTAAAATATATATATTATTATAAAAAAATATAAAGCCATCATATATACAATATAAAATAAAACCTTTAAATTACTATATATGTCTAAACAAGACCATTGAGCATCATTCTTTATATTATTATATGTGCAAAAAGTCTTGAGTGTGAGTGTTTTTTACTGCTTTGCTATATTATTGTATTTTATTTGTATGAGAATTCATTAGCAACAATTGTAATAAATTTAGAGGTTTTTTCTTAATTAATGATTTCTGTTAGACATTTTTTCAAAATGAGAAATTTGATAATATATGCTTAATAAGGCCCCTATTGAAGATATATCCCCAATATGTATAAACTCTAAAAAATATACTTGAAACTTAATTTTGGACGAAAATACTCCCACTCATTCTCTCTCTTTACAATCTCCCTCACAAACTCTCTCACTCTCTCACCCGAAGTCTGATTATCATTTTCTCAAGAGAATTGCTAAGGGACACCACTGGTGCCCAACAAACAAAGAGGTAACATACCGCTATTGGTGCAATTCAATATCGGGTACCATTTATTTGAATTTAAAAAGCATTAAGGGGTATCGCTAACCAATTATAGGGTGCCACCTCATGTGGTGTTGGGCACCTTAAGGTGCCAAATAGCAACACTCATTCCTCAATTTTTTTAATGGATTTTCTTGCCAAATTAAATAACACAAAGATGGAGCGATATATGTTCTTAATCATAATGTAGTTATGAGTATAGCTTAAAAGTGAAATACCTACCTAATATATGACTTATATTAGTGGACATAAGTTAATTAGTAGAGTTAGCTTATGGTTGTTCTATTTATCATTCTTATCTTGCGAATTTTCTTGATGCACATAAGTCACTTGTGTTTTTGATGATCTTAACAATTTAATCATTCTTCTTATGATCTTCTTCTTTTCTAGATCTTGATAGTATTTCGAGATTGTAAACCACATCATGAGATGATAGATTTTTTTATTGATTAGGGTTTAGATAGGTCTCTTATTATGATTTTTAGTTCTATGATTTAATGTGCATTAATTATTATTTTAGATCTTTCATTCTATTGTATTCTACTTTGATTAATTGTGCTGCAATATTTATGATTATGTATTGTTATGCTTTGTACCACTAAAATTAGGAAAAATTTAGATTGTGAGATTAATAATTGAGAGGGATATTAATATTCAAATAATAATTTTTGAAGCGAGTACACCAATTTATGATAGTGTGAAATCGAGAGAGATAAACATTATTTAGGCAACCAAAATAATTTCAATTGTGGAATCAGGTGAAATTTAAGAAGTATTATCGAGTAGTTCTTGATGAAGGTATATGGGTGAATAGTTTTATAGGAATATAAACTTGATATCATCTATACATTTTTTTATATGCAACACTTGAGAGAGTAATATAATGATTACTACAAAAAAAATGTAGTATTACCGGTGGAGGATTCTGCCAGTAATAATTGGTGTATCCGCTGGTAGTGTATATTAATGCTTTTCCGGTAATAATCGGTCGGTAATTAGCGAAATTACAGACCGATTGACACACCCGCCGGTATTATATTAATACTGGCGGATTAATAGAGGCGGGACTCCGTCGGTATAAAATAATATTGTCAACCTCGTTTGACTCATTTAATACCAGCGGGTTCCGCCTCTATTAATCCGCCTATAATAAAATACTAATATTAAAATATAATAATTGATTTTATTTTATTTCATAATAAATATACATATAATACTTATTTAAAAATAATAATATTTAACATAAATTAAAATAAATAACACAATTAATATTCATCAAACAAAAATAGCATTATAATTAATCATAAAATTAACATAATAAAAATATCAATTGTCTCATTTTAATTACATATGAACTAATTATAAAATAAACATAATAAAATTTCAATTGTCTTAATATAATTAAAAAACGTAATCTAATTATTATTGTTTTGATCGGGCCAACCAGGTGTAAAATATTCATTAAGGTCAATATCTTGATCACCAGTATTAGGGCACGACAATGGTGGTGAAGCAAATTGTGGTGCTTGTGGAGAGTGCTGCTACGAAGATGATCCAAATTGTCGAGTATGTGGTCGCGCCGAGGGAGACTGATGCAATAAACTCTCAAACTGACCATATCTCTGCTGCTGCGACGAACTCACAAATTGACCATACATCTGCTGTGGATGCTGCTGCTACGATGAATCTCCAAAGTCACGACGCCTAGGATGTGACGTCTGAGATCCTGTAGGGACGTCGTGGTAATAAAAAGGAGGGGGCTAGGAGGAGCGCCCATACATGTTTGGATAATTCTGTTGAGGTGGATAAAAATGTTGTTGTTGTTGTGACATCGACCAAGGAGGTGGACTTTGAGAAGATATACCACCTTCAGGTTGTGATGGTAAATATCGTTGCAGAAGGCTTTCAAATCGCGACTCAGTTTTTGTACTGGTATGTTGAGGATTACCAGATGGACCTTGCTGAGATTTCAATATTCGGATCTCTTCACGCATTGACTTCATCATTTCCGCCATAGTAGCCATGTCTTCCTGAGGTGTATGAGCAGGTTGGGCCTGTGACTGACTTTGACTTGTGGAGCTGGAAGCTGATTTTTTCCCTTTGCCTTTGCTGTAACCTACTCCTCTTTGAAAGTCAGACCTCTCCCAAAGTACTTTACTCATAATCTCGTACTGATCGATCGACGAGGAATCAGCAGTAAATCCAGTTTTAGATCCCTCCGTCAGTTCTTGAGACTGGCTTTGAAGTCGTGGCCTCTCAAGCTCTTCCGTCATTTTTTCTTGTTCATAAAAAGTGTTAGAAACACAAGAGTAACATAGTTTAATGAAAATAATAACACAAAAGTTTAAACTTACAAAAGTTTCTCGAGTTGCGTTGTTGACAAAAACTTTTGTCGATTTTCTCAAATGGCCATCTTTCCAAGTATCAATAACATGTTCATCAGGGTTCGCCTATACAAATGTAGAGATAGGAAGTTAGAATGTAAAATTTTGTTAAATTAAATTATTATTTTTACTTACAAATTGGTGACGCTTAGCTGCCATCGATTTTGTGCCTTGCGTCGATGCATACTTCATTTCTTTTCTGTTTTTCTTGTTTTGGTTGGATCGCGCAATAAATTTTGGGCTAGAAAACAACTGAACAATATCTTTCGAACTCTCCTTGGTGCAATGGTCAAGTGGGGCAATGAGAACACTCTCCAAATCTTCCGGTTTAGAGTAATATTTTTTGAAGTGAGTATTCTGATATTCTTTCTCTCAGAATATCTTTTGTGCATCTCTGTGTAGATAGTTTTCATAACTCTCTCGGGTTCTGGATGACCATCAACATTATAAAAATGCTACATTAAAAAATAACACATTAGTTTAGTTTGTAAATGATTTTAATAAAAAATTTATACCACAAGACTTGTTCTAAATTTTTACCTTCATCTTTTGTACGACTTGTTCCTTAAATTGTTGAGGTATATCAGCAAAATCCAAGTAATGTCCTGGCAACAACAAGGTGACTTGGAGGCCTATCTCGCGGAAAAAAGCTTGGTCCTCCAAGCCAACCACTTTGTCCATCCTAGGATCAAGCTGAAGATCTAGTGGTTTCCGGCATTCCGCCTTCGAATTTCAAGTGGTATGTTATTAGCCAGGCCACGACCCTTTCTTCTTGGCACTTCAGCTATCCACATTTTCAACAAAAACCACAATTTGAAATATTAATATATATTAAACATTCGTTGAGCTTAACTTTCAAGCTATGAACAAAATTTGAAAATTATTATTAACCTGACTCGCAGGAAGAGGGTACTCTACTAGGATCTGGCAGGTCTAGACCTCCACCATCTCTGCCGTGAGAGGTGGCTATATCCGCTGACATTGTACTTAGGAACAAAAAATATTAGTTAGTATTAAATTATTATTTAGTATCAAATATCACCAATGGAAATGAACAAAATGATTACAAGTCCCATATATTATATTTTAAACGATTGTCTTTATTACAAAAATATAAAAACTATGTAGAATAATCACTATCACTTTCATCATTAATTAAATTAACATCAATCGGAGACACATGATTAACATCATCTTCACAAATATCAACTAGCAATTCATCTTCTTCATCGACTTCTTCTTCACCTAAGTCGTCATTTATGAAATTATCATCCAATTGATCAGCAGGTGAATTTTGTATAGTGCCAATATATGTTGCAGGTTTATGAGATTCCATAACGAACTGGCCGAGATCCACGGTCAACACAAAATTTGATGAGCTTCTGTCATGTACAACATCAACATCTGCATCAGCTTCATCGTCCTCGATGTTCAAATTTGACGATGATGGACATCCTCAACAATTTTCCAGTGTCGGCCTCTAAGTAGATCATCGAGATAGAATACTTTCTTAGCTTGGCTAGCAAGTATATAAGGCTCATCTTTGTACCATTCGCTACTGACGTTTATACTGGTGATATTATTTTCAGTGATTGTTTTCTTCTTGCTTGGATCAGTGTTAAACCATTTGCACCTAAACAATGCAACTGAATATGCACCAGTGAAAGATAACACCAGTACTTCTTGAAGCGTGCCATAATAGTTAAAAATTTCGGTTCCCGCAACAGACACTCCACTATTCTGTGTGGTGCGCTTTTGATCTCGGTTGTAAGTGATAAATCGAACACCGTTAACTATACAACCTTCGTAGTAGGTTGCCAAGTGATCTGACCCAGATGTTAAAGTTAGCAACTCATCACCATTCTCTAAAGATCCAAGTTTGTGCAAGTCATATATCTAAATAAATTAATAAACCTATATTAGAATGATAAAAATATCATTACAACAATAAAGGTTTAAAAATAATCTCAATTTTACCTTCTTATGAAACCGCTGGCAAAAAAATTTCTTGTGTAAAAAATTATGATCACCATCTGGGTATTTCAGTTTGATCTCTACTAGGTGTTCGTTGTAAATTTGAATTCTTTGACTATATTAGATAAAACAATTTGGAATGAACATAAATTTCACTTTAAAGGGAATAAACTTACTCTAAGTAATCCTGAATTTCAGGAGAATTGTCAAGTATGAACCATTCAGCCATTTCACGAGTCGCAAGGTCGAGAGGCTTGAGAGTTCCCTTTGTTAGGGGACAACATTGAGATTGAAACACAGTAAGGTGTCGTGGGACATACACCTCATCTTCATTGCAATCAAGACGGTTAAATTTTGTTTCAACCCCTTTGAAATACATCGAACAAAATGTCAAAGTCTCATCAGCAACATAGCCTTCAGTTATCGACCCTTCAGGAAGAGCATTATTTCCCACGTAGTTCTTCAATTTTTTCATGCACCTTTCAAAAGGATACATCCACCTCATAAATACCGGTCCACCCAAAATCGCTTCTTCAAGCAAATGTAAGACCAAGTGAATCATTATATCAAAAAAAGCTGGAGGAAAAATCAACTCCATCTTGCATAATATCAGAACAAGGTCTTTTTGTGCTTCCTACATATCTGTAATACTTTTAGTCCTCGAACATACTTGCTTGAAAAAATTACACAGTTCAAAAATGGTGGTCGATATATCTGTTGGGAGAAACTTGCGAACACCCATTGACAGTAATCGTTGCTTTATAACATGACAGTCGTGGGATTTCAACCCAATGATATTTGTTTCATTCTCGATTACTTTTTTCTTCAAATTTGAACAAAAGTCATCTGGAAATTTCACTTCTTTCATAAATTGACAAAATTGTTGTCTTTGAGCAGGAGTTAACACGTAAGAAGCATGCGGCTTCATCAACTTTCCATTCTCATCTTCATAAATCAACAATGATTCCCTTACTTCCATCTTCTTCAAATCATATCTTGCATTAGTGGTGTCCTTAGACTTGTCATTGTCCAAGATTGTGCCGAGGAGACTATCACATACATTTTTTTCGACATGCATTACATCAATATTATGTTTTAAAATGTTTGTACACCAATAATCAAGCTCGTAGAAGATGCTTTTTTTCCTCCAATTTCTGTCTTCCGCAACTCTTCTACGTTTCACACCTCCAAACTGCAAGTGTTTTCCAGGAACTTAGGATGGAAGGTTGTTCACTTGTTCTAATATTTCCTCACAAGTAAATCATTCCGGAGGACATCTTCTCTCAATTTGGTCATCGAACTCAGTGTCCCTTCTCATTCGATGTGTACTAGGCAAGAATTTTCTGTGACCAACATAAGATGTCTTACCGATCACTCGAATGGAAGATGTGTCTTCATTACATGTGGGACAAGCTTTGTATCCCTGACCACTCCATCCAGACAAACTACTTCGAGCTGGAAATTCATTAACTGTCTATAAAAGGGCTGCGCGCAGCTTGAACATAGTGTTGGTTGTACTATCTCTCGTAACAACTTCGTTAGCCCACAACTCCTTCAACTCATCCACCAATGGTCTTAGAAATACATACATGTCCTTACCCGGTGATTTTGGACCAGGAATAAGGATGGTCAGCATCAAATTATTGTCTTTCATACATAACCAAGGTAGAAGATTATAGTTTGCCAACACCACACGCCACATGCTGTATGCTAGGTTCATGTTGCTAAATGGATTAAATCCATCAACAGCTAAGCCTAACCGAACATTCCTAGGATCACTTGCAAAAGCAGGATGATTGACCTCAAAGTTCTTCAACGCCGTCCCATCCACCGGGTGTCGCATCACTCCATCATCTTTCGATTTCCCAGTGTGGTGCCATAGCATGTCCTTCGCTGTAAGCCTTGAGCTGTATAATCTTTTCAACCAGGGTTTCAATGGAAAGTAACGCATCAACTTATGCGACACCTTTTTTTCCTTTAGTTTTTTCAAAAGTAACCCATCGACTAGTTCCGCAAACTGGACAATCCTCTTTGTTTGCATGCTCTTTGTAAAACAAACAGCAATCATATTGGCACACATGAATCGACTCGTATCCCAACCCTAATTTCTTCAATCTCTTTTTAGCCTCGTAGTACGTTGATGGAATTTTATTGTCCTTCGGAAAGGAAAGCTTTAACAACTTCAATAATTCATCGAATATGTTGTTAGGAATCTTCCCTCTAACTTTCAAAAGTAATAGCTTAGCTAAGAAGTTAAGGGAAGAAATCCAATCACATCCAGGATACAACTCAGCTTCAATCTCCTCAAATAACTCATCGTAATACTGACTTGCATCGTAATTATTGTCTACTTGCTCAGTTGTCTGTAAGAGGAAGTCCTCCACTATGGGAATCATCTCATCAACTTCATCATCATCAACTACCTCATCAACAACATCTAGTTCCGCTTCCCCATGATAAATTCACCTCTCATAACCTTGATAAAATCCCCTATTGAATACATGTGCTTCGACAACAGGTAAAATTTCAAGCCTATTATTTATGCATTTGACACACGGACACCTAATTCTTCCATCAGAATCCTTATGTTCCAAGGCCATCGTCAAAAAAGATTGTAGACCATTCCAATATTCTTGACAAGCACGATTTCTCAATGTTGTCCAAGTCTTGTCAATCGCCATATAAAGTGTTAAAGGAGTCTCTGAGTTTTAGTAACGTGGATAGGAATGGATAACAAAAAAAAATTGTTATCATTTTTGAAATCTTATGCAATATATTAATATCTTATGTTATTTTATGATGTTTTATTAGATAATGTTATTCAAATGAAAAAAAAAATCATTCATTATTTATTATTAATATTTTAAACTTATCATTTCTGTGCCAATATCCATGTAATTGATGGTTGTAGTCAACAACCATCAATCACAAGCATACCGGGACAAAAAAAATAAATTATTATAAGATATGTAGTAATTTTTAATTAATCATTATTACTTGTAAAAACTTTTATTAAATAAAATTTTCAATTTCTATATTCAAATAATTTAATACTAGTTAATATTAGATAATAATATTTAATAGACAAATTAAAATAATTTATTATTTATTTAATTAATCATTATTAATTTTAACACTTTTATTAAATTAAATTATTCAATTAGATAATGTTATTTAATAAAAAAATTAAATTAAATAATTTTGAATAAAACTTGTTATCCCCAAAAATTGGAGATCGATGACGTGGAAATAGAGGTGATAAGTGGCAGTACATGGACTGTAAAAGACACATTAAATAGTCAATAAATACATTGACTCCTCAGAGTTGTGATAAAGTGACCCGGTAGACTGATGAAGAGTTTTGACTGCTTGAGAGGTGTCATGACCAAGCCAAGTGCACCCGAGGAGAGTACTTGGGCTAGGGTGTGCCTGGTCGGACCTTGGTCCGAAGAGAGGGCCAAGGTGTGGTCGGACCTTGGTCCGAGGAGAGGGCCAAGGTGTGGTCGGACTTTGGTCCGAGGAGAGTCCAAAGCATGGTCGGACTTTGGTCCGAGGAGAGCCCAAGGAGTGTGGTCGGACTTTGGTTCGAGGACCAGTCCAAGGGGGAGATTGGACTTTGGTCCGAGGAGCAATCCAAGGAGTGTGCTCGGATACATGACCGAGGAGAGGCTAGGGACATGGTCCTTATGCGTATGACCAACAAGTGCATGGTTGTCCAAATAGAGACATGGCATGCTAGAGGAGAGTGTCATGTTAGACGAGAGACATGGCATGCTAGAGGAGATTGCCATGTTAAAGGAGAGGAGTGCATGTCCTACCAGCAAATGCATGTCATACCAGCACTTGCATATGTCAAGCATGCATGTATCCGACCAGCTCTTGCATGAATGGTCAGTAGGAGATATGGGTCGACCACATAGAGGAGGACTAAGTCAAGATTCCCAGAAATGGCTTCAACAAGAACCGGTCTTGGCACACGCGGGAATATGTCATTTTTCCCCACAAATTGGGGGTTCTGTTAAATTTTGAATATTTTTGTAATTTAAATATAATAAGAATAATAAAATATCCCGATTCTAGGGGATATCAGATGTATGATCCCAAGCCTATAAATACATGGCTTATGAGATCAGAAGGGGGCTTCTCCTTCTTTTCAGACTTTTGAGAAATTTTGGGTCTGAGTTTTCTAAAGAGAGAAAGTGCTTGTATCTAGAATATTCTTGTAATCTGTACTGAAGAAACTCAGTTGGCTCAGTTCATCTGATCTTGAGTACAGATCTATAATCATGATTCTAAGTGGATTAGGCTATTACCAACATATTGGGGCTGAACCACTATAAAAATTGCGCGTGTTATTTATTTTGTTTTGAAACTCGTCTGTGTCGTTTAATTTCTCTTCAAGGTTTTATTGTTTTTGACGTTCTCACGTCGTTGGCCAAAAACGCGGTCAACAAAACTTTTATTATTTAATTAATTAAAAATAAATTATTCTAAGATATGTAGTAATTTTTAGTTAATCATTATTAATTGTAAAAAAATTTATTAAATAAAATTTTCAATTTCTATATTCAAATAATTTAATACTAGTTAATATTAGATAATAATATTTAATAAACAAATTAAAATAATTTCTTTAAATAATTTATTATTTATTTAATTAATCATTATTAATTTTTAACACTTTTATTAAATAAAATAAAATTAAATTATTCAATTAGATAATGTTATTTAATAAAAAAATTAAATTAAATTATTTAATTAAATAATGTTGAATCAAACTTTTATTATTTAATTAATTAAAAATTAAAAAATAAATTATTATAAGTTATGTAGTAATTTTTAATTAATCATTATTAATTGTAAAAACTTTTATTAAATAAAATTTTCAATTTCTATATTCAAATAATTTTATACTAATTAAAAATGATAAACTACAAGTAAGCAAGATTAAAACAAGAAAATATCTAGAAGATTAAACTTACTTTTTCTTTCACTTAAATTATAAAATTAATTTTAGTCTAAAATAATTGTTTTGTTTTAATTCAATATTGAGCATGCAAACAAGTTAAACATACAACATAACATAATATCAGCAACCACAAAAATCCCAGAGCACACAATATAATATAAACATAGTATAATATATAAACAAAAATCTCAGAGCACACAAAAATCCAACATCCAACACACCAATAATCTTAAAGCATAGCATAATAATGTACTTTAACTTATTAAGTAAAAATTGTAGTAAAAAAAGCTAACCAAAACAATATCAGTAAAGTCTAATAGCCACTTCGAACAAAGGAACGAGACACTCTAAAATATTGAGATATACCTGAAAAGTTCAATAGGAAACAAATATCAGTAGTTAGTTTGATAATTTGAGAACAGAAAATGTAAAAAAAACTTAGATGATGAGAAAGACTGAGCACGAACCAGACCACTGTGGTGAACGCGTGGCGTGGGATCCGAAACTCCGTCATGGCGTGGTGGTGGTGCTTGGACGGAGGGGCTGACAGTGGTGGTGCTCAAACTGAGAGGAGAAATTTTTTTAGAGAGAAGAGGAGAAATGGGAGGGACGGACGATCCAATATCATATATAGCATTATTACCAGCGGGGATCCGCCGCTATTAAAATGCTCCCGCTGGTACAGTATTAGCGGCGGGGTCAGTATAATCGGCTGGTATAAGTGTTATTATCGGCGGATAACGGCCTGCCGCTAATAACATTACCGGCGGATAGTCCGCCGGTAATAAGGGAAATAACTCGCCTCTTGCAAATTTAAAACGTCCTCTTCTTCGTTTCCCGGGCCGCAAATAAATGGTAAGTCCGCCGCTAATAAAAAAAAATTAATTTAATTTCCCCATTATTAGCGGCGGACCCAGTACTCCGCCGCTAATTACGTGTACATTACCGGCGAACATATTTCCGCCTCTAAAAACATTTTTTCTTGTAGGGGATAAATATAACACTCTAGATTCTTGAGAACATTACACATCAAGGTAGAGATCGGAATATAATTACACAAAGGTGAAATTGAGACCTTAACATTATTATCATCGAATTTTCCATTTAGTTTTAGTTTTTATGTTTCAAATTGTAGTTTATTTTTTTCATTTTGATTTCTTATATAAACACTACTACAAAAATAGGATTTTCCGACAGTTTTTAACTGTCGCTATTGAGCAACGACGACAGTCGACTAACTGTCGTATTTGCCTATGCCGGCGTAGGGGTAGCTATGCCGACAGTTATTAGGTGTCGCCGTTGCTGGCAACGCCGACAGTTGTTAGGTGTCGCCGTTGCTGGCTACGACGACAGTTATTAGGTGTCGCCGTTGCTGGCAACGCCGACAGTTATTTGGTGTCACCAATTTATTTATTTTTATTTTAAATTAAAAATAATGATTTAAATAACACATTTATATACAAATCTTAAAAAAAATTATAGATTAAAATAACAAAATTTATATAAAGTATTTACAAATCTAATAAAACAAATTTTAGACAAATATAACACTACTACTTGACTCAAAAATCATATAACCTTGTCTATAAACATAATCGTTTTGACCTTAAAAAAATATATAACTAGATTTACAAAATAAATAATTAATAACTCAAAAAGAATCATTTACTCTAATAAAAATTACAAATAAAATAAAACAATAAATTCATTGTCAAACAACATATATTTCTTCTTCTTGTCCTTGTACTCACTCTCGTCACCAATAGTCTTTTCAAAGTAAAAATTGGCTACCATGAATTTCTTTCTAAAATCATCCCTGAAACATGAAAAATCACAATATAATACACCAAACATGAAAAATTATAACTAGATTTTTATTGTAGTGTCAATAAATAAGTTTACTCACAATTGTTACACATTTCTCTTGCTACCAATGTCTTAGTCCAAGTCATAAGTTTATTCTCTTGTTCTTTTAATATTTTTTCATACTCAATAGTTTCAATGAACTAATTTTATCTATCTAATACTTTATTTCATTCAAGGTATATTAAAACAAAATAAAAAAGTCAATATATACCAAAACATTATAAGACCCAAAGTCTACAATACTTACAAAAACACAAGTTCTTGTGGAAATTTGGCATCATGAACTTAGTGTGCAACATCACTCGCCAACTCCTGTAAAAATTTAACATTCTACATGAAATAACAACTATATTCCAAAATAACTAATAAGAAATGAGCATAAAGTCAATTTCCATACTTTTACAAAAGTGATACTTTTTTATGTCAAATAATTGCGGTTAGATCTACTAATTTTTCTCTTTAAAACAAAAATAAAAAAAATACCTTCTTCACAGTTATATAGTAGTGTAAGTTCAAGTTTTGTAGATTTGTAAAAAATTGCATCAAAATAGAAAATTAAATCTACAATATTAAAGTATTCTATATACTCATTCACGAGTATATATATAAGAAAAAGCAAATCCCAATCTTAAGCATAAGTAGACACATGCAAGTTAATTAGTCATCCAGTAACATACTTTTATTCACACCAATTGATTCCTATTTATACATATTATAGAGTTGACATAATGAAGGAATATACATATTACATAACTAAATATACATAATATACATACATTATTGATAATTTAGTAAGCTGTTTTGGTATAACTATTTTTTTTCTTCCTATGTGTTGGTGTTTGCTAAGGTATACAGACACAAAACACAAAACATAGACTAAACCATAAAAATAGGCACAAAAATAAACAAACAACATACCTGTAAAATTTTGAACATATAGCCGAGACTACACCATAATGATAGTCTTCTTGTACACAAAATCTCAAATGAAAAGTCCTCTAACCGAGACTACACTGGCTCACAAATATATATATATATATATTAAGTTAACAATTAACAATAAAACAAACAAAATATTTATATAAATATAAATATATATATACATACCTGTGTGCCGGGAGGATGATCGGAGCTGCCCAATATCGGAGGATGTCGTCTACGAAATGCAAGAGAATGTTATTATACAAGGAAAAAAATGAAATTTGTTTAAGACAACCTACCAGGGATAATGACATATATAAAACTGATTACTTGACTTGCCAGGCCAAATGTTTCAAAGTGATAGACTCAGAGAAACAAAAATTGGGCTCAAGTGGAGAAATAATTGCATTAAAATAATAGACTAATGAATACACCAATCCTTATGATATACAGAATAGAATAGTTCAACTTTAAGTCATATAAGACAAACTAAAGGCCCTTTAAGCTTCGGCAAATCACTGATGATTAACTCTTACTCTGACATAACTGATGACTTATATTTATTCCACACACACACAATAGCATCTCTCTCTCTCTCTTTATAAATATGTTGGATATTTAGAATGAAAAAAGCAATTGAGATTTTTTTTTGTTCCATATTGGTTGCAAAATGTTTTACTCCTTTACCAAGGGCTATATAGTGGAGTATAGCCTTATTGTTTAAAGTACATCAAAATTCCGTCTTTAAGGTATATAATCATATTGAATTATATTTATATTATGATATTATATTTATATTATGATTTTAGTTATATGTTTTATAGTGATAGAGTTCAGGTATATTTGGTTCGGCGGAGTAATTGAGTTACTTGTCGTTCACCGTTGTATCCTGGGAGATAGATGTCGAAACCTCGTAGAGGCGAGGAAACTGTGTGTTACACAGGCCTCGGCTTTTATTATATTGTTATATATATTATAAATTATTTATATTGTATTATTTATAATTATAATATTATATTGTTATATATATTATAAGTTATTTATATTATATTATTTATAATTATAATATTGTTATATATATTATAAGTTATTTATATTGCATTATTTATAATTATAATATTGTTATATATATTATAAGTTATTTATATTTATAATATTTATGTATCTTTAATTTAGTAGATATAGATATAATTATTGTATTTATTCAAGTATTATATAAGATATTTTTTTCCTATAATCTTAAAACAGATTATTGTTTAAATATAATATTTGAATATATCTATTAGTGATATTTCTATATCTATATATTGAAAGATATTGTTATTGTGAAAAGTTCGTTTGAACTTAAATCTCACTAGAGAAGTTCTGGGAACTTAATATTTTCAAAGAAACTAGACTGCTGAGGCAGGGGCTAGACCCTTCTTCTAGTGTTCTTTGGGAATTATCTATTAGAAATATTTGAGGCTGGATAAAATACTTAATAGAAATATTCTACGAGGCTAGACCACGAATGGTTGGGTTTTTTACCCTTCCAGGCTAACCTAAGAATTTTCTTTAAGTTTGATCTAATAAATCTATCAGCCATGGTGTCTGAGATAAACATAGTCAATTCCAACCCAATGGAGTGGTGGATTGATACTGGTGCCACTCGGCATGTATGCTCAGACAAGAGTCTGTTCAAATCTTTTGAGCAGGTAGATAATGGCGAGAAGATTTTCATGGGAAATTCTGCCACATCTAAAATTTCAGGTCAAGGAAGTTTGATCCTAAAAATGACTTTTGGAAAGGAGCTGACTCTGAACAACGTACTGTACGTACCAGAGATCTGGAAAAACCTAGTGTTTGGTTCACTGTTGAACAAACACAGATTCCGAATTGTATTTGAGTCAGACAAAGTTGTTCTGTCCAAAAGTGGAATGTATGTGAGAAGGGGTTATGTAACTGATGGGTTGTTTAAACTCAGTGTAATGGTTGTTAAACCAATTATCAATAAAGTTAATAACTCTTCTACTTACTTGCTTGAGTCTTCCAATGTTTGGCTTGGTAGACTAGGACATGTTAATTATGATACTCTACGGAGATTAATTAACTTGAATCACATACCAAAATTCCACATTGATTCAAATCATAAATGTGAAACCTGTGTTGAGGCAAAACTAACAAGGTCTTCCTTCAAAACGATTGAAAGGAATAATGAACCCCTAAATTTAATCCGTAGCGATGTATGTGATTTAAAATTTGTTCAAACAAGGGGAGGCAATAAGTATTTTATTACTTTTTGTCGATGATAGCACAAAATATTGCTATGTGTATTTGCTAAAAAGCAAAGACGAGGCTATAGAGAAATTTGTTCTCTATAAGACCGAAGTTGAGAATCAACTTAACAAAAAGATTAAGGTGTTGAGAAGTGATCGAGGTGGTGAGTATGAATCACCATTTCGTGAATTCTGTGCAAAAAATGGAATCATCCATGAAACCACTGCACCTTATTCACCTCAGCAAAATGGTGTTGCTAAACGGAAAAATCGTACATTGAAAGAGATGATGAATGCGATGTTGATTAGTTCTGGATTGCCTCAGAACATGTAGGGAGAAGCTATCTTATCAGCTAATTATCTTTTAAATAAGATACCCAAAAAGAAAGAAGATAAGACCCCTTACGAGTTATGGAAAGGAACGAAACCTTCCTTCAAATACTTAAGAGTGTGGGGGTGTCTTGCCAAAGTGGCTATACCTTTACCAAAAATGGTAAAAATAGGTCCAAAGACTATTGATTGCATTTTCATTGGTTATGCACATAATAGTAGTGCGTATCGGTTTTTAGTGTATGAGTCTAAAATATCTGACATACACAAAAACACGATAATGGAATCCATAAATGCGTCGTTCTTTGAACACGTATTTCCTCTTAGATCAAAAGAGGATTCAAGTTCGTTGAAACGAACACATGAGACTATTGCTGAAAATAGCCAGGATCAAAGTCAAGAATGTGAGGATGAACCTAGACGTAGCAAAAGAATTAGAACAGAAAAATCTTTTGGTCCAGATTTTCTGACCTATTTGCTAGAAGGTGAACCTTAAAGCTTTGATGAAGTTGTGAACTCCACTGAAGGCTCTTTATGGAAAGATGCTATTAATAGTGAGATTGAATCCATACTTCAAAATCACACCTGGGAGTTAGTAGATCTTCCTCCAGGATGTAAGCCTTTAGGGGCCAAATGGATTTTCAAAAGGAAAATGAAATCTGATGGTTCAATTGATAAGTACAAGTTACGACTTGTAATTAAAGGTTATAAGCAGCGTGAAGGCCTTGATTACTTTGACACTTATTCTCCTGTGACGATAATAAATTCCATTAGGATGATACTTGCTATTGCTGCGTTATGCAATCTTGAAGTACATCAAATGGATGTGAAAACTGCTTTTCTAAATGGGGATTTAAATGAAGAAATTTATATGGAACAACCCGATGGGTTTTCCTCCCCAGGTCAAGAAAGAAAAGTATGTAAATTGGTGAAATCCTTATATGGTTTAAAGCAAGCACCAAAACAATGACATGAGAAATTTGACCAAACTATGTTGGCAAATGGCTTCAAAATCAATGAATGCGATAAATATATTTATGTTAAAGAAACAGATAATGACTATGTCATTTTTTGTCTTTACGTAAATGACATGCTCATTGTTGGAAGCAGTGATAAGATGATCAAATCTATCAAGAGTATGTTGAACTAGAATTTGACATGAAAGATTTAAAATCTATGAGTGGATATGTGTTCACACTCGGTGGTGCAGTTGTATCATGGAAATCTTCTAAACAAACGATAATAGCTAGATCCACGATGGAATCTGAGTTTATTGCCTTAGGCAAGTGTGGTGAAGAAGCTGAATGGCTTCGTCAATTTTTAGAAGATATTCCAAAATGGCTTAAACCAGTGCCAGCTATTGGCTTACATTGCGATAGTCAATTTGCAATTGGTAGGGCGCATAACAATATGTATAATGGTAAGTCTAGACATATACGTCATAGACACAATATCATTAGACAACTACTCTCAACTGGAGTTATCTCTTTTGACTATGTGAAGTCAAAGGATAATATTGCGGATCCGCTAACCAAAGGGTTAAATAGAGAGTTGGTTGGAAAAATCATCGAGGGGAATGGGTCTAAAGCCCATGAATGAATAAAGTCAATACAGTAGACACCTCACCTAGTTGACTGGAGATCCCAAGATCTAGGTTCAAAGGGACAACTAAAACTGTAAAGACTATGTTGAATCACTGTGGGGGTTATCCTCATTGTCCATTCCTATGATGAAACAGTGATAAACGTAAGGAAAATGTTAAGCTATGCTTTTAATGATTTCTTATGCGTCGAAATGTCGAGCAAAGTAATACGGGTTACTCTTAATTAAGAAAATTACCTATGTGAGAGAGAAGATGGGCCGCTTCTATAGGGATTGAATAAGGGCTCAATTCCTAGAATATCTCTTGCAGAACCAGGGAAATGTTCAGGGCCAAAACGAACATAATCTTGAGAACCAATATATGTCAGGAAAGATTCCTGTGTGTGGTATATCATCGTTTACACGAATGACAGAACAGTTCAAAGACATCGCGTCTACTGATCAGCCAGTAAAGTAAATATACTTACATAAGGGAAGGTTCAAAGGGTAACACCTACCTATCCTATGCAGGTTTCTACCGTTGAACTCTATCACCTAGGTCTATTTCTTTTGTTGTTTTTCTTGAGTCAGTTTTTTCATTCATGTGAAGAATTGTTGGATATTTAGAATGAAAAAAGCAATTGAGATTTTTTTTTTGGTCCCACATTGGTTGCAAAATGTTTTACTCCTTTACCAAGGGCTATATAATGGAGTATAGCCTTGTTGTTTAAAGTACATCAAAATTCCTTCTTTAAGGTATATAATCATATTGAATTATATTTATATTATGATTTTATATTTATATTATGATTTTAGTTATATGTTTTATAGTGATAGAGTTCGGGTATATTTGGTTCGGGGAAGTAATTGAGTTACTTGTCGTTCACCGTTGTATCTTGGGAGATAGACGTCGAAACCTCGTAGAGGCGAGGAAACTGTGTGTTACATAGGCCTCGGCTTTTATTATATTGTTATATATATTATAAATTATTTATATTGTATTATTTATAATTATAATATTATATTGTTATATATATTATAAATTATTTATATTATATTATTTATAATTATAATATTGTTATATATATTATAAGTTATTTATATTGCATTATTTATAATTATAATATTGTTATATATATTATAAGTTATTTATATTGCATTATTTATAATTATAATATTGTTATATATATTATAAGTTATTTATATTTATAATATTTATGTATCTTTAATTTAGTAGATATAGATATAATTATTGTATTTATCATGTTTATTCAAGTATTATATAACATATGTTTTTTCTACAAAATATACATATCTATATTTAATTAACCACTCACTTATTTATTCCACTAACTTTTGCTATTTCCCTACTACTCCTACTACTACTCACCAATTCTCTTATCAGTTCGTGTCAAATGAAGCCCCCAAGTTTGAGAACTTGGTTTATTATGGTGGGAGTTATGCTTCACTCAATAATGGCTATTCATATGAAGAATATAAACAAAGTATCTTGAATTGGCAGAGAAGCATAAGATGTATCATGAAGAAAAAGAGATAAGAGATAAGCGATAGAGAGAAAAGAAAAAGAAAGATGAGGATCGTGTCATGAAGAACAATCTAGTGCGATTGAATTGTGGAATAACAATGTCTCTCATTGGTTTAGGCATTTATTCCTACCAAAACGCTGGGAACACAACAGAATCAGCCTTTCATATGGCCCTCAAGGTACACTTACTATATCTTTATATACATATATATATATATATATGCATATGAATGGATCATAGAGAGAGAATGTCAACCAAATGAACAAATCTGAGCACAATAACGCAAACGCATATTCAGTTTTGGCTGAGAAATTCAAAATTACAAAATATTTGGCTGCCTAGTTTACCTCAGTGAAAGCGGAAGAGACTGTGTGGTCGCCTGGTTCTTGCTTCGGCGGGGTCTCTTGGTTCTTGCAGAAGCTGAGTTCGGCGGGGTCGTTAGGGAGAGAAAGCCGAGAGCTGAGTTCTTGCAGAGGCTGAGTTCGGTGGGGTCGAACGGATCTAGAGGGCTGAGTGTGAGAGAGGGAGACTTATAGAGGAGAGACTTACGGAAAGAAGGTTGGGGTTTGGGGTTTGGGGTCTGAGAGGAGAGAGTGAGACCAATTTTTCGTTTGGGCTCCGGAGGATTTGGGGTTTGGGGTATATGGGATATTATAGAGGGCAAATCAAATTTGGGGGTTTTTTATTTGACTTTTGGCGGGAAATAGTATTATTAATAAAATTTTATTTAAAAAACTTCTTTTATTAAATATATAATAACTAATTAAATTAATAATTAAAAAAATTAGAAAATTAATGAAAAATTATTTTTTTAACTAATAATTACTCTATGTTGCAAATTAATAATTAATAGTTTTTTATGAATATATTTGTATAATATAACATTTTTAAATTATTTTAAATATTTAACCAATAAATAGAACAACTCATTTTCAATATTACACTAATTTTATAAAATATGATAAAGAATAATGTAGTTAAATTAAATTTAAGTATATTATTTTTTATATCATAGCTAATTTAAATTTTAATATAAAAATTATTAATTATAAATACAAAAATTAATAATATGGAAAATTTAGAAACAAAAAAAATCTAATTTTAAAAGTTTTTAATAAATACATAATTTTTATAAATATATATTTACATAATTTAGTTTTTTTTAAATTAAATTATTCATTTAACAAAAGTAAAACTTTTTAAATACAATCTATTCTCCATTTCTAAATTTTAATGTCACTTATTAATCATTCCAAAAAATAATACATAATTTGAGACATAAATCCATCTATTACTCATTATATAATTAAATTTTAATTTTAATATAAAAATTATTATAAATACAAAAGTTAATAATATGAAAATTTTAGAAACAAAAAAAAAATAGTTTTAGAAGTTTTTAATAAATATATATATTTTTCATAAATATATATTTAAAAAATTTAGTTTATTTTCAAAATTAAATTATTTATTAATTATATTTTCAGATTATTTTATTTAAATTTCGACGACATTTTATAACTGTCGTTATTGGACTTTTATTAACTGTTGGCGTTGAGGTTAATAACGACAATTTTTAACTGTCGGCATTGGTTTTGAATTAACTGTCGACGTTGGGGCCAATAACGACACATTTTAACTGTCGGCATTGGTCTCGAATCAATTGTTGGCGTTGGGGTCAATAGAGACAGTCAAAAGCAACGGTGACATTTATTAGCTGTCGATATTGGTCTCTATGCCTACAGTTTTTAACTGTCGGCGTAGAGTCCCGCTAAGCAATTACGACAGTCAACAGAGTTGACTGTCGTGGTTAGGTGTCGGGAAAGCCCAATTTTGTAGTAGTGAAAATTGAGAAAATTTAGGTAACAATCTCCTCATCCATACCTTGTCATTAATGCTAATACTCTGGAGTGAAAATGGCCATGTTTTTGTTTCAGCCACCTACTAACATGCTTGATCTTTGGCCGAAGTTATAATAGGCTATTCTCTATGGTGTAATCGTATCATCTTATCCAGTCCATATAAAATATTTTACGACACTCGCGCATACAGAGCTTTAAAATTTGAATATCCCATTATTTAAATAAAATCAACAATTTTAAAGCTAGGATGGTGCAATACCTAGTTTACAATAAATTGCAAACAGCTTAAAAGATCAACATTCAAACATTTCTAATTTGTTTGTCTAAGTAAAGAAAAGGGGAAACTTCACTATTTGTATATATAACTGTGATATCAATGAAACAAAAGAGTGAGAAATAATGAAAAGTTGACCAGTCACATAACTCTCCGTATAAAACGTACACTTCATTAGTTGAACCATTCTCAACTTATTCAAGGCTACAAATAAAAGAAAGCATTTCAAAGAAGAGACCTTAATTACACACACTCACACAAACATGTAAAATTTCGACAGTTTTGAGGAAGAATATATAATCTCTCTCTTTCTCTCTCTCCGTATATCAGATTGTACGTACTAGCTAGGACTAGGAGAAGAAGGTTGCGATGGATTATCTTTGAGGGCGGTCCAAGTCTGAATACCCGACATTCCGAGAGCCACGACGGCGGCCAAAAACGCAACAATAGTCCAGGGGCTACTGAAATGGTCATGGTAGACTTGAGCCATCCAAGTCCTCCACTTGCTCTTATAATGATTCTGTATTTGAGATATAACATTCATGTACACAGGGCTAGCAACCAAGTCAGTGGCTATCCCATTGAACAGCTGAGCCACGTCTTTGTCACATCCCAGAAGGTTGTACAGTATGCGAGATGACCTCAGGTCCTTGACATCGGATGGATAATCGACGAGAGAATCCAGAAAGCTTACATACGATGTCACTTCGTAGTCGGTATTGATGTTATCAGGACACATTTCATAGGCAATCAGGTTCAACAGTTTTGGACCAGTAGTGTCATCCACGGTCATTGGAGGTAGTCTTAGCCAACCTGCGAAGCACAGAGATGTAAATGTTATGTCTCTTAGTGAGCAGGTTTCACTTGGTCTCAAGTCAATTCCTGCTGCTCGTAGATCCTGAACGCTTCTAAATGACTGCTGTCCTTGATCGCTGTCGTTTGCTAAGTCTAGTTTAGTTCTCCTGAACCCTACAAAGTTATCAAGTACACTGAATTAGATGTTATATACAGTGTAGAAAAACGAACACAAATTTTGTTCAGGCATAAAAATTCAGGTCCCTAATGATAAGAATCACGAGGCTCCATTTAAAAACTAATTGGTGATTAGTGGAGTTGCACATGTTCTTATTAATGGTTCAATATTCTTACACTTATTCCATGTGGGACACAATAGTCTAATATCCCCTCAAGATTGTGGCGATTTTTCGCTCACCAATCTTGAATCACCTGATCACAAGTGACATTTTTTTTCAATTCGCTTATTTTTTTTTTTTTGATCTCAATTGTCTTTTTTGCACTATGCGGATCTCTTGCGGCTTGACTCACTCTTTTTGGATCGGTGTGGATCGAATGTCCGCTAGGGAATTGACTCTTGATACCATGACAAGAATCATGAGGCTCCATCTAAAAATCAATTGGTGATTAGTAGAGTTACACATATTCTTATTAATAGTTCAATATTCTTACACTTATTCCATGTGAGACACAATAATCTAATACCTAACACAACATATAGTTTGCTTGAATATGAAAACTACTTATATATATATTTATATATTGCATTTCTCTTACCGGGACAACCACAGCTACTGCGATTCTGTTCGGGCTGTTGCAGGATCACTGACCGGAGAAGCTCAAGAAGATGAACGGGCTCTGGATTGTCGATTTCGATTTGTAAAGACTTCTTGTACTTGTATGGCGCCATGACATTGTAACGAATGAACTCCTTGACTGATACCTTCAACTCTTCGCATTTCTTCTCCCCACAAGATTCCATCAACACCTTGAGGATTGAAAAGGGTATCTGGTTCTCCAACAGGAACAAATCCTGCTGAGCAAGAGCTATTTGGTCGGTTTTAATTTTTAAAATTCTCAACTCATCATTATTGTTGTTGACATAGCTATTGATGAGTTGAAGAGCTGTACACCCATCGAAAAACAGTATCCAGCAAAGAGTGTCATCATCATAATCCTTAACAAAATCTTCATGGAAACACTTCTTTAGTTCCTCAAATTTCTTCTTGATCTTGCTGTACAAAACTTCTGTTCCCGAACCGCTGCTCTGGATGAACTTTGCTGCCAAAACAAGCTTGTATTGAGTCTGGTGTTGTAGTTGTGGCTTGTCATGGTGGATTGGACCAATTGAAATCCACCTTGGCTCATAATACATCTCGAAATGCTTGTTTGTTCGTAGAATGGCCGGAACTCTTTGTATCTTTGGCTTCACCATACTCAGTTCTTGATGATCGTGACAATCTTCATCGCCTTGCTTCTGGCTTTTGGCCTCATCATCCTCCAACTTTTCGACCAGTTTCTTATAGACTGGAGCAACGTTGCCATTAGACATGAGAGTAGAGGCAATGGCATTTGGATCAACATGACTTGTATTCTCTTCTCCACCAACATCCCTATTCTCATTCTGGGATCTGATGGAAATCGAATGTTCATGACTTCTCATCATTTTCACTACTAAGTTTTTGTGTTTTTCTTTTTCTTTTTGATAGTTGTTCTTCAGGTTAATGTGTCTTGCATTTAATTAGTCCATTCACTAGCTAGATTGATCGGGTACGTTTCTTTATTAATTAATTCTTAAGATCTTATGGATATATTTTATTGCTAGCAAGGAATATATAAAGGGAAAAAATTACTTAAATTGAGGAAGAATGGTATCTTATAAGGTACGAAAAGTAAACATTTGTTTTGTCATTTAACTGTTAAGTAGAATGTCTTTACAAGAATGGTATAACTATATTAATATATATATATATATATATCGGAAAATTTTCTTATGGAGGATTCGTTTTAAGCTCTACCAGTGGGGTTCTCAGTGTTTTCGATCCGTAAACAGTTTTCGGCACGATTTGTTTTATGGCTGTGTATGTTGTAGCTATTTAGAACCTTCGGCAAATTTTCAGAAAATTCTGAATAGTTAAAGTACTGAAAACTAAGTTCAAAATGTTGCTGCATGCATGATTAATTTTTTTATGCGTGTGGAAAACAACATGTTTGAATTTAATTTTTGGTACTATAAACTATTCAGAATTTTCTGAAAATTTACAAGAAGTTCTAAACAACTACAATATCCACGGTCATAAAAAAATCGCGCCAAAAACTATTGACGAGTCAATAACACTGAAAAAGCCACCAATAGATCTTAAAATGAAGTGCAGACTTTTCTAGGAATCCATATATATATATATATATATATTACAATGCTTAATTATATTAAAATAATATGCTGGTTGTCGCACTTATTAATACAAAGAATTAAGCAAATTGACTTGTTTGACCAGATGCTTACCTTCGTGAAATAGATTGTATAAGATTTTGAACAGTTGAAAGAGTGATACGCATGGCTTTCCAAGGACTCCACTACCTTAAAATCAATGTTGTCATAAGCTCATTTTGAACACATTATTATAAAGATATTGCTTTATTAATAGTAATGTAACATTATTTTAAAAAGGTATGGAATTTCGGCCAATTTTAGAGTTGAAGATCACAGTAGGCGAAACATTCACGAACACGTCAACTATCAAAACAAGCCACAAACAATAAATAGAAAATTAAGATTTTTAATAGAGTATTCAAAAATATGATTTTTTTCAAAAAAAAAAAAAAGTTAATTTATGATTTTTTTTAAAAGAATTTTCACTTTGATAGGTTTATTTTCCCATATTTTTTTTTATAAAAGTTGGTTTATGCCATAGTTTTACTCTTAATCAAGTTTTATTAATTTGGAAGGGTATGTTTGTAATTTGATTATTATTTTTTTAGCTTATTTGTTTTTTTATATCATTTTTATATAATTAATTTTATATTAAATTTATCTTTGGTTGTTTTGTAATTTTTTTTTTGTAATATGAATTGTATTTATTATTATTTTTTTATTTATTATAAACATATTTTTCCTTTTTTTTATATTCACTACAAAAAAAGGGGTTTTAGCGACGACTTAAGTCGTTGCTAATTCCCAAAATGTCGTCGCTAATTCCTTTAGCGACCACTATGTCGTCGCTACTTGTCGTCGCTAATTGCCGGTCGCTAATTGTTTTTAATTAGCGACGAACTGGAAAATGTCGTCGCTATTTCGCTCTAGCGACTACAGGTTGTCGCTAAAAGGTTCACTTTTTCGTCGCTGTTACTTTGCAATTTCCTCTGATTAGTGTCATAATGTTAAGATTTAGCGACAACATTTTGTACTTTTAGCGACAATATGTTGTCGCTAAAAATCCATATATATTTTTTTTAATTTAATTTTTTTTGGCAATCGTTAATGCACTATTATACATACTTAAAAAAAAAAGTCATTATTCAATATATATACTAAGACATTTTTTTTTGCTAAAAGATTTGAAATAGAAGAGAAATTTAACTATGCACAAAATTATATTTTTAATATAAATATTTTTATGACAAAATCAGTATCATAGTAAAATTAAAAGACATAAATATAAATGTTTTTAATTAGGTGTTGTAGGATCGACACCATGACCTTGCTGAGAAGATCCAGATCCCGAGACTCCACCAATCCTAGCCAAGTGCTCCTCTATGGCTCGGAGACGCTCCCTCACCTCTTGCATGTCTTGTGCGGTAGGAGGTGGTTGGGTTGGTTGAGGTACATCAGCCACTTCACAATTCGCCCTCGTGCGAATCCTACGACCAAGGCCCGGCTGATAGCCTCGACGACGTCCAAAGATCGTCTCAACAAGAATAATGTCATCCTCTTCTCTCGGGATAGTACTCGAAGCAGAAGCGCTCGTAGATGATTGTGACTGCAGAGTGTCATGTATCTCCATCATCTTTTCCTATATCACACAATTTTCAAGAATATTAGAATTTACAACATAATAAAGTAAGAAAATCATAAAATATAAATTTACTTACATAGTTATCCTTTGCTGCCTTGCTCACCCAACCTTCCCCGTCTATGTACTTAGTCGCCATCCAAATCTCTGGAACCCCAGCAAGACACCCAGTTTGTAAATCACGCTACAATACAAAAAGTTTGAAAAAAATTGAGAAAAAAAAATCATTATAAAAAAACATAAATAAAAATTATGTAAAAAAGAAAGTACCTTTTTGTAATGAAGGGCTGGCGTAGACTGTGAGCCCTGCACGCTTCTCTGTTTTTGTTTTGCACGATTCGCAGAGTTAATCTCAAAACGCCTCTGCAAAGAACTTGTGTTAACTATATGTTAAATTAACAAAAATAAATTAAAAAATAATATGTTTGTGAATACCTTCACTTCAGGGCGATCAAAATACTGGAGCGCCTTCTGCCATTTCTCCATGCCCAAACCATCAGGAGGATGTGCTCGACCATTCTTTTTTAAATGAGTGGACAAGTCATTCTTCCACTCCGAGTAACGATCAGCGCACGACCGTTGAATGCCCAAAAGAATGCCGGGGAGGTTCTCTTAGGCATATCGACTTCGACCAATGTCGAATAAATCATCCTGAATCAAAAAAAATAAAATAAATTAGCTAGATTTAATATTAAAGTGAACCCAATAAAAACATTATAGAAATAAATTACCTCTAGACGAGGAAGTATGCGATCTCTAACTTCGCTGGGTAATTTATCCCATCGGTTGTAGTCGGGATCGGCATATTGTCGAATGAGAATGCCGATCTCTCTAGAGAAATGTTGGGAATAATCACCAATTTCTTTGTAAGTCTTCCCTCGAACATCCCACTCCAGTGGTAGTGGTCTACCTAATGCAACTCTAGCTTCTCAAGTTGAAAACCCTTTGTTGATGCCGCGCCTTTTCGTTTTAGTCGTCACTATTATTTCTCAAATACATATAATTATTATATACACATAAATAAATTAATTCAATATATTCATCCAAAAAAATAATAATTGCATGTGATACCTCTCTTACAATCAGCCTGCATCTGCATTGGATCTGGAGGAGGATCTGCCCCACCATCACCTTCGTGATGTTGCATAACCGCAGAAGACATATCTAAGCCTCTGATAAAAAAACACAACTCCATAACATCACATACAACTCAAAACCTAAGGAATGAAACACACAAATTGCCAAACCAGATATTCATCAAAGTCAAAAGTATGAATCATATACTAAACAAAATGATCACAGGTACACATCTCATTTTCTCTTTCAATTCACTAATTTTAAACTCTAGTTACAGAGTCACCTGTTACATTAAGACAACAAATAGGTGGTGGCTTAAATCATCTATTACATAAGCAAATATGTCCAACTTTTGTATGAGGTTAAAGATTTTCAAAACAAAATTATGTGCCATGTTACTTAGGCCAAAACATTACCCAAGTTGATAGTCCAAAGACCTCACCTAAATAGATAAAAAATAAAAAACCCGCCTTAGAATCACTTTATTTCAGGAATAAAATTTGCAAGGGATCTTCTTGCACGATCTGTCAAATCTGAGTAAACCCAGTTAACAATTGTTAAGGAGTTTGTTAAGTAGTTAGTTAATAGTCAGTTAGTTCTCTACTTGTATTTTGTTATAGCTGTTATAGGTTGTTACTCAACAACCTTCTCTGTTATCAAAGGCTAATTCTCGCTAGCCTTACTGAATATAAATACTCTGTACTCTTTTTCATTTGTTAATGAGAAAATACAATTCAGTTTCTTTGATAGTCTTTTACTTAATATGGTACCAGAGCTCTTTCTTTTGTGAGCTATGGAGCACACTTCAGATCCTGTCCATGGTGATTCTCTTCGTCCAAATTCGTCCAACTCTTTCCCAAATCTTCTTCCCAAAACTTCTCCCGTCACATTTTCTCACACGCTCTCTGTACGCCTTGATGAACACAACTACTTACCTTGGAAACACCAAGTTTTTGCTGCCATTAAAGGCAGTCGACTCCAACAGTTTCTCGATCCCATTCTCACACCACCGATGTACCTCTCCGATGAAGATCGTCTCGCACAACGCATCAATCCCGACTACGATGATTGGGACCAACAAGATAGCATTCTGGTGTCCTGGCTTCTATCTTCAATGACTGAAAAAATCCTAACTCGAATGGTTGGATGCAACACGGCTGCTTAGATCTGGCGAAATCTTCAAGACTACTTCACTGCTCTCAATCGTGCCAACATCGGCCAGTACAAAACTTTGCTGCGTAATACTCGTATGAAGGGTTCCTTGGGTGATTACCTTCTCAAGATTAAGAGTCTTGTTGATACTCTTGCCTCCATTGGACATACATTGACTGAGCAAGATCACATTGAGGCGATTTTCAATGGTCTTTCACGAGATTACGAAGTCTTCATTACCTCTGTTAATACCAGGACTGATGCTTACACAGTGGCTGAAATTGAGGCTCTTTTAATGGCTCAAGAAGTTAGGTTGGAAAAAGGATCTCAAGATTTGGATATCAAGAATGAAGCTAATCTAGCCAGGCTACCCCTACCTATCGTGGCAATCAATACAGTGGTCCCTCAGCTACATCTCCACGCGTCTCATACAACCCATCTGTGGCTGCTCCTCCTGGCTTTGGCCCATACCCCTCACGATCTGCCCCACCTGCCCCTTCACGTGGTCAATATAGTGGTCCCAAACCTGGAGCAGCTTCAACAGGACGTGGACAATTCAATCCTTGGGGTCAAAAACCTCAATGTCAGCTGTGCAACAAATTGGGTCATACAGTAAAGCAGTGTTTTTATCGATTTGACAAATCATTTACTGGTCCTGAATGTTTTCAGCAATTCTCGGGTAGTGCTAACATAGCTGAAATGCAGGCTCTTTATGCTTCCCCTGATACTGTCGCAGACCCCAGCTGGTACCCTGATTCAGGCGCCACAAATCACCTCACACCAGATGTCTCTAATGTCCATCACAGTCTGGAATACAATGGTGACCAGAAAATTTATATGGGAAACGGTACAGGTTTGCCTATTCATCATATTGGTCATTCTTTTTTCAAGTCTCCCATTCATTCTAAACAGCTCATATTAAACAATCTTCTTCATGTTCCTAACATTACAAAAAATCTTCTTAGCGTTTCTCAATTCTCTCTGGATAATAACGTGTTTTTTGAATTTCATCCCTTTCAATGTTTTGTCAAAGATCAGGAAACTTTGAAGACTTTACTTGTTGGGAATCTTGATCATGGCCTCTACAAATTCGATCCACTCCAACTAAGCTCTATCTCATCTCTTCAACACAGTCGTGCCTCTACTCTTTCACCGAGTGTCAATGATCAGCCTATACCACAATGTAACAATCATGTTTTGTCCAACCAATCAAAAGACTTTATTCTCTGGCATAATAGGCTTGGTCACCCTACTGCCAAAATAGTCAAGTTTACTTTACAATCTTGTAATATTGATATTCCCATTAATAAAAATAATACAATTTTTCCTGATCTCTGCTCTGCTTGCTGTTTGGGTAAAGTTCATAAGCTTCCTTTTTCTACATCTAACACTGCATATAATGAACCACTACAACTTTTACACTCTGACTTATGGGGTCCTGCCCCTCATACCTCATCTAGTGGTTATAAATATTATATCAACTTTATAGATGCCTTCTCTAGACACACCTGGATTTACATGCTTAGGACTAAAAATGAAGCTCTCCCTACCTTCACCAGCTTTAAAGCACAAGTAGAGCTGCAACTTGGTTTCAAAATAAAAGCTATTCAGTCAGATTGGGGTGGGGAATATCGTTCATTTACAAATCTTTTGAACCAAAATGGGATCATTCATAAAATTAGCTGTCCTCACACACATGAACAAAATGGTGTGGCTGAGCGCAAGCACAGACACATCATTGAGAGTGCCCTTACCCTATTAGCTCAAGCCTCTCTTCCTCTTAAGTATTGGGATGAAGCTTGTCGAACATCTGTATTTCTTATAAACAGGATGCCTACTCCTCAACTCAACTTCTTGTCCCCACTTGAGCTGTTATTCAACACCAAACCCGACTACAAATCCCTTAGAGTGTTTGGTTGCTTGTGTTATCCTAACCTAAGACCCTATAATAGATTCAAACTACAATACAGGTCTCAACCTTGTGTGTTTCTTGGTTATAACCTTTCACACAAAGGCTACAAATGTCTTGCAAAGGATGGTAGGCTCTATATTTCCATAGATGTCTTATTTGATGAACATATTTTTCCTTATTCAGATATGACAAGTCCATCATCTTCTCATATTTCTCCTCCACCTTCTCTCCCTTCCGCTGCTCCTCCAATACTTCACCAAGTATCACAGTCTGGTGCTCCACATGCTCCTCCACTCGATCCATTTCCATCCTCTCGGTTAGTCTCCACACAATCAGTTCCTTCATGTTCTCATCCTGTCCCACCTGACTCATCACCTCCTTTTTCTCCTCCAGAAATTTCGTCTCTTTCTCCCATTTCTCCTCAACTCTCGGATATGGCAAACAATACTGTACCTCCTTCTCAAAATCAATATACTGGTATTTCTAATATACAGACTACTTTTCCCACTGGTGTTGATGTGTTACAGGTACCAAATTTGCCTCCCACTATCCCTGCCAATAGTCATGCTATGCAAACAAGAGCAAAATCTGGAATTCGCAAGCCTAAGGTTCTCACTGCATCGCTTACACCTTCCTCTGTTAAAGAAGCATTAAAGGTCTCTCACTGGTTTGATGCTATGCAATTTGAGCATGATGCTTTGAAAAAGAATGACACTTGGACATTGGTTGATCTCCCTGACAGTCGGTCTCCTATAGGATGCAAATGGGTATTTCGTGTCAAAGAACATCCTGATGGTTCAGTTTCAAGATACAAAGCAAGATTGGTCGCCAAGGGATATCATCAACAAGCTGGATTCGATTTTCATGAGACCTTCAGTCCAGTGGTTAAGCCACTAACTATCAGAGTTATTCTCACACTTGCTCTTACAAAAGGGTGGAAAATAAGGCAACTGGATGTTGATAATGCCTTTTTAAATGGGGATTTGCATGAAGAGATATATATGGTACAACCACCCGGATTCATTGACAGTGAGTTTCCTAACAAGGTGTGCAAGCTCAAGAAAGCACTCTATGGACTCAAACAAGCCCCACGAGCTTGGTTTGAAAAACTGTCCAATGCCTTATTTTCTTTTGGCTTTGTCTCGGCCAAAACAGATCATTCTCTATTTGTTAGAGCTCAACCCGATAGCTGCATTTACATATTGGTCTACGTGGATGACATTTTAGTCATAGGCAGCCATGATGATGATGTTTCAGCTCTTATTTCTCAGTTAAGTACCACTTTTTCCTTAAAGGATCTCGGCATTGTCACCTATTTCTTATGCATTCAAGTTCTCAATACCCCGGATGGAGTTCTTCTCTCTCAGAAGAAATATTTACAAGATCTAGTTTGCAAGGCACAACTTCAGGGGGCCAAGACTCAAAGCACACCAATGAATGGTGGACTCCGCTTATCCAGCTTTGGTAGTGATCTAGTTGAAGACTCCACCAAGTACAGATCACTTGTGGGAGCCTTACAATATGCAACAATCACTCGCCCTGACATCACCTTTAGTGTTAATAAGGTCTGTCAATTCATGCATAATCCCTTACAGTCTCACTGGGTTGCAGTTAAGCGCATCATTCGATATCTTGCAGGAACTCTCGACTACGGCCTTCACCTGAAACCAGTCTCCTCTTTCAATCTGATAGCCTATTGTGATGCAGACTGGGCCTCGGATCCTGATGACAGGAGGTCTACAACTGGTTTTTGTATCTTCTTAGGTGAAAATATCATTGCCTGGAAATCCAAGAAGCAAAGCACCATCTCCCGGTCCTCTACAGAAGCAGAGTTTCGTAGTCTGGCAGATGTTGTTTCGGAAGTCACTTGGGTTCAATCTTTGTTGAGTGAGTTGCACTTCAAGTCAACTAATATTCCTTGTATCTGGTGTGACAATCTAAGTTCGGTTCAGCTTGCAGCAAATCCCATCCTTCATGCTCGTACAAAACATATAGAAATAGACCTCTATTTCGTTAGAGACAAGGTGCTTTCAAAACAGATACAAGTTCAACATGTTCCTGCTTCTGGCCAATTAGCTGATTGTCTTACAAAACCAATTTCTAACTCCAGATTTGCTGATCTTAGAGACAAACTGTCTGTGGTTTCTCACCACACTCAGTTTGAGGGGGCCTGTTAAGGAGTTTGTTAAGTAGTTAGTTAATAGTCAGTTAGTTCTCTACTTGTATTTTGTTATAGCTGTTATAGGTTGTTACTCAACAACCTTCTCTGTTATCAAAGGCTAATTCTCGTTAGCCTTACTGAATATAAATACTCTATACTCCTTTTCATTTGTTAATGAGAAAATACAATTCAGTTTCTTTGATAGTCTTTTACTTAATAACAACCATATATCTTTCGAAATAATATGTGTGTGTGTGTGCATTATATACATATATATATATATGATCAAAGAAGACCACCCAAACTATGATAATAAAAAAATCTCTTTCCACTCAAACAAAACTCGTTCTATTTCTACACATACCCACCAACTCAAATGGCTTTTCTCTGAAATTCATGATACCCAGAAAAGTATAAATAAATGCCATAAACTTAGTACCAAAACCAAGCAAAGGAAAGCAACTTTGACAACTTATCAAAGAGAGAGAGAGAGAGAGAGAAGAGCTTACCTTGTTTTCTTTTACAGAGGTTTTTACAGAAACCAAAATAGTGCAAGCAAGAAATCACTGTTATTTTATTGTTTCAGACCAAGAAGAAGTTTTTTTTTCCTTGCTAAACAAGAAGAAAATGAAGAACAAGCAAGGAACAAAGCAATTCTATACGTGCATTTGTATAAAACCCCACTATAAATTAAGATAACATAAAAATGAACAAAGCAAACAAGATAGCTAAATCTAGACTTCAAAACATCAAAAAGAAAATGATCTTAATAATCAAAGCTACAGAAAAGTAAAACAAGGATAAATCTCAAGTACCAACCTGATGAGCAAGATCAAATTGTGCCAATATAACTTATACATACTTATATGACAAGTACCTCTGAAGACCATAAACCAGAGTCAATTAATTTTTGATTGGGTGACATATAACTCTCCTTATTTAATAAATAAAGTACTATGTTTCACTTTTTTGCTAGCTAGTTTATTTGTCTTCTTTTTAACATTTAAACATATTATTTTCGTTTTCTTATAATGTCAGCTCTAGATCTGTATTAATTGAATCGTCATGTGCACACTTCATTTAATATATAGTTATCAATCATAGAGAAAGAGACCATTAGTGGTCCATAAGTCTAACAGCCTAAGACTCATATATAATAATAATAATAATAATGAAAATTAAATATATAGATATATAGGGAAAATTAATTAACTGTAAAACTTGTCTCCCACTTCATATACAGGAAACTTGTCCGTAGTAGATCAGAGTTTTCTTCTGGTGACATTCAAAAAAACTTAACTAAACAACTTTTAATGAAGATTGTCCACTTATTTTTTTTTTATATGGGAACCACATTTTAATTAACTAATGGCAATTGCATATATTTATATATAACATATATGTATATGTTAGGCATTAATGTTTCTTCTCAATCATACAAAAACAGAACATATATATACAACCTACCTTCTATCCAAATACTCCACAACTTAAAAATGGACCTAAAAGACACTCCATACACTACAACATTTTATACTTTATATTACATTGAAAAATGACATTTTTTAAGAAGTGTTATTGATAAAGATCTCATACGGAATGTTATTGGGCTGTTTTTATATCACTAAACTAATTGGTACACCACACATCACTAAACTAACTATTGGGCTTTCAATGGAATGTTGAGTATTAGGGCCCGAATAAAACATATACTGCTCATTTTACATCATTTCTTTCTCTCTCTTCAATCACTCTTTCAGTTTCTCCCAAACACTCATCATTCCGCCTGTGATGATCCCCCTGTGATCTCTTTCTTCAATTTCTCTTAATCCCCCTGTGATCTGATTAAATCGCTCATCATTCTTTCTCAATGACTCTCATAAATTCTTGATGAGAAGCTTTGGCACAAGCTTTGGCCCGACGTTCTTTCTCCTCCAATCAAATCTCTCACGAAGTCTCTCCTATAGAAGTGAGTCCTGAATATTTTCCAACTTTTGATTTGGTTCTGTTTATGCTTCTATTGATTGAATGATATAGTTTTTAGATTTCTTCGTTGGATATTAATCTTAACCAACCAATAAGTTAAACTAAATTCCTATGTCTTAAACGACTTATAATTTTCACCTCAGAAATGTACTCTTTCTTCCCCTGTGTTGATCCTTCAGACACCTTCTTGACCAACATGTGGTTTCAACATGGAAGCTGAAATCAGATCCTGGAATTTAGACATTTTCTGCTTCAGATTTTGATTCTGTATATGGTTTGTATCTGAGCTTTTCAGATGTTCATTGGTAGTCCAGGATCTTTGTATATTTTAATCGAGATGTAAACACATGGGCCTGATAATATTTCAGGTTTTGAATGTTTAATTCATGCCAAGAACTTGATATAACCGTGATAATTAAGATTGCATGAGTCTTATACTTGTATGAGCAGATTCAGATAAATAGACCATAGTGAAGTTTGCTATCTATTTATTTTTCTGTTTTTTGAGACAGGGGGTGGTTTCATATTGGAGAAGCCTTGACATATCTTATCACGACTTACTTTAAGTTGTGGAACTACTTGTTCTAAATGCAATAAAGGAATCGATACAGTTATATATCAAACAAAGATAGAACTTGTACAAGGAAGATAATAAGAATACAAAGTTTCAAAGCACTTTTCACGTGATACAATAACTTTTGGCCATTATATTACAATTTAAGCTTGTGTTTTTGTTGCCTTGTAGAAGTACATAATCACGCAGAAGCTCCTGAGCAGAGGCTTTCCTCACAGTTTGATTCTAATTATTTTTCCTTTATTTCCAGCCTCTGCTCAGGAGCTTCTGCGTGATTATGTACTTCTACAAGGCAACAAAAACACAAGCTTAAATTGTAATATAATGGCCAAAAGTTATTGTATCACGTGAAAAGTGCTTTGAAACTTTGTATTCTTATTATCTTCCTTGTACAAGTTCTATCTTTGTTTGATATATAACTGTATCGATTCCTTTATTGCATTTAGAACAAGTAGTTCCACAACTTAAAGTAAGTCGTGATAAGATATGTCAAGGCTTCTCCAATATGAAACCACCCCCTGTCTCAAAAAACAGAAAAATAAATAGATAGCAAACTTCACTATGGTCTATTTATCTGAATCTGCTCATACAAGTATAAGACTCATGCAATCTTAATTATCACGGTTATATCAAGTTCTTGGCATGAATTAAACATTCAAAACCTGAAATATTATCAGGCCCATGTGTTTACATCTCGATTAAAATATACAAAGATCCTGGACTACCAATGAACATCTGAAAAGCTCAGATACAAACCATATACAGAATCAAAATCTGAAGCAGAAAATGTCTAAATTCCAGGATCTGATTTCAGCTTCCATGTTGAAACCACATGTTGGTCAAGAAGGTGTCTGAAGGATCAACACAGGGGAAGAAAGAGTACATTTCTGAGGTGAAAATTATAAGTCGTTTAAGACATAGGAATTTAGTTTAACTTATTGGTTGGTTAAGATTAATATCCAACGAAGAAATCTAAAAACTATATCATTCAATCAATAGAAGCATAAACAGAACCAAATCAAAAGTTGGAAAATATTCAGGACTCACTTCTATAGGAGAGACTTCGTGAGAGATTTGATTGGAGGAGAAAGAACGTCGGGCCAAAGCTTGTGCCAAAGCTTCTCATCAAGAATTTATGAGAGTCATTGAGAAAGAATGATGAGCGATTTAATCAGATCACAGGGGGATTAAGAGAAATTGAAGAAAGAGATCACAGGGGGATCATCACAGGCGGAATGATGAGTGTTTGGGAGAAACTGAAAGAGTGATTGAAGAGAGAGAAAGAAATGATGTAAAATGAGCGGTATATGTTTTATTCGGGCCCTAATACTCAACATTCCATTGAAAGCCCAATAGTTAGTTTAGTGATGTGTGGTGTACCAATTAGTTTAGTGATATAAAAACAGCCCAATAACATTCCGTATGAGATCTTTATCAATAACACTTCTTAAAAAATGTCATTTTTCAATGTAATATAAAGTATAAAATGTTGTAGTGTACCATTGGAGTGAGTGGTCATAGATATGGTAAAACCAGAATCGTGAAAAACCTCAAAAAACATGTAAAAGAAATTTTTCTATAAAAGATGTAAAGACTATGATACTTTTGAAGAGCACTTTTTAAATCTTTCAAGTGCTTCTAGGGCAATGGAGGTGTCTAATCTAAGTCCACTATGCATGAATTAATTCTGTCTACATTTCAACCTTAGTGGTATGCATACACGAATATGAACATGTTTCTGTGAACTGAAAACATACACGAATAGCTATCCAGTTTGTCCTGCAAAACTACCCTTAATTCTAGATGTTTCTCTTTCAAAAATATTCCACCAATCCGTTTGTTACCAGATAAAGAAATTGCAGAATGACAACATATTTTGCCCCAAAACACAAACAAAATCTCATCACAAAAAAAATTCAGAATTCTTGAGCCAATATATACAAAAATAGCTCAAATGTAACATAATTAAAAGTTCAACATTTGAAAAACCCATCACAAAATTTAAACATAATCGATTACAGAAAAGAAAAGGGTCAAGAAATCAAACCTGAGGAGTCCAACTAGAAGAAGATAGCAGTAGAAGGTGTTATGGAACACTACAAAGAGAACCCAAACAATACATGATTAAGTTACTTTTAGGGATCAAACTTATACCCAGACAGGATAGAGAAGGGTCTGGAAAGTAAAGAACATATACCTCAAAAAAAAAATATATATATATATATACACATATACCTATAAATGCCGAGAGGAAGATCGGAGAGCTTGGGGACGCCCGTCTACGATGGAGTTGCCCAAGATCGGAGCCGTCGGCGCATGCGTTTGGACCCGTCGGCGTCTGCGTTTGGAGCCGTCGGCGTCTGAAACTATTTTGGGGTTTGGGGTTCAGTCGCTTGAGGTTTGAGAGAAGAGAGCCTTACAGAGGGTTTGGGGTTTGAGGTTTGAGAGTAGAGATCCTTACAGAGAGTTTGGGGTTTGGGGTTCAGTTGCCAGAGGTTTGGGGTTTGAGGTCCTTTGAGGTTTGGGGTCAAGATGAGAGAGAGGGGTTTGAGATGTTTGGGTATACGGTCTGAGAGAAAAATAAAATTTTGGAGGTCTTTTTATTTAGTTTGGCGCGTAATAGAAAAGATGTGGGCGCGTCTATGAAATTACCTCTAGCGACGACTTTTTCAATGTCGTCGCTAGAGGTGTCGTCGCTAGAGACTAATATTTTTGTAGTGATTGTATGTTTGTTTTTTCAAATCCTAGGTAAGGTAATCAATTACTTGATTGATCTCTGACAATTATGTAAAAAAAATCATAGAGCTAGGTTATATAACATATACCAGAAGGAGTAACCAGTTACCCTGACAGGAGTAACCTTCTGCCATAAGAGGGGTAACCAGTTACCATAAGAGGGATACGACTTACTCATATTAAATATTAAGAAACATTAAATTTGAATGAAAAAGAAGAACACTTCATTAAAAAAGAAAGAAGAAGTAATTATGATTTTAGTAACATATGTAATCAGTTACCATAAAGAACCTAGAAATATACACACATATCATAACGTGAAAATAACTAGTTACCCCAGAAATATACACACAAAGAACGTGAAGGTAACCAGTTACCCCCATAAATATACACACAAAGAACGAGAAGGTAAACAGTTACCACAGATATGAAAATAGAAAAAAAAAATCAGATCCACACATTTCCCTTCTCTCCCATCTTCTTCATATATATATTTTTTTAGATTTGAATGTTCCCATCATGATAACTGATTACCCATTAACGTTTTCATATTTTTATTAGTTTTCTTTCCAAATTTTGGTGTTCTTATAAGGGTTACAATTAAAAGAAAATGCTGAAAAAATTTATTTGATTTTTTTTTACATATAGTGGAAAAAAATATAAAAAAAATTACAATAATAAAAGATAATAAATGAAAAAAATAGTAAAATAATTATGTAATGTTAAAATATGTGTGAAAAAAGAAAAAAAAATGGAATGAGAAAAGACTAAGTACAAAATGAAGAAAAAAGAAGGAAAAAAAACTTAGGAAAGAAAACTAAAAAAAATATGAAAACAAAACAAAAGAAATGATGAAGGAAAAAAAACAGATAAATAAATAAAAATGAAAAGAAGAAAAAGAAAAATAATGGAAAATGGAAAGAAAAAAAAATATGAATGAAAAAATTGGTAGAAAAAAATGGAAGAAGAAAAAAGAAAGAAAAAAAAGCTCATATGTGTGAAAAAAGAAAAAAAAATGGAATGAGAAAATAATAAATACAAAAATGAAGAAAAAATTGAAGGAAAAAATGAAAAAAAAAGAAAAAGAAAAAAGAGGTCAAAGAACTGAAAAAATATGAAAAAAAAACAAAACAATACAAATGAAAGAAAAAAAATAGATAAATGAAGAAGAAGAAAAAGAAGAAGAAATAAAAAAAAAAGATGAAGGAAAAAATTGGTAGAAAATAAAATAAAAATGAAAAAATGGAAGAAAGAGTAAGTAAGGAAAAAAAGAAAGAAAAAATAACTCAAAAAATAATTAAAAAATGAAGAAAAAAATAAAATAAAATTACTTTCAAAATTAAAGAAAACATAATTATGATAAAAAATGTGACATTTCTATATTTTAGTTAGCTACTAATTGTGTTTCTCATGCTTAATTTTTTCTTTAATAAATTTTCTCATACAAATTAAGAAAAGTATAATTCTCATATTTTTGCACATTAATAGTATAAAAGCCATATTTTTGAAAATTTTCCAACAATAAAATATAGAACTAATTATTAAGATACCTTAATTGTGCTAAAAAAATAGATACATTAATTGTATTCTGGTTACGTAATTCATTTTTTTGAGGTGGTTCCAAAGTAAATGCATGGGTACCTATTGAGCTCCATCGAGGCAAATCGAGAACAATTGATGTAATCTTTCTAGTTCAATTATTCTCAAAATGCCGAGGTCCATCGATGACCATCGAGTTACATCGAGGTGGCCTATCTAATTAAATTATTATGGACTTATCGAGGTCCATCACGCCAAATTGAGGTGGACTATTTACTTAAATGAATGTGGATATATTGATGTCCATCGAGGACCATCAAGCCTCATCGAGGTCCCCTAATAATCCTAACACCAATCGAGACACGTTGAGGCAAATCGATGACCATCGAGCCTCTGATTATGTGAAACCATCAAGGTCTGTCGAGTTTCATCGAAACTCATCGAGGCAGACAAAAAACCAAGAAAAACACAGAGAGACGAAGATCTAATCCGACAGTGAAGCAATACAATAAAACACGAATGCATACACAGATTTGTTCGAAATAGTTAAAACAATGTAAATAAACAATTTTCTTTACTACATATAACGAAAATATACTTACCCATAAGATTTGTGCCACTAGATCTTAAACCCAAAATGAAGTTTCTTGCCTTGATAGGAATCAAAACTTGCCCAAAGAACAACTTCAAATTTCAGAATAGATGAGCTCCAAAATTATTATAGATTGAGAGAATACATGGTGGTTGCCTTGTTTTTTTTAGTGAGAGAGAGATTGAGAGAAGAGAAAACGTGAGAGATAGAGAGGGCAAAGACGATATGAGAAAAAGAGAGAGAAATTTATGTTAGGGGCATTTTGGGAATCTAGGAGAATACTAGCATAAAAAGGTAATGTGTAATTAGCATGGAATAATTTTGTTATAAGACCCCATTTTATGCATCCATACTCAAATTTCCCATTTACAATTAGTGTTATTAACAGAAACTACACAATTAGTGGTAGTGGTCATTTATCATCACACATTTTTTTTAACAAACTCGAACTTTTATGTGTCAAATGTGGGGGATGCATGGTTTATCTTGGCAATTAATCTGACAATGACAGACATGCCTCTTCATTAGTAAGATAATTAAATTAGGTACAAATATATTAATAATAGAAATATTTTTTATATTATGAAATTTAAATATACAGTCGCACCACATATTATTGGGGTGAAAAGTTTCAATAAGCACTAGATTTAATCAAAAGAGAATGCACCACCACGTACGAGTCACAATTAAAGCTTTTTGCAGAAGTTATCGCAAGGATTTGGTGGAGGGTAAATGGTGTACCAAGTCTGGACGAGGGTCAAAATGATGATCAAAATAGCACCAAGAAAAGCCATCAGTGTCCAAGGACTGGAGAAATGCTCGTTCAAGAACTGAGCAATCCAAACCTTGACATTGTTCATGTAGTGCTTTTCTATTTGGTTTACGACCTTTAGGTAAACATCAGAGTTGGGCACCAAATATTTGGCTATGTTATTGAAGAGCCTAGCCACTTCTTTGTCAGAGCCCAGACAGTTGTTGAGTATCTTAGCCAACCTCAACTCTTTAACATCAGTGGCATAGTCGATGAGTGAGTCTAGAAGACTTATGAAAGATGTGATTTCGTACTTTGTATTGAAATTGTCTGGACACATTTCGTAAGCAATTAGGTTCAGGAATTTAGGTGCTGTTGAGTCGTCTACGACCAGTGCAGGAAGTTCTAGCTCAGCATAAAAAAATTTCGAAGAAAAATTTATGCTTTGCAAAGAAGTACTCTTGCTCGGTTTTAAGTATATTCCAGATGCCTTAAGATCGGTCACGCTGCGAAAAAATTGTTGTCGTTTACTATCATCTTCAGGTCGAAATGTAGCAGCTGATGACAATTCTAAAACAAGAAAAAGAATTATTTTTTTAGCATAATACGTACTAATTATGATGTAGCACAATGTAACTTAATGTATAATATAAAATAGTAAGGGGTGTTTAGAAAAATATCTTTATTTATTTAATTATTTTGCATAATAATAATTTTGATTTAATAATTTTTTACAAAATAACATTTCAAATGTTACACGATTGACACCTTTCGTCGTCATACCAAAAATTCTCGATACTTTGTAAAAAATTCCAACCAGATCTTTAAGTCCTTTGTCCCTCAACTCTGACACTGCTTGACATCTTGACAAATTATTTTGACATTTTGTAGAAAATTCCAAATAGATTTAAATCCTCTATCCCTATTTTCTCTGTCCTAAATGTTCCACCACTTAATTAAAGATATAACCATCTCACTTAAAATAATAATTAATTGGCGTATAAAAAAACTATTGAATAAAATAAATTATTATTTTTTAAATAATGTGGTAGATATTTAGCGGTGAAGGAGGTGAGTACATGAAAAATGAGACAAAGGATTTGGATCCATTCCATACGCACCTTACCTGGAAAGTTATTTTACAAAAAAAAAAAAATGAAACTAATGACATTTTACTCTATATCTTGTTGAAATATTAAAGTTGATTTATTATAGTTAGTTTCTAGAATTTTCATGAATTTAAGGTTTCTAGAGTTTCCATGCATTTACTAGAGTTTCTAGAATGTTCATATATTTACTAGAGGTTGTAGAGTCTTTAGTATTTTAGAACTCTTATTTCTTAGTTAGTAGATGAGAATTATCTAGAATAATGTACTAACAAATAATTTAATTATGTTTCTAGAAAGGTTCATATAGAGTCCTATATATAGAGATGTAGTCCCACTATTTTGTATCATGCCAAAAACACAAGTTGAGTGCTATAAAAGAAGTCTCTTCCATCATAATATTATCTCCCATATTAACCTTAGTTTTCAACAAAGTCTTCAAGTTCTCTCCCAAATTCATCGTAATTTTTAACAAAGTGGTACTAGAGCAAGGTTCTTGAAGAAAAATGGCAAGTCGAGGAATGGTCCCTTCCAAGTTCCAATGCTCACCAAGAGTAACTATGAAAATTGGAGTATCAAGATGAAGGCGCTACTAGGAGCTCAAGATGTTTGGGAGATTGTTGAGAAAGGCCATAAGGAGCAAGAAGATGTTGCTCTTTCTCAAGCTCAACGGGAAGCCTTGGTGGATTCAAGAAAGTGAGACAAGAAAGCTCTCTACCTCATCTATCAAGCGGTGGATGAAGATGCATCGAGAAGATCTCAAATGCAACTACGACCAAAGAAGCGTGGGAGAAGCTTCAAACTTGCAACAAAGGAGTGGAGCAAGTTAAAAAGATCTGTCTTCAAACTCTTAGAGGTGACTTTGAACTTTTGTTCATGGAAGAACTTGAATCAATTTCTGATTATTTTTCTAGAGTATTGGCAATTGTCAATCAATTAAGAAGAAATAGTGAAGACGTTAGTGAAGTGAAGGTTATAGAGAAAAAATTCCGTACTGTAACTCCAACATTTGAATACATTGCTACAAACATTGAAGAAAATAAAGATTTAGAAACTATGACTACTGAGCAACTCATGGGTTCTTTACAAGCCTATGAGAAATAAAAGAGGAAAAGGAAGCAAAAGGAGACCGTGGAGCAATTACTACAACTCAACTTGAAGGAAGAAAATTTCGGCAATAATAGAGATCAAAGAGGAAGAGGACGTGACCAATGAAGCGGACGTGGACATGGTCGTGGACAAGGAAAAGAAGGAAGGGGTGGCTTCAACAATTTCAATAATGGAGAAAGAAATCGAAATCCACAAGTAACAAGAGGACGCGGAAGATGCAACTATCATGGTCAAGGAATGACAAATCCCACATCAAATGCTACAATTGCAATAAATTCGACCACTATGCCTCCGAGTGTAGATCAAGGAAGGTTGAAGAAAATGTCAATCTTGTTGAAGACAAAGGCGGAGAAGAAGGAACATTGCTACTAGCTTGCAAAGACAAAGATGAAGGCCAAGAAAATAGATGGTATCTTGACACCAATGCTAGCAATCACATGTGTGGACAAAGAAGAATGTTCGTGGAGCTCAATGAAGCGGCAAAATGAAATGTCTCTTTTGGAGAGAGTCAAAAATACCAGTGGAAGGCCAAGGTAAAATTCTCATACGCTTGAAAAATGGAGGTCGTCAATTCATCTTAAACGTTTACTTTGTGCCCAACATGAATAACAATACTTTGAGTTTAGGTCAATTGATAGAGAAATGTTATGATATTCACTTAAAAGAAAATAACTTTTTCTTAAGAGATGATAAAAGTAATTTTACTGCCAACGTGCCCATGTCAAAGAAGAGAATGTTCCTCTTGAATATTCAATATGATGTTCCAAAATGCCTAATTAAGGCCTGCTCTAACAACTCATCATGGCTTTGGCATCTACGCTATGGACACCTTAATTTTGGTGGCTCAAACTTTTGGAGAAGAAGGAGATGGTGAGAGGCCTTCCATGCATCAATCAACCAGATCAATTTTTCCAAGGTTGTTTGCTTGGAAAGCAATCCTGGAGAAGCTTCCCGAAGGAATCAACTTCAAGAGCCACCAAGTCGCTTGAGCTCGTACATATGGATGTCTATGGACCGATAAAACCAAACTCTTTTGGTAAGAGTAAATACTTTCTCCTTTTCATTAATTATTTTTCAAGAAAAACATGGGCTTATTTCATAAAGGAGAAGCCGGAAGTGTTCAAAAATTTCAAGAATTTCAAAGCTCTTGTTGAGAAAGAAAGTGGTCTTCTTATTAAGGCCATGAGATTTGACTGAGGAGGAGAATTCACATCAAATGAGTTCCAAAAGTATTGTGAAGAGCATGGAATTCATCGCCCCTTAACGGTGCCGAGATCTCCCCAAGAAAACAGAGTGGCAGAGAAGAAGAATCGAACCATACTTAACATGGCTTGTAGCATGCTCAAAAGCAAAAGAATGCTCAAGGAGTTTTGGGCTGAAGTAGTGGCTTGTGCGGTCTACTTGTCAAATCGCTCTCCAACAAGAAGTGTGTATGAGAAGACATCTCAAGAAGCATGGAGTGGAAGATGGCCCAAAATTTCTTACCTCAAAAGTCTTTGGAAGTATTGCTTATGTTCATGTGCCCGATGAGAAAAGAACCAAGCTTGATGACAAAAGTGAGAAGTATGTATTCATCGGCTATGACTCAAGATCCAAAGGCTACAAGTTGTACAACCCAATTACCGACAAGATTTTCATTAGTCATGATGTAGAGTTCGATGAAGAAGATTCTTTGGATTGGAACACACAAGAAGACGAGTATGATTTTCTTTCTTACTTTGAGGAAGAAGAAGAAGTGGAACAACCAAGGATGGAAGAAGAACCTCAAGAGCCTACTACTCCATTGATCTCACCAACCGGAAACTTACATGAAGATTCATTAGGAGAAAGTTCAAATGAGAAGACGCTATGCTTCAGAAGCCTACAAGAGCTTTATGAGGTAACTAAAAACCAAAATGACATCTCTCTTATGTGTCTATTTGGTGATTGTGAACCTCTAAGCTACCAAGAAGTGGCAGAAAGCATGGAAGTTGAGAGACACTATGGATGAAGAAATCAATTCAATCATGAAGAACAACATATGGGAGATAGCTGCGCTTCCACAAGGACACAATAAGACGATTGTAGTAAAATGGGTGTACAAGACAAAAAAGAACGCCAATAGAGACGTGGAAAGATACAAAGCAAGATTGGTTGCAAAAGGCTATAGTCATTGAGAAGGCATTGACTATGACGATGTGTTTGCTCTTATTGCTCGTCTTGAAACTGTTAGATTAATTATTTCCTTGGAAGCCCAAAAAATATGGAAGATATACCAAATGGATATAAAGTCTACTTTCTTGAATGGTTTCCTCGAACAAAAAGTCTATAATGAGCAACCATTGGGCTATAAAGTAAAAGGACATGAAGATAAAGTATTGAAGTTAAAGAAGGCTTTGTATGGACTAAAGCAAGGGCCGAGAGCCTGGAATACACGAATTGACAAGTACTTTCAAGACAAGAATTTTTCAAAGTGTCCATATGAGCATGCACTCTATATCAAAGTTACAAATGAAGGTATTTTGATTGTATGCTTGTATGTAGATCACTTGACCTTTACAGGTAGCAACTCGACTATGTTTGAGGAGTTCAAGAAAGACATGGCGAAAGAGTTTGAGATGACACGAATTGGGCTAATGTCTTATTACCTCGGCATTCAAGTGAAGCAAGAAGACAAAGGCATTTTCATCACTCAAGAAGGCTATCCTAGAGAAGTGCTTAAGAAGTTCAAGATGGATGACTCTAATTTAGTTGGCACACCGATGGAATGTGGAATCAAGTCGTCAAAGCATGACGAAGGAGAAAAGGTGGATCCAACTCTCTACAAAAGCATTGTTGGAAGTTTGCGCTACCTAACTTGTACGAGGCCAGATATTCTCTGTGTTGTTGGAATCATTAGTCGATGTAAGGAAGCTCCAACAACAATACATTTCAAGACTGGAAAGAGAATACTTTGGTACATAAAAGGTACATTCAACTATGGCTTGTTTTATTCATCTTCTAACAATTATGAGATAATTGGATATAGTGATAGCGACTGGAGTGGAGACTTGGATGTAGAAAGAACACCACCGGATTTGTGTTTTTCATGGGAAGCACAATGCTTTTACTTGGATGTCAAAGAAGCAACCAATCATCACACTATCAACTTGTGAAGCTGAATATGTTGCTGCAACTTCATGTGTTTGCCATGCTATTTGGCTAAGAAACTTGCTGAAAGATTTGAATGTGCCACAAGAGAAGTCTATCGAGATTCGTGTTGACTTCGTGTTGACAGAAAATCAACACTAGCAAAGAATCCTGTCTTTCACAAAAGAAGCAAGCACATCGACACACGTCATCATTACATACGATATTAATGCATTGGAAGAAAAGAAGTGAGGTTAGAGTATGTGAAGTCTCAAGATCAAGTGGCAGACATCTTCAGCAAGCCACTCAAGGGAGAAACGTTCGCCAAGTTATGAAGCATTCTTGGAGTCACAAATCAAGTTTAAGGGAGGGTGTTGAAATATTAAACTTGATTTATTATGATTAGTTTCTAGACTTTTCATGAATTGAAAGTTTCTAGAGTTTCCATGTATTTACTAGAGTTTCTAGAATGTTCATGTATTTACTAGAAGTTGTAGAGTCTTTAGTATTCTAGAACTCTTATTTCTAAGTTAGTAAATGAGAATTATATAGAATAATCTACTAGCTAACAATTTAATTATATTTCTAGAAAGGTCCATAAAGTCCTATAAATAAAGATGTAGTCCCACTATTTTGCATCAAGCCAAAAACACAAATTGAGTTTTATAAAAAAGCCTATTCCATCATAATATTATTTCTCATATTAACCTTAGTTTTCAACAAAGTCTTCAAGTTCTCTCTAAAATTCATCATAATTTTCAACATATATAATATAAGACACATAATATATACTCATACAAGTTATATAATATTAGTATTCTTACTCTGATTTTGTTGCTTTTTTACTTTGCCACGGCTGCTCTTGTCATCCCTGATTGGAATAGTGTTGTTTTCCCCAGTTTGAGGTTTGTGGAATTTTGTAAGAAAAGAAAAAAAGTTCTTCTGATGTGGTGTGGATTCGTGGTCATCAGATTGGTGTATGAGTTCCAATCGAAGAAAATCAAGAAGATGGTGAACATGCTCCTTTAAATCTGGTTTGTCAGTTATCTTCTTTTGGGGTATCATAACACTAGCATGAATAAATTTCCAGATGGATTTTTTAAGATTCATGCGAAAGGCCACATTGCTCGAACGAGTTATCAACAGGTTAAGCACTTCAAAGGGAATTTGGTTCTCAAGAAGAAAAAGATCGTGTAACACAAAAGCAATTTGGTCAGGTTTTAGGTTAGAAATTTCGAACTCACCATCACCAAAAATGCTATAAATGAACTGGAGTATGAAGCATCCATCCAAGAACAACATCCACGCCAAGGCCTCATCGTCACACTCGATCACCTCTTCGTCGAAACACATCTTCAGATCACCTAATTTCACACTATCCTCTATTACATTGTAAAGCACTTCCTCCGAATCGTGACCGCTGTTCTCGATGAATTTCGATGCAAATTCGAGCTTGTACCGTTCTGCCAGCTTGAGATTCTTCTCGCCATGATGAATTGGACCAATTGAAATCCACTTTGGTTGGTAATACACCAGAAGTGTTATATCTGACACTAGGATGGGAAGGATCCTTTGTATCTTGGGTTGTGATGGGTTAGGGCTCACTGCTCTTGTCGAGCTACCATCTTTCTCCTTTTTCGACTCGATTAGTTGGTGTAGTTTTGAACGAGCTGAGGGTGCATTACCACTGACCATAATGGCACCATCTGTGACATCTGCATTGTTTATTTCATTCTCATGGCCCATCTTTACAATATATGTGAGAGTTTGATTCAAGTACAATTTTATTTGAATATGCTTGATTGAATGTATACATGTTTCAATATTTACATACATATATATATGTGTGTGAGTGTGTGTATATATGCTTGTTGAAGATTGGCATAAAAATGGTAAGGACATCAAGTAAATTAAAGTTTAACGTACTTTCCTTTCAAGTTCTGTATCTATACTTTGCTCAAAGGCAGGGGAGAATCTTACCTTAGTTAGAAATTTTTACTTCATGAAGCTTCATCTCAATGGAGTATATTCTGCACGTGAAAACACACTATCAAGAATATATAAATAAAATAAAATAAAATAAAAATGTCATTTAACTAGTTTTCCTATTTTAGCAAATCTTGGGGGAAAGTATTTTGCTAATAACAACGGGTCAAAATAGAGATAATAAATAACAACGGTGCCTCGTGAGCCGTTTCCTAGTGTAATAATAACATGTTTTTGTATGTACATTTGTTATGACCTTATTTATATTTTTATTCTCACTATTATTTTTATGTTATAAATATAAATAATCATAAGTATTTGTTAAGGTCTGATAATATTCAATAATGAATGTTGCAATTAATTTATAATGCACAATCTCTGAGAAGACGATATAGTAGGGGTGTACAAGAGTCGGGTTTTCAGGTTTCAGGTGCATTGAGTTCGGGTTTTACGGGTTTCAGGTGGAGGAAAGTAGTACCGAATCCGGTTAGAAATTTTCGGGTTTCGGTGTGATTTCGGGCTTCGGGCGGAATTGGTCAAAAAATAGGCTTTGGGTCGAAAATGGGCATTAGTAAAAATATTTCAAAAATACTATTTTTTTTACACTTTAAATTTTTTTTTTTTTTTTTACTTTTCACATGTTTTTTTTAACTTTGTTGTTAGTTTGGTAGTGTTGATCTTTTACAAATAGGGCATTGATATTTTTTTTAAAAAATAAAATTTTCAAAAATATTGTTTTTATACCATCAAAGTACAAAAATATGAAAATTATATTTTTATTAATTTGTATGGAAAAATTTATTAAAGACAAAATTAAAGTATGAGAAACATAATTAGTAGCCAATTAAAATATGGAAATGCTACATTTTTTATCATAGTTGTATTTTATTTGATTTTGAAGGAGATTTTTTTTTTATTTTCTTCTATTTTTTCCTTTTTTTTTCTACCAATATTTTCCTCTATCTTTTTTTTTCTTTGCATTTTTCCATTCTTCTTCTTCTTTTATTAATTTATCTATTTTTTATTTTATTTGTATTGGTTTTTTTTTTATCATATTTTTCAGTTTTTTTCCCATTTTTCCTTTATTTTTGTATTTATTATTTTCTCCTCCCATTTTATTTTTATTTTTTCACACACATGAACTTTTTTTTAATCTTTTATTTTTCTTCTTCTTCTTCTTCTTCTTTTTCTTTTTTTTTCCTTTTTTTTCTACCAATTTTTTCATTCATTTTTTTATTTCCATTTTTCAATTATTTTTTTTCTTCTTCTTTTCATTTTTATTCATTCATCTATTTTTTTTCCTTCATCATTTCTTTTGTTTTAGTTTTTTCCATATTTTTTTTAGTTATCTTTCCTAAGTTTTTTTCCTTCTTTTTTCTTCTTTTTTGTACTTATTATTTCTCATACCAATTTTTTTTTCCTTTTTTCACACATATTTTAACACTACATAATTATTTTAATTTTTTTATTGTAATTTTTTTTATAGTTTTTTCTACTATATGTAAAACAATTCAAATCAATTTTTTCAGCATTTTCTTTTTATATTATAACTCTTATAGGAACACCAAAATTTGGAAAGAAAACTAATAAAAATATGAAAACATGAATGTGTAACCAGTTACCCTGATGGCAACATTCAAATCTAGAAAAAAAATTATATGAAGAAGATAGGAGAGAAGGGAAATGGGGTGGATCTGATTTATTTTTTCTATCTTCAAATTTGTAGAAACTGGTTACCTTATCGTTATTTTTGTGTACATTTCTGGGGGTAAATGATTACATTTACGTTATTTGTGTGTATATTTCTAGGGGTAACTGGTTACTTTCACGTTATGATGTGTGTGTATATTTTTGAGTTCTTTATGGTAACTGGTTACCTATGTTACTGAAATCATAGTTACTTCTTCATTTTTTAATGAAGTGTTCTTCCTCTTTTTCATTCAGATTTTATGTTTCTTTTCATATTTAATGAGTAGTTAGTCACCCCTCTTATGGTAACTGATTACCCCTCTTATAGCAGAAGGTTACTCCTCTTAGGGTAACTGGTTAATCCTCCTAGTACATGTTATTTAACCTAGCTCTAGGATATTTTTTTTTACATAATTGTCAAAGATGAATCAAGTAACTGGTTACCTTACCCAAGATTTGAAAAAAAAAACGTACAATATAAAAATAAGGAAAAAATGTTTATAATAATAAACACAATTCATATCACAAAAAAAAAAAAAATTTGCAAAACAACCAAATAAAAATTTAATATAAAAAAACAAATAAGCTAAAAAAAATAATCGAATTACAAACATACCCTTCCAAATTAATAAAACTTGATTATGGGTAAAACTATGGCATAAACCAACTTTTATACAAAAATATGGGAAAATAAACCCATAAAAATGAAAAATCTTAACAAAAGCCATAGATTAACTATTTTTTTTTTTTAAAAAAGCCATATTTTTTCACACTATTAATTTCCTCTTTCAAAAATGCATTAATTTTTTCAAAAATTAATCATTTTTAATTATGTACCCGAACCTGTGTGGTCTTAATTTCAAAATCTGAACCCGACCCGAACCATGTCGGGTTCGGACCGGATTTCACCCGAATTTGATGGGTTGTGCAAAAATTTAGGTTTTCAGGTTACGAGTCAGACGGATTTGCGAGTTTTTCGGGTCAAATGTTCACCCCTACGATATAGTACTCTACTTTTTGTACGAGATTGTACACTTTATAATTGAAAGTTTACATAACACATTATTTCGCCGAGTTTGTGTGAATATTTTTGCTTTCATTAAGATGCACACGTATTCTTTATATATTTACATGTTGTCGTATATAAATTGTGTGAAAAACATAAACTATAATCATTGATAAAACTAGAGGGACCGGTGGCCATATAACTTCCTAATTAACTTTTGTATTTTTGAAAGAAAAAAAAAAGTGTTTCTATTTGATATATTAAGGTGTCCAACACCATATGATGTGACATCCTATGATTGATTAGTGATATCTTATAATGTTTATTAAATTATAATATGTGATATTCGATATTGAATTGCACCAATAACAATTACATTCTTGTATTATTAGACATCAGTAGTATCCTATAATATTTATGGTACTTATTCGTATTAATCATAAATGAAGGGAAAAAAAACCAATTTTCAACTTGTGTTAAAGTTATTGAACATTATGGTCTGTATCTCTTAATTAGCTGTGTAAAAGTTAGGAACGAGGAATGATAGATGCTAAGTATTATTTTGGTGTTTTATGACTTTGTAAGATCGTGCTTTTATGACTAATATTTTTATATATAATTATAGGAGTTAGTGCATTATTTTTTACTTATAATTATGGTACTATTTAGTATAAATTAAAAGATCATTTATAAGGATTATTTTTCAACAAGGGTAAAAAAATTTGACATTTGACCACTTAAGTTATAGATATTACAAATCTGCAACAACCTAACCTAGAACTTAGGTTGTGATACCATAAAACTCTATAAAGAGTATATTATTATTTTTGTGCTTCAATTTTTTATTTTGGAAACCTTTTTGGAGTGAGGTTAGCCTTATTAGGTACTGTGTTTAGGTCAGCCTTTGATCATCTCTTTTAATCTATATACAAGTTTATAAAAAAAAAAATTCCAAATATCTGACAAGATTATTAGTTATTTTCACATATAACTATTAAATTAGGATACTATGTAAAAATATTCCATCCTTAATTTAAGGGAATATATTTTTCTAATTACTTTCTATTCTTTTATTTCTACCTAATATTTTTAATTAATTAAGTTTTATATATTTCTTTTAAAATTAGTATATTTTAATTTTATAATATTTTATTTTTAAAATGATTTTAGGGGACACAAATGAAATAATAGAAAGTAATTAAAAAAATTAACAAAAAAGAATAAAAAAGAAGAATGAAATATGTTTTTTTTAATTGTAACAATTTAGTTTTTCTTTTAAAATATATTTTTAAACTTAAATGTATTTAAAATGAATTTTAAATAATGTTAGTCTTTTATTGAAATTTTTTAAATAATTTGTATTTATTTTTTATGAACTAATAGAAAAATAATTTTTAAATTTTTTATAATTAAAGGATGTACAATTCGGTAGTTGTCAAAGTTTGGGGGGAAAATGTTATTTATTTTATACAAATCATATCAAGGGGCACGATATGATAATATCAATAATTCATGAGGAAATTTTAACAGACCGTATATTTTAGGGGACACAATCTAGCAGAGTCAAAAATTCAAAAAAATGTTATTTATTCTTGAGAATATTTCATCCTTAATTAGGCATGATTCTGTGTTTTTACAGTTGGTGCATAAAAATTAAGCAGCTAGAGCAATTCGTGGAGTTGGAGGCATTATCTCAATTATTGATTGCTGAATTTTCCTAGCTGGCACAACAATTGCACATAAGAATTTCCAAACTCGTAATTATTGTTTAATTTTAGTGACAATAATGTTAATAATTTAAAAAAAAAATTGTGATTCCTATTTAGTATACTCAATGTTAGATTATTGTTGTTTACTAATTAGTTACAGATTCATTTCCAAATTTTGTTTTTATTCATTTTCTATAATGTAACTAATTGTTGTTTTCATTGTTTACCAATTAGTTACATCTTATATTTTGTTTATGAATCAATATGTATGTAGTATTTTGTTAATTTGGATACTATTTTGTTTATAAAATTTATCATCCAATAATTATTATTTTTGTAATGAATATATCAAAATGTTTCTAAAAAAATTTTAATAGAGGATTTTGTTTATTTGGATACTATGTTGTTTATAAAATTTAATGGAAAAATATATCTTTTAAGGACAGAAAAGAAATCACTATTGAACATGTCATTGTGTTATGAAGACATTTTTAAGAGAAATTATAGTAAATGACCCAAAATAATAACATGAAAAAACTAATGTCCTCATTTTTAAAATTATAGAGAAATGACAATTTTATATTGTTGATTACCTAAGTTATCACTTTACACCAAACCCCAAGTGAATATTATAGTTTACCTAAGGCTAAAGAGATTAAAGAAAGGAAGGGTAAATGTAGAATTCCGCTATACTAATTTATTGTATTGGATTGTTTATTGGTTTTTTTTTTAAAGTGAGACATTTACCTAAATAATAGTTGTTTTTGGGGCTATTTTGCTCGTTGCCCCTTTTTTTAAATAATCCAATGGGGACACGGGCTTATATTGGTCCCCAACTCAATGACGGAGCTCGAATTTTACTCAAGGAGGCAAGGGTTAGGTAAAGTTGGCGATAACTTTTAGGATATAATTTTTGATCAATTTTAGACAATTATTTTTTGTTTTTTATTTGAATTATGTTAGCTCGCATATTTTTTTTAATATTATTTTAATAAAAAGCTGAACAAATCGCTACAGAGTAAATCAATAAGCTTTATATAACACAAATAAGTTGGAGTTTTTTTTTTTTTTTTTTTGTATGCTTCATTGCTCTGAAGTCTACTACTGCTTTTAATAATAATTTAATATTAATAATAATACTTTTGTAGAAAAGAAAAATTGCAGAATTATTACTCTTCATTGGCCTTTCAAAAGCTTTAGTATTTGGGGCTAGTCTCCTATACATTTGTTCATGCTGTGGAAGCAGGCTTTAATACTTGGCAAAACTATGCAATTTTAATTGTTGAGTTTTATATGTTGGATTATTGTTATTTAATTAATGCTACTACTTACATTTGAAAGACTTGACAGAGTGTGGAAGATCAAAGACAGTATATATTATTATTGATAAGATTAAAGAAATCAAATAAAGCAACTACTTATTGAATCAAACAGAAAGAGCAAAATCATTTCTTACATCCAATATTACAAAACAAACATTATTTCTGGTATATATATCACCTTATATATTCTCTTGCTTTTAATGTTTAACGTGTTATATTACCCGTTTAAGCAAAACAAATAGATTGATTGCATTTCCTGAGTCGAAGATTAAGGACGACTGTTCTTCAAGTTTGTTTACAAACAAATCAAAGAGCTGGTCTACAATCTCTTCTTGAAGACCAAAATACAGTTTTATGTATTGTCCCATTCCCCCTCTTAATGTGGAAGACAACACTTTGGGTTGAGGCTTTACTTGGTCTTGGCTCTCCATTATCTCTATGCTAAAACATCCATTTTGTTTCACCAATGTTTCCAGCTCTAGAGGAGATGCAAAATAAGCTGGAATGTTAAATGCGTCTAGTTTCTCATGACTGATCTTACCCTGTTCATTTCAAGATGTTAAAACAAAAAACTTAATATTGGTACATCATCATAAGAAAAACCATAAATGAAGAAAAAATCAGTTCTCAACTTAAGCTTAGATGCTAGGCATGACACAAATTGGTATGACTAAGTTAGAATATGGAAAGTGTTCTAGAAGTAGAGTGAGGTGCATGGTAAGAAGCATAGAGTTCTATCTTAAAACCAATTGGTGATAAGTGGAGTAACGCATGCTTTTATGTAAGAGGGTGGCTATTTATGCTCACAAATATTGGACGACTCGATCACAAGTGGCTCCTCAATATGATGGTTTTTATGCTCACCAATCTTGAACGGCTCGATCACAAGTGGCTCTTTGACTCTTTTTGGCTCACTATCCCCGAATGACAAGGGACTCTTTTGGTTCTCTTTTTTGGACCAGTTTTGGATTTAGATCGGAGACATACTCGTTAGAGTTTTATTTGGCTTTTGATACCAAGTTAGAATATGGAAAGTGATCTAGAAGTAGAGTGGGGTGCATGGTAAGAAGCATAGAGTTTCATCTCAAAACCAATTAGTGATGAGTGGAGTAACTCATGCTTTTATGTATATTTTTCTCCAACAGGCTGATATTGTGACACAAACTAAGTAATGCTTTTGTCAATTGTGTGATAATATATATACCTTGTTTGCCATATCCATGAGGCAAGACCCCAGAAGTGTAATTGTCTTGTTCAGAAAAGATTCAGAATGAGTGGTTCCATCAGGGCGGGCAGGGATGATAAAGGCCATTAATCCTCCAAGGACAATCTCTTCTGCTCTAGCTTTGAGAAAGCTCTTCATATCTTTAGCATATTGAGCTTCATAACACTTGACAACTTCATCTGGAGAATCCGAATAGTTTATTCTGCCTTTGTTCCAAGCAGTAGATTCTTTGTCCATCACCTCTGTTGGAACTGTAGAAAGAAGATCGAGAGCATATGAAGAGTGCACAAAATGGAGAGACTCACTTGGAAATATTCGGCCATGGAAGGACCCTGGTACTCCTGCTGCGAAATACCGCCTTTCAAGAGGAAGGGATTTGAAAACCTCATTGAAATCATTCAAGGCATGATCGTTAAAGAAGACTTGGAACTCAGGGAGTTGAGAGATTTCTGCTCCATGACTTTGACACTTGAGCTCCACAGCATCAATAATATTTTGCACTGAAATATATGTATTGGGTCCAGTAGCACAGCCCAAATCTGCCACTTGGAAGGTCTTTGAAGATGCAAGGATGTTCATGTCAAGTTTCTCAGCTATTGCTTTGTTGATCAGCTCTTTGGCTGAATGTATAGCATTTCTCTACAAAACAAAACAAAAATGGCTTTTTTAGTGTATATTGGTTGAAATTTAATATAGATTTTAATAGATGATGTAGCCTTCTCAACAAAAACCATACTAATATTCCGTGAAGAATTTTTTTGATAAAATGTAGCTGTTTGAAAAAGGTTATTACATCACTAGATTTGATCAACTTGATACCTGAAAGTTGGAGTTTTTGCTGTAACTGTAACGATCATTGCCACCATTATTAGTGTCTGCCATCTCTCTCTCTCTCTGATTTTTCCTTGTAAATCATAGATCACAAAGCAAAGCCTTATAAATACTTGGTTTTTTCTAGATGTATATTCATACTTGGTTTTGGTGGCTGAACTGTCAAAATAAAAAGATAAAATATCTTATCTTATAAAAAGTAATATGACGTTCAAACACGAAATTGAAAAGTAAAAAGAAATATATATATATATATATATATTTATGGCACGCCAACATTGACAAATGACTATCCCCAAATTGAATATAGGACAATCTTTGGAGAAAAAGTCCTGCTGCGAACAAATAAAAATAGAGTAATATTATTTTACGAGTGTTTGTGAGAAGTAGATGAGTTTGTTTTAGAAAGTGCAAAGAGGTTTAGAAAAGATATAATATTAAATTTTTGTGTATAATAAATTTCACTTTATTTTTAAAATATATATATATATATATGAGACTTTCACAAATTAATTATTTTACTCTTTAAAATTTAAACTAAATATAAAAATAATTTTATATTCTAATTCTCACATTTATTTTATCCTTTACCAAACACCGCCTTATTATAATGTTGTAATTTAAATTCATGTATTCAAAGAATACAATACTCTATTTGTATATTTTTATATAGTAAAACATTATTTTTTTTTCATTAGAAAAATATCTTGCAGTCAATATTGGAGACCAAAGCAATATGTGTATCTTGTCAATGATCAAGCAAGAAAGTCAATTGATTTAACATGAAGATAATCGTTATTCCTATTTATAATCGTTATTTTGTTTTATTTTATTTACTACATGTATTTTACACTAACCAATCTGTCACATTAGAAATTGGATAAAAAAAGAAGGGTACCACTTCAATGGTGTGTAATGAGAACTCCAATTTTTTATTTTACATATAATAATAATAACTATTGTAGTCACATCAAACCTGTTTCAAATTTATAATCATAACTTATATACGTATAAAAAATGTAAGATTCACCGTGCATAAAAAGCATACACTATTATAATAGTTACTGTTGATGAATATTTAAAATTTCTATCTAAAATTTAACTTTCAACCATGAACATTACATATAAAAGCACTTATATATATATATTAAAATAATGACTTAACAGAGAGAGAGAGAAAGAGTGAAAGATCAAAGACACTATTATTGATACTGATAATCATGTAAATGACTGCTTGTGTTGCATACAAAACAGATTAGTAAAAGCAACTTAAACCAACAGAAGCTGATATTACAAATCAAGCATTATTTCTGGTATCACCTTATTCTATTGCTTTTAATTCTCAACAAATTATATAACCCTTTTAAGCAAAACAAATAGATTAATTGCATTTCCTGAGTTGTAGATTGAGGACGACTGTTCTTCAACTTTCTTTTGAAACAAATCAAAGAGCTCGTCTAAAGTCTCTTCTTGAAGATCGAAATGCTCTTTAAAGATTCCTCCCATGCCCCCTCTTATTGCGGAGGACATCACTTTGGGTTGAGGCCTTTCTTGGTCTAGGCTCTCCATTATTTCTATGCTAAAACATCCATTTTGTTTCACCACTGTTTCCAGCTCTTGAGGAGATGTAAAATATACTGGAAGGTTTAAGGTGTCTAGTTTCTCATGACTGATCTTACCCTGTTTCAAGATATTAAAACAAAAAAAAATTAAAGGTAGATCATAAGAAACTAGTTATGTATGTTAAAAAAAAAACTTTAATTACCATAAATAAGATTACTCTACTTGTAACCAATTAGTTTCAAGAACCTTATATGCCTAGCAATAGAAGCTTGATCAGATCCAAATACTAAGACTCACAAGGTTCTATCTTAACACCAATCTTGTAAAATAGTTCAATATTCTCACATTTTTTCATGTGGAAATACTACAATCAGTTTATACAAAAGTAAGAACAAACAGAAATTCTTCAAAGGGTGATCATGATACCATACCTGGTTTGCCATGTCCATGAGGCAAGACCCCAGAAGTGTAGCAGTCTTATTCACAAAAGTTTCAGAATGAAGTGTTCCGTTGGGGCGGGCAGGGAAGATGAAAGCCATTAATCCTCCGAGGACAACCTCTTCTGCTCTATCTTTGAGAAAGCTCTCCATATCTTTAGCATGTTGAGCTTCAAAACACTTGACAACTTCATCAGAAGAATGGGAATAGTTTATTCTGCCTTTGTTATAAGCAGCAGATCCTTTGTCCATCACCTCTGCTGGGACTCTTGAAAGAACTTGGACAGCAGCATATGAGGAGTGCACAAAATGAAGAGACTCACTTGGAAATGCTCGGCCATGGAAAGAACCGGGCACTCCTGCGGCGAAATACCGCCTTTCAGAAGGAAGGGATTTGAAAAGCTGATTGAAATCATTCAAGGCATGATCATTAAAGAAGACTTGGAACTCAGGGAGTTGAGAGATTTCTGCTCCCTGACTTTGACACTTGACCTCCACAGCTTCAATGATATTTTGCACTGCAATAAATGTATTGGGTCCAGCAGCACAGCCCAAATCTGCCACTCTGAAGGTCTTTGAAGATGCAAGGATTTTCATGTCAAGTTTCTCAGTTATTGCTTTGTTAATCAGCTCTTTGGCAGATTGTATAGCATTTCTCTACAAAACAAAAAACTGGGTTTTTTAGTAGTGTACTTTGTTAGAACCATGATAGTATTCTCTGAAGAAAATTGTCAGTGGCCATATAAGTGTTTGAAAATTAAAGTTGATTATTACAACACAAGATTTGATCAACTTGAAGATACCTGAAAGCTGGAGTTTTTGCTGTAACTGTAGCGATCATTTCCACTATTGACCTTCACAACTACCTCAATATTATTAGTTTCTGCCATCTCTCTATTCTTTTCTTTGATTACCTTAGATCACAGAGCAGAGGCTTATAAGTACTTGGTTTTGGCGGCTAAGAGTTTTCAACAAAGTCAGGCCTATGGTATAAAATGTTGGCATTCAAACGCAAAGGCTTGGTAACATTTAAAAAAATAATTTTTTATTTAATTAATTAAAAATTTATAAATTAAAGATAAAATATGTTTGATAACTCTATTTTTATTTATTATTATTTTAAATTTTAAAAATAAAAAATTTTCACTTTCAAAATTTTTTTCAATAGTTTTCATTTTTTTCCTTTTATGTTTTTCTTCTCTTCTTCAAATTAATTTTGTATTGTTAAACAAAAAATAAAAATAAAAATTATCAAATACATTTATTATTTTTTGTTTTTAAAAACAAAAAACAAAAATATAGTTACCAAATATATTTTTATTTTTTAAAAATAAAAAATAAAAAAATAATAATATTTCTATTTTTATGTTTAAAATATTCAAAATCAAAAATTTTACTGGCTCAAAATTAAATAAATAAATATGTATTATAAGCCATCTTCTACATTTTTCCATGAACAAAGTTATCTATTAAGTTTCCTTTGTAAAGCTAGATGACACGAATGCATGAATTGATTAATGACTTCCGTCTCCAATTTGAATAGAACATTCTTTCAAGAAAAAGTTTTACAGTTAATATTTAAAAAACAAATCAATATGTTATCATAATGTTGTAATCAGTGAATATTTTATTCTAAATCATACATTCAAAGTCATGTATTCAAAGAATAGAAAATTAAGAAAGTATTCCAACTGTACTAAAAAAATCATTATTTTATTACTTTTTCTTTCAATCTGTCTAATTAATTATTTTTTTATTATTTATCTTTCTCTTTCTTTTTTATTTTTTTATTTTAATTAATAAAAAATATTTAAAGATATAATATTTAAATGAGGTAAATAATGAAAAAAAATTAATGTTTATGAATTCTCTCTCAAAACTATAAAGATTGAGAAATTTTGGATTGTTTTTGGGGTATGTAAGGTTGATAAAGAGTGATTTGTTTGGTTTTTGTGCTTATGGTATATTTGAGTCTAAATGACTTTTTCATCTACCTTTACCCAATTATAAGTCATGAAAGTCATATTGATTGAGCATGTATTGTCTACATTAGTGGAAATCAGTCAGTATAGCAAACTTATTAGATAATAATAATATTGAGTGATTTTGTTGAAAGATTTAGTGGGTATAAATTGATTCAAATGCAGTTTATTTATTAATCATGATTATGAGAGTTTTATTTTTGTCGAATTTAAGTGAAATAGAAAATGTTGAAATTCTATTTTTTAAGATTAGAATTTAACAAACAATTTAATTAAAGCGGAATAGTTAAACAATTGTTTGATCAGACAAATATTCTGATGTATCAAGACAGAATGTTGATGAATAAGAATATACGAACAGAAAGTAAATAAACTAAAAATAACGTAACACAAGAAGTTTTATACGTGGTTCGGAAAACATAGTCCACGGAGCCACGCCCAGAGATAAAATCAATTAGTAAAGTCTCAAGAATACAACAAACAATTGACTTATACAAGCTTAGACTCCATTTAAATACTGGTCGCAACCTTGAAGTATACTCCACTTTAATAATCTAATTTTGACAAACACCAAGAACATGAAATCCCTTCTGAACTTGATGAGTGCTTCCTTCCTCCCGAAGTGAGACCCATGGAAATCTTCTCCCGAAGATTGTATGTCACATTCACAAGCTTTATGACCTGTTTAAGAATAAACAACAGAAAGAAAAATAAACAAATAAGGAGATATAGTTGAAGAAATACTACTTTTTTACATATAAAAGAACTCTTCAAAATATAAAATGTTAGAGTGGTGAAGAGATGAGATTAGTTGTTGCTTAGGTATGATATTTATAGAGTTTAGAAAATCCTAAGCAAAGCCAATCTCGTTCTTGATCTCAATCAGATCAAATTAGAGAGTTTCTAAAAATAAATCTCAATTAACTTTACTGCAAATAAATTCAGATGTAACAAAAAATCATTCTGTATCATCAGAATATAGACGAACCTAGACTTAATTTCAAACCAGATTCATTTGGAAATTGAACTTACTTGGGCACAAAGATACTTCAGTTTACTCAAATTAAATAAAATAAAATAAAGAAATATGCTTAGTGACCAATTCTATATTAAACATACTTATTATAGACAAATTTATCATAAATCATAAACAAACAGGGAAACTTGACTATATATAATTTATTTAATATAAAATCCATACTTGCCCAAATAAAGTGACAAAATCCACCAATTACCATATATAAAATTTTGAAATTATCATAGAATTGGAAAAATATATTTAATAAAAAGTCAGCCAATATTAGGACTTTACAATTTTCCCATTTGGCAACTTTTTAGACTAAATATATTTTTATCAATGTGAGCACAAAACCTGGAGCAAAAAATTTGTTAGAGGAATCATTAAGTTTCTAAGAACTCCTCATGCAAACAAGCATACTAACAAAGATAAGAATCATCAACTTCTTAAAAAAGTTTAATAAGACACAACCACACAACTCCCAATAAAAACAGGGTCCAAAGTTGTACACAAACAAACTTTAAAATACCAAAATACCAACTCCTCCCCTTTTTTTTTCTATCAATGTGCCAAAGGAACAAAAATAAAAAGAACAAAAGACAAGAGACCTTGTTAGTGTGGACATTTTAAATTAAAAAGACAGATAAAAATTGATCAAGGATAAAAACTAAACACTCTTGGATATGGCAGACAGCTGATCAAAGATTGCTTGTTGGTGACCTCCATGGTTCCAAGGCGATTATTAACCATTACAAGATCAGCTTTGACAACGAGAATCTCTGATGTCTCAGGAATAACACCAGTTGGAGTAGAGGAACTGGAAGCACCGACATAGGGCTTCAGAGTATCGACGATCTTGGTTCGAACCATTCATTCATGCACACTAGAAAGCACAAGAAAGAAAAAACAGTAGAGAAGAACCAAGGAGAAAGAACAAAAGAAATGATAGAGTGAGTAAATGGGAGAGTGATCGTGGGAATGTGAGGACCAACGTGAGTTATAGGCACAAAATGGGTAGTTACCCGATTCTTGACTAGGAGAGAAAAAATAAACTTTCTGTCTTAATTGTGACCAAATTAAAAATGCAAACAAATATTTTTTTCACGAGTCATTTTTCTCACACAAAACAATTAATATATAGACAGACCTTCACTTTAGAGAGAATATTGTCAAAAATAACACTTAATCAATAGGAAAAAAATTCAAGCAAGATTTTCAAACCCCACACAATTCATTTGGTTTTCTTCCCCCCTTATTTAAAATATTTTTTTTGTATTTTTTTATTATTGTATGACCATAACATTTCCTTTTGCTGCTAACAAAAATTCAAATCCTATAAAACAATTATCAAACGATCAAAAATTAAATGAGTACTATAATGTTAGAAAAATGATTTGATCTATATAACATGCTTGAGAGTGTTGGAATAAAAATAAATTTTTCGAGAGACAAAATAATTTTAGGAAAATATCAACATAGAGGATGAGACTTACAATTTTACTTTTCATCATTGAGAACAAGTATTTTTGTGTGTGAAGTGTAAAAATAGGGCATTGCCCATGTTGGAAAATTTGGCATTTTTCTGTAGTACTATAACACCCTACTTCCTTAAAGTCGTTACTAAGTGAGATAAAAATGTTCCATTAGCTCACTAATCGAAGTTTTAGGTTGAAAGTGTGGCTAAACTATAATAAAAGTTGTTTAAAGGCATTTAATATAAAAGTGTGGTCATTCATTGAAAACGTAGAGAGTTATACATTTGGGATCCCAAAATACTATTTAGAAAATACTTTACAGATCAAAATATACACATGGTCGACTTAGGCAACAAAACAACTACTACAGAACATTTTCCAGAAAATAACCCTAGTCGTGGCGGCCAGGCAGGCCGAACATGTACCCGTCACACTCTCCGTACTCATGGTTGGTCGACCTTGCCCTTGCCCTTACCTGCACCATAGAGCACCCGTGAGCCGAGGCCCAGCAAGAAAACTCAACACAAACAAATAACATATGCATATATATCAACAACATATAACAAAACAGCCAATAGGCTTAACACATAGAAGCCATGCCGTCCTAGGCGCTTTACCAAGCCCTGGGTTTGCGGTCTTCATCGAGAGGATGTCTCCATCATCCTAGGAGGGTCTCGCCCTAACGGCCTGCACTCTGCGTGCTTAACACCGATCCCAACCCTCTTGCCGTATACGACTCCTTGCCATTCTCGGCCTTCACCGTTCCCGACCTTCGTCGTTCACTCACACATATACATCACATAATATAATATCAACAAATATATATCATATACTAAATTTAAACACTAGGGCTACGCCCTAAAATTCAATCAATAGGGCCACGACCTGCAATACAACACAATAGGGCCACACTCTGCTCTACAGGTACAACCGTTTTCTTACCTGTGTCCCAAGCTATTTGAGCACTGCGATCACGAGCACAGTCCTCTATCCTGAGCCTTGATGAAATTCTAGTCACAACGCATTTTAAATAACCAACCAGCAAATTCTAAACCAATAATTAACTTTGGAATGTAAATCTAGCCTCTGGGACCTTGGATTCTATCAATCCGGGTAGTAAAATCCTTCTCGAGCCTTAACATTTGAGTTTCCGAGTCTTAAAGCCTTAATTCCCCTATTTTCCCCAATTAGGGTCGCGGCATGATCTTAAGAGTCATGACCCGCTACTAGGTTAGAAAGCAGATCCCTCTCTGCTGGGGGACACGGGCCACGACCTGCACCCCCAAGGTCGCGGCGCGCCTGTTGAACAGAGGCCTTCTCGCAAGCACGGGCCGCAGCGCCTGATGAACAGAGTCGCGACCTGGACCCCAGAACCCAGAAAATCAGCCAATTCTCAAGTTTTTCCTCGAGCCTACACCCATAATTCACACTCCAAACCTCAGCTAATCTCATAATCAAGCCCATAAATCATACTCATATAGCCTAAACATTACAATGAATCCATAAACAAATCCCATATACCCAGCAAACACCCTTAACCAACCTTGGAAACCAAATTCATGCAAGCCTAAGTTCTAATAACAAAACGAGAAAAATTCAACTTGTTGATCATGTTTAAGAGCTTACCTTTGAACTTAACTAAGCCTCTGAACTAATTCCCTAAGTTCCAAGATTCTAGCCTCCCAAGTTCCAGCCTTAAGTCCTCAATCTTTGGTTAATTTTCTTAAAAAACTTCCAAACTTCAATGAGGGAAGGAGTGAGCCGAGATAGAGAAAAAGGCTGACTGTTGTTGCTTATCCCTTACTTAATTCTAGTGGCTTTCTCAAGCTAGGTGAGTGTATATCCAACCTTAGCAAAAAGTCTAAAATGCCCTTAAGCTTATCTAAACCCTCAATTGTCACCAAGGGAAATTTCGTCAATTACCACTTCCCGTTAAGTCCTCGAGTATTCCTATAAATCTCCGTTTAATCCTGACATGTCCAAATCATTATTAAATTACTACTTGTTACTCAATAAATCCCCAACACGCATCACGTTCCCAAAATACCCCTAGGCTCCTCCCGAGATGGGTATTCAAACTTGTTGTGACTTTCTAGCTAAACTGCTCCCTAGGACCGTCTCAGATTGTGCATCACAAATATATCACCACTCACTCATGGTACCAATTGATAGACCCAAAACGGGTATGTTTAAAAATGTATACTCGCAAGCGCACGAATTGTATTTATAGAATAGTTTTCGTGTAAGCACGAGATCGAACCCAAGGGAGTTGTCTAAAATCAAAAAGAAAACTATTTTAAGTCAAAAGTAATAAATTCTAACCTAGTTCCAAAGATTGATGAGTTTTAATATTATGAACATGAAATAAAAGATTGAAAAATAAAGCTATTTAAGAGAATGAAAATAAACCAATAATGATTTGACAATAAGTGTTAAAAGAAAAGATTATTAAGATACTAGAATCCACAAAATGTAAGTTTAATAATATTTATTAGTATATTGATTCCCAAGTTTTAGTGATAGTTAAAATAATTTAAACTATCATTTTCCAAAAAATATTTATAATTTTAAGCACAATTTTCTTATAAAAAGATAGGATTTTTCTTCACTTTTCAAAATTATAATTTCAAAGCATTTAGTGTAAATCAATCTAATGAAATAACAAATAAATCAATTAACATTATTTATAAGGCAAAACATAATATTTTTGTTCTAAGCATGGATGTGTACAATTTAATGACACATCTTACACAAAGAATATTATGTTTATGCACTAATGAAGAACAAAGTGTAAATATGTTCTAACAATCTAAAATACAAGAGATTTAAGATGAAAGAAATATATGTAGAAGAAAAATCCATAAACTTTGTTGTATTACAAGGGAAATCAACATCCAACATAAATATTACCTAGTTACAAGTTGCTTCATCATGATCTTAATAATCTTATGAAAAAGATTAGAAGCACATAACTAGAGTAGAAATTACAAAATAAAAGACATACATACTTGCAAAATGCTCTTGAAAAACCCAAATGGAAGAGAGAATGGTAGAGAGAAAATGAGAGAAAAAGATGGTAACCAAAACATTAAGCACCCCAAAATGGTCTTCAAAACCCTTATTTATAGCCAAAATGAGATTATTAAAATAATCAATTTAAATTAAGTAAAAATATTAAATTAATAATAATATGGTAAATAGGGGTAAATTGTAGGAGTGATGATTATTTTGGGGTAAAAAGTGTGTAGAAAATGGGTAAAAAGGTGGCATATTTGTCATAGGGGACAAAATGCAATTTTATGGGCTCAAGAGGCTGTACGGCAGAGAGGTTGGAGGCTTTGGCATTGTGTGATGCTGGCTGAAATGAAAACTTGCTGCTGGGTCATTGAAGGCGTGGAGGAGAGGCTTGGGCAGGTGTTGGTGGCAAGCCCACGGTTTGGGCTGGGCTGAAGGCAAGGCCCAAGGTTCTTGGCTAGGCAGAAATTGGCTTGGCATGAGTGAATGGCTCACTTCAGGAGGCGTGAACCGAATTGGGGTGGGAGAAAGGCAGGACAGGTGGCGCCTTGGGGAGCTGCTTGGGTGATTATGCTGGAGGTGTACGACTGGCGTGGAGAAGTGAAGATGCTTGCTTCATGAAGAGGCTGGGGGCCTGGCGGGCCTGGACTGGGCCGAAGGTGGCAGTGGGCCTGGCGGGCCTGCTGAAGGATATGGCTGCCACAATTTGCTATTTTCTCTACATAAATGCCACTTTTGTTTTCTTTTCTCTTCTTTCTTTCAAGCATGCAATATAATTCCTACAAGATAAAAATAAATTAAATAACAATCAAATATTTTCAATTATAAATAAATTATATTAATTATTTGAAAATATTGATTATAACTTAATTTAATAAAGCATTTAAGTTCAAAAGAATTATATTTTTAACTTCTAACTTAACAATACAAATTCCATATAATTAAATTACAACAAATTATAAAATATCTATAAAAACATATAAAAATCTATAAAACTACACTAAGACTAATAAATTAAAAATTACATAAAAACTTAATAAGTTAATTAAAAACTCAAGAACTAAGCAACAATTAGTATATAAAATATGGTAAAATAACTCTATTTTGTAGAGTTATCACCAATCACAATATACAAAAATATCACATTTATGCCCTCAACGGGCTAAAATTACAAATATGCCCCTAATAGCCAAATGGGGCCCACATGCGTATTTAATTCATCTAAACATGCATTTCTAATCACATAATCATCAAATTCATATATTAACACAATTAAATCAATCATTGCCCTCCCGACATGCTAATTAGGGCTCTAAGCCTTATTATCAAATTTGGGACGTTACAAGTACACAATGGAGACGCTGTCACACTACACCAGTGGTAGCCTTTTTCAATGGTAGTGTATCGTCTACATAGATCTAATTACACAGGCTCAACTTACTCAAAGCTGGTTTTCACACACTGGCATAAGTAGCTCTATTCTCTCAGAGGAACCTGAAACTGAAGAAATTTTGTTAATTTTCCTCAATACTCTCTTAGTAGGCGTTTTTCCCAATAATAAATCATGAAAAAAATATTTTGAAACCAAAAAACTTAGCATGTCATATATATCAAAAATAATTAATCTAACAGAACGTACTCACAAATTTTTTGAAAAACATTTGAATTTTTTTTTAGCAGGTATACAAATATTTGATAAGCAGCTAGGATGGTCAGGAATAAAACAAAAACTACATGCTACAAACCCCCAAGGATTTCCTGAGGGAATCAAATTGAACTGAATCTAGGGACTTTGTGAAAATATCAGCAATTTGCTTGTCATTCTCAATGTAATTCATGATCAATGTCTTATTTTCAACAAGCTCTCTAATGAAATGGTGCATAATATCAATATGCTTTATGCGTGAGTGTTGAACATGAATTTTAGAAATATTTATTGCACTGGTTTTGTCACAAAAAATAGTTAAAGTATCCAATTTATACCCATAGTCAGTCATCTTTTATTTCATCGGCAATAGTTGAGTACGACAATTGCCAGCAACAATGTACTCGGCCTCACCAGTAGATTTTGAAATTGAATTTCGCTTTTTGCTGTGCCACGACACCAAGTTGTTCCCCAAATAGAAACATCCCCCACTTGTGCTTTTCTTGTCATTCTTTTCTTTCATAGCTTTAATCCAAGACTCATCACTTAAAGCTTCTTTCACATTTTTTTGTTCAAGTGAAGAGGTAAAACACACATATTTGACGAGATTTACATACCTTTTTCTTGTGACTATGCTTTCTTCTAAATCTCCCATAATGAGATCAGTTGGATGATTCTTTTTAACCCTGGCTGAAGGTTCTCTCTGAATTGGATTAGTGATAGTTTTAGGCATTTGCGTCTCTGCCTGTTCAGATGTGGATGTATCAGATGTGTAAGATAATGATTGAGTTTTAGTTCCTTTTGCAACACATGAAATTTCTAATACATAATTCTGGACTTTTAATTGATCAAGAGATTCTTCCAGAAATTTTTCTATCTCGTCTTCTATTGAAAATTCTGAAAAATTGTTGTCATCATCAACAACAACATCAGCAGACTCCATAATAGTTGGGGTTCTCATATTGTACGCACGATATGCCCTACTATTTATGGAATAACCAAGAAATACACCTACTATTTATTATCAAGATTAACAATTATATTTTTCTCTCATTTTGATATTTTTTCAAGCTTAATGGTATTGCTTGGATTTGTGATTTGTTTTCACTATAGTAAATAAATGTTTTCTAGATTGTAATTTAGTGGACATTCCAACAGCAACAAAAGATGTGGAGGTTGATGTGAAGGACAAAATTTTTTTTTTAGAAACAAGGAAAATATTATGAATTAAAAAGTATATAATTATGACAATTGATGTTAATATTGTTTGTTAGCTTAATTTTTTCACATCTCTTGCTTTCAAATGATATTATACATTTTGTTAATTTCTTGAAAGGAGAGAGAAACAAATAATTGAATTTTACTATTAGAGCGTAACTTAAAAGAATGGAGGAATTACAAAAGGTATAAATTTCGCACTTACATTATACAAATTATAAAATCAATCAAACAAATATAGAATTATGTTAAATATATAGAGTTGAATTACAAAATGTATATAAATTCAAATTATAATATTTATCAAACAAATATAAAATTGCCTTAAATATATATTTAAAATTATAATAAAAATATTATGCGAAGGCGAGTATATTTTCTAATATATTTATATGATGTGAGTACATTCTAAAATTGCTCCAAAGCACCCTTTCTATTTTCTTCTTTTTTCACATTTTTTAATTTGAATTCAAATTTGATTAGATATTTAATTACAACAACTATTTAATTAAATTATAAATATAAATAACTGTGAATTTTTCTCATTTTTTATTTTACTTTTCTAATTTATGAGTATTAATTAATTAAGGAAAAAACTCTATCTATTTTCTATTTTTTCTCATTTTTATTTTAATAATAATAATAATAATAATAGATGTCAATTAAAAAAATATATATAATAATAAATAAATAATTTATCTAATTTTATTTTTAACATTTTGACAAAACACGTGATCCAAGTGTTAATTTTTAACAATAAATGATCCAAACAGGTAATCAACCTTTTGACAAAACACAAGGTCCACAAGTTAATTTTAAAAAATAAAGGGTCCAACGAGTAATCAGCTAAAATACAAAGTTCAAAATGGTGTGAACCCTTATAGAAAACATAAATTATATATATTTATATAATTTAATTTTTATAAAGAATTTTTAACACTTTGAATAAATACATGGTCCAAAGGTTAATTTTTAAAAATAAAGAGTCAAAATGTGTAATCGGCCAAAATATATAGTGTTCAAATAACTGATCTATCTATTCCTATTTTTAACATTTTGGCAAAACTTGAGGTCCACAAGTTACTTTTCAAAAATAAAGGTCCCAACGGGTAATCGGCTAAAATAAAAGGTTCAAAATGATATGAACCCTTACAGAAAACATAAATGATATACATAATTTATTTTTTATAAAGAATTTTGAACATTTTGAATAAATACATGGTCCAAAGATTAATTTATAAAAATAAAGGGTCAAAACGGGTAATCAGCTAAAATACATTGTTCAAATAATCGATCTATTCATTCCTATATTTAACCTTTTGACAAAACACGATGTCTAAAAGTTAATTATTAAAAATAAAGGGTTCAAACAAGTAATCGACCAAAATAAGTATTACACAAAACATAATTTTTTTTTATACATAATTTAGACTTTTTATTAAAAAAAAATCACGCACAGCGTATAATAATGATAATAATAATAAAAAAAAGTGCATGTACAACAAACTTTTTGAACTTTATTTTCGGCACTTTAATTATTCATAATTTTTAAAAAACTTGCAAGAGGTTTGCTATATAACAAACACCATTATGAAAAAAAATTGTGGTCAAGACGCCCTCACATGTCCCTATAAAAATCATGTTGTATGAGTAAGGTGAAAAAGTATCCGAACCCTACAATCTCCCAAAAATATTTTAAAATATGTATATTTTTTAATAATTACAAAAGACTACGTGAAATGCAGTTATGTTTTCTAATTGTATATATAGATGGACTTTCATTCTTTTTAAATGTGATAAAATTTTTACTCTCTCAGTACCTAAAAAAATTGAAAATATATATTTATTCTAATGAATATACCACTAATTTAGTTTGAATATTGTGAAAAAACACTTTATATTTAAGTATTTTTGTAAAATTATATTATGTATATAGTTTTTTCTTTTTGAAAATTATATTAAGTAATTAATTGAGTATAATATTGTCTTAATTAAATAATTTTGATCACAACTAAACTTAATGACTATTTTTATATTATTTTGTGAAATAAATATTTTTGCACTATAGAAAATACAAAGGATATAAGTAGCATGGTGTTACATTTGTGAGATCCCAAGTTCAAATTTACCTACCTGATATAAATATATATAATAAATAACTATATATATATATATTATATTCCACGGGAAAATATAGAGATATATTGTTACTTAAATTCTCTTAATTCTCATAGGGAAATTTGATTTTTAATGTAATAAGTCACACTCCGTTTGAAAAATACATTATTCCTATAAGTCTCTCGTTTTGGTCCTACTAATGTCGTTACTACCCAAAATACCCCTAGCATAATTTTCCCTCTCTTTTTCTCATAGTCTTCACTCTCTATCTCTTATTTCCCTCTCTATCTCTCAAACTCTCGTACACACAAAAAAAACCAGCTACCATTAATTTGCATTTCAGATCTAGAGGCAAGTTGTGAGTCCTTTCAAGTCAAGAAACTTCATTTTGGATTTCGGATCTAAGGGAAAAAATTGTATGGGTAAGTATATATTTGTTATATGTAGTGAGGAAACTTGTCTGGTTACATTACTTGTCTTATTTCGAACAAATCTGTGTATGCCTTCATGTTTTATTGCAATTTTTCACGGAATAAATTTTGGATACTTCGTGCGTTTTTTTCTGGATTTTTTTCCTACCTCGATGAGTTTCGATGAAACTTGATAGGTCTCGATGTGTTGCATGCATGCTGGCTCGATGGTCCTCGATGGACCTCGACGTGCCTCGATAGTGTTAGGATGTTAGTACCTCGATGGTACTCGATTGTACTTGATAAAACTCGATACGTGTAGTATAAGAGTTTAATTGGAATTAATAACTCGATGGTACTCGATTGTACTCGATAAAACTCGATAGGTGTATAAGAGTTTAATTGGATTTAATAACTCGATTGTAATCGATAAAACTCGATAGGTGTATAAGAGTTTAATTGGATTGTTTGCCTCGATTGTACTCGATAAAACTCGATAGGTGTATAAGAGTTTAATTGGATTGCTTGCCTCGATAGTCATTGACTGTACTCGATAAAACTCGATATGTGTGACCTCGATAGGACTCGACATATATCGATAGAAATCGATATTGTAACGCCCCAAACTCCAGGGACCGTTACGGTGTGCCTTGTAAACAGTGTTAAACTCGCTAATCGAGTCATTTGGCCAAAACGTGTAACTAAGTATGATTAGCGGTTTAGGGTTTAAGCATTTTGGTTAAGATGTAACGTTTCACTAGAACGTTTAATATATACATTGGGTTCCCGAAAATATAATTTCAGAGTTTATTACAGAAAATATTTACAATAGGCCGTTCTAAGCGGCAAAAGAGGGTTCAACCCTAGTTCCACTTTAAACCTCGGCCGTGGCGGACGAGCAGCTGCATATGTAGACGTCATCACCTAAGCTCTCCAACTCAAGGATGGTCCAGCTTCCTTTTGCCTTTACCTGCACCACGTAGCACCCGTGAGCCGAAGCCCAGCAAGAAAACATAATACATCATGATATAATATCAACAATAACCAAAGTAACCATTCAGAACCAACGGTCCATACAGGTAGGTGACAATAGCCAAAAGTCACAGTAATGAGCATCGCTCCCTCTAGCCATGTGACGATAGGGTCACCAGGGCTCAACTGATAAGTGGTTCTTTCATAAGCTTGGTTAGGACAGGTGCAAGGTGATTTGTCACCAACATAACCTTCCTCACGACTCTAGAGTCGAAACTATGGACAACGTCCCTTAGCCTTGTGACAAACAGTCACCGGGGTCATATACCTTGGCTATAGTCATCTGGTCGTAGACCAGGCAAGCGCTTATAGTTCTCATTGACCTTCCGGTCGGTCCAGCACTAATACCCCATATGAGTCATTCAATGCCGACCTCGATTAGATCTAGTCTTTATTTGGCCCGGCGTTTACAACGCACTGCCACCTCTGACCCTTGGGTCGGTAAAACACGACCAGCGCTCAGCCCGTGGTGAACTTAACTAATAAGTCACAGCTTCACAGACGGATCTAACACCATTTTCGATTCTGACTAATAAGTTAGTGCCATACACAGGTAAGCCATGCCACCAAACATATATCACATGTCCAATATCCATAAACAAGGTATTCAGCATGCTTACTTAACAGATATTAATACAATTAGGACTATGCGTTAACACAGAGGCTCAAGCTCTGAATGATATCACACCCAATATGCAAAGCATGTCCTAATCACATGTTTCCCATGCATCATATGCAATATATCCCACAATCCAACATGCACCAATAACAGCCATGCATGTCACGTTAACAGTCAACCAACATGCATCAAGAATAGCCATGCATGTCATACATAATAATCAACCGACATGCATCAAGAATAACCATGCATGTCATACTCAATAATCAACCAACATGCATCATAATAGCCATGCATGTCTCATACACACAGGGTGCAGTTTTCTTACCTCAAATCCGAGCTAGAACCAATATAAGAACGACCCTTGAGAACGGTCAACCTTTAAGCCCTTAGCGGTCACCTAATCATAACCAAATATGGAACACCATCAATAACATGATAACCAAAGGTTTTCAAACCAATATCTAGCCTCCAAGAGATCAATCCAAACTAATCCAAGTAGTAGGGACACTCCCGAGGCCCATAGCTAAGTTCCCGGGGTCAAAACGAGCAAACGGGGGAAACAGGGCAAGGGCTGCGGCCCTAGCACCTTGGGCCGCGGCCCCCAGAATTTCCAGAGGCAAGCGCTGTGGCGCCCCACACAAGGGCCGCGGTGCCCAGCGAAACAGAAAGGCCACCTGTTAACTCGAGCTAGGGCCGCGGCGCCCAAGAACAAGGCCGTGGTGCCCAACCCAGAACCATTCTCCAACGTGTTTTCAACACTTAAAAGTCCCCAAAAACACACCTAAACATTCCCCAATAATCAAAACAAAGTTCCCAAGCTTCCCAATACCTCAAAACCCAAGGTTCAAACAAACCGAAAACTCAACGATTCACAAAATCAATTCAAAGCTTAGAAACTCGAAATGACTCAGAACTTAAACTTCAATTACCTTTGATTGGGTTGTTTTCCGTCAAATCCTTCGGCTAAGAAGCTTCTATTCTTTCCTAGGATCGCTATGCCTCAACCCTCGCTTGATTCCGACTCCTAGAACTCAAGATATCTTCGAAAACGCTCAAACGGTAAAACGGACCGTCGAGAGAGAGAACGAGAGGTTTCCTAACGTACGTTCTTATCTGACAAGCTACTTCAAGCTTAAGTAACCTCAAATAAAACCTAGTGCTCGGGGTCCCGAAAACACCCCCGGAGACATTATAGTCAAAACTTCCAGAATTCCATCCTGATCTCAAATACTCCCAACCCATCACCAAATAAACATTTCTATTACCCCGAAATTGACCCCGTTATGACAAAACCGCTAATCCATTATATATGACCGTCTCATGTCGAATAGCTCGAATATATCTCCATAATAATAAAATCTCATTCACAATTTACAATATGCACCCAATTTATACATATGCCCTTAACAGGCCAAATTACCAAAATGCCCTCATAACTAAAAAATACTCCCATATGCATGCATTTACCATCATATAATAATATAATTCACGTAACCATGCATATAATCATTAATTACTATAATAAATCAATTATGGCCCTCCCGGCCTCCTAATCAAGGTCCTAAACCTTATTAGGAAATTTGGGGCATTACAGATATTTTCTGTTTTATGTTGTAGTTTAACTTTTTGACCTTTTTTGTTTTGTTTTTGTTTTTGTTTTTTTTGCAGATTCGACTGTTTCCGTATTTGTTGCATTCAATGGTGTTTGGGAACTCAAAAATAGGGATTGGATTTTCAGAGATGCTGAAAATCAAGCTCTGCCCGTGGAGAAGGGTGTGACATATGAGCAACTGCTTGGCATTCTGGACGATGAGCTTGAAGTGGATAAATGTGTGCATGACTTGAAAATTGACATCCTCCTGAGGCATTGGTGGCTGCTTGGGCCTTTGGGGGCTCAAGGGCTGGATCGGCGGGCTAGGATTGGGACCCCTTTGGGGTGGCCTATTTGAAGGTTGATCAGGCTGTGAGGCAGGTGCAGCCTGATTCCTAGCCAACTGTAGGGCTGCCATGGCCTCCCTCTGACGGCGATCCATCTCCGCCTGCCTTTCACTCAATTCCTGGCGTTGTTGCTCAATTTCTTGTTGCTACCGCGCCATAACCTCAGCAACACTTTCTTGGTTGGCCCTCAGATTGGCCAGTTCATTCTGCAATACCCCCAGGGTATTTCTCAGCGTCTCGGAATCCAATTCTTCCTCATCGAATTCCAAATGTGGCTCATTTTCAGCCATGTTTGGAGGAGAAGGCGGTTGAGATGGTGCAGCGCCAGCTGCCTACCCAGTCTTCTTTGTTGTTTTTGCCATTTATGCTTCAACAAAATCGTATCAAGCTCTCAATGAAAGCACCAGAATGTTGACCCTAGTTTTGGTCAACTGACACGGAGTCAAAATGCTTGATGTGGATCGGTGTGTTGGAATGAGTATAATGACTAAAACAGTAAAGAACACAAGAATTTATAGTGGTTCGGCCCCATAAACTGGTAATAACCTACGTCCACTTGAGCTATTATTGATATTGGATCTCAAATGAGTGATCAAAGAACTAGGTTTCTCTGAGTTTCACAAACCTGAGAGAAATAGGTAATATAATCGTAATACAATAGCTCTAATTCTCCTGTGAGTGTATAATCTCAATTGATCAAAAGCCAAAAAGTCCCTTCCTTGAGCTATCTTTCTCTATTTATAGGCTCAAGAAAGACTACATTAATTTGTTACAGATATTCTCTCCTAATTAATTGGATAATCATGAATCATTGGAGACAATCTCGGGATTGACTATGATCTGTACAAGATCATCTTGAAATATGCGGAATGTACGATCATGCTGGTCGTAAGAAAAACTTAACCGTCGTGCCTGTAATATCTTACTGGTCGATACTCTAACAGAACTCTGCCAGGTGTTAGCCACGTCACCTGTGCCTGTTTTTTGGATAACAGGGAGTACTTGGGTATTTATTTGGATAAGTTTAGGCTCGGGAAAAATGGTAGGAAAAACCTAGTTTTCTATGTTCGCATATGAGCGTCGTGACCCTGTTCTTCCGTGCCATGGCGCTAGGTTGAATCAGGATAGGGGAGCCTTGCTGGAGGCCGCAACCCCTATAGGGCTGTGTCGCTGCGCTAGGCCACTTTTAGGATTTTGGGATTTTGTGTTTTTAGGGTTTTGGCTCAGGGGGCTCGGGGGACACTTTCGCCACCTTGTGTGGGGAAATGGGAGGTCATGAGAGCACGAGATTGGTTCAAGAGTATAATTATAAATTGGTTAGCAACGAAAGTGTTACTTGTGTGTTGTGACTACGTTTTCAGCGAGGCTCAGGTTAGAGGACTGTGCTCTTGATTTCGGTGCTTATGAAGCTTGGGACATAGGTAAGAGAACCGTTTGTATCCATAGAGCTATGTGGTGTGTTGTACTGTATGTGTTGTTTATGTTTGTTATGTCATATATTTTATATATATATATATATTTATATATATATACTAGATACAATTAACTTGCAAGGCAAGTTTACTTAGTTTTATTTATAGAATTTATTGATTAGTTTTATTAAATTTATATTAATGTCATATAAATTTTAAATAAATATCTTATTTTAATTAAATAATTTATTTATTTTTGTTCTAGTTTTTTAATTTAGGAGTGACAACAAGATATTATATATTATATGTTTAATATAATATTAAATATTATACGTGAATTTTAAATTTAAGTTTTTTGCTAGTTTTTTAAAAAAGTAATTTATTGCTAATTGACAACAGATTATATTATATGTTTAATATGATATTAAGTGAGTTTAAGTTTAATTAAATTTTATTTAAGTTATAAAATGTATGATTTTATTATTTAAAAATAATTATCATTGTAAAATATCCTAACAATATATTATTTTAATTTATTTAATTATTTATTATTTTAAAATAATTATTATTGTAAAATATCTGAAAAATGTCATATTTTAATTTATTTAATTATTTATTATTTTTAAATAATTATCATTGTAAATATCTCAAATACATCTTATTTTAATTTTTCTAATTATTTATTTTATTTTATTTAAGTTTAAGTATTTACAAACTATCGTTAAGAATAATAATATTCTGTTAAATCTAAAAATATTCTGTTAAAGTTAACATTAAAAAAAAATCAAAAACCGTTAAAACAAAATTTTTTAGTTATCTACACACTTATTATATAGAACTAGATACAAGCAACGTGCAATACGCACGTTTGTTTAATTTTATTTATAGAATTTATTAATTATTTTTATTAAATTTATATTAACGTCATATAAATTTTGAAATAAATATCTTATTTTAATTAAATAATTTATTTATTTTTGTTTAAGTTTATGTTTGTTCTAGTTTTTTAATTTTGGAGTGACAACATGATATTATATATTATATGTTTAATGTAATATTAAATATTATACGTGAATTTTAAATTTAAGTTTGTTGCTAATTCAGAGCAAATTATATTATATGTTTAATATGATATTATTCTAATAAGTGAGTTTAAGTTTAATAAAATTTTATTTAAGTTATAAAACATATGATTTTGTTATTTTTAAATAATTATCATTGTAAAATATCTCAAAAATATCATATTTTCATTTGTTTAATTATTTATTATTTTAAAATAATTATCATTATAAAATATATGAAAATATCATATTTTAATTTGTTTAATTATTTATTATTTTTAAATAATTATCATTGTATAATGTCTGAAAAATATCACATTTTAATTTGTTTTTAATTAATTATTTTATTTTGTTTAAATTTGAGTGTTTACAAACTACTGATAAAATATAAGAATATTTTGTTAAATATAAGAATATTCTGCTAAAGTTAATATTAAAAAAAATAAAAAACTGTTAAAACAAAAAATTTCTGTTATCTACACACTTATTATATAGAAGATATATATATATATATACGTTGACGCCGTTTTTCGTCAAACAGTGAAAGAAGAGCACATAAACAATAGTTAATAATGGCCAATTGAAATAAAACAATGTAAACACACGATTTTTACGTGGTTCAGCAGTTAAATCTGCCTAGTCCACGAGTCTCTGTTATTAAACTCAAGATTATCTCTAGGAATTCTTCAAGAATGAATTCTCCAGAGTTTTCTCTCAAGGATCAGAATTTCGGTCCCTTACAATGGTGCATGGCCTCTCTATTTATAGAGAAGGCTAAAGAATACTATCCCACATATTTTGGGTAGTTACTCTTTTTGTATAAATAAAATTTATGGCTTTAAATGCCTATAATCAGATATAAAAGGAAACGTCCCCTGAAGACCAGGAGACGTATAACTGACCAAATAATATCCCACAATTCTAGGGGATTTACAATAATAAATGAGGATTACATCTCATATTTATAACACTTGTAGATATTCAAGGTGGTTATCGCGTATCTCTTAGGCTTTAGCCTCCCAGGTTTCCCGTCATCTATCAAGCTAGAAACATTTCCCGAGGCCACATGGCTTTCGAGATCGTACGTGCGTCGAGCTCGGGACCCCTGATCCGAAGTCGTCCCTGAAGATGAGTGTGTTCCCGGAGCTATCTTCCGAGATCATGAATACTTCGAGGTCACCATACTCGAGGTCGTCTATATCCTGCAAGCTCGACATACAATCCTGGAGCATGTTTCCAACCTTATGAGTCCACTGACTTGCGAATCCAACTTTCGAGGTCATAATTAACATAGCTCGAAATCCGGGTGTAACATCTTGCCCCCTCAAAAGTATTTGTTCGAATCCTAAGAGAAGGAAACTTTTGAACTACTTTTTCTTGAGAACTGTACCGTCACACTTTTGAAAATGGACACGCGTCAATTGGGCATTGCTCATTTTTAGTACTTGAGTACCCTGGAAACACGCCCACGATCGTCCGTCTGACACCTTTTCGGCGCTATCTTGTCATTGATCCCTGACCATTGGATTTTGCAAGGATTTTGTTCAACGTTCCAGATTAATCCCTTTTTCCCACCTATATATACAAGACCCTACTCTTCGTCTTCATTTTTACCTTCGTTTACCAAGAGCAAGAAAAGAAGAAAAAAGAAACCAGAGACCTCCTCATAAAAACTTTCCATTCTGTGCATGTTTTATCAGCCAAAGAAACAAAGAAATCCTGGTCTGTTCGAGTCAGTGAGTTCCTATTTGCAACCTCTTCTTCAATCAACAATCTCTCTGCAGTCGCCATTATTGTGTAAGTAAGCAATCTCTGCTTCCCATTTTGTCAGTTTTTATTCAAACTGTTCTTGCTGTGTATGTGTATATACTAGTTTACATCCTTAGCATAATGTGATAGGAGGTTTTGATCCGATAGGCTCAGATGCTTTTTAGACTCCCGTACTGGATTTACATCACTGGCTTATACCCAGTTTTCATATTTGAGTGAGGTTCCAATTTTTCTGGGTTTTGAAATTTTTAGGCAACGTTTCTTGTACACTAAGTTTTCGGATAAAAACATGGGCCTTGATAAATGCACGAAACCCAAAGACGCCTTTCCTGGTTAACCGCCACTCTTCTTTCCCTTGAATTTCAGGATTTTCAAAAAATTATCCACGCTCCTTTTCTTTTCCGTGGAACACACGCCCCTGACTCCTCAATAAGGGTCTTAATATTTAGCTTGTCTTGTTCCTAAATCTCCGAGCTCATTCCATCGAGCTCATGATTCTTGTATGCATGGCCCTCACCATTTTTTCTTTCTCATTAGATGTCACAGAATCTGGAAAGACTGTGGGGGTCATCGCTGGCAATCCCTTATGAGCCAAAATCTCCGAGCCCAGAATCGTTGTTCGCCCGGAATCAACGTCGGATAAGAGAATACGAGCTTGCGCGCGAGCAAGAGGACATTCGAGCTCATTACCGCCGTCAAATAGACGAAGTCATAGAGGGGAAGAGGAGAGTTCTTCGGGAGGTCATCTATCCGGAATCTAATTCAGGCCCTAGGCCGATTCCTCTCGATCCTACTTTAAAGGTTACTGTCGCATACCCCCTCGGAGAGCTCAAATTTTCACTAATGGGGGAACCTTCCTCCTCACAGCCGAGGAGAGAGATGTTCGAGGCCGAGCTCTACTGGAGCTCGGTTACCACAACCAGTCAAATAACTGAAATCCTGGCTTTCCATGGCCTTGGTTTGTCGGGCACCTTGAAGTGTCGAGCTCCGACTGGTCAAGAACGGAGCTGCTTCGCCCCTGGCGGCCGTGACGCCACAGTGAAATACGCAGCATGGAGCCAGGAGCACATGAGGGCAGGAGCACTGCTGCCCTTGAAGTCTTTTTTCAAAGACTTTACTGATTTCGTTGGGTTGGCTCCATTCCAACTCAACACCAATTCGTACAGGGTGCTGTCTGCCCTGAGGTCCTTGTACCACGAGCTGGGGTGGAAAGGACCTTCACCTCAAGAGATTTTATATCTCTTTTGTTTAAAAAGTAACCCCTCTCGAGCTCGGGGAGGGGATGGCTTTTACTACCTCTCGAGCTACCCCAAGGAGACGAAGATTTTTGAGGATCTTCCCAACCACCCGCTTGATTTCAAAAGAGCCTTCTTCTGGACAGATGGTCTGTCCCCGTCTCGACATTATTCGTTCAGGCGGATTCGTAAGTATTCTCGTTACCTTTATTTCTGTGCTCGAGACTTTAGTTCTTAAATCCATATTCAGTTGAAATGTGTTTCGCCTTTCAGCTAACTTTCAGCGTCCCACCCCTGATGAAGCAATGAAGGGGCACAGAGAGGCCTTGCTCTAACTCCCTTATGGCAGGAGGTCTCTCTCGTACCTATTACATGAGGGCAAGCTCCGAGCTTGTGGGCTGTTGGGAGAGGGCCAGTCAACCTCTGACTGGTCCAATAAAAAATATGAACACTGAGAGGAGGTGCCACTGCCCACAGGCGCCCTTCCTCCGAGGAGAGAAACGAGGCCATCACTCCCAGTTCACCTGAGGAGTCCGCGATCTGGGAATGAGGCCAATGATGAGGCTTCGAGCTCGGATTCAGATGAAGGTAAAGTCCTCCCTACTTCGAGAATGTGGTCCCCCACTTTACTAAAACACAGGCCCAATAGGTTAGTCTCGTGCCCACAGGATAGATACCACTTCTACATATGGAGTTGGGTAGATGACTGTGTCCATAGGTTTGATAGTGGGCTCGGGAAATACGACACCATGTACACCACGGACGAGGTGTGGAATGGGATAGCTGTGCAGTATGGGACCAATGATTATACGGACCTCTCGAGGTTATCACCTACCTATAGGGAAGGCACTCCCCCCGCCTCCTCTGAAGACGGGGGAATTTCATGGTCCCCAAGCTCGAGCTCGGGGGAGAGTTCCAGTTAGGTTTCTTATATCATCACTCTATATCTGTGATACTGAAACAACTTGTGTGCTTCACTTTACTCACCGTGTTGTGACTTGTTCAGGCGAGATGGACTCCGACCTTGACACCCTCATCGACACTGCTGGAGCCAAGAGGAGCAAACGCCCTAGGGCGGGGTCGCTGAAGACCGGCCAGCCGGGCAAAGGCTCTAAGAGGTCCAAGAAAACACCCCCCCTTGCTCCGCCGGTTCCGAGCTCTGTTGCTGCGTCGACTACTCAGGCTGGCACTTCCACGACGGCGCCATCCTCGCAGGCCGTCGCCTCTGCGGTGGCACCGACTACGCTGGTTGGTACCCCCATCATGGTTGAGCCCCAACCTCCTGTGGTGGGTCAATCATCCTCTGCTCCGCTTTCAAAAAGGCCTTCTGCTTCCCGAGTTCAGAAGCTATCAATCTCCACCCATATGGACGCATATGCGGTGGACAATGCTGCTGGATCCCATGGATCCACGCTGGTCTCGGATGTCATGTCCCGGATCGGCCAGAGCTATGGCAGCCTCGAAGCTCCCCAGTGGCAGTGCTTAAATGATACCCGAGACTGCACTGCCCTTTATGAGAAAAGTATCGAGCACACCGCCGCGGTAAGTATTCTTCTATACTCCTTCATTTTCTACTTGTAATCATACTGACCTGGAGCTAATGGTGGTTTATTTCCTTTCCAGGCTCTTGCCTTCACTGCTCAGCTCAATTACCAGTTAAACCATCAGATCCATTCGAGCAAGACTCATGCTCAAGAGGCGAAAGATCTTCACCTCAAGGTGAGCGATGATCTGAAGGCAGCGAATGCGAAACTCGAGGCGGGAGTTAAGGAGCGTGAGACTATGAAGGTCGAGCTCGAGGAGCATAAAAAAGAGATCACCCAGCTTCGGGAGACCAATAAGAAGCTTGAAGAGGACAAGGCCGCCACCTTCGACATCATGGAGGATGCAAAAGCTCGTCTCCTTGCCGAGTACAAAGAGAAGAAAGAGAGGGCGGTCGACTCGGCCATGTACCGGATGTGGGCCTACAATGAAGATCTGGACACCAGCTTCTTAGGCCCTCACGAGGCGACTCTTCTTGAGAGGTGGAATGCTCAGCTCGAGGAGGAAGAAGCTGCCCAGTTCGAGAAGGAAAAAGCTGCTCAGGAGGCCACTTCGGAGGGGCCCCAGGAGGATAGTCATGCTATTCATCCTGATAACTCTGGTGCTGCTGAGGCTGAGAAGGCCAAGGAGACTCCTCTTCCTTGAATCTGACCTTGGGGAGATCATTTATTGGGGCTGCGTCCCCCTATTTTGTAATTATTTTAATTCATGCCCACGGGGCTGATACAATTTCTTTAACTATTCTTTTACATGCTTTACATTTCTTGGCTCGAAATATTTTGCACATTTTTTGTTGATGAATTAGTTATGTTTATTTATTCATACAAACATAGTTTGGATTTTAGGCTTGAAACTCGATGCATTCATGCATGGTTTGTTCGAATTATCCGCTTCCGACCTCGTTATTTATCAAGGTCGGATATTACTTTAACCATGAACCCAGAAGTACTTATATGGTATGTAACATATATGATTTGGTTATATCTTTTTTGTTTAGTCACTTTTCCTCATCCTCAGTTTTTGCTCCGAGGTTAAGAGTTCGAAACTATTTTTCTTTAAGATATTCCAGCCTCGATCTCGACTTATCTCGAAGTAGGTTTAGGTTCCTACTTATCATCGATCAATTTTTTGGCCGGTTTGTTCCAAACCTGTTAAGTTTGCACATCTGGTCAACTCCAAATGTTTTAGGTTTTTGATGGTTCGGTTATGTCCGAACTATCTAAGCTCGCGTATTTAGTTACACCCAAATACTTGATGTTTTTGATAATTCGGTTATGTCCGAACTATCTAAGCTCGCGTACTTGGTTATATCCAAATACTTTTTGATAATTCGGTTATGTTCGAACTATCTAGGCTCGCGTACTTGGTTACATCCAAATACTTTATGTTTTTGATAATTCGGTTATGTCCGAACTATCTAAACTCGCGTACTTGGTTATATCCAAATACTTTATGTTTTTGATAATTCGGTTATGTCCGAACTATCTAAACTCGCATACTTGGTTATATCCAAATACTTTATGTTTTTGATAATTCGGTTATGTCCGAACTATCTAAACTCGCGTACTTGGTTATATCCAAATACTTTATGTTTTTGATAATTCGGTTATGTCCGAACTATCTAAACTCGCGTACTTGGTTATATCCAAATACTTTATGTTTTTGATAATTCGGTTATGTCCGAACTATCTAAACTCGCGTACTTGGTTATATCCAAATACTTTGTATATATTTTTTTATTTTTTTAAGCTAATGGTATATATACCAATGATGCCCCCTTAATATCCTATGAGTGTGACCATAGGTTATTAAATTAAGAGAGATTGCAAAAATAAAAATAAAAACAAAAAGAGATTACATATTGAACAAAATAGATCTTTTATTTGATGGAATTCAAAAACAGACAAGCTAATACATATAGAAAATCATGGTTACAGGCAGCACACTTCCTATACTACTGATAGTAAGGTCTAAGGTGTTCGCCATTCCATGCTTGCGGTACTAGGCTCCCGTCCAATCTTGCAAGTTTGTATACGCTAGGTCGGATTACTGACTCTATCTGGTATGGTCCTTCCCAGTTCGGCCCGAGCACTCCAGCTGCTGGATCTCGGGTTGCTAAGAATACGCGCCTCAACACCAGATCTCCCATTCCGAACTTTCGATCTCGAACCCTCTTGTTGAAATATCTGATAGTGCGTTGCTGGTAATCGGCATTTCTCAGCTGAGCCTCTTCTCTTTTTTCTTCGATCAAGTCTAGGGTTTCTTCGAGCTGAGTGTGATTTGAATTCTGATCGTAAATTTGAGTTCGGATCGTTGGGATTTCGACCTCGATAGGCAACATTGCCTCGCAGCCGTATGCTAGAGAGAACGGGGTATGTCATGTTGATGTCCGAGCTGTGGTCCTATACCCCCAAAGGACTTGAGGCAATTCCTCGGGCCATCATGCCTTTGCTTCCTCCAACTTTTTCTTTAGTGAACTCTTGAGAGTTTTGTTAACGGCTTCGACCTGACCATTCGCTTGAGGGTGAGCCACTGATGAAAAACTCTTTATTATGCCGTTCTTTTCACAAAAGTTGGTGAACAAATCGCAATCGAACTGGGTTCCGTTATCGGATACGATCTTCCTCGGTACTCCGTATCGGCATACGATGTGTTTTACCATGAAATCAAGGATCTTTTTCGAAGTTATGGTCGCCAATGGTTCAACCTCCGTCCATTTTGTGAAGTAATCCACGGCGACTACAACATATTTTACTCCGCCTTTGCCAGTCGGGAGAGAGCCTATGAGGTCGATGCCCCATACTGCAAAAGGCCATGGGGATGTCAACATGGTTAGCTCAGATGGTGGGGCTCGGGGTATCTTGGCGAATCTCTGGCATTTGTCGCATTTCTTCACATAATCGAAAGAATCCGTTTTAATGGTTGGCCAGAAATATCCCTGGCGTATTATCTTCTTGGATAGGCTATGCCCCCCGGTGTGATCTCCGCAGAATCCTTCATGAATTTCTTTAATGATTTTCTTAGCTTCGGGAGGGGTTACACACCTGAGTAACGGCATGGAGTATCCCCTTCGGTATAGCCTTCCATCCATAATTGTGTAACGGGGAAGTTGATACATCAACTTTCGAGCTTGGCTCCGATCTTTTGGAAGAACTCCGTTTTCGAGATAATCAACTATGGGGGTCATCCAGGTCGGCTCTGTTTCGATCATACACACATCTTTCTCTTCTGGCTTGTTAATGCTAGGTGCTGATACATGTTCTACGGGCACAACATTCAGCTCTTCGTTTTCGACGGACGTGGCGAGTCGAGCTAAGGCGTTTGCATTCGAGCTCTGCTCGCGGGGAACTTGTTCGATTGTATAGAATTCGAAACACTCTAACGCGGATTTTTCCTTTTCCAAATAAGCTTCCATTCTCATGCCGCGAGCCTGATATTCTCCCAAGATTTGATTAACCACGAGCTGGGAGTCACTGTAGCAATGTATAGCTTTAGCTTTGAGCTCATTAGCTATACGAAGTCCTGCGAGTAAAGCCTCGTATTCGGCCTCGTTATTCGATGCTTTAAAGTCAAATCTTAGGGCGGAATGAAATTTGCTTCCTGCGGGGGTAACCAAAATGACCCTTGCCCCTGCTCCATTTTCATTTGACGAGCCGTCGACGTAGAGTTTCCACAGCTCGTGGGCCATGGTTATTACCTCGTCGTCGGCTATACCCGTACATTCCACTATAAAGTCCGCCAATGCCTGTGATTTAATGGTCGTTCTCGGGTGGTAGGTGATCTCGAACTGTCCGAGCTCAACAGCCCATTTAAGAAGTCGACCTGAAGCTTCTGGTTTAGATAGTACTTGTCTAAGTGGTTGATCAGTCAGCACATGGATGGGATGTGCCTGAAAGTAGGGGCGGAGCTTCCGGAATGAATGAATTAGACTGAGCGCGAGTTTTTCCATCAATGGATATCTTGACTCTTCCCCCAGTAATCTTTTACTGATGTAGTAAACGGGTCTCTGCACCCTCTCTTCTTCTCGGACGAGCACTGCGCTTATTGCGTGTTCGGTAGTTGAAAGGTATAGGTACAGTATTTCCCCCGTTTCAGGTTTTGACAGGATGGGTGGTTCCGCAAGGTGCTTTTTGGGCTCCTGAAAGGCCAGCTCGCATTCCTCCGTCCATTCAAACTTCTTACCTCCTCTCAATAAGTTGAAAAATGGAAGACCACGATCTGTAGATTTCGAGATGAATCTGCTTAGGGCCGCCATCCTGCCAGTCAGACTTTGGACATCCTTATGCCTTCGAGGTGAGGGCATATCAATTAGGGCCTTGATCTTGTCGGGGTTAGCCTTGATTCCTCGAGAGTTTACAATAAAGCCCAGAAACTTTCTTGACGATACCCCAAAAGTGCACTTTTGAGGATTTAGCTTCATGTTATACTTCTTGAGCACGCCGAAGCACTCTTCGAGGTCATCAACATGGTTCTTGTTAAGTTGAGACTTGACAAGCATGTCATCAACATAAACCTCCATGTTGTTCCCAATTTGTTCCAAAAAGATCATGTTTACGAGCCACTGGTATGTGGCTCCAACATTCTTGAGCCCGAATGGCATGACATTATAACAATATAGCCCTTTATCCGTGATGAAGCTCGTACGTTCTTGGTCTGGGGCGTGCATGGGAATCTGATTATATCCAGAATAGGCATCCATGAACGACATCAGGCCATGCCCCGGTGTGGCATCCACGAGCTGGTCAATCCTTGGTAACGGAAAACAATCTTTTGGGCAAGCTTTGTTGAGATCTGAGTAGTCAATACAGGTTCTCCACGTCCCATTGGGCTTTGGGACCAACACCGGATTGGCTACCCAGTCAGGGTAAAAGGCGTCCCTAATGAAATGGTTTGCCTTTAACCTGTCAACCTCCTCCTTTAGCGCTTTCTTCCTGTTTTCGTCCAGCTGCCTTTGCTTTTGCTGCTTTGGGGGAAAACTTTTGTCTATGTTTAGAGCATGGCTTGCTACATTCGGGCTTATCCCCACCATGTCGGAATGCGACCATGCGAAGACATCCTGGTTTTTCTTCAGAAAGCAAATTAATTGCTATTTTGTCTCATCTGGGAGGTGTTTTCCGACCTTCACCTTTCTCAAGGGTTCAGCTTCCTCGAGCTGAATTTCTTCGAGCTCCTCTAGAGGTTCGAGGTCAACTTTCTCCTCAATCCTCGGATCAATCTCCTCGTCGATTTCTAAGACCGTTCCATCTTTATTTTGTATGATAACGAGTGCCTGAGCGCTCGTTTGCTTCTTTCTCAAAGAGATGCTATAGCACTCTCTCCCTGCCAGCTGGTCCCCTTTTAATGTTCCGACTCCGCTAGGAGTCGGGAACTTAAGGGCCAGATGCCTTACTGATGAAACTGCCCCCAGCCCGACCAGGGCGGGTCTCCCGAGCAGCACATTGTAGGCAGATGGAAAGTCTACCACCACGAACTCCATTATCTTGGTCACCGAGACTGGATAGTCTCCCAGGGTCACGGGGAGCTCAATGGATCCCATGCAGGCAGTTCCTTCTCCTGAAAAGCCGTACAAAGTAGTTGCACATGCCTTCAGGTCGCGAAGGGAGAGTCCCATTTTCTCGAGGGTTGCTTTGTAAAGGATGTTGACTGAGTTCCCATTATCTATCAGAACTCGGTGGACTCTTTTGTTGGCGAGCTGAAGAGTAATAACCAGCGGATCATGATGTGGGAACTGAACATGGGAGGCATCCTCCTCAGTGAAGGTTATGGGTTGTGATTCGATCCTCTGGCTTTTAGGTGCCCTAGGTTCGGGTTCATAAGGAGACCCGTCCCCTGTCTTAAGCTCGTTAACATATCTCTTTTGGGCATTCCTGCCTCCTCCTGCGAGATGAGGCCCTCCCGAGATGGTTATTACGTCCTCTCCATCTATCGGGGGGGGGGGGGGGGGCTGTCCTCTTCCCGAGATCGAGAGTTATTATTTTGTGTCGTCGGAGGCGCGGCTACTCTCTGGCTTGCGGCCGTCTGACCAGTATTCTGGTTTTTGACATACTGCCGGAAGTAACCTCTCGAGATCAACCCTTCGATCTCGTCCTTTAGTTGTCGACATTCATCAGTTGTGTGCCCGGTGTCTCTGTGGAACCAGCAATACTTACTGGAATCCCTCTTGGATTTTTGATTTCTCATTGGGTCCGGACGCCTGAAGGGGACCTGGTTTTCATTAGCCAGGTATATGTTTTCCCGAGACTCGTTGAGCTCGGTGTGCACTTTATACACGGAGAAATATCTCTCTCCTTTCTTTTTCTTTCCTCCCTCAGCTTCGGGATTACTTCCTTTGTTCTTTTTCCTCTTGGATGGGTTCTCCGTGGCAGGCTTTGATGCCGCTGGGTCCGCCGAGGTTGAGGCAGAGTTGATGTTTATCGTTGTAGTTTCGGACTGGGAGGTCGCTTTGAGCGTCGACCTCGCTTCCTCTACATTAACAAACCTCTGCGCTCGTCTGTTAAACTCGGTTATCGACCTTACCGGTTTCCCTTGCATATCTTCCCAAAGGGAACTTCCCGGTAATACGCCAGCTCAGATAGCCATGAGGTGTCCACTGTCATCCACATCCCGTGCTCGGGCTACTTCCAGATTAAATCTTGTCAAGTAACTCTTCAATGTTTCACCCAGTTGCTGCCGGACGTTAGTTAAGGTGGATGCTTCTGGTCTGACCCCTACCATTGCTCTGAACTGCTTCTTAAAGTCTTTGGACAACTGTTCCCATGAGGTTATCGAGTGTCTCTTGTACTTTTCGAACCAACTTTCGGCAGGACCTGCCAATGATGTTGGAAACAACATGCACCTGAGCTCGTAACCCACGTTACTGGCTCTCATGATCGTGTTTAACGTGCTCAGATGACTACACAGGTCGGTCTTTCCTTCAAACGTAGGGACGTGAGGAATGCGAAACCCTTGAGGAAATTGAGTGTCAGAAATATGGGGAGCAAACGGCTCGAGCTCCTCATCAGAGTCCTCGTATCGACCATTTCCCCGTTCATTCTTCAAAAGCCTAAAGGCTCTCTCGAGCTGATCGATTCTTTCTTGGACTGGGTCAGTAGGAGGTGCTGTCTGGAATTGACCGTCATTGATCGTAATTCCAGGCTCGCGTCTCCGCGAGGGATCTCTACACCTATTCAAGCGATCCCTCAGGTCCGGATTTGTTTGATCTCCATTCCCCCGACTCTGATTCAGATGATTGCACAGGTCGGGACGATCCTTGCGACTTCCAGTATTCTTACGACCTCGGTCATGCTTACTGATCGACCTGGTATCTCCGGAATCTTCACTGGTAAAACTCATTGCGCGGTTATTTCGAGATAGATTCTTTCCACGTCCCCTCGTCTCTGCGGTGCGAGACCGAGACATTTGAATTTTCTCAGATGGAGCGCCTCTCAGCTCCTGGAAAGTCTCCCTGTTCCCTTGTCCATTCCCTGCACGCCCTTGATCCTGATCTCGAGCAGGTTGAGCGTTTCTGCAGGGCGGCGAAGGATATCTTATGGGTGACGGAGGGAACCGTATAGGCGACGGTGGCTGCCACCCTTGTCGCGGCCTAGAGGGTCCTGAATTTGCCCGAGATGGGTCAGTCGCATTCGGTGCGCTACCAGGTACCTGAGTCCGAGCCTCTGCAGGGGTTCGGTTATTCTCAGTTCCTGCAGGCACTTCCACAGGCGGGTTAGGCGGGACCCAAGCTCGGGTACTCCTTTGAGCCTAGGAGGAGCAGATGGCTCTGCTGGCGCCGAAGGTTGAGTCGGCCTCCTTGTGGCAGCATCCTTTCGTGGACGTCCATGGGGCCTCCGGGGAGGAACATGCACGTCCCTTGGAGGAGGGACTTGGTTTTCGCGCGGAGGCGGGGGCTGAGCCACCTGTGCCTCTGCGGCTATCCTAGTCAACTCCTCATTCCGTTTGTTGGCCTCTGCCAACAGCTGTTTCAACTGCCGGTTTTCCAGTTCTACAATAGGAACGTAACGCTCAGGATTGTAGTACATATCCTCATCCCTTGGTGGAGGCGGTGGTCCCCGGGAATCAGAGGACCCACTTCTCTCCTCAGCATCCGGGTTCTCCATTGGTTGTTTTCCGAGACGCCTTGGGTAGTTTTCATCAGGGGTGTTCTGATTGTTTGTGGCCATGATTTTTTCAGGGATGAACGCTTAAGGCTCTCAATGAAAGCACCAAACTGTTGACGTCGTTTTTCGTCAAACAGTGAAAGAAGAGCACATAAACAATAGTTAATAATGGCCAATTGAAATAAAACAATGTAAACACACGATTTTTACGTGGTTCAGCAGTTAAATCTGCCTAGTCCACGAGTCTCTGTTATTAAACTCAAGATTATCTCTAGGAATTCTTCAAGAATGAATTCTCCAGAGTTTTCTCTCAAGGATCAGAATTTCGGTCCCTTACAATGGTGCATGGCCTCTCTATTTATAGAGAATGCTAAAGAATACTATCCCACATATTTTGGGTAGTTATTCTTTTTGTATAAATAAAATTTATGGCTTTAAATGCCTATAATCAGATATAAAAGGAAACGTCCCCTGAAGACCAGGAGACGTATAACTGACCAAATAATATCCCACAATTCTAGGGGATTTACAATAATAAATGAGGATTACATCTCATATTTATAACACTTGTAGATATTCAAGGTGGTTATCGCGTATCTCTAAGGCTTTAGCCTCCCAGGTTTCCCGTCATCTATCAAGCTAGAAACATCTTCCGAGGCCACATGGCTTTCGAGATCGTACGTGCTTCGAGCTCGGGACCCCTGATCCGAAGTCGTCCCTGAAGATGAGTGTGTTCTTGGAGCTATCTTCCGAGATCATGAATACTTCGAGGTCACCATACTCGAGGTCGTCTATATCCTGCAAGCTCGACATACAATCCTGAAGCATGTTTCCAACCTTATGAGTCCACTGACTTGCGAATCCAACTTTCGAGGTCATAATTAACATAGCTCAAAATCCGGGTGTAACAATATATATATATATATATATTTATGGCACACCATCCGTCCCCAAATTGAATATAGGGCAATCTTTGGAGAAAAAGTCCTTCTGCGAACAAATAAAAATAGAGCAATATCTTATTATAATGTTGTAATTTAAATTCATGTATTCAAAGAATACAATACTCTATTGTATTTTTTTTATTTTCTTTTTAGTAAAGCATTATTTTTATTTCATTACAAAAATATCTTGCAGTCAATATTGGAGACCAAAGCAATATGTGTATCTTGTCAATGATGTGGCCATGCACAAACAAGAAAGTCAATTGATGTAACATGAAGACTAATCAAGCATAAGCAAGATATTTATACTCCTATTTATAATCGTTATTTTGTTTTATTTTATTTACTACATGTATTTTACACTAACCAACCTGTCACTTTAGAAATTGGATAAAAAAAAAGAAGGGTACCACTACAATGGTGTGTAATGAGAATCCCAATTTTGTATTTTACCTACGGTGTTCATTGTAGTCACAACAAATCTCCAACAAATTTAGAATCATAACTTATACACGTGTAAAAATGTACAATTCACCTTGCATAAAAAATATACACTATTATAATCGTTAATGTAAATGAATATATAAAATTTCTATCTAAAATTTAACTTTCAACCATGAACATTACATAAAAAAGCACTTATATATTTATTAAAATAATGCTACTACTTTTATATATATATATATATATATATATATTTGAGTGACTTAACATAGAGAGAAAGATTGAAAGATCAAAGACACTATTATTGATATTGATAATCATGTAAATAACTGCTTGTGTTGCATACAAAACAGATTAGTAAACGCTACTTAAACCAACAGAAGCTGATATTACAAATCAAGCATTATTTCTGGTATCACCTTATTCCATTGCTTTTAATTCTCAACATATTATATAACCCGTTTAAGCAAAACAAATAGATTAATTGAATTTCCTGAGTTGTAGATTGAGGACGACTGTTCTTCAAGTTTCTTTTGAAACAAATCAAAGAGCTCGTCTAAAGTCTCTTCTTGAAGATCGAAATGCTCTTTATAGAATCCTCCAATGCCCCCTCTTATTGTGGAGGACATCACTTTGGGTTGAGGCCTTTCTTGGTCTAGGCTCTCCATTATTTCTATGCTAAAACATCCATTTTGTTTCACCACTGTTTCCAGCTCTTGAGGAGATGTAAAATATACTGGAAGGTTGAAGGTGTCTAGCTTCTCATGACTGATCTTACCCTGTTTCAAGATATTAAAACAAATAAATCAATGGTAGATCATAAGAAACTAATTATGGTACTTATTCATATTAATCATAAATGAAGGGAAAAAACCAGTTTTCAACTTGTGTTAAAATACAACTAATAAGCTTAGATACTAGATATGGCAATAATAACTTGTACAACAATAATTTTGTTAATTGTATGTTAAAATAAGCATATGTATTACTCTACTTGTAACCAATTAGTTTTAAGATAAAACATAATGATTTTTAACATGTATCAAGAGCCTTATATGCCAGCAATAGAAGCTTGATCAGATCCAAATACTAAGACTGCACCAATCTTGTAAAATAGTTCAATATTCTCACATTTTTTCATGTGGAAATACTACAATCAGTTATATACAAAACTTAGAACAAACAGAAATTCTTTAAAGGGTGATCATGATACTTTAAGATTCGTGTCAGTTTATACCTGGTTTGCCATGTCCATGAGGCAAGACCCCAGAAGTGTAGTGGTCTTATTCACAAAAGTTTCAGAATGAAGGGTTCCGTTGGGGCGGGCAGGGCAGATGAAAGCCATTAATCCTCCGAGGACAACCTCTTCTGCTCTATTTTTGAGAAATCTCTTTATATCTTTAGCTTGTTGAGCTTCAAAACACTTGACAACTTCATCAGAAGAATGGGAATAGTTTATTCTGCCTTTGTTATAAGCAGCAGATCCTTTGTCCATCACCTCTGCTGGGACTCTTGAGAGAACTAGGACAGCAGCATATGAGGAGTGCACAAAATGAAGAGACTCACTTGGAAATGCTCGGCCATGGAAAGAACCGGGCACTCCTGCGGCGAAATACCGCCTTTCAGAAGGAAGGGATTTGAAAAGCTGATTGAAATCATTCAAGGCATGATCATTAAAGAAGACTTGGAACTCAGGGAGTTGAGAGATTTCTGCTCCATGACTTTGACACTTGAGCTCCACAGCTTCAACGATATTTTGCACTGCAATAAATGTATTGGGTCCAGAAGCACAGCCCAAATCTGCCACTCTGAAGGTCTTTGAAGATGCAAGGATGTTCATGTCAAGTTTCTCAGCTATTGCTTTGTTAATCAGCTCTTTGGCTGAATGTATAGCACTTCTCTACAAAGCAAAGAACTGGCTATTTTAGTAGTGTACTTTGTTAGAACCGTGATAGTATTCTCTGAAGAAAATTGTTAGTGGCCATATAAGTGTTTGAAAATTAAAGTTGGTTATTACAACACAAGATTTGATCAACTTGAAGAAACCTGAAAGCTGGAGTTTTTGCTGTAACTGTTGCAATCATTTCCACCATTAACCTTCACAACTACCCCAATATTATTAGTTTCTGCCATCTCTCTCTCTGTTTTTTCTTTGATTACCTTAGATCACAGAGCAAAGGCTTATAAGTACTTGGTTTTGGCGGTTAAGAGTTTTCAACAAAGTAAGGCTTATTGAATAAAATGTTGGCATTCAAACACGGCTTTGTTTGGTAATAGTTTTTTGTTTAATTAATTAAAAATTTATAAATTAAACAATGTGTTTAATAATTCTATTTTTATTTATTATTTTTTTAAATTTTAAAAATAAAAATTTTTCACTCTCAAATTTTTTTTTTCAATAGTTTTCATTTTTTCCATGTTTTTTTTCTTTTCTTTAAATCAATCTTGTATTGTTAAACAAGAAATAAAAATAAAAGTTATCAAATACATTTATCATTTTTTGTTTTTAATAACAAAAAACAAAAATAATTACCAAACATATTTTTATTTTTTAAAAATAAAAAATAATAATATTTATATTTTTGTGTTTAAAAATTTTCAAAATCAAAAATTTTACCGGCTCAAAAATAAATAAATAAATATGTATTATAAGCCATCTTCTACATTTTTCCATGAACAAAGTTATCTATTAAGTTTCCTTTGTAAAGCTAGATGACACGAATGCATGAATTGATTAATGACTTCCGTCTCCAATTTGAATAGAACAATCTTTCAAGAAAACGTTTTACAGTTAATATATTTAAAAAACAAATCAATATGTTATCATAATGTTGTAATCAGTGAATATTTTATTCTAAAAGTATCATACATTCAAAGTCATGTATTCAAAGAATAGAAAATTAAGAAAGTATTCCAACTGTACGAAAAAAATCATTATTTTATTACTTTTTCTTTCAATCTGTCTAATTAATTATTTTTTTTATTATTTATCTTTCTCTTTCTCTTTTATTTTCTTATTTTAATTAATAAAAAAAATTAAAGATATAATATTTAAATGAAATAAATAATGAAAAAAATCAATGTTTATGAATTATCTCTCAAAAGTATAAAGATTGAGAAATTTTGGATTGTTTTTGGGGTTTGTAAGGTTGATAAAGAGTGATTTGTTTGATTTGTGTGCTTATGGTATAATAAATTTATGGGCATATGACTTGTTTAGCTAGCAAGCCCCAAAAATCGAATGGGCATATGACTTGATTAGTTAACAAGCCCCAAGTAGTATAATGGCCATTGTAGTAGTATATGACATATGTTTATGATATAGCATATGTTATGATATAATTTTATGTATATGATTATATTGTTAGTTTTTCCTTGCTGGGCATTAGGCTCATTCTTTTATGTTTATATGTGCAAGAAAATAGCTATGGCGGCGGAAATGTTCTTGGCAGCTTGGGGTTGTGTATTGAGGCTGGATGGAATCAATGGACTGAGCGTTCGATTAGAGGATAAAGTCTTTAAGTCTTTAAATTATGATTTCTATGTATTATTTTCCGCACTTGATTTTGTAACCTATTTATTTAAGTTATGTTTTGTTTTATTTTCAAAACAATGAGATCTCATATCTTAAGTAAAATATTTATGTATTCAAACATTTTCTTTATATAATAAAGTTATGATGTTTTCATATGTACGTTTTCTTATGATTAGTATAGTAGTTATTAATCGTCCAATGTCTAGAATAGTTGGTTCGTTACATGTGTTTTGATTTGTGGGCATTGGAATGAAGTTTTGGCAAGGTTAAGCTTAGGAATTTGTGGATTTGAGCTTGGAACTAGATTTGAAAGCATCTCATGGTCGAATTCCTACTTGAGGTAAGAATTTCATTGATTTCTGAAGTGAATATTCTTGTGTGGTTTAAGTTTTGTGGAGTTTTAAACTAGTATGTGATTTGAGTTTGGATGAGTGTTTGAGTTTGTTGCTGGTGTTTTTGAGTTGCTATACTATTTATTTGAAGTTTTAGGTCGAATTAGAACTTGGAAGTACTTGGGTATTGATTTGGATAAGTTTAGGCTAGGTAAAAATGGTAGGAAAAACCTAGTTTTCTAGGTTTGCATATGAGTATCGCGACCCTGTTCTTCCGTGCCGCGGCGATGGGTTGAATCAAGACAGGGGAGCCATGCTGGGCGCCGCAGCCCCTATAGGGCTGTGCCGCGACGCTAGGCCACTTTCAGGATGTGAGATTTTGTGTTTTTAGGGTTTTGGCTCAGGGGGCTCGGGGACGCTTTCGCCACCTCGTGTGGGGAAACAGGAGGTCCCGAGAGCACGGGATTGGTTCCGGGGTACAATTATAAATTGGTTAGTAACGAAAGTGTTACTTGTGTGTTGTGACTAGGTTTTCAGCGAGGCTCGGGTTAGAGGATGTGCTTCTGATTTCGGTGCTTATGAAGCTTGGGACATAGGTATTAGAACCGTTTGTACCCGTAGAGCTATGTGGTGTGTTGTACTGTATGTGTTGTTTATGTTTGTTATGTCATATCTGTGATATATATATATATATATATATATATTTACAATCCGTCCCCAAATTGAATATAGGGCAATCTTTGGAGAAAAAGTCCTTCTGCGAACAAATAAAAATAGAGCAATATCTTATTATAATGTTGTAATTTAAATTCATGTATTCAAAGAATACAATACTCTATTGTATTTTTTTTATTTTCTTTTTAGTAAAGCATTATTTTTATTTCATTACAAAAATATCTTGCAGTCAATATTGGAGACCAAAGCAATATGTGTATCTTGTCAATGATGTGGCCATGCACAAACAAGAAAGTCAATTGATGTAACATGAAGACTAATCAAGCATAAGCAAGATATTTATACTCCTATTTATAATCGTTATTTTGTTTTATTTTATTTACTACATGTATTTTACACTAACCAACCTGTCACTTTAGAAATTGGATAAAAAAAAAGAAGGGTACCACTACAATGGTGTGTAATGAGAATCCCAATTTTGTATTTTACCTACGGTGTTCATTGTAGTCACAACAAATCTCCAACAAATTTAGAATCATAACTTATACACGTGTAAAAATGTACAATTCACCTTGCATAAAAAATATACACTATTATAATCGTTAATGTAAATGAATATATAAAATTTCTATCTAAAATTTAACTTTCAACCATGAACATTACATAAAAAAGCACTTATATATTTATTAAAATAATGCTACTACTTTTATATATATATATATATATATATATATATTTGAGTGACTTAACATAGAGAGAAAGATTGAAAGATCAAAGACACTATTATTGATATTGATAATCATGTAAATAACTGCTTGTGTTGCATACAAAACAGATTAGTAAACGCTACTTAAACCAACAGAAGCTGATATTACAAATCAAGCATTATTTCTGGTATCACCTTATTCCATTGCTTTTAATTCTCAACATATTATATAACCCGTTTAAGCAAAACAAATAGATTAATTGAATTTCCTGAGTTGTAGATTGAGGACGACTGTTCTTCAAGTTTCTTTTGAAACAAATCAAAGAGCTCGTCTAAAGTCTCTTCTTGAAGATCGAAATGCTCTTTATAGAATCCTCCAATGCCCCCTCTTATTGTGGAGGACATCACTTTGGGTTGAGGCCTTTCTTGGTCTAGGCTCTCCATTATTTCTATGCTAAAACATCCATTTTGTTTCACCACTGTTTCCAGCTCTTGAGGAGACGTAAAATATACTGGAAGGTTGAAGGTGTCTAGCTTCTCATGACTGATCTTACCCTGTTTCAAGATATTAAAACAAATAAATCAATGGTAGATCATAAGAAACTAATTATGGTACTTATTCATATTAATCATAAATGAAGGGAAAAAACCAGTTTTCAACTTGTGTTAAAATACAACTAATAAGCTTAGATACTAGATATGGCAATAATAACTTGTACAACAATAATTTTGTTAATTGTATGTTAAAATAAGCATATGTATTACTCTACTTGTAACCAATTAGTTTTAAGATAAAACATAATGATTTTTAACATGTATCAAGAGCCTTATATGCCAGCAATAGAAGCTTGATCAGATCCAAATACTAAGACTGCACCAATCTTGTAAAATAGTTCAATATTCTCACATTTTTTCATGTGGAAATACTACAATCAGTTATATACAAAACTTAGAACAAACAGAAATTCTTTAAAGGGTGATCATGATACTTTAAGATTCGTGTCAGTTTATACCTGGTTTGCCATGTCCATGAGGCAAGACCCCAGAAGTGTAGTGGTCTTATTCACAAAAGTTTCAGAATGAAGGGTTCCGTTGGGGCGGGCAGGGCAGATGAAAGCCATTAATCCTCCGAGGACAACCTCTTCTGCTCTATTTTTGAGAAATCTCTTTATATCTTTAGCTTGTTGAGCTTCAAAACACTTGACAACTTCATCAGAAGAATGGGAATAGTTTATTCTGCCTTTGTTATAAGCAGCAGATCCTTTGTCCATCACCTCTGCTGGGACTCTTGAGAGAACTAGGACAGCAGCATATGAGGAGTGCACAAAATGAAGAGACTCACTTGGAAATGCTCGGCCATGGAAAGAACCGGGCACTCCTGCGGCGAAATACCGCCTTTCAGAAGGAAGGGATTTGAAAAGCTGATTGAAATCATTCAAGGCATGATCATTAAAGAAGACTTGGAACTCAGGGAGTTGAGAGATTTCTGCTCCATGACTTTGACACTTGAGCTCCACAGCTTCAATGATATTTTGCACTGCAATAAATGTATTGGGTCCAGAAGCACAGCCCAAATCTGCCACTCTGAAGGTCTTTGAAGATGCAAGGATGTTCATGTCAAGTTTCTCAGCTATTGCTTTGTTAATCAGCTCTTTGGCTGAATGTATAGCACTTCTCTACAAAGCAAAGAACTGGCTATTTTAGTAGTGTACTTTGTTAGAACCGTGATAGTATTCTCTGAAGAAAATTGTTAGTGGCCATATAAGTGTTTGAAAATTAAAGTTGGTTATTACAACACAAGATTTGATCAACTTGAAGATACCTGAAAGCTGGAGTTTTTGCTGTAACTGTTGCAATCATTTCCACCATTAACCTTCACAACTACCCCAATATTATTAGTTTCTGCCATCTCTCTCTCTGTTTTTTCTTTGATTACCTTAGATCACAGAGCAGAGGCTTATAAGTACTTGGTTTTGGCGGCTAAGAGTTTTCAACAAAGTCAGGCCTATAGTATAAAATGTTGGCATTCAAACACCAAAATAAATAAATAAATATGTACGGCCCAGTTGGTAATATTTTTGTTTTTGAACTTTTTAAACACAAAAATAAAAATATTATTTTATTTTTGTTTCTTTATTTTTAAAATTTAAAAATATGTTTGGTAACTATTTTTGTTTTTTTTTAAAAACAAAAAATAATAAACATGTTTGATAATTTTTATTTTTATTTTTTGTTTAACAATATAATGTGTTGATTTGAAGAAGAGAAGAAAAAAAATAAAAAGAAAAATTGAAAACTATTTAAAAAAAATTTGAAAGTGAAAAAATGATATTTTTAAAATTTTAATTAAAATTTAAAAAATTAATAAATAAAAAATAGAGTTATTAAACATATTTTATGTTTAATTATCAAATTTTTAATTAATTAAATAATTTTTTTTTAAGTGTTACCAAACAACATCGTTGGAATAAGCCATCTTTTACATTTTTCCATGAACGAAGTTATCTATTAAGTTTCCTTTGTGCAGCTAGATGACACGAATGCATGAATTGATTAATGACTTCCGTCTCCAATTTGAATAAAACAATCTTTCAAGAAAAAGTTTTACAGTTAATATTTAAAAAACAAATCAATATGTTATCATAATGTTGTAATTAGTGAATATTTTATTCTAAAAGTATCATACATTCCAACTGTACTAAAAAATTCCAACTGTATTCAATCTGTCTAATTAAGAATAGAATGGAAAATTCCAACTGTACTAAAAAAGTCATGCATTCAAACTAAAAAAGTCATGCATTCAAAGAATAGAAAATTAAGAAAGTATTCCAACTGTACTAAAAAAATCATTATTTTATTACTTTTTCTTTCAATGTGTCTAATTAATTATTTTTTTATTATTATCTTTCTCTTTCTCTTTTATTTTCTTATTTTAATTAATAAAAAAGATTTAAAAATATAATATTTAAATGAGATAAATAATGAAAAAAATAATAATGTTTATGAATTCTCTCTCAAAACTATAAAGATTGAGAAATTTTGGATTTTTTTTTGGGGTTTGTAAGGTTGATAAAGAGTGATTTGTTTGGTTTGTGTGCTTATGGTATATTTGAGTCTAAATGATTTTTTCATCTACCTTTACCCAAGACATTCAATTATAAGCTAGATTCTTGAGCATGTATTGTCTACATTAGTGGAGATCAGTAAGTATAGCAAACTTATTGGATAATAATAATATTGAGTGATTTTGTTGAAAGATTTAGTGGGTATAAATTGATTCAATGCAGTTTATTTATTAATCATGATTAAGAGAGCTTTATTTTTGTCAGATTTAAGTGAAATAGAAAATGTTGAAATTCTATTTTTTAAGATTACCAATTGAATTTAACAAATAATTTAATTAAAGCGGAATAGTTAAACAATTGTTTGACAGACAAATATTCTGATGTATCAAGACAGAATGCTGATGAATAAGAATATACGAAAAGAAAGTAAATAAACTAAAAAAGACTCCCTCTAAATACTGGTCGCAATCTTGAAGTACTCCACTTTAATAATCTAATTTTGATAAACACCAAGAACATGAAATCTCTTCTGAGCTTGATGAGTGCTCCCTTCTTCCCGAAGTGGGACCCATGGAAATCTTCTCCCGAAGATTGTATGTCACGTTCACAAGCTTTATGATCTGATTAAGAATAAACAACAGAAAGAAAAATAAACAAATAAGGAGATAGTTGAAGAAAGGCTACTTTTTTACATGTAAAAGAACTCTTCAAAATATAAAATGTTAGAGTGGTGAAGAGATGAAATTAGTTGCTGCTTAGGTATGATATTTATAGAGTTTAGAAAATCCTAAGCAAAGCCAATCTCGTTCTTGATCTCAATTAGATCAAATCAGAGAGTTTCTAAAAATAAATCTCAATTAACTTTACTGCAAAGAAATTCAGATGTAACAGAAAATCATTATGTATCATCAGAATATAGACAAACCTAGACTTAATTTCAAACCAGATTCATTTCGAAATTGAACTTACTTGGGCACAAAGATACTTCAGTTTACTCAAATAAAATAAAATAAAATAAAGAAATATGCTCAGAGACCAATTATATTTTAAACATACTTATTATAGACAAATTTATCATAAACAAATAGGGAAACTTGACTATATATAATTTATTTAATATAAAATCCATACTTACCCAAATAAAGTGACAAAATCCACCAATTATCATATATAAAATTTTGAAATTATCATATAATTGGAAAAATATATTTAATAAAAAGTCAGCCAATATTATGACTTTACAATTTCCCCATTTGGCAACCTTTTAGACTAAATATATTTTTATCAATGTGAGCACAAAACCTAAAGCAAAAACTTTGTTAGATGATCATTAAGTTTCTAAGAACTCCCCATGCAAACAAGCATACTAACAAAGATAAGAATCGTCAACTTCTTAAAAAAGTTTAATAAGACACAACCACACAACTCCCCTTAAAAATGGGGTCCAAAGTTGTACACAAACACACTTTAAAATACCAAAATACCAACTACTCCCCTTTTTTTTCTATCAAGGTGCCAAAGGAACGAAAATAAAAAGAACACAAGACAAGAGGCCTTGTTAGTGTGGACATTTTAAACTAAAAAGACAGATAAAAACTAATCAAGGATAGAAACTAAACACTCTTGGATATGGCAAACAGCTGATCAAAGATTGCTTGTTGGGTGACCTCCATGGTTCCAAGGCAATTATTAACCATTACAAGATCAGCTTTGACAACGAGAATCTCTGATGTCTCAGGAATAACACCAGCTGGAGTAGAGGAACTAGAAGCATCGACATAGGGCTTCAGAGTATCGACAGTCTTGGTTCGAACCATTCATTCATGCACACTAGAAAGCACAAGAAAGAAAAAACAGTAGAGAAGAGCCAAGGAGAAAGAACAAAAGAAATGATAGAGTGAGTAAATGGGAGAGTGATCGTGGGAATATGAGGACCAACTTGAGTTATAGGCACAAAATGGGTAGTTACCCGATTCTTGACTAGGAGAGAAAAAATAAACTTTCTGTCTTAATTGTGACCAAATTAAAAATGCAAACAAATATTTTTTTCACGAGTCATTTTTCTCACACAAAATAATTAATATATAGACAAACCTTCACTTTAGAGAGAATATTGACAAAAGTAACACTAAATCAATTGGAAAAAAAAATCAAGCAAGATTTTCAAACCCCACACAATTCATTTGGTTTTCTTCCCCCCTTATTTAAAATATTTTTTTTGTATTTTTTTTATTATTGTATGACCATAACATTTCCTTTTGCTACGAACAAAAATTCAAATCCTATAAAACAATTACAAAACTATCAAAAATTAAATGAGTACTATAATGTTAGAAAAATTATTTGATCTATATAACATGCTTGAGAGTGTTGGAATAAAAAATAAATTTTTCGAGAGACAAAATAATTTTAGGAAAATATCAACATAGAGGATGAGACTTACGATTTTACTTTTCATCATTGAGAACAAGTATTTTTGTGTGTGAAGTGTAAAAATAGGGCATTGCCCATGTTGGATATTTTGGCATTTTTCTGTAGTAATATAACACCATACTTCCTTAAAGCCGTTACTAAGTGAGTTAAAAACGTGTCATTAGCTCGCTAATCGAAGTTTTAGGTTGAAAGTGTGGCTAAACTATAATAAAAGTCGTTTAAAGGCATTTAATATAAAAGTGTGGTCATTTATTGAAAACGTAGAGAGTTATACATTTGGGATCCCAAAATACTATTTAGAAAATACTTTACAGATCAAAATATACACATGGTCGACTTAGGCGACAAAACAACAACTACAGAACATTTTCCAGAAAATAATCCTAGCCGTGACGCCCAAGCACGCCAAACATGTACCCGTCGCCCCACACTCTCCGTACTCATGGTTGGTCGACCTTGCCCTTGCCCTTACCTACACCATAGAGCACCCGTGAGCCGAGGCCCAACAAGAAAACTCAACACAAACAAATAACATATGCATATATATCAACAACATATAACAAAACAGCCAACAGGCTTAACACATAGCGGCCATGCCGTTCCAGGCGCTTTACTAGACCCTGGGTTCGCGGTCTTCATCGAGAGGATGTCTCCAGCATCCTAGGAGGGTCTCGCCCTAATGGCCTGCGCTCTGGGTGCTTAACACCGATCCTGACCCCCCTTGTCGTGCACGACTCCTTGCCGTTCTCGGCCTTCGCCGTTCCTGACCTTCGTCGTTCATTCACACATATACATCACATAATATAATATCAATAGATATATATCATATACTAAACTTAAACACTAGGGCTACACCCTAAAATTCAATCAATAGGGCCACAACCCGCAATACAAACAATAGGGTCACACCTTGCTCTACAGTTACAACAGTTTTCTTACCTGTGTCCCAAGCTATTTAAGAACCGCGATCACGAGAATAGTCCTCTATCCCGAGCCTTGATGAAATTCTAGTCACCAACCATCAAATTCTAAACCAATAATTAACTTTGGAATGTAAATCTAGCCTCTGGAACCTTGGATTCTACCAATCCGGGTAGTAAAATCCTTCTCGAGCCTTAACATTAGAGTTTTCGAGCCTTAAAGCCTTAATTCCCCTCTTTCCCCCAATTAGGGTCGCGACATGCTCTTAAGGGTTGCGACCCGCTACTAGGTCAGAGAGCAGAGCCCTCTCTGCTGGGGGACATGGGCCGTGACCTGCACCCCTAAGGTCGCAGCGCGCCTGTAGAACAGAGGCCTTCCCAAGCCTTCTCGCAAGCACGAACTGCAGCGCCTGATGAACAAAGTCGCGACCTGGACCCCAGAACCCAGAAAATCAGCCAATTCTCAAGTTTTTCCTCAAGCCTACACCCATAATTCACACCCTAAACCTCCGCTAATCTCATAATAAAGCCTATAATTCATACTCATATAGCCTAAACATTACAATGAATCCATAAACAAATCCTATATACCCAGCAAACACCCTTAACCAACCTTGGAAACCAAATTCATGCAAGCCTAAGTTCTAACAACAAAACAAGAAAAATTCAACTTGATGATCATGTTCAAGAGCTTACCTTTGAACTTAACTAAGCCTCTGAACTAATTCCCTGAGTTCCAAGCTTCTAGCCTCCCAAGTTCTAGCCTTGAGTCCTCAATCTTTGGTTAATTTTCTTCAAAAACTTCGAAACTTCAATGAGGGAAGGAGTGAGCCGAGATAGAGAAAAAGGCTGAGTGTTGCTGCTTATCCCTTACTTAATTCTAGTGGCTTTCTCAAGCTAGGTGGGTGTACATCCAACCTTATCAAAAAGTCTAAAATGCCCTTAAGCTTATCTAAACCCTCAATTGCCACCAAGGGCAATTTCGTCAATTACTACTTCACGTTAAGTCCTCGAGTATTCCAATAAATTCTCGTTTAATCCTGACATGTCCAAATCATTATTAAATTACTACTCGTTACTCAATAAATCTCGAACACGCATCACGTTCCCAAAATACCCCTAGGCTCCTCCCGAGCCGGGTATTCAACCTTGTTGTGACTATCTAGCTAAACTGCTCCCTAGGACCGTCTCAGATCGTGCATCACAAATATATCACCACTCACTCGTTGTACCAATCACAATATACACAAATATCACATTTATGTCCTCAACGGGCTAAAATTAGAAATATGCCCCTAATAGCCAAATGGGGCCCACATGCATATTTAATTCATCTAAACATGCATTTTTAATCACATAATCATCAAATTCATATATTAACGCAATTAAATCAATTATTGCCCTCCCGACATGCTAATCAAAGCTCTAAGCCTTATTAGCAAATTTGGGACGTTACAAGTACACAATGGAGACGCTGTCACACTACACCAGTGGTAGCCTTTTTCAATGGTAGTGTATCGTCTACATAGATCTAATTACACAGGCTCAACTTACTCAAAGCTGGTTTTCACACACTGGCATAGGTAGCTCTATTCTCTCAGAGGAACCTGAAACTAAAGAAATTTTGTTAATTTTCTTCAATACTCTCTTAGCAGGCATTTTTCCCAATAATAAATCATGAAAAAAAATTATTTTGAAACCAAAAAACTTAGCATGTCATATATATCAAAAATAATTAATCTAACAGAAAGTACTCACAATTTTTTTGAAAAACATTTGAATTTTTTTAGCAGGTATACATATATTTGATAAGCAGCTAGGATGGTCAAGAATAAAACAAAAATTACATGCTACAAACCCTCAAGGATTTCCTGAGGGAATCAAATCGAACTGAATCTAGGGACTTTGTGAAAATATCAGCAATTTGCTTGTCATTCTCAATGCAATTCTTGATCAGTGTCTTATTCTCAACAAGCTCTCTAATGAAATGGTGCATAATATCAATATGCTTTTATGCGTGAGTGTTGAACATGAATTTTAGAAATATTTATTGCACTTGTTTTGTCACAAAAAATAGCTAAAGTATCCAATTTAAATCCATAGTCAGTCATCATTTCACTATTACAAAAACACATTTTTAGGACACTCACCTAAATGCGAGTCCTAAAAACTTATGTGTATCCTAAAAGTTTAAATTTAAAAAAATTTCAAATTCCCTCCAATTTATAAAATAAAATTATAATTAATTAAAAAGTACTCAAAGAATTTTTTTAGGACACACATTGCGAGTCCTAAAAAGCCTTTTTTGTAATAGTAAAATTTTTTTTAGGACTCGCAGCGACCTCAGTTTTTAAGGCTCTCAAATAGAGAACTCGCGCCCCGCGAGTCCTAAAAACTTTTTTAGGACTCGCAATGCAAGTCCTAAAAATCCTTTTTTGTAGTAGTGTTTGTTTCATCGGCAATAGTTGAGTACAACAATTGCCAGCAACAATGTACTCGACCTCACCAGTAGACAATGAAATTGAATTTCGCTTTTTGTTGTGCCACAACACCAAGTTGTTCCCCAAATAGAAACATCCCCCACTTGTGCTTTTGCTGTCATTCTTTTCTTTCATAGCTTCAATCCAAGACTCATCACTTAAAGCTTCTTTCACATTTTTTGGTTCATGTGAAGAGGTAAAACACACATATTGGATGAGATTTACATACCTTTTTCTTGTGACTATGCTTTCTTCTAAATCTCCCATAATGAGATCAGTTGGATGATTCTTTTTAACCCTGGCTAAAGGTTCTCTCTGAATTGGATTAGTGATAGTTTTAGGCATTTGCATCTCTGCCTGTTCAGATGTGGATGTATCAGACGTGTAAGATGATGATTGAGTTTTAGTTCCTTTGGCAACACATGAAATTTCTAATACATAATTCTGAACTTTTAATTGATTAAGAGATTCTTCCAGAAATTTTTCTATCTCGTCTTCTATTGAAAATTCTGAAAAATCTTTGTCATCATCAACAACAACATTAGCAGACTCCATAATAGTTTGGGTTCTCTTGTTGTACACACGATATGCCCTACTATTTATAGAATAACAAAGAAATACACCTACTATTTATTATCAAGATAATAATTATATTTTTCTCTCATTTTGATATTTTTTCAAGCTTAGTGGTATTATTTGGATTTGTGATTTGTTTTCACTATAGTAAATAAATGTTTTCTAGATTGTAATTTAGTGGACATTCCAACAGCAACAAAAGATGCGGAGGTTGATGTGAAGGACAAAATATTTTTTTTAGAAACAAGGAACATATTATGAATTAAAAAGTATATAATTATGACAATTGATGTTAATATTGTTTGTTAGCTTAATTTTTTAACATCTCTTGCTTTTCAAATGATATTATACATTCTGTTAATTTCTTGAAAGGAGAGAAACAAATAATTGAGTTTTACTATTAGAGCGTAACCTAAAAAAAATGAAAGAATTACAAAAGGTATAAATTTCGCACTTACATTATACAAATTATAAAATTAATCAAACAAATATAGAATTACGTTAAATATATAGAGTTGAATTACAAAATGTATAAATTCAAATTATAATATTTATCAAACAAATATAAAATTACCTTAAATATATATTTAAAATTATAATAAAAAAATTACGCGAAGGCGGGTATATTTTATAATGTATTTATATGATGTGAGTACACTCTAAAATTGCTCCAAATCACCTTTTCTATTTTCTTCTTTTTTTACATTTTTTAATTTGAATTCAAATTTGATTAGATATTTAATTACGACAATTGTTTAATTAAATTATAAATATAAATAACTGTGAACTTTTCTCATTTTTTATTTTACTTTTCTAATTTATGAGTATTAATTAATTAAGGAAAAAACTCTATCTATTTTCTATTTTTTCTCATTTTTATTTTAATAATAATAATAATAGATGTCAATTAAGAATATATAATAATAAATAAATAATTTATCTGTTTTTATTTTTAACATTTTGACAAAACACGTGATCCAAGTGTTAATTTTTAACAATAAATGATCCAAACGGGTAATCAACCTTTTGACAAAACACAAGGTCCACAAGTTAATTGTAAAAATAAAGGGTCCAACGAGTAATCGGCTAAAATAAAAAGTTCCAAATGGTGTGAACCCTTATAGAAAACATAAATTATATATATTTATATAATTTAATTTTTATAAAGAATTTTTAACACTTTGAATAAATACATGGTCCAAATGTTAATTTTTAAAAATAAAGAGTCAAAATGTGTAATCGGCCAAAATATATTGTGTTCAAATAACTGATTTATCTATTCCTATTTTTAACATTTTGGCAAAACTTGTGGTCCACAAGTTACGTTTTAAAAATAAAGGTCCCAACAGGAAATCGGCTAAAATAAAAGGTTCAAAATGATGTGAACCCTTACAGAAAACATAAATGATATACATAATTTATTTTTTTATAAAGAATTTTGAACATTTTGAATAAATACATGGTCCAAAGGTTAATTTATAAAAATAAAAGGTCAAAACGGGTAATCAGCTAAAATACATTGTTCAAATAATCAATCTATCTATTCCTATATTTAACCTGTTGACGCCGTTTTTTCGTCAACTTAAAATGTAGAGAACTTACACAATAGGAATTATGGCGCAGATAAATAATATGGCAAAACAACAAGAATTTTACGTGGTTCAGCAGTTAACTCTGACTAGTCCACGAGTCTATTTTATTAAGACTTGGAGTTTTCTGGAAATCCTTCAGGGATGAATTCTCCAGAATTACTCTCCGTATATCAAAAGTACCTTCTTTTTTTTACAAGTGTTCATGACCTCTCTATTGATAGAGAGTTTTTAGAGTTCATTTCCACATATTTCGGGAAGATACTCCTGCATATTAATTGAAATAATGATATTAAATGTTGTAACTCCTATATACAAGGAAACATCCCCTGAAGACCAGGAAAACAGATAATAGATTTGTTAATATCCCTATAATGTCGGGACATTACAACAATAAATATCTTTAAATGTACAGAATGTGTTACATCAGATGACTCATCAAATCTCCAAGATCAGCAATTAGCATCGCATTAGTCAAGGTTTACAGACAGGTTACGAACTGGCCGTCTTACTCTAAGACCTGCTCGGAGCAGATAAATGCCGTCGAGGCTATCACATTTCGAGCTTGCACTCTTTAAGCTCGGGCTACTCGATCCGAAGGCACTCGATAACGGATGTATCTCGATGCTATGCTATTTCGAGCTCAGAAAGAATCTTGAGGTCACATGTCTTCGAGGTTGCCGTCTTGCTTTGAGGGTTTTACAGCTGTACCATGAACATGCGTTTTTATATATCTCGAGCTCACATTCGACGAGTCCAGCCTTCGAGGTCATAATTTCTTGTCTCGAAATCTGGGTGTAACAGTTTGCCCCCTCAAAAGTATTAGTTCGAATCCTATGAGAAGGAAACTTTTGAACTACTTCCATTAGGAATTGTACCATCAAACATACTCGAGTGTGGACACGCGTCAGTTGGGTATTAACCACTCAAAGTACTTGAGTACCTTGGAAACTTGCCCACGTCTATCCGCCTGCCTTCCTTTATGGTCCCATCGAATCATTTGTCCCTGATCGTCGGATCTGATACAAAATATGGCCAATGGCCCAGATTAATCCAGCCTTTTCCATTCCCACGGGTTTATAAGTTGGACTCCAGTCATCTTCTTCTTTTACTTTCACATTCATTTCAGAAAGAAAAACTAGAAACCTCCTTGCCCTTTTCTTGCATGTTCTCTAAGCCGAGTAGACAAAGTAACATTGGACTCTATGATTTCGTGAGGTCGTACTTGCAGTCGCTTATACAATCGTCCATTTCTCTGTTTTCGCCGATCGCATTGTGTAAGCTTTCTGTTCATAGCTTCTTTGCATTATATATATTTTTTTCATGTGTGTTTATGTTCCTGTTGCACCTTGGGCACTAGGATTTTGCTGGTCCATTCATTAGTTTAATGCACTAGAACGTTTCGGCCGATAAATATTAGGTTTAGGCTCTGACATTATTGGCTCCAAACCTAGTTCATGCGAAAAGAGACCTAAATATGACTCTTTTTCATAGTTTTCAAATTTCGGAGGACATATCTTACACACCAAGATATTGGGTACAAAATCAGGATTTTTTTTAAAAGAATGCACGATTCCCAAAAATATCACTTTTCGAATAACCGCCACCTTTTTTCCCTGATATATTGGGATTTCCAATAATATGTCCACCTTCTTTTCTTTCGGTGGACTACACGCTCTGAGATTGGCCTCATCCTTTGGATCGACCTTGCCTTGTAGCCTTGATCATTCGAGCTTAGGTTCTTTTTGTCTCTTTATTTCTTGTTCGCTTGGCCCTCACCCTTTTGCTTTCTTGTTAGATGCCACAGAATTCGGGAAAGTGGTGGGGGTCAAAGCTCGCGATTCCTTACTCACCAGTAACTTTGAGCCCATAATCTCCTTTTACTCGGAACCAACGCTTAATTCGGGAGCATGAACTGAGGCGTGAGAAAGAGGACATTCGAGACCATTTCCAACGTCAGATAGAATAGGTCAAAGAAGGGAAGAGGAAAAGACTAAGGGTCGCCCTTTATCCAGATCCGGACACCGAGCTTAGACCGATTCCCCTTAACCCTAAGCTCAGAGTGACAGTCGCCTTCAAGGCGGGTGTTCTTCAATTTTCGTTGATGGGGGAACCCTCTACCTCGCAGCCGAGGAGAGAATTCTTCGAGGCCGAGCATTACTGGAGCTCGGTTACGTCGCAAGGCTAGATAACTGATATCCTGGCCTGCCACGGCATAGGAATATCAGGCTCGCTGAGGTGTCGAGCTCCCACGATCGGAGTTGCCATGCTCCAGGAGATGGAAATCCTAACAGCAAGCTAAGATACACAGCTTGGAGCCAGGAACATATGAAGGCAGGGGCAATTCTGCCCTTGAAGTCTTTTTTCAAGGACTTCACAGACTTTGTTAGGTTAGCTCATTTCCAACTCAACACTAATTCTTACAGGGTTTTGTCTGCCTAGAGGTCGCTGTACCACGAGCTGAAGTGGAAAGGACCTTCGCCAAAAGAGATCTTATATCTCTTTTGCTTGAAAAGCAATCCCTCTTGAGCTCAGGGAAGAGATGGCTTCTACTATATTTCGAGCTATCCCAAGGAGAAGAAGATGTTTGAAGATCTTCCCAACCACCCTCCTGATTTCAAGAAGGCTTTCTTCTGGACAGATGGCCTAGCCCCGTATCGATTCTACTCTTTCAGATGGATTTGTAAGTGTCTCAACTTCCCTTTATTCTGTGCTCGAACTTTGCTTTAGGCTCGTGCTTAGTTGAATTATGTTTTATCTTCCAACCAACTACCATCGCTCTACCCCCACTAAGGAGATGAGGGAGCACATAGAAACTCTGCTCCAACTTCCCTATGGCAGGAGATCCCTTTCCTACCTCCTACATGAAGGCTCTGGGCATGCGGGCTCTTAGAGGAGGATCAGTCTACATCTGACTGGTCCAACAAGAAGTATGAGCAGTGGGAGCTTGTGTCTACATCTTACTGGTCCAACAAGAAGTATGACCAATGGGAGCTCGTGCCTCAGCCGACCGGCAACCTCCCCGCAAGGAGAGATGCGAGGCCTCCATCTCCGGCTCAACGTCGAAGGAGTCCTCAATCGGGAAATGAGGCCAACGACGAGGCCTCGAGCTCGAGCTCGGATGAACAAGGTATAGTCATCCTTAGCTCAGATTTTTGGTCTCCCTCACTACTAAAACATAAACCCGATAGATTAATATTGTGTGAGGGTAATAGGAACCATTTTTATGTATGGTCTTGGGTAGATGAGAGGGTACATAGGTTCGATAGCTAGCTCAGGAAATACGACACCATGTATAGCCTGAACAAGGTATGGAACAGAATAGCCGTCCAATATGGAACTAACGACTATAGGGACCTTTCGAGGTTGACGTACACCTATAGGGAAGGTACTCCCCCCGCCTCTTTTGAAGATGGGGGAATTTCGTGGTCGCCGAGTATAAGCTCCGGGGAGAGTTCCAGTTAGGTTTCTCTCCACTTGTCTTTTTATCCCTTTTGTCTGTATCATGTTAAATTATTTTGTTTTTGGGATAACTCATAATGTGGTGTAAAGATGCATGCAAGATGGACTCCGACCTTGAAAACATCCTTGAGAGTGGCAGGGTCAAGAGAAGTAAGTGCCTGAGAGGCTCACGGAAGTCTGACCGTCCCGCTAAGGTCCTCAAGAGGACTGAGAAGACACCTACTCCATCAGCTTTAGCTGCTACGAGCTCGGATGTGGAGCTGACTCCTCATGTCGAAGCGTCGACTACGGTCGTGCTCCAACCCCCTCAAATCATGGTTCATTCAACACTCGGCCCACCTCCGAAAAAATCCTCAGCTCCCACAACACGCATGTTGTCGGTCTCTACTCACGTCGATGAGTATGTAATTGACAATGATGCCAGATCCCATGGGGCTACGCTTGGCTCAGAAATCCTGTCTCGAGTGGGCCAGAGCTTTATTGGCTTTGATGCCCCTCATTGGCAGTTTTTGAACAACGCTCGAGACTACAATACACTTTACGAGAAGAGTGTCGAGCTTACTGCTGGGGTAACCTTTCTTCTCTCGTTATTAGCTGTATTTAAACTTGGTCCATATGCTAATTTGATTCTTTTGTATGCCAGGCTCTTGCTTTCCCTGCCTAGCTCAATTATAAGCTGAACAACAAGATTCACTTGAGCATGTCTTTTGCTTAGGAGGCGAAGGATTTTCAGCTCAAACTGAATGACGAGCTCAAGGCAACAAAAGCTAATGTGGGGGCAGGAGCTGAGGAGCTAAAGGCCAAGTCTTCTAAGCTTGAAAAGCTGAATGCCCTGCTTGCGGAGCTTGAAAAGGAGAATGCTCGGGTCAAGGATACCAATGCCAAGCTTGAAGAAGAGAAGGTCATCACTTTCGAGATCATGGAGGGTGAAAAGACTCGTCTTCTCGAGGAGTTTAAGGAGAAGAAGGACCGGGCAGTCGACATGGCTATGTACAGAATCTGGGCCAACAATGTCGACCTCGACACCAGCTTCTTAGGCCCTCTTGAAGCGAAGCTCGTGGCCTAATGGCAGGTTCGGCTGGATGATGAGGAGACTGCTCGAGATGAGGCGGAGCGAGCCGGGGGGGGGGGGGGGGGCGCTGATGCTGAGAAGGCCAAGGAGAATGTTCCTCCTTAATTCTTGCCTAGGGGTTGCATCCCTCTGAATCTTTCATAATAGCCCTATTTCTTTTTCTTTTTTTATTATTTTTTCCCACAGGGCCAAGACAATTTTACAGCTCGTGAAAGAGCTGTCCTTTATGATATTTGAGACATCACTTTTTTAAATTTACTTTAATACATTTGCTTTACATTTCTTGGGTCGAAATATTTTGCATAATTTAAATTAAAGTGTCATATATGCCTGTTTATTCATACAAACATAATTTGGATTTAAGCTCGAGGTTCAATGCATTCATGCACAGTTTGCTCGAATTATCCGCTTCCGATCTCGTTATTTGTCAAGGACTGATATTACTTTTACCATGCACCCGAAAGTACTTATATAGCGTGTAATGCAAATGGTTTAGTTGTATCTTACTTTTTTAGTTACTTTTTCTCGTCCTCGGTTATCTCTCCAAAGTTATGAGGTCGAAACTATTGTTTTACAAGATACTCCAGCCTCGATCTCGACTTAACACGAAGTGGGTTATACTCCAACTTACTGTCGATTAGTTTAGCTGGTTTGTTCCAAACCTATGAAGGCCATGTTAGGTTTGTAATCCATACACTTATATTTTTATCACTTGATAATTTGATTATGTTCAAACTTTGTCATCTCGCGCATTTGGTTACGTCCAAACACTTGTATGTTTATGATAGTTTGGTTATATCCAAACTACCTTAGCTCGGGCATTTGGTTATATCCAAACAATTGTATGTTTTTGATAGTTTGGTTATATCAAAACTACCTTAGCTCACGCATTTGGTTATATCCAAACACTTGTATGTTTTTGATAGTTTGGTTATATCCAAACTACCTTAGCTCGCGCATTTGGTTATATCCAAACACTTGTATGTTTTTTATCTATGCTTTTTTATTTTTTCAAGCTGATGGTATAAGTACCACTAATGCCCCCTTAATATCCTATGAATGTGACCATAGGTTATTAAATTAAGAGAGATTGCAAAAAATACAGCATATTAAAACGAAATCAAACTTTATTTGATAAATCCAAAAATAGAAAACAAGCATGGTTATAGGCGACATCCTTCCTACACTATTGATAGTAAGGTCACAAGTGCTCGCCATTCCATGCTCGTGGTACCAGACTTCCATCCAATCTCGCCAACTTGTACACACTGGGTCGGATTACTGATTCTATCTGATAAGGTCCCTCCCAGTTTGGCTCGAGCACGCCAGCTGCTGGATCCCACGTTGCCAAGAATACACGCCTCAGCACCAAATCTCATATGCCGAATTTTCTATCTCAAACTCTTTTGTTGAAGTACTGGGTAGCTCGCTGTTGGTATGTAGCATTTTTTAATTGACCTTTGTTCCTTTCTTCGATCAGGTCCAAAGTTTCTTCGAGCTGAGAGTGGTTCGAGGTTTGATCATAAGCGAGGGCTCGAACTGTGGGAATTTCTACCTCGATTGGCAACATAGCCTCGCAACCGTACGCCAGAGAGAATGGGGTATGTCCTGTTGATGTACAGGTCGTGGTCCTATATGCCAATAGAACTTGGGGCAATTCTTCGGGCCATCTTCTTTTAGCTTCTTCCAACTTTTTCTTTAGCGAACTCTTTAGGGTCTTGTTTACAGCTTCGACCTGGCCATTCGCCTGGGGATGGGCCACTGATGAGAAGCTCTTTATTATCCCATTTTTATCGCAAAAGTTGGTACACAGATCGCTGTCAAACTGGGTACCATTATCAGATACAATCTTCCTAGGCATCCCATATCGGCATATGATGTTCTTTACCATGAAGTCAAGGACTTTCTTCGAGGTTATTGTCGCCAAAGGTTTGGCTTCAGTCCACTTCGTGAAGTAATCTACGGCGACAACTGTGTATTTTACTCTGCCTTTGCCAGTCGGAAGTGAGCCTATGAGGTTAATTCCCCAGACCGCAAATGGCCACAGAGAGGTCATCATAGTTAGCTCGGATGGTGGAGCTCGAGGAATAGTGGTGAACCGTTGGCACTTATCACACCTCTTGACGTAGTCGAACGAGTCTGATTTGATGGTAGGCCAGAAGTATCCCTGACGTATGATCTTCTTGGACAGGCTATGCCCCCCTGTATGGTCTCCATAGAACCCTTCATGAATTTTTTCTATGATTTTCTTAGCTTCGGGTGGGGTGACACACCGGAGTAATGGCATGGAATATCCTCTTCTATATAACTTTCAATCTACAATGGTATATCTAGGGATTTGCTACATCAATTTTCGAGCCTTGATCTGTTCTTCCAAGAGAATGCCGGTCTCAAGGTATTCAACTATTGGAGTCATCCAGGTTGGCTCGGAATTGATTATACACACGTCCTCCTGTTCTGGCTCGTCAATACTAGGTGCCGAGAGATGTTCGATCAGCACGACATTCAGTTCGTCATTCTCGGTAGAGGTAGCGAGCCTGGCTAAGGCGTCCGCGTTCGAATTCTATTCTCGGGGGACCTGTTGTATCGCATAGAACTCGAAATGCTCCAATGCCGATTTTTCCTTTTCTAAGTATGCTGCCATTCTCATACCACGAGCTTGGTACTCTCCCAAAATTTGGTTAACCACCAGCTGGGAGTCGCTGTAGCAATGTATTGCTTTGGCTTTGAGCTCCTTGGCTATGCGAAGTCCCGTCAGTAGAGCCTCGTACTCGGCCTCGTTATTCGACGCGTCCAAGTCAAATCTTAAGGCAGAGTGAAATCGGCTTCCTGCAGGGGTGATCAAAATTACTCTTGCCCCCGATCCATTTTCATTAGAAGACCCGTCAACGTAAAGTTTCCACAGCTCGTGGGCCGGGGTTATAACTTCATCGCTGGCCAAGCCCATACACTCCACTATGAAGTCTGCCAAGGCTTGTTCCCTAATGGTCGTCCGTGGATGATAGGTCATCTCGAATTTTCCGAGTTCAATGGCCTATTTGAGAAGTCGACCCGAAGTTTCTGGCTTGGACAAGACCTGTCTTAGTGGTTGATCAGTAAGTACATGGATGGGGTGCGCCTGAAAATAGGGTCAAAGCTTTCGAGAAGAGTGAATTAGACTGAGGGCTAATTTTTCATTCAAGGGATATCTTGATTCTACCCCCAGTAATCTTTTACTGACGTAATACACGGGCCTTTGCACTTTTTTTTCTTCCCGCACAAGTATCGCGCTTATGGCGTGCTCGGTCGTAGCAAGGTACAAGTATAGAACTTCTCCCGTAATGGGCTTTGACAAGATGGGGGGTTCTGTGAGGTGCTTCTTGAGCTCTTGAAAAGCCAACTCGCATTCCTCCGTCCATTCGAATTTCTTGCCTCCCCTCAAAAGGTTGAAAAATGGAAGACAACAGACTGTAGATTTTGAGATAAACCTACTTAATGCCGCCATCCTGGCATTTAAACTTTGAACATCCTTATGTTTTCGAGGTGAAGGCATGTTGATCAGAACCTGGATTTTTTCTGGATTAGCTTCTATTCCTCGAGCATTTACAATGAAACCCAGGAATTTTCCTAAAGATACTCCGAAAGAGCACTTCTGAGGGTTAAGTTTCATGTTATATTTCTGTAACACGACAAAGCATTCTTCGAGGTCATCAACATGGTTATTGTTAAGTTGAGATTTAACTAACATATCGTCAACATAAACTTCCATGTTATTCCCTATTTGTTCAGAGAACATCATGTTCACGAGCCGCTGGTAAGTGAATCCAGCATTTTTGAGCCCGAATGGCATGACGTTATAGCAATATAGCCCTTTGTCAATTATGAAGCTCGTATGCTCTTATTCAGGGGCATGCATGGAAATCTGGTTATATCCAGAATAGGTATCCATGAACGACATGAGTCCATGCCCTGCCGTGGCATCCACGAGCTGGTCGATCTGCGATAAAGGGAAGTAGTCTTTAGGACAGGCCTTATTGAGGTCCGAGTAGTCTATACAAGTTCACCACGTCCCGTTAGGCTTCGGGACCAGCACCGAGTTGGCTACCCAATCGAGGTAAAAAGCATCTCTGATGAATCGATTTGCTTTTAACCTGTAGACTTCCTCTTTAAGGGCATTTTTCCTATCGTCATCCAGTTGTCTTCGCTTTTGCTGCTTCGGCGGGAAGCTTTTGTCAATATTTAACGCGTGGCTTACTACATTTGGACTTATCCCTATCATGTCCAAATGTGACCATGCGAAGACATCTTGATTCTTCTTCAGAAAGAAAATTAATTGCTATTTGGTTTCTTCGTGTAGGTTTTTCCCGACTTTTACCGTTTTCAAGGGGTCTGATTCTTCGAGCTTGACTTCTTCGAGCTCTTCCAATGGTTTGAGATCAGCTCTTTCTTCCACTCTTGGATCGATTTCTTCATCTATCTCCAAGATTGTCACGTCCTTAGTTTGAATAACGACGAGTGCTTGTGCCCTCGCCTGCTTCTTTCCTCTTATGGAAATGCTATAACATTCCATCCCGGCTAACTGGTCACCCTTTATCTTCCCAATGCCACTAGAAGTCGGGAAATTGATGGCCAAATGCCTCACAGACGAGACTGCCCCCAACCCTACTAGGGCGGGTCTCCCGAGCAGCACGTTGTAGGCCGATGGCAGGTCCACTACTACAAACTCCATCATCTTGGTTGTTGAGACTGGGTAGTCTCCCAAGGTCACGGGAGTTCAATGGACCCCATACAGGCAATCCCCTCTCCTGAAAAACCGTACAGTGTCGTTGCACAAGCTTTTAGGTCACGAAGCGCGAGTCCCATCTTTTCTAAGGTGGCATTATAGAGAGTGTTCACTGAGCTCCCATTATCAATGAAAACTCGGTGAACCCTCTTATTCGCGAGCTAGAGAGTGATGACCAGTGGGTCATTGTGAGGAAACTGAACATGGGACGCATCGTCCTCAGTAAAGGTTATAGGCTGAGATTAAACCTTTTGGTACTTTGGAGATCTGGGTTTGGGTTCATAAGGGGACCCGTCCCCAATTTTTAGCTTGTTCACGTATCGCTTTTGGGCATTCTTGCCCGATCCTGCGAGGTGAGGCCCGCCCGAGATGGTTACCACATCTTCATCAATCGGAGGGGGTCTCTCTTCTTCCCTAGCCCAGGAATTGTTGTTTTGGGAAAGCGGCAGCGCAGCTGTCCTCTGGCTTGTAGAAGCTTGGTTATTGTTCTGGTTCCTGACATACTGCCTAAAGTATCCTCTCAAGATCAGCCCTTCGATCTCGTCCTTCAGTTGCCAGCAATCATCAGTAGTGTGCCCAGTATCTCTGTGAAACCGACTGTATTTACTGAAGTCTCTCTTGGACTTTTGATTTCTCATGGGGTATAGATGCCTGAAAGGGACCTGGTTTTCATTAGCTAGGTAAATATTCTCCCGAGACTCGTTGAGCTCAGTGTACACCTTGTACACGGAGAAATACATTTCCCATTTCTTCTTCTTTCCCCCTTCTACCTCGGGGTTACTTCATTCATTCTTCTTCCTTTTGGAAAGGTTCTCTGCAGGGGGTTTCGAGGTTGACGGGTCCGCCAAGGTCGAGGCAGAGTTTACGGTTATCATTGTAGTTATGGGCTGAGAGGTCATATTCAGTGTTGACGTCACCTCTTCTACATTGAACCTCTGTGCTTGTCGAATAAACTCGGTTAAGGACCTCACAGGCTTCCTCTGCATATCTTCCCAGAGGGGACTTCCCGGCATTACCCTAGCTTGGATGACCATTAAATGACCGCTGTCGTCTACATCCCGAGCTTGGGCGACTTCGAGATTGAACCTTGTAAGGTTGCTCTTCAATGTTTCACTTGGTTGTTGCCAGACGTTGGTCAGAATCGATGCCTCGGGTCTTACCCCGATCATGGCTCTAAACTGCTTCTTGAAATCTTTCGACAATTGATCCCAAGAAGTGATTGAATGTCTCTTATATTTTTCGAACCAGTTTTTCGTTGGTCCTATAAGCGATGCTGAAAATAACATGCATCTGAGCTCGTAACCCACATTACTTGCTCTCATTATAGTGTTAAATGTACTCAAATGACTATACGGGTCGGATTTCCCTTCAAAAGATGGGACATGAGGAATCTGAAACCCTTGAGGAAACGGTGTGTTGGAAATGTGGGGAGCGAATGGCTCAAGCTCCTCATCAGAATCTTCATCCCGATTCCGATCTTGTTTATTCTGTAAGAGCCTAAATGCTCTTTCTAGTTGGTCAATTCTATCTTGAACTGGGTCCATAGGGGGTCTCGCCTGAAATTGGTTATCCTTGATAATAATTCCAGGCTCGCGCCTTCGCAGGGGATCCTTGCGCCCATTCAGGCGATCTCTCAGATCCGGGTTCGAGGGATTACCACTACCCCAATCCTGATTCAGGTGTTCCCGTAAGTACGGGTGGTTCCTTTGGCTCCCAGTATTTCTACGTCCTTGATCATACATACTGACTGATCTGGTGTCCCCTGAGTCGTCACTGGCGAGGCTCATCACATGATTTTTTTGAGATGGATTCCTTTCAGGCTGCCTCGTCTCTGCAATGCGAGACCGAGACATTTGGCTTCTCGTAGGCTGGGCGTCTCTCCGTTCTCTGGCCGCTTCTCCATTCCCCTGCTTCTGTCCAACCCGCCTTTCCCTATCACCTTGAGTCAGTTGTGTGTTCCTCCGAGGCGGTGAGGGATATCTTATTGGCGATGGAGGGAACCGTATGGGTGACGGTGGCTGCCATCCATTTCGGGGTCTGGATGGTCCCGAATTCACCTGTGCCGGCTCTGTAACATTCTGCCTATTACCAAGATTCTGAGTCTGAGCCACTACAGGGGCTCAGTTATTTCTAGTTTCAGCTAGTAACTTAGCAATTTAGTTAACTGGAGCTCTAGCCCGGGTGTTTCTTCGGGGCCTTGGGAGAGCAGGTTGCTCTGCCTGTGGCGAAGGTTGCTCCGCTATTCTTGTGGCAGCATTTTTGCGAGGTCGCCCATGAGGCCTGCGGGGAGGAACATGAACGTCCCGCGGAGGTGAGGCTTGGTTCTCAGGCGGAGGTTGAGGCTGAGCAGCCTGGGCCTCCGCAGCTAACCTGGCCAGCTCCTCCTTCTGATTTTTGGCCTCAGCCAATTGTTTTCTTAACTGTCGATTTTCAAGTTCAACAATGGGGACATACCGCTTGGGATTGTAATACATGTCCTCATCGTCCCTGGGAGCCAGAGGTGCCGGAAGTCCTCGAGAATCAAAGGACTCACTTCTTTCTTCTGGTTCTGGATTCATCATTGGCTGCTTCCCAGGGTGTCGTGGATAGTTTTCTTCAGGAACATTCTGATCATTTGCGGCCATAGCTAATTAGGGATTGTACTGCTTAAGGCTCTCAACGAAAGCACCAAACTGTTGAAGCCATTTTTCGTCAACTTAAAATGTAGAACACTTACACAATAGGAACTTTGGCGCAGATAAATAATATGGCAAAACAACAAGAATTTTACGTGGTTCAGCAGTTAACTCTGCCTAGTCCACGAGTCAATTTTATTAAGACTTGGAGTTTTCTGGAAATCCTTCATGGATGAATTCTCCAGAATTTCTCTCCGTATATCAAAAGATCCTTCTTTTTTTCACAAGTGTTCATGACCTCTCTATTAATAGAGAGTTTTCAGAGTTCATTCCCACATATTTCGGGAAGATACTCCTGCATATTAATTGAAATAATGATATTAAATGTTGTAACTCCTATATACAAGGAAACGTCCCCTGAAGACCAGGAAAATGGATAACAGACAATAAATATCTTTAAATGTACAGAATGTGTTACATCAGATGACTCATCAAATCTCCAAGATCAGCAATTAGCATCGCATCAGTCAAGGTTTACGGACAGGTTACGAACTGGTCGTCTTACTCTAAGACCTGCTCGGAGTAGATAAATGTCGTCGAGACTGTCACATTTTGATCTTGCACTCTTTAAGCTCGGGCTACTTGATCCGAAGGCACTCAATAATGGATGTATTCCGATGCTATGCTCTTTCAAGCTCAGAAAGAATCTCGAGGTCACATGTCTTCGAGGTTGTCGTCTTGCTTCAAGGGTTTTACAACTGTACCATGAACATGCGTTTTTATACATCTCGAGCTCACATTCGACGAGTCCAGTCTTCGAGGTCATAATTTCTTGTCTCAAAATCTGGGTGTAACATAACCTTTTGACAAAAAACGATGTCTAAAAGTTAATTATTAAAAATAAAGGGTTCAAACAAGTAATCGACCAAAATAAGTATTACACAAAACATAAAAAAATTTTATACATAATTTAGACTTTTTATAAAAAAACAAAAATCACACAAAGCGTATAATAATGATAATAATAATAAAAATAAAAGCGCACGTACAACAAGTTTTTTTAACTTAATTGTTGGCACTTTAATTATTCATAATTTAAAAAAAAACTTGCAAGAGGTTTGCTATACAACGAATACCATTATGAAAAAAAATTGTGGTCAAGACGCCCTCACGTGTCCATATAAAAATCATGTTGTATGAGTAGGGTGAAAAGGAATCGGTACCCTACAATCTCCCAAAATATTTTAAAATATGTATATGTTTTAATAATTACAAAATAATACGCGAAATGCAGTTGTATTTTCTAGTTGTATATATAGATGGGCTTTCATTCTTTTGAGCTTGATTTTAAAGAAAAAAAAATGAGCTATTTCTCATTATTTATAGGCTCAAGGAAGATTACATGAAATCGGATATTCAGGAAATCATGGGAGATAATCTCGGATATGACCATAACTGCATAAGATTTTCTCCAAACATATCCAGTATACGACCAAGCTGGTCGTATATAAAGTTCGAATGTTTCGTCATGGGCATTTCTCTGGTCGATGGTCTAACGAGAAACCCGCCAGGTGCTAGCCACGTGTTGAAAAAGTCTGCCACGTCACCCGTGCCTGTTCTTTGGATAACATTTGCCCCCCAAGTTCATTTATTATGACCAGTAATAAATGAACTTTAAGGCAAACGACTCTTCGGTTATCCCACCCAATCTTTTAGAGTGGTTCGTGCATTCTTGGAAAAAGCAACCTACCCCTGTCTAATCACGACTTTTCGGTTCCCAAGTAATCCATTGACGGTGATCACCTTTCCCCATGCTTCGAAAAGAGGAAACTGACGATTACCTCTTTTTTCATGCCAGAGACAAAAAATATATATAGCCCCTTCAGAGCCTCATTTTTCTTTTTACGCAAGCCATTTTCTCTAAAAAGAAACCCTGAACCAGAACCTTCGTTCTTCCTAAAGACCATCCTTCAGCGTTTCAGGAACCACTAGCTGTTGTTCGCTTACGTTTGGAATTTCTTCCAACCTCCGTAATCTTCGCTTCAGTACGTTTCAGAACTTTTCTACTTTTTGTCTTCGTTGTGCATGACGTTGTGATTTAACTTCTAGGTTCTGCTATTGCCTGTGTTCTTGAGTAGAAATGCATGAAAACAGGGGATTTACTGAGTGATGCTAGATAGGATGGTGTATCTTTGCTATCTAGGAGTTGTGCATCAGTTTGATAGTCGAGATCATAGATTTAGGACGTAAAACCAAAGTAAAAATTCGATTTTTATGCTAGTTGAAAAACTGAGTTTTTCCCGCCCTTACAGGAGTTGAAAAAGGTTTTTTAAAAAAATTTTGCTTTCACTTTTTGATCTATTTTTCAAACTGTTCGTGTGGAAAACTTTGGTTTTTGTTAGAATGCTATTGTATAAAAGTTTGACTTTTATACACGACCAGCGTTATTCTAACCACTTTTCTAGACTCTCCATCCTCACCTCCCCATTTTTTTGTCCGTAGATTTTAATGCCATATTTGTGGGGAGGTGAGCGGCCTATCGAAGACGATCTTCTCACGCAACTGCTTGAAGGTGAAGAACAGCCTGCTCAACGCGTCCACGAAATTCCATTTTCAAGACTTTCTTCTTCCAGACCTCAACCATCATCTTCCAGAATGGCCTGTTCTAAAAATCCTGGCCAAAATTAATCAAACCCCGAAGCCAATCCAAATCCTCCTGCCCAGCCTGATTCGTAGGCTCGGGTTCCCTCGACTAGCGGTCGAGAAAATACTGTCCCTGACCCTCGCATTCAGGTCAGGGCTCGCCCTCGATATTCAACCCTTCCTGATGTTGAGTGGTACCTCTCTCCCCTTAGCCAGGTGACCCCCAGAATGCTGGCTAATTATCTTAGGAAGTATCCCCTCACTGGGGTCAATCTGAAGATCCCAACCACGGACCAGAGGGCTAAGTTACCTAGAGGCGCCTACAGTGCCTGGTCGAGGTATCATATAGAGGCGGGGGCTACCCTTCCTCTTCATCCTTTTTATCAGGGGGTGGCGAACTACTTCGGTGTCGCCCCCTTTCAAATTACTCCCAACGAATATAGAATGCTCGCTGCACTCTATATCCTTTACAAACTCAAAAAATGGCCAGAGCCTACTACTCACGAGGTCAACTTCCTTTTTGACCTTAAGTCCAACCCCCAACAGTCTGGGACGGGCTTTTTTCATTTTTGTCACCAGGAAACAGCCCGCACATTCCTAAGTGACACCACCCATATCTCCAATGTGGGGAAATACAATCAGGAGTATTTCCTCACACCCGACATGACTGCAAACAACCTGGCCTTCGCTCGAGGAGGTAAATGTCCCTTTCTTCTCTTGGTCGTTGTTTTTAATTAGCGATTTTCTTGCACTTCTTTAAGATATCTTGTGCTTTTCAAGACCATGGTTACGCCCAAACCAACACCATACATGGTGTTGAGGGCCAACACCATACATGGTGTTGAGGGCCAACACACTGGCCAGGATGACTGACGCTAAAAAGAGTGTTAAGTCTCTGGTCACTGATGAGAACTTGAGGTTGTCTGGCCTCCTGACCCCTCATCAAGAAATGAGGGAAACCGCGGCGGCTGATGTCGCTGCTGATGAACATCCCGAGCAGAAACCCCCAGAGTCTCCTCCTCGAAGGAGACCGACTGGGGTTACGATCAGGGAACCTACTGGCGCCCCCTTAGCAGAAATGCCTCATCCTCCCCAAGGGAAGGGGAAACAAAAGGCAGCAGAGACTGTCATAGACTTGGATGAGTCCTCATACGAAAACGGTACTGTTATTTCGCTTTTAAATAGCTTGCCAATTCCCTGTCACTTGTTTGATGGGGACGGAAAATTTACATATACTCCTAATCTAGGGCCAGACTTCTTCGTGCCAGAGAGTGGGTGTATGACTAGTAGAGTCAATAGTGTAGTGACAAGTAGTTGTAGTGTGGGTACTTTACTTGTAATCTCTTTTCTTTCATTCTTTTTCCCTGCATAATCATTTAGTCTCACTATTCGCGTTGTTTCCTTTTGTGCATATATGGACTCCGAGGATGTCTTTGAGCACTATAAGGCTGCTGCTGCCTCTTCTGGCCAAAAGAAAGATAGTAAAAGGGTCGAGGGGAGAGCAGCAAGACTCCCTCGAAGAAGGCTCGAACATACGATGCTCCAGCCACTGCCCCCTCAAAGGAGAACTCACCACCTTCGCCCTCCTCCGAGCAGCCGGCTTCCACTCCCGTTGACCAACAGCCTTCTCCTAAGGCTCCTAATGGGGAGGCATTGAACACTCAGCCCGAAGGCTCCTTGCCTAGCCTCATGGTCAGCTCTGCTAGGGAGAGGATATACAAGCTCTCCAAGCATAAACGTAGCCAGGAAGCCATTACTAAAACTGTCTCCATGGAGGCTGATCAAGTCATCAACAGAGGGCTGAACGAGATAGTCAGCCTAAGTCAATTCCTGCTACTTTAACACTTATTTTTTATTCCTTGTCCTTACTTTATCTTATTCTCTCTAACTCCAGGGGCTGTTGACCTTAACTGCTGGCTGGGGCCGTACTGGGGCGTTGGTTTCTCGGGGAAAGAACTTTGACTCCAGGCTTGCCGAGAGTAAGCAAGCACTCGAAGCTGCAAACAATGAGCTTGCTAAATAGAATGGTGAGCTGCTCGAGGAGAAAACGGAGCTGTCCAAGCAGAAAGAGCAACTGCGCGAGGACAAAGCTAATCTGACCCAGGAGCTGCTAGCAACTCGGGAGACCTTGAGGAAAGCCAACGAAACCAAGGAAAAGTTCAAGGAAAGCTCCAAGATCAACCATCAAGAATCTATTCAGCTTGAGCTTGATTTGATTGCCAGCAGGCAGGAGGCAGAGGAGCTTGGAAAACGAGTGCAGGAGCTCGAGGAGGTCGGGGCCAGGGATTTGAAGAAATACAAGGAGGCCACTCATCTTTGCTTCTACAAATTTTGGAAGCATAACTGGGAGGCTAACTTCAACTACCTGTCTGAACGCTTGAGGAAGACTCTGATGACGCAGTGTGCCATCCGTCTGGAAGAAGAAGAAAAGGCCAAAGTGCCTGCCTCTCCAGAGATCTCTTTGGCAGGGGGGATAGATGGTGCAAATGCTGAAACTGGCCCTTCCGCCGACCAAGGCACTCCTTAAAACCATCAGGACCCTCCAGCTCCTTGAAATTTTTTTCTCTTTTATCTCAACTACACGACCCACGGGTCGTATTGTAAAGACAATTTGTTTTTGTTGCTGTAAGGGCAGTTATTTTTTCTTTTATTTGAAGAATTACATCCGAGAAGTACTGCTCGTGGTGTAAAAGGATTCCTTTTGACATTATAATATTTTCTCTTTATTATAATATCTGCTCGCATGACCGAACGTAGCATAGTACTTTGGCTGATTTAACAAAATATAAATTTTGAAAAATACTCTAAGTACCGTAGTATGCTTTCACTTATTTTGTTCGTGTGTTTACATACCTCTTGGTATGCTTTGCTATCAGTGTACCTTATATGCCCCCCAAGTGACTAAGGAGCTTTAGGTCCTTGGTCACTTGCCTTGACCACGACCTATACGAACATTGCTGCTCGGAATAACTTGTAAAACGTAGAATACAGCAAAACAACACACGTAATGAACAAATACTTGTAATAAATTACAAAGGTTTGGCAAGAATGACTGGCTGCGCACAATCCCTTATAGTTCTCATACTAAAATGGACTAAACATGTCTTTACGAGTGATCTTTGAAAGATCTTACACTTATAAGCGATCGGTCACATAACATGACTAACCATTTTTCACAACTTGTAAAAAGTAAAAATTAATACAAGCCAGTCCTTTAAGAAGGACTGTTTATTGATAGTACTTGCGCAGGTGTTCTCCATTCCAATAGTGCGGAACGAGATCTCCATTCAAGCGTGCAAGTTTATAGGTGCCTAGGTGAAGGACTTCTTCAACCTGGTAAGGTCCTTCCCAATTTCGTTCGAGCACTCCAGCAGCCGAGTCGCGGGTGTTTAAGAAAACTCTTTGAAGTACTAAGTCTCCGACGTTAAACTTTCTTTCTTTCACTTTAGAGTTAAAATACCGGGCGACGTTTTGCTGGTACGCAGCTACTCGGAGTTGGGCTTTTTCTCGTTTCTCCTCAACTGAGTCTAGGGACTCCAACAATAGTTGGCTATTTTGGTCTTGGTCGTATGTGATTCTTCGATGTGAGGGTGGATCTAACTCGACTGAAAACATAGCCTCATATCCGTATGCTAGGGAAATCGGCGTATGACCTGTTGCTGTTCGATGAGAAGTTCTATACGACCAAAGCACTTCAAGCAGCTGTTCCGGCCATGCTCATTTAGCTTCTTTGAGTCTTTTCTTCAGGGTATCCTTTAGTGTTGTATTTACTGCTTTGACTTGCCCATTTGATTGTGGATGCGCGACTGAAGAAAAGCTCTTGATGATTCCATGCCTCTTGCAGAAGTCTGTGAATAGGTCACTGTCGAACTGGGTGCCGTTGTCTGAGACAATCTTCCGGGGCAATCCATATCGACAAACAATGTTCTTAATGACAAAGTCAAGCACTTTTGTTGTCGTTATGGTAGCGAGTGGCTTAGCTTCGGCTCACTTGGTGAAGTAGTCGACTGCCACAACTGCATATTTTACTCCACATTTCCCTGTTGGTAAGGACCCAATTAAATCAATCCCCCACACTGCGAAGGGCCACGGACTTTGCATATGTTTTAACTCGTTAGGAGCTACGTGTGGGATCTTGGAGAACCTCTGACACTTATCATATTTCCGCACAAACTCCATTGAGTCTTCGTTCATAGTTGGCCAGAAATAACCCTGCCTTAGAATCTTCTTTGATAAACTCTACCCCCAGCGTGATCTCCGCAGAAGCCTTCATGCACTTCCCTCATCAACTCTTTAGCCTTTTCCGGTGTAATACATCTGAGCAGTGGCATGGAGTATCCTCTTCGGTATAGAACACCATCGACCAGTATGTATCTAGCAGCCTGTCTCTGAAGAGTCCTGGCTTTGTTTCTATATGGTGGTAGTACGCCACTAGTGAGATACTTTAAGTACAGTGCCATCCATGTATCTTCTAGTCGTATCTCCATACTGGCTTCATCTGCGCGTATGCTCGGCTCACGTAGCCGCTCCACTGGCACTATATTCAAAGTGTCTGCATCTTTCGCACTCGCAAGTTTGGCTAAGGCATCTGCGTTTGAATTCTGATCTCGAGGTATTTGCTGGAGGGTATATTTCTCGAATTGTGCCAACAGATCTTTGGTTTTGTTCAAGTAGGCCACCATTTTCAGGCCTCGTGCTTGATACTCCCCTACGACCTGATTCACTACCAGCTGTGAATCACTGTAAAGATCCAGCACTTTTATACTCATGTCTTTGGCCAACCTCAGCCCAGCGAGGAGTGCTTCATACTCGGCTTCATTGTTTGAAGCAGTGAAATCGAACCTAATAGCGCAGTGAAGTCGATGCCCTTCTGGCGTTATCAATATAACTCCTGCTCCTGCGTGATATTTGTTGGACGATCCGTCCGTGAATAACTTCCACGAAGGAGCTTCAACTTGGGGCTCCGGCGCACTAGGTTTCTCGCACTGCTCATCGACTGGGAGCTCGGTGAATTCGAGGATAAGATCAGCCAAGACTTGTCCATTTACTGCTGCTCACGGTGAATACGTTATATCGAATTGGCTGAGTTCGACTGCCCATTTTAACAAACATTCAGTAGCCTCTGGCTTTTGCAAAACTTGCCCGAGGGGCTGATCGGTTAAGACTGTGATGGGATGGGCTTGGAAGTAAGGGCATAACTTCCTTGAGGCCAAAATTAAGCAATAGGCTAATCTTTCAATGGGAGGATACCTCAACTAGCCCTAATTAACCTCTTACTTACATAATACACCGCCTTTTGTACACCTTCATCTTCTCTTACTAGCACCGGACTAGCAGCATATTCAGTGATCGCCAGGTAAATGAACAAAGTTTCTCCATCTATAGGCTTTGACAAGACAGGAGGTTGTGCCATGTGGACCTTTAAGGCTTGGAAAGCCTGTTCGCAGTCTTCTGTCCATTCGAACTTCTTGTTGCCTCTAAGTAGATTAAAGAAAGGGACGCATTTATCCGTTGACTTTGAAATGAATATACTTAGCGCGGAAATCCTTCCAGTTAAACTTTGTACATCTTTGATTTTCACTGGCGATTTCATGTCGATCAGGGCTTTGATCTTTTTTGGGTTAGCTTCGATTCCCCTCGAATTGACAATGAATCCCAAAAATTTCCCTGATCCTACTCCGAAGGAACACTTGAGAGGATTTAGCTTCATTTGATACTTGTTCAAAACATTGAAACACTCTTGCAAATCCTTCACATGTCCTTCTGCCTTCTTTGATTTTACCAGCATGTCGTCCACGTACACCTCTATGTTTACTCCGATCAACTCCTTAAACATGTGGTTAACCAATTGCTGGTAAGTCGCACCAGCGTTTTTCAGTTCGAAGGGCATTACTTTATAACAGTATAACCCTATATCGGTCCGAAAGCTAGTGTGATCCTCGTCAGGGGGATGCATACTGATCTGATTGTATCCTGAGTATTCATCCATAAAAGAGAGGATCTCATGTCCTACAGTTGCATTGACCATCTGGTTGATCCTTAGGAGTGGGAAGCAATCCTTTGGGCAGGCTTTTTTAAGGTATGTGAAATCCACACAGGTTCACCATTTGCCGTTCGACTTGGGAACCTGTACTGGATTAGAGACCCACGATGGATAAAACGCCACCCTGATGAACCCATTCTCCTTCCGCCTTTCAACTTCTTCTTTTAAGGCTTTCGATCTGTCCTTATCGAGCAGCCTTCTTTTCTGTTGCACAGGTTGGAAAGCTTTTGTCAATATTCAGGACATGGCTAATGACTACAGGATCTATCCCAGCCATGTCTTTATGTGACCAGGCAAAAACTTCCTAGTTTTTCCTCAGAAATTCCACTAGCTCGTGCTTCGTTGTTGCTTCTAAATTTTTACCGACCTTTACCACTCTGGTCGGAATTTTTTTGCCAAGTTGGACCTCTTCAAGGTCCTCGACGGGTCCAACATCTTCCTCAAAATCCCCAAAGTGAGGATCTAAATCTCTATCCTCACTTTGGGCAACACCCTATTTGGTGACTCCATCACTGAATTGGGCTTGTGTATTAATGGATATCTACAACCTCTCTGGGGGAGTGCTCTTCGATGTTCCCTTCTTTGCCTTCGTGATTGAGCCATTGTAGCACTCCCTTGCTTCCCTCTGGTTTCCCAACACGCATCCTACCCCTACGTCTGTCGGGAATTTCATGGCCAGGTGCCATACTGAGGTGACGGCCCGAAGGTCAACCAGTATAGGCCTTCCGATTACTGCGTTATACATCGAAGGACAATCGACTACTATGAAAGTAGCGAGTAATGTCCTGGTAGCGGGCGCTGTACCTGTCGTTACTAGAAGTTTGATTGACCCTGTTGGGGCAAGTCCCTCACCAGAGAAGCCGTATATTGTTTGGTTGTAGGGCTCCAAGTCTTTGACAGAAAACTTCATGCGTTCCAGCGATGATTTATATAGGAAGTTTACTGAACTTCCTATATCGACCAGCACTCTCTTCACCATCATGTTGGCGATTTGAACATCCATGACCAGTTGATTGGAATGTGGGAATCAGACATGCTGGGCGTCGCTATCAGAGAAGGTTATTTCACCATCCTCTGACCGAGCCTTCTTTGATGCCTGGTCTTCCACAGTCATCATCTCAATGTCCTGGTCGTGGCGTAGGGTCCAAGCATATCTTTCCCTTGCCTTTCCGCTGTTTCCTGTGAGGTCCGGTCACCGCAGATGGTGAGAAAAGTGTCAGCTACGGGATCAGGCTGCAGAGGTGGCGAGCGTTGGCGTGCAAGCGACTGCTCGTTGCCACCTGGAGCCTCTCGTTGGGAAGTTCCCGAGGCCCGTACATATCTCCTCAAGTATCCTTGTCTGATAAGGAACTCGATTTCGTCTTTCAGCTGGTTGCACTCATTTGTATCGTGTCCGTAGTTGTTATGAAAACGACAGAACTTGGTTGTATCTCTCTTTGACATTTCTTTTCGAATGGGAGCGGGTCTTTTGTAAGGCACACTGGAGCTTGTGGCCTGATATACCTCTGTTCGAGACTCGATGAGGGCAGTATAGTTAGTAAACCTCGGTTCATAACGGTTGCCCTTAGCGCGCTTGTTCTCGAAGGTAGAGGGTTCATTATGGGGCCTCGTTCCCCTATTCTTGCCATTCCCGTTGCCTTTACTGTTGCCGTTGGGTTTCGACCCATTGGCGGCTTTGGCGGGTTTTGTAGTCCCCTTATCTTTGCCTGGGGGCTTTCCTTCGCTAGCAATGGCGTCTTCAAGCTTGATGTATCGATCAGCTCGATCCAAGAATTCTTGGGTAGTCTTAACTCCATGCTTCCTGAGGCTATTCCACAAAGGCGTACGACGCCTAACACTTGCAGTTAGGGCCATCATCTGGCCCTCATCCCCCACTATTTTAGCTCCAGCAGCTACTCACATAAAGCGATGGACGTAATCCTTCAGTGGTTCTCCTTCTTGCTGGCATATTTCTACCAGTTGGTTTGCCTCAGTTGGGTGCACCCAACCCGCATAGAATTGTCCGTAAAACTCCTTTACGAACATCTCCCAAGATACAATACTTGCAAGAGGGAACTTAAAGAACCACTCCTGTGCAGCATCAGAAAGTGTTGCAGGAAAGATCCTGCACCGAGCGTCTTCGGACACCTTCTGAATGTCCATTTGTATTTCAAACTTGTTGACATGAGATACCGGGTCACCATACCTATCAAAGTTCGGAAGCGTGGGCATCTTAAACTTGCTAGGAGTTTCTGCCATAGTTATCCTTTGAACGAAAGGAGTGCCTTTTCTCCTGTCGTACTCGATATGAGACGTTCTTCCCCCGACCAGCTATTGTACTACTTGGTTAAGGGCATCTATTAGGGCTTGCACGGTGCCAGGAATCGCCGGGGCCTCTACTGCTGGGGGGATGTACTCATCGTGTCGTTCTCATCGGTCATTAAGTACGTCCCTTAAGTCTTTGTCTCTATGCCGCTGCTCGCTTGATCCGAGCCGGTCAAAGACGTTGTTTTGCCTGGGCTGCCCCCCAGCATTACGTCTCTCTTGTTGATCTTCTCTAGGTGGTGGGCTTCTGCCTCCACCTTTTTCTTCATTTCTCCAACCAGCATTTCTTCTGCCTGAGTCGGCCTCGTTATAACCATGGCCATCTTTGAACCTCGATTGGATATGGTGGGACCAACTGTCCCCTCGGTTGCCTCCCTGAGCTGGAACATCCTGAGTGTTAAAGGGTGGCCTGCGTTGGTCGGTAGGTCCGTGTGCATTGTCATGCCATGGGGGGCCCCGGACTGCAGGGCTTATCTCTGAGTTCCTTCTGTTGCCAGAAGAACTCTACCCCCTGCTCGGTGGGTTCGGCTCTTTACCCCGATGGCGTCTAGGACTACGAGGCTGCTGCCCGGCCTTATTCTGCCTTGGCTGTGGGGGATTGCCTCGACCAACCTGGGACGGAGGCTGCATCTCAGGATCCCTTGGTGGGACATCATCTTGAGGCATAGGTGGTTGCTCGGGCCTTTGAGGGCTCGTCGGCTGGATTGGGGGGCTAGGATTGGGACCCCTTTGGGGTGACCCATTTGAGGGTTGATCAGGCTGTGAAGCAGGTACAACCTAACTCCTAGCCAACTGTAGGGCTGCTTCGAGGGCTGCCATGGCCTCTTTCTGATGACGGTCCATCTCCGCCTGTCTTTCACTTAGCTCCTGGCGTTGTCGCTCTATCTCTTGCTGCTGTCGCGCCATAATCTCCGCAGCACTTTCTTGACTGGCCCTCAAATTGGCCAGTTCATCTTGCAATACCCCCAGGTTATTTCTCAGCGTCTCAGAATCCAATTCCTCCTCATCAAACTCCAAGTGCGGCTCATTTTCAGCCATGTTTGGGGGAGGAGGAGGTTGAGATGGTGCAGCGCCAGCCACCTGCCCAGTTTTCTTTGTTGTTTTCGCCATTAGCGCTCCAACAATTTTGTATCAAGCTCTCAATGAAAGCACCAGAATGTTGACCCTCGATTTGGTCAACTGACACGGAGTCAAATGCTTGATGTGGACAGATGTGTTGGAATAGGTTTAATGACAAAAATAGTAAATTATAGTGGTTCGGCCCCACGAAAATGGTAATAGCCTACGTCCACTTGAGTTGTTATTGATCTGAATTCTCAAAGGAGTGATCAAAGAACTGGGGTTCTTCGAGTTTCACAAACCTTAGAGAGGTGACTAATACAATGATAGCTCTAATTCTCTTGTAAAGCGTAAACAAAAATCAGCCAAAAAGTCCCTTCCTTGAGCTATTTCTCATTATTTATAGGCTCAAGGAAGATTACATGAATTAGTTACAGATATTCTTTCATAATTAATTAGATATTCAGGAAATCATGGGAGATAATCTCGGATATGATCATAACTGCATAAGATTTTCTCCAAACATATCCAGTATACAACCAAGCTAGTCGTATATAAAGTTCGAATGTTTCGTCATGGGCATTTCTCTGGTCGATGGTCGAACGAGAAACCTGCCAAGTGTTAGCCACGTGTTGAAAAAGTCTGCCACGTCACCTGTGCCTGTTCTTTGTATAACACTATATATATTAGGTAAAAACAACTTGTTATCCAAGTTTACTTAGTTTTATATACAAAATGCATTAATTTATTTTTACTATATTTTTTTAATTGTCATATAACTTTTACTACATTCTCCGCTCTTTAGAACCTATTGCATCGTCATTCATTGAAGAATTGATATTATAATTGAAAACATTTTAACCAAAAGTCAAATTTATAGTATTATTTTGATTCATTTTGTAAAACATAGGTTCAAATTGTTATTTACCAAAACACAAAAATTAATCGCATATTGTCGGTTGAATAAATTTGATCACGACTAAATTTAACAAGTATTTTAATATTATTTTGTGAAATAATTAATATTTGTGTACTATAGAAAATAAAAAGGATATATAATTAAGTAGTTATTAGCATAGCATGATAATACATTTTATATTAAGATTTGCTGTTCGTTTTCAATAGCTAGTCACAGCCCGGCCGCTTGGTAATCGTTTGAGTAAAACAAAGAGGCTAACAAAGTCATATGATTCAATTATAGAGGACGATTCTTCTAGCTTCTTATATAGTAGTAAATCAAACATCTCTTCTACATCAACATCATCTCCGAAATGATCTTTCATGGTTCCTTCAAGTCCAGCTCTATAGGTCATCGATAGCAATTTGGGTGGTTCCTTTTCGCAAGGAAGGTCCTCCATTACCTCTATACTAAAGAACTCATTATGTTTCACAACTACTTCTTCCACTTCTTCCAGTGATCCAAAATACACCGGTGTATTAAAGGAATCTACTTTTTCTTTGCTGATCTTATCCTGTCTCAGAAAAAACAAAAAAATACAGAAAAAGGAATTACTATTAAAATTAAATGCTTATTAATCAATCAATCAATCTATATTTGCAAAGTTAGAATGATAAGTACCAAAAACCCCATCAAAACCAAATGTTGGTTTAAAGAAGTACTTAAGAGTATTGGCAGAACCATAGTACGTATAAGCAAAGTGAGACCTTGGCACCCCAAATTTTGATAAAGTAAAAAAAAAATTACATGCTATTTTTGTGATAAGTAATATTTTTGGCCATCTCAAAGTATTGTTAAGGTTGGTTGTAGATGAGTTAGATATATTTCCTTGTATACGTTATTAGCCAAGATGTACAATTATAAATAAAGAGGTTTACCTTTTTTGCCATGTCGATAATGGAAGACTCAAGCAGTTCATATGCCTTGTTAATATAAGTTTGAGAATGAGGTGTTCCATTTGTGCGACCAGGGATAATAAGAGCCAATAATCCTCCATGGACAATCTCTTGCGCTCTAACATTTAGAAAGTTGTCCAAGTCTTTAGCATACTGAGCTCTAAAGGCCTTGACAACTTCAGTGTTAGAATTGGAATAGTGAATTCTCCCTTTGTTCCAAGCAGGAGAGCTTTTGTCCAAAACCTGGGGTGGCACTTCTGAGAGCCAGTGGAGAGCATTGGAAGAGTGAACAAAATGGAGAGAGGCTTTGGGAAAGAGACGGCCATAGAAAGATCCAGGCACCCCAGCTGCGAAGTATTTTGTTTTAGGAGGAAGAGAAATGAAAAGCTGGTTGAAATCATTTGTTGCTTGATCATTGAAGAACACTTGGAACTCAGGATGAAGGTCACAGCAGGTACTGCCTTTTTCTTGGCTGTTAAACTTGAGTTCCAAAGATTCTATTATGTTTTGCACTGCTATGAGTGTATTCGGTCCAACTGAGCAACCCAAGTCAGCAATTTTAAAGATCTTAGAAGAAGTTAAAGTCTCCATGTCAAGCTTCTCTGATATTGCCATGTTGATTATTTCTTTAGAAGATTCTATAACATTTCTCTACAAAAATATAAAATTATGATATATATATATATGTATCTTATTGTAATCGTCGTTAGCACGTCAAAAATCAAATCTAAGTAATTTATAGTGTGCATGCACAGACCTGAAGCGCGGAGTTTTTGCTGTAGCTGTAGTGGCCATCTCCCCCATTCATTGGACGGACCGACCTTTCTGCAGCTATCAAAGTACTCATTGTCCCCTTTCTTTTCAACACCAAATCAAGAAGCCTAGAAACTAAACAAATTACAAATATTCATTAATTTTATGAAAACAATCTACAAAATATTATTATTATAAGTAGTAGTGGTGATAATAGTCCTATATACAATACAATGTTTTTATTCTTTAATTTATATGTAAAATCTTAGATATTTTTTAATCTTTCCATACATGCTGTTTATGACGTAGTAAGTATTTTTTATGAGGTAGATATGAAATAATTATATACATACACGCTAATGCAAACGAAAAATATTTACTAAATATAGTGATCGATTAAGAGAGAGAGAGAAGGGTATAGCTTACTCGGAGAATGAATCAGAGAACAATCTTACTCGGAGTGAATAACAATATGAAGAAGCTTATCTATACAAGACTATCAAATGAACACCTCAGAGAAAGAGAATGAGCTACAAAGACTTACAAAAGCTTTTTCCACATTGTCTTTGAGCTAGAGGCATTTTTATTTATAAAAAGTCGAATGAAGACAAGCAGAGAGAGAGAGAGAGTTGTTACAACAAACCTGTAACTAACTCTAAACAGTAAGAACTGAAAATTGAAAAGAAAAATAAAAGAATTAACTATACTATATCATCCCCCCTCAAGCGAAAGGGTGTAGAATACACTTTGAGTTTGGACTTGAGATAGGCAAATTTGTCTTTGCTTAAGGCCTTTATCAAAATATCAGCTACTTGATCAATAGAAGGAACGTATCTAACTTCAATTTGTTTTGCCAGTATTTGATCTCGAACAAAATGAAGATCGATTTCAATGTGTTTGGACCTTGCGTGGAACACTGGATTACCAGCCCGAGAAGCAGCGCCTTGGTTATCTACCCAAAGTTTAGGAGCTATGGGAAGCTTGACCTGAAGTTCAGAGAGCACTGAAGTGATCCACTTGATTTCTACAGTAGTGTTTGCCAGAGCACGAAACTCTCTTTCAGTACTTGATCGAGCTACAACTGGTTGTTTCTTAGCGGACCAAGAGATCAAATTTCCTCCAAAGAACACTGCATAACCTCCTGTAGATCTTCTGTCATTAGGGCAACTTGCCCAATTGGCATTAGAGTAAGCCTGAAGATCTAATCTAAGAGCTGGTTTAATGAATAGACCTTCATGTACAGTACCCTTTAGATATCGGAACAACCTTTTACATGCTTCCCAGTGAACTGTTGTTGGAGCATGTATAAATTGGCTTAATTTATTCACAATGAAGGCAACATCTGGCCTTGTTAAAGTCAGGTACTGAAGAGCACCCATCGTGCTTCTATACAAGCTGTGATCTGAGAAGGGTTCACCATTTGTCAAAGACAGGTGATGAGTGGAGCTTGTAGGTGAAGGACTAGGCTTAGCACCTTCCATGTGGAGCTTGGCAAGTAAATCTGAGATATACTTGGTTTGTGAAAGGTACATACAAGAAGTAGTCCTGATTATTTCAACCCCCAAAAAATAATGTAAGGGGCCAAGGTCCTTGATAGAGAACTCAGTATTGAGATGTCGAATAAGGTGAGAGATGAGCTTAGGATTTGGTCCAGTGATCAAGATGTCATCAACATAGACTAAGAGGATAATGAGAGTGGAACCAGTTCCATGAATAAACAAAGAATTTTCAGACCTGGAAATGGTGAAACCTCTGCTGTAGAGAGTGTGTTTGAGTTTCTCATTCCATGCTCTTGGAGCTTGTTTCAAGCCATAAAGAGCCTTATGGAGAAGACAGACATGGTGAGGTCGAGAAGGATCAATGAACCCAGGTGGTTGCTGCATGTAAACAATTTCTTGAAGGGTACCATTAAGGAAAGCATTTGAAACATCTAACTGTTGTACTGACCAGTTGAAGGAAAGAGCTAGAGTGAGCAAAATGCGAACTGTTGTTGGCTTTACCACTGGACTAAAAGTCTCTGTATAGTCTATACCGGGTGTTTGTAAATATTCCTTGGCAACCAGCCTTGATTTATACTTGTCAAGTGTGCCATCTGTCTTGATTTTTACTCTATGAACCCACTTATTGCCAACTAAGGTCATGTGAGGTTGACAAGGGACCAATGTCCAAGTCTTATTCCTGGTGAGAGCATTGATTTCATGGTTCATAGAAGCAAGCCATTTAGGATCAGCTAGAGCTTGTTTTAGAGAAGATGGTTCTTTAGAAAGGAGAGACTCAAGCAAAGGGTAATTGGTGGCAAGGAGTGCTTTAGGTTTGTGAATACCAGCCTTAGAACGAGTTTGCATAGGGTGCTTATTTGTAGGAGGTGGTTGAACTGGAGCTGATATAGAAGGGAGCAGTGAACTAGGTTTTGTATGAGGTGATAAGGTTCTTGTTTGTGAGGTGTTTGTATGAAGTAAGGTAGAACCATCTGTGAGAGAGATATCTTGCATTTGAGTTCTAGCTGAGTGACCACTAGATGAAGCTTCCATTGGGGAAGTGGTATTAACTCCAGTTGGAACTTGTAATGGAGCAGATACAGGAATAGCAAGCGTAGAATTGGTACCAGTTGCAGCAGGAGAGACCTCAGATGAAACATCATTAGAAATGGATGTGTCAGGAACAAGAGATGGTGTAACAAAATTGATTGTTGGAAATAACTGATGTATAGATGAGGTTACCTGAGGTGTAGCAGTAGTTTTATGAGCAGGAAACTCAGCTTCATTAAATTGGACATTTCTGGCAATATAGACCCTGCCTTCAGGATTTTCACAGAGATAGCCTTTATGTTGCATAGGGTAGCCTATGAAAATGCATTTGGTGGACCGGAGATTGAGCTTGGTTGACTGATATGGCCTGAGATGAGGGAAGCAAGCACAGCCAAATGATTTGAGGAAGTTGTAGTCAGGTATCCTATGAAATAAACATTCATAAGGTGAAATGTTGCCAATGACAGGTGTAGGTAGCCTGTTGATAGTGAAGACTGCAGTTTGAAAGGCATGCCACCAGTAAGATAGAGATAAACCAGATTGAGCAAGCATTGTGAGACCAGTTTCAGTAATATGTCTATGCTTCCTTTCTGCCCGCCCATTTTGTTCATGATCATGAGGACATGGATGTTGAAACTGAATACCATGTTGAGTAAGAAAATAGGCAAAAGACCTGTATTCACCTCCCCCCCCCCCAAAAAAAATTGAACCTTTTTTTATAGGCAATTGAAACTGTTTTTCAACCAACACCTTAAATTGGAGAAATGTTGTATATGCTGCAGATTTAATAGTTAGAGGAAAAAGCCAAGAGAACCGGCTAAAGTCATCTATGAAGTGAATATAATATATATATCCTTCTTTAGATGTAATATGAGATGGACCCCAGACATCTGTATGAACTAGCTCTAATGGTTGAGAGGCTCTAGAATTAGATAGAGGGTAAGGCAGCTTATGGCTTTTGCCTTGTTTACAGGCTTCACAGAATTGCAGGTCTTTAATAAAGCTTGAGATTTTAAGTTTGGACAGAACCTTAGCTAGAGTGTGGGGTGCTGGATGGCCAAGTTTGGAGTGTCAAATATTAATATTATTGGTATGTTGCACATGTAAATTTTCAGGAGAAGTATTGGAATGTAAACCAGAAAAATCATTCACATGTTTATTCATTTTGAAATGGTTACAAGAGGTAGAGTCTGCAATAGCAGAATCATTATTACAACAAGGTGCAATAGAAAATGAATTGGCAGAATTTGACTGTTTAGTGGCAAGTTGACACTCGAGCTGGACATTGGAATGGGGAAAAGAGGTGCGAGACAGCATGTAGAGGCTATTTTTCTCCATTCCTTTAAGCAGAACTTTCCCTGTAAGTTTGTCCTTGACAAAACAACAAGTGGAATGAAATTCAAGAAACACCCTGTTATCTTTGGTAAGTTTAGATACACTGACAAGATTTTTAGTGATTCTAGGCACTTTTAAAATGGACTTAAGCTGTAAAGACTGAGATGAACAGGAAGAGGGTAAGGAAGAGTTACCAATATGGGTAATAGGAAGTTTCTTACCATCCCCTACAACCAAAGACTCAAAAGCAGAGTATGGAATTTCAGTGTCCAGATGTTCCATTCCTTGAGCAACATGATTGGTGGCACCTGTATCTGCATACCAATCGTGATCAACACCAAAATCAGGGAGGGTTGTTAAGGAGTAGACCTGTGATGCATCTGGATCTTCAATATCAGTGAGGAATTCCTTAGAATCACCACTGCAAGGGGTAATGAAATTTTTATCGAACCTATAATGACATACTGCAGCTGTATGACTCAATTTGTGACAGACTTGACAGAGAAGTCGTGGAATGTTGAATCTAGCTCTACCATATGGGCGATTAGGTTGTCGATTAGAGGAAGAGGAAGTTGAACCACGGCCAGAGAAGCCATTCGGTCGTGAAGCCCCAGTGGAAACAAATCGTGGATTGCCAACTGAGAGATTGGCAGCCATTTTCGAGGAAAGATCCCCAATACTATAGTGTCTTTCAAGTCTGCTTTCATGAGTGAGCAGTAAAGATTGTATTGAATCGAAAGAAAGATTGTCAACAAGACTAGTGACATGAACAACCACGGGATCGAATTCAGGGCCTATTCCATTGAGCAGATGCATAATCAAGTCGCTTTCCTCTAATGGGTGACCTGTAGTCGATAAAGAATCAGCCAAGAGCTTCACTTTATCATAGTAATCAGAAATACAGAGATTGCCTTTGGTGATTGTTGATAGTTGGGACTTGATTTGCAGGAGGCGCACCTTTGATTGACTAGAGTATCGTTGTTCAAGCGCTTTCCAGGCAGCAAAAGAGGTGGTGTGCGGGCTAAAGATCCAAGAATTGTCTCGGACATAGACGAGTGGAGCCAGCTGAGGAGTAGTTAATCCTTCCTTCTCCATAAGGTGAACTCTGGATTAACAGCTCCATTAACCAAACGTTCAACTGGAGCAACACCGGTGAGAAGAATGTTGTCAAGTCCATGACCGATGACAGTGGGGATGACTTGAGATTTCCACGCAAGAAAATTCGTGCGATCTAATTTGACTGTGAGAGAAGAGTTGAGGGAGTTTTGGAAGGGATTCCATTGGGGAGGCTGAGCGACAGGGACCGGAGGAGCAGTGTTAGTCGGAGCAGCAGTGGGATTATCAAGAACACCAGGATCCACCGGAGGAGCAGTATTAGTCGGAGTAGCAGTGGGATTATCAAGAACACCAGGATCCATTGCAGACAAAGACGTCAATGGCAATCTGATACCATAAAGAAGCTTATCAATACAAGACTATCAAGTGAACACCTCAGAGAAAGAGAATGAGCTACAAAGACTTTCAAAAGCTTTTTTCACATTGTCTTTGAGCTAGAGGCCTTTTTATTTATAAAAAGTCTTACAGAGAATGAAGACAAGCAGAGAGAGAGAGAGAGAGAGTTGTTACAACAAACTTGTAACTAACTCTAAACAGTAAGAACTGAAAATTGAAAAGAAAAATAATAGAATTAACTATACTGTATCACAATATATAAGCAATTTTAATAGCAAGTGCCAATATATCAATATTGGTGGGACTCTCAGTGTTCTCGACCTTTGAACAGTTTTCGGCGTGATTTTTTTATGACCGTATATATTATAGTTATTTAGAGCATCGACGCGATTTTTCGAAAATTTTGAATAGTTTACGGTACCGAAAATTAGGTTCAAACATGCTGCTTTCCACGCGCAAAAATCGTGCTGAAAGCTGTTCGCAAGATGAGAAAACTAAATAGCCCCACCGATAGGGTTTAAAGTGAAGCCTCTAAAAAATGTGATATATATACACACATAGTGGTGCCCTATATATGGGCAACCTCTGTAGTTGAAGTTAGCATCAATATCAGGGGTATTTGTTTTGAGTAGTTGAGTTGCTTTAGAAAGTGTAAAGGGACTTAGGATAGAAGTAATATTAAACTCTTGTGTACAAAAGAGTTTACTTTACCCTTAAAATACATGTGAGGCCCATACAAATTATTAACTTTACCCTTTAAAATTTAAACCAAACATGAAAAGGGATTTAGATTACTATTATCACTTTTATTTTACCCCGTACCAAACACCCTCTCAATATAAAGCGTAAGAATATATTACCTAAACCTATAATTTGTACAAGTTCATTGTGTATTAAATATGTCTTAATAAGAGTTGAAATTTTCAATGTAAAGTATTTATTGTCATTTATTTTTCTATGTCATATCGGCTGGATCAAGTTTGTGCATATCATCTCTAAGTACACCTTTATTTTAAAAAAATATATATATCTTAATTTTTTTTACAAATGGATAGCAATTTGGGTGGTTGCTTTTCGCAAAGAAGGTCCTCCATTACCTCTATACTTAAAAAGTCATTATGTTTCACAACTTCTTCCACTTCTTCCAATGATCCAAAATACACCGGCGTATTAAAGGAATCTACTTTTTCTTTGCTGATCTTACCCTGTCTCAGAAAAAACAAAACAACTACAGAAAAAGGAATTATTACAATTAAATGCTTATTAATCAATCAATCAATCTATATTTGCAAACTTAGAATGATAATAAGTATCAAACCCCATCAAAACCAAATGTTGGTTTAAAGAAGTACTTAAGAGTATTGGCAGAACCGCAGAACCATATCTATAAGCAAAGGGAGACCTTGGCACCCCAAATTTTGAAAAAGTAAAAAAAATTACATGCTATTTTTGTGATAAGTAATATTTTTGGCAATCTCAAAGTATTGTTAAGGTTGGTTGTAGATGAGTTAGATATATTTCCTTATATACGTTATTAGCCGTAAAGATGTACAATTCACTACAAAAAATATTGGTTTTATCGAGAATACAATACCGAGAACGTGTTCTCGGTACAAGTATTTTCATAATCGCGCCAAGAGTACGCGATTCTTTTCATTCAATTGATATACCGAGAATGTTATAGCGTTAACATATATTCATTGTCTTCCCCGAGCAGCCCTCAATTTCTCTTAAACAAAAAATTGAAACCCTCATTTTCTCTCTGCATTTCCGCCCCTAAACAGTGGTTTTTTTTTAGAAATCTTCCCCTCTAAAGAAGATTTAGTCATCAATAAGGTCTATATCAAGGTATGTATTTGTATATATTTTATTTTATTTTGTGTATAACTTTATCTATTTTTTTTTAATGTTTTGGCCATCTCTACTCCGATTATGGGGTTTTTTTTCTTTCTTTCTTTCAAGTTGTTAATGTATTGCATTATTCACAAGAGCTCTTACAAGTATCCACGAATTTTATTAATAATTCTTTGGTTTTTTTTAATATTTTTGGCATAAATACACTTGGGGTTTTATGTATAATTTTTTTAATATTTTCAAAAAAACATTTGTGAAAATAGAATGAAAAAACTTATATTTACATATTTTTAATTGTCATATTATATATAATATTTGATTATGTATTTATAATAGGTAAGAATAATAATTAGAAATAAAAATTAGGTAAAAGCTTAGTGATATCCAACTTTTAGGATATAATGTTGTATAGTATTTTAGTGAAATACATATATAGCTTTAGGATTTAGTTAGTGTAATTTTTTGGATAAATAATTAATTTATTAATTAGCAATTAATTTGTGTTGGATTAATTAATGATGAATGTGAGTAATAAAATTAGTATGAAATTTTATTAATTTAATAATTTGTTTTTGCAGAAGGCTTTCAAACCGCGACTTAGTTTCTGTACTGGTATGCTGAGGATTACCAGATGGACCTTGTTGAGATTTCAACATCCGGATCTCTTCACGCATTGACTTCATCATTTCCGTCATAGTAGCCATGTCTTCCTGAGGTGTTTGAGCAGGTTGGGCCTGTGACTGACTTTGACTTGTGGAGCTGGAAGCTGATTTTTTCCCTTTGCCTTTGCTGTAACCTACTCCTCTTTGAAAGTCAGACATCTCCCCAAGTACTTTACTCATAATCTCGTACTGATCGATCGACGAGGAATCAACAGCAGATCCAGTTTCAGATCCCTTCGTCGGTCCTTGAGACTTGCTTTGAAGTCATGCCCTCTCAAGCTCTTCCGTCATTTTTTCCTGTTCATAAAAAGGGTTAGAAACACAATAGTAACATAGTTTAATGAAAATAATAACACAAAAGTTTAAACTTACAAAAGTTTCTCGAGTTACGTCGTTGACAAAAACTTTTGTCGATTTTCTCAAATTGCTATCTTTCCAAGTATCAATAACATGTTCATCAGGGTTCCCCTATACAAATGTAGAGATAGGAAGTTAGAATGTAAAATTTTGTTAAATTAAATTAATATTTTTACTTACAAATTGGTGACGCTTAGCTGCCATTGATTTTGTGCCTTGCGTCGATGTATACTTCATTTCTTTTCTGTTTTTCTTGTTTTGGTTGGATCGCGCAATAAATTTTGGACTAAAAAACAACTGAACAATATCTTTCCAACTCTCCTTGGTGCAATGGTATGGTGGGGCAATGAGAACACTCTCCAAATCTTCCGGCTTAGAGTAATATTTTTTGAAGTATGTCTGATTATCTTTCTCTCAGAATATCTTTTGCGCATCTATGTGTAGATAGTTTTCATAACTCTCTCGGGTTCTGGATGACCATCAACATTATAAAAATGCTACATTAAAAAATAACACGTTAGTTTAGTTTGTAAATGATTTTAATAAAAAATTTATACCACAAGACTTGTTCTAAATTTTTACCTTCATCTTTTGTACGACTTGTTCCTTAAATTGTTGAGGTACATCAGCAAAATCCAAGTAATGTCCTGGCAACAACAAGGTGACTTGGAGGCTTATCTCGTGGACAAAAGCTTGGTCCTCCAAGCCAACCACTTTGTCCGTCCTAGGATCAAGCTGAAGATTTAGTGGTTTCCCGGCATTCCGCCTTCGAATTTCAAGTGGTAGGTTATTAGCCAGGCCACGACCATTTCTTCTCGGCACTTCAGCTATCCACATTTTCAACAATAACCAAAAATTGAAATATTAATATATATTAAACATTCGTTGAGCTTGACTTTCAAGCTATGAGCAAAATTTGAAAATTATTATTAACCTGACTCGCAGGAAGAGGGTACTCTACTAGGATCTGGCGGGTCTAGACCTCCACCATCTCCGCCGTGAGAGGTGGCTATATCCGCTAACATTGTACTTAGGAACAAAAATTATTAGTTAGTATTAAATTATTAGATAGTATCAAATATCACCAATGTAAATGAACAAAATGATTACAAGTCCCATATATTATATTTTAAACGATTGTATTTATTACAAAAATATAAAAACTATGTAGAATAATCACTATCACTTTCATCATTAATTAAATTAACATCAATCGGAGACACATGATTAACATCATCTTCACAAATATCAACTAGCAATTCATCTTCTTCATTGACTTCTTCGCCTAAGTCGTCATTTATGAAATTATCATCCAATTTATCAGTAGGTGAATTTTGTATAGTGCCAATATATGTTGCAGGTTCATGAGATTCCATAACCAAATGACCGAGTTCCACGGTCAACACAAAATTTGATGAGCTTCTGTCATGTACAACATCAACATCTGCATCAGCTTCATCATCCTCAATGTCCCAAATTTGACGATGATTGACATCCTCAACAATTTTCCAGTGTCAGCCTGTAAGTAGATCATCGAGATAGAATACTTGCTTAGCTTGGCTAGCAGGTATATAAGGCTCATCTTTGTACCATTCGCTACTGACGTTTATACTGGTGATATTATTTTCAGTGATTGTTTTCTTCTTGCTTGGATCAGTGTTAAACCATTTGCACCTAAACAATGCAACTGAATATGCACCAATGAAAGATAACACCAATACTTCTTGAAGCGTGCCATAATAGTTAAAACATTCAGTTCCCGCAACAGACACTCCACTATTATATGTGGTGTGCTTTTGATCTCGGTCGTAAGCGATAAATCGAACACTGTTAACTATACAACCTTCATAGTAGGTTGCCAAGTGATCTGACCCAGATGCTAAAGCTAGCAACTAATCACCATTCTCTAAAGATCCAAGTTTGTGCAAGTCATATATTTAAATAAATTAATAAACATATATTAGAATGATAAAAATATCATTACAACAATAAAGGTTTAAAAATAATCTCAATTTTACTTTCTTATGAAACCACTGGCGAAAATTTTTCTTGTGTAAAAAATTATGATCACCATCTGGGTATTTCAGTTTGATCTCTACTAGGTGTTCGTTGTAAATTTGAATTCTTTGACTATATTAGATAAAACAATTTGGAATGAACATAAATTTCACTTTAAAGGGAATAAACTTACTCTAAGTAATCCTGAATTTTGGGAGAATTGTCAAGTATGAACGATTCAACCATTTCACGAGTCGCAAGGTCGAGAGGCTTGAGAATTCCCTTTGTCAGGGGACGACATTGAGATTGAAACACAGTAAGGTGTCATGGGACATACACCTCATCTTCATTGTGATCAAGATGGTTAAATTTTGTTTCAACCCCTTTGAAATACATCGAACAAAATGTCAAAGCCTCATCAGCAACATAGCCTTCAGCTATCGACCCTTCAGGACGAGCTTTATTTCCCACGTAGTTCAATTTTTTCATGTACCTTTCAAAATGATACATCCGCCTTATAAATGTTAGAGAATATATTTTATTGCTCAATGGAAAAGTGGAAAAACCAAAAATACAACTCTATGCAAAGAATACAATGGACAAGATGATAGATAAATAGGTTTACAACTCAATGATCAACAATACAAGTAAATGTAGAAAAGAGAGAACGAAGAGAATTATTAGAACTAAAACTCTAAAACAAGAGATACCAATAAATATGTAAATAGAAATAGAAGAAGAGGATTACAAACTCAAAAAAATAATAATACAAGAAGAACAACTGAATGAAAAGATCAATGAAAAACACAAACTCACACTCAACCAAAGTGTAGAGTAATGGGGATCACCAACTTGAACAAGGTTCAAAACCTTTGTCCAAAAGCTTATTTCCCCCTATTCTCTAAGTACTAAGGGATCTCTCAAGGAAATAGCTCTCTGGAATAATCAATCCTCAATGTGTATTTTTCAACCAAGTGCTTTGTGGATGAAAAATGGTGTGTCTTACAAGAGAGCATTAGGCTCTTATTTATAGAGTTTTGAGACACCCTTTGAATTTCAAATTCCACCAACCCCCATGGCTGTTACCAATGATTAATTGGATGTTTTATGGAATTAAAATAGAAATTTGGGAGTTACTTGGATGTTAGAAACGTTCAAAATTGGATAAAAACCGAATTTGTATGAAGCTATCAGCCACTAGGGTCGCGGCGCTTGTTTCAAGCGCCGCGACCCTTGGTCATTTTCAGCAACCAATTTTTTAGTTTTTTCGAAAACGTTCCAATTTATTCCCACTTGATTTTGTAACTTCCATACACAATATGAGAGTTAAAATCACATCTCTATCAGCCATTTCTCATATGGCTTTATGAAATCCAATCTCAAATGTGTAACATATAATATACACATCATTGGGTAATATTTGGGAGTTACAAATTTGTAACTAATTTTGTAACTCCAAAATATGTCACATTTAGGCACACACATGTGTCCAATTTTGTGACTCTCAATAATATGTTACAAGGTGTGACAAATCACATTTTGTCACATTATTTAATCTAATATTATATTATATGAAATAATATAACAATAAATACCGGTCCACCCAAAATCGCTTCTTCAGACAAATATAAGACCAAGTAAATCATTATATCAAAAAAAGCTGGAGGAAAAATCAACTCCATCTTGCACAATATCAGAACAAGGTCTTTTTGTGCTTCCTCCATATCTGTAACATTTATAGTCCTCGAATATACTTGCCTGAAAAAATTACACAGCTTAGAAATGGTGGTCGATATATCTTTTGGGAGAAACTTGCGAACACCCACTGACAGTAATCGTTGCATTATAACATGACAGCCGTGGGATTTCAACCCAATGATATTTGTTTCATTCTTGATTACTTTTTTCTTCAAATTTGAACAAAAGCCATCTGGAAATTTCACTTCTTTAATAAATTGACAAAATTGTTGTCTCTGAGCAGGAGTTAACATGTAAGAAGCATGAGACTTCATCAACTTTCCATTCTCATCTTCATAAATCCACAATGATTCCCTTACTCCCATCTTCTTCAAATCATATCTTGCATTAGTGGTGTCCTTAGACTTGTCATTGTCCAAGATTGTGCCGAGGAGACTATCACACACATTTTTTCGACATGCATGACATCAATGTTATGTTTTAAAATGTTTGTACACCAATAATCAAGCTCGTAGAAGATGCTTTTTTTCCTCCAATTTCTGTCTTCCGCAACTCTTCTACGTTTCACACCTCCAAACTACAAGTGTTTTCCAGGAACTTAGGGTGGAAGGTTTTTCACTTGTTCTAATATTTCCTCACAAGTAAATCGTTTTGGAGGACGTCTTCTCTCAATTTGGCCGTCGAACTCAGTGTCCCTTCTCATTTGATGTGTACTGGGCAAGAATCTTCTGTGACCAACATAAGATGTCTTACCGATCACTCGAATGGAAGATGTGTCTTCATTACATATGGAACAAGCTTTGTATCCCTGACCACTCCATCCAGACAAACTACTTCGAGCTGAAAAATCATTGACTGTCCATAAAAGGGTTGCGCACAGCTTGAACATAGTGTTGGTCGTACTATCTCTCGTAACAACTCCATTAGCTCACAACTCCTTCAAATCATCCACCAATGGTCTTAGAAATACATCTATGTCCTTACTCGGTGATTTTGTACCAGGAATAAGGATGGTCAACATCAAATTATTGTCTTTCATACATAACCAAGGTGGAAGATTATAGTTTGCCAACACCACAGGCCACATGCTGTATGCTAGGTTCATGTTGCCAAATGGATTAAACCCATCAGCAGCTAAGCCTAAATGAACATTCCTAGGATCACTTGCAAAAGCAGGATGATTGACGTCAAAGTTCTTCCACGCCGTCCCATCCACCGGGTGTCACATCACTCCATCATCTTTCGATTTCCCAGTGTGGTGCCATAGCATGTCCTTCGCTGTAAGCCTTGAGCTGTATAGTCTTTTCAACCGGGGTATCAATGGAAAGTAACACATCACCTTATGCGGGACCTTTTCTCCTTTAGTTTTTTCAAAAGTAACCCATCAACTAGTTCCGCAAACTGGACATTCCTCTTTGTTTGCATGCTCTTTGTAAAATAAACAGCAATCATATTGGCACACATGAATCGACTCGTATCCCAGCCCTAATTTCTTCAATCTCTTTTTAGCCTCGTAGTATGTTGATGGAATTTTATTTTCCTTCAGAAAGGAAAGTGTTGACTGTGTTTTTAGCCAATGACGTGAGAACGTCAAAACGATATAGCCTTCAAGAGAAATAAAATGACACAGACAGTTTATGAACAAAAAGTGATTTTTATAGTAGTTCAGCCCCGATTGTCGGTAATAGCCTAATCCACTAAGAGTTGTGATTTATAGATCTGTACTCAAGATCAGATGGACTGAGCCAACTGAATTTCTTCAGTACAGATTGCAAAAATACAAGAATTCTCTGAAATGCCAGCACTTTCTCTCTCTAGAATACTCAGACCCAATTTTCTCTCCCTAGAAAGAAGAAGCAGAAGGAGCCCCTCTCTAATCCCATAAGCTCTCTATTTATAGGCTTAGGGTCATACATACGGTATCCCCTAGAACCGGGATATTTTATTATATTTATTACATTTAAATTACAAAGAAACATTCAAAATTCAAAATGTAACAAACCCCCCATTTGTGGGAAGAATGAGAGATTCCTGCATATCTTGTTGAAGTTGTTTCTGGGAATCTTGACTTAGTCTCCTCTAGCTAGTTGATCCACCTCCTACTGACCACCCATGCAAGTGCTGGTCGAACATGTGCATGGTGGTAGGACAAATATTTGTTGGTCGGACGTGCATGGTGGTAGGACATGCACTTCTCTCCTCTAACATGGCACTCTCCTCTAGCATGCCATGTTTCTCCTCGAACCAAATCCTTGGGGTCTCCTAGGACCACCCTCTTGGGGTCTCCTAGGACCAAGGTCCCTTGGGCTCTCCTCCTCGGACCTCATCCTTGGGGTCTCCTAGGATCACTCTCTTGGGGTCTCCTAGGACCACATCTTCCTTGGGGTCTCCTAGGACCACTTTCTTGAGTTCTCCTCAGTCCTCATCCTTGGGGTCTCCTAAGATCACTCTCTTGGGGTCTCTTAGGACCACATCCTCCTTGGGGTCTCCTAGGACCACTTTCTTGAGTTCTCCTCGATGCACCCTCCTTAGCTCTCCTAGGATGCACTCCCCTTAGCTCTCATAGAATGCATCCTCTTTAGCCTCCTAGGATGCACTCTCCTTAGCTCTCCTAGGATGCATTCTCCTTAGCCTCCTGGGATGCATTCTCCTTAGCCTCCTCGGACCAAGGTGCACTTGGCTTGGTTATGACATCTTTCAGGCAGTCCAAATTCTTCGTCAGTCTACCGGGTCCCTTTATCATAACTCTGAGGAGTCAATGTATTAATTGACTATTAATGTGTCTTTTACTGACCATGCACTGCCACTTGTCACCTTTATTGCCACGTCATTGATCTCCAATTTTTGGGTATAACAGAAAGCTTTAACTGTTGGGGTTTTATGCCCTAATTAAAACCCAAATTCTTTGTAATCTCATTTTATTATCAATAAAAGAATAGAAATCATTTTTTGACTTGGTCAATCACTTTGCTCACATGTTTTATTTTCATGATTATTTGTTTAATATAAACTTCTATTAAATCCCGAGCATATAGCTAGTCTTATTTATAGTGACGTAATCACAGTGGAATATAAATATGATTATATGTTAAAAATAAGTTAATCCTAAGATTAGTCAGTGCACCGGATTTACACTGACTTGCTAATCTACGATATGATCTACTTACACATTACAGTGTTATGTTCTTTCCAGAACATTAGCAAAGTAGATAAGATCGGATGTATTTGTTACATCGGACAGGACCGATATTGACAGTTGATAAGATAAGTAAACATACCGTTATTATCTATTCTAGTCATATCATATAGTTGACCATAGGTCAATTCAATCTCAATTATGAGTGGTTGGTATTCTAACTGATTGTATTATTTGAGTTCTTTGACTTGTTCGTTACCAGCTTACCCTACGGACTAGCCCATACTTACATCTTGGGAACTCGGTAGTATAATTGAGTGGGAGTGTTAATCATATATATGAACATCTATAGCTTCTGATGAAGAAGTGAAACGATGGTTTCCTTTTAGTTTGGTTCAAGGTGATAAATGATAGAGATCTCATTTCAGTAATTAAATTAGTTTACTAAAATATCATTTACAAGGAACTAAGTGTTTTAAGGATAAAATACAATGAGGGGTAAAACGGTATTTTAGTCCTATCTCATTGTAGACCGTCTATAGAGGATTGAGTGAAAATTATGGTTGTAACAATGGATAATTAATAGCGTATCTATATTTGTTATAGAGCGTTCTATGAATTCAAGAGTGCAATCCCAAGTTTATAGTGGAGTCACGAATAATTAATAAGTTAGTAAATTTATTTGTTAGATTTATGATAACTTATTGGAGCTTGATTTCATAGGCCCATGGTCCCCATTGTACCTTGGATAAAATCATCTAGATAGTCTCAATTAATTGATTTAATTATCAATTAGAATTATCAAAGTTGACCAGGTCAATTTTGGATAGTTTCACAGAGTTGTGTAATTTTGAGAAGAAAAGAGAAATTATGGCAGATTTATTAATTAAGATAAATTGGTATCTAAATTAATAAATAAATTTAAATCAATGTTCAAATTATAAATAATTAATTGGATAAAAGATTTAAATAATTATTTAATTAATTAAATCAATGGAAAATAATACAGGCCTTGATTTGAAGTCCAATGGGCTTATAATCAAATGGGAAATTTCACGGGCCTATAGCCCATGATAATTTCGACAGGGCTTCAAAATGACTGTTATTTTATTGATTTTTTAATTAAATTAAATGGCCTAATTGCGTCTATAAAAGGAGTGCTTAGAGAGAAGATTTGAGAGACGACAGATAAGTCACAAGTCAGATTTTCTGATAGTTTTATATTCTCTCTAAACACAAGTCCTTTTCTAAACCTCTTTGTTATTTTCTCTTCTTCTCTCTATATCTATCTCATGTGTTGAGAATTTCCCACACTAGTCTAGGTGATTCTAAGGATACATTGGAAGATTGTGAAGAAAATAGAAGATCGTTCAGTTTCTTGATAATACTCTGCGACAGAAAGGATACAAGAGTTAGAGAAACTGAAGGAAGGACTCTTAATTCCTCTGCGTATACTGTAAGTATTATATTATTTGTTTCTCTTTGAATTCAATTTTAGAAATATGTTTTAGGCTATATCGTTTTAATTTGTTTAATATTAGATATGCATGAAAATAAATAAAGATCATGTATAAGCTTTTTCCAACACCTGGCCTCAGAGCCTTTGGTAATCTTTATTTTCATGCATGAACATGTTTAAAATTGGATTATTTTATATGTTTGAATAATTGGATGGTTTTCATGTTTTTATGAGCATATTGATTTTATGTGAATTTTAGCAATTTTTAGGTTATTTTGTTTTGTTTTCTATGCTATTAATTTTTATATATGCTTTATTTTGTGTAAAACATGTTAAAAATTAATTCAGAAAATGGTTTTGGTTTGAAAAATTGCTCAAAAAAAAATTTTTGAAAAAAATTTGCACTGGCTCCCATGCGCGCGCGCACCACCAGCAGCCAGAGCACACTCGGTGAACAGTACCGTCGGGTACTGTTCATCCAGAATTTTTTTTTAAAAATAAATAAAATTAAAATTATGGAAATTTATTATTTATAATCAAAACCTAAAATATCTTTTTTGTTTTATCATTTAAATTTTTTTTAAAATAAGATATTTTGGTTAGTTAAGATTTAAATAATTAGATATTTTCTACAAAGATTCAAATTCAAATTTAAAATTAAACTAACAACTTAATTTTAAATCTTTTAATATATTAAAATATTAGAATTATGATATCAGATATTTACGATATTTTCATTTAAATTCTTGAAATTTTTATTAAATCTTTATTTGAAAATATAAATATCTTTTTATTCTATAGATTTTAATATTTAAATTATTTGAAATTTGAATTTTGTTAGTTAGATATTTTTATGGATATTTGAATTTGTTTAACTATTTGAGATATTTTAGGGTTGTTATAACTATTTGTATTTTATTATTTTTAAAATGGTTAAAATATTAGATAATAGTTGTAACAACACAAGATATTTTTTTGAAAATAGTTTAGATATTGATTTTAAAATTTAAAATTGGTTAAATTTTAAAAAATATCATTTTTTTCAGCCAATTAATAAAATATTTTTTTTTAATAAATGGGATTTAAATTAACTTTGGATAATTGTTGATAAATCCTATTTAAATTAAATTAATATTTTTTTTTCAAATTAACCTAAAACCAAGTTGATTGTTGATAAATGAAATTTAAATTAACTATTGTTAATTGTTGATAAATGAAATTTAAATTGACTTATTTTTTGTAAAAATTTAATTAATTTGAATTTTTTTTTTGATAAATTCTAGATAATTAATTGTGGTATTTTTGCAAATGAAATAAATTGTGGTATTTTTGCATAAATTCATAGAGTTGCTCATATAGTAATATGATTAGGCCCATCCAATTATAACATGTCTGTTTGCACTATATGTGATATTTTTGCAATTGGGCTTAGATGCATATAGTGGCCCATATGTTTGTTAGATATATGGTATTTTGCCAAATAAAATATTCATAAAAATGATAGGTTTTATTTGGGTCTATTAGAAAATGTAAAGTTTAAATTCCTCTCTTGTGGGTGATTCCACTTGTGAAGGCTTATTTGCTTTGCATGACTATAGTGGGCCTAATCAATTAATAAAACGAAGGTTTAAATTCCTGTCTTTTGGACCTTGTATGGAAGATAGGGGGTCTTTGTAGTGAGAACGACATACTGGACCCAGCCCTCCCCCATACAAGCCCAATTGTTAAGGCCCATTTACCTGAGTTGGATTTAATTGTATAGGTTCATTATATTAGTTAAACCTAAATATTAATTAGCAACAAATTAATTCTAAATTAATTGAATTTGTTTCAATGTGACACTTTAGAATTAATAAGAAATTATAGGACTTTGGTTATAAAAATTTTAATCTATTTAATTTTTTTTGGAAAACAATAGTCATTAATTTTCTAAAAATAAATAATAAAAATACTAATTTTAATTTTATAATGAGCTTATTTTAAGAATTTTATTCGATCTCCACCGTTGGTTTAACATAGTCAATAGCTTAATGGGGCCTCGAGGCGCTTTGATTCGTCCCCCTACGGAAGGTGTTCATTAGTTATTTTGACAAGGTTAGATTTCGAAAGATAGATAATTATAGGTCAAATTCTACTAGACTCACCCCTACGGTGACTACTAGGACTAAATCTATGATTATTGAAACCGTGGGTCTAGCTCATAAAATAAGAGATTTTGTTTTCTTATTTTGATCGAATAGTAGGTTGTTAATAATGGTGTCCATTATTAAATGAGTTTACAACTCTATTTAACTAGTGGTATTTTTGACTCTCGCCAACCAGGGCAAGGCGGCTTAGAGTTGGGAACGGAGCTGAATGAAGGCTTCTTGAATCGTGGGAGGAGCTGAATGAAGGCGGCTTAAAGCTTAGAGTTGGGAACGGAGCGTTCGTTGCGGTCCAAGCTAGAGGAAGAGCTCGTCTGAAGTTCGGAAATAAATTTTTAATTTTAAAAGATGTATTTTTTATTCCAGATTTTAGTAGAAATTTAATTTCAGTTTCCATGTTGCAATTAGAATGATTTGTTATGACTTTCACAAGTTTTAATATATCTGTTGGACCCAAAACGGGTATGTTTTAAAATTTAAACTCGCAAGTGCACGAATCGTTTCGGAATATAATGTTCATGTAAGTACGAGGTCGAACCCATGGGAGTTGACTAACATCAAAAGAAACTATTTCAAACAAAGCAATAATATTCTAACCTAGTTCCAAATATTTGATGAGATTTTGTTTTAGAAAAATAAAAGACAAGTAATAAAAAGATTAATGATTAAATAGAAAAAATAGTTTTCAAATGAGATAAGTAAAATAAGATTATTAAGATGTTAGAATCCACAAAATGCAAATTCAATAGGATTTATAAGTATATTGATTCCCAAGTTTAGATATAGTTGAAATAAATCACACTATACTTTTTTTCAAAATATATTTTCTTATTCAAGCACAAGTTACTCTTTCAAAAAGGTAGGATTTTTCTTCACTTATATAAGATATAATTTCTAAGCATTAGTTGTGTTACAACCTAATGAAACTACAAAAAATCAAAGAGATTATGTTTAGGCAAAATATGATACTTATGCTCTAAGAATTAGATGTGAACAATTTAATGAAAAACATTTAATCAAAGAATATCATATTTTTGCATAATGAAGAACTAAGTGTAATATGCTTTAACAATCAATAATAGATGAAAAATGCATATCTTTGATAGAAAAATCCATAAACAATGTTGTACAAATGGGAAATCAACATACAACAAAAAAAATACTATCTAGTTACATTTTGCTTCATCATCATCTTAATAACCTTTGAAAAAGATTAGAAGCTCATAACTAGATTGAAATAAAAATTACAAAATAACATACTTGACATGCTCTTCAAAAGATGAAAATGGTAGAGAGAAACTAGTGAAAAGAAGAAAAATATGGAGTGTAAAAGAGGTTGAAAAGATGAAGAAGAAGAGCTCCCCCAAATGGTCTTACAAGACTCTATTTATAGGCAAAATATGGAGATTAAATTAATCAAATTAAAATAAATAAATTGATTAATTTAATTGTGTTGGGAAGTGGTAGGATAAATAGAGTAAGTGTAAGAGTATTGGAAAGATGAAATGTTTGGTTGGGTAAAAGATTAGTGAAAAGCTAGGGCAAAAAAAATAAATTAGGAATGTTTATTTAGGTAAGAAAAATAGGGAATAGTGAATTGATATTTGAGTGAAAAATATTGGGAATGAAAAAACATGATTTTTGGCATTTTTGTGGCTATTTGGCAGCTGGTTTAGGCATGGGATGGTGCAATTTGGGCCACGGTTGGGCGTTGATGGGCTTCAGCTTGATGTGGGCTGTGTGGTGCTGAAGCTGGCGGGCCCAAAATCTGGGCAGACTTGTGGAGGCTGGCCCACGTTTGAGCTGGGCAATATTGATTGTTGAGGAGAACTTTGTTGATGAAGAGCTGGCATGCGTGGAGATGATGATATATTATGAAGAAAGGAAGTGCATGAAGAGCCAGGCGTTGGGTGTATATGCTTCACGTGAGGTGCCAGGTAGAAGAGGCTGCATGGCTGGAGTATATGCTTGATGTGTTGGGCCTGGGCTCATTTGGGCTTTTCATTATCAAAAACGTCAATTTCTTTGAAATTTGCCACTTTTTTCTTTCTTTTCCTTACTTTTCAATGTCAAAAATTGCAATAACTTCCCTACAAAATAAACATAAACTAAATCATAATAAAATATTTTCAACTATAAAATAAATCAATTTAATTTTTTTGAAAATATTAATTATAACTTAATTTATATTTAACATTTAGTTTCAATAAAACAACATTTTTTTACCCCAAACTAAACAACAATAATTTAAATAATTAGCTACAATATTTTACAACAAAATAACTATAAAAACACACAAAAATCTATAAAATTAAATTAAGCCTAATAAATTCAAAATTACTTAAAAACTTAATAAATTACTTAAAAAATCAAGAATTAAGCAACAATTAGCACATAAAAAGTGGTAAAATAACTCTATTTTGTAGAGTTATCAATATTTATTTCTTTCAATGGATCACAATTGTGTATTGCATGTTTGGAAAATGGGCTTTATATTCTGCGACCTAACGAACCCCTTGCTCTTAACAATGATTTATTCAAAGTAGCTAAACCTAGGACCAATAAACGTCAAAAGACCGATAATAATAATATGACGTATTTATGGCACTTGAGACTAGGTCACATTAGCTATGATAGGATTCAAAGACTTACAAAGGATGGACCTTTGAGGGAACTCACCTTAGGTGAATTACCTGTCTGTGAATCTTGTCTAGAAGGCAAACTGACCAAGCGTCCATTCTCTAGAAAGGGTGATAGGGCCAAAGAACCACTTGGTCTTGTGCATTCAGATGTTTGTGGACCTTTGAATGTACAAGCCAGGGGTGGTTTTGAGTATTTCGTCACTTTCATTGACGATTACTCTAGATACTCATGTCTTTACCTAATGCATAGGAAATCAGAAACATTTTCAAAGTTTCAGGAATTCCTAGCAATGGCTCAGAACCAATTAGGTAAAAGGTTAAAGATCTTGCGATCTGATAGGGGTGGAGAATATTTGGATATGCAGTTCCAAGATCATTTAACTGAACTTGGGATTTTATCACAACTTACTGCCCCAGGTACTCCGCAACAAAATGGTGTAGCGGAACGCCGAAACAGAACTTTATTGGAAATGGTTAGATGCATGCTTAGTCACTCAACTCTACCAACTTCGTTCTGGAGACATGCAATTGAAACCGCAAATGACATTCTCAATGTCGTGCCGTCAAAATCAATCCCCAAAACACCTTTAGAACGCTGGAATGGTCGTGAACCTAGTTTACGCCATTATAGAATCTGGGGGTGTCCCGCTCACGTCCTAAGGAAAAAGGAGGGAAAGCTAGAACCGCAAACTGAAGTTTGCATGTTTGTTGGCTATCCTAAAGGTACTCAGGGTGGACTTTTCTACAGTCATTCAGAAAAGAAAGTGTTTACTTCTACAAATGCTACTTTTCTGGAAAATGACTATGTCCAGAACTTTAAACCTCGCAGCAAAGTAGTTTTAGAGGAGATGGTTAAAGAATTGACTCTAACCAATGTTCCATCGTCATCAACGCGTGTTGATGATGAAATTCCCACTCTTCATGTACAACCGACGCAAGTCGATTTAAATGAAGAAAGTACCACTGTTCCTGAGCAAACAGTCACGGAGCCTCGTCATAGTGGGAGGGTTTCTAGAAACCCAGTTCGCTATGGTTTGGATGGTGAAACCAATATGGTTGTTGGTGACACTAGTGATGATGATCCATTGTCTTTCAAACAGGCAATGGCTAGCCCTGAAAAGGAACTATGGCTCGAAGCCATGAAACAGGAAATGGAGTCCATGTACTCAAATTCTGTCTGGGATCTTGTGGAAGCACCTAGTGACTTTAGGGCCATTGGGTGCAAGTGGATCTACAAGAAGAAACGAGGCGTTGATGGAAATATCGAGACTTATAAAGCTCGATTAGTGGCAAAGGGTTATACCCAAAGAGAAGGCGTGGACTATGAGGAAACTTTTAGTCCGGTAGCCATGCTCAAATCCATTCACATCCTCCTATCCATAGCAGCCGCTCTCGACTATGAGATTTGGCAAATGGACGTCAAGACAGCTTTTCTTAATGGAAAGCTTGACGAGGTCATTTATATGGATCAGCCAGAAGGATTTAAAGTATCTGGACAAGAAGGAAAAGTTTGTAAGTTAAATAGGTCCATCTATGGACTTAAGCAAGCTTCTCGTTCCTGGAATCTTAGGTTTGATGAAATAATCAAAACCTATGGCTTTGAACAAAATATTGATGAGCCATGTGTTTACCAACTGAAGGCAAATCAAATAGTGGTATTCCTGGTTCTTTATGTAGATGATATCTTACTCATTGGAAATAATGTTAATAAATTATCAGATGTGAAGAATTGGCTGAGCACTCAATTCCAGATGAAGGATTTGGGTGAAGCAAGTTATGTTCTAGGTATCCAGATCATCATGGATAGAAAGAACAAACTTTTAGCTCTATCTCAAGCAGCTTACATTGATAAAGTGCTTGAACGTTTCTCAATGACAAATTCCAAGAAAGGGCGTCTACCGTCCCGCCATGGAATTCATCTTTCAAAGAAGCAGTCTCCCCAGACTCCTGAAGAGGAAGATGCAATGAGAAAAGTTCCTTACGCATCTGCAGTTGGAAGTCTGATGTATGCCATGTTGTGTACTAGACCAGATATCTGCTATGCAATGGGAGTAGTGAGCAGGTATCAGTCAAACCCAGGACCAGAACATTGGATAGCAGTTAAGCATATCCTGAAGTATTTGAGACGGACTAGGGATTATATGTTAGTCTACAAGGGCGGTGTTCTGAACCCTGTAGGCTACACCGATTCATATTTTCAGACTGATGTCGATGACAGAAAGTCTACTTCTGGAATGGTGTTTACTCTTGGGGGTGGAGCTGTGATTTGGAGAAGCGTAAAGCAGTCTGCAATCTCAGATTCCACCATGGAGGCTTAGTACATAGCTGCATCAGAAGCAGCTAAGGAAATAGTCTGGCTAAAGAAGTTCTATTCGGATCTTGGAGTTATTCCAGAAATGGATAAACCGCGTGTGTTGTTTTGTGACAATACAGAAGCGATAGCCAACTCGAAAGAACCTCGAAATCACAAGAGGAGTAAGCATATAGAAAGGAAGTATCACATTATTCGAGAATATGTGGCCAGGGGAGATGTGAAGGTTATGAAGATTGCAACTGAAGACAATCTTGCGGATCCGTTTACAAAGACACTACCAGAAGCTACATTTGATAAGCATATCAAGGAGATGGGATTAGTAGAATTAAGGCATTAGTTTCAATTAGTGCAAGTGGGAGTTTGTTGGGGTTTTATGCCCTAATTAAAACCCAAATTCTTTGTAATCTCATTTTATTATCAATAAAAGAATAGAAATCATTTTTTGACTTGGTCAATCACTTTGCTCACATGTTTTATTTTCATGATTATTTGTTTAATATAAACTTCTATTAAATCCCGAGCATATAGCTAGTCTTATTTATAGTGACGTAATCACAGTGGAATATAAATATGATTATATGTTCAAAAATAAGTTAGTCCTAAGATTAGTCAGTGCACTGGATTTACACTGACTTGCCAATCTACGATATGATCTACTTACACATTACAGTGTTATGTTCTTTCCAGAACATTAGCAAAGTAGATAAGATTGGATGTATTTGTTACATCGGACAGGACCGATATTGACAGTTGATAAGATAAGTAAACATACCGTTATTATCTATTCTAGTCATATCATATAGTTGACCATAGGTCAATTCAATCTCAATTATGAGTGGTTGGTATTCTAACTGATTGTATTATTTGAGTTCTTTGACTTGTTCGTTACCAGCTTACCCTACGGACTAGCCCATACTTACATCTTGGGAACTCGGTAGTATAATTGAGTGGGAGTGTTAATCATAGATATGAACATCTATAGCTTCTGATGACGAAGTGAAACGATGGTTTCCTTTTAGTTTGGTTCAAGGTGGTAAATGATAGAGATCTCATTTCAATAATTAAATTAGTTTACTGAAATATCATTTACAAGGAACTAAGTGTTTTAAGGATAACATACAATGAGGGGTAAAACGGTATTTTAGTCCTATCTCATTGTAGACCGTCTATAGAGGATTGAGTGAAAATTATGGTTGTAACAATGGATAATTAATAGCGTATCTATATTTGTTATAGAGCGTTCTATGAATTCAAGAGTGCAATTCCAAGTTTATAGTGGAGTCACGAGGAATTAATAAGTTAGTAAATTTATTTGTTAGATTTATGATAATTTATTGGAGCTTGATTTCATAGGCCCATGGTCCCCATTGTACCTTGGATAAAATCATCTAGATAGTCTCAATTAATTGATTTAATTATCAATTAGAATTATCAAAGTTGACCAGGTCAATTTTGGATAGTTTCACAGAGTTGTGTAATTTTGAGAAGAAAAGAGAAATTATGGCAGATTTATTAATTAAGATAAATTGGTATCTAAATTAATAAATAAATTTAAATCAAGGTTCAAATTATAAATAATTAATTGGATAAATGATTTAAATAATTATTTAATTAATTAAATCAATAGAAAATAATACACGTCTTGATTTTAAGTCCAATGGGCTTATAATCAAATGAGAAATTTCACGGGCCTATAGCCCATGATAATTTCGACCTAGGGTTTCAAAATGGATGTTATTTTATTGATTTTTTAATTAAAGTAAATGACCTAATTGAGTCTATAAAATGAGTGCTTAGAGAGAAGATTTGAGAGACGACAGATAAGTCACAAGTCAGATTTTCTGATAGTTTTATATTCTCTCTAAACACAAGTCCTTTTCTAAACCTCTTTGTTATTTTATATTCTTCTCTCTATATCTATCTCATGTGTTGAGAATTGCCCACACTAGTCTAGGTGGTTCTAAGGATACATTGGAAGATTGTGAAGAAAATAGAAGATCGTTCAGTTTCTTGATAATACTCTGCGACAGAAAGGATACAAGAGTTAGAGAAACTGAAGGAATGACTCTTAATTCCGCTGCGTATACTGTAAGTATTATATTATTTGTTTCTCTTTGAATTCAATTTTAGAAATATGTTTTAGCTATATCGTTTTAATTTGTTTAATATTAGATATGCATGAGAATAAATAAAGATCATGTATAAGCTTTTTCCAACATTAACAACTTCAATAATTCATCGAATATGTTGTTAGGAATCGTCTCTCTAACTTTCAAATGTAATAGCTTAGCTAAGAATTTAAGGGACGAAATCCAATCACATCCAGGATACAACTCAGCTTCAATCTCCTCAAATAACTCATCGTAATACTGACTTGCACTGTAATTATTGTCTACTTGCTCAGTTGTCGGTAAGAGGAAGTCCTCCACTGTGGGAATCATCTCGTCAACTTCATCATCAACAACATCTAGTTCTGCTTCCCCATGATAAATCCACCTCTCATAACCTTGATAAAATCCCCTATCGAATACATGTGCTTCGACAACAGGTAAAATTTCAAACCTATTATTTATGCATTTGACACACAGACACCTAATTCTTTCATCAGAATCCTTATGTTCCGAGGCCATCGTCAAAAAAGATTGTAGACAATTCCAATATTCTTGACAAGCATGATTTCTCAATGTTTTCCAAGTCTTGTCAATCGCCATCTAAAGTGTTAATAGAGTCTCTGAGTTTTAGTAATGTGGATAGGAATGGATAACAAAAAAAATTGTTATTATTTTTGAAATCTTATGCAATATATTAATATCTTATTTTATTTTATGATGTTTTATTAGATAATGTTATTCAAATTAAAAAAAATTCAGTCATTTTTTTATTATTAATATTTTAAACTTATCATTTTTGTGCCGATATCCCTGTAATTGATGGTTGTAGTCAACAACCATCAATCACAAGCATACCGGGACAAAAAAAAAATTTATTATAAGATATGTAGTAATTTTTAATTAATAATTATTAATTGTAAAAACTTTTATTAAATAAAATTTTTAATTTATATATTCAAATAATTTTATACTAATTAAAAATCATAATCTACAAGTAAGCAAGATTAAAACAAGAAAATATCTAGAAGATTCAATTTCTATATTGAGCATGCAAACAAGTTAAACATACAACATAACATAATATTAGCAACCACAAAAATCCCATAGCACACAAAAATCCAACATCCAACACACCAATCTTAAATCATAGCATAATAATGTACTTTAACTTATTAAGTAAAAATTGTAGTAAAAAAAGCTAACCAAAACAATATCAGTAAAGTCCAATAGCCACTTCGAACAACGAGACACTCCAAAATATATGAGATATACCTGAAAAGTTCAATAGGAAACAAATATCAGTAGTTAGTTTGATAATTTGAGAACAGAAAATCACTACTACAAAACTGGGCTTTCCCGACACCCAACCACGACAGTCAACTCTGTTGACTGTCGTAATTGCTTAGCGGGACTCTACGCCTACAGTTAAAAACTGTAGGCATAGAGACCAACGCCAACAACTAATAACTGTCACCGTTGCTTTTGACTGTCGCTATTGACCTCAACGCCGACAGTTAATTCGAGACCAATGCCGACAGTTAAAATGTGTCGCTATTGACCCTAATGCCGACAGTTAATTCGAGACCAATGCCGACAGTTAAAATGTGTCGTTATTGACCCCAACGCCGACAGTTAATTCGAGACCAATGCCGACAGTTAAAAATTGTCGTTATTGACCTCAACGCCGACAGTTAATAAAAACCCAATACCGACAGTTATAAAATGTCGTCGAAATCCAAATAAAAAAATCTAAAAATATAATTAATAAATAATTTAATTTTAAAAATATACTAATTTTTTAAATATATATTTATAAAAATTAAATATATTTATTAAAATCTTTTAAAACTAATTTTTTTAATTAATTTTTCATATTATTAAATTTTATATTTATAATAATTTTTATATTAAAATTAAAATTTAATTATATAATGGGATAATAGATTGATTTATGTCCCAAATTAGGTATTATTTTTTGGAATAATTAATAAGTGACATTAAAATTTAGAAATGGAGAATAAATTAAATTTAAAAAGTTTTACTTTTTGTTAAATTTTATTATTATTTCAATAAATAATAAGAAAATTTTAAATTTGATGAATGAGATTTATCAAGAATTAAAGATTTATATTTTAAATTATGAGAATCAAAATAAAAAAAAAATGATCAAGCAATTGGTATATTATTATTATAAATCAATATCAAGATGATTTTAATTTGATTAAAAAAGAAATTGTGTTAATTAAAATTGAATTTATATATATTAAAAGTGAGATTTTTTTTGTAATTAAATAAATAACCAAAGTTAAAAAAAAACTAAAACTTAAAACTTCTCTTTCCTTCTTCTCCCTCTCTTCACCGAAGCTCTCTCTCTCTCACTATGCGTTGCCTCTGCCGAGCCCAACCGCTCGTTGTCCCATCGCCGGAGCCGTACACGCGCCATCCCAGTCGAGCCGCCGACCCTCGAAACGTCGACCCCCTCGAGCTCACCATGGTACGCGCCGCCCAGGGCTGTCAACCAACCGTCCGAAGCCGTCCGCCTCCTGCATTTTCTGGCAAGATTTCGACTACCCCGAGCCTAACCACCATCACCACCATACTCCTCGTGATCTAAGCTTCAAAACCCACCATACTTTGTATGCTCTTTCTTTCTCTTGAAATCATAAGATTGTTTTCATTTCGATTAAGATTATTTTATACTTATGTATACTAACTGTTTGATGAAATGCTTCATTCAATGTATGGTGACTTTTGTGATATCTCTCATATTCTGGTTTTTTGAATCAATATTATTATTAGTTCTTTGCTTTGAATTGAGTGGTATACATTTTCTGATTTTGTGTGTTTTCATATCAACATATTTTCACTTTTGAAGGTCGTAAAGCCTTTTTTTTTCAGCTTTTATTTTTGAAATGCCTCTGGTAATGCAAGAAAAATAAAACAAATCCTTTCTACAAATTAAAAGATGTGGGTTGTATTCATGAGAAGCTCTTGGGAGAAGCTACTACCATCTCTCCAGGTACACAGTTGTTCATCCATTTCTTTAATTTGTTTATGATATATTTGCTTTAATGCTTTCCTCACTATTTTTATCACCAAACATTCAAGCAAAAAAAAAAAAAAAAAAAAACTAAGCTTAGCTCTTTTTTCTTATTTATGGCTTGGAGGAAAATCTAACTGTAAGATGAAGGAATCAAACACTATAAAGACAACTAAGTTGGTTTGGGCTTACCACCTTCGATTTACAAATCTGATTTTTATGTTGAGATTGACAACAAAATGTTTTTCATTCATTGTTTTCTACCCTACTTGATTGCTCTCAAGAATTATTACACACACACATATAAAAGTCTTCCTTCACAGCTGCTTATGTGCCTTGATTCATGATTAATATGTTTGCTGTTATATAAAAATGTTTAATCAGTTTGTCCATATTTTTAGTCCATTGGCACACCATCTGTTTGATAGAAGGTCTGAGTTAAAATAAAATTTCTCAGTGAATATTTTTCTTAATAACGTTGGCTATAACATAGATTTGTTTTTCTTTTCTTTTCTTTTTTTTTTGTTAGTTTTGTTAATTCTTCTAACCTATAGACATAAATTCTTGTTTAACATTCTTAGGGCTTGATATAAAGGTTTGTGATATCAAAACCAATAATTTGATTCAATTGGATGTGTCCTTCCGTGGTTGAAACTACAGATGATTCAATTAGATTTGAATAATTATAGTTTCTATGTGGTTTGTTAAGTCTGTAGTGCAATGGAATTCAAAACCAAAAGAGCTAGTCTGAGATGATTTGTTAAGTCCGTGATTGAAAGTGTTAATTGATTCAATTCAACCAAAGTTTTTCAACTAGTATGTCCAACTTTTTAAGAAATTTTATTGCAAAATATATTTTCAGACTAGAAAATATATAAAGAAAAGAACACTCCCTAGCAAATGTGTTGCTGTGCTTAAGATTGCTTCTCATATATGCTACCATGATGAAATATTAAAACTAGTATTTCCTTCTTGAATGTCATGGTTACCATTTTTTGAATTCTCCAGAAGTTGCAAAATATATATACACATATTATTATGCAAAATCAAGAGGAAATGATTATATTTCACAAAATATCTATAGTAACAGAATCACAGCTTACCAAAATACTTGACTTGTTTCAAAATTAGAAACAATTTGATGCACATCATTATTTTTCCATTCATTGGTAAATTAGCCAGTAAACTTGTTCTAAATCTTATTCAAGTAATTGCTATTATGAATCATCTAAGTTTTGTGGTTTGTTATCAATGCATTTTAAAGTCTCTTCCTCTCTCATTTGATTTAATATTCATTTCATTGTATATAACATGTATCCATTTACCAAGCATTTTTTCTTATAATTTTAAATATTTTAGTACTGGTATACTCATGGAAATAATTATTGTTTTTTGTTTGTTTGTATATAACATATAGATCGTTGGTTGTGATTCTTCTACATGCACATAAATATTATAAATATTGTAGGTATATATATATGTGTATATATATATTAGTTTTCTGTCAAAAGTGTAATCCATCTTTGCATTTTGTATGCCAACACGCAATAAGTACATTTATACAAGTATATGTGTATATATCGATTTTATGTAGACTTGTCTATGATTATCCTATAATTGAATTGTGTTTGATTATAACATATACTTGTATAAATGTACTTATTGCGTGTTGGCATACACATATTGCATAACTTTTTGTACTTCTTGTTTTAGACGATGTTAGTTTTCTTCCTGTCCCTTGTCTAATGTCTTTGGTGAGGTGATTTATAACATTGAACATACTTTTTGTTCTTGTGATCACGTTTAGGTTCAATAGTATAAATTGCTATATAAAAGTTTGACATTATTAGCATATTGGTTGATAATTCATAATTATATTGTACTTTAAGTTTCATTCTTTTGGACTAGCATTTATTGATTTTATCAGCTTCGGGGTATATTTTTGTTTTAGTGTTGGTGCTTAATTTTTTTTAGATTTATTGATTTTAGTGTATATTATGTATTTATATTTTTTGTTGAATACTTTGCTTCTGATTTTGTTTTGTTTATTCAGATTCAGGGTATATATATAGGTTGTTATGTTGGTGGCCTTTGTACCTTGTATATAATTTTATATTTGGTATTCTATGGCATATTTGTGTTGTGTTTACTCTGTTAGTGCTGAAGACTTTGCTTTAGGGTATATTTGTGTTTTGATGTTTTTTAGATTTGTTGATTTTAGTATATATTATGTATATATATTTTTTGTTGGATGCTTTTGCTTTTGTTATGTTTATTCAGATTTAGAGTATATATGTGTACTATTGTAATTAAGTTCATTTTTGTGATTAATTTTTTTACCTACATTGATTTTGGTATATATATATATAAATATGTTTTTGTTGGATATTTCTTTCAAGTATTATTATGGTTAATTATATTTATGATATTTTTTTTTGCCAATGATGTTAAAATAATGTGTATGTTTATTATGTTGGTGATTATAGGACTTATTGTGCTTTTATATTTTTAAAAGATACAAAGTGTCATAAATGCCCATAATAAGTCATTCTTTTTTCTTTCTGAAATTCGTATTATGATTAAATTGGGGATATTCTATTATTAAATTGGGAACTTTGTTATACTGTAATTCACAACATCATTGGTCTCCCAACCGTCTCAAATCTTGTCGGCATTCTTACAAGGTCAGTTTTTATTTAATAATCTCTAAGAGAGATTAATCAACTAATTTTACATATTTATATTGTTGGTTATCTCATTCAATCGTTAATATATTATGGTAAGATATATTATTTAATTATAATTTGAAGTTTTTAATTCATTGGTGCAGGGAATATCATAGGACCGACTTTTAAGTGGGTGCTTAGATTTATTAGGAAGAATATTGAGAAAAGAAACATGATTGAGTTTGCAGTGATTTGGAGTAGAATTATGTTGTCTTGTTGAGATTTGTTGTATTATATATTTTTAAGTTTATGGATTTATAATATTATAACGAGTTTTTATTGAGAATTATTTAATCTCATGGGGATTTGATGTATTATGTATATTTCAATTGTATGAATATGAATTTTTATTATGATAAATATAATTTATTTTTACAAGTTATGGTAATAATAATTAATTATGTGAGTAATTTTTTTATTTAAATTTAAATCCAACTTCAATTGTTAAAAATATAATTAAAATTTTTAAAAAATATATATCAAAAAAATATTATTTATATATATAAATTTAATGTTACAGCGACACGTATTAACTGTCGGCATTGCTAGCAACGGCGACACGTATTAACTGTCGGCGCTGTCAGCAATGGCGACACGTATTAACTGTCGGCGTTGCCAGCAACAACGACACGTGTTAACTGTCGGCGTTGCCAGCAATAGCGACACGTATTAACTGTCGGTGTTGCCAGCAACAGCGACACGTATTAACTGTCGGCGTTGTTAGCAACGGCGGCACTTATTAACTGTCGGCGTAGCTACCCCTACGCCGGCATAGGAAAATACGACAGTTAGTCGACTGTCATCATTGCTCAATAGCGACAGTAAAAAACCGTCGGGAAAGCCCAATTTTGTAGTAGTGAATGTAAAAAAACTTAGATGATGAGAGAAGACTGAGCACGAACCAGACCACCGTGGTGAACGCGTGGCGTGGGGTCCGAAACTCCGGCGTGGCGTGGTGGTGGTGCTCGGACGGAGGGAGTGGACAATGGTGGTGCTCGGACTAAGAGGAGAATTTTTTTTAGAGAGAAGAGGAGAAATGGGAGGGACGGACGATCCAATCTAACATATATAGCATTATTACCGGCGGGGATCCGCCGCTATTAAAATGCTCTCGCCGGTAATACAGTATTAGAGGCGGGGCCAATATAATCCGCCAGTATAAGTGTTATTACTAGCGGATAAAGGTCCGCCACTAATAACATTACCGGCAGATAGTCCGCCGGTAATAAGGGAAATAATCCGCCTCTTGCAAATTTGAAACGTCCTCTCCTTCGTTTCCCGGGCATTGTATTAGCGGCGGACTACCCGCCGCTGATAATGGGTAAGCCCGCCGCTAATAAAAAAAATTAATTTTTTAATTTAATTTTCCCATTATTAGCGGCGGACCCAGTACTCCACCGCTAATAACTTGTACATTACCGGCGGACTTTGTCCGCCGGTAATATTTCCGCCTTTAAAAACGTTTTTTCTTGTAGTGATGTCTCGTACATGCAATGAGAAATAACGAAGTATGAGTAAGCATAAAACAATGTATCCCATGAATACGTCCACACAACACAAAAGCATACTACAAAGGCAAGTGACACGCAATGGCCCATCAAAGGCAACGAACAAACAACATATAGACAAGTAGGAAGCATATGTGGGCAAGTATGGATAAACATCATTTTATAATATAAGGTATTAATGGGGCAAGGGAGTACATATAGCTTGAGTTATTATCTGTAGGTGGTCATGGTGCTTCACTAAGTCACCAGGTCACCTCCCCTAAAGGAGTATATAGGTATTCCCAACAACATATATGTTTTTTGCGTGGGAAATGTATACATAATTACAATATTGCCACCACCGAGGCATGCTTATATACAAAGAGCTCATGGCTATGCCAAATAGGCACATGCCACATTGGACACTTTAAGTACCTAATAGCAACACTCTTTTATATATAAGCTTTTATATTATGATTAATTTATTATTATTATTATTACTCGTTTTCAATAGTCATAGCCCACTTTAATATTTTTCTAATTTTTTTGTGCTCGTTTAAGTAAAACGAATAGGCTAACTGAGTCACATGATTCAATGATAGAGGACGATTCGTCTAGCTTCTCGTATAGTAGTAAATCAAACATCTCTTCTACATCAGCATCGTCTCCAAAATGGTCCAATATGGTTCCTTCAAGTGCAGCTCTAGAGGACATTGATTGCAATTTGGGGTGTTGCTTTTCGTGAGGAAGGTTCTCCATTATCTCTATACTGAAAAACCCATTACGTTTCACAACGTCTTCCACTTCTTCCAGTGATCCACAATACACCGGCATATTAAAGGAATCTAGCTTTTCATTGTTGATCTTACCCTGTCCCAAAAAGCAATATATATATATATACATAAAAATGAATTATTATAATTAAATGCTTTGTTAATCAATCTATATATATTTGCAAATAAGCTAATGTTGAACCTCACATTGAAACCCAATGTTGGTTTAAGGTTTCCATTAACATGATAAGTACTTAAAAGAGTATTGTTATGGAAGTGCTACACTAGATGCAGTGGTGATTGATATAATTTTATATTCAGCTCTATATATTTTAATTTTAAATAATCACATAGTGTTGGACAAGATTGATGTCGCATTACAATATTCCTTAAAATGTTGAAAAAGTGAAAACAAATGGTATATGTTTGGTAATGAGTGAAATAATATATAATCTTATAAATTATTGAATATTTTCTCTAACTGGATATGACTTAATTTTCAAACAATAAAGTGTGGTATATATGCTCCTTACGAAGATGTTAGGTTAGATGAGTTAGATATATTTCCTTATATAAGTTATAAGCCATAAAGATATACAATTATAAATAAAGAGGTTTACCTTCTTTGCCATGTCGATAATGGAAGACTCAAGCAGTTCAAATGCCTTGTTAATATAAGTTTGAGAATGAGGTGTTCCATTGGTGCGACCGGGGACAATAAGAGCCAATAATCCTCCATGGACAATCTCTTGCGCTCTAGCATATAGAAAGTTGTCCAAGTCTTTAGCATACTGAGCTCTAAAGGCATTGACAACTTCAGTGTTAGAATTGGAATAGTGAATTCTCCCTTTGTTCCAAGCAGGAGAGCTTTTGTCCAAAACCTGGGGTGGCACTTCTGAGAGCCATTGAAGAGCATAGGAAGAGTGAACAAAATGGAGAGAGGCTTTGGGAAAGAGACGGCCATAGAAAGATCCAGGCACCCCAGCTGCGAAGTATTTTGTTTTAGGAGGAAGAGAAATGAAAAGCTGGTTGAAATCATTTGTTGCTTGATCATTGAAGAACACTTGGAACTCAGGAAGAAGGTCACAGCAGTTACTGTCTTTTTGTTGGCTGTTAAACTTGAGTTCCAAGGCTTCTATTATGTTTTGCACTGCTATGAGTGTATTTGGTCCAACTGAGCAACCCAAGTCAGCGATTTTAAAGATCTTAGAAGAAGTTAAAGTCTCCATGTCAAGCTTCTCTGATATTGCCATGTTGATTATTTCTTTAGAAGATTCTATAGCATTTCTCTACAAAAATATAAAATTATGATATATATATATATATATATAAATCAAATCTGAGTAATTTATAGTGTCCATGCACAGACCTGAAGCGCGGAGTTTTTGCTGTAGCTGTAGTGGCCATCTCCCCCATTCATTGGACGTACGGACCTTTCTGCAGCTATCAAAGTACTCATTGTCCCCTTTCTTTTCAACACCAAATCAAGAAGCCTAGAAACTAAACAAATTACAAATATTCATTAATTTTATGAAAACAATCTACAAAATATTATTATTAGTAGTAGTAGTAGTGGTGGTGATAATAGTCCTATATACAATACAATGTTTTTATTCTTTAATTTATATGTAAAATCTTAGATATTTTTAATTTTTCCATACATGCTGTTTATGACGTAGTAAGAATTTTTTTTTTTTGAGGGGATGATATGAAATAATTGTATACATACACGTTGATGCAAACGAAAAATATTTACTAAATATAGTGATCGATTAACAAAATATAGCTCCTATATATATATATATATATTTATAGAGAGAGAGAGAGAAGGGTATAGCTTACTCGGAGAGTGAATCAGAGAACAATCTTACTCAGAGTGAATAACAATAAGCAATTTTTATAGCAAGTGCCAATATATCAATATATATATAGGAAATTTTTTTGGTAGGGCGTTCAAAAAGAGTTCTACCGTAGGGTTCTCAGTGTTTCTCGACCAATGAACAGTTTTCGGCGCGACTTTTTTTATGACTGTGTATATTGTAGCTATTTAGAGCATCAGTGCGATTTTCAGAAAATTCCGAATAGTTTACATTACCGAAAACTTGGTTCAAACATGTTGTTGCACGTGTGACTAATTTTTTTTATGCGCGTGGAAATCAACATGTTTGAACCTAGTTTTCGGTACTGTAAACTATTCGGCATTTTCTGAAACTTTGTAGGATGCTCTAAATAGCTACAATATATACGGTCATAAAAAAATTCGCGCCGAAAACTGTTCACGGGTCGAGAAACACTGAGAGCCCTACCGGTAGGGCTTAAAATGAAGTCCCTACATGAGAATTGTCATATATATAAAAATATATATATATATACTAGGTAAAAATAAAGTGCAATGTGATTAGTTTTAAAATATATAAATATTCTTATTTAAATATATATTTATTTTTATTATTTTTTAATTATCATATAAATTTTAAATAAATAAACAATATATCTTAAAATAAATAAAATATGTTTAATATAATGTATGATTTAAATGTATTAAAAAATTATGGTAAAATATTGTCTATAATTTTAGTAAAAATTGGTTCACTTTTTTTCTTCTTCAATATATAATAGAATGAATTACAGTTCTATAGTATATATAAATATTTATATCAATAATCTCTACATATATGACATCTAAACACAACATTGACATATATATTTATATGACTACATAAAATATATATAAATTACAATAATATTTTAAGAGAAATTAATAATAGAATAAAATAATAATAGAAAAAGTCATAGTGTATAGTATACTATTTTTAGTTTCTAATGTAACTCGCAATGTCCTTTTTTGTGAATTTGATGAAGAAAAAGAGCTTCAATCACTTGATAAAAAATAAGCTATCACACAAATTTATAAGATAAAAAGAATGATATATGTATGACTTTATTATTTTTAAATAAATATGATTTAATTATTGAAACTATCATAAAATATCTTTAAAATATTCTATTTTAATTAATTAATTTATTTATTTATTTATTTTTGTTGAAATTTATGTAATTATTAATATAATATACTAAAGATAGTAGATTATATTATGTTATATGTGTAATATGATATTATTCTAATACTTGAAGTTTAAGTTTAATTAAATTTTATTTAAGTTATAAAACGTATGGTTTTATTAATTTTAAATAATTGTTATTGTAAAATATCTCAAAAATATTATATTTTAATTTGTTTGATTAATTATTTATTGAATTTGATTTAAGTTTAAATCATGTTTACAATCTACTGTTAAATATAATAATATTCTGTTATATCTAAAAATATTTCATTAAAATTAACGGAAAAAAATAAAAACCCGTTAAAACCAATAATTTTCGTTACCTACCCACTTATTATACAGAAGAGATATTTATACATACTGGTACCCTATCGGCAGCCTCTATAGTTGAAGTTAGCATCAATATCCATATAGAGCCTAAACGTATGATTTGTACAAGTACATTGTGTATTAAATATGTATTAATGCGAATTGAAATTTTCAATATAAAATATTTATTGTTATTTATTTTTCTATGTCATATCGGCTGGATCAAGTTTGTCCATGTCATCTCCAAGTACACCTTTATTTTAAAAAATATATATATATCTTAAAATTTATTACAAATGGATTTTATTCAACTTAAAAATAATTAAAACAATTGTATTGTATTCAAAAAACATTTCTCCACAACCGGAGCACATATATTTAAACAATTTTTCATATAATTATATATCCCTCTTCAAAACTAAGTGTAGCTGACCATAATTTTCAAGGGTAAATAGAAAATTTTCCATTTAAACTATGGCATTTGCAAAGTTTTGCTTCTCAATTTTATTCTTTTGTGACAAAAATTTCTCCAGAATAGTCACTATTGTAAATGTGTCATTTATATTTTATTTCGTTTATTTTTTAAATAGTTTGTTTATGTAGCAGTGATGTTAAACTAATGTGGCAGGATTCGATAGTCCTAACAAACAAATATATACATCGATAGTGGTATAATGACAAATTTTAAGAATATATATCTGCATTCTTAGATTTTTTTTTTATGTTTAGCGTTGTACGCCCTAAATATCCACGGATTATTAGCGAGCTGGATAAGGGCATAGTTCTATCAGCCACGTGGAAGCTCATATCTGGAGCTGTTGTTACAAATCTCAACCTCTTTGGCTCGAGGTAGAAAAAGGCTCAGTGAGAATGCACAAAGGTATCAAGACAGTAGTGGGAACGTCGCGAGCTGAGAGACATCAAGCTCGGGGGTACGAGCTTGAGCTGACACCTCCGACCCTTTATAAAGTCAACCACGCAATGTAAACGTGCATATATCAGACATCACGTGTCTGATCCTTTCCTGAAATCTCGGACACGCAGCATAAACGTGCATGTTCAGGCACCCCACGACTAGTTTGGGCCATGCCGCCCATTATCCCCCTTACCTATTGATTAGACCACACTTCGGTGTCAGATTTTAGGAATTAATCATAAACGTCACAGAAGTGACATGATGGGTAAGAAGGTCACGGGATGACCTCCTTTGCAACACCCAGGTGTCCTCTCCCTATAAATATGGAGACCCTGGGAGTTGCAAAGGGTTGGCTTCTAATTTGTAGGGAAATACCCTGTAAGGAATATCAGAGATATATCAATAATATTGGCTGGTGGACTAGAAGGATTTTAACCTTCGAACCACCTAAAAAAATTATTCGAGTTATAATCTTCCTTTGAGATCATTCATCTATTACAGTTCATCATTTAGCACTAATCTCTCTCCCTGTTCATATAATTATATGTTGCTGAAGAACCGCGTCAACAGTTTGGTGCTTTCATTGAGAGCTTTTAGATTGGTGCTATCGCAGATACCCAACCATGGTAGTTACTCGCTCAAGGCAGGGTAACGAGGCGGACCAACGTGATGGGCAGGAGGCCCACCATGCCGCCATATCTAATGAGCAGAACCCTGAGGTTCAGCAGCGACCGAGCAAGCAGCCAATGGGCCAAGGCAACACCTGAAGTTCAACTCCCCGGCCGTCCAATCCGAACCCGGATTTCTACACGGCGGTAGAAATGGAGAATGCACAGTTGAGGAGTCAGCTGGCGAAAGCAAACAAGCAGATTCAAGAGGTTTTGGCCCGACTACCCCCTCTTACAACTGACGCTAACGTCGGAAAGAGGCATGGTGAGACTCATAAGTCCCGCCGGGGTAACCGGTCCAGGCCTAGTCGGACGGTCATACCCTCAACATCAAATTCAACTCCTACGTCGCACCACCAGGGAACCGCATTTGAGGAACTTCCTAGGGCCGAGCAGCAATTCAGCCGATCGGTCCGAAACTCAACTCCTAGCTCACTTCCACCCTTGAGTGCACCCAGGAGGGCTCGAGGAAGCTCGTGAAGGAGATCTAGGGAGGGCTCACGACGACAGCCCACCCTGGCCAGCCGTCCTGCACCCCACTCAGACCGCCAACCACAGAACGCGGAGGATGGTATAGCGGAGCGGCCGCGACATAGCTTAATCCGCCCTAACGGGACTAGGATCGCGTCCCCAGTCTGGCATCCTCCTTCACCAATAAGATACCCATCTCCTCCCCATCCAGTCCGAGACATTCCGGCTCATGGGAGTAGCAAGAGAAATCCTCCTTCCGTCGGACCCTCCCAGCGTAGTCGGGCGCCCAGGGAAGTCCCGAGCCCTCACCCTCAGCAGCGGGCCCTGAGCTTTTCAAATGGAAGTTATTAGACCAGGAGTCGTCGAAGTGACATCTCCGGCGGAGACCTGCGCCATTGCGGAGACCTGCGCCATCGCTTGCGCAAAGCCCTCAAGCCGCCCCGAGGGGAGACCTCCGAGATCGTCTAAACTCTCAGAGAGACCCAGTTGGAAATGGCAGTCACGCTCGCCAAGGGGAAGGCCAATCTGAAGTACGTGACAGCGGGAGCATCCCATATAACCTATCTCAAGATAGGAGGGACAATAACCCACCTAATGCGTACCGCGGAACCGGAGCTGTTGAACAGCCCCGAAAGAACCAAGGAAGTCAGGACCAATCCCTTGAATGTCTGGCTCAAATGGAGGAGCTGATGAAGAAGCTCTTATCAGAAAAAGAAAAAGATGAGTACGACTCGGGGGACGAACTCGAGCTCTTCGCCCCTAGCATAGCAGCTATGGCGTATCCACCTGGTTTCCGTATGCCTCACTTATCCAAGTTCAATGGAGACGGGGACCCGTCAGATCATCTGGGTATGTTCAACACCCTGATGATGGCCCACAACATTGGTCCCGAGCTGAGATGTTTGATATTTCCTTCCACCTTGACTGGGTCGGCCAGAAAATGGTTCAAGCAGAGTAAAAAACAGTCCATCAGCTCGTAGAAAACCTTTTCTACCAACTTCAAAAGGGCCTTCCGAGCTTCTCAGGCTGCCCACGTCAAAGCCGACACCCTAGCAAACGTAAAGCAACAGCCGGACGAACCTTTGAAAGCTTACCTGAGCAGATTCGCGAACGTCACGGCTCGGGCCAGGGATGTAGATAATAGTTCCAAACTTATGGCTTTGAGGACGGGGATCCTTGTTGGAGGCGGACTCTGGGAAGAGATAAAGAGAAAAGGTGTCAGCACCGTGAACGAATTCTTAAATATGGCCCAAGGGTGGATAAACCTAGAGGAGGCGTGAGCGTCGGCCGCGGGAACCAACCAAGCCCCTGATCAGCCTGCTGGAGTGGGAACGGGCGTCGTAAAAATGGCCCAAACCATTGCACATAATAACCAGTGGGGTGGAGGCAAGAGAAAAGGGAGGAGCGAAGGCGGCCAGCACGGCCCGAAGAAGAACAAGTCCATGGAAAAATTTAAGCCAGTCTACGCGACTTATACCGATCTCACGTACACTAGGGAGAACATTTTCCTAGCAAACTCTGCTCGCCTCCCCTGGAAGAAGCCGGAACCGCTGAAGCACCAGAAGGGTAAGCGAGACCCCTCCAAGTTTTGTCGATTCCACAACGACATTGGCCACAACACTGATGATTGTAGGCACCTGAAGGATGAGATCGAGACTCTCATCAGAGCTGGACCCTTGGCTTAGTATGCGCGGAATAGAGTTCCCGCCGGCCAACCAGCTCCGGAAGTTCCGATAAGTCAGCCCGGGTCTCGGGTTGATCAGGACGTCCCTCCTCCTGTGATAGGAGGAGAGATCTCCACGATTTCCGGAGGCCCCCATCTGGCTGGCACGAGCAGAGGTGCCCAGAAGAGATATGTCAATGAACTTAAGGCTCATAATGGAGTGGAGTTCGTCCCTGAGCAGCATCTACCCAAACAGCAACGATTGGAGAGGCAACCAATCATATTCACCGAGGAAGATGCCAGTCACGTCCAGTTCCCTCATAACGACCCTTTGGTCGTAGCCGCTCAGCTCGCTAACCGGAGAGTTAGGAGAATACTGATCGATAATGGGACCTTGGTGAACCTGCTGTTCCGGTCTACGCTGGAAAAGATGGGTTTGTCTGTCACCGAGTTGAAAGCCACCTCCATAATGCTGTATGGATTCTCCGGAGATGGGTCGGCAGCAATAGGAACAATCGAGCTAGTGATCACCCTGGGAGAAGAACCCCGGACTGTCTCAAAACTCCTCGAGTTTGTGGTCATCGACTGTCCAGCCGCGTACAATGCTATTTTGGGGCGACCTACATTGATAGCATTCGAAGCCATAACCTCCATCCGCCACCTCGCGCTAAAATTCTCCTCTTCCTCGGGGATATGCACGGTCCGAGGTGATAAGCTTACTGCCATGGAATGCTACAACATTTCTATAAAGGGAAAATCAAAACCCAGGCAGCTGACGATGACCATCCAGGGCGGGAATGAGGAATCTCAGGAACTTGTGCCTAGTCCTGAGATTGAAAAACCTCAGAGCGTCGAAGGGGAGAATATTATCTTAAATAATGATATCGACCCCAGAGTAGGAGAAGATAGATCCAAACTCCAGGCCATCGAAGAGCTTGAGGAGGTAAACATCGACCCGCAAGACCCCTCGAAGGTGGTAAAGCTCGGGAAAAACCTATGTAGCAAAAGGAAGGCGGAGCTGATTAAGTTTCTGTAGGAGAATCTAGATGTGTTCGCCTGGTCTCACGAAGACATGGTAGGGATCAGTCCGAGCGTCATCATGCACACCCTCCACTTGGATAAAAGCATGCCTGCAAAATCCCAGAAACAAAGGCGCCTATGAACAACCCGAGCTGAGGCCCTAGAAGAAGAAGTAGCCCGGCTCTTAAAGTGCGTCTTTATCCGTGAGGCGAAGTTCCCGATCTGGGTCGCCAATCCTGTGTTGGTCCCGAAGCCCAACGGGAAATGGCGGACCTCCATTGACTTCTCCGATTTGAACAAAGCCTGCCCCAAAGATTGCTTCCCCTTGCCAAGGATCGACCAATTGGTAGACGCCACGACGGGGCACGAGCTCATGTCTTTTATGGATGCATACTCGGGCTATAATCAGATCGCCATGAACCCAGCGGACCAGGAACACACTAGCTTCATGACCCCAACTAACGTTTATTGTTACAAGGTCATGCCCTTCGGGCTGAAAAACGCCGGAGCTACATACCAGAGGTTGGTGAATAGGATGTTTACCAACCAGATCGGGAAGAACATGGAAGTGTATTTTGACGACATGCTGGTCAAGTCGAAAACTACCAATAACCATGTTTCTGATCTGGAGGAATGCTTTAAAATATTGAGAGAATACGGCATGAGACTTAACCCCCAAAAATGCACTTTCGGGGTCGCGTCAGGAAAATTCCTGGGTTTCATTGTCAATACCAGAGGGATAGAAGCAAACCCCGATAAGATCAGGTCGCTACTTGAGATGCCCTCACCCCGGTCGTGAAAGGACGTTCAAAGTCTGACAGGAAGGGTGGCGGCCCTTAATCGGTTTATTTCTAAATCTACCGACAAGTGTCTTCCATTCTACAACCTGCTACGGGGGAATAAGAAGTTCGAGTGGACCGAGGAATGCGAACGTACCTTCCTCGATCTGAAAGCACATTCACCCGAGCCGCCCGTATTATCCAAACCAACGGCGGGAGAGCCTCCTTTTCTTTACCTAGCTGTCACGGAAGATGCAGCTAGCGTCGTATTAGTCCGAGAAGAAGACCGATCTCAAAAGCCAATCAATTACATCAGCAAGAGGCTTCTCGGAGCTGAATCCCGGTATCCGTTGATGGAAAAGATGGCTTTCTATCTCATTACGACCTCCCGAAAGCTGAGGCCGTATTTCTAGTCCCACTCAATATAATTCATAACCTATCATCTTTTAAGGCAGGTTTTGCAAAAACCTGAAGCATCGGGACGCCTGTTGAAGTGGGCTATTGAACTCAGGCAATTTGAGATATTGTACATACCGCGAACTGTAATAAAAAGACAGGCCCTGGCTGATTTGTGGCAGAATGCACAGGATTCCGAGAAGATCCTGCAGAAGAGTCATTCCAGGCCTCCTTACCCCAGGCCTCGTGGAGGATCTTCGTAGATGGCTTGTCTAATGAGAGCGGCTCCGGGGATGGAATCATATTAATATCCCTGGAAGGACATCGATTCCACTCGGCATTGCAATTCAGATTCAAAGCGTCCAACAATGAGGTTGAATACAAAGCTCTACTGACTGGTCTAAGGGTGGCCCAAGAGCTGAAGGCCAGCTCCGTCCAGTGTTACAGCGATTCCCAACTCGTGGTAAACCAAGTGTTAGGGGAATACCAAGCACGGGGAACCAAGATGGCTGCTTACTTGGCCAAGGTAAAGAGCGAGCTATCCGCATTTGAGCGTGGCTCAATCGAGCAGATACCTCAAGAGAAGAATGCCAACGCGGATGCCCTCGTGAAGCTCGCTACCTTTGGAGAGGCGAAGACTTTGGGGCTGGTTCCGGTAGAGTTCTTGGAACGGCCCAGCATAGAGGAAGTCAGGGCGGAGATTGAGATGATTGACGCCAGACCGACTTGGATGACTCCCATCCTCGAGTATCTCACAGCAGGAAAGTTACCCAAGGAGCGAAATGACGCAAGGAGGGTACTTTACCAGGCTCCAAGGTATACACTGATAGATGGGACATTATATCGACGTGGACACTCTTTACCTCTCCTCTCCTGTGGTGTGTTCTGCCAGGCGAGGCGAAGACCATCTTACAGGAAGTACACGAGGGTTTTTGCGGAGATTACACTGGGGGCAAAACCTGGCCTTGAAGATATTAAGGCAAGGTTATTACTGGCCCACTCTGTCAAAGGACTCAATCTCCTATGTCAAAAAATATGACAAGTGCCAGCGATTTGCTACAGTTGCCCGAGCTCCCTCGGTCGAGCTAAAGATGATATCGTCCCCGTGGCCATTTGCGATCTGGGGGATTGACTTGGTTGGTGCCCTCCCTACTGGAAAGGGAGGAGTTCGCTACGCGGTGGTGGCTATTGACTACTTCACCAAGTGGGCAGAAGCAGAGCCCCTGGAAACGATCACTTCAAAAAGAGTCCTCGACTTCGTGGTCAAGAGCATTATCTGCTGATTCGGGCTGCCAAGGAAGATCGTGTCGGATAATGGAACGCAGTTCGATAGCGACCTCTTCACCGAATTTTGTGAGAGACACGGCATTGTTAAAAGCTTCTCCTCCATGGCCTATCCCCAGGCCAATGGGCAAGTCGAGGCCGTCAATAAGACGCTAAAGGCGAGCCTTAAGAAAAGACTGGACAAAGCCAAGGGAGTCTGGCCAGAACAGCTCCCCCAGGTACTGTGGGCATACCAGACCTCACATCGAACGCCGACGGGTCATACTCCTTTCTCCCTGGCTTTCGGGAGTGAGGTAGTCCTTCATGTCGAGGTAAAGGTAGCCTCGCATAGAGTCCAGGCATTTGACCAAGACCGGAATGACGAATTGCTCTGCGCGTCCCTCAACCTGATTGACGAAAAGTAAGAAGATTCACAGTTGCAACTCGTGCATTATCAACAAAAGGTCACTCGTTATTTCAACTCGAAGGTCAAGAAACGCGTCTTTAACGTTGGCGACCTGGTACTCTGAAGAGTCTTCCTAGCCAGTAAAGATCCCAAGGATGGAGTATTGGGACCAAACTGGGAAGGGCCCTACCAAATAACCGAGGTCGTGAAAGAAGGAACCTACAAGCTAGCTCGGCTTAATGGAGAAGCAGTCCCACAAACCTGGAACGCCATTCACTTAAAGAAATATTATCAGTAATATTTTTGTAAGGCTTAATTGGAAAAGCTATCTTTTGTATATTTAGTAATAACAGTTATCTCTTACATTATTGTATATGTTTGTGGGTGTAAACTCAAGTAACCATGAAAAGACCCTTTTTTATTTACTTGGGGGGCATATACCCTGGATATAACCAGGTTCTAAAACTTAGAAGTTAGTTTAAATTGATTGATCGATGTTTTTCTTAAAAAGCACGAGATATCGATAAAGGATTGACACGAACTAAGTTTTCAAATTAATATCCTGGATATAACCAGGTTCTAAAACTTAGAAGTTAGTTCAAATTGATTGATCGATGTTTTTCTTAAAAAGCACGAGATATCGATAAAGGATTGACACGAACTAAGCTTTCAAATTAATATCCTGGATATAACCAGGTTCTAAAACTTAGAAGTTAGTTCAAATTGATTGATCGATGTTTTTCTTAAAAAGCACGAGATATCGATAAAGGATTGACACGAACTAAGTTTTCAAATTAATATCCTGGATATAACCAGGTTCTAAAACTTAGAAGTTAGTTCAAATTGATTGATCGGTGTTTTTCTTAAAAAGCACGAGACATCGATAAAGGATTGACGCGAACTAATTTTTCAAATTAACGTCCTGGATATAACCAGGTTCTAAAACTTAGAAGTTAGTTCAAATTGATTGATCGGTGTTTTTCTTAAAAAGCACGAGATATCGATAAAGGATTGACGCGAACTAAGTTTTCAAATTAACGTTCTGGATAAAACCAGGTCCTAAGACTTAGAAGTTGGTTCAAATTGACCAGCAGATGTTTTTTTTTCATAAAAAGCATAAGATGTCAATTATAACACCAACAGAGACTAAGTTAAACCACAAAAAATATATAAATAGATTACATAAATATAAGGAAATCAATTGTCTCAAGGATGAAAAACCTCGTAGTATAAAGTTACAAATAAAATAAAAGGAAAGGAGAAAATCCTAAGCCCCGCCAGGCCGCTCTGATGAAGTCACCCTCTCGCCATCCTGCTCGGTTGCAGTTGGAGTCTCCCCAGTCTCAGAGGGCGCCTCTTGTTGAAGGCGAGCTTTGAACTTCCCCAAGAAGGACTCCCATACCTTCGTCCCCAGGAAGGAAAAGTCACCATCTGGGTTGAAGGCCCGACAATGGTATAGCATGGTCTCCATGGAGGCGCTGGAAGACGCCTTCTCTGCCACAAGGGCAGCCTTAGCTTCTTCAAGCTCAACCTTCGCGGCGTCCAGAGCGACCTTGGTAGGCTCGGCCTCCAGCAGCTTGGATCGAGATGCGTCCAGCTCGGCCTGCACAGTCGCCAGGGCGGCTTTGGCATCCTGCTCCTGTTGCTGGGCGGACGCGAGGGCGGCCCGGGCAGCTTGATGCTCGCCTCTGATCTCTTCAAGCCTGGCCCTGGACCGGGACATGCTCTGGTGAAGAGCCAAAACCGCCTGCAAGACGGAAAAAAAATGTGAGGCGAGTGCCTTAGAAATGAAGCAGATAAAAAAAAACCAGTGGTAGAACATACTTACCGTGAGGGTCATCCCCAGTGAAGACTCCATCACGTTCTCAGGGCTCCTCGTCTTGATCTCCCGCAAGTCCCTTGGGGTGGCGTTGTAATAGTGATCCACCGTTTAGCTCGCGGTTTCGTAAACCGTCCCTCGAAAGGCCTCGGGGATTTTCTCCAGGGCCTGAGTGTTGACCGGGATGCGCACCGTGGGAGCTGGAGCCACCAAGGTCCCGGTTGGCACCTCCTTTTCCCGGGCAGGAACGGGAGGTCGCAGGAGCCATCTTCTCTACTGCAGGAGGGGGTGGAGGCACTTTTTCAATGGCAGAGGGACCCTGGTTTTTCCCCTTGGCCGAGGACTTGGAGGATGTCCCAGCAGCTTTCTTCGCCAATCGGAGCCTCTTCACCAAGGGCCTGGAGGAAGAGTTTCCCCCCTGGAACATAGATCGTAAATCGTTTTCCCCGAGCTGCGACATCTCCTCGTCTGAAACAAAGACAACAAAGCATTAATACGCATGTAAAAATACTTTGATAACAAAAAAGCTAAAGTATGTATAGAAAAAGGTCCTACCCTCCGAGCTAGAGGAGGAATCTATAGTCACGACCTCCGGCCCCAGAGCTTCTACGGGAGAGTCTAAGATAATGACTTCGCGAGTGAGAAGAGGCTCTAGGTTCGGATCCGCCTCAAGACTGGACTCCTCTACATACTGCTATTGCGAAATTTTAAAGCTACGCAAGTATACGTAGTCGTGTCAAGTAGTAAATTCCGTAAGAACGGATATCGTCCCACAAAGACTATATCCCAAGTACCACTAATTGATTTTTTATTCTATTTGGCTAATCAAAATTTAAATGAACAATTAACTAAGATCCAAAATTAAAGAATTAGAACCAAAACAATAAATTACCACTTAAATTTCAATAATAAAAACAATCTAGGAATTAATTTCATCAACTGATTTTTCTATTAATTTTAATGATGAACTCTAAATCTCTTCTTTCTATTCTAATAGCAGATTAATATAATCAAATCCTATTCTTTTTCAAGATATAAGATCTCAATTTATATGCAAGTCTTCTACATTTCTGTGATAAACCTGAACATATAAAAGGCATTAAACATAAAAACCTAATTACTACACAAGTCATATAGGTACTTTCGTCCAATATGAATCCTATGTCTATATAATGATAGCATATTTAATCCTCATCTTTCGAATTTTGAATTAAAACCATTAAAGCAAGCAAATAGTGATCAAGTATTTAATAGCATTAAGCACACATCATATGGATTAGAATAAACAAGAAGTATCAGTAGAAATTCATAATTAAATTAAATAGAATCTCAGTGACTACATTAATTCCTAGATAAAAATGAAATTAGTTCATAAACACCATGACGAAAATAAACTGTAAATTATTATTCATAAAAGTAACCTCAGAATCCAGATGAATAAAAATAAGAAGATCAATCCAGCAACCGTTTTAATCTAGGGTTTTTGAAAATCTGAAAAACTTCCAGTCCTCTTATAATCGCAGAATAATATCCCTTAAATAGCCCTCCAAGGTTCCCAAGTGAAAAGACCAGATTGCCCTTCAAAAAATGGTCTAAAATCTAAAAATCGCGTCACCAGCGCTATAGCGCTACTTCTGGAGCGCTATAGCGCTATTGACAGTGGCAAAATGCTTCAAAATCTGGTGCACTAGTGCTTTAGCACTCTTATTGTAGCGCTGTAGCACTATTTCCATAATAGAACGGAAACTCGTTTCGAACAGCCTGCAGCGTCAACTCATCGTATTTTGATCATAACTCCTTCGATATAACTCCGAATTCAATGATTAAAAAAGCTATGGAAAGATAAGAGAAATATCTACAACTTTTATTTCTAGAAGTGTTTCTGGAAAGTGAATTAATCATGGTAAAAATGCGGCTTTAAATATGAGACTTGCATTATAGAGCATAAACGACGTTTGTTGAGCATCTTCAATGCAGTATCTTCCACACATGATGTCTTGAAACTCCACAATCAACGCTAAATCCATCTTATTCATAATATTTAACAAGTTTCTTCTCATTTCACTCCATATTATGTACTTCACCATTAAAACCTGAAACAAGAAGAAATCAAGCATAAATATGTGCTAAACAATCCTAAATAACTAAAAACATAACATAAAACAATCTCTAAGACAAACCTAAAATGAACCTAACAAATTCCCCCAAACTTAAACTTTACTCGCACTCGAGTAAATAATCTAACTAGACTCAAACCTAACAAACCAAGTTGACATAACTAACCAATTCAAACACTCAAGACTGCTATGCATATATAATTCTCAGGAAAAACAATCATGCTATTTAAAACATTAATCTAGATTTTCAGTCTCAATTATTCACCCTTTCACCGCAATCTATCAACACCAAAACTCATTTACTCATAACTCGCAAATAAAATAATTGAACCACTTTATGCACATCAAATTCTCACCAACTAACCACAAACTCAAATAGTCCATATGCCTGCATTACTTACTATTCTCCATTAATATGAACAAATGCACAAATAAGAATCAATAGGACTTTATAAGGGTTGTAATAGAAGGCTTAGATATAGGTAGATAAAGAGACAATTTTAGGCTTAATCATACCACAAGCATTCCACTAAACAAGCTTTCCCAACAATTTCACACTACTCATCCCTTGTTACCCCTTTTTCTGTGCAATGATTGAGAATATATATATTTTTTTTCAATAAACTCCCCCAAACTTTGATTTTTCAATAAATAATTGTTTGGGAGCATAATCATTTTTCAATTTCTTTTCCTTTTCTTTCTTTAATTTTTTTCTTTCTCAATCAAAAGTAATTTTCTGAATAACACATAATACAAACATCCCATTATACATTCACTCCCCTCATATAATAATTTTCATGCTCATGGTATGGGTCAAAAAGAGTAAATGGTATTTCATTTTACAGTTAGGCTCAAAAGAATGTATTAATCAAGAAAATGGTTATAAGGCTCAAAAGGGTTGACTAAGGATAAAATTTAATAGGGTTAGCTTGAAAGGCACAACCAATCCAAAAAAAATTGCCCATATCATTTTCCTAAATGTGCATTGTTTCAAATTTCATTTCAAATAGTAAGCAAGCAAGTTCTAGAATTTTTTCAAACTTTTCAATCCACAATCCAAATTTGACATGCATAAAATAACTCAAGTATAACATTTGCAATGTATGAACAATAGATCTCCGACGTCAACAAATCACAGTGAAAAACAAAGTAATCTAGCCAAGCACACAAATTATTTTTAGAAGCATGTCAATTTTTCCTTTGGATTATACTACAAAACAGTCAATCATATTGAAATGGCAATTATTATCAACTTAATTTATACTCTAAAACATGACTCCAAACGAACAACTGATTAAAAGAAAAAAAAACAAATTGAAAAAAACACATCAAAGAACACCAGAAATAAATCTCTCCCCCAAACTTAAAACCGAACATTGTCCCCAATGTATAAATAAAAGAAAATTAAAAGAAAACTTCCCTGTAATCCAACGCGTTGCTCCACTGTAGTGACATTCATTGCTATCCTCCTTAGGTTGCAAATATAAAATTATTCGTCGAGGCATCAATAAGTGGCTGATGCCCATAATAAGCGTCATACAAGACAACTTGAAGGTTGTCATTGTGAATGCCCTCAAGCTTAGCTAGATTTGGAATTGATGAGCTCCAATGTTCAACTTGACTTTCTTTGGAAATATAAGCATGATGGATGCAAATGAATGATTCTAATGGAGGTGGAGATGGTGGTGGCCTATAAGGATCGTCATATGTGTACTTTTCCATTATCATTAGCTCACTATATTGAGGATCGAGTACTTGTTGCATGGAGTGTGATGGTGGATTTAGAATTTCTTTACTACTTTGCTCAACCAATTTATCCACATCTTGGGTAGAGATAGCATTCGACACTACTATTTTCTCTCCCTTTTCTTCCTTACTTTGGATTGAAGAGGACTTCATTTGATGTTCAAATTCTTCCATTGGTAGCTCCATCTCCTCACCATTCCCCAAATTGACCTCCTCACTTTGTTCTTTCCCTCTTGAAGTTTCAAAATTCCTCAATGATGAATCTTGGCTTTGAATTAAGGCTTCATTTTTATCCATATACTCCATCATCAATACCTCCAATGAACATGATTGAGCCACTTGGTGAGGTTTCTCTTCTATAATTACTTCTTGAAAATTATCCAAATTTTCCTCATTTGGTCCCTGAGTGCAAGTGTTAAAAGTTGGCTCCATATTGTTATAATTGCTCTCCCATCCTTTGTTGGTCACTAAACAATTCCAATAAAACCATTCATTGTATTGTGCCATGTCTTCCAACATCCAATAGGCTTCATCCACAGATACTTGGTAGAAATTGGTGGTACCATCTCCTCTTTCTACCCATTCTCTTGTTTCGACATTCAACCCATTGAGGAAGTTCTCTAATTGACACTCTTTGGACAAACCATGGTATGGGAACCTCATTAGCAAAGCTTTGTATCTCCACCATGCCTTGTATAAAGGCTCCAAGTCGTGTTGAAAAAAATTCATGAGGACTTGCATATGAGATATCTCAAGTTCCTCGCAAGACAAACAACAAAGAAAGAAAAAAAAAAGGAAAAAGAAAAAAAATTGAAAATAATATATATATATATACCAAATTAGAATCAAGAATCAATTATATTTGATATTGATTAAATAGTCACAGGCAACAGCGCCAAAAACTTGTTGCGAAATTTTAAAGCTACGCAAGTATACGTAGTCGTGTCAAGTAGTAAATTCCGTAAGAACGGATATCGTCCCACAAAGACTATATCCCAAGTACCACTAATTGATTTTTTATTCTATTTGGCTAATCAAAATTTAAATGAACAATTAACTAAGATCCAAAATTAAAGAATTAGAACCAAAGCAATAAATTACCACTTAAATTTCAATAATAAAAACAATCTAGGAATTAATTTCATCAACTGATTTTTCTATTAATTTTAATGATGAACTCTAAATCTCTTCTTTCTATTCTAATAGCAGATTAATATAATCAAATCCTACTCTTTTTCAAGATATAAGATCTCAATTTATATGCAAGTCTTCTACATTTCTGTGATAAACCTGAACATATAAAAGGCATTAAACATAAAAACCTGTTACACCCAGATTTCGAGCCTTAAGAATTGTGATCTCGAAAGCTGGATTCGTCAGGAATGGGCTCGTAATGTCTGGAACACGTGTCCGCAACCTAGGCACCAAACCTGCAAAGCAGGGGGCAACCTCGAAGATGGTAGCCTTGAAAGCCTCACAAGCTCGAAAGACAGACATCGAAGTACGTCTGTTCTCAGATGACCTCGGATCAGGGGTTCCGAGCCTGACATAAGTATGAGCTCAAAGCCACATGATCTCGGGAAAAATGCTACAGCTCGAAGGTCATTAAGAGACCTGGGTGGGCACGACACTGACGATGTAGATTGATAACTTTGAATATCTTAGTGAATCATTTTGGAGAGACGCAGTCTACATTCATTGTTGTAAATCCCCTATAATAAAGGGGTATTTATTAATCAGTTATACACCCCCTGATCTTCAGGGGACGTTTCCTTGTATATAGGAGTTACAGGCTTTTAATGCCATTAAATTTATTTACATATACAGAATAACTTCCCGAAATGTGTGGGATAGTATTATGAAATCTCCTCTATAAATGGAGAAGATTTGCACCAATGTAAAGGATCGAATTTTTTGTAATCTTGAGAGAAATTCTGGAGAATTCATTCTTGAAGAATTTCCAGAAATCATCTTAAGTTCTAATAACAAAGACTCGTGGACTAGGCAGAGTTAACTGCTGAACCATGTAAAAAATCTTGTTTGTCTTATTGTATTTTTCTGGCCATAACCATTTATTGTTTTCGTGCTCTTTATTCACTGTTGACGAAAAACGGCGTCAACAGTTTGGTGCTTTCATTGAGATCCTTAAGCATTCAGTCCCTGAACGAGTTATGGCCACTAACGATCAGAATGTTCCTGAAGAAAATTATCCAAGACGCCCTGGGAAACAGCCAATATTAAACCCGGATGCTGAAGAGAGAAGCGGATCCTCCGATTCTCGGGGACCACCCGCACCACCAAGGGATGAGGATATGTATTACAACCCTGAACGGTATGTTCCCATTGTGGAACTTGAAAACCGGCAGCTGAAACAGCAGTTGGCAGAAGCCAACAAGCGGAATGAGGAGTTAGCAAGGATAGCCGCAGAGGCGCAGGCGGCTCAGCCCCCGCCTCCGCGTGAAAACCAAGATCCTCCTCCGAGGGACGTGCATGTTCCTCCCCGCAGGCCTCGTGGACGTCCACGAAAGAATGCTGCCACAAGAAGGCCAGAACAACCTCTGGCACCAGCAGATCCATCCGCTCCCTCGAGACCCCAGAGAAGTACCCGAGCTAGGGCCCCGGTTAATCCACCTGCGGGGGTACCTGCGGGAACTGAGAACAACCGAGCCCCTGCAGAGGCTCGGACTCAAGTCCCTGGGAACACACAGAATGCAACCAACCCATCTCGGGCAAACTCCGGACCGTCCAGGCCGCGAAATGGGTGGTAGCCACCATCACCCATACAGTTCCCTCCATCGCCTATAAGATATCCTTCACCTCCTCGCAGGAATGCTCAACCAGTTCGTGATGAGGACGAAAGACGTGCGGGGAGGAGACAAGGGAGCAGGGAAGCTTTCCGGGAGCGGAGAGGCGCCCTATCTGAAAAAAGTCTAACGTCCCGGTCTCGCACGGCAGAAACGAGGCGGCACGAAAAAGACCCATCTCGAAACAATCATGCGACAAGTCTTACTAGTGACGACTCTAAAAATACCAGATCAGTCAGTATGCATGATCGAGGTCGAAAGAATACTGGGAGCCACAGGAATCGCTCCGACCTGCGGGAACATTTGAATCAGAATCGGGGTAATGTTAACCCGACGAACCAGGACCTGAGGGATCGCTTAAATAGGCGTAAAGACCCCCTGCGGAGGCGTGAACCTGGAATTGTGATCGACGACAACCAATTCCAAACAAGACCCCTCGCGGACCCGATCCAGAAAAGAATCGATCAGTTAGAAAAGGCCTTCAGGCTTTTGAAAAATGAGCAAGGTCAGGATTGATATGAAGATTCTGATGAGGAGCTTGAACCGATTGCTCCCCATATTTCTAATACTCCATTTCCCCAAGGATTTCGGATCCCTCATGTCCCAACGTTTGAGGGAAAGTCCGACCCGTACAGCCATTTGAGTACATTCAATACCATAATGAGAGCAAGTAACGTGGGTTACGAACTCAGATGCATGTTATTTCCAGCATCGTTGACAGGACCAGCCAAAAGCTGGTTCGAAAAATATAGAAGACACTCAATAACTTCTTGGAATCAGCTGTCTAAATACTTCAAGAAACAGTTCAGAGCCATGATGGGGGTTAGGCCAGAGGCATCAACTCTGACTAACATTAGGCAACAGCCAGGTGAGACATTGAAAAGTTACCTCACAAGGTTTAACTTGGAAGTTTCCCGAGCTCAAAATGTGGATGACAGCGGTCATCTAATGGCAGTCCAAGCTGGAGTAATGCTAGGAAGTGCTCTCTGGGACGACATGCAGAGAAAACCGGTGAGGTCCCTAACTGAGTTTAACACACGAGCATAGAGGTTTGTCAATGTAGAGGAGGCAAGGTCGACACTTAATGTGACTTCCCAGCTCGTAACTACAACGATAAACGTAAACTCTGTCTCAACTTCGACGGATCCACCAGCTTCAAAGCCTGCTGCGGAAAACCCTTCCAAGAGAAAAAAGAACGAAGGGAGTAACCCCGAGGCCGAGGGAGGAAAGAAAAAGAAGGGAGAGAGATATTTCTCCGTGTACAGAGTGTACACCGAGCTCACCGAGTCTCGAGAGAACATATACCTGGCTAATGAAAACCAGGTCCCCTTCAGGCGTCCAGACCCAATGAGAAATCAGAAGTCCAAGAGGGACTCCAGCAAATATTGCCGATTTCACAGAGACACCGGGCATACTACTGATGAATGTCGACAGCTGAAAGATGAGATCGAAGGATTGATCTCGAGAGGTTATTTCAGACAATATGTCAAAAACCAGAATGCTAATCAGGCGACTACGAGCCAGAGGGCAGCCGCACCACAGCCCACACTTAACACAAATTCCTGAGCCGGGGTAGAAGATAGGCCCCCGCCGATCGATGGAGAAGATGTGATAACCATCTCGGGAGGGCCTCATATCGCGGGAGTGGGAAGAAATGCCCAAAAGAGATATGTGAACGAGCTAAAGACTGGGGACGGGTCTCCTTATGAACCAGTACCTAGAGCTCCAAAAATTCAAAAGATTGAATCCCAACCAATAACCTTCACTGAGCACGACGCGTCCCATGTTCAGTTTCCTCACCATGATCCACTGGTCATCCCCCTTCAGTTGGCAAATAAAAGAGTCCACCGATGTAATGCCCCGAATTCTCCGATGTATTTAACGGCGTGAATAGTAGGCCGGGAGGGCCGTACTTGCTTAATTATGTTATTAGTTGATTAAATGCATGTATATGTTGATTATATTATGATATGATGTGAAATGCATGCATGTGAGTCCATATTTCTTTATACAGGGGTGTGATGGTAATTTGGCCCGTTGAGGGTAAATTGATTAATTGTACGCATGTTGGTAATATAAATTGAGACCACATTATGATGTGGGTTTGTTCGAGCCATTTGGCATGAGACGATCAAGGAAATGTTAAATATCGGTTTGGTCATAACAGGCTTAAGCTCGGGGCTCGGGGTGAGTCTCGGGGTGCTTTTAATGTTTAGAGTGTTACCGGGTATCAAAGGGTAACGGAATGTGAAATAATGGTGTTTGAGAATATTGAGATTAGCGGGAATTGGGAAGCGTTAATTATCATTAACGGTGTAGGTGGAAAATGTCAAAATTGCCCTTGAGAGGTTTTAGAAGCTTTATTATGCCTAGGGGTATAATGGTCTTTTGGTATGAGGATATATATGATGTATGGATGGCTGGGAAATAGACCCAAAACAGAGTTTTGCTTCTTCTCCTTCCCGTACAATCTTCTTCATAGTTCTCTTCTTTGGAGTTTTGAGCTCAAGGTGTGGAAATAAGCTAGGAAACTTGGAGGTTGAGGTTGTAGTCATAGTTCAGCCATTGGAGAGGGTTCAATACCAAGCTTGAGGTAAGCTTTGATCTTTATTTTTACTGATTTTGCTCTGTTTTCGTTCATGGATTTCAGCTCTTGGTTTAGGTGTGGAAAATTGGAATTAAAGGGAGTTCTTGAGGTGTTTTACTTGGGTTATGATGAGGGAGAGTTTGAGTGTTGTTTAGGGGTTTTAATGGGTGTTTGAGAGAGGTTTGGGTGGTGTTTAAATTGGGTTTGAAAGGTTAGTTTCAAGGGAAAACGCAAAGGAAGAAAAACAGGGGTTTTGGCTGAAATGGGCGTTGCGCCGCGGCATGGCCAAGGTGTGCCGCAGCCCTTGGGGGCTGCTGGGTTTAGCCGCCTCTGTTTGAGGGGCGGGCCGCGGCATGGCCAAGGAGGGCCGCGGCCCTTAAGGCATTTTTGGCCAAAGAGAGTGTTTTGGCTCGGGGATGCAAGCCTAAGGCCTCGGGATTGAACCTACTACCCAGTTGAGTAGTGTTTGAGGTCCCGGAGGTTAGGTTTTGGTTTGGGAACCTTTTATTATTCATTTTATTGATGGAATCCCATGATTTGGTTATGACCAGGTAACCGCTAAAGGACCAAAAGGTCGATCGTTCTCATGGTCATTCTTTTATCTGTTCTAGCTCGGACCAGAGGTAAGAAAACTGCACCCCAAGTGTGACATGCATGGATATTTCTGAGGCATGTTGAATGTGAGAATATGGACATGGATTGTGTATGGAATTCTTAGCATATGTTGCTCATTTGTGCATGGCACTGACTTATTAGTCAGGTTTGACAAGAGTGCTAGTATCACTGTGAAGCTGTGACTTATTAGTCAGGTTCGGCAGTGGTATTGGGCATTGGTCACGATGAGCTGACTTATTAGTCAGGACGGCCTTGGCGTGTGTCACGCAAGCCAGTAAGATTTGATCTAATCGATTATTAGCATTGAATGACTCAAAGAGCATTAATGCCAAACCAACCCCGAGGGTCGATGAATGAAATAAGCGCTTGGAGGCTAGTGGCTTACTCAGCAGCCACTCTCCCATTTGATTTAGTGACTTGCATGGCAGTCACTCAGTGTGGTTTATCGGAACCTCATGTGGTGTTTACCCATTGGTTTGAAAGCTTTATGCTCAGTGTGATTATAACGATAATCATTTGATAATGTTTATATAAAGTGTTATGTTTTCTTGCTGGGCCTTGGCTCATGGGTGCTATGTGGTGCAGGTAAAGGGAAAGAAAAGCTCACCTAGCCTTGAGTGGAGAGCTGATGTGGTGGTGTGTACATATGCGGCCGCTTGACCGCCACGGTCATGGTGGTCTCAGAGGAACTAGGGGGTTTACCCTATTTTTGCCGCTTAGGTCAGCAGGTTTGTAAATTTAAAACAGTAGAGACCATTTTGTACTGAGAACAGCTTGTAAATGTTTTTTTTAGCTCTACAGAGCAGTTTGTAATAAAATCTCCATTTCCTTTTCATTGGTTTTATGCCTTAACCCGTTAATTACACTTAGAGCACGTTTTTGACCAAAGGACTCAGGCAATGAGTCAAATTTCCGGTCCACCGTTCACCGTAACTGTTCTGGGGTAGCCAGGGCGTTACAACCGAGTTCTCATAGACAATGGGAGCTCAGTTAACATTCTCTATAAGGCAACCCTTGAAAAGATGGGACTCTCCCTTCACGACCTGAAAGCATGTGCGAATACGCTATATGGCTTTTCGGGAGAAGGAACCGCCTGCATGGGATCCATCAAACTCCCCGTGACCTTGGGAGACTACCCAGTCTCAACGACCAAGATGATGGAGTTCGTGGTAGTAGATCTACCTTCAGCCTACAATGTGCTGCTCGAAGACCCGCCCTGGTTGGGCTGGGGGCAGTCTCGTCCGTAAGGCATCTGACCATTAAGTTCCCGACCCCTAGTGGCGTCAGGACATTGAAGGGAGATCAGTTAGCTGGAAGGGAATGCTACAGCATTTCCTTAAGAGGAAAGAAACAGACGAGCACACAAGCACTCGTCATTGTTCAGAGTAAAGACGAGACGGTTTTGGAGATTGATGAAGAAATCGATCCAAGGGTTGAGGAGAAGGTAGACCTCGAACCCTTAGAAGATCTCGAAGAGATTCATCTCGAAGAGTCCGATCCCTCGAAAAAGGTAAAGGTTGGAAAACACCTCCAGGAAGAAACCAAATAGCAACTAATTTGATTTTTGAAGAGAAACCAGGATGTCTTCGCATGGTCACATTCGGACATGGTAGGAATAAGTCCGAACATAGCAAGCCACGCGCTAAATATTGATAGAAGCTTCCCTCCTAAGCAACAAAAGCAAAGACAACTGGATGACGACAGGAAGAAGGCACTGAAGGAGGAGGTTGACAAGTTAAAAGCAAACCGATTCATTAGGGATGCTTTTTACCTTGACTGGGTAGCCAATCCGGTGTTGGTACCAAAACCTAATGGGACGTGGCGAACCTGTATTGACTATTCGAACCTCAACAAAGCTTGTCTGAAGGACTGTTTTCCCTTACCGAGGATTGACCAGCTCGTGGATGCCACGGCAGGGCATGGACTGATGTCGTTCATGGATGCCTATTCTGGATATAACCAGATTCCCATGCATGCCCCTGACCAGGAACATACAAGCTTCATAACGGACAAGGGGCTATACTATTATAATGTCATGCCATTCGGGCTCAAAAATGCTGGGGCCACATACCAGCGGCTCATGAATATGATGTTTTCAGAACAGATAGGGAACAACATGGAAGTTTATGTTGACGACATGCTTGTCAATAACCATGTTGATGACCTCGAAGAGTGCTTTGGCGTGCTCCGGAAGTATAACATGAAACTAAATCCTCAGAAGTGCACCTTCGGGGTATCATCAGGAAAATTCCTGGGCTTTATTGTAAACGCTCGTGGAATAGAAGCCAACCCTGACAAGATCCAGGCCCTGATCGACATGCCCTCACCTAAAAAACACAAGAATGTCCAAAGTTTGACCGGCAGGATGGCGGCACTAAGTAGGTTTATTTTGAAATCTACAGACCGTTGTCTTCTGTTTTTCAACCTTTTGAGGGGAGGCAAGAAATTTGAATGGACAGAAGAGTGCGAACTGGCCTTCCAGGAGCTTAAGAAGCACCTCGCAGAGCCTCCCATCTTATCAAAGCCTGTCACGGGCGAAGTACTATACTTGTATCTTTCCACTACCGAACATGCAATAAGTGCAGTGCTCATGCGAGAAGAAGACAAGGTACAAAGGCCCGTATATTACATCAGCAATAGATTACTGAGGACAGAGTTGAGATACCCCTTGATGGAAAAGCTAGCTCTCAGCTTAATTCATTCGTCTCGAAAAATTTGACCCTACTTCCAGGCACACCCCATCCATGTATTAACTGATCAACCACTTAGGCAAGTCCTGTCTAAACCAGAGGCTTCGGGATGACTTCTTAAATGGGCAGTTGAACTCGAACAATTTGAGGTCACCTACCACCCGAGGACGACCATTAGAGCACAGGCATTGGCAGACTTTATAGTGGAGTGTACTGGCATGACCAACAATGAAGTTTGAACCCCGGCCCACGAGCTGTGGAAACTTTATGTCGATGGGTCATCTAATGAAAATGGATCGGGGGCAGAGGTCATTTTGATTACTCCCACAGGGAGCAGATTTCATTCTGCCTTAAGATTTGACTTCAATACATCGAATAACGAGGCCAAAGACGAGGCTTTACTGGCGGGACTTCGGTATAGCCAAAGAGCTCAAAGCTAAAGCAATACATTGCTACAGCGACTCCCAGCTTGTGGTTAATCAAATCTTGGGAGAATACCAGGCTCGTGGCACAAAAATGGCAGCTTACTTAGAGAAGGCAAAAACCGCATTGGAACATTTCGAGTTTTATGCGATCGAACAGGTTCCCCGAGAGAAAAACTCAAATGCAGATGCCTTAGCTCGGCTCGCTACTTTTGCCGAGAATGATGAGCTAAACGTTGTGCCAATAGAACACCTCTCGGCACCTAGCATTTACGAGCCGGAGGAGGAAGACGTGTGTATGATTGAGTCCGAACCTACCTGGATAACCCCGATAGTCGAATATCTCGAGACCGGAGTCCTTCCAAAGGATCGGAACCAGGCTTGAAAGTTAATGTATCAACTTCCCCGTTACACCATTTTGGACGAAAAGCTGTATAGAAGGGGGTATTCCATGCCATTACTTCGGTGCGTGACCCCACCTGAAGCCAAGAAGATCATTGAAGAAATTAATGAAGGGTTCTGTGGAGACCATACCGGGGGGCATAGCCTGTCCAAGAAAATCATACGCCACGGATATTTCTGGCCAACCATTAAATTGGATTATTTCGAGTACGTAAAGAAGTGCAATAAATGCCAGAGGTTCGCCATGATTCCTCGAACTCCACCATCCGAGCTGACCATGATGACCTCCCCATGGCCCTTTGCGGTATGGGGAATCGACCTCATAGGCTCTCTCCCAACTGGAAAGGGCGGTGTGAAGTATGCTGTAGTCACCGTAGATTACTTCACAAAATGGACAGAGGCTGAACCGTTAGCAACAATAACTTCCAAAAAGGTCCTTGACTTCATGGTAAAAAACATCGTGTGCCGATATGGGGTGCCGAGGAAAATTGTATCCGACAACGGAACCCAGTTCGATAGCGACTTGTTCACCAACTTTTGCGAGAAGAATGGAATAATTAAGAGTTTTTCGTCAGTAGATCATCCTCAGGCGAATGGCCAGGTCGAAGCTGTAAACAAAACTCTCAAAAGTTCACTAAAGAAAAAGTTGGAGGAAGCAAAGGGACGATGGCCCGAAGAATTGCCCCAAGTCCTATGGGCATATAGGACTACAGCTCGAACATCAACGGGACATACCCCATTCTCTCTAGCATACGGTTTCGAAGCTATGTTGCCTATTGAGGTCAAAATTCCTACAATTCGAACTCACATTTATGACCAAAGCTCGAACCACAATCAACTCGAAGAAACCTTAGATTTGATCGAAGAAAGAAGAAACGAAGCTCAGCTAAGGAATGCTGCCTACCAACAACGAGCTACCAGGTACTTCAACAAGAGGGTTCGAGATCGAAAGTTCGGTGTGGGAGATCTGGTGCTAAGGTGCATATTTTTGGCAACGCAAGATCCAGCAGCTGGCATGCTCGGGCCAAATTGGGAAGGATCCTACCAGATAAAGTCAGTCATCCGCCCCAGTGTCTACAAGCTAGCGAGATTGGATGAGAGCCTGGTACCGCGAGCATGGAATGGTGAACACCTAAGACCTTACTTTCAATAGTGTAGGAAGGATGTTGCCTGTAACCATGCTTGTTTATCTGTACTGTTTTGCCTACTTTTGGATTTTATCAAATAAAGATTTATTTCGTCTGATATGATTTATTTTTGCAATCTCTCTTAATCTAATAACCTATGATCACATTCATAGGATATTAAGGGGGCATTATTGGTATATATAAATACCAGCAGCTTGAAAAATAAAGTAACATATACGAAATACATGCAAGTGCTTGGATATACCCAAGTGCGCGAGCTAAGTCAATTTGGATATAACCAAATTATTAAAAACATAAGTGTTTGGGTGTAACCAAATGCGCGAGCTAAGGTAGTTTGGATAAAACCAAATTATCAAAAACATATAAGTGTATGGATTACAAACCAAACACGACCTTAAAAGGTTTGGAGCAAACCAGCTAAAACTAATCGACGATAAGTTGGAACATAAACCTACTTCGAGATAAGTCGAGATCGAGGCTGGAGTATCTTATAAAAAATAGTTTCGAACTCATAACCTCGGAGAAATAACCAAGGATGAGAAAAAGTAACTAAACAAAAAGATATAACTAAACCGTTTGCATTACACACCATACAAGTACTTTCGGATTCATGGTTAAAGTAATATCCGACCTTGATGAATAACGAGATCGGAAGCGGATAATTCGAGCAAACGGTGCATGAATGCATTGAACCTCGAGCCTAAATCCAAACTATGTTTGTACAAATAAATAAACATATGCGATTCTTTAATATAAAATAAGCAAAATATTTCAAACCAAGAAATAAATAGCATGAGTATTAAAAGAAAAAGAAATTGTATCAGCCCTACGGGCATAAGATAAAACAATTACAAAAATAAGGGGACGTAGCCCCGAGGTGAGATTCAAGAAGGAGCAGTCTCCTTGGCCTTCTCAGCATCAGTGGCATTAGACCCCTCAGGACGAATAGCATGACTATCCTTCTGAGCAACCTCAGTGGCAGCCTCCCGAGCAGCCTCCTCTGCCTCAAGCCGAGCATTCCACTTATCAAGGAGCTTTGCCTCAAGAGGACCTAGGAAGCTGGTATCGAGGTCTTCATTATTGGCCCACATTCTGTACATGGCCAAATCAACTGCCTGGTCCTTCTTCTCTTTATACTCGGCAAGGAGGCGAGCCTTTTCACCCTCAATTATATCAAAAGTGGTGGCCTGGTCTTCTTCGAGCTTTTTGTGAGCCTCCTGGATCCGAGTGTTCTCCTTCTCAAGCTCCGCGAGCCTGGAATTCTCCTTCTCAAGCTCCGCGAGCCTAGCACTCAGCTTCTCAAGCTCGGATGCCTTGGCCTTAAGCTCCTCGGCTCCTGCCTCAAGCTTTGCATTTGCTGCCTTCAGGTCATCACTCACTTTGAGTTGAAGATCCTTCGCCTCCTGAGCATAGGACTTGCTCGAATGGATCTCATTGTTCAACTTATAGTTGAGCTGGGCAAAAACAGCAAGAGTCTGACACAAAAAAAAAATCATCATTAACACTCGGACCGTCTATAAATATAACTAAGAAAAAGAAAAGGGGGGAAGAAAAGTTACCGTGGCGGCAGGCTTGATACTCTTCTCGTAGAGGGTGGTGCAGTCTCGAGAGTTGTTCAAAAATTGCCATTGGGGAGCGTCGAAACTGCTAAAACTCTGGCCCACTCGGGACAAGACGTCTGAAGCCAGCGTAGCCCCATGGGATCCAGCAGCATTGTCAATTACATACTCCTCAACGTGAGTAGAAACCGACAGCTTGTGAGTTAGAGAAGCAGAAGGCTTTTTGGGAGGTGGACCGAGTGTCGGGTGAACCACTACAGGAGGTTGAGGCTCGGCCATAACGGAGGCACCAACCTATGAGGTCGGCACCACAGTGGAACTCGTGGCAGGCGGAACCAGGGGAGGAGGTATCTTTTCGGTTCTCTTAAGGACCTTGGCAGGCCGGCCAACCTTTCACGACCCCCTGGGGCGTTTGCTCCTCTTGGCACCGCCACTCTCGAGGATATTGTCGAGGTCGGAATCCATAGCACCTGCACAGTTCCAATCGAGGTTAAGCAAAGTGCTAGCAAACTTGGAAGATATATAAAAAAAAAAAAACCAAGTGGAGAAAGACCTAACTGGAATTCTCTCCCGAGCTTAAGCTCGGAGACCATGAAATTCCCCCATCTTCAGAAGAGGCGGGGGGAGTACCTTCCCTATATGTGGATGTCAACCTCGAAAGGTCCCTATAGTCATTGGTCCCATATTGGACGGCTATTCTGTCCCACACCTCGTTTAGACTGTACATAGTTTCATACTTCCCGAGCCAACTATCAAACCTATGAACCCGATCATCTACCCAAGTCCATATATAGAAATGGTCCCTATCGTCCTTGCATAATACTAACCTATCGGGTTTGTGTTTTAATAGGGTGGGGGAAAACATTTTCGAGCTTAGGATGACTGTACCTTGATCATCTGAGCCCGAGCTCGAGGCTTCGTCGTTGGCCTCGTTCCCCGACTGCGGGCTCCGTCGGCGAACCGGAGGCGAGGGCCTCGCCTCTCTCCTTGGAGGGAGGATGCCTGTTGGCAAAGGCACGAGCTCCCAGAGGTCATACTTTTTGTTGGACCAATCCGAGGTGGACTGGCCATCTCCCAAAAGCCCGCAAGCTTGGAGATTACTCTCATGCAAAAGATATGAGAGAGACCTCCTGCCATAAGGAAGTTGGAGCAGAGCCTCTCTATGCTCCTTCATCACGTCAGTGGGAGTAGGACGATGATAGTTGGCTGGAAAATAAAACACATTTCGACTAAGTATGAGCCTACAAACAAAGGTCCGAGCACAGAGATAAAGAGGGTTGGGGTACTTACGAATTCGTCTGAATGAATAGTATCGAGACGGGGACAGGCCATCTGTCCAGAAGAAGGCCTTCTTAAAGTCAGGAGGATGGTTGGGAAGATCCTCAAACATCTTTTTCTCCTTGGGGTAGCTCGAAAGATAGTAGAAGTCGTCCCCTCCCCAAGCTCGGGAGGGATTGCTTTTCAAACAAAAGATATACAAGATCTCTTCTGGTGTGGGTCCTTCCCACTTCAACTCGTGGTACAATGACTTCAGGGCAAACAGAACCCTGTAAGAATTAGTGTTGAGCTAGAATGGAGCCAACCCAACAAAGTTTGTGAAGTCCTTGAAGAAAGACTTCAAAGGCAGTAACGCTCATGCCTTCATATGCTCCTGGCTCCAAGCCGCGTACCTCAGCTTGTTATCAGGATTTCCATCTCCTGGGGCACGACAGCTTCGCTCTTGTGAGGTAGGAGCTCGGCACCTCAAGGAGCCGGACAGTCTGAGACCATGGAAGGCTAGGATATCATTTATCTGACCTAGCGAGGTAACCGAGCTCCAGTAGTGCTCGGCCTCGAAGAACTCCCTCCGTGGCTGCGAGGTAGAAGGCTCCCCCATCAGTGAGAATTGGAGCTCCCCCGGGTTGTATGCGATGGTCACTTTTAGCCTAGGGTCGAGGGGGATCGACCTAGGCCCTAAATCAGTTTCCGGATAAAGAGCCTCTCAAAGGATTCTCCTCTTCTTTTCTATGACCTTGACGATTTGGCGGCGATAGTGAGCTCGGGTTTCCTCCTGTTCGCGCGAGAGATCGTATTCACGAATCAGACGTTGGTTCCGAGCAAACAGAGATTCTGGGCTCGGAGTTTTTGGCGAATACGGAATTTCCAGCAGCGACCCCCACCATCTTTCCAGATTCTGTGACATCTAGCGAGAAAGAAAAAATGGTGAGGGCCATGCATGCAAGGATTCAAGAATTACGAGCTTGGCAAGACAAGCTCGGAAAGTGCTTGGGTACGAGCCGAGCTCAATCCTAGAAACCCGATTAAGGGTCAGAACGTGTATTCTACGATAAAAAGGAAGGGAGTGGATCTGATTTTTGAGAATCCTGAAATATCAGGGAAAAAGGTGACGGTTATTCAGAAATGGTAGTCTTGGGTATCGTGCATTCTTTAGAACCAAGATTTTGTACCCGATATCTTGGTGTGCAAGATATGTCTTTTGAATTTTGAAAACCTAGAAAAAAAAGACCCTGTTTGAGCTTGTTCTACATCAAAACTGGATTTAGAACCAGTGACTTAAACCTAGCGCGGAAACTTAAACTTGAATGCCTATCGGCCAGAGCTTCCTAGCATATCAAACTAAAAAATAAACCAGTACATTCCCAAAAATAAAAGAACACAGGCAGAAACCGGCATAAAGGAAAACAAAAAGATCATCAGATACTTACACAATGGTGGCGATTGCAGAGAAATCGTTGATTGAAGGAGAGGCTGTAGGTATAACCTTAAGGTCTCGAACAAGCTGGCGGTCCTTTGTTTCTTCGGCTGGGAAAACATGCAAAAGCAAAAAGCTTTCTGGGATGGCTTCTGGTTTTGTCTCTTCTTTTTTTTTTTCTCTGATGAGTGTAAAATAAAAGGAAGAAGATGTCCAGGGCCTTATATATAGATAGTAAAAAGTGATAAAAAAAAAGGGATTAATCTGAGCCATTGGCCAGAATCCTTATAAAATCTGACGGCCAGGGACAAATGACAAGATGCCACCAAAAAGGTGGCAGGCGAATGATCGTGGGCGGATTTCCAAGGTACTCGAGTACATTGGATGAGCAATACCCAATTGACACGCGTCCACCCTCAAGTATGTGTGACGGTGCGGTTCCCGAAGAAAGTAGTTCAAAAGTTTCCTTCTCATAGGATTTGAACAAATACTTTTGAGGGGGCAAAATGTTACACCCAGATTTTGAGCCTTAAGAATTGTGATCTCGAAAGCTGAATTCGTCAGGAATGGGCTCGTAATGTCTGGAACACGTGTCCGCAACTTAGGCATCAAACCTGCAAAGTAGGGGGCAACCTCGAAGATGGTAGCCTCAAAATCCTCACAAGCTCGAAAGACAGACATCGAAGTACGTCTGTTCTCAGATGACCTTGGATCAGGGGTTCCGAGCCTGACATAAGTATGAGCTCGAAGCCACATGATCTCGGGAAAAATGCTACAGCTCGAAGGTCATTAAGAGACCTGGGTGGGCACGGCACTGACGATGTAGATTGATAACTTTGAATATCTTAGTGAATCGTTTTGGAGAGACGCAGTCTACATTCATTGTTGTAAATCCCCTATAATAAAGGGGTATTTATTATTCAGTTATACACCCCCTGATCTTCAGGGGACGTTTCCTTGTATATAGGAGTTACAGGCTTTTAATGCCATTAAATTTATTTACATATACAGAATAACTTCCCGAAATGTGTGGCATAGTATTCTGAAATCTCCTCTATAAATAGAGAAGATTTGCACATTTGTAAAAGACCGAATTTTTTGTAATTGTAATGCCCCAAATTTCCTAATGAGGTTTAGGACCTTGATTAGGAGGCCGGGAGGGCCATAATTGATTTATTATAGTATTTAATGATTATATGCATGTTTATGTGAATTATATTATTATATGATGGTGAATGCATGCATATGGGTTCATATATTAATTATGAGGGTAATTTGGTAATTTGGCCACTGTGGGCGTAATTGTGTATTTTTGGTGTATGATTGTGATTAATTAATATAGCCACATTATAAGGTGTATTGGTTCGAGCTATTCGACATGAGACGATCATGAGAATGTAAGTGTTCGGTCTAGTCATAACGGGTTTAAGTTCGGGGCTCGAGGTGAGTCTCGGGGTGAATTTAGTGATTAGAGCATTACCGGGAATTAAAGGGTAATGGGATATGATTTATTGGTATATGGGAATATTGAGAATAGCGGGAATTGGAGAGCGTTAATTATAATTAACGAGATAGGCGGGAAAGGACGGTTTTACCCTCGGAAGCTTTTAGAGGGATTTATTTGGCTTAAGGGCAATATGGTCTTTTGACCTTAAAGATTTATATCAGCCTTAGGAATTTTGGAAGGCTGTGGATTGATATTAAAACAGAGCCTTTCCTCTCTTTTTCCCTTCCTTCCCGTACAAGTCCTCCTTCACCCTCTTCTTTAAGTTTTGAGAGCCTATCTTGAGGAAGCAAGCTAGGGAGTCAAGCTTGGGGAGGTTAAGCTTGAGTTCAGCCATTGGGAAGGATTCAAATCGTGTTTGGGGTAAGTTTCTACCATTAATTTCTGGTTCATACTCTGTTTTGAGTTTTAGCTTTTGACTTGTGAATCACTTGTAGAAAGTTTGAATTAATGGAGGTTTGGGTGATGTTTACTTTGGGTTTGATGAGGGTGAGTTGTAGAGGATGTTTGGTGGTTGAATTGGGTGTTAGGTTGGGGTTTGGGACAAGTTTGAAGGGCTGGCTTGAGAGGAAAACGCAGGGGAGAGTTGGCTGGTGCGTGCTGGTTTCTTGGCTGGTTTGCGAAATGAGCCGCGGCCTGTCTATGGTGTGTCGCGGCCTGTGATGGCTTTAAAGGTGAAAATGGCTCTGTCAGGAGGGTGAGCCGCGGCATGGCTCTGGTGAGCCGCGGCCCATCAGGGAAGATTTGACCAAAATTGTGTTTTTAGCCTAGGGATGCTTACCATAGGCCTCGGGGTTGAACCTAGTACCCGGTTAAGTGGGGATTGATGTCCCAGAGGCTAGATATTGATTTGGGAACTTATGTGGACCATTTTTATTGATGATACCTTATATTTGGTTATGACTAGGTGACCGCTAAAGGACTAAAAGTTGATCGTTCTCAAGGGTCGTTCTTTTAAATCGTTCTAGCTCGACTTTGAGGTAAGAAAACTGCACCCTGTGTATATGTGACATGCATGGCTATTATTGATGCATGTTGGTTGATTATTGAGTATGACATGCATGGCTATTATGATGCATGTTGGTTGATTATTGAGTATGACATGCATGGCTGTTCTTGATGCATGTTGGTTGACTATTAAACATGACATGCATGGCTGTTATTGGTGCATGTTGGTTTGCTGGATATATTGCATATGACGCATGAGAAACATGTGATTAGGACATGCTTTGTATACTGAGCATGATATCGTTCAGAGCTTGAGCCTCTGTGTTTATGCATTGTCCTAATTGTACTAGTACATGTTTAGTAAGCTTGCTGGATACCCTGTTTATGGATATGGAACATGTGATATATGATTGGTGGCATGACTTACTTGTGTTTGACACTGACTAGTCAGGGACCGACTCTAAAGTCGAGAATCATGCATTGAATGGCTCTATGGCATTAATGCTAGACCGACCCTAAGGTCGATGAATCATGCATTGAATGGCTCCATGGCATTAATGCTGGACCGACTCTAAAGTCGAGAATCGCGCATTGGGTGGCTCTAAGGCACTAATGCCAGACCGACCCTAAGGTCGATGATCACGCATTGAATAGCTCCATGGCATTAATGTGGGACCGACCCTAAGGTCGAAGAACTTATAAGCGCTTGCCTGGTCTATGGCCAGATGTTTATAGCCAAGGTATTTGACCCCGGTGACTGTTTGCCACATGGCTAGGGGACGTTGTCCATAGCACGACTCTAGAGTCGGGAGGAGGGTTATGTTTGTGACCATTCACCATGCACCTGTCCTGATCAAACTTATGAAAGAATCTCTCGCTAGTTAAGCCCTGGTGACCCTATCGTCACATGGCTAGAGGAAGCTGAGCTCATTATTGTGACTTTTGGCTATTGTCACCTATTTGCTTGGACTGATAGTCCTGAATGGTTATTACGATCGTTGTTGATATTATATCATGTTATATTGTGTTTTCTTGTTGGGCTTCGGCTCACGGGTGCTACGTGGTGCAGGTAAAGGCAAGAGGAAGCTGGACCATCCTTGAGTTGGAGAACTTAGGTGATGATGTGTACATATGCAGCTGCTCGTCCGCCACGACCGAGGTTTAAAGTGGAACTAGGGTTAAACCCTGTTTTGCCGCTTAGAACGGCTTGTTGTAATTATTTTATGTAATAGACTCTGAAACTTTATTTTTGGGATCCCAGTGTATATATTAAACGTTCTAGTGAAACGTTACATCTTAACCAAAGTTTTTAATCCCTAAACCGCTAATCATACTTAGTTCACGTTTTTGGCCAAATGACTCGGTTAGTGAGTTTAGCACTGTTTACAAGGCACACCGTAACGGTCCCTGGAGTTTGGGGTGTTACAGTAATCTTGAGAGAAATTCTGGAGAATTCATTCTTGAAGAATTTCCAGAAATCATCTTAAGTTCTAATAACAAAGACTCGTGGACTAGGCAGAGTTAACTACTGAACCACGTAAAAAATCTTGTTTGTCTTATTGTATTTTTCTGGCCATAACCATTTATTGTTTTCGTGCTCTTTATTCACTGTTGACGAAAAACGGCGTCAACAAAACCTAATTACTACACAAGTCATATAGGTACTTTCATCCAATATGAATCCTATGTCTATATAATGATAGCATATTTAATCCTCATCTTTCGAATTTTGAATGAAAACCATTAAATCAAGCAAATAGTGAACAAGTATTTACTAGCATTAAGCACACTTCATATGGATTAGAATAGAGAAGAAGTATCAATAGAAATTCATAATTAAATTAAATAGAATCTCAGTGACTACATTAATTCCTAGATAAAAAAGAAATTAGTTCATAAACACCATGATGAAAATAAACTGTAAATTATTATTCATAAAAGTAACCTCATAATCCAGATGAATAAAAATAAGAAGATCAATCCAGCAGCCGTTTTAATCTTGGGTTTTTGAAAATCTGAAAAACTTCCAGTCCTCTTATAATCGTAGAATAATGTCCCTTAAATAGCCCTCCAAGGTTCCCAAGTGAAAAGACCAGATTGCCCTTCAAAAAATGGTATAAAATCTGAAAATCGCGTCACCAACGCTATAGCACTACTTCTGGAGCACTGTAGCGCTATTAACAGTGGCAAAATGCTTCAAAATCTGGTGCACTAGCGCTGTAGCGCTCTTATTGTAGTGCTGTAGCGCTATTTCCATAATAGAACGGAAACTCGTTTCGAACAGCCTACAGCGTCAACTCATCTTATTTTGATCATAACTCCTTCGATATAACTCCTAATTCAATTATTAAAAAGCTATGGAAAGATAAGAGAAATATCTACAACTTCTATTTCTAGAAGTGTTTCCAGAAAGTGAATTAATCATGGTCAAAATGCGGCTTTAAATATGAGACTTGCGTTATAGAGCATAAACGACGTTTGTTGAGCATCTTCAATGCAGTATCTTCCACACATGATGTCTTGAAACTCCACAATCAACGCTAAATCCATCTTATTCATCATATTTAAAATGTTTCTTCTCATTTCACTCCATATTATGTACTTCACCATTAAAACCTGAAACAAGAAGAAAACAAGCATAAATCTGCGCTAAACAATCCTAAATAACTAAAAACATAACATAAAACAATCTCTAAAACAAACCTAAAATGAACCTAACAACTGCCTAAGACCCGGAGCTACTACACCCTCCAGAAGGGAGGGCCACGACCTAAGATTGGTCCCGTACTCCTCAAAGAATGCCGGCCTAAAAGCCAGGGTATTATCTACTACTACAGTACCCCTAGGGCGGCCCATGTCATAACGCAACACGAGCTGGTCAACACACTGGAGTAGGGTGATGTTGCGATCTGGGTCGTTTTGGTGGCAGCGAACGAGTTGGCTGGGGTTAAACCTAGCAAGCCTTAGGTCTGCGGCGGCCCTGTCTAAGTCCCCAAATAAGTAAGGGTTACCTTGGCCGGAGGGGCCGGCTACTGCCCCGGACTGGGTCCTCTCTGCATTGACCTCCTAGGCGACCTCTAGAGCCCACTTCAATCGCACGAGGGGCACCTCGTCCTCCTCGTCCTCGTCCTCATCCGCGGGCTCCTCGGGGATGGGCGCCATCTCGCGAGCAATGGGGATGGTCCGCGGCCTCCTCAAAGCCAAAGTCTGGCCAGGGGAAATTAACTTACACGCCAGCATCGTCTCATCAGACACGAGCTGGCGGTAGTCTTTTTCACTTGGGGGAAGCCCCGCCAAGGTTCCGTACTGACCCCCAAGGATCACCGACTTAGACGTCCTCACGAAAATAGTTGCACGATAGTTTTCAAGTCAGCAACGAATGAAAAGAGACTAATCAGCGGCCAGCTTATGAGATAAACTTGGAAGGAACTTACGAGGACGGTTGAAGTAATGGTATTCGCAGTTGCAAAACCCCTTTGACATGAAGAATTGATCCTTGAAGTCATTGGGGTGGCTGGGCAGCTCGATAACCGCTACAGTGTTAGGAAAACGGGTCAGGTAGTAGAACCCGTCACCTCGCCCCCGTTGTTCCGGGTTGGCTTTGAGGCAAAAGAAGTAAAGGATGTCCGCCGGCGTGGTGGCCTCCCATTCCTGCTTCAGGAACAAATACTTCAACCCCGCTAACAGACGGTAGGAGTTAGGGGGGAGCTGGAAGGGGCCCAGTTTCACGTAATTTAAGAAGTCCGTGAAATACTAGTCCAGGGGAAGAAAGGCCCCAGCCTTGAGATGTTTGTCGCTCCAGGCTACGAACTCCTCATCGAGCGGTGCGCAGCTCCGCTCCCCCTCAAAGGGAGGTCGGGCTTCCAAGGCGCCCTTCCCCATCTCTATATTGTGGGAAAGCATTATCTTGTTAACTTTCCCCTGGGTGGTGACCTTCGAGGCAATCCTCTCGGCCTCGAAAAAGGCGTCGGGCCCCACCACGACCTCCTTTTCTACGGTAGGGCCAAAGTGGGGAATCGGGGAGTCTGTTGCCACCTCTTTCCCTTTATTGGCTTGCTGGGAAGACGAGCTGCTAGCACTCTTCTTGGGTCCCATCTGGTCGCCTAACGAACAAAGAAGAAAGTTTAGAAAAGGCGACCTAAGCATAAGAAAGAATCTAGCGCGAAAGAGGGTTTTCCTTTACACGGGCTGAGGTAATCTCAGCCCGCGGCGAGTGATACCACGCGGTTCTATGAACACGCACCAGTACTCCCAACGGGTCCCCGAATGCTCGAGATCCGTGTGTCAGGAGGGTCAAGATACAGTTTGCCTTGGAAGGAAAGTTTCGAAAGACAAAACCGCCTGTGAAGCGTATCCCCTAAGCTACCCGGTTTTTGCACCCTAGAAGCTTGTTGTTCCAAACAGGCATAAAAATATTTTACCCAGAAAATCACCCCAGAGTTGTATCCTATGAATCATGCTCCTAAGCATCCTCTTTCCTACAATCGATACCCCTAGGGTAAAAGCCTACGCACAAAATACCAGCAAAAAAAAAAAAAACAAACAACCTACTGCATGTGACTAAGAAGAAAGTTTACCTAAACAAGGAAAAGGGAAAACGTTTAAAGCATGCAACAAACGGAGGACTTACAAAAAAAATTTGCTGCGTAAAGGCTGAAAGGCGCGTCTAGGTTGAAGTCCCGTTGGAATCGCTGGTACCAGAGTCACGAAAGAGCCCTTGTATCTGAAACTCAGGAACGTCGAGAATAGTGACCGGAAGAAAGAAAGGGTTTTGAGAGTGAGAAGAAAGATGAAAGAAGAGGAGAATTTTTTTAAATAAAAGGGTGGCTCATGCGAAAGGTGACCAGCCTTATATATACGTAAAAGGCCAAAGGATGAGGGCCGTTCGATTGTCTTGATGTGGGATACGAGGATCACAATTCGAAAGATGAAATGGTGACCGAAGATAGGATAGGCCATTTAATGCAGTTCTTGAAAGACGGACCGTAGCCAACCACGATGCTCCACGTATTCGATGCCAGCGTAATGGGCGGGATATGAAGAGTCCACAAGGAAGCCTAAAAGCCCCCACTGTGGCCACAGGTGACGTCATATGCCACGAGTAGGGGCTTGGGGGGAAAATGTACGCCCTAAATATCCACAGGTTATTAGCGAGCTGGATAAGGGCATAGTCCTATCAGCCACGTGGAAGCTCCTATCCGGAGCTGCTGTTACAAATCTCAACCTCTTTGGCTTGAGGTAGCAAAAGGCTAAGTGAGAATGCATGAAGGTATCAAGACAGTAGTGGGAACGTCGCGAGCTGAGACTACATCGAGCTCGGGGTACGAGCTTGAGTTGACACCTCCGACCCTTTATAAATTCAACCATGCAATGTAAACGTGCATATATCAGACATCACGTATCTGATCCTTTCCTGAAATCTCGGACACGCAGCATAAACATGCGTGTTCAGGCACCCCACGACTAGTTTGGGCCATGCGGCCCATTATCCCCCTTACCTATTGATTAGACCACACTTTGGTGTCAGGTTTTAGGAATTAATCATGAACGTCACAGAAGTAACATGATGGGTAAGAAGGTCACGGGATGACCTCCTTTGCAACACCCAGGTGTCCTCTCCCTATAAATATGGAGACCCTGTGAGTTGCAAAGGGTTGGCTTCTAATTTGTAGGGAAATACTCTGTAAGGAATATCAGAGATATATCAATAATATTGGCTGATGGACTAGAATGATTTTAACCTTCGAACCACCTAAAAAAAATATTCGAGTTATAATCTTCCTATGAGATCATTCATCTATTACGGTTTATCATTTATCACTAATCTCTCTTCCTATTCATATAATTATCTGTTGCCGAAGAACCGCGTCAACAAGCGTCAATAAACTCAATTTCAACTAACTTCAGTTAGTCTCGTGTTGTAACTATGCATGTGACATGTGGCTACATAACAAACTGTTTGAAACAATGAACATAATGTAACAAAAGGGGATGTTTGCAATGATTTTTATGGTTCAGACATTTTTACCACAAAAAATAATTTAGAGAACAAAACTCTACATAGACTATAATTCAAGGAAAAAAAAATTATGTTTTCGTTCCTTCGTAAAGTCAATCTGCTAGCTAATTTTCCTTGCCATTAATATAGCAAATGAAGAAAAATCACCCTCCTCGTATAAATTTTTAGCTTCTACAATCAATTTCCTTTGAAAAACTAACTTGAAAATTATTTTCTTGTTCAAGATTTTCTTTTTTTATAGAGATTTATACGAACATGTATATATATATATATATACATTTAATCTAATTTTTTTTAAAATAAGATAATTAATTCGAAGTAAACAATAATACATTGTGTTGAAGACGAATGGTAATTGTGCGACCAAAACTTGCCATTTGGTCATTCTGCAAGTGGTCAGGGAGTTCAAAAATAGAAATAGCTTGTTCCACACTCATACATACAATAGTTTACTTATCCTTTTGGGTTTCATCTCACTCTAAATAGTAAAAAAATCTTAAATAAAAAAATTAATAAATATACTTATAAAAGAAAATTCTTTTAAAAGTTTGTAATAAATAATGAGATAAAATAGCATACGAAAGAAAAAATGATGAAAAAAATAAGGAGAAAGAAAGTGAGGAGAGAAATTTTGAGGAAAAAAATTGAGAAGAGAAAAATTGATGCAAGAAAAAAAATGATAGAGAAAATTGCGAGATAGAAAAAATAAGGAGAGATAAAATAATGATATAAGAAATGATGAGAGATAAAATAATGCGATAATAAGTTATGAGAAAGAAAATAAAGAAATCAAAAGTAATGAGAGAGAGTCATGTTACAGAAAATGAGGAAAGATAAATTAATAAGAAAAAAAATAATGTGTGATATAAATATTTAAAAATGTTATGTAAGAAAATAAATTGACAAAAAAAAATTGAGAACAACTAAAACACTACAAGAAAATAAACTTTTGTAGGCACAAGAATACGCCTGCAAAAGTCATACAATGCACCTAGAAGCATTTTAAGGGGGCAAAAGATTTCGTAATGGAGCGTCTAAAAAAAGTCTCATAATCGCTTTAATTACAATGCACCTGCAAAAGTACATAATTTTGCAGATAACTTTTTTTTGTTTTCTACGCCTGCAGAGTTAGTTTATTAAAAGAAAATTACATATATAGGCACTTCTACATGTGCTTATAAAAGCGTGATTTGTACAATAATATATTATTTAATATTTTATAAATAATATTTAATTTAGATTAATACTTAGAATTACTTATTTCATAATTTAACAATAATTTTTTTTTTAAATTTTCTGTTTTTTGTAACTTTATTTTTAAAAATTATTTTTCGAAAAGAATGTCAAACATCCCTATTTATTTTCATAAAACAGATTTTAAGTTTTAAAAACAAAAAATAGATTTTTAGTTAAGAATCAAACACCGTTAGGTTTTTAGTTTTTGTATTCATTTTAGCGATGGTTCAACATGCACAAGTTCCAACTCCAAGAAAACCTAGAATTAACATTTATCAAAAGAATAATTTTGTATAATTTTTATATAGAGTGTTGCTATTTGGCATTTTAAGTGCCCAATACCACATGAGGTGTCACCTAATGATTAGTTAGCGATATCTCATAATAATTATTAAATTCAAATAAGTGGAATCCGATATTAAATTACACCAATAGCGATATGTCACCTACTTGTAGTTTTAGATATCAACGGTGACTTTTAGCCATTCTATTTTTTAATTCAAATTCGACATCATTAGGCCTAATGGTCCGTACATTTTATTTGATATAATTAAAAGTCTAGTTGAGCATTTAGGCTCTCTCATCATCAGTCCTATCAAATAATTGATTTTTGTTCATTTGTGGCTGCCACGTTAAGTATTGAATTTCTTTGTCTTGAAATAGGGTTAGTTGTATAGGTATGGTTATGGTGGTAGTTGACCTCTAAATGTTAACAATGATTAAGGAAGTTTTCAATACTATTGAAATTCATGTTTTTAATGTATTAACACGTACTTCATTATTCAACTTTTTAATAAAAATGGAAACAGAAAACGTTTGAATGATCATATTAGTAAATTAATGTATAATGTGTTCTATGAGATTACTCACAAAATGCTTAGTATAGAAAATGTAAATGAGAGAAATAATCCAAGGACACACGAAATATTTACATGGTTCGGTTTTCCTAATTCATGAGTCCACACTCATAAAATAAACATAATCAGTATAGATCAATGATACCAAATACAATTGATTATATGTAAGTGTTAACTTGATTTTTCATCAATGCTTATAAGAATAATGGGAGAGTTTTTTGTGTGTAAATTTGAAGGAAATATTGAGATAAATATGGAAAACAATTGTTGATAGTAAATAGAAGGGACGAGACTTTTATAGTGGCTGTTGGCCATAAATTTGAACCAAACCAACCACATGTGGTGAATCACATTGCCAACTCCACGAAGAGAAGAGCCTCGTCGATCTCATGGTGGCCTTGCCATCCTCGAAGTCAACTGAAGACTCGCCAATTCATGATGAAGAGCGAGTTGTTTGTAATAGGTGGGCCTCCTCTAGTCTGTTATTTTGGACGAGGCCCTCGCTTGTAACGCCCCACGTCACTATGGCTGCTTTCTGGAATGACGACTGGCCCTACAAACCAACACGAGTCTTTCCAGCGTGCTTTGTCCTCACTCGCACGCTCCCTGAGAAAACTTCCCAGGAGGTCACCCATCTTGAGATTACTCCAGGTCAAGCACGCTTAACTTTGGAGTTCTCAAGTGATGCGCTACCGAAAAGAAGATGCATATTGTTGATATAGGTAGTACCCATCAATTTATTTAAGCCCTCTTAAACTGTGTAGTCCCATACCTACACAGTCTTAGAATCATCACACTAGACCTTCCCCAGGCAGTGTGGGATTGCACAGCTTTACCCGGTCTTTCCCCTTACGGATCACGGGATTCTGACTGTCACATCACTTGCCTCATGTTAGGTGGTCCTCGACACCTAGACATTGAAGCATCCCACAAACAATATCCTGGGAATTAGGACTTGCACAACACAACCTATACAATTGTAACGTCACAAATTACCTAATAAGACTTAGGGCCTTGATTAGGGGGCCAGGATGAAAAATTATGGAAAATTATGTGTTTATATGATATATATGTGTATCATTATATGATTATATGAGTTATATTATAATATGACTAGATATGCATGTTTAGGTGTATTAAATATGCATGTGTGCCTGTTTCATATTAAAATGACAATTTTCTTAATTTGGCCCGTTATGAGTATATTTGGAGTATATGTGCATATATGTGATATATGTGTGGGACTACATCACTATGTGGATATATTTGGGTTGCTCGGCACGAGGCGAACCTAGGGAGCAAGCTAATGGGAAAGTCACAACGATGTCAAATACCAGGGTCGGGTTGAGCCTATGGGTAATTTGGTAATTTAGTACATTATCGGGATTGATCGGGTAATGAGAGATTATTTGGTAATTAATTGAGGATATTGGAAGTAACGAGAATTATAAGTCATTAATTATGATTAACAGGATGTGTGGAAAATGACAAATTTGCCCTTTTGGCATAAGAAGGCAAGGCTAAAGGGCAAGGGGCTTATCGGTCATCTTGAGCCAAAATTAGTGACTTATTCACTAATTCCCTCAGCTGTAGGAAACCCAAAACAAAGCATCAACTCTCTCTCTCTCTCTCTCCTTACGTTTCTCTCCCTCTCTCTATCTTGGTCTAATTTTCGAGGAAACTAGAGAATTTTAGAAGCAAAGGCTTGAGAATTGAAGGCTTGAGGTCTAGAGTTTGATTAGTTGCGGCTAAGAGGTGGAATTTCACAATTGAAGTAAGCTATAAAATTTGTTTTTGATTGGATTCTACTATGATTTTTATAGTCTTCTTGAGCTTGAGGTTCAAGGTATTGGGTTAGAGATTTGCTGGAAGTTTTTGAGTGAGTTAAGCTTGGGTTTTGATGGTGTTTATGTGCTGATAATGCTTGGGGGCTTGAATTATGATTTTGGGATTCATTTGGGTTGGATTTTGGGTGAAATTGGCTTAGTAAAATAGGGAAATTCTGGGTTTGTAGGTTACGCCGCGACCTGTGTGAACCCAGGGTGCAAGGGCTCTGTTTGGAGTAGGCGTGTCACGAACCTCGGGGTCAAGTCGCTGCGTGTGTCCTTGGGAAGAGGCAGAGGGAGGCCTTGGATTGGAGGCGCGTTGCGACCCTCAGGGTCAAGTCGCGGCCCACATAGGTATTTTTGGCCATATTTGGTTTTGAGTGACGGGAACTCAAACCTAAGGGCTCGTGATCGATCCTACTACCTGGTTTAGTAGAATTCGACGTCGGACTCAATCCGGAAGCCTTTATTCATTCATTATTGATAGGATTCTATACTTGGTTGTGACTAGGTTATCGCTAGGGGCTCGGAACTAGGATCGTGCTCGAGGGTCAGTCATTCTTAACCTGTGCTTGGGCCAAAGGTATGAAAACTGCACCTAGTATGTGATACATGTGATCATGGCTTGGCCCGGGTTGTTAAACAGAGATATGAATAGGTCTCAGGCTCCTAAGAATGTGCATGATTATGATTATGTCTGTGATTGGTTATTAAGCATGTCGAATGCTCTATATTTGGATATTTGATATATGATATATGCCTGTGTTGCATTATCTGATTGAGAAAGGCTTGACTTATGAGTCAAGGACAGCAATAGCGCTGAGCACTAGTCAAAAAGCATTGACTTATGATTCAAGTACGAAAATAGCACATTGAGCACTGGTCGATATAGTTAGACCTAACCAGGAGCGCATCATACGCTTATCCGACCCAATGGTTGTGGAAAACTCAGCGCCAGGTATGCTGGGCTAGCTCCAAGGCTAGTTCTATAGAGGATAGGGCAATGGGCTCCGGGGTGACTTATTAGTCCATATCCTAGGGTTGGGCCTCGGACTTGACTTATAAGTCAAGAACGACATTAGCACACTGAGTGCTGGTCGAAAGCATTGACTTATAAGTTAAGGGCAGAAATAGTGCGTTGAGTGTTGGTCAATATGGCTATGCCTAATCAGGAGTGTGATATACGCTTGACTGACCCATTGGTCGTGGAAAACTAAAGCGCCAGGTACGATGGGCCAGCTTTAAGGCTGGTTATGCAGAGAATAGGGCTAATTACCAAGATTTTGAGACTCTTTCTATTGAATAACCAAAAGATGGACTAGAATTCTATCTAGGGATATTGTATTTTTATTATAGTTAGGAGTGAAGGACTCTTCCTGATTTAAGGATTGAAAGACAGAGTAGAAATTTGTCAGTGAAATTCTATTATTATTGTAGTTGAGAGTCAGTTGAGAAAGAAAATAAGTCTTATTGTCATGTAAGCGTTCTCATTTTGTTAAAAAAAAATGGCAAATAGCAAATAGGGTTGTTTCACTTCACATGTTTGGGACAACTTATTTTTGCTTCTTTCTTTGACATCTTGACCATTTCTTGCTCGAACTGATATTATTGCATCTCTCATATATATTATAACAATAATATATATATATTTATATATACTAGGAAATATAGTCATGTTTCGCGCGATTTTATAATAATATATTACTATATGTATTTAAAGAACTTTTATGTTTATATGGTTAATTATAATTTAAAAAAAAAGAATATAGTCTCTGTCTGGAGTGTCGAATATCATTTTGCAAAAAAATTATCAAAAATAGGTCAAACTGCAAAATGACTTTAAAATCTAGGTCATTTTGCCAAAAGACCATTTGTATAGTTCACTTGAAATTATGTGTACACATATATATTAGCATATCACATAAAACTTGTAGGATCTTTGAATTTAAATCTAGATGCATGCTTCCTATTATTTTTCTAAACACATAATAGAAACATAGAATAACATGACATACATGTGAACATTAGATTTGTAAATTAACATAAACACAATGATGTAGAAACTTACGAATACGTAGTGGAACTAGAACAACTCCCTCCTTCAATCTCTCTAACCCTTGATTCCTTTCTATAGCAGAGTATTATCAAGAGATTGAACTAGATCAGCAACACAGTCTTCCTCACCAAGTGTTTGATCAACCTAGAACTAGTGTAGGCTGGTACTCAACACATGAGATAGAGATCTAGAAAAGAAGAAGAGATAGTAGCTAAGAAAGGATTAGAGTGTCTAGGTTTTCACTTACCTAATGAATCAACTGAGACTGACTTATGAAAACCCTAGATATCATATTCCTTATATAGACAACTTAATGGGCTTTATTTAAATTTAAATTTAAATTTTGAATTAATTAAAATAATAAACAAAAGTCTTGGGCTCCCACAAATGGACTTGGGCCAAATACCTTTATTTTGAATTTAAATCCTAATTGGGCCTAAATTCAAAACCTTTTATTTATTTATTTTAATTAATTAATTAAATCCTTATTCAAATTAACCAATTATAATTTGAAACTTGATTTAATTTTATTTATTTATATTGACACCAATTTATCAATATTAATAAATTTACCCAAAAATTATCTTTTATTTTCTAAATCTCATATCTCTATAAATTTTCCAAAATTGACATAGTCAACTTTAAAAAATCCTAATTGATAATTAAATCAATTAATTGAGACATTCTAGATGATTTACTCAAAGGTGATGCGGGGACCATGGATCCATGAAATCAAGCTCCAATAAGTTACCGTGAATTTATTTACAAATAATTTCACTACCTTATTAATTTCTCGTGACTTCACTATAGATTTGGAATTGAACTCTTGAATTCATAGAACGTATTTTCCAAACCATAAATACGTTATCCATTGTTATAACCATTACAGTTAGTCAATCCTCTATCGATGACTTACTAACAAGCTGGGTGAAAATTACCGTTTTACCCCTCATCAGTATTTTATCCTTAACTCCCACTAAGTTCCTTATAAATGATATTTTCGTGAACTTAATCACAGAAACGAGATCTCAATCATTTAACCTTTTGAACAAAGCAATTAAGGAAATAATCTTTTCACTTCTCATGTTGAAGTTATAGATTTCATATCTATGAATAATACCCCCACTCAATTATATTACTAAATCTCCAAGATGTAAGTAAGGGCTAGACCGTAGGGTAAGCTTGTAACGACTCAACTATTCTAGACTTTGGACCATTAATGACTACTATACTAATCTTAAGAAAACGTACATATGAAATAACCATAACTTTATTTAAAAACTGTAAAGTAAAGGTTAAATAGATAAAAATTCATTTAGGATGTGGCATCCCATTGTTTTGAAAACAAAACATAACTTAAATAAATTGGTTACAAAATTAAGTGCGGAAAAATAATACATAGAAATCATAACTAAAAGACTTCAAAACTTCATCCTCGAATCGAACGCGCAATCCACCGATTCCATCCTGCCTCAATACACATCCCCAAGCTGCCAAGAATCTTTCTGCCGCCATAACTATTTTCCTGCACATATAAAAATAAAAGAATGAGCCTAATGCCCAGCAAGGAAAATATACTACAAGCATGAAACATAATCATACATATAACTATAAGCTATAAACATATAACATATATCTATAAAGACGTACATCATATAAGACTATACTATTAGTGGCCATTAAAACATGTGATAAACCATCTACGTCTCCTTTCTAATATCCGAGGTAGGTTAGATCACATGGTAGGTTTATGATAACCCATCTACGTCCCTTGTCTAATATCTGAGGTAGGGTAAATCATAACTATGAAACATAAGAAAACATAACATAACATACTATAGCATAACTTATCATAATATATCAACATAACATATAAGCATATAAAACTATCCTATTTTCCTTACCAATATACCGGAATGATGAGAACAAAGTTGGGATTTTGGAACACTCCTAAAAACCATTAATATAGAGGTGAGTATTCTAAAAGAAAGAGATGAATGAACTAAAAACCACCGAGAATATTCTTATCGAAAAGAAACCTCAAGTTCGAAGAACTTAGATACCTAACCAAGAATAGAGAAAACTGAGTTAGGACTATAAAACTAATGAAACAATACTAAAAGGAACTAAGGATAAGAATACCTTGAATGCTTCTATGACCGAACTATACCTCGAAATCGAAATACACTATAACCTTACTTCTCAAGTGTTTATTAAGCTTATAATGATTAAACTTATAACCCCAACCCAAGTGTTTATCACTCTATAGTCTCACTAGCACCTGGAAGGCTCTGATTAATGCTTGAAGAATGAATGAAAATGCTTGGTGCTAGGTCCTATTTATAGAGTTCTAGGAATAAAAATATTCTTTTTGGCTTTGAATAAAAATAATGAATTTAATTGAAAATATTTGAATATCCTTCAGCCAAAGGCTTAGGACTTGGTCAAATTTTTCAGAGAAATTTAAGGAGTCAAAACTTGATTTTTAAAACAAAAATAATAAAACACAAATAGAATCCTAACTTCTAACTCCCTAAATCTCGTAACTCTAAACTCCCCTGCAGTAAAATCAACATATCTGGAGCTGTAGGACTCCGATTTATACTCTCTTTATACCGTTAGAAAGCTAATTCAATTATCTACAAATTTCTAGAAATACTATTTTTCAAAATTCATAACATAACTGGGTTAAAAATAGGTCGGAAGTGAAAGTGCACTAAAATTACGAAAAATCTATTTAATTATCTAAATCTCAAATAAATAAAATTATGATAAATGTCATGCTCCTAACAAATTCTGGTGAAAACTAAGTCTTATATTTCCTTTATTTTATCATTAAAATAATAATTCCTTAATAATCATACATATGACAAGTGTCATATTCCTATTGGCTCTATCTAAACCTTAGGAATAACCATGCTCATGACAAGTGTCATATTCTTATTAGCTCTATCTAAACCATATATTATAATAATTATCATATTAATAACCAGCAATATTAATCAAACCTTATGTTATAATTAATATTCTTAAACTACATGTTAAACTTCTAAAATCCACAACTATTGTTAGGAGTTTCCAACTAAGTCCCGGCTTGAACCAAAATCCACAGTCATAGACATACTACAACTACTACTAGCTATTACTATTACTACTACTATCTAACTAGCTAAGTAAAGTTCTTGGACTCTACATTAAGTCCACTCGTGGTTTAAATTTTAATGAGTCGTGATTTAAATTTAAGATTTGTGGTTTAATTTTTAAGAGATGTAGTTTAAATTTTAAGCCTTGTAGTTTAAATTTTAAGCATTTTGTATAAATTTTAAAAAGTCGTAGTTTAAATTTTATGCCTTGTGGTTTAAATTTTAAAGGCTAGTCGGTAGCCCAACACTTGAGAGCTCCAAAGTTAAGCGTGCTTGACCTGGAGTAATCTTAAGATGGGTGATCTCCTGGGAAGTTTTCTCAGGAAGCGTGTGAGTAAGGACAAAGCACGCTAGAAAGACTCGTGTTGGTTTGTAGGGTCAGTCGTTGTTCCAAGAAGCAGCCATAGTGACGTGAAGCGTTACAAATGGTATCAGAGCCTTCACTCAGCCGGAAGTGTGGTCAACTGGGACGTCGGTCCCCTAAGGCGAGGTGATTGTGACATTCAGAATCTCGTGATCTACTGGGGAAAGACCAGGTAAAAAGCTGTGCAATCCCACATCGCCTGAGGAAGATCAAGCGTGCTGATTCTAAAACTGTGTAGGTATAGGACTACACAGTTGAAGATGACTTAAATAGATTGATGAGTACTACCTATGCTAACAAGATGCATCTTCTTTTCGGTAGTCCATCACTAGAGAACTCCAAAGTTAAGTGTGCTTGACCTGGAGTAATCTTAAGATGGGTGACCTCCTGGGAAGTTTTCCCAGAAAACGTGCGAGTAAGGACAAAGCCCGCTGGAAAGACTCGTGTTGGTTTGTAGGGCGTGGAATTCCTCTTGTTTACTATTTGTGTTATGATGATCATTATTATCTAGTGCATATCTTCCTCCAATAACTCTTGCTAAGGCTTATTGGCTTTGGAGTAAATGGTCCATTAGGGTGGACTAAATCATTATAAATTTTCAGTTTGCAAAGTCTTCACTGATGCAAGTTTTAAAGATAAACAATTTTATCATTAGTTTTGGTTGCAAGGGATGGTTTCAGTAGGTTAATGCTTCTTCAACTTTGCTGCAATTTTTTACTAGATTTTTCAAGAGTTCAATTTATCTAATTTTTCTTCTTCTTTAATTCAGAGGACCTCAAATGAGTTTGCAAATTGTAAATTCACTTGCAATTCATGGGAAATAGCTATGTTTCTGGATTATGGTCAACCCTCTATATAATGTAATTCACTGGTTTTGTCACACAAACATAGCAAGAGCAAGAAGAACAAATAGAAAAATAGGTAAAATAACTTTCTATATCAAACTGTATAATACTGGGATTGAGCATTGTCATGGATTAAGCATGTATATACATGCCTCGGTCGCTAAAGTTTGTGACTAAAGAAAAAATTAAAAAGGATGGAGATGCTAAGAAGAAATGAACATCAAAGATCATTGCCTTCCTTCTTCTTTTTCTTTTGTCTCATAAATTTGGACATTTCTTATCAAAGAAAGTGTTCTCGTGAAACCTACAATGAAACATGATAACTAAATTATATTACAATGTTTTCATATGACCAAAACTATATTTTCGATTCACAAATAATTCAAACCAGTTTGAATTATAATTTAATATATTCAAATATATATATTGCCAATGAATGTGTCCTTTTATTTCTCCAACAATAACTATCTGCATATAACCAACAACAACTAATATTCATGCATAATAAATACATTCAAACTTTGAGAAAAACAAATAGCACATCAACGACATTTCATTGTGTCTTGCTCATGTGCCAACGCTTTGCATTTATTTTAGTTTATGTATTTGTTTAGCTATATTTTGCTCATACAATACATGCACCTTATACTATAAGCAATAGCAAGATTAGCTTAATATAAAAAATTGAGACAACTATGAGAAGCCTTTATTGTTGTACCCATCTTCCTAGTGTTTAAGAGGCAGAAAGATAGTATCACACAAAACAGTTTTAAGCATCAAACACTTGAAGTGTAGTTGAGGCATTTCATCAAACATCTAAAGGACATGAAAATCAACTCAAGCAAACAAGCTAATTATTATTGAATCTTTCCTTGCGGAAGATAACAGAAACAAGCTCTACAAATATTTATATATATACACTACTAGTAATTTAAACGAATCATATATATGCCAGAAATGTATATAGAGATGTGTATAGTTACTCTGAAATTGTAGTGACGAACGAAGCAATCAACCAACCACTGCCAACTACAAGCTCAGTTTCCTCAAGTCACAAATGGCAAAGAGATGGAATATAGATCAACTCCAGCAACAGAATGCTATACTCGTAAATGGGAGATTAGGAGTTATGGGTTTGTGACAGTAGATGGGTGAAGACACTCTAAGCCCAGTTGGCCATGGTGAAGAAGACGAAGAGTGAAAGATAAAAGAAGCTAAAATATTTTTTGGTTCATGGTGATATATTTGATGGTAGGATAGACTTATGGCAACAAAGGGATGATGAAGCTCAAATGTGAGTGAATGTTAATAGGTGAAGAAGATGCAGTGTATGTCGTGTTGGAGAAGATGATGGGTACCCCATATGGGTATTATGGGAAGAGCAGTTAAAAAATTGGCATAAATAAAAAAGAGTTTTAAAAACTGGTAAAAAGTTCAACATGCCCTCTAAAAATGGATACTCATTTTAATTTTTACAAAATAAATTAGAGGTTGACTGGTATAGGATTTAAAAATAATTTTATGTTTTTAAAATTTAAAAATATGGGACCTAAAATAAATTTAAGTGGTTAAACATTTTTTAAAACTAATTTAAAAAATAAATTCAATTTTATTGAAGAATTTAGAAAACAAAAATTTTACGTTTTCAGCATAATTCTAAAATTTCTTATTTTCAGTTTATTGCTACTTTTTTCTTATTCCAAAATTTCTTTTTTCTTGCTACTTTTCTTTTCTTTTCTTACTGTCTTACTTTGATTTATTTTTCATTTCATCATTTTTACAAGTCAATCTATTTTTTTTATAAGATTATTTTGTATTTACTTCCATTTAAAATTTATAGTCATCTATATAAATTTGGTAAAATAATTAATTATAAAATCATATAACAAATATAATATGATTCTAATTTACAATATATTTGCTAAAGAAATTCATCAAAAAAGAAAAGTATTTGATCAAATAAAAATTACAACAAATAAATAAAATATATATATATATATAATTACATATTCAATTTTTAGATTTTCTACCAAACAATTATTCAATTTTATAAAACTCAAAAATAGTTAGCAGACAATACAATCAATCACATTTTCAGAAATATATTTTCAGACACTATATCTAGATTCTTATTTCAAAATCATACTTTTTCAACATACAGTCTTTAAATCACTAACCAATCATGCCCTAAAAAAAATGTAACATTAATTTAGAAAAAAAAATCAAAATTAATGACAATGCAATATTGTTATGAATTTAATCAATGCACTTTTATTAAAATTTAATTTATCAATATAATTAAATCTATTGATAAATCAAAATTTAATATTATACAACCTATGTATATATATTATATAAAATTAAAATAATATTCAGATTCAGCTGAACCAATCACGTATTCAGTTTCTGTTATATTTTCAAATTTAACACCAATCACAGATTCAGTTTTTTAAAACTCAAAAACAGTTTACTAACATTGAACCAATCACATTTTCAGAAACATGTTTTTAGTCACTAAATTCAGATTTTCATTTCAGAATCACACTTTTCAAAAATACAGTTTTCTAATCACGAACCAATCAGACCCTTAACGACTTAATTTTCTTTATTATCTTGAACTTATTTACGTATTACAAAGTCTAATTTTTTTTCTTCAAATGAACTCAATATCACTACAACATATAATTTTTTTTATATGCCTCTTCAAACATTGTGATCATGAATTCTTTTTAAAAAATAAAATAATAAGTGATAAAGTATATGTCTTCTTGCTACACTATATATATTATATCATTTTTTTAATACATAATATAATATTTACAAATTTATATGATATAAACATATATAGAGCAAAAATTAAATATATAAATATAAATATATCACCCATATAAGAAAAAAATACAATAAACAGTTCACAAACTCAAAATATTCTAACTAATTGGGCAATAATGTATTAATCAATCAACCATATGAGAAGAAAACAATACTAATGATTGGATGTATCAAAATGAATGAAGGAATGATTTATTTATAGCCTACAAGTATAACATTCATTTCTGTTTGTAAAACATGTGAGATTTTACAAAAAAAAAATCCATTATTTAACATATAAAAATAAAACTCAAATTCACCTAAATTATAATAAAATAAATAAAATAGCTCTAAAATATTGTAGAATGTCACATCACCTCTCCAAATAAAACTCTTTTTCACCAAAAATTCTAACTAAATAGATAAAAGACCACAAAAAGATTTTAGGATGTCATATCACATCTTCAGAGCTTAGACTTCTTTATATATATATATATATATATGAGATATTTGTGGCATAAGTACCCAATGTTTGGAAAAAATACCCGGCACGAACCCAATCTTTTTTTTTAGTAGGAGAAGTATCCAAAGTCACTAAAAGTTTAATTTCGTTACTTAGGGTTCTGTTAGTGTCTTGTTAGGAACATGTGTAAGGTCTAGATTAAACCACTTTTTAATTTCATTTAAAATGTGTTTCAATATAATTTACTACACAATATAAAAAAAATGAAAAACCCTTCAAACAAAAAAAAATCGTTATCTACACACTTTTTATATAGAAGATATCTCTTCTATATAAAAAGTGTGTAGATAACGGAAATTCTTGGTTTTAACGGTTTTTTATTTTTTTCCGTTAATTTTAATGGAATATTCTTATATTTAATGGTAGATTTTAAACATGACTTAAAATAAATAATTAAACAAATTAAAATAAGATATTTTTGAGATATTTTACAATGATAATTATTTTAAAATAATAAAACCATACGTTTTAAATCTTAAATAAAATTTAATTAAACTTAAACTTAAACTAATATCAACTAGCAAAAAACTTCTTTAAAAAAAACTAGCAACAAACTTAAATTTATAATCCACGTATAATATTAATATTATATTAAACATATAATATATAATCTCTTGTTGCCACGACCAAATTCAAAAACTAGAACAAACATAAACTTAAACAAAAATTAATTAATTAATTAAAATATGATATTTTTAATATATTTTATGATAATTTAAATAATTAAATCATATTTATTTAAAAATAAAAAAACTCATGCGTATGATAGTTTGTTTTTTTGTCAAATTATTGGAGCTCTTTTTCTTCATCAAATTCAACAAAGAACATTGCGAGATACATTAGAAACTAAAAATAGTTAATGCATGTATACTATTCTACACTATGACTTTTTTATTTTTATTTTATTATTAATTTCTTTTAAATATTATTGTAATTTATATATATGTTATGTAGTTATGTATATATATATATATATATATATCTATGTCAATGTTATGTTTGGATATCATATATGTAGAGATTATTAATATAAATATTTATATATACTATAAAACTCTAATTTATTCTATTATATATATATATGGGTACACTCTTAATGGTTACTACCCATGGATGGTTACTTTGATATTAACCATTGGATTAAGATCAATAGTCTACATTTATAGTTTTTAATTAAAATTTCTAAAAATAAATTGTGATTTTTTCAAATTTTTAGAAGAGTGACCTGATGACATGTCGGTCGTATAATTATTAAATTAAAGAATTAAATAAAATCTTATCTAAACATTATAAAGGAAATTTGCATTATAAATAAGCATTATATATTAATAAAAAATAAGTCAAGAATGTTATAACTGTTATATTCTAGTTTTCAAAAAGAAAAACTGGTTATTTTTTTGGTTTTCAAAAAGATTAGCTTTGAATGTCGCCGGCGTTTCTGGGATTCTCGGCTCCGATCTCGCTCTATAGACAAATATGAAAGTCACTGCCACTATCATAGGACACCTTAGGGTTAAGACTTCAAAGCCCAGTGTCTCGCACCTCCCATACTTGTCATTGTGCGGTAATGCTCTCATATACTTTTGTCATATTTGATTTTTTTTATCTATATATATGTTTGTGTTTGTTATTTTGGACTCCTAGTTTGAATTTGATTTTGTTTAGCAAGTTTCGTGATATAGTTTTCTTGATCTACTATCCATATATTTTTTTCATTTTATCTTTTTTTTTCTAGATAATTTTCTTATGATATGTCGAAGATATTGAATATTGATAATGAAATTTTTTTGAGTGTACGATTTTAATCTTCACCATCATCCTCATTTTCATTGGATTTGCAGACATTATTTCAATTTAGTGATGCAGAGATAGCATCGTTAGCAAGAAATAGTTTGATGGAGGGAGCATATCTAGGTATCATTATGTGAGAATTGGGAGGTGTCTGAATTACCTGTGCAAGAAAACTAAGAGCTTAGAAGACTTTATTTTTTTGAAGAAATTGAAAGAAATGGAAGAAGAAGAAGGAGGAAAGCTCTATACTACAATTATGTATTTTGTAAATATAATTACATACGATTTATATGTTATGTGTATTACCTATTTGTTTTCTATACATAAACTAATATTGTAATGTTAAATTGTTATTAGAAAGTATTTATAAAATTTTATTATATCAAAATGTCTACAAAATATACATTAGAAAGGAAATTATTTTCTGAAATATCATTTAGTAACATTTTTATAGAATGTCACTAAAAAGATTTTTTAATATAAAAAACAAGTATGTAATTCATTATTATTAAAAATTTTGTAATATATGAAAATGATATATAATTATTTTTAGTTACATTTTTTCAAATGCCACTAAAAAGAATATAGTTTTGCAACCGTTACAGTTTTGCAACATATTTTAGTTTCTATATATAATTAATAATTTTAACATTAGTGTGTGTATATTTATTATTTTAAAATTTTAATTAATGAAAATTATAATTCTATTGGTTTATTCAACACCCTTCGGTAGTTAATGAAAAATTATTATTTTATTTGTTTCCAAAAATAAAAATGGTGATTGATATATTTAATAGCATGTAATATACATTTAAAAAATTTATTCATCTTATATAAATATAGTATTTGTTAAAACATCTTTTTGTTATTTTGAGTTTTTATTAAAAAATCAATATATTTTTAATAATAGGTTTTTTCTATAATAAAACATTAAATAATAAAATTTACATAAATGTTTATTTGAAATAAACTATCACCTAATTTTTTTGGCAAGAATAATTAATGTGACAATTATCATTTAAACTAATATTTATTACCTAATTAAACTAAATTTTAAAATTCTTTGTATTTATTTTTTTTTTAATTTTTTTATCATCTTTATCACTTGCCTATTTAGTATTATTTTTTTATTTCTTTTATATAAATATATCCACAATTTCGAAATTAATTAATACTATAAAAATTTCCAAAATTTTTATTTTATATATTTATTTATTTTCATTATATTTTTAACCATTCATCTTCATGAAAATCTTGTTTAGTGAAAAATGTCCAATTTTTTTTTTAAAACTATCTACGTGAGGAAGCTTCAATTTCAAAGTGTTTCTTGTAAGATATTCAATCATTTTTTTGTTGTTTGTTTTTCTTTCTTATAGAATTTTGAAATGTTTTAATTGTTAAAAAAAATTATAACATATTTATAACCTTTTTTTAAGTGATAATCTTCTTCTTCTTCTTTCTAATAGAAATTCTTGATGGAATCCAATATCGAATGGAGGAAACGAATCGATCGTGATTTCAAAGAGATGAGAAATGAATTAGAGTCTCTGAAAAAGCATTTAGAAAACAAGAAAAAATATAAATGCAGATATGAGAAAAAAAATAAAAATAACAAATGAAGAAATAAAAAAAATGGTCTCAATATAAACATGATATAACGGTCTCAATATTAGTATTACATTTAATCACACATCAGAGATTAAAAAAGCAATATAAACTTACATATTGGCTAATTAAAATTATGTCAATTTCTATATAAAGATTAAAATTTCTATATAAAAATTAATTATCATAAAAAAAATAATAACTAAATTAATAAAAATGACCTGTTGTGACTTGTTATACCAAGTCACCATATTGCCACATCACCATAATTATTAGTACCCATCTATGGGTAGTAACCATTGAGAAGTCTTCCATATATATATATATAAATATATCCTCACAAAAAACAACAACATATAATTGTCATTACTTGATAAAAGAGCATATTATAATAAAATACTAGCTAGTACAGCCATGAAAATACAACACTCTACAAGTGTGTCCATATATCATATTATTCCATAAAAATAGCAAATTTTTATAGTCGATCAAATCCTAGAATAGATTGTATAAAAGATAAGCACAGCTCAGATCAACACTCATCTATTATATCATTTGGTGTTCGTTTGAGTAAGACAAAGAGGCAAACTGATTCACACGATTCAGTGATAGAGAAGGCTTCTTCAAGCTTCTTGCACAATAGCAGATCAAAGAGCTCTTCAGTATCAACCTCATCACCAAAATGATCCTTTACGGTTCCTTCAAGCCCAGCTCTAAGGGTCACTGACATCACTTTGGGTTGTGGCTTTTCGTGAGGTAGGTTCTCCATTATCTCTAAGCTAAACCAACCGTTTTGTTTGACAACTGATTCCACTTCATGGAGAGATGCATAATAAATTGGAAAGTTAAAAGAATCCAACTTTTCATTACTAATCTTGCCCTGTTTCAAAAACCAAAGAAAAAAGGAAAAAGGGATAATTAATTAGGCCTTGTAATCACAGAGGTATATATTGACTTGATTGTCAAGTAATCGTTTCCTTCCTTACCTTCTTGGCCATGTCTATAAGAGAAGAGTCAACATATTCATATGCCTTGTTGATATAAGCATCAGAGTGAGGTGTTCCATTGGGGCGACCTGGAATAATAAGAGCCATCAAACCTCCATGGACAATCTCTTGTGCTCTAACATTTAGAAAGTTGCCCAAGTCCTTAGCATACTGAGCTTCAAAAGCCTTGACAACTTCAGTCGAGGAGTTTGAGTAGTGAACTTTCCCTTTGTTCCAAGCAGGAGAGCTCTTGTCCAAAACCTCAGGTGGAACTCTAGAAAGCCATTGAACAGCACATGAAGAGTGAACAAAATTAAGAGAAGCATTGGGAAATAATCTTCTGTGGAATGAACCGGGCACCCCCGCCGCGAAGTATTGAGTTTTTGGGGGAAGAGATGTGAAAAGCTGGTTGAAGTCATTTGAAGCCTGATCGTTGAAAAACACTTGAAACTCAGGGAGGTGATCACAAGAAGTACTGGTTTTTCTTTGGCTTTTAAACTTTTGAACCACGGCATCTATTATGGTTTGCACTGCCAAGAGTGTATTAGGCCCAACTGAGCAACCCAAGTCAGCGATTTTAAAGGTTTTACAAGAAGTAAGAGTCTCGATGTCAAGTTTCTCTGATATTGATTTGTTGATGAGTTCTTTCGCAGCCTCTATAGCTTTTCTCTGAAAATGAGTGGAGAAAATTGGTTATCTCTTACATAAAAATTTACGAAAGAATATTGGTGTGGTGCACACCATATGATATGATGGCCAACACCACATTATCTTGTATATGGCGAGAGGTATAATTTAATATTAGGTTTTATATATTCTATTTTAAATTTTAAAGCGTAAGACTCATGTTAAACTGCATTAATTATCGTGCAATGCATCATCTAGTATTTGACACTTTATAGTGGAGTCTAACAATTTAACATTTTATGTAACGCTCTGGTTACCCCAGAACCAGTTACGGTGAACCGGAAATTTGACTCACTACCTGAGTCTTTTGGTCAAAAACGTGCTCTAAGTGTAATTAACAGGTTAATGTATAAAACCAATAAAAATGAAATGGAGATTTTCATTACAAACTACTCTGCAGAGCTAAACAAAACATTTACAAGTGGTTCTCAGTACAAAATGGTCACTAGTGTTCGAAATTTACAATCCCATCGACCTAAGCGGCAAAAATAGGGTAAACCCCCTAGTTCCTCTGAGAACTCCTTGGCCGTGGTGGTCAAGCGGCCGCATATGTACACAACACCACATCAGCTCTCCACTCAAGGCTAGGTGAGCTTTTCTTTCCCTTTACCTGCACCACATAGCACCCATGAGCCAAAGCCCAGCAAGAAACATAACACATCTCATAAACATTATCAGATGATTATCATTATAATCACACTGAACATAAGGCTTTCCTCAAGCGAATGAACATCACATGATTCTAGCGGGAGAGTGGCTGTTAGGTAAGCCACTAGCCTCCAAGCTCTCTTTATTCATCGACCCTTAGGGTCGGTCGGGCATTAATGCTCCTTGAGTCATTCAATGCTAATAGTCTATTAGATCTAATCTCTGTTGGCTTGCGTAATTCACGCTAAGGCCGTTCTGACAAATAAGTCAGTGCTTCCTGATCTGTGTCCAGTATCACTGCCGAACCTGACTAATGAGTCACAGCTTCACAGTTGATACTAACACTTTTGTCGATTCTGTATTCAATCCATGTCCATATTTATACAATCAACATGCCTCACAAATATCCATGCATGTCTCACTTTGGGGTGCAGTTTTCTTACCTCGGGTCCGAGCTAGAACGAATAAAAGAGTAACCCTGAGAACGATCGACCTTTTGGTCCTTTAGCGGTTACCTGGTCATAACCAAATTATGGGATTCCATCAATAAAATGAATAATAAAAGGTTCCCAAACCAAAACCTAACCTCCGGGACATCAAACACTACTCAACTGGGTAGTAGGTTCAACCCCGAGGCCTTAGGCTTGAATCCCCATGCTAAAAACTCAATTTTGGCCAAAAATGCCTTAAGGGCCGCGGCCCTCCTTGGCCATGCCGCGGCCCGCCCCTCAAACAGAGGCGGCCAAACTCTGACAGACACCTTGGGCCGCGGCGCACCTATGCCATGCCGCGGCTCAACACCCCTTTCAGCCAAAAACCAGCAACGCACCAGAAATTTCCCCTGCGTTTTCCCTCTCAAACCAGCCCTTCAAACCAACCCAAAACCTCTTTCAAATGCCCATTTAAACCTCCAAACATCACCCATAACTCTCCCCCATCATAACCCAAGTAAAACACCACAAGAACTCCCCTTGATTCCAACTTTCCACACCAAAATCAAGAGCTGAAATCCTAAAGCGAAAACAGAGTACAACCAGAAAATAATGGATAAAACTCACCTCAAACTCAGAACCAAACCCTCTTCAATGGCTGAGCTATGTCTACAACCTCAACCTCCAAGTTCCCTAGCTTAATTCCACACCTTGAGCTCAAAACTCCAAAGAAGGAAAGAGAGAAATGGATGCACGGGAAGGAGAAAGTTCACTCTCTGTTTTTGCTCTGTTTTGTACGGTTTCTACAGCCTTCTAACCATCATATATATCCAAGCCAAAAGACTAAAATACCCCTAGGTCATTTAAAGATTCTAAGCCACTTCAAGGGTAATTTTGGCACTTTCCACCTACACCGTTAATGATAATTAACGCTTCCCAATACCCGCTAATCTCAAAATTCTCAAACACCAATAATTCACCTCTTGTTACCCTTTAATACCCGGTAACACTCTAATCATTAAAACACCCCGAGACTCACCCCGAGCCCCGAGCTTAAGCCCGTTATGACCAAACCGATATTTAACATTCCTTGATCGTCTCATGCCAAATAGCTCGAACAAACCCACATCATAATGTGGTCTCAAATTATACCACCAACATGCGAACAGATAATCAATTTTCCATCAACGGGCCAAATTACTATCACACCCCTGTAATTAGAAATATGGACTCACATGCATGCATTTCACATCATATCATAATATAATCAACATATACATGCACTTTATCAATTAATAACATAATTAAGCAAGCATGGCCCTCCCGGCCTACTGTTCACGCCGTTAAACACGTCGGAGAATTCGGGGCATTACATTTTAAGGTGTCCAACATCATGAGTTGGCTCCTCGTTAGTAATACCCTTTGTTTGTTAGAGAAGAGAAATGCAAAAAAAGGGAAATTTTAGAGAGAAAAGTAGAGAGAAGAAAAAAAAAATCTAGTTGGGTAAGAGGGAAGATAGAATGGAAAAGAAAAGTGGAAAGAAAAAAATAAGTAGGACCCATGCCAAATATTTTCTCTCCAATTTGGAGAGAAAGTGAAGAAGCAAAATGTGACTAAATATTTGATAAATACATGACGATAATGTTCTTAAAAAGTTGAATGAATATAGAAACAATTGTAAAGATAAAATTGTATTTTTCTCAATTTTAATAAAAATAATAAATGAAGAAAATATAATGCTTTTTACATATAAATTTAGGAAACCGAATATCTTGAACTGTAAGGTTAGATGTATTTATAAGAAAGACTATTGGTATGGTGCAACATATGATATGATGGCCAACACCACCTTATCCGGTATATGTGGTGATAGGTATAATTATAAAAAGTTGATTGCGCTATGCTAACTTCCTGGTGTTGACACCACTGGTGTCCCCAAACATTTCTCTTTAATGTATCATAGCAATATTCTTATAGAAATATAACCTGAAATGTAGAGTTTTTAGTATAGCTGTAATGACCATTTCCACCGTTCATTGGACGTACCACCACTTCTGGCATCACACTCATCATCTTCTCTCTTTTCAACACCGTATGTAGATCCCCAAAACCTATAAAAAAAAATTACGTTTTTTAGAGTTTAATATAAAGATTCAATAAAAAGACTACTTAACAATTTATTCAAATTAAGAAAAAATGCAACATTTTCCATACAAATGTGATTACATGCACCAAGAACAAATAGAACTATGGTATAAAACAATAATATTTATAATAGTTAGATAAATACATCTACAAAACGCATATATGTATTTGTATATTGAACAAATATAAAAGTGGAAGCTTACTTTCAGTGGATGAGAGGGAAAAGGCCATTGACGATGGTGTGTGACAATATAGAAACTAAACAAAGCAAGAAGAGTGTTACAGAACTTAATACTGAGATGAAGAAAATGGATGTGGTTTAAATGGGTTTTTTATAGGAGAAAGTGGCAAACTTTTGAGAAGAAACAGTCAGGAGAAAATGGATGGTGTGTGACAATTGACAAAAGAAGTGCAATTCACATTATTTATTATATTTATCTTCAAAAAAATAAAAATGTTTGTTGAATAATAATCCAAATATATTGTATGGATTAAATACATTCAAAATTTGCAACTCTATAATAATTAGTGGTGTTGGGTCCACATGACTCCGAGACTCCGAAATGACTGCTTTTAGTGGTGTTGCGGTGAGGCTTTTGTTATATTATTATTAGCCTTATGAAAAACAAAATAAGTATTTTTAGATAAACAAATTCATAAGTTAAATTTATCAAATATACATGTTCATGTATATATAAAGTTTAAGCGCTCAATGACCTGATAAGTCATTTAGTATAAAATAGGATAGCTAAAATCTACTAATTATTTATTTATTCACGCCGTTTTTCGTAAGCTTAATTATGTAGAACATTAAACAATATTTCAGAAAAATAAAAGAACTTACAAATTTTTTACATGATTCAACAGTTAAAATTTACTTAGTTTACGAGTTAACATTATTGATTTTAATACTCTCAAAGCTTCTTCAGAAAGTAAATTGGCAGAGTATTCTCAGTCCAATTTGTGCGTGAATACAAATGAAATTCTCCAAGCTATTTATAGGCCTGATGGATAGAATAACATCATATAAATATATTAGAAAATATACCCGCCTTCGCGTAATTTTTTTATTATAATTTTAAATATATATTTAAAGTAATTTTATATTTGTTTGATAAATATTATAATTTGAATTTGTACATTTTGTAATTCAACTATATATATTTAACGTAATTTTATATTTGTTTGATTAATTTTATAATTTGTATAATGTAAGTGAGAAATTTATACTTTTTGTAATTCCTCCATTTTTTTTTAAATTATGCTCTAATAGTAAAATTATATTAAAAGTATCTAATTAATCAATTATTTGTTTCTCTCTCCTTTCAAGAAATTAAGAGAATGTATAATATCATTTGAAAAGCAAGAGATGTGAAAAAATTAAGCTAACAAATAATATTAACATCAATTGTCATAATTATATATTTTTTAATTCATAATATGTTCATTGTTTCTAAAAAAGATTTTTTGTGTTTCACATCAATCTCCGCATCTTTTGTTGCCGTTGGAATGTCCACTAAATTACAATCTAGAAAATATTTATTTACTATAGTGAAAACAAATCACAAATCCAAATAATACCATTAGTAATACGTTTTGTCTCACATGCTTGAGAAAATATCAAATGAGATAAAAAAATAATTATTAATATTGATGATAATAATTATAATATTTTGTACAACTATTCACTTTTGATAAAAAAAAGTTAATTATATTGTAATAAGAAAATAGATATATAGAGAACCAAAATTCAAACAATACTAATACTAATACTTAGCTAATTAAATTCGAAGATATAAATATATTTTTTTCAGTACATATAGTAAACAATGTCATTATTAAGCAATATTTTCAGCTGATTTTGTTATGTGAAAATATCTTTAAGTGTGAATATATTTGTTACCTTAATTATCTCAAATAATCAAATTCTTGGTAAAAATATATTGTGCAAATATCTTAAGATTATTTTCAGGGATTATGTGGAATTATGTCTATTCTGGAATTAAGTTGGTGTCGAAAATGAACATGGTCAAAAGAAATGACCATGTTCGTTATGCCAGATGAGGCTGACTTCGTTGCTGATTCATCAGTTTCCTTTTCTGTCGACTCAGAATGCATATGGCTGGTTGATTTCCTAAATCAAAGGAATTCACAAATTGATTTCAGAGATACCAGAAAATAATGGCCTTGGACGATTTCCCTGCCTATAAATACCTTGCCAAGGCCTTTGGAATTTTCATCTCTTCCATTTTTAATATTTGTATACATTACGTTATTTTTGAAGAGTGTGTTTTATTTGTAGAGATTAAGTTTGTTCACCTTAATCTTTGTGAGAGTGCTGAGTGTACTTGTGGATATCTATCTAGTCCATTGTAATCAGATAGTGTCTATTTTGAACGTGTTCATAAGGATCTTCGGGAGAAGATTCTATCTAAGTCTCACTTCGGGAGGAAGTGTGCACTCGCTATTCTTTGAAGGGAGTTCAAGAGAATCAGCGTTTCATCAAACCAGATTCGTAGAGAAGAGTACAACAAGATTGCAGCAATAGTTTAAGAGGTAGTCTTACATTGTTTAAGTCAATGCTTTTGTACACTTTGTTTCTTTACTAATTGGTTTATTCTCTGGGCGTGGCCCCAAGGAGTAGGTTATCCGAAAGGGTTTCTGAACCTTGTAAAAATTCATTGTATTCTTTAATTTTTGCACTGTCTATTTATTGTGTTTAGTTCTGTCGTGACAAGTTCAGATTCTGTTAGGACAGATCTGCTATCTGTGCAAACAATTAATTACCATTCCGCATTTTAATTAATTCATGGTTTAATTAATTTGGTAATTACTAAAAATGGAATTTCAAGATCCTTCATCTAACATGTTATCATATATCTCCTCATAATCATCATTTTCGTGAGCCTAAAAAATTCCTCTTGGAAGATTGGGAAAAATTCTATTCTTTTGTAGTTCTTGTGTGAATTGGAATTCCATCTTAGATGTAAACCTTATTATGAGAAAATAATATCTCATAGCTGGTGGTACTTCATTCTCAACATCCATTGTCTCCCATATTTCTTCCAAAGTAGCAATTACAAAAGGAAAATCTCTAAAAAGCCTAATTACTAAAATATATTGCTTCGTAGCTCTCATCATTATTTGCTTAGTTTCTTGGAGATGAACTATTTGATTATGGAATAAAAGAAATCTCCGAGTGATTCTCTCCAATATTCCTATGGTATTTCTTGGTTCTCTAATCCTTTTTAAGGCTTTAATGGCTCGGATATCGTTATATGATAAAGCTCCATCCATATCTTAACTGAAAACATAAGACTAAAATGTTAGCTATAACACATAAACATAATAACTAAAACATAAATACTTACATTGGCGGTTAGATTCGGAGCTTGAGCGTGTGTATCAAGGAGAATTTCATGAAAAATGGATCGTTTCTCTGATACAAACTGTAACGACCCAACTATCTATGAAACTTAGATCATTAAACCTACTAAACATAAACACAACTTTAAAAAGAACATACATAAAAAAATTCATAACTTTATTGAAAACTTTAAAGAAACAATATTTGTAATACATAAATGAGCTCATTGTTTTAAAATAAAACATAACTTTAAATAAAATTGTTTACAAAGCTACATGCGGAAAAATACATAAAAACATAATTTTAAAGAAACTAAAAAAAACGTTGTCCTCGAATCGACACGCAGCCCATCCACTCCATTCGCCTCCATACACACACCAAGCTTCCAAGAATCCTTTCGCCTCTGCATCTATTTTCCTGCATCATCCTAAAAGAAAAGGAGTGAGCCTAATGCCCAGCAAGGAAAAACTACTAACAACATAAACATACACATAAAATCATATCATAACATATACTATATAAGACTATACTACTAATGGCCGTTATGACATGTGATAAACCATCTACGTCCCCTGTCTAATAGTTGAGGTAGGTTAGATCACATGTAGTGTATGATAACTCATCTACGTCCCCTGTCTAATATTTGAGGTAGGGTAAATCATAACATATAACATATAAAAACATAAACTTATCATAACATATTAAACATAACATAACATGAAAACATAACATATCATACAAACATACAAGATCTAGCCTATTTTCCTTACCAAAATACCGGGATGATGAGAACAAGGTCAGGATTTTGGAACACTCCTAAAAACCATTAATAGAGAGGTGAGTTTTCTAAAAGAAAGAGATGAAGAGGAATGAACTAAACCATCGAGCAGATACTTACCAACAAGAAATCTCAAGTTCGAAGAACTTAGATGCCTAACCAAGAATAGAGAAGATTGGGTTAGGAATTGAGTAGAGAAAAACTATAAGAACTAATGAAACAATACAGAAAAGGAACTAAGAATAGGAATACCTTTGAAATTGATATGACCGAACTACACCTCGAAACCGAAATACACTCTATGAACCTTACTTCCCAAGTGTCTAATAAGCTTAGAATGATAAAGCTTATAACCCTAACCCAAGTGTTTATCACTCTATAGTCTCACTAGCACCTAGAAGGCTCTGATCAATGTTTGAAGAATGAATGAAAAAGCTTGGTGCTAGGTCCTATTTATAGAGTTCTAGGAATAAAAATATTCTAATTATAATTCAAATTTAAATTTAAATTTAAAATAGAATCCTAACTTCCAACTTTCTAAATCTCGTAACTCTAAACTAACCTACAGTAAAATCAGCATATGTAGAGCTGTAGGACTCCGATTTAAAATATCTTTATACTGTTAGAAAGCTAATTAAATTATCTACAACTTTATAGAAATACTATTTTTCGAATTTCATAACATAACTGGGTCAAAAATAGGTTGGAAGTTACAGTACACTAAAGTTACGAAAAAAAAAATCAATTTAATTATCTAAATAACAACCTAATCCACAATTAAATAAAATTGTGAGTCTAAATATCTAAATAAATATCATGCTCCTAACAGATTCTAGTGAAGACTAAGTCTTATATTTCCCTTATTAAAATAATAATTCCTTAATAATCATGCATATGACAAGTTTCATAATCTTATTAGCTCTATCTACACCTTAGGAATAACTATGCTCATGACAAGTGTCATATTCTTATTGGCTCTATCTAAACCTTAGGTTATAATAATCATCATATTAATAACCAGCAATATTAATCAAACCTTATGTTATAATTAATATTCTTAAACTATAGGTTAAAATTATAAAATCCATAACTATTGCTATGAGTTGCCAACTAAATCCCGGCTTGAACCAAAATCCACAGTAATAAACAATACTATAACTACTACTAGCTATTACTATTACTACTACTATTTAACTAGCTAAGTAAATTTCTTGGACTCTACATTTACAATGCCAAAATTGAAATATAAACTATTTTTTTTATGTGTCATTACAATACTAAACTTATATAGGCTATGGTCACACTTTGGACTATTATGGACTTTTATGACCTTATTCCCTATTATTATGGACAAGTATTATAACCTGGACATTTCCGTATGACCATTGACCACAACTTTTAGAAGCTTGCCATGGATAACTATAGTATGACCATACGCCTGGACATAAAATAAATTATAAAACAGGAAAAATGGAAAAATAACAATTATAAGCTAAAATTACATCATGTAGATTTTATGTAAGTTAATAGTTTGTGTTTTTATTAGGAAGGTAACAATTTTGGTTGTTTTATCAGGACGCAAGGTAACTAGAATCCTCATCTACAATATAAGTTTTTTATGTATCTTATGTGCATTTATATGCTTTACATGTTATTCTGCCATATTTTTTTATGCATAAGTCATTTTCAATAATGTTATATTTATTATGCATAAGCCCGCTTAATGTTCAAAAACAAGTTATTTAAAGCGTTAAAGTAAAGGTGCTGCTTAGGAGACCTATGTCCCAAAAATGTAATAAGGGAGACGTACTTCTCTATATAATGAAGGTTTATGAAGGATAAATTCCCTATTATCATGTTTATGTTCAGGTGGGAATGTGATTCCCTAAGTAATGTTGGCAGCAACATTCTTTAGGGCCCAAAAGAAAGGAAAGTGAAAGAAAGAAAATACATAACATGTTGCACATTTATTTTAATGCATATGAGGTAGTTATTCTACTTATTGAGCCTTAGTTCATCAAATAATGTTTTGTATTGTATGTAAGATGCCCCAAATATAAATCGTTGAGGAGTATACGTGGAGCCAACATGACTGTAGATATGGGGCTGACCTGAAGGGAGTGGAGTTCTGCTATGCTATATTATAAATAAACGAGAAACTTAATTTTATATTTATATTTCATAAAAAGTATTTTGTGAACTTTATAATTTACATGAAGCTTTAAAAGTATTTCGTGAACTTTGTAATTTACATAAAGCTTTTAAATTTATCGGTTGGACACATCTATAGTTCTACGTTAAGGTGTAGTAACGCCACAAAAATTATTTATAAAAGTATTAAGATTTGCATGTGAGATAAAGTTTTTATTTAATTGTGAGTATTGTATGGTTTGAAGCTATGAACATTAGTTTATGTATTGTTTAATAAAGTTTTTTTTTTTTGTAAATTCATAATTTCAATATTGTCTATTCAGGTTAAACTTTGTTTTACACTATATATATGTATGTTAAGAAAGGAGGTTTTTACATAGATGCACATTTATAACTAAATGACTCGTTTGGCAAGTTAATCACTGTTTAAAGTCCATAGTAACGGTCTTGGAGTAACTGTATGATTTTATGAGGTTTAGAAAATTCTTGAAAGTATAGTTTTATTATAAGGCTCTCATATAAATATCTTATGTTGTGTTTAAGGTTGATTGGATGTTTTTATAGCAAGCAATCTCTTCTCTTTCTTTTTCTCTCCCACTTAAGGTAAGGAAAATAGGTTAGATTATATGTGTTATGATATGTTTATATATAATGATATGCTATGTGCTATGTATATATGTATAATTATTTTGTAGTCACTTGGGACTTATAGTTGCTTAGATAGCAAATTCCAAGGTTTTTTATCATTATCATGGAGTAGAGTTATGATTTACCCTACCTCGATTAGTAGATTGAGGACCTAGATGGGTTATCATATACTATTTTGTGATATAACCTACCTCGATTAGTACTCTGAGGACCTAGATTGTTTTATCACATGCCACGGTAATGAGTTAATGGCCCTTAATATTGTAGTCCTATATGATATACGTTTTTCGTCATATATTTTATAGTATATGTTTTATGATATAGTCTTATGATTTATAATATATGTTTTTAATAGATTTTCCTTGATGGGGATTAGGCTCATTCCTTTAATTTTAGATGGTGCAGGAAAATGAGCATGGAAGGCGGGTCGGATTCGTGGCAGCTTGACATGTGTATTAGGGATGGACTGATTGAATAAACTGCTGAAAGATCGAGGATAAAGTTATTTTAAGTCTTTAATTTATGTATTTATTTTCCGCATATAGTTTTGGACAATTAATTAAAGATTATGTTTTCTTTATGTTTTTATGTATTGAACAATGGGATCCCGTACCGTATTTTGTATTTTTATAATAAAGTTATATTATTTTATGTATGTATTCCAAAATAGTAGTTATGCTTAGTAGTTTTTAATGGTCTGATGTCTTTGATTAGTCGGGTCCTTACAGAGTGTGGAGGAGAGCTAGGGGCTAGGGGTTTCAGATGCTTGCGAAGCCGCCTGTGCGGCGCGTGTCATCGCCAGAGACTGGTACGACGACGGTCAGGCTTGGAGAAGGTGAGGCACGCAAGAGAGAGAGAGAGCTGATAGGGAATCCTAAAGAAATGGGGTTTTAGGGATTTGGTTTTTCTTTTTAATTTAAATTTTCTTATTTAATTAATTAATAAAAAACTGATTTTTAATTATTAATTAATAAGTTTCTTAGGAATATATTTATATAAAATATATTTATTTATTATTATTTTTTAAGGACACTCATTGCGAGTCCTAAAATATTTATTTAAGGACTCTCAATGAGTGTCCTAAAAAGTCCAAGAACTTTTGTTAAAAAAAATAAAAGTTTTAGGACACATGTCAATTTTTAAGGCTCGCACCGTGTATCCTAAAAGAAATTCTTTAAGAACTCTCAATGGGTGTCCTAAAATGTCCAGGAGCTGTTTTTAGGGCTTGCATCTAGGTGAGTGCCCTAAAAAAGTGTCCTAAAAAGTGTCCCATATCCTACTTGATGTTTTATGAGAGTAATTTTTATTTCTACAAGTTTCTAATAAATTTATGGTATTTTCGCAAAATGTAAGTTTTATTAAGGATTTGTATGTATAGTTTCGTTAATGGTCCAAAAGTCTAGAGTAGTGGGTCATTACACCTAGCAACTTGCAGCCTCTGAACTTAGAGCAAAAGATGAATAATGGATGGGTACTAGGTCCTATTTATAGAGTTTAGGAATGAAAGGATCTTAATTTAACTTGAATAAAAATAATGGCTTTTTAGGTGAAAATAATTTGAATAATCGTTCAGCAGAGGCTGAAGACTCGTTCAAAAAGGTGCTGGAATTATCAAGAGGTTGAAGGGCTGAATGGAAAACGATTTCAAAACTTTTCAAAATAAGCTGAAGGAGGCGATATATCGCCCCCTATAGGCGATATATCGCCTGGACCATTATGCCCGAGGCAAACGTGCATCGTTTTTTGTTTTCCGTATCTACGTGCTGCGATATATCGCCCCTATAGCTGCGATATATCGACATTCGTTGATTATTTAAACACGAAATTACACATTTTTAGCTTAATTCAAATTGAGTAAACAACCTTGACTAAGCCCTCAAACGTATTCAAAGCTGCTGACTGACCTTAGAGCATTCAAACTTTACCCTTATTAAATTTAATCCTCAAAATACTTAATCCTTAATTACCCATACATAACATGTGCTTAAAATCCTATTGGTTCTTATCTAAACCTTATAGTATAATAAATATTATCCTTAATATCAGTCATATTAATCAAACCATAGGTTAAAATTAATATTCTTAAACTATAGGTTAAACTTAGAAAATCTACAAGTACTACTATGAGTGTCCAAATAATTCCCGGTTTGAACCAAAAATCCACAGTTATAAAGATAATACTATAAATACTATAATACTACTATCTAACTAGCTAAGTAAAGTTCTTGGACTCTACAGTAAGCAATTTTCAAAGTATTAGATTATGACGTTCTTACAGTTACTATGCTGCATAGTAAAATAATAAAATATTTAAAATATCAAGCATAGTAAAATAATAAAATATTCAAAATATCAAGCATAGTATTTGCTGAAGTCATCACTGTATCACTACTGCATCAACATGTGGGACCCATGGGGTGAACTCCACTAAGGGACCCATGTGGGCCCTGTTGTGGGGCCCACTATGAATAGTACTCTATGAATAATAACAAAAAAAAAATAAAAACTTCTCAATCTTCTTATATTACTTAGTTCATCATTTTTTACTCACAAACTTTTCTGAAAAAGTTTCTCTAGCATCCATAAATTAATTATTCCCACGTGTTAGTTACTTCAACAACTTAGAATTGTTAAAATCTCACAGTAGAATACAACTATATCCCCAACGGTCAGGTTACTACTAATTAAATGATGTAAGAGTGAGTTAATGTCAAAGGATGGACAAATTGTCTTATGTGATAGAGCCAATTTGATCATTCAAGTTATTTATAAATGAGAGAAAACAAACATTAATTTATAAGCTCTATAGGCATAGGTGCTTATGTTAACATTTCTTCAGAGCAACTTTAATTCCAACAATTTTTTTCAACAAATTAACTCAAATAAATATCCTTCCAAAAAACTACAGTGTTATGCCAAAAATACAGTGTCCATATATCATATTATTCCATGAAATAGCAAATTTTTATAGTCAATCAAATCCTAGAATAGATTGTATAAAAGATAAGCACAGCTCAGATCAACACTCATCTATTAACATTTAGTGTTCGTTTGAGTAAGACAAAGAGGCTCACTGATTCACACGATTCAGTGATAGAGAAGGCTTCTTCAAGCTTCTCGCACAGTAGAGATCAAATAGCTCTTCAATATCAACCTCATCACCAAAATGATCCTTTATGGTTCCTTCAAGGCCAGCTCTAAGGGTCACTGACATCACTTTGGGTTGTGGCTTTTCGTGAGGTAGGTTCTCCATTATCTCTAAGCTAAACCAACCATTTTGTTTGACAACTGATTCCACTTCATGGAGAGATGCATAATAAATTGGAAAGTTAAAAGAACCCAACTTTTCATTACTAATCTTGCCCTGTTTCAAAAATCAAAGAAAAAAGTAAAAAGGGATCATTAATTAGGCCTTGTAATCAAAGACATATATATTGACTTGATTGTCAAGTAATCGTTTCATTCATTCCTTACCTTCTTGGCCATGTCTATAAGAGAAGAGTCAACAAATTCAAATGCCTTGTTGATATAAGCATCAGAGTGAGGTGTTCCATTGGGGCGACCTGGAACAATAAGAGCCATCAAACCTCCATGGACAATCTCTTGTGCTCTAACATTTAGAAAGTTGCCCAAGTCCTTAGCATACTGAGCTTCAAAAGCCTTGACAACTTCAGTTGAGGAGTTTGAGTAGTGAACTTTCCCTTTGTTCCAAGCAGGAGAGCTCTTGTCCAAAACCTCAGGTGGAACTCTAGAAAGCCATTGAACATCACATGAAGAGTGAACAAAATTAAGAGAAGCATTGGGAAATAATCTTCTGTGGAATGAACCGGGCACCCCCGCCGCAAAGTATTGAGTTTTCGGAGGAAGAGATGTGAAAATCTGGTTAAAGTCATTTGAAGCCTGATCGTTGAAAAACACTTGAAACTCACGGAGGTGATCACGAGAAGTACTGGTTTTTCTTTGGCTTTTAAACTTGTGAACCACGACATCTATTATGGTTTGCACTGCTAAGAGTGTATTAGGCCCAACTGAGCAGCCCAAGTCAGCGATTTTAAAGGTTTTACAAGAAGTAAGAGTCTCGATGTCAAGTTTCTCTGATATTGATTTGTTGATGAGTTCTTTCGCAGCCTCTGTAGCTCTTCTCTGAGAATGAGTGGAGAAAATTGGTTATCTCTTACATATAAATTTACGAAAGAATATTGGTATGGTGCCCACCATATGATATGATGGCCAACACCACATTATCTTGTATATGGAGAGAGGTATAATTTAATATTGTGAAGTGTTTGAGAAAATAACATAGTGAAGAAACAGAGTGATTCACTTCATTGATTGAATGAGCTAAAAACCCAATATATACAAGTTGTGATAAAGATATAGAGTCGAGCACTAATAGAATTAGTTACAAGCACAACTTTATAATAACTGTCTTAACAGAATGGATCTAATTAACATAGTCTATCTAACACCCCCCCCCCCCGCCCCCCTCCCCCCCTCAAACTAAGCTGGGACAAGGAAACCAGACTCAGTTTGCCTCTTAAAAGTATAAACTGTGAGGAAGAGAGGGGTTTGGTAAGTACATCAGCAATCTGCATATGAGCAGGGATGTGTCTAACTCGCAATTTGTTGTTGAGGATCCTTTCTCTGAAAAATACAAATCCAATTCAATATGCTTAGTGCGACTGTGCAGAACTGGGTTGGCAGACATAAGCACTGTACTTTGATTGTCACACCAAATCGTGGGAAGAGGAATCTAGGAAAGGCCAACTTCAGTAAGAAGAGATTGCAACCAAAGCAGTTCTACAGTGCCGTGTGCTAAACTGCGATATTTAGTCTCAGTGCTGGATCTAGCGACAATTTTCTGCTTCTTTATGCTCCAAGACATCAGATTGGAGCCAAGATAAATGCAAAATCCAGTTGTTGATCTGTGGTCTTCAGGATCTGATGCCCAATCAGCATCACAATATCCTGTAAGAGTGAGAGATGAGCACGGCTGCAAGTGAATACCATAGTCCAAGGTGCCTGTGACGCCCCACATCACTATGGCTGCGTTCTGGAATGACGACTAGCCCTACAAACCAAGACAAGTCTTTTCAGCGTGCTTTGTCCTCACTCGCACACTTCCTGGGAAAACTTCCCAAGAGGTCACCCATCCCTAGATTACTCCAGGCCACCATGGAGTTCTCAAGTGATGGGCTACCGAAAAGAAGATGCACCTTCCTAATATAGGTAGTACCCATCAATCCATTTAAGCCCTCTTCAACTGTGTAGTCCCATACCTACACAGTCTTAGAATCATCACACTTGACCTTCCCCAGGCGGTGTGGGATTACACAGCTTACCCGGTCTTTCCCCTTACGGATCACGGGATTCTGACTGTCACAGTGCCTTTGAGATATCTGAGAATCTTCTTAATAACTTTCCAGTGAGACTCTAAAGGATTATGCATATATTGTGCAACTTTGTTCACGACATAGGCTATGTCAGGCTGAGTAACCACAACATACTGCAATGCACCTACAATACTTCGATAAAAATGGGGATCAGGTATGGGGTCACTACCATAAGCTGATAACTTTTCACCTCCAGTCATTGGTGTCGAAAGAGAATTTGCACAGTCCATTTTAGCTCAGCATAATAGATCCATTATGTACTTTGTTTGGCAGAAGTGTAGACCATTTCCAACATGCTAAACTTGAATTCCCAAAAAATATTCTCGAGGGCCAAGATCCTTAAGAGCAAATGCATTGTTCAGCTCACGAACTAAGAGAGTAATTGCACTTGAAGAACTCCCTGTGACAAGAATGTCATCAACATAAACTAAGACAAAGGTAGTATGAGCAGGTAAAATTCTAATGAACAAAGAGTGATCAGACCGAGCCGAATGAAAACCACATGATTTGAGGGACTGTCTGAGTTTGTCAAACCAGGCCCTTGGGGCCTGTCTCAAGCCGTATAAAGCCTTGTTCAGTTTACAAACCAGATTAGGAAAGCTTTTGTCTATACATCCAAGAGGATGAGTCATAAAAACTTCTTCACTTAACTCTCCATTAAGGAAGGCATTGTTAACATCGAGTTGCCGAATTTTCCAGCCATTTGAGAGAGCAATGGTAAGAATAACTCTGATGGTGGTCGATTTAACTACTGGACTAAAAGTCTCGGTAAAATCAAAACCATACCTTTCCAAGAACCCTTTTGCCATAAGTCTTGCTTTGTGCTTAGAAATAGAGCCATCTGTGTTTTCTTTAAGTGTGTACACCCATTTACAGCCTATGGGTTTCTTTCCTGGAGGCAAAGGGACAAGAGTCCATGTTTTTTGTTTGAAGAGTGCATCCAATTCTGTTTGCATAGCTGCTGTTCATTCAGGTGACTGCAATGCAGCAGTTACCGTGAGAGGTTCTTTGGAGATCATAAGGACTTTTGGTTTATAGGTGCCAACTTTAGCTCTTGTGATCATTGGATGGGTGTTAGTAGTGGGATGTGAAGGTAGAGGGTGGTCATTTGGGGAAGAATAGGGATTGGTGTTTAGTGTTGGAGGTTGAACGAGTGGTGAAGATGATATCAGAGAGGAAGTTGTGGGAAAGGGAGAGGAATTTGGGGAACCTGTAGTAGAGGAGGGAGAGGTGTTGGATGGTGCTGAGTTTTGATGCCGAGAGGATGGTGCTTGCACAGAGGCGAGATGGATCACTCTAGAAGGACCAACACCAACATGTTCAAAAGAAAAAGAAGCATTAGTGTGAGTATGAGAAAAAGGAAAATTGTATTCATCAAATATGACATCTTTGGAAACATAAATTCTGCCAGAGGCAGCTAAACATTTATAGCCCCTATGTTTCAAATTGTAACCAATAAATGTACACTTTTCAGACCTGAATTCAAGCTTGTGTATGTTAAAAGGTCTAGTATTGGGGTAATAAGCACAACCAAAGACTTTGACAGTTGAATAATCAGGACTCTTGTCAAATAATTTGTGTAGTGGCGTGTCATTTTGCAAGACTGGGGTGGGCAATCGATTGATAACATAACAAGTTGTTCTAACAGCTTCATCCCAATAGGCCAAAGGCATTGATGCTTGAGCAAGAAAGGTAAAGGCAGATTCTACTAAATGTTTATGTTTGCGTTCGACGACCCCATTTTGTTGGTGTATAGTAGGACAAGAGAGTCTGTGACTAATGCCATGTTCTGTAAGATAAGGAGCTAGAGACCTATACTCACCACCCCAATTGGATTGAACCGAAACAATAGGATAGTCTAACTCTTTTTCAATCTGAGTTCTAAAATTAATAAGGGTTTGGAGTGCTTCGGATTTGGCTTTGAGTAGAAAGACCCATGTGTATCGGGAGCAAGCATAAATAATGTGGATATAATACTTATAACCACTTGAGGACAACATTGGAGAAGGGCCCCATATATCTGTATGAATTAACTGTAGAGGTTTAGTAAATGTAGTATCAGAAGATGGAAAAGAAATTTATGGATTTTGCCTTTGCAACAAGCTTCACAAAAATCAAGAACAATTTTATTATGATGAGGAATATTACAAGATTTCATAATAGTTTGTACAGTTTTGGCAGAAGAATGAGCTAAGCATTTATGCCACAAAGAAAAAGGATTACAATTGAAAACAGACTTAGATGGCATACTAGTTTTATTGACAGAATACATGACAGTAGGGCTGAAAGTAGAAACATCATGGGAGAAGGTCATTTCAGTTGGCTGTATGACATAGAGCCCATTATGGAGTTGGCCTGCCATTAAAATTGCCTTCGAATCCTGGTCTTTGACATAGCAATAGTTAGGATAAAATTCAAAGAATGCATTATTATCCAAGGCAAACTTAGAGACACTAAGAAGATTTTTTGAAATTTGAGGAACATGTAACATTCTATATAAAACAAGGGGTTTGGAAACATAAGGAGTATGAAACTGAGAATTACCAATATTTTGGATAGGAATGCCAGCACCATCCCTCATATGCACTTGGTCAGGGCCAGGTTAAGGCTGTTTGTGGGTGAATTTTGTTGGATTAGCAGTACAATGCGATGTGGCACTGAAGTCAGGATACCAGGCTTCATCCAATACAAAATCGGAAGTGGCAATATGGACTGTTTATTTGGTGACATTTGCAGCACAAGCACCAAGAAATTCAAAATTAAACCTCTGATAGCATTGAGAGGCTATGTGACCAGCACGAGTACAAAGTTGACAAACAACCCGAGAGGTAGATGGCATTGGCTGGCTCTGAACAAAAGAAAAGGAAGTGGAAGAACTCCTTCTACCAGAACCAAACGGCAAAGAAGACATAGTGGATTGAGTGCCTCTGGGAGAGACTGCGTAGGGGTTCCATGAACCACGACCTCGGCCAACATGTTTAGAGTTCAGATCAGAGGCTTCACGAAAGTCAACAGGAGGAGAAAAATTGAAAGAACTATGACCTTTTCCACGAAAACTTCGAGTAGTGGCAATATTAACAGAATCAACGTCTCTGGAATGAGTGTCCATGCGATGCTCTTGGGACAAAAGAAGTGTTTCTATCTCAGCAACAGAATATGCATCATTTCTTGAATTCACAGAGATAATAAGCGTATCATAATCGGTAGGCAGACCCTTAAAAATGGCAGCAATATGTTCTTTAACCGTGACTCTATGACCGACAGAACCTAAACGATCCACAAGCATTTTGATTCGAAGTAGATACTCATTTATGGAAAGAGAACCCTTCTTGCAACTTTGAAGTTGAGTGGTGTACTGATCAATCTTAGCAGATGTTTGAGTAACGAAATAGACCTCAAGAGTCTTCCATACTTGAGCAGAGGTTTCAGCACCGACAATTCGAGTGAGAATACCATCAAACATTGAGGAAAGAATAAGCCAAGAATACATTAGTTGGTCCTATATGATATACGTTTTTCTTCATTTGTTTTATAGTATATGTTTTATGATATAGTCTTATGATTTATGATATATGTTTTTAGTAGATTTTCCTTGATGGGGATTAGGCTCATTTCTTTTATTTTATATGGTGCAGAAAAATGAGCATGGAAGGCAGGTTGGATTCGTGGCAGCTTGACATGTGTATTAGGGATGGACTGATTGAATAGACTGCTGGATGATCGAGGATAAAGTTATTTTAAGTCTTTAATTTATGTATTTATTTTCCGCATATAGTTTTGGACAATTAATTAAAGATTATGTTTTCTTTATGTTTTTATGTATTAAACAATGGGATCCCGTACCGTATTTTGTATTTTTATAATAAAGTTATATTATTTTATGTATGTATTCCAAAATAGTAGTTATGCTTAGTAGCTTTTAATGGTCTGATGTCTTTGATTAGTCGGGTCCTTACAGAGTGTGGAGGAGAGCTAGGGCTAGGGGTTTCAGATGCTTGCGAAGCCGCCTGTGCGGCGCGTGTCATCACCGGAGACTAGTACGACGACGGTCAGGCTTGGCAGAGGTGAGGCACGCAAGAGAGAGAGAGAGAGAGAGGGCTGATAGGGAATCCTAAAGAAATGGGGTTTTAGGGATTTGGTTTTTCTTTTTAATTTAAATTTTCTTATTTAATTAATTAATAAAAAACTGATTTTTAATTATTAATTAATAAGTTTCTTAGGAATATATATATAAAATATATTTATTTATTATTATTTTTTAAGGACACTCATTGCGAGTCCTAAAATATTTATTTAAGGACTCTCAATGAGTGTCCTAAAAAGTCCAAGAACTTTTGTTAAAAAAAATAAAACTTTTAGGACACAGGTTAGTTTTTAAGGCTCGCACCGTGTATCCTAAAAGAAATTCTTTAAGAACTCTCAATGGGTGTCCTAAAAAGTCCAGGAGCTGTTTTTAGGGCTCGCATCTAGGTGAGCGCCTTAAAAAGGTGTCCTAAAAATCATTTTTTGTAGTAGTGTAAATATTATTATAATAATAATATTTTATAATATTAGAATTCATATTAATATAATTAGTAAAAAATTAACTTATATTATACTATAATAATCATAACTACTGAAAAAAATTAAACCTTATGTTATATTTAATATTTCTAAGCTATAGGTTAAACTTATAAAATCTATAACTATTGCTACGAGTGTCCTACTAAGTCCTGACTTGAACCAAAATCCACGGAATCTAACATACTACAAACTACTAATACTACTACTACTACTACTACTGTCTAGCTAGTTAAATAAATATTTTGGGACTATACAATCATAAGTCATTGTGTGCATGTAAGATGATAGCAACATGCTAGGATGCATGTGGAAGTAAATGAGAATTTGGTTTGATATTTAATTCATGAAAGTTTTGGTTAAAAGGCTGTTATGCATGATGAAGTTGTTGATTTTGTGTTACCCATGCATATTAGGAACATGCTAGGGTTTGTGAATAAATTTAATAGATTTAAACATGAATGGTAATGATGTAAATTTTGTGAATTTTAATGAAATGAATGGATTTTATTATTTAATGTGCTTGCTGATTTTTGTGCAAAAATGATGTTGTTTATAATGAGAATAATGTTTTGAGAGCTTAAATAGATTTTGCAAGTGTTTTGATGTTTTAAGAAATTAAATGGGGAATTTAAGATGCCTTGAAATGATATTTTTGTGTAAATAAATACCTACAGATTTTTTTTATTTTTTATATTTTTGAGAAAATATGAGTTTTTAAAAATAAAAATGGTGATTTTGAGGTTAAAAATAGTTGTTGGAATTTTTATAAAAAGTGAAGTTGTGTTTTTAAATAAAAGAGAATTTTGTGTATATGTTGAAATAAATTAACATCCTAACCCATGAGAATATTCAAAATGATATTTTTATTGTGACTATGAGTATTGATATTAATAGTTATGATTTTCTTTGTTTTTAGTTAAGAAGAATAGTGAAATTATTTTACTTGTGATTTTTAAATAATTAATCATGCTTGAAAGTTTAGTTAAATATTTATAAAAATAATCATTGAATTTTTACATATAATTTTTTTCTACTTAAAATTAAGTCTTAAAAAAATAATATAAGTAAAAGAATATATTTCCACATCTAAATTAGATTTTTCTCACATTAAATTTATAAATTTGATAATTGAATTATAATGTTATTTTCTAAGTAAACATGTTAAATTATAAAGTATTTCACTTAGTTTTGCCTATGTTATTTTATGGGATTTAAAAGTAAATAATGGGATCATTAAATTTTAATTGGTTAAATAAAGTATTTTATGAACTAATATAAAGTCTTGAGAGATTTAATCAACCTAGTAATTTTAAGAGGACAAACAATGGTAATCAAGCATGTTACAATTTCATTATTTTAAAAAACGATAGAAATAAGTGCGTAGGAATTATCGTTTTTAACGCTGCTTTTAAACAACGTTCCCACGTATGCATGTCGCATGTGTTATCCAAAGAACAGGCACGGGTGACGTGGCAGACTTTTTCAACACGTGGCTGGCACCTGGCGAGTTTCTCGTTCGACCATCGACCAGAGAAATGCCATTGGTGAAACATTCGAACTTTATATACGACCAGCTTGGTCGTATACTGGATATGTTTGGAGAAAATCTTAGGCTGTTATGATCATATCCGAGATTATCTCCCATGATTTCCTGAATATCTGATTAATTAGAAAAGAATATCTGTAACTAATTCATGTAATCTTCCTTGAGCCTATAAATAATGAGAAATAGCTCAAGGAAGGGATTTTTTTTTGGCTGATTTTTGTTTATGCTTTACAAGAGAATTAGAGCTATCATTGTATTAGTCATCTCTCTAAGGTTTGTGAAACTCGGAGAACCCTAGTTCTTTGATCAATCCTTTGAGAATTCAGATCAATAATAGCTCAAGTGGACGTAGGCTATTACCAATTCTTGGGGCCAAACCACTATAATTTACTGTGTTCTTTACTGTTTTTGTCATTAAACCTATTCCAATGCATCCTTCCACATCAAGCATTTGACTTCGTGTCAGTTGGCCAAATCGAGGGTCAACGTTCTGGTGCTTTCATTGAGAGCTTGATACGAGATTGTTGAAGCACTGATGGCGAAAACAACAAAGAAGACTAGGCAGGCGGCTGGCACTGCACCATCTCAACCTCCTCCTCCCCCGAACATGGCTGAAAATGAGCCGCACTTAGAGTTTGATGAGGAAGAATTGGATTCTGAGATGCTGAGAAATACCCTGGGGGTATTGTAAGATGAACTGGCCAATCTGAGGGCCAATCAAGAAAGTGCTGCGGAGATTATGGCGCGGAAGCAGCAAGAGATAGAGCGACAGCGCCAGGAGCTAAGTGAAAGACAAGCGGAGATGGACCGTCGTCAGAGGGAGGCCATGGCAGCCCTCGAAGCAGCCCTACAATTGGCTAGGAATCAGGCTGCACCTGCCTCGCAGCCTGATCAACCCTCAAATGGGCCACCCCAAAGGGGTCCCAATCCTAGCCCCCAATCCAGCCGACGAGCCCTCAAAGGCCCCAGCAACCACCTATGCCTCAAGATGATGTCCCACCAAGGGATCCTGAGATGCAGCCTCCATCCCAGGCTGGTCGAGGCAATCCCCACAGCCAAGGCAGAATAGGGCCGGGCAGCAGCCCCGTAGTCCTAGACGCCATGGGGGTGAAGAGCCGAACCCACCGAGCAGGGGGCAGCGTCCTTCTGGCAACAGAAGGAACTCAGAGATAAGCTCTGCGGTCCAGGGCCCCCCACGACATGATAATGAACGGGGACCTACCGACCAATGCTGGCAACCCTCTAACGCTCGGGAAGTTCCAGCCCGAGGAGGCAACCGAGGGGACAATCGGTCCCACCATAGCCAATTGAGGTTCAGAGATGGCCATGGTTACAATGAGGCCGACTCAGGCAGAAGAAACGCCGGTCGGGGAAATGAAGAGAGAGGTGGAGGCAGAAGCCCACCACCTAGAGAAGATCAACAAGAGAAGCATAATGCTTGGGGGTAGCCCAGGCACAACAACGTCTTTGACCAGCTCGGAGCAAGCGAGCAGCGGCGTAGAGAAAAAGATTTAAGAGACGTACTCAATGACCGACGAGAACGGCACAATGAGTACATCCCCCAGCAGCAAAGGCCCCGGCGATTCCTGGCGCCGTGCAAGCCCAAATAGATGCCCTGAACCAAGTAGTGCAACAACTAGTCGGGGGAAGAACGTCTCATATCGAGTACGATAGGAGAAGAGGCACTCCTTTCGTTCAAAGGATAGCTATGGCAGAAACCCCTAGCAAGTTTATGATGCCCACGCTTCCAAACTTTGACGGGTATGGTGACTCGGTATCTCATGTCAACAAGTTTGAGATACCGATGGACATTCAGAAAGTGTCCGAAGACGCTCAGTGCTGGATCTTTCCTGCAACACTTTCTGATGCTGCACAATAGTGATTTTTCAAATTCCCTCCTGCAAGTATTATTTCCTCGGAGATGTTCGTAAAGGAGTTTTACGGACAATTCTATGCGGGTCGGGTGCACCCAACTAAGGCAAACCAGCTGGTAGAAATACGCCAGCAAGAAGGAGAACTACTGAAGGATTACGTCCATCGCTTTATGCGAGCGGCTGCTGGAGCTAAAACAGTGGGAGATAAGGGCAAGATGATGGCCCTAACTGTAGGAGTTAGGCGTCGTATGCCTTTGTGGAATAGCCTCAGGAAGCATGGGGTTAAGACTACCCAAGAATTCTTGGATCGAGCCGATCGATACACCAAGCTCGAAGATGCCATTGCCAGCGAGGGAAAGCCCCCAGGCAAAGATAAGGGGACTGCAGAACTCGCCAAAGCCGCCAATGGGTCAAAACCCAACGGCAATGGGAAAGGCAACGGGAACGGCAATGGCAATGGCAAGAATGGGGGAAAGAGGCCCCATAATGAACCCTCTACCTCTGAGAACAAGCGCACCAAGGGCAACCGTTATGAACCGAGGTTCACTAACTATACTGCCCTCGTCGAGTCTCGAGCAGAGGTATATCAGGCCACAAGCTCCAGTGTGCCTTACAAAAGACCCGCTCCCATTCGAAAAGAAATGTCAAAAAGAGATACAACCAAGTTCTGTCATTTCCATAACGACTACGGACACGATACGAACGAGTGCAACCATCTGAAAGATGAAATCGAGTTCCTTATCAGACAAGGACACTTGAGGAGATATGTACGGGCCTCGGGAACTTCCCAACGATAGGCTCCAGGTGGCAACGAGCAGGCGCCTGCACGCCAACGCTCGCCACCTCTGTAGCCTGATCCCATAGCTGGCACTTTGCTCACCATCTGTGGTGGCCCGCACCTCGTGGGAAACAGCGGAAAGGCAAGGGAACGATATGCTCGGACCCTACGCCATGACCAGGACATCGAGATGATGACGATGGAGGACCGGACATCAAAGAAGGCTAGATCAGAGGACGGTGAGATAACCTTCTCTGATAGTGACGCCCAACATGTCCGATTCCCACATTTCGATCCGCTGGTCGTGGATGTACAAATCACCAACATGGTGGTAAAGAGAGTGCTGGTCGATATAGGAAGTTCAGTAAACATCCTGTATAAATCATCGCTGGAACGCATGAAGTTTTCCGTTAAAGACTAGGAGCCATGCAACCAAACAATATACGGCTTCTCTGGTGAGGGACTTGCCCCAAAGAGGTCAATCAAACTTCCGGTAACGGCAGGTACAGCACCCACTACCAGGACATTAGTCGCTACTTTCATAGTAGTTGATTGCCTTTTGGCATATAACGCAATAATCGGAAGACCTATACTGGTTGACCTTCGGGCCGTCACCTCAGTATGGCACCTGACCATGAAATTCCCGAGAGACGCAGGGGTAAGACGCGTGTTGGGAAATCAAAGGGAAGCAAGGGAGTGATACAATGCCTCAATGACGAAGGAAAAGAATGGAACAACGAAGAGCACTCCCCCAGAGAGGTTGCAGATGACCATTGATACACAAGCCCAATCTGGTGAGGGAGTCACGAAATAGGGTGTTGCCCAAAGTGAGGATAGAGATTTAGATCCTCGCTTTGGGGATTTTGAGGAAAATGTTGGACCCGTCAAGGACCTTGAAGAGGTCCAACTTGACGAAAAAATTCCGACCAGAGTAGTAAAGGTCGGTAAAAATTTAGAAGCAACAACGAAGAATGAGCTGGTGGAATTTCTGAGAAAAAACCAGGAAGTTTTTGCCTGGTCACATAAAGACATGGTTGGGATAGATCCTACAGTCATTAGCCATGTCCTGAATATTGACAAAAGCTTTCCACCCGTGCAACAGAAAAGAAGGTTGCTCGATAAGGACATATCGAAAGCCTTAAAAGAAGAAGTTGAAAGGCTGAAGGAGAATGGGTTCATCAGGGTGGCGTTTTATCCAACGTGGGTCTCTAATCCAATACCGGTTCCCAAGCCGAACGGAAAAAGGCGAACCTGTGTGGATTTCATAGACCTTAATAAAGCCTACCCAAAGGATTACTTCCCACTCCCAAGGATCGACCAGCTGGTCGATGCAACTGCAGGACATAAGATCCTCTCTTTTATGGATGCATACTCAGGATACAACCAGATCAATATGCATCCCCCTGACGAGGATCACACTAGCTTTCAGACCGATACAGGGTTATACTATTACAAAGTAATGCCCTTCGGACTGAAAAATGCTGGTGCGACTTACCAGCGATTGGTTAACCACATGTATAAGGAGTTGATCGGAGTAAACATGGAGGTATACGTGGACGACATGCTGGTAAAGTCAAAAAAGGCAGAAGGACATGTGAATGATTTGCAAGAGTGTTTCAATGTTCTGAACAAGTGTCAAATGAAGCTAAATCCTCTCAAGTGTTCCTTCGGAGTAGGATCAGGGAAATATTTGGGATTCATTGTAAATTCGAGGGGAATCGAAGCCAGGCTAGAAAAGATCAAAGCCCTGATCGACATGAAATCGCCAGTGAAAATCAAAGATGTACAAAGTTTAACTGGAAGGATTGCAGCGCTCAGTAGATTTATTTCAAAGTCGACGGATAAATGCGTCCCTTTCTTTAATCTACTTAGAGGCAACAAGAAGTTTGAATGGACGGAAGACTGCGAACAGGCTTTTCAAGCCTTAAAGGTCCACATGGCACAACCTCCTGTCTTGTCAAAGCCTATAGATGGAGAAACTTTATTCATTTACCTGGCGATCACCGAATATGCTGCTAGTGCGGTGCTAGTAAGAGAAGATGAAGGCGTACAAAAGGCAGTGTATTATGTAAGTAAGAGGTTAATCGGGGTCGAGTTGAGGTATCATCCCATTGAAAGATTAGCCTATTGCTTAATTTTGGCCTCAAGGAAGTTACGTCCTTACTTCTAAGCCCATCCCATCACAGTCTTAACCGATCAGCCCCTCAGACAAGTTTTGCAAAAGCCAGAGGCTGCTGGACGTTTGTTGAAATGGGCAGTCGAACTCGGGCAGTTCGATATAACGTATTCACTGTGAGCAACAGTAAAAGGAAAAGTCTTGGCTGATCTTATCGCCAAATTCACTGAACTCCCTGACGACGAGCAGTGCGAGAAACCTAGTGCGCCGGAGCCCCAAGTTGACGCTCCTTCGTGGAAGTTATTCACGGACGGATCATCCAACGAATCTCACGCAGGAGCAGGAGTGATATTGATAATGCCAGAAGGGCATCGATTTCACTGCGTTATTAGGTTTGAAACACTCCTCGCTGGGCTGAGGTTGGCAGAGACATGAGTATAAAAGTGTTGGATATTTACAATGATTCACAGCTGGTAGTGAATCAAGTCGTTGGGGAATATCAAGCACGAGGCTTGAAAATGGTGGCCTACCTGAACAAAACCAAAGATCTGTTGGCGTAATTCGAGAAATATACCCTCCAGCAAATACCCCGAGATCAGAATTCTAACGCAGATGCCTTAGCCAAACTCGCGAGTGTAAAAGATGCTGACACTTTGAATATAGTGCCAGAGGAGTGGCTATGTGAGCTAGCATACAAGCAGATGAGGTCAGCATGGAAGTACGGTTAGAAGATACATGGATGGCACCATACTTGGAGTATCTCACTAGGAACGTGCTACCATCAGACAGAAACAAAGACAGAACTCTTTAGAGACAGGCTGCTAGATACATACTAGTCGATGATGTGCTGTACTGAAAAGGATACTCCATGCCACTGCTCAGATGTATTATGTGATGCTCCACATCACCATGGCTGCTTTCTGGAATGACGACTAGCCCTACAAACCAACACAAGTCTTTCCAGTGTGCTTTGTCCTCACTCGCACACTTCCTGGGAAAACTTTCCAGGAGGTCACCCATCCATAGATTACTCTAGGCCAAGCACGCTTAACTTTGGAGTTCTCAAGTGATGGGCTACCGAAAAGAAGATGCATCTTCCTGATATAGGTAGTACCCATCAATCCATTTAAGCCCTCTTCAATTGTGTAGTCCCATACCTACACAGTCTTATAATCATTACACTTGACCTTCCCCAGGCGGTGTGGGATTGCACAGCTTACCCAATCTTTCCCCTTACAGATCACGAGATTCTGACTGTCACATATTACACCGGAGAAGGCTAAAGAGCTGATGAAGGAAGTGCATGAAGGCTTCTACGGAGATCACGCTTAGGGGCAGAGCTTATCAAAGAAGATTCTAAGGTAGGGTTATTTCTGGCCGACTATGAACGAAGACTCAATGGAGTTTGTACGAAAATGTGATAAGTGTCAGAGGTTCTCCAAGATCCTACGTGCAACTCCTAATGAGTTAAAGCAGATGCAAAGTCCGTAGCCCTTCACAGTATGGGGGATTGATTTAATTGGGTCCTTACCAACAGGAAAAGGTGGAGTAAAATATGCAATTGTGGCAGTCGACTACTTCACCAAGTGGGTCGAAGCTGAGCAACTCGCTACCATAACGACAAAGAAAGTGCTTGAATTTGTCATCAAGAACATTGTTTGTCGATATGGACTGCCCCGGAAGATTGTCTCAGATAACGACACCCAGTTCGACAGTGACCTATTCACAGACTTCTGCGAGAGGCATGGAATCATAAAGAGCTTTTCTTCAGTCGCGCATCCACAAGAAAATGGGCAAGTCGAAGCAGTAAATAAAACACTAAAGCATACCCTGAAGAAAAGACTCGAAGAAGCTAAAGGAGCATGGCCGGAACAGCTGCTTGAAGTGCTTTGGTCGTATAGAACTTCTCATCGAACAACAACAGGTCATACGTCGTTTTCCTTAGCATACGGGTATGAGGCTATGTTGCCAATTGAGTTAGATCCGCCCTCACATCAAAGAACCATATACGACCAAGACCAAAATAGCCAACTCTTAATGGAGTCCCTAGACTCAGTTGAGGAGAAAAGAGAAAAAGCCTAACTCCGAGTAGTTGCGTACCAGCAAAAAGTCGCTCGGTATTTTAACTCTAAAGTGAAAGAAAGAAATTTCAATGTCGGAGACTTGGTACTTCGAAGAGTTTTCTTAAACATCTGCGACTCGGCTGCTGGAGTACTCGGACCAAACTAGGAAGGACCTTACCAGATTGAAGAAGTCCTTCACCCAGGCACATACAAACTTGCACGCTTGAATGGAAATCTCGTTCCGCGCTATTGGAATGGAGAACACCTGCGCAAGTATTATCAATAAACAGTCCTTCTTAAAGGACTGGCTTGTATTAATTTTTACTTTTTACAAGTTGTGAAAAACAGTTAGTCATGTTATGTGACTGATCGCTTATAAGTGTAAGATCTTTTAAAGATCACTCGTAAAGACATGTTTAGTCCATTTTAATACGAGAATTATAAGGGACTGTGCGCAGCCAGTCATTCTTGCCAAACTTTGTAATTTCTTACAAGTATTTGTTCATTATGTGTGTTGTTTTGCTGTATTATAAGTTTTACATTTTATACTGAGCAGTAATGTTCGTACAGGTCATGGTCAAGACAAGTGACCAAGGACCTAAAGCTCCTCAGTCACTTGGGGGGCATATAAGGTACACCAATAGCAAAGCATACCAAATGGTATGTAAACACACGAACAAAATAAGTGAAAGCATACTATGGTACTTAGAGTATTTTTCAAATTTTATATTTTGTTAAATCAAGCCGAAGTACTATGCTAAGCTCGGTCATGCGAACAGATGTTATAATAAAGCAAAAATGTTATAATATCAAAGGGAATTCTTTTACATCGCAAGGAGTACTGCTTGGATGTAATTGTCTTAAAGTAAAAGTAAAGTGAGCTGCCCGTGCAACAAAATTAAAGAAAGGAAAAATCTGTCTTTACAACACGACCCGTAGGTCGTGTGATTAAAGAAAAGTAAAAGAAAAATTTTATGGAGCTTGGGGAGTAGGCAGATCCTGTGGAGCATTCTGGTCAGCCACGCCTCCTGCAGCTTCTGCTTCCTCCACTCTGGCGGCCAGCAAAGCGTTTGGGGAAGCAGGGACCCTGGCTCTCTCTTCAGCAGCCAATCGAGCAGTACAGCGGGCTATCTCAGCCTTCCTAGCGTCCTCTGGAATGGTAGTTGAAGTTGGAACTTTGGTTGTGTTTCCAAAAATCATAGAAACACCGAAGTGTCGCGTTCTTATACCTCTCCAGGTCTTTGGCATTAGTAAGCTTAAGCTGCTCCACCTGGCTCTGAAGGATTGCAATGGTCGTATCCTTGGCAACAAGCTCCTCCTTGAGTCTTTTGATTTCGCGCCAAGAGACCCGGCTATTGTCTTGAAATTCATTCCTCTGCTTTCTGACACTTTCCAGAGAAGTTTGCTTTTCCGCCAACTCCACAACTAAGGAGTCCTTCTGCTGGGTGACCACCTCTAGCTCCCCAGCATGCCTAGCCTCTGCGGCTTGAAGCTCCCCAGTCAGCTTCAGTCGAACCTCCTCGATGCTTGCGCTCGCGCGGGCACGAGCAGCAGTCATTGTCAGCATGTCCTACAATCAAGGAATAAGAGTTAGGCCGTCTTCAAAGAAGAAAAAAGCAAGGCCATAATCACGAAAAGAGAAAGAGTGCTTACGCTGGCCACTTCATTGAGGGCCCTATTGAGAATCTGGTCGACCCCCATGGTTTCAGCTTTGGCCATAGCCTCCTTACAACGGTCATGCTTAAGGATATGGGCAAGGCAATCCTTAGCTGATCGAAGGGTGCGACTCGAGAATTTGGTCCCAGGAAGGTCAGCCTGCTGGACCTGTTCGGTGGAGCCGCAGGCGAAGGATTTGCAGCAGCAGGAGGATGAGGAATTTCCTTCTCAGCAGAGGCAGAGGGTTGGTCAGAAGGTCCATCCTTTGAAGGATCGGTTCCTCGGTTCTTCTTAGCTGGAGGTGCCTTGCTGGACTCGCCATGGTGTTTATTGGTCGATTTTCTCTTTCGAACCAAGGGAACCTCTTCTTCCTGGGTGCTGTACAGATCAAAAACATCTCCTGAGGCCATTTCTGCAAAAAGAGGTAAATATGCAGACAGTAAACAAAAAGTAGATGACAAGTTATAGCATGTTAGAAAAAAAAACATAAAGAGAATTACGAAGACCAATACCCGAGCTATTACTACTTGTCACTACACTATTGACTCTACTAGTCATACACTCACTCTCTGGCACGAAGAAGTCTGGCCCTAGATTTGGAATATATTTAAATTTTCCGTCCCCGTCAAACAAGTGACAGGGAATTGGCAAGCTACTTAAAAGCGAAATGACAGTACCGTTTTCATCTGAGGACTCGTCCAAGTCTATGACAGTCTCTGCTGCCTTTTGTTTCCCTTCCAGTGGGGGGGGGGGGGGGGGAGGAGGTCTTTCTGCTAAGGGGTGCCAGTTGGCTCCCTGATCGGAACCCCATTCGGTCTCCTTCGAGGAGGAGACGCTGGGGGTTGCTACTCGAGATGCCCCTTGGCAGCGACATCAGTTGCTGTGTTTTCCCTTATTTCCTGATGAGGGGTCAGGAGGCCAGACAGCCTCAAGTTCTCATCAATGACCAGAGACTTAACATTATTTTCAGCGTCAGTCATTCTGGCCAGTGTGTTGGCCCTCAACACCATGTCTGGTGTTGGGTTTGGGCGTAACCATGGTCCTGAAAAGCACAAGATATTTTAGAGAAGTGCAAGAGAATCGCTAAGTAAAAACAGCGACCGGGAAAAAAAAGGGACATTTACCTCCTCGAGCGAAGGCCAGGTTGTTTGCAGTCATGTCGGGTGTGAGGAAATACTCCTGATTGTATTTCCTCACATTGGAGATATGGGTGGTGTCACTTAGGAAGGTTCGGGTTGTTTCTTGGTGACAAAAATGAAAAAAGCCCGTCCCGGACTGTTGGGGGTTGGACTTAAGGTCAAAAAGGAAGTTGACCTCATGAGGAGTAGGCTCTGGCCATTTTTTAAGTTTGTAAAGGATATAGAGTGAAGCGAGCATTCTATATCCGTTGGAAGTAATTTGAAAGGGGGCGACACCGAAGTAGTTCGCCACCCCCTGATAAAAAGAATAAAGAGGAAGGGTAGCCCCCGCCTCTATATGGTACCTCGACCAGGCGCTATAGGCGCCTCCAGGAAAGTTAGCCCTCTGGTCCGCGGTGGGGATCTTCAGATTGACCCCAGTGAGGGGATACTTCCTGAGATAGTTAGCCAGCATTCTAGGGGTCACCTGACTAAGGGGAGAGAGGTACCACTCGACATCAGGAAGGGTTGAATATCTAGGGCGAGCCCTGACCTGAATGCGAGGGTTCGGGACAATGTTTTCTCGACCACTGGTCGAGGGAACCCGAGCCTGTGAATCAGGCTGGGCAGGAGGATTTGGATTGTCTTCGGGATTTAATTTCTTTTGGCCAGGAGATTTTGAACGGGCCATTCTGGACGATGATGGTTGAGGTCTGGAAGAAGAAAGTCTTGAAAAGGGAATTTTGTGGACGCGTTGAGCAGGCTGTTCCTCACCTTCAAGCATTTGCACAAGAAGATCATCTTCGATAGGCCGCTCACCTCCCCACAAATCTGGCATCAAAATCTGCGGACAGAAAAATGGGGAGGTGAGGATGGAGAGTCTAGAAAGTGGTTAGAATAACGCTGGTCGTGTATAAAAGTCAAACTTTTATACAACAACATTCTAACAAAAACCAAAATTTTCAACACGAACAGTTTGAAAAACAGATCAAAAAGTGAAAGCAAAAAGTTTTTTTGAAAAAGCTTTTTCAACTCCTTTAAGGGCGGGAAAAACTCAGTTTTTCAACTAGCATAAAAATCAAATTTTTACTTCAGTTTTACGTCCTAAATCTATGATCTAGACTATCAAACTGATACACAACTCCTAAATAGCAAAAATACACCATCCTATCTAGCATCACTCAGTAAATCCCCTATTTTCATGCATTTCTATTCAAGAACGCAGGCAATAGCAGAACCTAGAAGTTAACTCACAACGGCATGCACAACGAGAGCAAAAAGTAGAAAAGTTCTGAAACGTACCAAAGTGAAGATTATGGAGGTTGGCATAAATTCCGAGCGTGAGCGAACAACAGCTGGTGGTTCTTGGAACGCAAAAAGATGGTCTTCAGGAAGAATGAAGGTTCTGATTTAGGGTTTCTTGATAGAGAAATGGCTTGCGTAAAAAGAAAAAGGAGGCTCTGAGGAGGCTATATATATTTTTTGTCTGTGGCATGAAAAAAGAGGTAATCATCAGTTTCCACTTTTCGAAGCATGGGGAAAGGTGATAGCCGTCAATGGATTACTTGGGAACCGGAAAGCCGTGATTAGACAGGGGTAGGTTGCTTTTTCCAAGAATACGCGAACTACTCTGACAGATTGGGTGGGATAATCGAAGAGTCGTTTGCCTTAAAGTTCATTTATTACTAGTCGTAATAAATAAACTTGGGGGGCAAATGTTATCCAAAGAACAGGCACGGGTGACGTGGCAGACTTTTTCAACACGTGGCTCGCACCTTGCGGGGTTCTCGTTCGACCATCAACCAGAGAAATGCCCCTAGTGAAACATTCGAACTTTATATATGACCAGCTTGGTCGTATACTGGATATGTTTGGAGAAAATCTTAGGCAGTTATGATCATATCCGAGATTATCTCCCATGATTTCCTGAATATCCGATTAATTAGGAAAGAATATTTGTAACTAATTCATGTAATCTTCCTTGAGCCTATAAATAATGAGAAATAGCTCAAGGAAGGGATTTTTTTTGGCTGATTTTTGTTTACGCTTTACAAGAGAATTAGAGCTATCATTGTATTAGTCATCTCTCTAAGGTTTGTGAAACTCGGAGAACCCTAGTTCTTTGATCACTCATTTGAAAATTCAGATCAATAACAGCTCAAGTGGACGTAGGCTATTACCAAATCTTGGGGCCGAACCACTATAATTTATTGTGTTCTTTACTGTTTTTGTCATTAAACCTATTCCAACGCATCCTTCCACATCAAGCATTTGACTCCGTGTCAGTTGGCTAAATCGAGGGTCAACAACATGCAATTCCACTTTTACGTTAAAAAATGTGTCTTTTATTCAACCATATAGTTTTTTTTATAGAAGAATCATGCATGTAATATAGGTAGAATGTGCATTATTCTTTCATGACCTTATGTGTACATATGCCTTGTTGGGATGTGAATAACTTTCACCATGTGTGCATGGCCCATGCACACATGAGTTATATGAGTTGGAAAAATAGAGTTTATGTGATGCTAATGAATGTTATTTTTATTATGGTATAGGCTCATTGTGAAGTTGTCATTTTACCTTGCTTGGACCTGAGGTAAGGAAGTTAGATAGAATTTTGTTTGCTTATATTGTGAATGGTAAGATTGACTAGCATGAATAAGTATATTATGAATGATGATATTTATGTGATAAGGATTATGAAATGATATGTTGCGATGACGTTTGTGAGATATGAAATGTTGCTTTGTGTTGTTATGGCTGGATTGTTTGTCATTGGAATGATGTATGCTATGAATGGTTGTTATCGTGTTGAACGCGACACAACAAATGAGTTACTAAGGATATGAAAACGTAATCCGAGTTACTAAGGATATAAAGACGTAACTCTAATGGCAGATGCGCCGAGGTTATTTAAGGACCAGCGATCCTGTTTACCTCATAAGGTGACATGGACAAGTTAGCGGGCTATGTTCACAAGGATATGATGTTTATGCTATGATGATAATGATGACTTGTGTATGATGCAAATGTTGTGATGATGATGTTTATGTTTACGATAATGATGTTGTAACGATAACGTTGCTATGAAGTATGATGATGTATGAATACGATTATGACTTGTTATGATTTATTTGTGTGTTGTTTGTACTTCCTTGCTTGGCTTTTAGCTCACCCCCTTACTTTTCCTTCCAGGTAGCAAATAAGATTTCTCTTTGGCACGCATGGTGATGTGGGGAGTTCTATCGTCAGGCTGTGTATGGTGTGGGGGAACCTATGGACGAGAAACGATAAGAATGAATGTCTTTTTATTTATGTCATGTTATTTTAAACTTCCAGAACTAAACAGTGGGATTTAAATTTTAATCATTGATTTTATGACGCTGCATGAAAACTATTATTTTGTTTTGAACAATTGGACCCAACTTGCATGTTTTAGCAAGACTCCACTGGGATTTCTATAATAAGTGGCTTTTCCTTATAAACTCATGAGTATGTAAGAAATTTTCAAAGTATTAGATTAGAACGTTCGTATAGTTACTATGCTGCATAGTAAAATAATAAAATATTTAAAATATCAAGCATAGTAAAATAATAAAATATTCAAAATATCAAGCATAGTATTTGCTGAAGTCATTACTGTATCACTACTGCATCAACATGTGGGACCCATGGGGTGAACTCCACTCTGGGACCCATGTGGGCCCTGCTGTGGGACCCACTATGAATAGTACTCTATGAATAGTAACCAAAAAAAAAAAAAACTTCTCAATCTTCTTATATTACTTAGTTCATCATTTTTTACTCACAAACTTTTCTGAAAAAGTTTCTCTAGCATCCATAAATTAATTATTCTCACGTGCTAGTTACTTCAACAACTTAGAATTATTAAAATCTCACAGTAGAATACAAGTATATCCCCAACGGTCAGGTTACTAATAATTAAATGATGTAAGAGTGAGTTAATGTCAAAGGATGGAAAAATTGTCTTATGTGATAGAGCCAATTTTATCATTCTAGTTATTTATAAATGAGAGAAAACAAACATTAATTTATAAGCTCTATAGGCATAGGTGCTTATGTTAACATTTCTTCAGAGCAACTTTATTTCCAACAATTTTTTTCAACAAATTAACACAAATAAATATCCTTCCAAAAAAATACAGTGTTATGCCAAAAATACAGTGTCCATATATCATATTATTCCATAAAATAGCAAATTTTTATAGTCGATCAAATTCTAGAATAGATTGTATAAAAGATAAGCACAGCTCAGATCAACACTCATCTATTATCATTTGGTGTTCGTTTGAGTAAGACAAAGAGGCTCACTGATTCACACGATTCAGTGATAGAGAAGGCTTCTTCAAGCTTCTCGCACAGTAGCAGATCAAAGAGCTCTTCAGTATCAACCTCATCACCAAAATGATCCTTTATGGTTCCTTCAAGCCCAGCTCTAAGGGTCACTGACATCACTTTGGGTTGTGGCTTTTCGTGAGGTAGGTTCTCCATTATCTCTAAGCTAAACCAACTGTTTTGTTTGACAACTGATTCCACTTCATGGAGAGATGCATAATTAATTGGAAAGTTAAAAGAATCCAACTTTTCATTCTTAATCTTGCCCTATTTCAAAAACCAAAGGAAAAAGGGATCATTAATTAGGCCTTGTTACTCTATTCCAGGTCAAGTAATCGTTTCATTCCTTACCTTCTTTTCCATGTCTATAAGAGAAGAGTCAACAAATTCAAATGCCTTGTTGATATAAGCATCAGAGTGAGGTGTTTTATTGGGGCGACCTGGAATAATAAGAGCCATCAAACCTCCATGGACAATCTCTTGTGCTCTAACATTTAGAAAGTTGCTCAAGTCCTTAGCATACTGATCTTCAAAAGCCTTGACAACTTCAGTCGAGGAGTTTGAGTAGTGAACTTTCCCTTTGTTCCAAGCAGGAGAGCTCTTGTCCAAAACCTCAGGTGGAACTCTAGAAAGCCATTGAACAGCACATGAAGAGTGAACAAAATTAAGAGAAGCATTGGGAAATAATCTTCTGTGGAATGAACCGGGCACCCCCGCCGCGAAGTATTGAGTTTTCGGAGGAAGAGATGTGAAAAGCTGGTTGAAGTCATTTGAAGCCTGATCGTTGAAAAACACTTGAAACTCAGGGAGGTCATCACGAGAAGTACTGGTTTTTCTTTGGCTTTTAAACTTGTGAACCACGGCATCTATTATGGTTTGCATTGCTAAGAGTGTATTAGGCCCAACTGAGCAGCCCAAGTCAACGATTTTAAAGGTTTTACAAGAAGTAAGAGTCTCGATGTCAAGTTTCTCTGATATTGATTTGTTGATGAGTTCTTTCGCAGCCTCTATAGCTTTTCTCTGAAAATGAGTGGAGAAAATTGGTTATCTCTTACATAAAAATTTACGAAAGAATATTGGTATGGTGCACACCATATGATATGATGGCCAACACTACATTATCTTGTATATGGGGAGAGGGATAATTTAATATTAGGTTTCATATATTCTATTTTTAATTTTAAAACGTAAGACTCATGTTAAACTGCATTAATTATCGTGCAATGCATCATCTAGTATTTGACACTTTATAGTGGAGTCTAACAATTTAACACCTTAAGGTGTCCAACATCATGAGTTGGCTCCTCGTGATTGGTTATAATCAGTGATACTCAATATTTACCCTTTGTTTGTTAGAGAAGAGAAATGCAAAAGAAGGAAAATTTTAGAGAGAAAAGTAGAGAGAAGAAAAAAAAATCTAGTTGGGTAAGAGGGAAGATAGAATGGAAAATAAAAGTGGAAAGAAAAAAATAAGTGGGACCCATGCCAAATATTTTCTCTCCAATTTGGAGAGAATGTGGAGAAGAAAAAATATGACTAAATATTTGATAAATACATGATGATAATGTTCTTAAAAAGTTGAATGAATATAGAAACATTTGTAAGGATAAAAATGTATTTTTCTCAATTTTAATTAAAATAATAAATGAAGAAAATATAATGCTTTTTTTCTCATTTTCTTTCCTCTCTTTATACCAAAGAAAAAATGTATTTAATTTCTTTATTTTACTTTTTTTTTTCCTTTCTAATTTTTTTCTCCTTCCTAATTTCTATCCCCTCTACCAAACATAGGCTAATTATAAAATTTTGATTGCATCAATAGTGGTATTTTAACTTTCAATGATGTTTGGCACCACTAGTATCCCTTAACATTTCTCTTTAATGTGTCGTAGCAATATTCTTACAGGAATATAACCTGAAATGTTGAGTTTTTGGTATAGCTGTAATGACCATTTCCACCGTTCATTGGACGTACCACCACTTCTGGCATCACACTCATCATCTTCTCTCTTTTCAACACCATATGTAGATGCCCAAAACCTATAAATTTTCTTTTTCCTTTTTTAGGGTTTAATATAAAGATTCAATAAAAAAGACTACTTAACAATTTATTCAAATTAAGACTGACCAAAAAAATGCAACATTTTCCATACAAATGTGATTACATGCACCAAGAACAAATAGATCTATGGTATAAAACAATAATATTTGTAATAGTTAGATAAATACATCTACAAAAAGCATATATATATATTTATATATTGAGAAAATATGGAAGTGGAAGCTTACTTTCAGTGGATGACAGCAGGGAAAAGGCCATTGATGATGGTGTGTGACAATATAGAAACTAAACATTTCTCTTTAATGTGTCATAGCAATATTCTTACAGGAATATAACCTGAAATGTTGAGTTTTTGGTATAGCTGTAATGACCATTTCCACCGTTCATTGGACGTACCACCACTTCTGGCATCACACTCATCATCTTCTCTCTTTTCAACACCATATGTAGATGCCCAAAACCTATAAATTTTCATTTTCCTTTTTTAGGGTTTAATATAAAGATTCAATAATAAAGACTACTTAACAATTTATTCAAATTAAGACTGACCAAAAAAATGCAACATTTTCCATACAAATGTGATTACATGCACCAAGAACAAATAGATCTATGGTATAAAACAATAATATTTGTAATAGTTAGATAAATACATCTACAAAAAGCATATATATATATTTATATATTGAGAAAATATGGAAGTGGAAGCTTACTTTCAGTGGATGACAGCAGGGAAAAGGCCATTGATGATGGTGTGTGACAATATAGAACAGTGTTACAAAACTCAATAATGAGATGAAGAAAATGGATGTGGTTTACATGGGTTTTTATAGGAGAAAGTGGCAAATTTTTTAGAAGAAACAGTCAGGCCGTTTTTGTTGAGAGGTAAACAATAATAGCAAATATAAATAATACACAACTAAAATAATAATGAAATATTTAACAGGTAGTTATACAAGCTATAAGTATATGTACCATCCAATAATTTAGGGTCAACTATAGAATATTCACATTTATTGTCATTCCCTGATTATAGGGATTGTGTAATCTGCACTTAATTGTACATGTATAAAGCCATGAGATTATATCAATACAAAAACGTGCAATACAAAAATACAATACTTTACAACAACTAAAATAATAATGAAATATTTAACAGGTAATTATACAAGTTATAAGTATATGTCTCATCCAATAATTTACAGGTAAAAAATAATCGACTGAGATGGGTCTTGGTTTGTCTATTATATTCTTAACCAAAATATACATTCTTATCAATTATTGTGTTTCAAACCATTTGCATACATATGCAATTCACATTATTTATTATATTTATCCTCAAAAAAATAAAAATATTTGTTGGATCATTGTCCAAATATATTATATGGATTAATTACATTCAAAATTTGCAACTCTATAATAATTAGTGGTGTTGGGTCCACATGACTCCGAGACTCCGAAATGGCTGCTTTTAGTGGTGTTGCGGTCAAGGCTTTTGTTATATTATTATTAGCCTTGTGAAAAACAATACAAGTATTTTTAGATAAACAAATTCATAAGCAAATTTGCTATATGGTGGCTCAAATGCACTAATTATTTATTATTAATGTTCTGCCGCATAAAACTCCCATAACATTACTACACAGCTATAACAACTTGCTCCTACACATATGCTACCTATAGGACCAAGCTCCCTTATGCGCTACTTTACATGTTTAATTAAAAAAAGATGGGAAAATCTTAAGTAAGGTAAGGGGGTTTTCACTAGGGAAGTCTTCTATTTTTGGTATTCGGATAAGTTATAATCTTATTTTTTTTAATGATGATATACATTATAGTTATAACAGATTTTCCACTAGTTTTTTGAGAAATTCTACATAATTTACTTTACCGAAAAATAAGGTTTAAACAATATTTTGCAAGCGTGTGAAATAGACTGTTTGAACTATGTTTTCGACATAATAAATTATTTAAATTTTCTAAAAAACTAGTGGAATATTTGGTATAACTATAATGTATACCATCATATAAAAAATTGATATTATAACTTATCCATGTGTTGGAAACAGGGTCACTTTCCCTGCGTACAACACAAAGTGACTCCCCTACTAAAGATGACTTATCCAAATGTTGCATGAGAGCCTTCATCATTAGTACTCTAAGGCCCATTACTAATTTTTAAGCCCAATGGCTTGAATTTAAAAAAAAAATCAAATGGCTTGAAATTGAATGCAGAATGCTATTAACTGGTTAGGACTTGCACAATTTCACCCGTTATATAATTTTTTCTATTCTTTTTTTTTTCTTTTTGTATTAATTTGAACGACTGAAAGTAAGGGGAAAAAAAATCTAATGGGGCATTCCTAGTAGTTGTATAATGTTTTTTTTAAAATAATCAAGAAAGCATCTAGTATAAATATCTATATATCGTTAATTTCTCAATTTTTATACACTTTACTTTTGTATTATTTGCATTTTTATACTCTAAAGTCCCCTATTGATATTGTAATATGATTTTGCATGCAAGAAAAAAGACAAAAGAAAGAAAGCATCACTACTATAAAAACGGAATTTCCCGATAATTTTTAACTGTCGTTATTGAGCAACAATAACAGTCGACTAATTGTCGTATTTGCCTATGCCGACATAGGAGTAGCTACGCCGACATTTATTAGGTGTCGTCGTTTGCTGGCCATACCGACAATTATTAAGTGTCGCTGTTGCTGACCACGCCGACAGTTATTAGGTATCGTCGTTGCTGGCAAACATTACAAGTAGAATTTGCACTTTAATCAAAAGTTTCTATGCACATTTAATGTATATACTATATAATTTCTAGGGGCCTTCTGGAGTCCCTCAGTTCATTTTCCAGGACTGAGTCCTGTGGTGATTTTTGGTCGTTGGATGAGATGATTTATTAGATTGAATGGTAGGATTTGAGTTGAACCTTAAGTGGTGTAAAATACGAAAATACCCCTAACTTCTTCCATATAACCAACAATCGTTCCTCTTCACCTTTTCTTTGGTTTGGTTATTATATTCTAAAATAATAGAAGGTTGGAAGTGTTAGAATTTTATATGGACTAATATAATTACAAACATAATTCCATTATAACAATCATTTTTTAGAGTGCCTACAAATAGTTAAAAACCATAATGGGATGGTTAATATTAATCTAATTGCAATTGAGGCACATGGTAGCACCCTAAAGACTATAGGTTGGCCCATTAAACCATAGTCCACCATATCTAATAATACAAGCCCAATAGGCCCAATATACCCCTTAGGGTGAGAAGGCATACGAGACATATATATAGAACATATATGTTGTTGGGTGAAGATACGCATGTGGTTTTGGTAAGGGTTGCCCTCCATAAGTTCTCTCTTGTATTGCTATTTTCTAATCATCTTTGTGTAGATCGTGAGAGATTTAAAGATGAACATTGGAGACTCAATGTCAGGTATGTTTTATCTCTATATATTCAATTTAATACCCTAAATAAAGTTTGATCTTGAGATTACATGAGCATGGTTTATTGTTATTGATTTCAGAATTGATAATGTTATAATGCTCATATGTTAGAAATATTAACAATTGGCATCAGAGACAGGTTCACTTGATTTTAGGGTTTGAAATTTTGATATATATCTAATTTTTTCAAAATTTGATTTTTTCACAAGAAATTTCGAAATCATGCTATGTTAATGGGGAAATCGGGTTTGATAATGAGTATTGGGTTTTAGCTATTTTTTTGGGCAAAAATTTCATGCTTTTTTGTTGTGAAAACCAAGCTTTCTTGAAACATGTTAATGGAGGAAAACCCATTTCGGGTTCATAATTTTTGGCAATTATTTAGTGTTTTCTGAGTTAAATGGATGTTGGAAATTGATAGAGGGTTAAAAATGGAACAAAACCCCTCAAACGGAGTCGGATTTGGTGGCCGGAGATGGCCTATCCGACCGGGTCAAGAACCGGGTCGCGTAGACCCGATAAGCAGACCCACGAGTAAATTTGGGTGACATGGACGATAAAAACGACATGTCGTTTTGTCTCTGTCAGGAAAAAAAGCGACATGTCGTTCGCCCATAAGGTTCAGCCCCCTTCAGCGCCAAACGACATGTCGTTTTGCCTCAGTCAGGCAAAAAATGACATGTCGTTCGCCCATAAGGTTCAGCCTCCCTTCGCGCCAAACGACATGTTGTTCTCCCGTCATTCGCCCGGAACGACATGCCGTTTTTGGTAAACGACATGTCGTACGGACATTATAAATTAAAAAAAAAAAAAAGACACCGTTTTGGGCGCGTGAGGGGTCCTTTTTGGCCAAATTTTTACCATTTCACTCCTATTCTCATATCCTACTATTTGTATATGTTTATGCACAAGATTAATTCATATATTTGGTTTCATAATTGTATTTATATTTAATCTTTTGTGGCATAAATCTTATTATATATTGTCAACAATTATTGTTTATTTTCTTTCCTGTCGTAAGAATAAGCAAGTAAATTGTTCAGTAAAGAGGAACATTTAAATAATTATTTATTTGAATTTTGTGTTTTTTCCTCCAAAATTACATTAAGATCTATATAAGTAATTAATTATCCTATTGATAATAATTGCTTAGTAAGGATGCTTAATACGGTGAAGAAAATTTATTAAACATTATGAATTACAATTTATCTATCCTTTCGATAGTAAATTAATGTATTTGATTATAATGTTTAATAGATTGTTCTTACCTGTGTATGAGTTCTATTTTGTGTGTTTGTCTAAGAACTCTAGCATACATAATGATCATTTGTTATTTTGCGATCATATATTGATGAGAAAAGAGCACAAATGACATGGTTTATCATAACATGTATTTAATAGTTATTGCTCTTGTTTCTCATTCAGCTATAAGCATTCCTAGATCTCCTGCCGTCTTGACGCTGAATGCAACCAACCACAAGCAGTGGATTGAAAATATCACGATGAACTTGACCTTCATGAAAATGGACTTGGCCTTGAGAATTGATGCACCATCTAAGCCTGCTAATGATGCTACTAAGAAGGATAAGATATCTTACGAGGACTGGGAACACTCCAATCGTTGTTGCTTGATGCTTATGAGATATCACATGGACGAATCCATTCATGATAGTATTCCTAAGTCTGAAAATGCAAAGGATTTTCTTGCTGCCATTAAGGAAAAGTATAAGAAATTCTCAAAGAATGAGAAGAATGAACACTTGAACATGCTGCATCACACTATTTACGATGGTTCAGGTGACATTAGGGCTCACATTGACAAGCTCATGGGTCACTATCATAAACTTAAGGCCATGGATATGGACCTTGGTGAGGATTACATGGTGTGGTTGGTGATGGAGAACATTCCATCTCAGTTTGATTCAATCAGATCAAGCTACAATGCTCAGAAGGAGCAATGGACTATTGGGGAGATGTCTGCTATTCTTGCCAAGGAAGAGGAGGACATGAGAAAAGGTAGGGCAAAAAGTATCTCCATGGTGACGAACCCAAACAATCCTCACAAGAGAAAGTTCACTTCCAATAACTCTGGTAACCAAAGACCTCCCAAGAAAATGGCACTTAGTCCTAAAGGGAATGGACAGTCTAGCTCATCCTCTAATGGTCATAAGAATGAGTTTTTCAAAGGGAAGTGCAACTTTTGCCAGAATTTTGGGCACAGGAAAGCTGATTGTAGAAAGCTCAAAGCTCACCTAGAGAAGAAAGGTAATTGTCTTGTGATGGTTTGTTTAGAATCCAATATTATTGATGTGCCCTCAAATTATTGGTGGTTAGATACTGGAGCCACAATTCATGTTACGAATTCCTTGCAGGCAGTGACAAGTCGAAGAAGACCGAGTAGTCTGGAGCAGAATGTGTACATGGGAGATGATACAAAAGTCCAAATCGAATTTTTGGGGACAGTTAGATTGCAGTTGAATACATGACATTTTTTGGAGTTACATGATGTTGCTTACATACCCTCTTTTAGGAGGAATTTGATTTCTGTATCTATTTTGGATAGGCTTGGATATAGTTTTCTTTTTGGAACTGGAAAACTCACTTTGTATCGTGACTCTCTTTTGGTTGGAAATGGCACTTTATGTGGAAATTTATATAAACTTGATTTGCATGATGTTGCTTCTGTTTCTTCTACTTCTTGTCTTAATGCTGTTGTAGGCTCTAAACGTGCAAGATTAGATTTGAAATCTTCTATGTTGTGGCACAAACGTTTAGGCCATATCTCTAAAGATAGAATGCAAAGGTTGGTGAAAGATGGGGTTCTTCAAGATCTAGATTTTTCAGATTTTACTGCCTGTCTTGATTGTATTAAAGGAAAGTTAACCGCCAAGGTTAGCCACGATTGTTGGAATTGATCCATACTGATATTTGTGGGCCTTTTGTTCCGCTTGCTATGGGTGATTATAAATACTTTATCACCTTCATTGATGACTTTTCCCGGTATGGCCATGTTGAGCTCATTCGTGAAAAATCTGAATCTTTAGATGCGTTTAAGATTTTCAAGACGAAAGTTGAGCTTCAAAAGGGGAAGAAGATCAAGGCAGTTAATTCTGATAGAGGTGGAGAGTATATTATGGACGTTATGATGAAAATGGAAGGAACCCCGGGCCTTTTTCTAGGTACTTACAGGAATGTGGCATTGATGCAAGATATACAATGCCAGGAACACCCCAACAGAATGGAATTGCTGAAAGGAGAAATCACACTCTTCTTGACATGGTGCGATGTATGTTGATTCATTCTTGTTTGCCAGAGTTTTTATGGGGTGAGGCATTAAAGACTGCAGCTTATATCTTGAATCAAGTGCCCAGCAAGTCTGTCCCAAAGACGCCTTATGAGCTATGGTCAAGTAAGAAACCAAGCTTGCGTCATTTTCATGTTTGGGGTTGCAAAGCAGAAGTGAGGCCCTATAATCCACAGTCTAAGAAACTTGATCCGAAGACCATTAGTGGCTATTTTGTGGGCTACACCATTGAATCAAGGGGTTCTAGATTTTATTGCCCATCTCACACCACCAGGGTTATAGAATCAGATAGGGCTGTCTATTTTGAGGATGAATTTGATTCAAGTCAAGGGTCAAGAGAGATTGTTTTCAGGGAAGAACGTATTTTTGTCGTTGTACCTATCGCTTCCGCTCTTATTGATGACCCTGTGATTGAACAGATTCCGGTAGAAACTCATGTTGAACCTCAAAATCAAGACCAAGGTGAAAATCTTGATATTGGGGATGATGAAGCTATGGTGAGAAGATCACAGAGAACCTGCAGGTCTGCTATTCCTAATGACTACCTTGTCTATTTACAGGAACATGAGTTTGATGTAGGAGACACTTTTGAGCCAGTTACCTATCAAGAAGCTATGAATAGTCATCAATCTGTATTGTGGATGGATGCAATGAAAGATGAGTTGAATTCTATTTCACAAAATGAAGTTTGGGAGTTGGTTGAATTACCCAAAGGTTGCAGACCCATTGGATGCAAATGGGTGTATAAGATCAAACGTGACTCGAATGGGCAAGTGGAAAGGTATAAGGCTAGGCTTGTGGCTAAAGGCTATAGCAGAGAGAAGGTATTGATTTCAAAGAAACATTTTCACCTGTTTCCACCAAAGATTCGTTGCGAATTATTATGGCTATAGTTGCTCATTTTGATCTAGAACTCAATCAAATGGATGTGAGGACTGCCTTCTTGAATGGAGATTTATTTGAAGATGTATACATGACTCAACCTATTGGTTTTGAGAAGTCTGGCAAAGAACACATGGTTTGCAAGCTCAAAAAGTCTATCTATGGGCTTAAACAAGCATCAAGTTCGATATGATTGTCACTGCAAATGGCTTCAAGGAGAATGTAGTAGATCAATGTATATACATGAAGGTCAGTGGGAGCAGCTTTATTTTTCTAGTATTGTATGTTGACGACATCCTGCTTGCATCTAAAAATTCTGATCTGTTGACTGAGACAAAACAACTTTTGTTTAGCCATTTTGATATGAAGGATCTCGGTGAGGCTTCCTATGTACTTGGGATTCAGATTCTTCGGGATAGGGCTAATGATATTCTTCGTTTGTCTCAGAAGACTTACATTGATCGGATCTTGAAAGATTCAATATGCATGCATGCTCTCCTGGGAAGGCACCGATAGTGAAGGGTGATAAGTTCTCAAAGGCCCAATGTCCACAAAATGATAAAGAGAGAGATGAAATGAAAGTCATTCCTTATGCGTCATTGGTTGGTAGCTTGATGTATGCTCAAGTATGCACACGCCCTGATATTTCTTTTGTTGTCGGCGTGTTGGGTAGATACTTGAGTGATCCTGGTCATAGCCATTAGAAAGCGGCTAAGAAAGTCATGAGGTATCTTCAGGGTACAAAGGATCATATGTTGACTTATCGGCGAGCTGACACTCTTGATATAGTTGGGTTCAGTGACGCCGATTATGCAGGATGCGTGGATGATAAAAAGTCCACTTCAGGCTACATTTATATGAAGGCTGGAGGAGCTGTTTCATGGAAAAGTGTCAAGCAGACACTCACAGCTTCTTCTACGATGGAGGCAGAATATATGGCGTGTTATGAGGCCACTTGTCAAGCAATATGGCTGCATAATTTCATTTCAGCATTGAATGTTGTAGACTCTATTTCGAGGCCGTTGAAATTGTATTGTGACAACTCCGCAGCAGTAGCTTTCTCTAAGAACACTAGGAGTACTTCTCGCTCAAAGCATATTGATATAAAGTACTATTTTGTTAAAGAGAAAGTCGATGAGTCCCTCATTTCTATTGAGTACACGCCTACCACTACCATGTTAGCAGACCCACTAACGAAAGGCTTACCTGTATGTGTGTTTTTAGAGCACGTTGCCCGAATGGGATTGTCAAGAGCCTAGCTTGTTGAGCTTAGTGGGAGTTTTGTTATTTATGTATTGAACATGCTAGTATTTTGTATGGATTGCTTATAGCTTGTGTTTTGTTCTGAACATGCATAATGATAATTGAAGTCACTTCTTATTGTTGCGGTTATGTATATATGTTTATATATGTATATACTATTGTTCATCGAAGTGTCAGGTACAAAAGGAGATGAATGCGCATAGTCTCAAATTAATGTACCACATGTATGTTTGGTTTAGTGATTGTTATTGTATTTGAATGTCTTCAAGACCGAATCATAAATAATATATGTATCTTATCGATATGATATTATATATGATTTATTAGACTGTCTTTTGTGATGGACAATATTATGGTGGTTTGGTTATATTGTCCAAGTGGGAGAATGTTAGAATTTTATATGGACTAATATAATTACAAACATAATTCCATTATCACAATCATTTTCTAGAGTGCCTACAAATAGTTAAAGACCATAATGGGATGATTAATATTAATCTAATTGCAATTGAGGCACATGGTAGCACCCTAAAGACTATAGGTTGGCCCATTAAACCATAGTCCACCATATCTAATAATACAATCCCAATATGCCCAATATACCCCTTAGGGTAAGAAGGCATACGAGACATATATATAGAACATATATGTTGTTGGGTGAAGATACGCATGTGGTTTTGGTAAGGGTTGCCCTCCATAAGTTCTCTCTTGTATTGCTATTTTCTAATCATCTTTGTGTAGATCGTGAGAGATTTAAAGATGAACATTGGAGACTCAATGTCAGGTATGTTTTATCTCTATATATTCAATTCAATACCCTAAATAAAGTTTGATCTTGCAGATTACATGAGCATGGTTTATTGTTATTGATTTCAGAATTGATAATGTTATAATTCTCATATGTTAGAAATATTAACAGGAAGATCCTTAGTAAGCTTCATTCCCTCGTCCGACTCCGAAGAGAACTTTTTGCAATGTGAATATGTGGAGTAGTAGTTGGAGTTCCGAATCGTTGCCGTTTTGGTTAAAAAAAATTATACTATACGTCCTACACGTCCTCCAACTCTTGGAAACACAGAACCATAGTGTCAAATGCATCTTGCATTCCATTCACAGTGCACCATTTTATTCCAATCTTCTCAATTTCCTTATGCACGGATTGAGCCTGCTCCATTGCTTCGTCGAACTTGCGTATTTGCTCTGCAATGAAACATTGAACATCTACTGGTTCTGCTCTCCCAGGTTTCGGTTCGACGGGGTTACGAACAACTTCATAGGAGCGATGGTTGTCAACTTGATCCCAGGTGCTGGTTTGCTGGCTTGAACATGTACTGAGTTCCCCAAAGACTGTACGTAATTGTCGATGGTGGTATCCCAGCTTTCTGAGACAACTTTTGGACTGTTGGACTCAGCCTAGATGTGTAACTTTTCATCCTCCTTCTTTGAATCCTTCCTTGAGGAAGCCATTGGATTCTTTTCGTAATATATATCTTAGTGGATGTACGTATTTCAATTAGTGGCAGAGGTAAAAGCAATGGTTGAATGGTGCTTGCACTAATTGTTTCTCAAATCGTCAGACTTTTATAGTGGTAGAAAGTATCTTGCACCCCTCACAAGAATCATTGTTTTGCATGCATGGGTGGGCCACTTGGAGACATGTATGTAGTACATATAGTATAACCATTGTTTGCTAGTTGGAGTTCCGAATCGTCGCCGTTTTTAAATAATCAATACATTTAAAAAAAAAATTATTATTAATATTAAAAACTTGCCACCACATTATATTCATTTCTTATACCACATAAAAAAAATTAAACAGCTTCAGTTTTTGTTACGTTATTTTATTATACATTTGTCTAAGTCAATTATAATAGTTACTTAGCAGCAGTCAAATAGTTACGTGTCCACAATCGTAAATAAGTCACAACTCTTACCTAAATTTACTATAAAACCTTCAACTGTACAATTTATTGGACCTAAAATTACGCTTTTACCCCCACTTATTTAAACTGTGCCAGCTAAAAAAACACAACCGGTTATACAACCGGTTATACCAAGTCAAAATACTAAAAAGTCAATATTTTAATATCAATATAAATTTGACACTTGGCAAAAATCTGGGCCCCACGTGAAGGAGTGAGGGACGCCAGAATTCTCCTAATTTCTATGTGTAGCTAAGAAAACTTCTTTTTTTTTTGTTGACTCTCTTGGACTTTATGGTCAAACATTATGTGGGTCTGATTTAATATAGGTCTTTTTGGTTTCCGAAACAGACTGATCTTGAAGAGGCAAAAGCTCAAGAAATTGCAAAATTGAAGGATATTTTGCATGCAATGCAATTACAAGTAGAACAAGATTTCCAAAGTTCTGGTTTGCAGTTTGCCAAATTTTATTAAAAATTCATTCAAGTCTATTTAATCATAATTATAATCACTGTACATATAAATATATATATATATATAAATATTACATGTAGAGTAATGGACCATGATATTATTATTCCTCTTGATTGCTATCCTACGACAAAGTGCCTCAAGAAATTGAAATATTTGGCCTTGATATATCCGTAGGCATCATGAGTAGTGTGTAGTATACTAAAATCAGCAGCATAATGATTCTGTTTGACTATATATATATATGAATAATTGAATAAGCTTTACATGAGATGGAACTGTTATGAAAGAACAATATACACACCATGCGCTTAAACCATATCCATTCTTGTATACTCATGAAGTTTATAATTGCAGCAAAAGAGAAAAGTTCTTCAGGAGAGTCCTATATATGTACACACACGTACCGATAGTAGTGTTAATATACTGTCTATATGTGTATGTACTACTCTTTTTTAGGTTATATATGCATGATTAATGAATAATGGATCAACTTATTATTATAGTTTATATATATATATGTGTCATATGATCAAGACTTTAAATTTGCAGCAAAAAGGAAAAGAAGCTATAGAAGAAAATTTAGTACTGAAATCCTATATATATATATCTACCTAAGGCTTAGCTAGCACTAATACATAATCTCTCATTTTTTTTTGTATAAATGTACAATCTCATGATATTAAATCGGTAGAATTAACCTTGTTATATCCAAAAATGTATATAAAGAAAGTAATTAATCAAAAGAAAAAGAAAGATGAAATGAACAAGAATATAAAGAAGACTAAGTGCACAAACTAAATGGGAACTGATGTGAAATACGTAGCACATTAAGTGCATTTTATCAAATACTTTGTGTGCAACTCAAAATCCAAATTAACTTTGAATTTACAACCACAAATTCATATCCTAAACTTTGAGATTTTAAGATTTTAAACTTTGAAATCTTTAAATCTATACAAAGAAATCAAATAATAAGAGAAATCTACAATTAAACACACATAAAACATAAATCTCAATACCAAAATAACAAATAAATGGCTACCTTTGCGGCTGTTGGAAGATGAAGGAGACGCGTGGCTGGTGGTTCGGCTGGAAGAAAGAAAGAGGAATAGGGAAAAAGAGAGGTGTGAGGGGAAATTAATATTTAGAGTCTGAATTTTTTTTAAAGGGCAATGCCGACAGCTATGAGTTGTCGCTATAGCCTCCAATAGCAACAGCTTATAACTGACATTGCCCCTTAAAAAAATTCAATTTCCCAATAGCGACATATTTTAACTGTCGGCATTGCTCCAATACGTTTTTATAAAAAATATTTAAACATATATATATTAATAAAAAAATCATAACTAATAAATTTATATATTAAATTTTTTTACAATATTTTTCCAATTAATAAAACAACTATTTTTTAACTAATACAAATTTAATAAATGTGTTAAGGAATAATATAGTTAATTTAATTTATAAATATGTTAAAGAATGATAAATTTAAATTTTGATATAAAAATTATTATAAATACAAAAGTTAATAATATGAAAAATTTAGAAACAAAAAAATCTAGTTTCATATATTTTTAGTAAATACATAATTTTTATAAATATATATTTACATTATTTACTTTATTTTTAAAATTATACTATTCATTAATTTTTTTACAACATTTTTCCAATTAATATTACAACTCTTTTTTAACTAATACAAGTTTTATAAATGTGTTTGTTGACCTTTGATTTGGTCAACGACACAGAGCCAAATAAAATGATAGAAATTAGATGAATTCAAGTCAAGAAGATAAACGACACAATAATTTATAGTGGTTCGGCCCTAAGTGATGGTAATGACCTACATCCACTTAGTGTTTTTATTAATGAAATGAGAACCTGCGATCAGTAAACAAGGGTTTACCGAGTTTCACAAGCTTCAAGAATAAATACAAAGAATTGTGCAAAAACACTGATTCTCTCCCTCCGTTCCAAAGATCCCTCATTTGAGCCTATTGAGTCTTATTTATAGGCTCAAGGATCTACTTATGGGCTGATGTGCCTTGATTACATTTAATACAAACGTATCTGAATAATAATAGAAATTACACATTCTACATAAATGCAAGATTAAATATCTCTAGAAAATATATGATATATTGCGACCAGCCCTGGTTGCCTATGAAATAAGCCTTTTGTCGTACGAATTCTCCTTTGGTCGATGGTTGACCAGAATGTAACTACCTAAATAGTCACGCGCATCTCATGTGCGTACTAATCTTGCCAGGTCATCAAGTGAGTGTTTTTGGGTGAACATTTGCCCCCCAAATTAATTTTACTACGATCAGCATTTAATAAACTTACTCGACCAACTATTCGTCTGACCTGTCACATCTGTCAGTGCCTTTTCGAAAAAGTAAGCAATCGCGACCTTTACAGTTTCCTAAAAAATATTTCAACTGTTATTGCGATTCCACATACATCGAAATCCAACTCCTATCATTACCTTTCAATTGCTCCATGATCGGTATAAATATATAACCTTTCCAATTTTCACTTTTTACCGAAGCTTTCTCTCTCTTCAAGAACTTAGAAAAAAATTTCAAGAACAAAACCCAACTTCTGGGATCCGAGACACATTCGATTAACTCTGAGCAACAACCTTTGTGATTCCTTTGCAAGCCATAATCCAAGTAAGTTTCAAACCCACCTTCTCTTTTATGCAATCTAAAATAAATTCTATGAGTTTTCATATTGTGCATCCATTGTTCTTGAGAAAAAACTATTCGGGAATCGGGTTTATACAAATATATATAGAAACATGCTAGAATAGGGATTTTAGGTAGTACAAAATACTAGGTGAGGTTTAGAAATTAATGTGGGACGTGGGAGTATTGATTTAGGGCCCGAAATCGAAGTGAAAATTTGATTTTACTGCTTTCGGAAAAACTAGGTTTTTCCCGCCTGTTTTCAGAGCTAAAAAATTTTCTCGAAAAAACTTTTCGCTTTTACTTTTTGATCTGTTTTTTCAAACTGCTCGCATGTTTATAGTGTTTATACTAGGATGATGCTGGTTGTATAAAAACTTAACTTTTATACACGAGCAACGTTATCCTTATATTCTCTTTCACCTATCTATTGGTTGTAGATTCTCACTTCCTTATGTTGATGATATATTACTGATTGGAAATGACGTAACATCATTATCAAAAGTAATGAACTGGTTATCTGAACAATTCCAAATGAAAGATTTGGGAGAAGCCAAGTATGTTCTGGGCATAAAGATTCTTAGAGATAGACAGAAAAAAACTTTGGCATTGTCTCAAGAAACTTATATTGATAAGGTGCTAGAACGCTTTAATATGCAAAACTCCAAAAAGGGTGATATGCCAACCCGTTCTGGAGTATTCCTTTCCAAGGAGCAGTGTCCTAAAACACCTTAGGAAGAGGAAGACATGAGACAATATCCCCATGCCTCAGCAGTAGGCAGTCTAATATACGCCATGTTGTGTACAAGACCTGACATTTGTTATGCAGTAGGGATAGTCAGCCGTTATCAATCCAATCCTAGATTGAGTCATTGGACTGCAGTAAAGACTATTCTCAAGTATCTTAGAAATACTAGAGATTATATGCTTGTATATTCAGGTGGAGACCTGAACCCCACTAGTTACACTGATTCTGATTTTCAATCAGATAGAGATAGTCAAAAATCGACTTCTGGATCAGTGTTTACTCTTGGAGGAGGAGCGGTAGTCTGGCGAAGTGTTAAACAAAACAGCATTGCAGACTCCACCATGGAAGCCGAGTATATAGCGGCTTGTGAAGCAGCTAAGGAGGCTGTGTGGCTCAAAAAGTTCTATCCCGATCTAGAAGTTGTACCAGATGTGGATAAGCCACTAGTCCTATACTGTGACAACAGTGGGGCGGTAGCTAACTCAAAGGAACCACGGAGTCACAAGAGGGGAAAGCACATCGAGAGGAAATATCACTTGCTAAGAGAGATAGTTCATCGAGGAGTAAGAGAGATAGTTCATCGAGGAGATGTTGCAGTTATGAAGATAGCTTCAGAGCATAATCTTCCAGATCCTTTCACAAAGACTTTATCCATAAAATCTTTTAAGGAGCATGTAAGAAACATAGGAATGAGAGAGATGCATCATTTGCTTTAGGGCAAGTGGGAGATTGTTGGAAATGTGCCCTGAAAGCATATGCAGTAGACATTGTTTTATGAAATAAATAAATAAATTGAATTTGTTATGCATATATTTTATGGACTATATTATTCTGTGATAATATTATGTAAATATCAGGAAAATTCCTAAGTTCATATATGTGATCTCAAACACGTATTGGTACAGGAGGATTGTGTTTGAGATAAATGAACTTGAATAGTTCGCAGTAAAATAAAGTTGTGGAATCTTTAGATTAATTACTACAAGTACGGTCCACTAGTATTATGAATACATGTGATCTAGATCTGGATCACTAGTGTGGTAGGACACTTTAGTGGAGGTGCTTTATATATTAGAGAATATATAGAAATGGGCCAGATATGTTTATTAATACTTAGTTAAATACCGTTTTGAAGTATTAATTAAATATATCAACTGATGATCATATACAAATAGATCTTAATCCTGAAGTTACTTTGAACTCCTGTTTATGTTATATGAGTTCTTTGATTCACTTGTTAGGGTCTGTCAGAATGATCAGGCTAGAAACTTTTGTTTTGGGAACTCATTAATGTAGATGGCTGGGGACATAGTATACAAATATGGAATCTATGCCTTCTCGCAAGAGATTAAATGATGGTTCTCTTAAGGGTTGGCTTTTGGGGCTGAAAGGTTATTGAGCTCATATTCATAATTTAGTTATGAATTAACCTTCACTAGTAAAATCAATGGTACTTAAGGAAACAAGAGATAATTAAAAAGGTAAAAGGGTAACTTTATTCCCGATTAATTATGAACCATTATTATAGGGTCAAGTTGTATGCAATGATTACATCAATGGACGCTTTATAATTACAAAATACTCAGTAAATGAAATGTCTATAATTACAAGAGTATAGTCTCATATTTATAGCGGAATAATCATGAGATTAATAAGATTATTTAATTAAAGAGTTTAATTAATAATCTCAAATTTATTGGAGCTTGGAATTATAGGTCAATAGGTCCCCATAGCGGCTCTATCAATACTATTCAAGGTAAGAGTTTATATGAAGGGAAAAATAGTTTAAAGACATATTTGAGAAGAAATTTGTTCTTCAGGCCAAATATGCAATTATATGATAATAGTGATTAATTAATTAATTACAGATTAGTTGTAGTTAACAAAATTAATTAATATTTAATTATTGTATAATTTTCAAAATTATATTAAATAATTAAATTAATTTCGAAATTTAATTAAATAAATAATTAATTATAATAAATTAAATATTTATTTTCGAAAATATTGGATTTAATTAATTAGTAGAATTAATTAAATATCTTTATTTGAGTGGGAGATAATAATATGATAAGTTCAAATTGGATTTGAATTTAAAAGATTAATATTTATTCAAATAATTAATTATATTTGATAATTAGTTAAAAAAATAAGTAATTTAAATTTGAATTAGTTATCAGGTTGTTAGATCTTATCTCACAAAGTAGTTTGAATAAATAATTAAATAAAAATTGAAAAAACCAACATCCCTAAAAATAGGGATGCTACACGTGCACACATAGTCCGGCGTGTAGGGCTATTTTTCAGGGATATGATTTTTATTTTTATTTATTTAATTAGTGGATAATTCAAAATTTGGTTTTTGGATTTTTTCATTAATAGAATAATTAATTAATTAAAAATTAAATTGTAAGTTGGTTGCAGATTTATTTTTTAAATTTGAATATTTTCTTTTAAGTATGACTAATAAGAAAATATTCAGAAATCTGAGATAACTCAGAACATTTGCTCTGTGAAAAATAGAACGATAGTTTTCTCTCCCTGAAAAATAAAGAACCAATTCTCAGGCCTATTCTATTGATCTCATGTGTTGAGTACATCAAGTAGAATCACAAATAAACTATCCTTCATTCTCTAAGTTCCCACACACTTCCTGAGGTGTAGAGAACGCTTTGGAAGATCTTGGTGTGAGTACGTGGGAGCGGCTTGGATAGGAAGATCGTTCTAAATACGAAAAGATAGCAAGGACATTTGATAGGCTTCAAGAGGTATGAATTCTATCATTAACTTGCTTATGATTAATGTATGTATATTAATGGATCCGCATATTAAAAGGTAGTTTAAATATGTTACAACAATTTTGTTGTACACTGGACCAACCCCACTACCTTTCCGCTGCGTATTAGGAAACTCGTTCCTGACAGTCATATCACCTCTTCAAAGCTTAGACTTCTATATATATATATATGTATATATGAGATATTTACGGCATAAGTACCCAATGTTTAGAGAAAATACCCGGCATGGACCCAATCTTTTTTTTAGTGGAAAAAGTACCCAAAGTCCCTAAAAGTGTAATTTTGTCCAATTCCGTTACTTAGGGTTCCGTTAGTGTTAGGGACATGTGTAAGGCCCAAATTAAACCACTTTTTAATTTCATTTAAAATGTTTTTTAATACAATTTACTACACTATATAAAAAAAATGAAAAACTCTTGAAAAAAAATCGTTATCTACACACTTTTTATATAGAAGAGATATCTCTTCTATATAAAAAGTGTGTAGATAACGGAAATTCTTGGTTTCAACAGTCTTTTATTTTTTTCCGTTAATTTTAACGGAATATTCTTATAATTAACAAAATATTCTTATATTTAATGATTGATTTTAAACATGACTTAAAATAAATAATTAAACAAATTAAAATAAGATATTTTTGAGATATTTTACAATGATAATTATTTAAAAATAATAAAAACATACGTTTTAAATCTTAAATAAAATTTAATTAAATTTAAACTTAAACTAATATCAACTAGCAACAAACTTCTTTAAAAAAAAAACTAGCAACAAACTTAAATTTAAAATCCACGTATAATATTAATATTATATTAAACATATAATATATAATCTCTTGTTGCCATGGCCAAATTAAAAATCTAGAACAAACATAAACTTAAACAAAAATTAATTAATTAATTAATTAAAATATGATATTTTTAATATATTTTATGATAATTTAAATAATTAAATCATATTTATTTAAAAATAAAAAACTCATGCATATCATTTTTTTTATCTTATAAATTTGTGTGATAGTTTATTTTTTTATCAAATTATTGGAGCTTTTTTTCTTCATCAAATTCAACAAAGGACATTGCGAGATACATTAGAAACTAAAAATAGTTAATGCATGTATACTACTTGTTGACGTCGTTTTTCGTCAACTTAAAATGTAGAGCACTTAAATAATAAGAACTATGGCGCAGACGAATAATATGGTAGAACAACAAGAATTTTACGTGGTTCAGCAGTTAACTCTGCCTAGTCCACGAGTCTATTTTATTAAGACTTGGAGTTTTCTGGAAATCCTTTAGGGATCAATTCTCCAGAATTTCTCTCAGTATATCAAAAGATCTGTCCTTTACAAATGTTCATGAACTTTCTATTTATAGAGAGTTTTCAGAGTTCATTCCCACATATTTCGGGAAGATACTTCTGCTTATTAGTTAAAATAATGATATTAAATACTATGACTCCTATATACAAGGAAACGTCCCCTGAAGACTAGGGGGCGAATAACAGACTTGTTAATATCCCTTTAATGTTGGGATGTTACAACAATAAATATCTTTAAATGCATGGAACGCGTTACATCAGATGACCCATTAAATCTTTCGAGGTCGACAATCAGCATCATGTCGTTCCAGGTCTATAGATAAGTTACGAACTAGCCGCCTTACTCCAAGACTAGCTCGGAGCGGGGTAGATACCAGCGAGGCTGTTACATTCCGAGCTTGTACTCCTGCTAAGCTCGGTCTACTTGATCCGAAGACATGTTGTGTAAATTGATTTGATTAAAATGTGCAAGTGTACACAGTCACAAAACAAGTAATAAAGTAGTAAGTATTCAAGATCGTCTCCACAGGGATTGCAAATTGAAACTCAATGCAAAAATTAATTACTAAACAATTACACTAGTGAACAATTTAAATGTCTTTGATTTTCCAAGTTAACCCGATAAAAAGAAAGTAAAATTACTCAAAGTAAACTGAATAAGAACCTTGAGAGAAATATATAAATTTTAAAATGGACTTGAATCATTGAATCCCCCTATATTATTTTTCCTGAACACATTGCGAACGTATTGCTGCAGCATTTTTCTAGCAAAACTCCCAGGATAACAAAAAGTTCATTTAACACGCATAAAACTTTCCCAAATCTTATGACCTTAATTCTTCTACCTAATTAAACATATTCCTATGCAAAAATCAGATTTAAGAATGCAATCACAGTTCACTTCTCATATGTTACACAAGGTAATTAACATATCCCTATATTAATTACTCACATAACCTAACCTAGATTATGACTTGTGTCATTCAAGCTTTTCCTATTACATTCAACCTTTCCAGCATTAAATATAATTAAAATAACTTGCCATTGCTGGCCAACCAACAACAAGAAATCAATTTAAGCACACTTGAATGATCAAGGGAGATTTTACTAAAATAAAGTGCAAGAAATGAATAGATTATAACATGGGGTTCATCAACAATTCAAGCCACCAAGAAATTAGTTCATGGCTGATTTCATATACATTAGTTCATAATCAAAACAGCCCATAATATTCAGATAAAATCCAACTCAGAAATTAATACAATAGAGTTTAGAAAGAAGAAAAAAAAACAAATCCAAAATGATGCTTTAGTTTCTTTGGTTGGACTCCTTCTTTCTTGAACCTCTCTTCTACTTCTTCCTGGCGTTTCTTTTATCTGATATTCTCTCTGGTTTTCTACAGTAACCTTCTGGCTCAAGTCTTGTCAAAATGGAGGCTGCACCTTCCTTAATTAGCTAGGGTACAACCCTCTCCTTTTTCCTTCTTTTAATTTCTCTATTTTGCCCTCCTTCTTTCTCTCACAGGTGGCCCACTTACTAAAATAACTGCTGATTTAATATCTTTTTCCACACTGCCACGTCAGACTCCTTTACAGCTGGATAAATGATGCCACATGACCTCCTTTTTGAGCTGCTGACCCTCCTTCTTTTGCTAAAAAAAATGCTGCAGCAAAAGCTCCTATCTTCAACAATCCCTATATTTTATCACAAGCAACACCTAATAAAAATCTGTTTGCTTTCTTGCTTTCTTCAGAGAGCACCATGTAAAAACTCTCTAAGTGCTATTAAATGCTCAGATATTTCAAAAAGGATTAAAGGATAAGATAAGACCAAAAAATGGATAATAAAATAAGATGAAACCATTAAAAAGTATCACTCAGCTAATTCTTTTTTTGTTTATCATAAGCTTAAAAGTATGACAAATAACTCTTTATTCAAGAGTTATCACACCCCCAAACTTAAGACATTACTCGCCCTCGAGTGATGAATCTCAAAAGATGATGCACGACACACAGTAACAACAAATGAAAAGACTGAACAGAACAACTAAATAAACAAACAACACAGAGGATATACTTTGCCTAGCTAATGATTAAAAAGGGTAAAAGCTCTCAGGAATGTTGGTTTGAAAATGGGAAGCTGAATTTCAATCTTACACAAGTTTTAAATCAAATCCTTCAAGTATTAATGTTGCTGCCAAAAATATGAATCAAGTGTTTCACCCTTTAGTACATGCATAGCTTTTCCTAAACAATTTCAATCACTAAAAATCAAGCTAGACCTTGGTCCTCAAGCTTAAATAATGTCTCCATAAGTTACTTAGTGATTTCCTCTCCACTAATGTAGACAAACACCACACCAAAGATCAATAGGACTTTATCAAGCTTGTAATGATAGGCTAGGGTAAAGGTAGGATAAGAGAGATAAATTTTTTTTTTTTTTTTTTTTTTTCAAATCACCCTAAACACCTCAATCTTTCTAGGACCTAAATACATAAATGCACACATTAGTTTCTCCCAAGAAAACCCCACAACACAATATAAATCTTGCCACTAGCCTTTATTACTAACATACTGAGACAATAACTCAAACACCTTTTTCCCTTTATTTTGTTTTTTGAAAAGTACACCCCCAAACTTATTTACAAACATACATAATTCTTTTTTTTTTCTTTTCTTTTCCTTTGATTTCTGATTTTTTTTTTTTTTGAAGCTTTGATGCAAGGGAGTGTACTTCTTAATTTCTCTCTCTTTTTTTTATATATATATATATATTATTATTTTTTTTTTATAAAAATAAACAACTAAATGGCAAGATTACAAGAAAATTGAGAACACACTCTCCCCCCCAAACTTAAAATCAACATTGTCCCCAATGGTGAAAACAAGCAAAATAAGAAAAGGAAAACGCTCACCCAAGTTTCTTGCTCACACTCAACTCATCACAACCCCCAAAATGCACAACAAATAAATCCTATAAAGATCAAGGTGCTAAAAGGGTGTGGTGAAAATATGTGAATATATATATGTAAAGTTAGGCTAATGAGTGGCTAAGAAAGAAAAATAACACTTAAGCTCAATGGGGTGACTAGGGATAAAAATGCATACAAGGTAGGCTGCAAAGGCTCAAACGGTCCAAAGATGGCCTAAATCATGTCATCGGTGTGGTATTGTCTAGGATTTCGCCTCAAGGAAAATCACTAAGTAATTCTAGAAACTTAAGCTTTCACAAGGACCTAACTTTCACTAGGTTCTCAAGACTGCTTAGTCAATCTATGCACATGCTAAAGAGAGAAACAGAGTCATCAAGCAGTGGCAAGCAACACTCACACCAAAAGGATATAATTTAAAACGAAAGTAAGATAGATATTCAGCTTCAACCTAAGGGGAATATATGGTCATATTATGCAATTCGTCATCGAGCCCCCTAATTAATACTAACAAGACAAAATATATCCTCAGAACAACACAAACACAAGACAAAATATACATCGAGTCTAAATCAAAATATCAACAAAGATGACAACAATGAAGTCAAAAGTACAAAAGAGCAACAATATAAAAGTACTGAATAAAATAAAAATTAAACAAGTTAAGACAAGAAACTCCCTCCGCCTATTCCTCGGAAGTGTCCTCCGAAGGAGTAGGGTCGTCTGGCGGCAGCGGGATGGTCCATTCCTTCAAGAGGGCATTAGGAAACTCAGGGAAAGGCGCTGTGGGCCTGGTGAAGTTCCGCTGAAGAGACTTAATCAAGGCAGCATCCCTCTTCTTTGCATACTTAAAATACTCAATCTGCTGCTGCTCATTGTATGCCACACGACTCAGGATCATAGACAACATCATGGCGGTAGCGGAGGAAGGCAGCACTTCATCAGTCACAGGTGCTTTGCCACGATCTGATTTAGCACCATGGCCTTGCACGCGGTGAATGGAGACCAAGTCAATGTCGACACGCCCTTGCAACAATTCCTCCGAAGGGCTGATAGTGACGCCGGCCTTCAAACATAGCTGCGTAATCAGCGCAGGAAAGAACAACCGCCCATAATTTTTTTTGGCACAGCTGAAGATTTCTTGCGTAATTATCTGCCCAACATCGATAGTTTTGCCGGCCAAAATACAATAAAGTAGCAGTACGCGGTCTTGATTTACTGTCGTATCATGGGTGATTGGTTGCAGTGCCCATTTGATGAAGGCCAGCCATATACTGGCTTCAGGAGTCACGACAGCATAGGATAAGGTACGACGACCCGTGGCGGACACAGCCCACGAGGCAGTAGGAATTGCCACTGTGCGAAGTGCCTCCTCAAAGTGCTCTGGCGAGGGGGCAGCAACTAATTCCTGGAAGTCAGCATCGATATAAATGGGCAACCCATAAAATTCATTAATAACCTCTGCTGAGAAGAACACAAAGGTACCGCGGACTAATACTTCAGGGCTGGCGTCGCTCACCAAGTTGGCATAGAACTCACGCACAAGGGGCACACACGCCCGCTTGGGCTTCAAACAGAACCTGGCCCATTGGTGCTTCTTGATAACTGCTGTGATGTAGGCTGGCAACTCAAAGGTAGCAGGCAAAAATCCTCGTTCAGGCCATAACTTTTTATTTTTAAGCTTCTCAAAGCGCTTTTCAGCCTCAGCGCAATGAAATGTCTCCGCATTGCGGGGTTCAGTAGATGGACCCGCCGTGGTGTGCTCGCTGGCCCTGGAGTGTGTCTTGCGTTTCCGTGGTGTTGTTTTGGGAGGGGATGGTATAGGGTTGGTGGTCTCTTTTTGCTTGGATTTGTGGGTTTGTTTGGGCTGCTGTTTCTTGTGATGTGCTGGAGTGGTTTGTTCTGTGGTAGCTTGGGATGGCTGAGGAGCAGGTGGTGTGGGGTCAGGGGTGGTAGTGGAGTCCTCAGGGTCAGTGGATTTTGGTGAGGCTGATGGTGGGGCAGGGGAAAGTGGGGTAGGTTTTTGTTTCTTTCTCTGGGCTCTCGTTTTAGTGGTCATGCTGTAAAATCAAAAATCCAAGTCGACAAAGACAAGCGGTGCCTCACAAGACAAACCAAGAACCAGAATTTACCTCCCACAACCACAAATAGCTCAAATGATGTCTGATATCAATCAAAGTGCCCCAGGGCCCAGAACAGGTCACAACAGATTAATCAGAAGATTAACACAATGCACAAACGGCTGAGAAATCAAAGCTGCTCAATACTCAATGCAACACTACTAACTCGACTTCACCAGAAGGAATAATCACATCTGTGCCAAATTCATAGAGGAACCCAAAATTTCCAAAACATCACAACAGAGCCCAGCTAGTAAGGAGAAGATTTACCCAGTAGGAGTCGAGTCGTGGTAATGAATACCCGGTGCAAAATGGAGAGAAATGGCTCTCGGCTGTGACACACGGAGCAGTGACGCTGAAGGCTTGGGTCGTTCGGAATCACTTGAGGCTCGAAGGGGGGGGGGGGTTTCTTGCGCCTGGACTGGGTGGAACGCCGCCTGGGGTCGAGGTGGTGGCTGACTGCGCGAAGAAACGAGGGCAGGGGCTCACGGGGACTGGTTCGAATGCGCTGGTGGGGTGAGGCTGAATGCCGAGAATCTCTTGGCTGGGTGGGGTGGGATAATGCTGGTGAGGGACGGGGATAGATGGGAGGTCAGAGGTGGGTTGAGGTGGGCGAAGAGCTGTGGAGTATGGTGGCGGCGAGGGTGAGGTTCGGGGCTTCTGGGTCTTCGTGAGATGGAGAGGCAGAGAGGTCTGGGTCATGGGTATATACAAATATATATATATAAAATAAATAAATAACATATAAATAAAATAGAGAGATAGACATATATATATATTTTCGTGTATCCGAATAACATAAGTATATATATATTTTAAGTATATATTGATATCATTATATATTAACATATATATATATGTAGTAAAATCTATACATATATTTGAAATCATGACCCATGACCCAGGTTCGTGTCTCTGCCCAGATTGCTACAGTGCCCAAGATGTGCTTCAGCAACCCAACTTTGACGGAACTCCTCATTTTTTTTAGAAATATTTGCTGCCACTTTGCTGCAGCAAAAAATTCGCAAAACCTTCAGACTTCAGCATCACTTCCAAAACACCCTGTTTCTTGCTGTCTTAACACCTGAAACATCAAAATAAACATAAAACTGCTCCAAAACACCACAATAAAATGGGATTAAAATTACAAAAAGTGAAAATAAAAAATAAAAATAACTATAATTAAAAACACTCATATGTATAAATATATATATATTTTTTTTCTTTCTGTTTTCCTCTTCTTTTTGTCTTTTTTTTTTTTTTTTTTATATACAATATCAGTTTACACTTTCTTATTGCTGGGTTGTCTTTAAATTAGTGCCTGAATCACTTGACAACCCAAATCAACCTCAGCTTTAAGGATCCTCCAAAGTGATGGAGGTCTTCTCGCGGTTGACCTCACCTCCCAAATAATGTTTCAGCCACTGCCCATTCACTTTAAACTCCCTTCCGGATTGATCTTCGCGAACCTCAACTGCTCCAAAGGGGTAAACTCGCACCACTGTGAATGGGCCAGACCAGCGGGACTTTAACTTGCCAGGAAATAACTTCAAGCGCGAGTTGAAAAGCAATACTTTCTGCCCTTTCTCAAAGACCCGAGCTTGAATTTTCTGATCATGCCACCTCTTAGTTTTCTCCTTGTACAACTTGGCATTTTCATAGGAGAACAACCTCATCTCTTCCAGCTCATTTAACTGTAACTTTCGAGCTTCTCCAGCAGCTTGGAGGTCCATATTCAATCGCTTAGTGGCCCAATATGCCTTATGCTCCAACTCAACGGGCAAATGGCAAGCTTTCCCAAAAACCAAACGATACGGTGACATTCCCAAAGGGGTTTTGAAAGCCGTTCTATAGGCCCAAAGAGCATCATCCAATCGCTGAGACCAATCCTTTCTACTAGGATTCACCACTTTCTCTAGGATTCCCTTGATCTCCCTATTGGATATTTCCGCTTGACCATTGGTTTGGGGGTGGTAGGCTGTGGCAATCTTGTGCTTCACACTGTATTTGGCTAACAAAGCTGCCAAAATCTTGTTAACAAAGTGGGTGCCTTCATCGCTTATAAGAGCCCTTGGAGTGCCAAAGCGGGTGAACACCTGCTTATGTAGGAACTTTATGACCACTTTGGAATCGTTGGTAGGACTTGCCACTCCCTCAACCCACTTAGAGACGTAATCTACCGCCACCAAGATATACAAATTGCCAAATGACTGTGGAAATGGCCCCATGAAGTCGATTCCCCAAACATCAAACAATTCCACTTCGAGGATGCTATTCAAGGGCATTTCATTCCTTGCTGAAATATTTCCAACACGCTGGCAGAGATCACATCTCTTAGCAAATTCATGAGCGTCCTTGAAGATAGAAGGCCAATAGTACCCCGATTGAAAAACCTTAGCGGCTGTCTGCTGCCCCCCAAAATGTCCACCATAAAGAGCTGAATGACAATGCTCTAGGATGCTAGAAACTTCCTCCTCAGGCACACAACGCCTCATGATTCGATCTGAACATTGTTTGTACAAATAGGGCTCATCCCAAAAATAGAATCTCACATCATGAAAGAACTTCTTGAGTTGCTGCCTATTCAAATCAGGTGGCTGCAAACCACTCACCAAATAGTTGACAAAATCAGCGTACCATGGAGTAGTGGTTTGGTTCACAACCAACAATTGCTCATCGGGGAATGTCTCTTTAATAGGCCCTTCATTTTGCTTTTCACTTCCAGCTTCAAGTCTAGATAAGTGGTCAGCCACTTGGTTCTCCGTTCCTTTTCTATCCCGAATTTCCAAGTCAAATTCTTGAAGAAGCAACACCCATCGAATAAGTCGTGGCTTAGCATCCTTTTTGGCAATTAGATACTTGATCGCTGAATGGTCTGTGTAAACTACCACTTTAGTCCCCACAAGATAGGCTCTAAACTTGTCAAAAGCAAACACCACCGCCAAAAGCTCTTTCTCGGTGGTAGTATAGTTCAATTGGGCATCGGCTAATGTCTTGCTTGCATAATAAATGGAATGAAAAACCTTCTCTTTTCGCTGCCCAAGTACAGCCCCCACAGCAAAGTCACTAGCATCGCACATCAATTCAAAGGGGAGAGACCAATCCGGAGCTACAATGATGGGTGCGGTGATAAGAGCCTTTTTTAAAGTCACAAATGCTTCTTGACACTCCTTGGTGAACTCAAATGCTCGATTTTGTTCAAGTAAAGAACAAAGGGGCTTAGAAATCTTTGAAAAATCTTTTATAAACCTCCTATAGAAGCCCGCATGCCCCAAAAAGCTTCTAATCCCCTTGACGGTAGTAGGTGGTGGCAATTTTTCTATAACTTCCAGCTTTTCTCTATCCACTTCTATGCCCTTGCTAGAAATTCTATGGCCCAACACTATGCCTTCTTGAACCATGAAATGGCATTTTTCCCAATTGAGTACCAAGTGTGTTTCTTCACATCTAGCCAAGACTTGCTCCAAGTTAGCCAAACAAGTGTCAAAAGACTCCCCAAATACTGAAAAATCATCCATGAAGACTTCAAGAGACTTTTCCACCATATCTGAGAATATTGCCATCATACAACGTTGGAAAGTGGCGGGGGCGTTGCACAGCCCAAAAGGCATCCTCCTAAAGGCAAAGGTGCCATACGGACAAGTAAAGGTAGTCTTCTCTTGGTCTTCCGGCGCGATGGAAATTTGATTATAGCCTGAATACCCATCAAGGAAACAATAGAACTCCTTTCCCGCCAACCGATCAAGCATTTGGTCAATAAATGGCAGCGGGAAGTGGTCTTTGCGAGTAGCCTTATTCAACTTCCGATAGTCCATACAAACACGCCAGCCCATCACTTGTCTTGTGGGAATCAACTCATTGTTTTCATTAGCCACCACCGTAACTCCACCTTTTTTAGGAACACACTGAATTGGGCTGACCCAAGAACTATCTGAAATTGGGTAAACAACTCCATAATCAAGCCACTTAATTATCTCTTTTCTAACCACTTCCTTCATGATAGGATTAAGCCTTCGCTGCTGCTCAATAGAATTATTACAGCAATCCTCCAACAGAATTTTATGCATACAAAATGAGGGACTTATTCCCTTGATATCCGCCATAGTCCAACCAATGGCCCTTGTGTATTTCTTCAAAACAGCCAGCAACAAACTCTCTTTTTCAGCGCCTAACATGGCTGAAATAATCACAGGCAAGGTCTCATCATCTCTCAAATAGGCATACTTCAAGTGACTAGGCAAAGGCTTCAACTCTAATTTTGGTGGCTCTTGAATAGAAGGCTTAGGAGGCTTAAAATTCCCTTCCGACAAATTCAATGACTCAAAAGGCCTCCTGAATTTAGCAAATGGCTGCGTTGACTCCACCCATGTAACTTGGGTTTCTTCCTCTTCACTTAAGCTTTCAAGCTCTTCAAGTGACCTCACCCCCACTCCATCTTTACAAACTTCCTTGTCGAATTTTTCAGCAACAATAGACTCAATTACACTTAGCCTATTACATTCCTCAACCTCATCCAGAAACTTCATAGCATTGAACACGTTGAAAGTCACTTGTTGGTCATTCACCCTCATAGTAAGCTCCCCTTTTTGTACATCAATCAAGGTCCTCCCGGTAGCTAGAAATGGCCTACCCAAGATAATAGGAACATCTCTATCCGCTTCATAATCAAGGATGATGAAATCAGCCGGAAAGATGAATTTGTCAACTTGCACAATTACATCTTCAATTTTTCCTTCCGGGTGCGCCATAGAACGATCCGCTAATTGCAAAGTCACTGTGGTTGGTCTTGCTTCTCCAATCCCCAACTTCTTGAAAATCGACATGGGCATCAAATTGATACTAGCCCCCAAGTCACAAAGTGCTCTACCAACGTCTCTACCACCAATAGAACAAGGAATTGTGAAGCTGCCCGGATCCTTCAATTTAGGAGGAATTTTACTCTTCAATATAGCACTACAGCCTTCAGTCAACGCCACTGTTTCAAATTCACCAAGTCTCCTCTTTTTAGTTAAAATATCTTTCAAAAACTTCACATAGTTGGGCATTTGCTCCAAAGCTTCCACTAATGGTATATTGATGTGAAGTTGTTTCAAGACATCTAAAAATCTCCGGAATTGACTATCTTGTTGCTGCCTTTGAAAGCGTTGAGGAAATGGTGGAGGTGGCTTGCTTGTAGACTCTCCTGTAGCGTTTTGCGGAGGAATTGTTGCAGCAATTGCTTCAGGATCAGCATTTAATTCTTTTGATTTCACAGCTTTGTCTCCTTTGTCCCCACTACTTTGGATTGAAGTGGGCTCGCTGTTTCGGGCACAATTATCCTCAGTAAGTTCCGCATTTTTGCCACTTCTCAAGGTAACCGCCTTGCAATGCTCCTTGCCATCTTTTCTGGGATTTTCTGTATCACTAGGCAAAGTGCCTTGTGGTCTATTCCTTAGCTCATTAGCAAGTTGCCCCAGCTGAGTTTCTAGATTCCTCAAAGATGCCGCTTGACTCTGAATTACAGCATCGTTCTTGGCCATATATTCCTTCATTAAACTCTCCAAAGAGCTTGATTGAGACACTTGAGGATGAGGTGGTTGAGCTCTTTGTTGTTGTTGTTGAGAAAACCCCGGTGGATATGTAGGCTTGTTTTGCATGGGTGCTCCGCTTGAACTAGCTCCTTGACCCCCCCATGAGAAGTTCGGATGGTTCCTCCAACCCGGATTGTAAGAGTTCGAATATGGGTTGTTACGGCTCACATTTTGATTCCCCAAGTAACAAACTGATGCAGGATTTGATGGACAGCTGTCAAATGTGTGCCCATCTCCACAATAAACACAAGAAACATCTGCCACTTGGCCCATAGCAGCTGGCTGTACCATTCCCCCCAAACTCATGTTCTTGAGAAGGTTAGTCATTGAAGAAACTTGAGCTGTCAAAGCTGTCAATGCATCAACTTCAAGTAAACCAGCCACTTTTCGACTTGTTGAGGCTCTAACATTGGACCATTGATAATTGTTGCTAGCTATCCTCTCCAAAATCTCATAGGCTTCATTATAGGACTTAGAGAGAATAGCCCCATTGGCTGAAGCGTCTAACACCATACGAGTGGAAGAATTGAGCCCATTGTAGAAAGTCTCCATTTGTATACAATGTGGGATCCCGTGGTGTGGGCACTTTCTCAATAATTCCTTGAATCTCTCCCACGCTTCACAGAATGATTCATCTTCCAGCTGCTGAAATGACATGATTTCATTGCGAAACTTGGCATTTTTGGTAGGGGGAAAGTACTTCATCAGGAATTTTTCAGCCAACTCATTCCATGTAGTCACCGAGTCGGGAGGAAGAGTGTTGAGCCAAGCTCTAGCTCGATCCCTCAAAGAGAAAGGGAACAATTTCAACCTTAGGGCCTCATCAGTCACTCCTTGTAGCTTGAAGGAGTCACTCACCTCCAAAAATGAACGAAGATGAAGGTGAGGATCCTCAGTAGGCAGCCCACTAAATTGACCCACTGTTTGCAACATTTGGAACATCACGGGCTTTAATTCAAATTGGGGTGCTTGAATTTCAGGTCTAACAATACCCGGATTGAGCTCATTAAACATGGGGGCAGCGTACTCCCTTATGGCTCTCTCTCTATCATCAGCCATAGCAATTGTATTCGTGACATTATTAGCACCCTTAACTCCTTCAACCTCTTCAGCCATATTAAGGCGATTTTGAGCCCGTTGTTCTCTTAGTCTTCTTCTAATTGTTCTTTCAATCTCGGGGTCAATAGGAGCTAGTTCAATGTCTTCTTGCTCCTTCATATAGCAACTCACCTAAGAAAACAAAAGAGCAAGCAAACAAAGTCAGCTCAACAAAGAAAAATAAATAAATTGCAAGTAATTGATTTTACAAGAATTTCTAATTTCAATCCCCGGCAACGGCGCCAAAAACTTGTTGTGTAAATTGATTTGATTAAAATGTGCAAGTGTACACAGTCACAAAACAAGTAATAAAGTAGTAAGTATTCAAGATCGTCTCCACAGGGATTGCAAATTAAAACTCAATGCAAAAATTAATTACTAAACAATTACACTAGTGAACAATTTGAATGTCTTTGATTTTCCAAGTTAACCCGATAAAAAGAAAGTAAAATTACTCAAAGTAAACTGAACAAGAACCTTGAGAGAAATATATAAATTTTAAAATGGACTTGAATCATTGAATCCCCCTATATTATTTTTCCTGAACACATTGCGAACGTATTGCTGCAGCATTTTTCTAGCAAAACTCCCAGGATAACAAAAAGTTCATTTAACACGCATAAAACTTTCCCAAATCTTATGACCTTAATTCTTCTACCTAATTAAACATATTCCTATGCAAAAATCAGATTTAAGAATGCAATCACAGTTCACTTCTCATATGTTACACAAGGTAATTAACATATCCCTATATTAATTACTCACATAACCTAACCTAGATTATGACTTGTGTCATTCAAGCTTTTCCTATTACATTCAACCTTTCCAGCATTAAATATAATTAAAATAACTTGCCATTGCTGGCCAACCAACAACAAGAAATCAATTTAAGCACACTTGAATGATCAAGGGAGATTTTACTAAAATAAAGTGCAAGAAATGAATAGATTATAACATGGGGTTCATCAACAATTCAAGCCACCAAGAAATTAGTTCATGGCTGATTTCATATACATTAGTTCATAATCAAAACAGCCCATAATATTCAGATAAAATCCAACTCAGAAATTAATACAATAGAGTTTAGAAAGAAGAAAAAAAAACAAATCCAAAATGATGCTTTAGTTTCTTTGGTTGGACTCCTTCTTTCTTGAACCTCTCTTCTACTTCTTCCTGGCGTTTCTTTTATCTGATATTCTCTCTGGTTTTCTACAGTAACCTTCTGGCTCAAGTCTTGTCAAAATGGAGGCTGCACCTTCCTTAATTAGCTAGGGTACAACCCTCTCCTTTTTCCTTCTTTTAATTTCTCTATTTTGCCCTCCTTCTTTCTCTCACAGGTGGCCCACTTACTAAAATAACTGCTGATTTAATATCTTTTTCCACACTGCCACGTCAGACTCCTTTACAGCTGGATAAATGATGCCACATGATCTCCTTTTTGAGCTGCTGACCCTCCTTCTTTTGCTAAAAAAAATGCTGCAGCAAAAGCTCCTATCTTCAACAATCCCTATATTTTATCACAAGCAACACCTAATAAAAATCTGTTTGCTTTCTTGCTTTCTTCAGAGAGCACCATGTAAAAACTCTCTAAGTGCTATTAAATGCTCAGATATTTCAAAAAGGATTAAAGGATAAGATAAGACCAAAAAATGGATAATAAAATAACATGAAACCATTAAAAAGTATCACTCAGCTAATTCATTTTTTGTTTATCATAAGCTCAAAAGTATGACAAATAACTCTTTATTCAAGAGTTATCAAGACACCCGACAACGGATATACTCCGAGCTAAATTCTTTCGAGCTCATAAAGAACTTCAAGGTTACATGTATTCAAGATTGCCATCTTGATCCGAGGGTTTGACATCTAGGCCACGAACATGCATTTTAGATATCTTGATCTCACATTTGATGAGTCCAGCTTTCGAGGTCACAATCTCGTGTCTCAAAATCTGGGTGTAACATTTTTCCCCCTTAAAAGTATTAGTTTGAATCCTATGAGAAGGAAACTTTTGAACTACTTCCCTCGGGAACCGTTCTGTCACACACTCGAGTATGGACACGCGTCAGTTGGGTATTGCTCACTCAAGGTACTTGAGTGCCTTGAAACTCTGCCCATGTCTATCCGCCTGCCCTCCTTTTGGGTACTATCATTTCACTAGTCCCTGGCCGTTAGATCTGGTACGGAATCTGGCCAATGGCCCAGGTTGGTTCAACTTTTAACATGCCTGTGGGCCTATAAATAAGTTTCCGGTTGTCTTCTCCATTTCCCTCCACATTCAAACTTTTAGAAAGAAAAAACCAGAGGCTTTCTTGTCCAGTTCTTGCATGTTCTCCAAGCCGAGAAGACAAAGAAACGTTGGACTTTTTGACTCAGTGAGATCGCACTTGCAACCTCTCGTTCAATCATCCATTTCTCTGTTTCCACCGATTACATTATGTAAGTTTTCGGTTTATGGCTTCTTTGCGTTATATATACATTTTTTTTTCCTTCATGTATGTTTATGCTTTTGTCACGCTGTGGCTGCTAGGATTTATTCTTGACCCATTCATTAGTTTAATGCACTAGGATTAGGGTGCTTCGACTGATAGACATTAGGTTCAAACCTAGTTTTTGCGAAAAAGGGTCCAAATATGGTTCCTTTTTTCTGTTTTCAAATTTTAGAGACCATATCTTGCTCACCAAGGTATCGGGTACAAAATCAGGGTTTTTTTTAAGGAATGCACGATTCCCAAAAATATCACCTTTTAAACAACCGCCACCTTTCTTCCCTAATACTTCGGGATTTCCCATAACATATCCACCTTCCTTCCTTTCGGTGAAATACACGCTCTGAGATTGGCCTCATCCTTTGGATCGAGCTTGCCTTGTAGCCTCGATTATTCGAGCTGAGGTACTATTTGTCTCGTTATTTCTTGTTCACTTGGCCCTCACCCTTTTGCTTTCTTGTTAGATGCCGCAGAATTCGGGAAAGTGGTGGGGGTCAAAGCTCGCGATTCCTTACTCACCAGTAGCTTTGAGCCCAAAATCTCCCTTTACTCGAAACCAATGCTTAATTCGGGAGCACGAACTGAGGCGTGAGCAAGAGGACACTCGAGACCACTTTCGACGTTAGATAAACGAGGTCGAAGAAGGGAAGAGAAAAAGACTGATTCCTGTCGATCCTACGTTCAAAGTGACAATCGCCTTCAAGCCGGGCGCTTTTCAATTTTCGCTGACAGGGGAACCTTCTACCACGGAGTCGAGGAGAGAATTCTTCGAGGCCGAGCATTACTGGAGCTCGGTCACGTCGTTTGGTCAGATAGCTAATATTCTGGCCTTTCATGGCATAGGACTATCGGGCTCTCTGAGGTGTCAAGCTCCGACCTCCCACGAGCGGAGTTGTCGCGCTCCAGGAGATGGAAATCTTGACAGCAAGCTGAGATACGCAGCTTGGAGCCAGGAGCATATAAAGGCAGGGGCGATACTGCCCTTGATGTCTTTTTTCAAGGACTTCACAGACTTTGTTGGGTTGGCTCCCTTCCAGCTCAACACCAATTCTTACAGGGTTTTGTCTGTCCTGAGGTCGCTGTACCACGAGCTGAAGTGGAAAGGACCTTCGCTAGAAGAGATCTTATATCTCTTTTGCTTGAAAAGCAATCTCTCTCGAGCTCGGGGAGGAGATGGCTTCTACTATCTTTCGAGCTATCCCAAGGAGAAGAAGATATTTGAAGATCTTCCCAACCACCCTCCTGATTTCAAGAAGGCCTTCTTCTGGACAGATGGCCTAGCCCCATCTCGATTCTACTCTTTCAGACGAATTCGTAAGTATCTCAACTTCTTTCTATTTTGTGCTCGAATTTTTCTTAGGCTCGTATTTAGTTGAAATGTGTTTTATCTTCTAGCCAACTACCATCGCCCTACCCCCACCAAGGAGATGAGGGAGCACAGAGAAACTCTGCTCCAACTTCCCTATGGCAGGAGATCCCTCTCCTACCTCTTACATGAAGGAAAGCTCCAGGCATGTGGGCTCTTAGGGGAGGATCAATCTACATCTGACTGATCCAACAAGAAGTACGACCGGTAGGAGCTCGTGCCTCAGCCGACCAGCAACCTTCCCCTAAGGAGAGATGCGAGGCCTCCATCTCCAGCTCAACATCGAAGGAGTCCACAATCGGGGAACGAGGCCAACGACGAGGCCTCGAGCTTGGGCTTGGATGAATAAGGTACAGTCATCCTTAGCTCAGATTTGTGGTCTCCCTCACTACTAAAACATAAGCCCGATAGATTAGTAGTGTGTAAGGATGATAGGAACCATTTTTATATATGGTCTTGGGTAGATGAGAGGGTACATAGGTTCGATAGCTGGCTCGGGAAATACGACACCATGTATAGCCTGAACGAGGTATGGAACGGAATAGCCATCCAATATGGGACTAACGACTATAGGGACCTTTCGAGGTTAACATCCACCTATAGGGAAGGTACTTCCCCCACCTCTTCTAAAGATGGGGGAATTTCATGGTCGTCGAGCACAAACTCGGGGGAGAGTTCCAGTTAGGTTTTTCTCCACTTGTCTTTTTATCCTTTGTCTATCCGTATCATGTCAAATTATTTTGTTATTGGGATAACTCATAATGTGGTGTAAATGTGTAGGCGAGATGGACTCCAACCTTGAAAACATCCTAGAGAGTGGTAGGGCTAAGAGAAGTAAGCGCCCAAGGGGCTCGCGGAAGTCTGAGTGACCCGCCAAGGTCCTCAAGAGGACTGAGAAGACACCTCCTCCACCAGCTCTAGCTGCTATGAGCCTGGTTGTGGAGCCGAACCCTCAGGTCGAAGTGTCCACTATGGTCAAGCTCCAACCCCCTCCGATCATGGTTCACTCAACACTCGGCCCACCTCCGAAAATGGCCTCAGCTTCCACAACATGCAAGTTGTCGGTTTCCATTCACATCGATGAGTATGTAATTGACAATGTTGCCGAATCCCATGGGGCTACACTTGGCTCGGACATTCTGTCTCGAGTGGGCCAGAGCTTTAGTGGCTTTGATGCCCCTCATTGGCAGTTTTTAAACAATGCTCGAGACTGCAATACACTTTACGAGAAGAGTATCGAGCTCACTGCTGCGGTAACTTCCCTCATCTTTTGGTATTAGCCATATTTACACTTGGTTTATATGCTAATTTGATTTCTTTGTATGCCAGACTCTTGCTGTCTCTGCCCAGCTCAATTATAAGCTGAACAACGAGGTCCACTCGAGCATGTCTATTGCTCAGGAGGCGAAGGATCTTCAGCTCAAACTGAGTGACGAGCTCAAGGCAACAAAAGCAAAGGTGGAGGCAGGAGCTGAGGAGCTAAAGGACAAGTCTTCCGAGCTTGAAAAGCTGAATGCCGGGCTCAAAGAAATTGAAAAGGAAAATGTTCGGGTCAAGGAGGCCAATGCCAAGCTTGAAGAAGAGAAGGTCGTTACTTTTGAGATCATGGAGGGTGAAAAGACTCATCTTCTCGAAGAGTTTAAGGAGAAGAAGGACCGGGTAGTCGACATGGCCATGTACAAAATCTGGGCCAACAATGTCGACCTCGACACCAGCTTCTTAGGCCCTCTTGAAGCGAAGCTCGTAGCCCAATGGCAGGCTCGGCTAGTTAATGAGGAGACTGCTCGAGATGAGGTGGAGGGAGCCGAGGCGGATGCTGACGCTGAGAAGGCCAAGGAAAATGCTCCTCCTTCTTAATACTTACCTCGGGGCTGCGTCCCTCAGAATCTTTTGTAATAGCCTTTTATGTTTGATTTATTATTTATGCCCATAGGGCCAAGACAATTCTACAGCTCGTAAAAGAGCTGCCTTTATATGATATTTGTGATACCATTTTTTGTTTTTATTTTAATATATATGCTTTACATTTCTTGGGTTGAAATATTTTGCACAATTTATATTAAAGTGTCATATATGTCTGTTTATTCATACAAACATAGTTTGGATTTTAAGCTCGAGGTTCAGTGCATTCATGCACAGTTTGCTCGAATTATCCACTTCCGATCTCGTTATTTGTCAAGGTCGGATATTACTTTTACCATGCACCCGAAAGTACTTATATGGTGTGTAATGCCGATGGTTTAGTTGTATCTTACTTTTTTAGTTACTTTTTCTCGTCCTTGGGTAGCTCCCCGAGATTATGAGGTTGAAACTATTGTGCTACAAGATACTCCAGCCTCGATCTCCACTTAATGCGAAGTGGATTATACTCCAACTTACTGTCGAGTAATTTTAGCTGGTTTTTTCCAAACCTATTAAGGTCGCGTTAGGTTTGTAATCCATACACTTATATTCTCATCTCTTGATAATTTGATTTTGTTCAAACTTTCTCATATCACGCATTTGGTTACGTCCAAACACTTGTATGTTTATGATAGTTTGGTTATATCCAAACTACCTTAGCTCGTGCATTTGGTTATATCCAAACACTTGTATGTTTTTTATAGTTTGTTTATATCCAAACTATCTTAGCTCGCACATTTTATTATATCCAAACCCTTGTACGTTTTTCGTATATGCTTTTTATTTATCAAGCTAATGGTATATGTACCACTAATTCCCCCTTAATATCCTATGAATGCGACCATAGGTTATTAAATTAAGAGAGATTGCAAAAAATACAACATATTAAAACGAAATCAAACTTTTTTTATAAATCCAAAAATATAAAAACAGTACAGATAAACAAGCATGGTTAGAGGCGACATCCTTCCTATACTATTGATAGTAAGGTCGTAGGTGCTCGCCATTCCATGCTCGTGGTACCAGACTTTCATCCAATTTTGCCAACTTGTACACGCCGGGTCGGATGACTGATTCTATCTGATAGGGTCCCTCCCAATTTGGCCCGAGCACGCCAGCTGCTGGATCCCGCATTGCCAAGAATATACGCCTCAGCACCAAATCTCCTACGCCGAATTTTCTATCTCGAACTCTTTTGTTGAAGTACCGGGTAGCTCGCTGTTGGTATGCATCATTTTTTAATTGAGCTTCGTTCCTTCTTTCTTCGATCAGATCCAGAGTTTCTTCGAGCTGAGAGTGGTTCGAGGTTTGATCATAAGCGAGGGCTTGAATTGTGGCAATTTTGACCTTGATTGGCAACATAGCCTCGCATCCATATGTCAGAGAGAATGGGGTATGTCCTGTTGATGTATGGGTCGTGGTCCTATATGCCCATAGGACTTGGGACAATTCTTCAGGCCATCTTCCTTTAGCTTCTTCCAACTTTTTCTTTAGCGAACTCTTTAGGGTCTTGTTTATAGCTTCGACTTGTCCATTCCCCTGGGGATGGGCCACTGATGAGAAGCTCTTTATTATCCCATTTTTATCGCAAAAGTTGGTAAACAGATCGTTGTCAAACTGGGTACCATTATCGGATACAATGTTCCTTGGCATCCCATATTGACAGATGATGTTCTTCACCACAAAGTCAAGGACTTTCCTCGAGGTTATTGTTGCCAAAGGTTCGGCCACAGTCCACTTCGTGAAGTAATCTACGACGACCACTACGTATTTTACTCCGCCCTTGCCAGTTGGAAGGGAGCCTATGAGGTCGATTCCCCAGACCGCAAATGGCCACGGGGAGGTCATCATAGTTAGCTGGGATGGTGGAGCTCGAGGAATTATGGCAAACCGTTGGCACTTATCACATCTCTTGACGTAGTGGAACGAGTTTGATTTGATGGTTGGCCAGAAGTATCCCTGACGTATGATCTTCTTCGACAGGCTATGCCCCCCAGTATGGTCTCCACAGAACCCTTCATGAATTTCTTCCATGATTTTCTTAGCTTCGGGTGGGGTCATGCATCGGAGTAGCGACATGGAATATCCTCTTCTATACAGCTTTCCATCTACCATGGTATACCTAGGGGTTTGGTCATTCAACTTTCGAGCCTTGGCCCTATCTCTAGGGAGAACGCCAGTCTCGAGGTTCTCAACTATCAGAGTCATCCAGGTTGGCTCAGAATTGATCATACAAACATCCTCTTGTTCTGGCTCGTTAATACTAGGTGTCGCGAGATGTTCGATTCACTACAAGAAAAAATGTTTTTAATAACACCGAAAATGTGTTATCAAAACCTACGATAACACTTTCTAATGTGTTAAGACCGACTATGTTATCGTAGGTCAGGGTACTTTACATAACACTTTATCAGTGTTATACAGATGTGTTATTGTACTGTCAACGATAACACAATTTCTGTGTTATTTTAATATATAGATAAGTGTTTAATTATGTTATTTATAGTCGATTATATAACACTTTTTTTGTGTTATACTACACTTTAGTATAACACTTTTTTTTGTGTAATATAATGAAGTTTGCATAACATAATTCTTTGCATAAAAAGTGTTATTGTAATAGATATTATAACTCAATTTTCATATTATTGTTATATTTAGATATGTTTAAATTCTCATTATATATTTTATTTATATAACACTAATTTATTCTATTATATTTTAATTTTTTTTATATAATTAAAATTAGCTTTCTAATATATACTAGCATCATCAAATGAACTTGATTTTCAAATAACAAAAAGTAAGAACATTCAACATTGTATTAACAATCCACAAATTAATTTAAAACATTCAACACTGTCATCAACAACAGTGTACATAAATAATGCTCTCTCTTTAACTCCAACCTCTACAACTCACTGAACTCTCTTTTTCTCTCTTCTTTTTCTCTTAGTGCTCTCTAAATCTGTGAACATAAATAATGATGCAAGGTTCACTTATATACGTGCACCAAAATACAAAAGAACTAACCCGAAAACAAAACTAAAAAATCAACTTAACTAACTCTGCAGCTAAACCAAAGTAAGTGAACTTGAGGAATCTTGTTAAAACAGTTATGGTCACTAGCTATTTTAACCACTTTTTGATAGCCTAGATAACCACATTGTGAGACATACACAACATATATGTTATAGTGATTCTTCTTATTACATGTTGACATAATTCTTTAGTACTAATAGTTTCTGCAACATGAAGTTTCTCAAATTTTCAGAAGCAAATAATGCAATGATAGCCACAACTCAATCATAAGAAAATAATGCAATGATAGCCACAATCAATTGCTTAGCATCTGACTCGGTACACCTTTAGCAATGATAGCCTGAACTCGAACGGTTGGCTACTTTAGTGCAGACATTGAAGAGGCAGCAACACTGAAAATGAGAAATAAATAATGCATGTTCATTAAAAAGTACTTGTGTAGGAGTTCAAAATACCAATTGTTAATGAATATTAGTAAATTTCATGCTTTACATCTTCTATGAATTTGCATTTCCTTGTGATAGAGAAAAAAGAGCAATTGTCACAGTAATAAGCAAGTTGGAAAATGGAAAATCATTGAAAAGAAAAAAAGAAAGAACATTGAAATATGAATAGATAAAAAGCTGCAGCAGTGGCTCAGATAGAAACAAATTCAGTCATCAAGTAACAAATATGTATATATATGAAAACACAATTTCCCAACATTTTCTACCTGATTAACTGCAGAATAAGCAGAGAGAAAGTCTAGATACCATTTGCCTTCAGGATCCCATATACATGATCCCTTTGCCTCAGAGAACACAACTAGTATTGGGTGATAGCTGCATTTCAACAGCTAAAAACTCTTAGACAAGTATTGTATTAGCATTTAGAAACTGCTGCTCATTAGGTTACTTTAGCAGAAGAAATTCAATACAAGAAAAACTATACACAAGATAATGTAAGTGCAAACTTCAGAACATCAAAATGACACAAGTTGAAGAACATCAAAAGTAAAGTTTCTCTCTCTATCGCTCTCTCTCTCTCTCAAACAAAGATTTGGCACTCGTACAAATAAAAATTACAAAAAATCATATATTGGTCATCACTTGCCAAAGTGAATATCTTAAACATAAGAGAATTACCTCACTTCATCCAGCAACTGAGTGGCTATTCATTTTCTTCTGTTGACAGGAGACACCAAAATTTCTCTAATGCCACAGACAGCCGACATTGCTACCTCCTCGCAAACAACTGCGCTACCAAGGTCTCCATCCAACAAGTTAGTATTACTAGCAGAATGAGATCTTTTCACTGTCTCCCTCTGAAAACCAATATCCCCAAATTGGAGGATGGTTGGTTTGGTTCTTTGTTCTTTTATGTTAATAGCATCATTGTCTACTGAATTTGAGATGACTTTGAATGCCTTCTCTATTGGTTCGGCAATTAGGCATCCAGCTACCCTATTGGATAAAATGAACAGTAAGACCTGCAAGAATAGTAAAACAAGTCTAATATCATGTTTAAACAAAACAACTCTAATTGCACATATCACTGACATTGAAGATTTCTTTAAAAAAAAATAAGAGAGAATCCAAGTGCATTATCATGAACTTCATGAAATAACTTCTAGACATCTTTATGATTTATGGATAAGGAATGAAAAGTGCAAATTAGAAGCAGTTTGATAAAACATAGAGGAGAACTGTAACTAAGAGCATCTCCAATGGTAGCAACACCATTGGTTGCCAAAAGTTGACAATTTATTTTAAAATATTAGCTTTTAAAAAAGAAAAAATAAAGGGTTGGCAAGGTTGCCCAGCAGAGGCGACGTTGGTAGGCAATCTTCATATAAATATTTATGCACCCACTTAAACCTTGCAACTGCAGTGGTTCTAGCGCTGCATATGTTCTAAGAATCCAAGTGCATTTGACATGAAAATAAAGTAAAAAGACTATTCTAAACAGACAATAAAAGTGGGAGGATATCACCTTACAAAACTTAAGGAAAATAAATCCACTTCCAAGCTCAATCCACTTGACAATAATCCACGGAGAATTAGTTTAGATTATGTTGGACTGGATTTGAAATAAAGTACTATTGTATAATGCAAGTCAATTAATACTAATCCAAAAACATGAACTTTTATTGTTATCCATGCAACTCTTGACCTAATAATGCAACATGGCAATATGCAGCAGTTGAAAAGTAATAAATATACAATAACACAGGGGAAATGGAAAAACAAACACATTCTCGTATAAACATGTTAACAAACACTTGAAAGGCAAATAAAAATATCTTACATTGTTGGTTTTCCTGCCACGTAACACATGATCATTTCAGATTTGAAACTATACATTTTCTTAGATCACAGACTGTGAGTCATTTTAACAAATACATATTGAAATCTCAAAATAAGAAAAATGACAAAATTTATCTCAAAAGTTGACCACAAAATTCCGAATCATCACAAATCAAAATGTACTTTTCCAAACACCTCAAATAAAGTCCCAAGGGCAAATAACATCAAATATATTTAAATGCATTCTGTTAATCCTGTTACTTTGGCTTGATTTTGCAGTGTTAATCCTGCTACTTTTTATTTCATTTCTGTTTTTGAATGCATTCTTTTACTAGTTTGATTTGGAGCAAATGTGAATTCAAATTTTTGTTAGTTGAAATTAACAAAGTAGTGCAGTATTATAAATAACTAGCTTTAAAATAAAACAAAACAACATCCCAATAAAGATAACTAGCTTTCAATACTTATAAATATTAAAATTTTGCAGTTTTCGTTAGTCTCTAGCCAAATCAAAACTCATTCTAATAGCAAAACTTTCAATTAAAAGTGTACTTTCAATTATGAATTAACAATCATTTTTACTTATTTGTCTATATCATAATTTTTATGTAATAACTATTTGGAATGGATTGGTTTCAAAATTTTCATTTCTTATCATCATTTTCATTCTTTTTATTGTAGACTAACATGAACTAACTGCAAGAATAATTTAATCAACAATTTACTCTAAAAATTACATATATTCCTAATTTTAAATATATAGTATATACCCAAGTAAAATACTTCATTGCAGATCATTAGCATGGTATACATATTCTTCAGTGATTAGGAATCTAGTCTTTTCATCACTATATATATATGGTATAAGTATAAATTAGGAGTTAATAAATATCAACACATAGTTTAATCAACAAAAAAATTACTTGCACTCTTTTTTCTTCTATTTTATTTCAATAGATAAACAATAATCTACTAGCTGAAATGATCAGCACAACATGAGTATTTATCATAAACCCAATAAAAAATAATAGCAAGTGACAAACTCACAATGAAAAGAAATCACTCCAAATCATGCAAATAAGAATCACAGATTAATGAATAGAGTAAAACATACATCTAAGTTAAATTATACTGCTTTTTCTCCAATTTATATTTAATGTCTTATTCTCTTTTTTACACAGGAAGCAAAAGATACCAAGTTTGGTTAGGCAAACCCCATGGAAAATTCAAAGCCAAGAGTGGTCCAACAAGAAAACCCAAAACCCATTATCCCACATATATTAGGAAATCAAATCCTATTTTTTTCCCACCAAAAAAAGTCAAGAAAAAAGAAGAAAAACCCAAAACAACAAACTTTACAATAGTGCAGAAATGAATCTCAAGTGAAGCTTAATAACATATATGTTGTGTTGTACATATTTTGTACAAATAAAATGTGAAAACAAAGCCATAGAATCACTATATATATACATCTTACAATCAAGTGACTTATCACCCCAAAATAACTAAGTCAATTTTCTTTTCTATTTTCAAGTAAAGGAAATTTGTACACATGTTGTGCTAATAAAATGTGAAAACTAAGCAAACAAAATACTTAAGAATTTATTTAGGATCCATAGATTAATGGTAGATAATATATACTACGGACAAAATTTATTTAGGGATTTAAAAAAAAATAAAAAAAGAGAGATAGTGATTTGGGGAATTTGAAATACTCATACATTAACTTTCAAAAAGCAAGAGAAAACATAAAAGCAGATGAAGCCTATTTAAGCTAACCTACTACAAATCACATGCTTGGGTCCAAATAAAATGCATAACAACATTAGAAAAAACTTATAAGCAGAGGAAACTAATCACATCTTAGTACCAGAAACAAAATAAGAAAGAAAAAAATAGAAAATAATAATAATCATATAAAAGTTTTCGTCGCTTGTCTTCTCTCTCAGCTTCTAGCTGGCGCCATGGCAAAGGGGGTTCAGGGGAAGGCGAAAACTCAGGGGAAGAAGAAGAAAAAGAAAGGACCATCTTCTTCTGATGGAGTTCGGAAAACTAGGTCCATGACGGAACTATTGGGAGTGGAACCGATCGAGTTTGAGGAAGGTAATCTTCACATAGATGAGCACGATACCCAGATAGATGAGGCGGAAATTGTTTCTCCGAGATCTACATTGATGCATTTACAGCGACAGGAGGCCATCCGCAGAGATTTTTCCCAATTTATCCAAGCTTCTCAGATCTGTTTGAAGGAAATTGCAGACGGTAAGAAACCTTCTCCTCCGATCTTACATACTGGGAATATAGTACAGAATTTGAGCTCAAAATTTGACAGTGATCTGGGTAAAGGAACTGAGAGTGATGATATTAAGATTGAGCTAGAAGACATTGAAGATGAAGTTCAATTCTGGAACTCATCTATAGTTTGCTATGTGTTAGGAGCAAACCCCCCAATCTATGTTTTGGAAGGTTTTGCTAAACGAATATGGAGGAATAAGGTTGATAAAGTGGGACTTCTTTCTCATGGAGTTTTCATAATCAGATTTGAATCTGTGGATGATAGGGATGAAGTTTTAAATGGAGGATATATCTTCTTTGATAACAAACCTGTTATTATCAAACCATGGAATGCGGTAACAAATTTCAGGAAAGAAAATGTGGAAACTGTTCCTACTTGGATTCAACTTTCTGGTCTTGAATTGAAGTACTGGGGGGAGAAATCTTTATTCAAAATTGTGGGACAACTCGGGAAGCCGATTAAGGTTGATGAGATAACTAAAAACAGGGACCGATTGAATTATCCAAGGATCTTGATAGAAGTGTCTTTATCTCAGACTTTCCCATATGAAATATCTTTTATTGATGAGTTTGGTCAGAGGATGATGATTGATGTTCATTTTGAATGGAAGCCAGTTGTTTGTAGTAACTGTAAAGGATTTGGGCATACTACTGAACTGTGCAGGAAGAAGGTAGGCCAGAAAACAGAATGGGTGATCAAAAAGGACAATAATGTGAAGAATATAGACTCAAAAGTTCAACATGAAGGTTTGGTAGATGAGGATGGTTTTCAGAGTGTGCTTAGAAGTGGCAAGAAGGCCTTGACCGTATCTCAACCTACTGTAGTGACTAATAGTTTTCAAGCTTTAAATAATGAAAATGGAGAGAGCTCCCAGGTTCAGTTGGGGACAGATAACATAGAGGGAGGGGGGGATCCTCCCCAACCTAATGGATAGGATTTTAAGTTGGAATGTCAGGGGGATCAATAATCCAAAGAAGCAAATTGAAGTTAAGAATTTTTTTTCTTCAAAGAGAGTTGGGTTAATTGGTCTCCTTGAGACAAGGGTCAAGGCTGAACATTTGGGTGCCTTGTACCTTCGTATGTTTGATGGTTGGTGTTTTACCTCTAATAATGCTTGGCATAGTGGTGGGAGAATAGTTGTTAGCTGGAATCCTATTATGCTTGAAGTTAGTATCCGGTTCTGTTCCAGCCAAATAATTCATTTGCTTGTGAGACCTATTCATGCTACAATGAGTTTTTTTGTTACTTTTGTTTATGGTTTCAATGAAGAAGAGGGTCGAGCTGGTTTGTGGGCTGATTTATTACAACTTTCAGGTGGAGTTGAGGATCCTTGGATAGTCATGGGTGATTTTAATGATATTCTTAATAAAGAGGAAAGGATTGGAATGCGTGTGAAGTATAAAAAATCTGAGGCATTTCGGAATTGTGTTGCTGCTTGTCAGTTAGAAGATGTGAAGTTTCGAGGGAATTTTTTTACATGGAATAATAAGCAGCAAGGTGATGCTAGAATTTATTCAAAGATAGACAGAGTTTTAGCGAATCAATTGTGGTTAGACAAGTATCATGAAGCAGAGGTGAACTTTTTGAATGAAGAGTTGTTTGATCATAGTCCAGCTCTTTTATCTGTGTATCAAGAGGCTAATTTTGGAAAGAAACCTTTCAAGTATTTCCGCATGTGGAAGGGTGCTCCGGATTTTAACCATAAACTTATTACTAGCTGGAACAATAATCATCATGGGACATCTATGTACAAGTTAGTTTCAAAGTTGAGGCAAGTGAAATTGGTTCTAAAGGAGCTTAATAAAGTGGGGTTTGCTGATATTCAAATGGCAGATTTACAGAAAAGGAAATATTTAGCTGATTGTCAATTAGAGCTTCAGCTTGACCCGCTTAATACAGAGTTGATTCTGAAGGAGAAAATGGCTAGGGACCAGTTTGCTATGACCCATCACGCCTACTGTTCTTTTCTTCATCAAAAGGCTAGAGTTCACTGGTTGAAAGAGGGTGATGAAAACTCAGCTTTTTTTCATGCTAGTATTTGGGCTAGGCATACACAAAACAGAATTTATTCCATTACAGATGCGAGTGGTACTTGGCATGATCAAACTGATAAGGTAACTGAAGCTTTTTTACAGTTTTATTATGCTCTAGTGGGTTAAAAAATGGCTGATAGAAGACATGTTATTAGAGGAGTAGTTGAAGATGGTGCTCTTGTCTCTGAGGAGCAAGCTTCAATGCTATTGGCTGATTATACGATTGATGAAGTTAAGCAAGCTATTTTTTCAATCCCTAGTGGGAAAGCACCTGGTCCTGATGGTTTTTCTAGCTATTTTTTTCAAGATAATTGGGATATTGTTGGGAATGAGGTTTGTGAGGCTATTTTGTCCTTTTTACATTCAGGTAGTTTGTTGAAAGAGCTCAACTCTACGGTTCTAACTCTTGTCCCTAACAGTAAGTGTCCGAATCTTGTTAGTGATTACAGGCTAATCGCCTGTTGTAATGTGCTCTACAAGGCAGCGACCAAAATGATTTGCTCAAGACTCCGATTGCTTCTTCCTGACTTGATCGCACACAATCAAGGTGGCTTTGTTAAGGGGCGGTTTATAGCTCACAATATTATGGTGTGCCAGGACTTAGTCAAACATTATGGTAGGAAGAATCCCAAGCCTAATTGTATGATTAAACTTGATCTCCAGAAAGCGTACGATACATTGGAATGGGGTTTTTTGGAAGAAATGCTTGCTGCCTATAGGTTTCCGAGGAAGTTCATCCATTTTATAATGCAATGCGTTACCACTCCAAAATTTTCTCTAATGTTTAATGGTGTTCTTCATGGATTTTTTGCGGCTGAAAGAGGTTTGAGACAGGGTGACCCAATGTCACCGCTGTTATTTGTTTTGGGAATGGAATACTTATCTAAAATCATGAAGAAAATAGGGCAAAAAGAGGACTTTAAGTTCCATGAACGTTGTGCAGAATTAAAACTCAATCATTTGAGTTTCGCGGATGATATTATACTTTTCTGTCATGGTGATTTTCGGTCCATTTATAATCTGTTGCAAGGGTTGAAACTCTTCTCACACACTTCAGGACTTTTCCCAAATGAAGCCAAATCTGCGATCTACTACTGTGGTATGGCTGAGTATGATGTGCAAAGGGTCCTTGAAGCTTCAGGTTTTAGCAAGAGTCAAATGCCCTTCAAGTACTTGGGGATTCCAATCTGTGCTAAAAAGATTTCAGCGAAGGACTGTGAGGTTTTACTGGAAAAAATGGTGGTGCGCATTCGGACTTGGAGCTCCCGTAATTTGTCGTATGCAGGGAGAATAGTCTTGATTAATTCTGTGCTGATTTCTATACACTCTTATTGGTCACAAATAATGCTCATTCCTAAATAGGTGTTAAAGAGAATAAACTCTATTTGCCGAGCTTTTTTATGGAAAGGTCAGGCTGTCTTTGTAGGTGCTGGGAATGTGGCTTGGGAGCAGGTTTGCAGGTCAAAAAGAGAGGGGGGTCTTGGTTTTAGAGATCTTTGTAAATGGAATATTGCAGCTCTTGGGAAATATATTTGGGCGATTGCAACAAAAAAGGACAATCTATGGGTGAAGTGGGTGCATAATGTATACATTAAGAATGATGATTGGTGGGTTCATAGAGCCCCTTCACAGAGTAGTTGGTATTGGAAAAAAATAGTGGAAGTCAAAGATCGTTTCAAACATCTTATTGATATTCCAGGTTTTATTCAGGATGAGTATACCATTAAAAATGGTTATCATCTTCTCTGTACTGCTCATCACAGATTTCAATGGTGTTCAGAAGTGTGGGGAAGGCTGAATATACCAAAGCAAAGTGTCATCATATGGCTGGCTACCCTTGACAAATTAAAGACTAAGCAAAGATTGCTGAATTTTCAGCTGGTGAACTCCTCAACCTGCTTATTATGTGATATTCATGAGGAAAGTGTAGCTCATATGTTCTTTGATTGTCATTTTAGTAAGAGTTGTATTAAGAAGGTGAAAGAGAAGATGGGCAGGGGTGCTAAATCTGAAGATCTACGCAACCTTTTGAGGTGGATTTCTCGGGCTCCTATGAGTAAGTTTCGTAAGATGGTTTATGCGGCCTTTGTTGCTGCGGTGGTTTATCATATTTGGAAAGCAAGGAATGAAGTTTTTTGGTTGTTTAAGGTGAGAAGGATAGATATAATTGTGAATAATATTCTAAATGATGTAAAAAATAGAGTTCAAGGTGTTATGCCTAAAACAGTTAGTAGTATTGACAGGGATTGGTTTGATTCTTTGTAAAGGTTCTCTCTGGTGGTATAGTTAGTTGTTTCTCAGGCCTTTCATAAGGTGCTGTTAGGTGTTTTGTTTATCAGGTTTCAATGATTAATGATCTTACTGATTTACCAAAAAAAAAAAAAAATTAATAATTTAAACAACATATCTAGACAAACTCTGGAAAATACAAATAGAAAACTAAAAGACATCATCAAAATATCTGTATCTTCAAAGACAATCATTTCCAGGTACTAAAAATTAAATCCATTATAGCCTTTGATTAGAACAAGCTATATAATTATAAAAAAAAAAGTATGAGATCTCTACCAACCTATACAGTAAAGAGTCAATATTGGTATTAGAACATATACAACACATTCCTTTTCTAACATGATCCCACTTGGTGTCATCCTCGACCAAACCACCCTCACCCTCACCCCTCACACAACTCTGCTGGAGCAACTGCGAACGATTTATATGATTATGGTCATTTCAAATTATATGTTAATCTTAATGGAAAAAAAAATCTTATTTCCAAATTAATTATAAGCAAAACTCAATCTAAATTTGTTGGTGTACCTTGTGAACAAGCTGGCCTATTTAGGGCAGCAAAGACTTCTTGCCTTATTGAGCGCTGCAACTCAAGTTGCATGTCCATGCAAGTTTCCATCATTCTTTGCAAGTTATTCATCCTCTGTTGTAGTCTAGCCATGTCAATCCTCATGTCATTGATGATTTCCCACTCCTATATAGGAAAAAAAGATTAGCAACATAAACATCATATGTAAAAGAACCAAAATCCAAGAAGTGTCGAAGAGACATACACATACAATTCCAAATCGTTGATGCATGTCATGTTGTGTCCACGTATCATGGTGTGGCCTCTGGTCCCACATTGTGGGAGGAGGAGGAATTGGGTGTGAGGGTGGAGCAACAGGAGGTGGTCTAACAACAGCATCCTCCTGAACCTCACTCTGATTTGGAATTGCTTGATCGAGATCTTGTTCGACAAACACAGGTGATGGTGATGAACCATCCAGCTCCCAGTCTACAACAGCATGGCTTTGCCTTTCCACATATGATTGTATCAATTGGTCAAGACTCTTGCGAAAGCCACGGTGAAGTAGATTAGATACTCTTCTCCTGAAAATGAAGAAAAATAATCCACAAAAATAAATAAATAATTCACACATCTACAAAGATTAATGCAGAAGACCTGGCCAAGTTTTTTCCATACCATTGCCACTGTCTTACCACATTATCTGGCACTTGTTCCTGCCATCCTTCTATAATATGAGCATTTGATTCCCGTGAGTCTATATCTTCAATAGCATTGCCTCCAAACTCACTCCGACCATCCAATATTCCATGGCTGTCATGTTCTTGATCTTCACTCGCTTCATAATTAAGTTCTGATTGTTCGCAAATATCATCTCTGACTTCATATAAGTTATTTTCTTGAGGTTCTCCATTTTGATTTGAAATATTATCCTAGTTAGATGTATCAGAAAGACTGCTGCTTGCTTGAGCACAAACAAAATTATATAGTCTGGAGAACCCTTCCCTAATTGAAAGAAAAGGATCCAAAATGTTTGAGCAAAAACCATTCATATCTTGTACTCTATATTTATTCAAGAAAAAAGAATAAAAATAAAGTTATTGAGCTCTGAATTAGAAAATACCTCAGACCGGAGACTGTATGCCTTTGCCTCAATAAGCCTAATTCACTTTCAACCACAGAAGAGGGCCTCTCATTCTCAACCATACTTCCATTACGCAAGAACCAACCTCATAGTAATGACTGAGAAAATAAAAGTAAAGAATTAAATCATTAGCAACACTGGAAAAGTTTTAACAACACCTTGAAGTAAATATTGAATTCAAGATTTAAGCACAGCTCAACCACACAATTATCATATCAGCAAAAAAAAAATGATATATAACAGTAACACAATTTAAGGGTGTCAGTTTTATTGACTAATTGTAATTGAGATGAACTCAAGCATGTTTTTTAAGGGGGCCACAAACTATCAAAAAATAATTTCTCCTCATTATTAGATCTTCTTGCTGAATCCCACAATCTTTGGGGGACAAAAAGGTACAACAAATTTTAAGTAGCCCCATAAGAAATGGAACCACAGAACACTGTGGACTTGCCAACTAAACCTACCCCACGTGGGTTACAACTTACAAAGGCCTTTTTTATTTTTTTATTTTTTTAGGGGAAATTACTTCATCAATCTAGGCATTTATCATTTTTATTTTATTTTACATCTGGTACTTCCTAAATATGTTCTAATCTGTAGTTTTACAGGCATGAGTTAACTTGTTAATTTGGTATTACCAAGAATCCACAGCTCAATTTCTCTCTCCCAAATTTTAGGGGCACAACAACTTCAAATCTTTGAATGATCACACCCTAATGTCTATCAATGCAAAAATATAAACACTTTCACCAAAATATTATACATATATATAATATTAGACAACAGTTACAATATTAGATATAATGATGATCTACTTGTTCTTATAGAAATGAACTTCTAGCAACAGACCTGAATGTGGTTGCGATGAGGAAAATTTGTTACAGCTCTGTGCTCCAACAACACTTGAAGCTCCATTTTCCTCTCCCTCTCAGCCTTCTTTAGCATATCAAGGAGAGCTTGCCTACCTTCGTTGAGCCCTTCGGCTATGCTGAGCTCTGCCACGGTCGAACCCCACCGATGCACCTACAAATTAGCAAAAAGAGAGTGAGGCCATATATAAATACAAATTAGAAAATAGAGAGTGAGGACTTTAACATGGACGACTTTAGTATGGAAAAATATAACACTAAGGTTAATTGCAAAGACAACCTAAATGACTAAGGTCAAATGACTCAAATGCCAAAATTAAGCCAAAATAACTCACCTTCACAAAAATATGGCAGCCACGTCCTGCCCAGCCCCTACGCCGTCGAGCCTAGACCCGAGTCCCCCCCACCCGCCGTCGAGCCCAGCCCTTGAGCCACCAGTCGTTGCTGTCGAGCCCAGCTCCGAGCCCCCTGCCGCCTAATAGCCCGACCCGAACCCCCTTGCCGCCGTCGACCACCATTCCCCGAGCCCCAGCCGTCGTCGTTCGGGCCTAGCAGAAAAAATGCGATAGAGAGAGGGAGAAGGAAAGTATAAGGATCAGGTGGGAGAAAGGGTTTCTTTCTTCTTTATTTTATATTTTATTTTATTTTACATGTGAAAAAGGTAGAGAGAGACTATATTATAGTCAGACAAAAATGCCTATTTCAATATAGCGGGAGTTCCTAAAGTACCGCCTTTTTTTCATTTGGTTTTGGACAACCTTACTATAATACTTTTTAAAAAGTCTTATCTTTTTGTGTTGTGAAAAGAGGCATTTGGTGTAGTGATTGGCACGATATTCAGTTCGTCATTCTCGGTAGAGGTAGCAAGCCTGGCTAAGGCGTCTGCGTTCGAGTTCTGTTCTCGGGGGACCTGTTCTATCGCATAGAACTCGAACTGCTCTAGTGCCAACTTTTCTTTTTCTAAGTATGCCACCATCCTCGTACCGCGAGCCTGGTACTCTCCCATAATTTGGTTAACCACCAACTGGGAGTCACTGTAGCAATGTATTGCTTTGTATTTGAGCTCATTGGCTATGTGAAGTCCCGCCAGTAGAGCCTCATACTCGGCCTCGTTATTCGAAGCGTCGAAGTCAAATCTTAAGGCAGAGTGAAATCGACTTCCTACAGGGGTGATCAAAATTACTCCTACTCCCGATCGATTTTCATTAGAGGACCCGTCAACATAAAGTTTCCACAGCTCGCAGGCTGAGGTTATAACTTCATCATTGGCCACGCCTGTACATTCCACTATGAAGTTTACCAAGGCCTGCCCCCTAATGGTCATCCTTGGATGATAAGTGATCTTGAATTGTCCGAGTTCAATGGCCCATTTGAGTAGTTGACCTGAAGCTTCTAGCTTGGACAAGACTTGTCTTAGTGGTTGATTAGTAAGTACATGGATGGGGTGCGCCTGAAAATAGGGTTGGAGCTTTCAAGATGAGTGAATTAGGCTGAGAGCTAACTTCTCCATCAAGGGATATCTTGATTCTGCCCCCAGTAATCTTTTGCTGACGTAATACACGGGCCTTTGCACTTTTTCTTCTTCCCGCACGAGTACCGCGCTTATGGCGTGCTCGGTCGTAGCGAGGTACAGGTACAGAAATTCTCCCATAACGGGTTTTGACAAGATGGGGGGTTATGCAAAGTGCTTCTTGAGCTCTTGAAAGGCCAACTCGCACTCCTTTGTCCATTCAAATTTCTTGCCTCCCCTCAAAAGGTTTAAAAATGGAAGACAACGATTTGTAGATTTTGAGATAAACCTACTTAATGCCGCCATCCTGCCAGTCAAACTTTGGACATCCTTATGTTTTTGAGGTGAAGGCATGTCAACCAGAGCCTGTATTTTATCTGGATTAGCTTCTATTCCTCGAGCTTTTACAATGAAACCCAGGAATTTTACTAAAGATACTCCGAAAGAGCACTTCTGAGGGTTAAGTTTCATGTTATATCTCCGTAACACGGCAAAGCATTCTTCGAGGTCATCCACATGGTTATTGTTAAGTTGAGATTTAACTAACATATCGTCAACATAAACTTCCATGTTATTCCCTATTTGTTCGGAGAACATCATGTTCACGAGCTGCTGGTAAGTGGCTCCAACATTCTTGAGTCCGAATGGCATGACTTTATAACAATACAACCCTTTGTCAGTTATGAAGCTCGTATGCTCTTGGTCGGGGGCATGCATGGCAATCTGGTTAATTTCCATGCCGTGGCATCCACAAGTTAATTGATCTGTGGTAAAGGAAAGCAGTCCTTAGGACAGGCCTTATTGAGGTCCGAGTAGTCGATGTAGGTTCGCCACGTCCTGTTAGGCTTCGAGACCAGCACTAGGTTGGCTACCCAATCAGGGTAAAAAGCATCCCTGATGAATCGGTTTGCTTTTAACCTGTTGACTTCCTCTTTAAGGGCCTTCTTCCTATCGTCATCCAGTAGTCTTCGCTTTTGCTGCTTCGGCCAGAAGCTTTTGTCAATATTTAACGCGTGGCTCACTACATTTGGACTTATCCCTATCATGTCCGAATGTGACCATGTGAAGACATCCTGGTTCTTCTTCAAAAAAACAAATTCATTGCTATTTGGTTTCTTCGAGAAGGTTTTTCTCGACCTTTACCATTTTCGGGGGGTCTGATTCTTCGAGCCTGATTTCTTCGAGCTCTTCCAATGGTTCGAGATCAGCTCTTTCCTCCACTCTTGGATCGATCTCTTCATCTATCTCCAAGACTGTCCCGTCCTTAGTTTGAATAACAACGAGTGCTTGTGCGCTCGCCTGCTTCTTTCCTCTAATGGAAATGCTATAGCATTCCCTTCCGGCTAACTGGTCTTCCTTCAGCGTCCTGATGCGACTAGAAGTCGGGAACTTGATGGCCAAATGCCTTACAGACGAGACTGCCCCCAACCGTACTAGGGCGGGTCTCCCAAGCAGCACGTTGTAGGCCGAAGGCAGGTCCACTACTACAAACTCCATCATCTTGGTTGTCGAGACTGGGTAGTCTCCCAAGGTCACAGGGAGTTCAATGGACCCCATATAGGCAATCCTTTCTCCTGAAAAACCATATAGCGTCGTTGCACAAGCTTTTAGGTCACGAAGCGTGAGTCCCATCTTTTCTAAGGTGGCATTATACATAATGTTCACTAAGCTCCCATTATCAATGAGTACTCGGCGAACCCTCTTGTTCGCGAGCTGGAGAGTGATGACCAGTGGGTCGTTGTGAGGAAACTGAACATGGGATGCATCGTCCTCAGTAAAGGTTATAGGATGAGATTCAACCTTTTGGTACTTTGAAGCTCTAGGTTCGGGTTCATAAGGGGACCCATCCCTAGTTTTCAGTTCGTTCACGTATCGCTTCTGGGCGTTCTTGCCTGATCCTGCAAGGTGAGGCCCGCTCGAGATGGGTACCACATCTTCTCCATCAATCGGAGGGGGTCTCTCTTCTTCCCTAGCTCAGGAATTGTTGTTTTGAGCAGGCAGCAGTGCAGCTGTCCTCTGGCTGGTAGAAGCCTGATTATTGTTCTGGTTCCAGACATACTGCCTGAAGTATCCTCTCGAGATCAGTCCTTCGATCTCGTCCTTCAGTTGCCTGCATTCATCAGTAGTGTGCCCAGTATCTTTGTGAAATCGACAGTATTTACTAGAGTCTCTCTTGGACTTTTGATTTCTCATGGGGTCTGGACGCCTGAAAGGGACCTGGTTTTCATTAGCCAGGTAAATATTCTCCCGATACTCGTTGAGCTCGGTGTACACCTTGTACACGGAGAAGTATATTTCCCCTTTCTTCTTCTTTCCCCCTTCTGCCTCGGGGTTACTTCCTTCATTCTTCTTTCTATTGGAAGGATCTTTGGCAAGGGGTTTTGAGGCTGACGGATCCGCTGAGGTCGAGGCAGAGTTTACGTTTATCGTTGTAGTTATGGGCTGGGAGGTCATATTCAGTGTTGACCTCGCCTCTTCTACATCGAAAAACCTCTGAGCTCGTCGATTAAACTTGGTTAAGGACCTCACAGGCTTCCTCTGCATATCTTCCCAGAGGGGACTTCCCAGCATTACCCCAGCTTGGACGGCCATTAAATGACCGTTGTCGTCTACATCCCGAGCTCGGGCGACTTCTAGATTGAATCTTGTAAGGTAGCTCTTCAACGTTTCATTTGGTTGTTGTCGAACGTTGGTCAGGGTCGATGCCTCGGGTCTTACCCCGATCATGGCTCTAAATTTCTTCTTGAAATCTTTTGACAACTGATCCCAAGAAGTGATTGAATGTCTCTTATATTTTAGAACCAATTTTTCGCTGGTCCTGTAAGCGATGCTGGAAATAACATGCATCTGAGCTCATAACCCACATTACTTGCTCTCATTATAGTGTTAAATGTACTCAAATGATTATACGGGTCGGATTTCCCTTCAAAAGGTGGGACATCTCGTTTCCGACCTTGCTCATTCTATAATAGCCTAAATGCTCTTTCCAGTTGGTCAATTTAATCCAGAACTGGTTCCACAGGGGGTGTCGCCTGAAATTGGTTATCATTGATCACAATTCCAGGCTTGCGCCTTCGCAGGGGATCCTTGCCCCCATTTAGCCGATCTCTCATATCTAGGTTCAAGGGATTACCAATACCCCGATTCTGATTCAGATGTTCCCGCAAGTCAGGGTGGTTCCTTTGGCTCCTAGTATGTTTGCATCCTTGATCATACATACTGACTGATCTGGTGTCCCCTGAGTCGTCACTGGCGAGGCTCGTTGCATGATTGTTTCGAGATGGGTTCCTTTCAGGTTGCCTCATCTCTGCAGTGCGAGACCGAGACATTTGGCTTCTCGTAGGTTGGGCGCCTCTCCATTCTCTAGCCGCTGCCCCATTCCCCTTCTTCCGCCCAGCCCTCCTTTCCCTATCACCCTGAGTTGGTCATGTGTTCCTTCAAGGCGGTGAGGGATATCTTATTGGCGATGGAGGGAACCGTATGGGTGACGATGGCTGCCACCCATTTTCGGGGTTTGGATGGTCCCGAGTTTGCCTGTGCCGGCTCGGTAACATTCTGCCTGTTACTAGGATTCTGAGTTCGAGCCTCTGCAAGGGCTCGGTTATTCCCAGTTTCAGCTGGTAACTCAGCAGTTGAGTTAACCGGAGCTCTAGCTCGGGTGTTTCTTCGGGGCCTCAAGGGAGCAGGTTGCTCAGCCGGTGGCGGAGGTTGCTCCGTTCTTCTTGTGGCAGCGTTTTTGCGAGGTCGTCCACGAGGCCTGTGGGGAGGAACATGAATGTCCCACAGAGGTGGGGCTTGGTTCTCAGGCGGAGGTTGAGGCTGAGCAGCCTGCGCCTCCGCGGCTAACCTGGCCAACTCCTCGTTCCGCTTTTTGACCTTAACCAACTATTTTCTTAACTGTCGATTTTCGAGTTCCAAAATGGGGACATATCACTCGGGATTATAATACATGTCCTCATCGTCCCTGGGAGCCGGAGGTGCCGGAGGTCCCCGAGAATCGGAGGACTCGCTTCTTTCTTCTGAGACTGGATTCATCATTAGCTGCTTCACAGGGCGTCGTGGATAGTTTTCTTCAGGAACATTATGATCATTTGCAGCCATAGCTAATTAGGGATTGTACGGCTTAAGGCTCTCAATGAAAGCACCAAACTGTTGATGTCGTTTTTCGTCAACTTAAAATGTAGAGCAATTAAACAATAAGAACTATGGCGCAGACGAATAATATGGTAGAACAACAAGAATTTTATGTGGTTCAGCAGTTAACTCTGCCTAGTCCATGAGTTTATTTTATTAAGATTTGGAGTTTTCTGGAAATCCTTTACGGATCAATTCTCTAGAATTTCTCTCAGTATATCAAAAGATCCGTCCTTTACAAATGTTCATGAACTCTCTATTTATAGAGAGTTTTCAGAGTTCATTCCCGCATATTTCGGGAAGATACTTCTGCTTATTAGTTAAAATAATGATATTAAATACTGTAACTCCTATATACAAGGAAACGTCCCCTGAAGACCGGGGGTGAATAACAGACTTGTTAATATCCCTTTAATGTTGGGATGTTACAACAATAAATATCTTTAAATGCATGGAACACGTTACATTAGATGACCCATTAAATCTTTCGAGGTTGGCAATCAGCATCATGTCGGTCCAGGTCTATAGATAAGTTACGAACTAGCTGCCTTACTCCAAGACCAGCTCGGAGCGGGGTAGATACCAGCGAGGCTGTTACATTCTGAGTTTGTACTCCTGCTAAGCTCGGTCTACTTGATTCGAAGACACCCGGCAACGGATATATCCCGAGCTAAATTCTTTCGAGCTCATAAAGAACTTCGAGGTTAAATGTATTCAAGGTTGCCATCTTGATCTGAGGGTTTGACATCTAGGCCACGAACATGCGTTTTAGATATCTCGAGCTCACATTTGATGAGTCCAGCTTTCGAGGTCACAATCTCGGGTCTCGAAATCTGGTGTAACACTACTCTACACTATGACTTTTTTTTATTTTTATTTTATTTTATGTTATTGTATTATTAATTTCTTTTAAATATTATTGTAATTTATATATATGTTATGTAGTTATATAAATATATATATATATATCTATATCAATATTGTGTTTGGATATCATATATGTAGAGATTATTGATATAAATATTTATATATACTATAGAACTCTAATATATTCTATTATGTATATATATATTTTTAAAAAGTGAACCAGTTTTTATTAAATTTATCGACAATGTTTTGCCCTAATTTTTTTAATACATTTATGTCATACATTATATTAAACATATTTTATTCATTTTTATGATATTATTTATTTATTTAAAATTTATATGATAATTAAAAAATATATAATAAAAATAAATACATGTTTGAATAAGCATGTTTATAACTTTAAAACTAAAAGAACATGCATTGCACGTTGCTTCTACCTAGTATAAATATATATATATACTAGATACAAACAATATGCAATATGCACGTTTGCTGAGTTTTATTTATAAAATTTATTAATTACTTTTATTAAATTTATATTAATGTTATATAAATTTTAAATAAATATCATATTTTAATTAAATAATTTATTTATTTTTGTTTAAATTTAAATTTGTGTTTGTTCTAGTTTTTGAATTTGAGAATGACAACAAGAGATTATATATTATATGTTTAATGTAATATTAAATATTATACGTGAATTTTAAATTTAAGTTTCTAGCTAGTTTTCTTTAAAAAACAATTTGTTACTAATTGACGGTAGATTATATTATATGTTTAATATGATATTATTCTAATAAGTGAGTTTAAGTTTAATTCAATTTTATTTAAGTTATAAAACGTATAATTTTATTATTTTTAAAATATCATATTTTAATTTGTTTAATTATTTAATATTTTTAAATAATTATCATTGTAAAATATCATATTTTAATTTTTTTAATTATTTATTTTATTTTAAGTGTTTACAAACTATAGTTAAATTTAAGAATATTATGTTAAATACAAGAATATTTCGTTAAAACTAACATTAAAAAAATAAAAATCCGTTAAAACTAAAAATATATGTTATCTACACACTTATTATATAGAAGAGATACAGCCATGAAAATAGACAACCCTTACAAGTGTGTCCATATATCATATTAATTATTCCATAAAAATAGCAAATTTTTATAGTCGATCAAATCCTAGAATAGATTGTATAAAAGATAAGCACAGCTCAGATCAACACTCATCTATTATCATCTGGTGCTCGTTTGAGTAAGACCAAGAGGCAAACTGATTCACACGATTCAGTGATAGAGAAGGCTTCTTCAAGCTTCTCGCACAGTAGCAGATCAAAGAGCTCTTCAGTATCAACCTCATCACCAAAATGATCCTTTATGGTTCCTTCAAGCACAGCTCTAAGGGTCACTGACATCACTTTGGGTTGTGGCTTTTCGAGAGGTAGGTTCTCCATTATCTCTAAGCTAAACCAACCGTTTTGTTTGACAACTGATTCCACTTCATGGAGAGATGCATAATAAATTGGAAAGTTAAAAGAATCCAACTTTTCATTACGAATCTTGCCCTGTTTCAAACACCAAAGAAAAAAGTAAAAAGGGATCATTAATTAGGCCATGTAATCAAAGAGGTATTTATTGACTTGATTGTCAAGTAATCGTTTCATTCCTTACCTTCTTGGCCATGTCTATAAGAGAAGAGTCAACATATTCATATGCCTTGTTGATATAAGCATCAGAGTGAGGTGTTCCATTGGGGCGACCTGGAACAATAAGAGCCATCAAACCTCCATGGACAATCTCTTGTGCTCTAACATTTAGAAAGTTGCCCAAGTCCTTAGCATACTGATCTTCAAAAGCCTTGACAACTTCAGTCGAGGAGTTTGAGTAGTGAACTTTCCCTTTGTTCCAAGCAGGAGAGCTCTTGTCCAAAACCTCAGGTGGAACTCTAGAAAGCCATTGAACAGCACATGAAGAGTGAACAAAATTAAGAGAAGCATTGGGAAATAATCTTCTGTGGAATGAACCAGGCACCCCCGCCGCGAAGTACAGAGTTTTCGGAGGAAGAGATGTGAAAAGCTGGTTGAAGTCATTTGAAGCCTGATCGTTGAAAAACACTTGAAACTCAGGGAGGTGATCACAAGAAGTACTGGTTTTTCTTTGGCTTTTAAACTTGTGAACTATGGCATCTATTATGGTTTGCACTGCTAAGACTGTATTAGGCCCAACTGAGCAGCCCAAGTCAGCGATTTTAAAGGTTTTACAAGAAGTAAGAGTCTCGATGTCAAGTTTCTCTGATATTGATTTGTTGATGAGTTCTTTCGCAGCCTCTATAGCTTTTCTCTGAAAATGAGTGGAGAAATTTGGTTATCTCTTACATAAAAATTTATGAAAGAATATTTGTGTGGTGCACACCATATGATATGATATGATGGCCAACACCACATTATCTTGTATATGGCGAGAGATATAATTTAATATTAGGTTTTATATATTCTATTTTAAATTTTAAAACGTGAGACTCATGTTAAACTGCATGAATTATTTTTTTTTTTTTGGTAAATCAGCTATCTTTGTATTATGCACAACAAATACAATCACCAATCAATTACAACCGCCACCATTAACAACAAACAACTTAATTACATTGAAGAAAACTAACCCATCTTAAATCTTCCTTTCCGATATTTTTGGCCGTACACCAGGAAACTCTATAACCAATTTGGTATTTAATATTCTGAATAATATTCCTAACCATAGGCACCTGAAGCTTCCAAAGAGCTGCATTCCTAGCTCTCCATATGAAGTAAATGCAAGCACAAATAGAGCTTCTGTAAACACTCCTTCTGCAAGCAGAGTGTCTACATCTACGAATCCAATTCATCAACCCAAAGAGATCAAAATTATTTGAACCTATCCCTAACCACGACAGTATAGGCCTCAGACAATTTTTACTGAATTGACATTCAAAAAACAGATGATGATGACTCTCAGGATAACAGCCACAAATGAGACACAGCATGTCTTGAGAGATTCCAAACCTATACAATCTATCTCTAGTCGGCATCCTCTGTTTGAGCACCAACCAAGCAATAAACTTATGCTTAGGGTATCCATTCCTGTCCCAGATCGCTGCATACTTCCATCTGGCCTCTGTATTAGACTGCATCAGCTTATACATTTGAGCAATGCTGAACCTAGTCCAACTGGAACCTCCCTGCAAAAATATAACCTTGAGCTCATTCTTAATCCGCACCAGCTGCTTCCAGTACCAACTGCTAGAAGTGGGAGCTACATAGTCCCACCAATCATCCTGCTTAAGATAAACAGCATGAATCCACTTCACCCACAGATTGTCCTCCTTTTTGGCAATGGCCCAGATATGCTTTCCTATGGCACACTTATTCCAAATTCCAATATTCTTAAACCCCAGCCCTCCTTTCTGTTTAGGCTTGCAAATATCTAACCAGGAGACACTTTATAGTGGAGTCTAACTATTTAACACTTTAAGGTATCCAACATCATGAGTTAGCTCCTCGTGATTGGTTAATTAGTGATACTCAATATTTACCCTTTGTTTGTTAGAGAAGAAAAATGCGAAAAAAGGAAAATTTTAGAGAGAAAAGTAGAAAGAAGAAAAAAAAATATAGTTGGGTAGGAGGGAAGATAGAATGGAAAAGAAAAGTGGAAAGAAAAAAATAAGTGGGACCCATGCCAAATATTTTCTCTCCAATTTGGAGAGAAAGTGGAGAAGAAAAAGTGTGACTAAATATTTGATAAAATACATGACCATAATGTTCTTAAAAAGTTGAATGAATATAGAAACAATTGTAAGGATAAAAATGTATTTTTCTAAATTTTAATTAAAATAATAAATGAAGAAAATATAATGTTTTTTTTCTCATTTTCTTTCCTCTCTTTATACCAAAGAAAAAATGTATTTATTTTCTTTATTTTACTTTTTTTTTCCTTTCTAATTTTTTTCTCCTTCCTAATTTCTATCCCCTCTACCAAACATAGGCTAATTATAAAATTTTGATTGCGTCAATAGTGGTATTTTAACTTTCAATGGTATTTGGCACTACTGGTGTCCCTTAGCATTTCTCTTTAATGTGTCATAGCAATATTCTTACAGGAATATAACCTGAAATGTTGAGTTTTTGGTATAGCTGTAATGACCATTTCCACCATTCATTGGACGTACCACCACTTCTGGCATCATACTCATCGTTTTCTCTCTTCTCAACATTATATGTAGATGCCCAAAACCTATAAAAAAAATTACGTTTTTCAGGGTTTAATATAAAGATTCAATAAAAAAAAAAAGACTACTTAACAATTTGTTCAAATTAAGACGGACCAAAAAAATGCAACATTTTCCATACAAATGTGATTACATGCACCAAGAACAAATAGATCTATGGTATAAAACAATAATATTTGTAATAGTTAGCTAAATACATTTACAAAAAGCATATATATATTTATATATTGAGAAAATATGAAAGTGGAACCTTACTTTCAGTGGATGAGAGGGAAAAGGCCATTGATGATGGTGTGTGACAATATAGAAACCAAACAAAGCAAGAACAGTGTTACAAAACTTAATAATGAGATGAAGGAAATGGATGTGGTTTAAATGGGTTTTTATAGGAGAAAGTGGCAAATGTTTTAGAAGAAACAATCAGGCCGTTTTTGTTGAGAGGTAAACGATAATAACAAATATAAATAATACACAACTAACATAATAATGAGATATTTAACAGGTAGTTATACAAGCTATAAGTATATGTGCCATCCAATAATTTAGGGTCAACTATAGAATATTCACATTTATTGGCATTCCCTGATTATAGGGATTGTGTAATATGCACTTATTGTACATGTATAAAGCCATGAGATTATATCAATACAAAAACGTGCAATACAAAAATACAATACTTTACAACAACTAAAATAATAATGAAATATTTAACAGGTAGTTATACAAGTTATAAGTATAGGGGAATTCTTCTATAGGGGCTTCACTTTAAGCCCTACCGGTAGGGCTTTCAGTATTTACAACTCGTGAATAGTTTTCGTCGCGATTTATTTTATGACCGTGTATATTGTAGAGCATCCTGCAAATTTTCAAAAAATTCCGAATAGTTTACAATACCGAAAACTAGGCTCAAACATGTTGTTACACGCATGACTAATTTTTTTTTTTTTGCGCGTGGAAAACAACATGTTTGAACCTAGTTTTCGGTACTGTAAACTATAATTCGAAATTTTCTGAAAATTTGCAGGATGCTCTAAATAGCTACAATATACATGGTCATAAAAAAAGTCGCACCGAAAACTATTCATGGGTCGAGAAACACTGAGAGCCCTACCAGCAGGGCTTAAAATGAAGTCCCTATAGAAGAATTGTCTTGTAAGTATATGTCTCATTCAAAAATTTACAAGTAAAAGATAATAGACTGAGATGGGTCTTGGTTTGTCTATTATATTCTTAACCAAAATATACATTCTTATCAAATTATTTGTTTCGAACCACTTGCATACATATGCAATTCACATTATTTATTATATTTTTATCTTCAAAAAAATAAAAAAAATTGTTGAATAATAATCCAAATATATTGTATGGATTAATTACATTCAAAATTTGCAACTCTATAATAATTAGTGGTGTTGGGTCCACATGACTCCGAGACTCCGAAATGGCTTCTTTTAGTGGTGTTGCGGTCAAGGCTTTTGTAATATTATTATTAGCCTTATGAAAAACAAAATAAGTATTTTTAGATAAACAAATTCATATGCAAAATTTATTAAATATACATGTTCATGTATATATAAATTTTAAGCGCTCAATGACCCGATAAGTCATTTAGTATAAAATAAGATAGCTGAAATCTACTAATTATTTATTTATTCGCGCTGATTTTCGTCAATTTAATTATGAAGAATATTAAATAATATTTCAGGTAAAATAGAAGAACTTACAAACTTTTTACATGGTTCAACAATTAAAATTTGCCTAGTTTACGAGTTAACATTATTGATCTTAATACTCTCAAAGTTTCTTCAGAAAGTAATTTGGCAGAGTATTCTCAGCCCAATTTGTGCGTGAGTACAAATGATATTCTCCAAGCTATTTATAAGCTTGAAAGATAGAATAACATCATATAAATATATTAGAAAATATACTTGCCTTCGCGTAATTTTTTTATTATAATTTTAAATATATATTTAAGGTAATTTTATATTTGTTTGATAAATATTATAATTTGAATTTGTACATTTTGTAATTCAACTATATATATTTAACGTAATTCTATATTTGTTTGATTAATTTTATAATTTGTATAATGTAAGTAAGAGATTTATATCTTTTGTAATTCCTCTATTTTTTTAAAATTATACTCTAATAGTAAAATTGTATTAAAAGTATCTAATTAATCAATTATTTGTTTTTCCCTCCTTTCAAGAAATTAAGAGAATGTATAATATCATTCGAAAAGCAAGAGATGTGAAAAAATTAAGCTAACAAACAATATTAACATCAATTGTCATAATTATATATTTTTTAATTCATAAAATATTCATTGTTTCTAAAAAAGATTTTTTGTGTTTCACATCAACCTCTGCACATTTTGTTGCCGTTTGAATGTCTACTAAATTACAATCTAGAAAATATTTATTTACTATAGTGAAAACAAATCACAAATCCAAATAATACCATTAGTAATACGCTTTGTCTCACAAGCTTGAGAAAATATCAAATGAGATAAAAATATAATTATTAATATTGATAATTGATGATAATAATTATAATATTTTGTACAACTATTCACTTTTGATAAAAAAAAACTTAATTATATTATAATAAGAAAATAGATATATAGAGAACCAAAATTCAAACAATACTAATACCAATACTTAGCTAATTAAATTCGAAGATATAAATATATTTTTTTCAGTACGTATAGTAAATAAAGTCATATCACCATCATCCACGTCCAATTTCTTCTCCTTCATCGAAGATCATTGAAACTGAAAGCCAAGCCCTGTATATTTTGTAATATTTCTGCCTTAATGATTTACAACAACATCACTGCATAGGAGCAATATTAATTATATAGTAAATGAGTTTGGTTTAGATTTTATATGGTTATTACTAACTCAGTTGAAATAACAATTATATTTATTACTGTCGATTGTATGGCATGTTATTAACATTTTAATTTGACTTGGTTTTTTTTTTTTCATTTTTCTTCTTTTTTGTACTTATTCTTTTCCACTTCTATTTCTTTTCTTTTATTTGTTTTTTTTCACATATATTTTAACATTGTATAATTATATTACTATTTTATTATATATTGTTATAATTGTTTTTACAATTTTCTCCACTATATGTAAAAAATTCAAATCAATTTTTTTCAACATTTTTTTTACCGTAACTCTAATAGGAACATCCAAAATTTGAAATAAAAACAATAAAAATATAAAAACGCGAATGAGGGTAACCAATTACTCTTATGGGAACATTTAAATCTAGAAAAACAATTATATGAAAACGTGAATGAGTATCCAATTATCCTAGTGAGAACATCCAAATCTAAAAAAAAAATAGATATGAAAACTTATATAACTAGTAACACTGATAAGAACATCCACATTCAGAAAGATAAAAAAAATGATATGAAAACATGAATGGGTAACCAGGTTCCTTGATGGGAAAATTCAAATATGGAAAAAGAAATGAATGAAAATGTGAGGTGACCAGTTACCCTAGTGGGAACATCCAAATTTGGAAAAAAAAAATTAGATATGAATATTTGAATGGGTAACCAGTTTCATTGATAGGAACATCCAAATTTGGAAAGAAAGAAAAATAGATATACACTACTACAAAAAAAGGCAATTGTGTTAGTCAAACGCGTCAGTCAACGCAGTTGACTGGCGCTGTTGACCAAAAATTAGCATTTGTGACAGTTAGGCACTCCCACAAATGATGGGGCAATTGCGTCATAACATACACTGATGTTGTTTAATGGGGTCGTTTGCGTCAGTGCCCCACTGACACAAACGGGCCGTTACCGTCAGTGGGGCACTGACGCAAACGGTCCCAATAACCTAAATAAACCCTCATCGTCCCGTGTACAGACCCATTTACCTAATGTTCAGAAACGAAAATGCTTGAAAACCCAGAGAAACCAGTGGCGCCTCCTTCCACATTTGCTCACCTAGGTACGTTTTTATCAAATTTTTTTCAATTTTAATATAAAAATAATGATTTATATATGTTTATGTAACTTATATATAGTTTTTTTTTTAATTTTTTGTATAGATTTTGTATTTTTGAAGATTGAAGTTTGAAAACCCATAAACTTTCTTGGTTTTTTGGGGTTTTCTACATCAAGAACCCACATTGCTCAATTACCACAAGTAAGTGCAATTTTATTAATTTTTGTGATTTTTTTTATAAATTGACATAATTTTGGATTTTTTAATTTTTGGATAGTTTTATATTAATGATTATGTAATTGTTTTAGGTTTAAATTTTGCATTTTAATATTTGATTTTTTTAGAATATTTTTATTATAATTTATTTTATTTTTATTAACTTTTTTTAAAATTTATTTTAATTTCGAATTTACTTATATAAATGAGTGTATATATATATTAACGGATATATTTTGTATAACTTTCATTTTATTAATTGTTTAGTTTGATTATTATTAGTAAATTTTAGTTTATATTTTGTTAACTTTTTAAATTTATTTTGAAATTTTGGGTTTAATTGGTTAAATATGTATATATTAAAATTGTTTGTTTTTTTAAGTTATATTTTATTATTGATTTAGTTAGGATATTTATAGTCAATTTTTCTTTATGTGATTTGTTAACTTTTTTTTAAAAAAAAAACTTTATTTCGGGTTTAAGTATATAAATGAGTACATATAACAAATTATTTGTTTTCTTTAAGCACTTTATTGTTTATTTAGTTACAATATAGCTTTAATATATTTTTCTTTATATTTTGTTAACTTTTTTATTATTTTTTTGTTTATTGTTATATTTGAGTAGGTATTTTGTTGACAACTTTGTTGGTGAGATCAAGCTTTGGAGGATTTTATATTAGAGGTAATATTTTAAACATTAATGTATAATTAAGATATTGAACTTAGTAGAATGTACGAATTATAAAATAGTGGAGATATGATCTGAGATTGTGTGTTGCGGTGATATAAGGTTGTAATTGTGCATGTTTGATTGATTACTTGATTTGTTGTATTTATGTGATGAATATAGGTTTATTTAAATTTTGGGAAATATGATAGAAATAAGAGAAATGCTGCCCAATTTTTTGTAAGATTTAGTAATTTGAGCAAGTTGGTGAGGAAATTTTAGTTTAAGTAGGTTTAATACTTAGAAATTTAGAACACACAAGAGTACATATGTTATACCCAAAAATTGGAGATCAATAACGTGGCAATAAAGGTGACAAGTGGCAGTGCATGATCAGTAAAAGACACATTAATAGTCAATAAATACATTGACTCCTCAGAGTTGTGATAAAGTGACCCGGTAGACTGACGAAGAATTTGGACTGCTTGAAAGATGTCATAACCAAGCCAAGTGTGTCCTAGGAGGCTAAGGAGAATGCATCTTAGGAGGCTAAGGAGAGTGCATCCTAAGAGGCTAAGGAGAATGCATCCTAGGAGGCTAAGGAGAATGCATCCTAGGAGAGCTAAGGAGAGTGCCTCCTAGGAGAGCTAAGGAGAGTGCACCCAAGGAAAACTCAAGAGAGTGGTCCTAGGAGAGACCAAGGGACCTTGGACCGAGGAGAAGTCCAAGGAGATTGCCTCGGACCTATCCGAGGTGGGATGCCAAGGAGATTGCCTCGGACCACCTTGGTCCGAGGAGAGCCATGCATGCATAACCTTGAGCCAAGGAAAGCCTAGAGGAGTGCATGTCCTACCACCATGCATGTCCTACCACCATGCACGTCCGACCAACAAATGTTTGTCCTACCACCATGCACATGTTCGACCAGCATTTGCATGGGTGGTCAGTAGGAGGTGGATCAACTAGCTAGAAGAGACTAAGTCAAGATTCCCAGAAACAACTTCAACAAGATATGCAGGAATCTCTCATTCTTCCCACATATGGGGGGTTTGTTACATTTTGAATTTTGAATGTTTCTTTGTAATTTAAGTGTAATAAATATAATAAAATATCCCGGTTCTAGGGGATACCGTATGTACGACCCTAAGCCTATAAATAGAGGGCTTATGGGATGAAAGAGGGGCTTCTTCTTTCTAGAGAGAGAACATTGGGTCTGAGTATTCTAGAGAAAGAAAGTGCTGAAATAAGAGAGAATTCTTGTATTTTTGCAATCTGTACTGAAGAAACTCAGTTGGCTTAGTTGTAGAGTCCCATCCCTCCTACTACCACTACCACGTCCGACCAACAAATGTTTGTCCTACCACCATGCACATGTTCGACCAGCACTTGCATGGGTGGTCAGTAGGAGGTGGATCAACTAGCTAGAAGAGACTAAGTCAAGATTCCCAGAAACAACTTCAACAAGATATGCAGGAATCTCTCATTCTTCCCACATATGGGGGGTTTGTTACATTTTGAATTTTGAATGTTTCTTTGTAATTTAAATGTAATAAATATAATAAAATATCCCGGTTCTAGGGGATACCGTATGTATGACCCTAAGCCTATAAATAGAGGGCTTATGGGATGAAAGAGGGGCTTCTTCTTTCTAGAGAGAGAAAATTGGGTCTGAGTATTCTAGAGAAAGAAAGTGCTGAAATAAGAGAGAATTCTTGTATTTTTGCAATCTGTACTAAAGAAACTCAGTTGGCTCAGTTGTAGAGTCCCATAATTTACTTACTTAGTTAGTTAGTTAGTTAGGTGGTATTTGCAATCTGTACTGAAGAAGATTTTGGTTCAGACCGGGATTTAATTGGACACCTATAGTTTAAGAATATTAATTTTAACCTAAGGTTTGATTAATATGACTGATATTGATGGTGATATTTATTATATTATAAGGTTTAGATAGACCCAATAAGATAGTAACACTTATCATATGTATGATTATTAAGAAATTATTATTTTAATGATAAAATAAGAGAAATATAAGACTTAGTCTTCACCAAAATCTGATAGGAGCATGACATTTATCACAACTTTATTTATTTGTGGATTAGGTTGATATTTAGATAATTAAATAGTTTTTTCGTAACATTAGGGTACTGTAACTTCCGACCTGTTTTTAACCCAGTTATATTAGGAATTTCGAAAAATAGTATTTCTTAAAAGTTGTAGATAATTTAATGACCTTTCTAACGGTATAAAGAGAGTCCAAATCGGAGTTCTAGAACTCCAGATATGTTGATTTTACTGAAGGGGAATTTAGAGTTACGAGATTTAGGGAGTTAGAAGTTAGGATTCTATTTGTTTTTATTATTTTAAAATCAAGCTTTGAATCCTTAAATCTCTCTGAAAAATTTGAACAATTCCTAAGCCTTTGGCTGAAGGATATTCAAATATTTTCAATTAAATTTATTTTTTTTATTCAAAGCCAAAAAGAAGATTTTTATTCCTAGAACTCTATAAATAGGACCTATCACCAAGCATTTTTCATTCATTCATCAAGCTAAGTTCAGAGGCTGCAAGTTGCTAGGTTATTGTGAGAGTGTAAACACTTGGGTTCGGGATTATAAGCTTGATCACTATAAGCTTACCAAACACTTGGGAAGTAAGGTCTTATAGCATTTCGGTTCAAGGTTTAGATTGGTCTTACAAGTGTTCAAGGTATTTCCACACTCTAGTTCATTGGTATTATTTTATTTTCTTTAAAGTTCTCATAGTCTTCTACTCAGCCTTCTAACCTTATTCCTATTCTTGGTTAGGAAATCCAAGTTCTTAAGCACAAGGTTTTTGGTAAGTATGTTTTAATATGTATAGTTCCTTCATCTCTTTCATCCCTTTTTCTTCAATATCAATAGACTCACCCTTTCACAAATGGTTTTTAGGAGTGTTCCAAAGTCCCTATTCTGTCCTCATATCCCGGTAATTTTGGTAAGGAAAATAGGATAGAATCTATATGTGTATTGCTTATGTTATCTTATGTATATGTTATGAAATATGATGTGTTATGAATATGCTATAAATGCGTATGTTTGTAGGCTTGGGCTTATGCCCTATTTGACTAACAAGACCCCAAAAAGATTATGGGCATATGCCTACTTAGCTAGTAGGACCCCACTAATCTCATGGGCATAAGCTTGTTTAGTCTATGGGACCCCAAGTAATAATGGCCATTATAATAAGTGTATGTATTAAGTGTTATGATATGTTTTTAAGTTGCACTATGAATTCTTATGTATATGGCTATATGTTAGATTTTCCTTGCTGGGCATTAGGCTCATTCCTTTTTGTTTATATTTGCAGGAAAATAGGTCTTAGTGGCGGGGAAGGTTCTTGGAAGCTTAGAGAATGTGTATTGAGGTGGAATGGATTCAAGAGCCGAGCGTTATTCGATTCGAGGATGTAGTCTCATTTTATCTTTTATGGTTTTATATGTATTTTCCGCATTTCTTATGTAATTCTTTTCATTTAAATCATGTTTTGTTTTTAAAGACAATGGGATCCCATATCCTTCTTAGTATTTATTTGTAAGTAACTCTTATTTTACAAGTTACTCAATAAAATTATGGTATTTTCGTAAAAATGTAAGTTTATGTATAGTTTCGTTAATGGTCCAAAAAGTCTAGATTAGTGGGTCATTACATCAGTCCATCTGATCTTGAGTACGGATCTATAAATCACAACTCTAAGTGGATTAGGCTATTACCGACAATCGGGGCTGAACCACTATAAAAATCTTGTGTGTTCTTTATTTTCTTTAGTAAAACTGTCTGTTGTCATTTACATTCTCTTGAAGGCTTGTCGTTATTGACGTTCTCACGTCGTTGGCTAAAAACGCAGTCAACAACATATATTAACTTTGATATCTGAATTACTTTTATAGTTTTGATCACAAATGTTAACTCTAGATAAATGTTTAAAAAAAATTATACTATTGTTTTTCTGTTTCTGCTGCTGTTTTTTTTATTTCTGGTGCTGATTTTTTTTTATCAAAATAGGCTAGGGAAATTGGCATAAACATTTGCAAATTCCCTGGTTAATACTTTATGTGACAGTGCCCAACTGACGCAAAAAATACTTAATTTTAACATTTGTGGCAGTGCCCCACTGACGCAAACCAGAGTGTCATTTGCGTCAGTGGGGCACTGCCACAAATGCCAGTTTGTGACAGTGCCCCATTGACGCAAATGACACTCTAGTTTGCGTCATGGGCAATTGTGTCACATATCGAACTGACGCAAAAAAACAATTGTGGCAGTTATAAACTGACGCAAATGACCTTTTTTGTTGTAGTGATAAAAAAATGTGAATGGATAACTAGTTACCCTGATGGGTACATTCAAATCTGGAAAAAAAAAATCTAATATGAAATTGTAAATGGGTACCCGGTTACCCTGATGGGTACATCTTAATTTGGGAAAAAAAATCATATATGAAAATGTGATTGTAATTAATTACTTAGCGCAAATAAGGAGAAAAATAGTCATGATCTTTAAAAAAATGTAAAAAAAAAACTAAAACAAAAAATTGATATTTTTTAATGTATAGTAAAAAAATATAAGTATAGTAATAAAAAATGATAATAAATAATAAAATATTTATGCATACAGAATAAGTATGGTAATAAAAAAATGATAATAAATAATAAAATATTTTGAGTTGAAGGGGATGTGACCGAATAAGAAGTTTTCTCCAAAAAAGTTTGACAAAAAAGAAGGAGAAATAAGATGTCACAGAGAAAAGATGTTGAAGAGATATAATTACTAAAAATTATAAATTGAAAATGTATTTGTGATTTTAAATTATAACATTAAATTATGAAAAGTAAAGATTAAACATAAAATAGATTAGGTTCCTTTCTAAAATACTAAGCTAATATTGTATAATAAAACTAATATTAAAATAATCAAATGAAAACACTTAAATGACTAAAATAATCTCTTAATTTAAATAAACTTAATTAAAAGTAAAATTATGGTATAAATCAATTTTTATATAAATATATGGGAAACTAAATTCATAAAATTAAAAATTCTTAAAAAAAATCCATAATATATTTATTTAAAAAAAGTCATATTTTTGTAAATTTGTTAAAAAAAAACCATAAACACATGTAATTCACTCTAAAAGTTAATATCCAAAAATCCAACAATAACAAAATTACCAAATTACAAGCCGACCAAAGGTGGGCTTTCTAATAACTAAAACTTCCAAATAAAATCAATGCATACAAAAAAAAATGGAATTTTTAAAAAAAATATGACTTTTATGCCATCACTGTGCAAAAATATGAGGATTACACTTTTGCTAATTTGTAAGGGAAATTTTATTAAAAAAAAACAAATTATAGGAAACACAATTAAAAGCTAACTGAATATGGAAACTAAATTTAAAACAAAACATATCAACCAAACAAGGGTACTATTGTAAAATTAGCATTCCACTCTTCTCTTTCTTAAACCCCAGCCATACAAATCTTTTTTCTCTCCAAACTCATTGACACAAGAACTGATAGTGCTTATTGAGAGAGAGGCGTAATGTCGTTTTCCATAGTAGCACTGTTTTCTCACAACCTCTTCCTCATTTTCTTGATACGAAACATACAATAAATCAGCTACACTCCCACCTAGTATTGAAAGAAGCTTCGAACTAAGTATTAGGCATTCCCATAGGTTATTAGCTAAATTAGATTGACAATGACATAAACTAATTCATCACTCAAGCAGTTGAGGGAGTGATCAGTGTATATGAGTGGCGTGTTGTTCAAGTACTAAAAATATTTCTTATCAAACGAACCAACATAAGCCTAATTTTTCAAATGACGAGCTTTAATGAATATTGATTTGATATACTTTGATTTCTAGGGCAAAAAGACCACGAGCTTTAATTGATTTAATGTTTTCTTAGGTAAAGATACTATTCTTAGAAAGAACTCAAGCCTTTTTTTTTCCAAGTTGCAAATCATGTTTCAAGTCAATGTACTTAGATTATTTAACACTTCAGACTAAATGTATTTTTCACCTTAAGGATTCATATTCCAGATAGATTATTACTTCAACTTAAAGATAGTCAAACACTTTTCTTTCCATTTTCAATAAGCACCATCCGCCCCACTGCAACCCAACCCCAAACCCAGCACTCCAAGCCGAGAACCAAGAACCTGAAAGCTCCACCCTAGCCTCGTCGTCGCCAAGCGAGTCCTAGCCCTGACTTCAGACCATTTTCCTATTTGAATTCTTTTCAGATCTGAATTTTTTTCAATTTTCGAGGTGATGCAAGGAGGTGGTCGGAGTGGAGGGTCGGAAATGAGAGGCAGGCGACAACTAGAGATCTTGATGAGGGAAGAGAAGAAGATGGGATAAAGAGAAAGGGGGTGGATATGCTGTTTTTTCTTTCTATCTTTAGGTTTGTGGTAACTGGTTACCTTCCTATTCTTTGTGTGTATATTTCTGGGTGTAACTGGTTAACTTCACATTCTGATGTGTGTGTATATGTGATAGTCAGAATCCTGTGATCCATAACGGGAAAGACCGGGTATGTAACGACCCAACTATCTATGAAACTTAGGTCATTAAACCTATTAGACATAAGCACAACTTTAAAAAGAACATACATAAGAAAATTCATAACTTCATTGAAAACTTTAAAGAAGTAATATTTGTAATACATAAATGAGCTCATTGTTTTAAAATAAAACATAACTTTAAATAAAATTGTTTACAAAGCTAAATGCGGAAAAATACATAAAAACATAATTTTAAAGAGACAAAAAAAAAAACGTTGTCCTCGAATCGGCACACAGCCCATCCACTCCATTCACCTCCATACACACACCAAGCTTCCAAGAATCCTTCCGCCTCTACATGTATTTTCCTGCATCATACTAAAAGAAAAGGAGTGAGCCTAATGCCCAGCAAGGTGTAACGACCCAACTATTCTAGACCTTGGACCATTAATAACTACTATACTAATGTTAAGAAAACGTACATATGAAAACACCATAACTTTATTTAAAACTATAAAGTAAAGGTTTAAATACATAAAAATCTCACTTAGGATATGGGATCCCATTGTTTGAAATTAAAACAAAACATAACTTAAATAAATTGGTTACAAAATTAAGTGAGGAAAAATAATACATAGAAATCATAACTAAAGACTTAAAAACTTCATTCTCGAATCGTACGCGCAATCCACCGATTCCATCATGCCTCAATACACATCCCCAAGCCACCAAGAACCTTCTTGCTGCCATAACTATTTCCCTGCACATATAAAACATAAAGGAATGAGCCTAATGCCCAGCAAAGAAAATCTACTACAAGCATGAACATATACATACACATAAACTATAAACTATAAACTGTAAACTATAATCATATAACTATATAAATACAACATCTATTATAATGGCCATCATACCTCTTGGGACTTGCTAGCTAAGCAATCATATGCCCATATATTTACGGGGCTAGTTATCTAAAGAAGTCATATAAATTTATGGGGCTGTTATCTAAACAATCATATGCCCAAGGAATCTACTATTGAGTCTTGTTATCTAAACAAGTTATTTATTTGTTACCTAAAAAAATTATGTGATTGTTATCTAAACAATTCATATACTAAAACAACTAAAAACATACCATACTTTATAACATAAACATATATCAAAATCATAAAAGCATACAAATCTACCCTATTTCCCTTACCAAAATAACGGGATGTGAGAACAAGGTCGGGACGTTGGAACACTCCTAAAAAGCATAATAGAGAGGTGAGTATACTAAAAAAAAGAGATGAAAAGAACGAACTACACCATCGAAAAGATACTTACCAACAAGAATCTTACGTTCAAGATCTTAGATGCCTAACGGAGAATAGAGAATATGAGTTAGGATTTGAGTATAAAAACTATAAGAACAATACAAAAAGGAACTAGAATAAGGAATACCTTGAATGCTTCTATGACCGAACTACACCTCGAAACCGAAATATACTATGATCCTTACTTCCCAAGTGTTTGATAAGCTTAGAATGATTAAGCTTATAACCCCAACCTAAGTGTTTAACACTCTAAAGTAATCCTAGCAGCTTGTAGGCTCTGAACTCAGCTTGATGAATGAAGAAATGGCTGGGTACTAGGTCCTATTTATAGAGTTCAAGAAGGAAAATATCTTCATTTAGCTTGAATAAAATAATGGCTTTTTAATTGAAAAAAATTTGAATAATCGTTCAGCAGAGGCTGAAGACTCGGTAAGAAAGATTCTGGACTTATCAAAAGGTTAAGGATTAAAATGAGCTCAGTTTCAAAATCGTTTGAAAACAATGCACCACAGCCGATATATCACCCATGCTAGGCGATATATCGACTGGACTGATGCTCCCGAGGCTCGTCGAGGTGGTCGTGCAAAGCTACGTGTTTTTCGTATCCACGTATGGCGATATATCACCCCTAGAGCTGCGATATATCGGCATACGCTGAAATATTATACATGTAATTACACTTTTCCAACCTAATTTGAACAGAGTAAACAGCCTTGACTAAGTCCCTTAACGATTTCAAAGCTGCTGGCAAACCCTAGGATTTTTAAACATTGCTCTTAATAAACTTATTCCTCAAAATACTTAATTATTCATTAAACATACATATGACAAGTGTCATTACCTTAATGGGTATGTCTAAACCTTATAGTATAATAAATATCACCTTCATAAGCAGTCATATTAATCAAACCTTAGGTTATAATTAATACTCTTAAACTATAGGTTAAACTTAGAAAATCTACAAGTGTTACTATGAGTTTCCAACTAAGTCCCGACTTGAACCAAAATCCACAATCATAAAAATACTACAACTATTACTAGCTATTACTATTACTACTACTATCTAACTAGCTAAGTAAAGTTCTTGAACTCTACAATTCTCCCCTACTAAAAAGAATTTTGTACTCGAAATTTACTTACCAAATAATTTCGGATACTGGCCTTGCGTTGATGGAAACTTATACAAGATCTTTGTTTATTTTCATGTATATCTAATATTAAACAAATTAATACGAGATAGCCTAAAACATGTTTCTAAAATTGAATTCAAAGAAAAACAAAGATTAGAATACTTACAGTATACGCAGCGGAATTAAGAGTCCTTCCTTCAGTTTCTCTAACTCTTGTATCCTCTCTGTCGCAGAGTATTATCAAGAAACCGAACCGATCTTCTATTTTCTTCACGATCTTCCAATGTATCCTTAGAACCACCTAGAATAGTGTGGGCAATTCTCAACACATGAGATAGATATAGAGAGAAGAAGATAAAATAACAAAGAGGTTTAGAAAATGACTTGTGTTTAGAGAGAATCTAAAACTATCAGAAAATCTGACGTGTCAAAAACCCTTGTTTTGACTTCTCTATAAGCACTCCTTTTATAGACTCAATTAGGCCATTTAATTTAATTAAAAAATCAATAAAATAACAGCCATTTTGAAGCCCTAGGTCGAAATTATCATGGGCTATAGGCCCGTGAAATTTCTCATTTGATTATAAGCCCATTGGACTTAAAATCAAGGCCTGTATTATTTTCTATTGATTTAATTAATTAAATAATTATTTAAATCCTTTATCAAATTAATTATTTATAATTTGAACCTTTATTTAAACTTATTTATTAATTTAGATACCAATTTATCTTAATTAATAAATCTGCCATAATTTCTCTTTTCTTCTCAAAATTACACAACTCTGTCAAACTATCCAAAATTGACCTGGTCAACTTTGATAATTCTAATTGATGATTAAATCAATTAATTGAGACTATCTAGATGATTTTATCCAGGGTACAATGGGGACCATGGGCCTATGAAATCAAGCTCCAATAAGTTATCATAAATCTAACAAATAAATTTACTAACTTATTAATTCCTCGTGACTCCACTATAGACTTGGAATTGCACTCTTGAATTCATAGAACGCTCCATAACAAATATAGATACGCTATTAATTATCCATTGTTACAACCATAATTGTCACTCAATCCTCTATAGACGGTCTACAATGAGATAGGACTAAAATACCGTTTTACCCCTCATTGTATTTTATCCTTAAAACACTTAGTTCCTTGTAAATGATATTTCAGTAAACTAATTCAATTACTGAAATGAGATCTCTATTATTTAACACCTTGAACCAAACTAAAAGGAAACCATCATTTCACTTCTTCATCAGAAGCTATAGATGTTCATATCTATGATTAACACTCCCACTCAATTATACTACCGAGTTCCCAAGATGTAAGTATGGGCTAGTCCGTAGGGTAAGCTGGTAACGAACAAGTCAAAGAACTCAAATAATACAATCAGTTAGAATACTAACCACTCAGAATTGAGATTGAATTGACCTATGGTCAACTATATAATACGACTAGAATAGATAATAACGGCATGTTTACTTATCTTATCAACTGTCAATATCGGTCCTGTCCGATGTAACAAATACATCCGATCTTATCTACTTTGCTAATGTTCTAGAAAGAACATAACAATGTAATGTGTAAGTAGATCATATCGTAGATTGGCAAGTCAGTGTGTAACGACCCAAATTCGCTAATAAGGCTTAAGGGCCTTGATTAGTATGCCTGGAGGGCATAACGGAGATTATGTGTGGTTTTAATAATTTAGATGCATGATTATGATTTAAAGCATGTTATATGATTACTTGAGTATTTGAGATGCATGACTATGTGTGTTAGTATGCATATAGGCCCAGATTAGGTTAGAAGGGCATAATCGTAATTTTGGCCATTATCGGCATAACTGCTTTGATATATGTGATAATTGTTGAGACCACATTATTATGTGGATATAACCGCAATCAGTGACTCGAGACGATCCTAGTGAGCAAAGTAGCGGAAAAGTCATAGCGGGGATTTATACCCGGCTCGGGGTGAGCTCAGGGGTATAAATGGGAATTTAGTGGATAAGCTGGAGATTATTATGACATTGAGGAATGCTATTGGTGATTAATTAGGTATTGGGAATTAAGCGAGAAATAATAGAGACACTCGAGGAAGTAGCGGGAATCGGGTAAAATGACTAAACTGCCCTTAAGTGGACTAAAGGATTAGAGTTAATTGGGGAGGGCATAAAGGTCATTTTACTCTTAAGGATGGGTATTAATGGGGTTTTAAGTTAGTGGAATTTGTAGAATATCAAAGAAGTCTGAAAAAGAAGGGAAAAGAAAGAGGGAAAGCAGAGAGAGTTTCTCTAAGTCGGTTTACACTTTCCTTCACCTGTTTCTTGAGAATGTCTGGAGTAAAGCTTAGAGGAGAGCTGGGATAACTAAACATCAAGGATCTTGACCTAAGACTAAGGAATTGGAAGAGGTTTAGCAGGGTTTCACTAACACTTGAGGTAAGATTCTAGAGTTCATCCATTTCTGTTTCTGGTTTTTAAGTTGTGGTACTTGAGCTGAATTGAATGGAACTTTGGGGAATTCAGGCTTAAGGCTGAGGAGTAGCAAGCCAAGGGAGCCTAGGGATAGCTTGTGGGTGAAATTCAATCAAAGGTATGAACTCTAAGCTCTAATTCTGATGTTCAGCTGGTTTATGTTGGGTTTTAGAGTTTGGAGGTAGCTATGGTGAACTTTGGGTTTGTGATTGCATGTGCTTGGGTTTTAGATGTTTAGGGTGCTTGGGATGAGTGGAGTGTGGTCATGAGGTTGTTTTTAGGTTTGGGTAAGAGTTGGAAGAGGTTTGGTTGAGGTTGGCTCGAGAAAATCGCACAAGGGAAATTTTGGTGTTGGGCTGTCTGTGACTAGCGCTACAGCGCTAGCCTTTGGGCGCTGTAGCGCTAGGCCATTTTGCTGGAAGGGTTTTGGCTTTTGTCTGTAGCGCTATAGCGCCCTCCCAAGAGCGCTGTAGCGCTACCCTGCCTTCTGAAGGGGATTTTAGGGTAATTTGCAAGGGTTTTTGACCTAAGGTTTGGGGTCTGGTTCCACCACCTTGTTTCGTGGAACTAGGACATCCCGGGGGGCTCGGGATTGGCCCCGGGGCTAGGTTTTGAACTTGAGGGTTGATGATGACTTTGGCCATGATTGTGTTTAGGTGAGCGCTAGGGCTCGAGTGGGATCGTGCTCAAGGTGTCGAGGGGTCAAAGCTATTGAATTGAAAGGTAAGAAAACTGCACTTGGTTATATGATTGTGATGGGACTAAGTGCTCCCGAGAATTGTATCATGTCAATGTTGGTATCACGCCATGGGACATGTAAAAGCGTGACTCGGCCACTGGGAGCCATGAACACTGGGATAACAGAGGGAGCAGCCTGTGAGTGCTAGCCCTGGTTATCGTTTATAAACTGTGCATGTTATGAGATGATATACCTAGTATGTGGAATACTTGACTATATTGAATGGTTATTTGACTTAGGCTATGTGACGCAACGTGAGATATTGACTTGTCTGATAATTGCTTATGCTTTGTTGTTATTGTGTTTTCTTGCTGGGCCTTGGCTCACGGGTGCTACGTGGTGCAGGTAAAGGCAAGGGCAAGTTGGACTAAGCCTGAGGTGGAGAGCCCCGAGGTGAAATGTACATAGCCAGCTGTTCGATCACCACGATCGAGGAGTGGACCAGGACAGAGATTACCTAACCGTTTGTTTTGCCTTAGTATGGCTGGATATTGTACCTGAGTCTTGCAACTTTTGTAAATGATCTTTAAACTTGTATTTTTGGGATCCCGTATAAGAAAATAGTGTTTCTTAATGGAAAATGTGACTTTTGAGACCAAAATTATTTTAACCCTAGTTCCTTTGAAACTTCTGCAACACAATTTTAATTAAATGACTTGATTAGCAAGTCCGGCATTTTATAAACACACAGTGTAACAGTCTTGGCTGTCTAGGGCTTTACACAGTGTAAATCCGGTGCACTAACTAATCTTAGGACTAACTTATTTTGAACATATAATCATATTTATATTCCACTGTGATTACGTCACTATAAATAAGATTAGCTATATGCTCGGGATTTAATAGAAGTTTATATTAAACAAATAATCATGAAAATAAAACATGTGAGCAAAGTGATTAACCAAGTCAAAAAATGATTTCTATTCTTTTATTGATAATAAAATGAGATTACAAAGAATTTGGGTTTTAATTAGGGCATAAAACCCCAACATGCATGTCCTCCTCCAACTCCCACGTTGCCTCTCGTTCAGAACTATTACTCCATAGGACCTTGACTATAGGAATACTCTTGGACCGTAACTGCTTCACCCCTCTATCTAGGATGCTAACCAGTCGTTCCTCGTAACTCAAGTCTTTCTAAAGTGCTATTGTATCGTACTTGAGGACGTGAGATGGGTCTGACACATACTTGCGTAGCATTGAGATGTGGAACACGTTGTGACTATCTGCTAGGGCTGGCGGTAGAGCTAATCTATACGCAACTGCTCCCACTTTGTCCAATATCTCAAAAGGACCTATAAATCTGGGACTAAGTTTTCCTTTCTTCCCAAACCGCTTTACACCTTTCATAGGAGATATCTTCAGGAAGACTTGATCTCTGACCTTGAATTCCACATCGCGTCGCTTGGCATCCGCATAGCTTTTCTGACGGCTTTGAGCAGCAAGCATACGCTGTCTAATTAGCATTGCTACTTCTTGAGCTTTTCTAACAGCTTTGGGACCGAGAAGCCTACCTCATCCCAGTGTAGCGGCGATCGACACCTTCTACCATAAAGCAACTCATAAGGTGCCATCCCAATCATTGACTGGTAGCTATTGTTGTAGGAGAACTCTATCAGTGGCAAGTACTTATTCCAGGATCCTCTGAAATCAAGTACACAAGCGCATAGCATATCCTCTAAAATCTGAATCGTACCCTTAGACTGCCCGTCTGTCGGAGGACAAAAAGTTGTACTAAGACTTAACTTAGTACCCATAGCTTGCTGTAAACTTCCCCAAAATCTCGATGTAAACACCGATCCTCTATCCGACACTATTGTCTTGGGGATTCCATGCAACCGTACTATCTCTTGGACATAGATGTCTGCATATTGGTCTGCTGTATATGAAGTCTTAACAGGCACGAAATGAGCGGACTTGGTTAGTCTATCTATTACTACCCAAGCTGAATCATGCTGCCTACTTGTTCGTGGCAAACCTGTCATGAAATCCATGGCTATATCGTCCCACTTCCATTCTGGTACGCTAAGCGGTTGCAATAAGCTTGCAGGCCGCTGATGTTCTGCTTTCACTTGCTAGCATACTAGACACTTAGACACAAATTCTGCTATGTCCTTTTTCATCACTGGCCACCAATAGATTGCCTTGATGTCGTGAGTCATCTTGCTCGACCCTGGGTAAATTGAGTACGGGATACTGTGTGCTTCTTCTAGAATTGCCATCTTAATCCCTTGATTATCTGGCACACATGCCCTATCCTTATATCTCAATAATCCTTGACTTGATATTGAGAAATATGTGGCCTTGCCTTCTCTGACTACATCCATTTGTGCCACTAGTGTGTCATCATGCCCTTGCCCAATCCGGATATCTTCTAGCAGATTTGACTGGATAGACAAGTTAGCCAACTTGCCGACAACTACTTCTATTCTGGCATTGATCAGCTCCTGCTGCAGCGGCTTTCCTATTCCGGCTAGTGCTGCTAAACTTCCATAACTCATCCTACTTAACGCATCGGCAACTACGTTTGCTTTTCCCGGGTGGTATAAGATTTCACAGTCGTAATCCTTTACTAACTCTAACCACCTGCGCTGCCTCATGTTGAGCTCCTTCTGAATAAAGAAGTACTTTAAACTTTTGTGGTCAGTATAAATCTCGCACCGTTCTCCGTAAAGATAATGGTGCCAGATTTTCAACGCAAAGACCACCGCTGCCAACTCCATATCGTGAGTTGGATAGCATTGCTCATACTCCTTCAGTTGCCTTGAGGCATAGGCTATCACCTTGTCATTCTGCATCAGCACGCAACCCAACCATTGCTTCGATGCATCGCAGTAGACTACGAACTTATCGTTGGGTGTCGGTACACAGAGTACTGGTGCTGAGCAAAGCTTATCCTTAAGAAACTGGAAGCTTTCTTCACATCTATCATTCCAGATGAATCTTTGCTGTTGCCGGGTCAGGTTGGTGAGTGGAGTGGCTATCTTAGAAAATCCCTCTATGAACCTCCTATAATAACCTGCTAATCCCAGAAAGCTCCTTACTTCGGATGCATTCTTCGGTCTTGGCCAATCCTTCACGGCCTCTACCTTTGATGGGTCTACTGCAACTCCGTCCTTGGATATAATGTGCCCGAGGAACGCCACTTGCGAAAGCCAAAACTCGCATTTCTTGAACTTGGCGTAGAGTTGATGCTCCTTTAGTCGTGACAAAATCAATCTCAAATGTTCCTCGTGCTCTACTTCATCCTTGGAGTATACTAAGATGTTGTCGAAGAACACTACAACAAATTTATCTAAGTAGTCCTTGAAGGCCTTATTCATCAAGTCCATAAACGCGGCTGGTGCGTTGGTAAGACCAAAAGACATAACTAAGAACTCGTAATGCCCATAACGAGTTCTAAAGGCTGTCTTAGGAATATCTTCTCCCCGTATCTTGAGCTGATGGTACCCAGACCGTAAATCAATCTTTGAAAATACAGTCGCACCTCGGAGTTGATCAAACAAGTCGTCAATCCGGGGTAGCGGGTACTTATTCTTAATCGTTACTTTATTTAGCTCGCGGTAGTCTATGCACATCCGCATACTTCCGTCCTTTTTCTTCACGAATAGCACCGGTGCTCCCCATGGCGAATGGCTCGGCCTAATAAAACCCAAGTCTAGGAGTTCTTGCAGCTGCGTCTTTCACTCCTTGAGTTCCGTAGGTGTCATCCGGTATGGTGCCTTGGAGATAGGCTCGGTGCCCGGTACTAATTCTATTGTGAAGTCAATTTCCCGAGTCGGTGGCAATCCTAGTAAGTCATCGAGAAATACTTCTAGGAATTCTCTTACAATGCGGACGTCTCCAACCTTAAGTGGTGTTTCCTTTACCACATCTGTGATGCTGGCTAAGAATGCTTGACATCCTTTTTCCATCATTCTTTGGGCTTTGAGAGATGATACTAACGGTGTACGTAGTCCTGAAGCTTGTCCCATGAAGCATAGTTTCTGGCTGTCAGGAGTCTCAAATGTCACCTTCTTGCGTTCGCAGTTGATGGTTGCGTCGTGCCATGCTAACTAGTCCATGCCTAGTATTACATCGAAGTCCTTGATCTCCAGTTCTATCAGGTCTCCTTCTAATTCTACGTCCTCAATCTTGATCGGTACGCCTCGTACTATCCATGATGATAAAACTACTTTGCCCGAAGGCAACTCGGTCACAAACCTAGTTCTAAATCTTTCACAAGGTTTGTCTAGTTTTTCTATCATTCCTAACAAGATATACAAATGAGTGGATCTCGAATCAAATAATACATAACATATATTATTTAGGATAGAAACCTGACCTGTGACCACCTTATTGTTAGCATCAGTCTCTCCTTGGGTTAAGGCGAATACCGTGGCAGGAACCATCTTGTCTTCCTTTTTCCCTTCTGGCTTAAGCTTGGGACACTGCCTCTTTTGGTGACCTTCCTGACCACAGTAGAAGCATCCTTTGGTGTTTGCACGTCATTCACCAAGATGTTTCTTCTGACACTTAGCACATTGTAGGTATTCTACATAACCCGTCCTACTACCTCCATTATTTGTCCGTGCCCTTTTATCGTTGTCGGACAGTTTGTTGTCAGGATGCCTTCTTTTCTGACTGTTATTGTTGTTGTTGCTGGACTGATTTCTCTTGTTCCGACTAGTCTAAGGTTGATTATGCTTTCTAGGCTCAGGCTTACTGGCTTCTTCTTTACTAACATTAGCCTGCACCCTTTCTACTTCTATTGCTGTCTCTAGAGCGTCGGCATAAGTAGTGTTTCCTGGGTTTGCTAACTTTACCCTTAGCTCAATCTTCAGTCAAAGTCCTCTAACGAACTTAGAAACCCTCAGATAGTCAGTTGGAACCATTTCCGGTGCGAACTTAGCCAAACGGTCGAACTACCGAGCATATTCTGCCACTGATAAACCCCTTTGCTTCAAGCCAGCGAACTCCTCAACTCTTGAAGCGAGTACAGCCGAATTGTAATACTTCTTGTGGAACAGCTCCACAAATTGAGTCCAAGTCATGGCGGCAACATCATGCGTCTGTTGGACTAAGTCCCACCATATCCTGGCATCTTTCTTGAGCAAGGACGAAACGCAGGATATGCGGTCCGCGTTACTGAGGTTCATGTGTGTCAGGATTGGCTCCACATTCCTTAGCCACTCTTCTTCCTCGAAGGGGTCTGTAGTCCCTTCAAAGTTCGGAGCGTGCTGCTTACATAACTGCTCATAAATTGGCTCCATGTGCTATACTGGAGACAGCGCATAATTCGCCACTGGCCATCCCCCATATGGAACAACTTGTTGGGGTGCTGAGGCCATTTGCTGTGGCTGTGGCGGAGGCTGAGCCTGTTGTCGCTGTTGCTATTGCTGCAATAGTTCCTTGACTTGTTGTCGCAGTCTGGAGATCTCCGTAGCATTGTTAGATGGCAGTGTCGGCGCATTGCTGCTGACAGTAACATGCACTCCCCTTCTGCGAACTGGAGGGGCTTCATTGTTCACCGGAGCAGTGTTGGAGGCATTGCCGTTGGTGCGAGAAGATCTTCGGAGCGACATCGCAGCAGAGTTCTAACAGTTGAGAAAAACATGTCAGAACTTTACCCTAATAGGCTCTAAGGCAAAAACTTATTCTAAACAAACATATCTCGAACCTATTAATTATGACTTCTTATGAAAATTATATAAGTCTTCTTTATTATTAGAGTGGGTTCTATACTTAGAAAAAAAACAAGCCATCTTTATTTTCTAAGTCTATTTCTAATCATCCTATATGACTTAATTCTCAGGCTCGAAACTCATCTTTGTTCCAAAGTTAACCATATTAAGGGAGGGTTGGGATCAGTAAAATCGTTCCCACTACTATGGCCCCTTAACTCTCAATATAGAAACTTGGTTCATTGATTTGGATCCACCCTCACTGAACTTAGTCATTATTCATTTTATTTATTATCTATTGTGATTGCAAAAGAAAAAAAATCAAACTCATACATGATAACAAAATAACCATGATATTAATTTGGAAAAGAAAGTTTTCACTATTTACAACCATAAAAGAAAACAAATAATAAATAAAACAAACAATGAAACTAACTATTCTAAAAATCGGGATCTTCTATATCCGATCCTTCATCTAGCATGTCATCTTCTATCTCCTCACAATCCTCATTATCATGTGCCTCAAATGCCCTTGAGGAAGGTTCTTAAAAATTCTATGCTTTTGCTCATTTGTAAACTGAAATTCCATTTTTGAAGTGAACCTAATTAAGAGAAAATAATATTTCATTGCTATTGGCAATTCATCTTCATTATCCATTGTCTCCCATATCTCCTCTAAGGCTGCAATTATGGTACGATAATCTCTAAATAGCCAAAGCCTTAATGGCTCGGATATCCCCATAGGTTAATTCTCTGTTCATTCTTAACTGAAACATAAAAGCTAAAATTGTTAGCTATACTTATAAACATAATAACTATAATCATACATACTTACTTGGCGGTCAGATTCGGAGCTTTGAGTGTGTGTATCGAGGAGAACTTCATGCGGATGAACCGTTTCTCTGATACCAACTGTAACGACCCAACTATTCTAGAACTTAGACCATTAATAACTACTATACTAATCTTAAGAAAACGTATATATTAAAACACCATAAATTTATTTAAAACTGTAAAGTAAAGGTTTAAATACATAAAAATTTCACTTAGGATATGGGATCCCATTTTTTGAAATTAAAACAAAACATAACTTAAATAAATTGGTTACAAAATTAAGTGCGGAAAAATAATACATAGAAATCATAACGAAAGGCTTAAAAACTTCATCCTCGAATCGTACGCACAATCCACCAATTCCATCCTGCCTCAATACACATCCCCAAGCCGCCAAGAACCTTCCCGCCACCATAAATATTTTCCTGTACATATAAAACATAAAGGAATGAGTCTAATGCCCAATAAGGAAAATCTACTACAAGCATGAACATATACATACACATAAACTATAAACTAGAAACTATAAACTGTAAACTATAATCATATAACTATATAAATACAACATCTATTATAATGGCCATCATACCTCTTGGGACTTGCTAGCTAAGCAATCATATGCCCATAAATTTACGGGGCTAGTTATCTAAAAAAGTCATATAAATTTATGGGGCTGTTATCTAAACAATCATATGCCCAAGGAATCTACTATTGGGACTTGTTATCTAAACAAGTTATTTATTTGTTATCTAAACAAGTTATTTATTTATTATCTAAAAAAATTATGTGATTGTTATCTAAACAATTCATATACTAAAACAACTAAAAACATACCATATTTTATAACATAAACATATATCAAAATCATAAAAGCATACAAATCTACCCTATTTTCGTTACCAAAATACCGGGATGTGAGAACAAGATCGGGACGTTGGAACACTCCTAAAAACCATAATAGAGAGGTGAGTATACTAAAGAAAAGAGATGAAAAGAACGAACTACACCATCGAAAAGATACTTACCAATAAGAATCTTACGTTCAAGATCTTAGATGCCTAACTAAGAATAGAGAATACGAGTTAGGATTTGAGTAGAAAAACTATAAGAACAATACAGAAAGGAACTAGAATAAGGAATACCTTGAATGCTTCTACGAACGAACTACACCTCGAAACCAAAATATACTATGATCCTTACTTCCCAAGTGTTTGATAAGCTTAGAATGATTAAGCTTATAACCCCAACCCAAGTGTTTAACACTCTAAAGTAATCCTAGCAGCTTGTAGGCTCTGAACTCAGCTTGATGAATGAAGAAATGGCTGGGTACTAGGTCCTATTTATAGAGTTCAAGAAGGAAAATATCTTCATTTAGCTTGAATAAAATAATGGCTTTTTAATTGAAAAACATTTGAATAATCGTTTAGCAGAGGTTGAAGACTCAGTCAGAAAGATTCTTGACTTATCAAGAGGTTAAGGATTAAAATGAGCTCGGTTTCAAAATCGTTTGAAAACCATGCACCACAGCCGATATATCGCCCATGCTAGGTGATATATCACCTGGACTGATGCTCCCGAGGCTCTTCGAGGAGGTCGTGCAAAGCTACGTGCTTTTTGTATCCCCGTATGGCGATATATCGGTATACACTGAAATATTATACACGTAATTACACTTTTCCAGCCTAATTTGAACTGAGTAAACAGCCTTGACTAAGTCCCTTAACGATTTCAAAGCTGCTGGTAGACTCCAGGATTTTCAAATATTGCTCTTAATAAACTTATTCCTCAAAATACTTAATTATTCATTAAACATACATATGACAAGTGTCATTACCTTAATGGGTCTATCTAAACCTTATAGTATAATAAATATCACATTCATAATCAGTCATATTAATCAAACCTTAGGTTATAATTAATATTCTTAAACTATAGGTTAAACTTAGAAAATCTACAAGTGTTACTACGAATGTCCAACTAAGTCCCGGCTTGAACCAAAATCTACAGTCATAAAAATACTACAACTATTATTAGCTATTAATATTACTACTACTATCTAACTAGCTAAGTAGAGTTCTTGGACTCTACACAAGGAAAAACTACTAACAACATAAACATACACATAAAATCATATCATAACATATGCTATAAACATATCATAACATATACTAAAAACATATCATAATATATACTATAAACATATTATAACATATACTATATAAGATTATACTAATAATGGCCATTATGACATGTGATAAACCATCTACGCCCCCTGTCTAATATTTGAGGTAGGTTAGATCACATGTAGTGTATGATAACCCATCTACGTCCCATGACTAATATTTGAGGTAGGGTAAATCATAACATAACATATTAAAGCATAAACTTATCATAACATAACATAAAAGCATAACATATCATACAAACATACAAGATCTAGCCTATTTTCCTTACCAAAGTCGGGACATGAGAACAAATGCTGGACGTAGAACACTCATAAAACCAGCAATAGAATAGTGATTATTTCTAAAGGAAAGAGATGAAAAGAATAGAACTAAACCATCAAGAGAAAACTTACCAAAAAGACACCTTAAGTTCAAAGAACTTAAAAGCCTAACCACAAAACCATAACAAAAGTTAGAACCTGAATGAAAACTAAAGAAACTAAGGAATCAAAAGAATTAAACTTAAGAATAAGGGTACCTTTGTTGATCTTAAGGATTGGCCTAACTCCAATACCGAAATACTATAATCCTTACTTCCCAAGTGTTTGATAAAGCTTAAGAATGATAAAGCTTTTTCTTTCCCAACCCAAGTGTATCACTCTTATGTTCTCACTAGCACCTTGGAGTATGATCACAGTTGAAGAGTAAGTGAAAGGGCTGGGTACTAGGTCCTATTTATAGAGTTTGAGGAGTGAAATTATCCTATAAAAAAAATACTTAAATCCTTAAATAAACATGATTATAACAAGTGTCATGCTCTTAGTGATTCTGGAAGGTTCTAGAGTTTCTAGATCTTTCTTCTATTTAAAAAAAATACTTAATTTCATTTTGACTATAATCCAAATTTAAATTTAAATAAAATAGAATCCTAACTTCTAACTTCCTAAATCTCGTAACTTTAAACTTACCTGTAGTAAAATCAACATAACTGGAGCTGTAGGACTCCGATTAGACCACGCCGCCTAGAGGAGGTAAAGTGTGATGATTCTAAGACTGTGTAGGTATGGGACTACATAGTTGAAGAGGACTTAGATGGATTGATGGGTACGGCCTATGCCAACAAGATGCATGTTCTTTTCGATAGCCCGTCACTTGAAAACTCCAAAGTTAGGCGTGCTTGACCTGGAGTAGTCTAATGATGGGTGACCTCCTGGGAATTTTTCCCAGGAAGCGTGCGGGTGAGGACAAAGCACGTTGGAAAGACTCGTGTTGGTTTGCAGGGCCAGTTGTCATTCCAGGAAGCAACTATAGTGACGTGGGGCATTATAATATATTTGTGGGTTCTTTATGATAACTGTTTACCTTCACATTCTAATGTGTGTGTATATTTCTTTATGACTAAAAAAATGAGCAATACTAGATGAATACATTGACTCAAATTACTATCCCAAGGTATCCACTAGGTTTATGTCTATGACTTTTGTTATTAGAAATAATAACAATTATCACTATGTGATAATAACCATCATATCCTATCCCGACCCTCGACCCTATAAGGACCCTATCCTGACCCCCGACACTATAAAGACCCTATCTCGACCCTATAAGGACTATCCCTACCCCCGACCTTATCCTGACCCTATAAGGACTATCCCTACCCCCGACCTTATCCCGACCCTATGAACCCTATCCAGACCGTATAAAGACCCTATCTCGACCCCCGAACTTATCCCGACCCTATAAAGACTCTATCCCGACCCTATGAACCCTATCCCGATCATATAAAGACCCTATCATGACCCTATCCCGACCCACGACCCTATTAACCCTATCCCGACCCACGACCCTATCATGACCCTTTGAAACCTATAAAGACCCTATCCCGACCCCTAACCCTATGAACCCTATCCAAACCCTATTAAGACCATATCCCGACCGCCAATCCTATCTCGACCCTATGAACCCTATCCCGACCCTATAAAGACCCTATCTCGACCCCCGACCCTATCCCGACCCTATGAACCCTATGTCGACCCTATAAAGACCATATCTAGACCTCCGACCCTATCCTAATCCTATGAACCTTATTCCATGTAATGACCCAACTTTTTCTAAGACCTTGGACCATTAGAACTACTATACATAACTACTATTTTGGGAAAGATACATAAGAAATAATATAACTTTATTAAATCTCAAAATATTGTATCAAATACATAATAATAGAAAATATGGCATGGGTACCCATTGTTTAAAACATAAAACATAAAACATAATTTTAAACTAAAGAAAATTGTTTTCAAAACTAAATGTGGAAAAACATGATTTAAAAGACTAAAAATAAATAACTTCATCCTCGATCAACACGCAGTCCACACATTCCATCCATCCTCAACACATAAGCCAAGCTGCCAAGAATCTTTCTGCCTCCGTATCTATATTCCTGCATCACACTAAAAAAAAATAAAGGAATGAGCCTAATGCCCAGCAAGGAAAAACTACTAACACCATAAACATACACATAAAATCATATCATAATATATGCTATAAACATATTATAACATATACTATAAACATATTATAGCATATTCCATATAAGACTATATTAATAATGGCCATTATGACATGTGATAAACCATCTACATCCCCTGTCTAATATTTGAGGTAGGTTAGACCACATGTGTTGTATGATAACCCATCTACGTCCCCTGTCTAATATTTGAGGTAGGGTAAATCATAACATATTAAAACATAAACTTATCATAACATATTATACATAACATAACATAAAGGCATAACATATCATACAAGCATACAAGACCTAGCCTATTTTCCTTACCAAAACCGGGATATGAGAACAAATGCGGGACTTGGAACACTCCTAAACCAATAATAAGAATAGTGAGTATTTCTTAAAAGAAAGAGATGAAAAGACTAGAACTAAACCACCAAGAGAAAACTTGCCGAAAAGACACCTTAAGTTCAAAGAACTTAAAAACCTAACCACAAAATCATAACAAAAGTTAGAACCTGAATGAAAACTAAGGAATCAAACAAATTTGAACTTAAGAATAAGGGTACCTTTGTTGACCTTAAGGATTGGCCTAACCCCAATACTGAAATACTCTAATCCTTACTTCCCAAGTGTTTGGTAAAGCTTAAGAATGATAAGCTCTTTTTTTTCCTTTCCCACCCAAGTGTATCACTCTTATGTTCTCACTAACACCTTGGAGTATGAACATAGCTGAAGAGTGAGGAGAAGGGCTGGGTTTTAAGGCCTATTTATAGAGTTCTAGGAATAAAAAATTTCTTTTTGGCTTTAAATAAAAATAATGAATTTAATTGAAAATATTTCAATATTCTTCTGTCAAAGGCTTAGGACTTGGTCAAATTGTTCAGAGAGAGGTTTAAGGAGTCAAAACTTGATTTTTAAAATTAAAAACAAATAGAATCCTAACTTCTAACTTCTTAAATCTCGTAACTCTAAACTCATCTGCAGTAAAATCAACATAACTGGAACTTTAGGACTCCGATTTAGACCATATTTATACTGTTAGAAAGATAATTCTATTATCTACAACTTTCTAGAAATACTATTTTTCGAAATGCATAACATAACTGGGTTAAAAATAGGTCGGATGTTACAGTACCCTAAAGTTACGGAAAATCTATTTAATTATCTAAATAACAACTAATCCACAAATAAATAAAATTGTGACAAATGTCATGCTCCTAACAGATTCTGGTGAAGACTAAGTCTTATATTTCCCTTATTTTACCATTAAAATAATAATTCCTTAATAGTCATGCATATGACAAGTGTCGTAATCCTATTGGCTCTATCTAAACCTTAGGAATAACCATGCTCATGACAAGTGTCATATTCTTATTGGCTCTATCTAAACCTTAGGGTATAATAATTATCATATTAATAATCAGTAATATTAATCAAACCTTATGTTGTAATTAATAGGGTTATTTGCGGCAATAATGCCTATGTAGTTAAGTTTGTTGCACTTAAATGCTTATGTAAAATTTTTTGCGGCAATAATGCCTACCGTTAATGTTTTGGTGCAGTCGTTGGTCCCTGAGTCATTAGGGGTATATATGATACACGTGGCGCGACCCGATTGGGTTAAATTATTAAAATTTAAAACAAAAATAATTAATGTTTCTGGTTTCTAATTTAAAACAAAAAAAAAAGTAACTGTGATTAATATAACCAAAAAAAATCAATTGTCTAAAACCAAAAAATCTCAAAGTTCCATACCCAGAAAACGATGAAACTTTCCCCCCGACCACACCCAGACGATCCACCCCCGACAATATAGCACGTGAACCCACTAGAAGAAAACTTGTAATTCCTTCGAATTGGGGGTTGGGGCATCTTTTGCATCGGGTTAATGGAGATTGAAAAAAATTGCCATTTTCGACCACCAAGGCCAGTGGTAGAAAGAACGGCTTGGACAAACAAAAATCCTGGGCAAAGTTTCAGAACATGCAACAAGTATCGGGTAAGATTGGTCTCCATTTGTTTTTGTAATCTGATTCATTGAATAAATGGTTATGGGTGTTAACTAGAAATTTTGTATGTTTTGGTCAACTCAGATTCATGGTGGGTGTAATTTCTTTGAATGGATATGTAATGACCCAACTACTCTAAACTATGGACCATTCATGAAAACTTAACCATAGACACTAAACCCTAATAATACTTACAAGTGAAATAATCATACTTTATTTAAAACTTGTAAAACCCATGTTTAAACTTACATAAACTCAAAGCAGGATATGGGATCCCATTATTTGAAAAAGTAAAAACATAAGTTAATTGAAATAAAAAAGGAGATTACATAAATAGGTGCGGAAAAATACACATAAAAACCATAAGAACAAAATTGCATCCTCAAATCGAAACTCTCGGTTCTTTGAATCCATTCCGCCTCAATACACATGCCCCAAGCTTCCAAGAACCTTTCCCACCACTAGAACTATTTTCCTGCACATATAAACAAAAAGGAATGAGCCTAATGCCCAACAAGGAAAATCTAACATATAGCCATATACATAAAAATTCATAATGCAACATAAAAAAAAAAACATACCATAACACTTATGTCACATACATACTATAATGGCCATTATTACTTGGGGTCCCATAAACTAAACAAGTCATATGCCCATTAGATTAGTGGGGTCTTGCTAGCTAAGCAAGTCATATGCCCATAATCTATTTGGGGCTTGTTAGTCATATGGGTCATATGCCCAAGTCTACAATCATACTTATCATAACATAATGCATAACATAAAATCATAAGATAACATATAAAAGCATATAACATATAAATTCTATCCTATTTTCCTTACCAAAATACCGGGATATGAGGACAGAGTTGGGACTTTGGAACACTCCTAAAAACCATTTATAACAGGGTGAGTAAATTGAAGAATAAAAGGGATGAAAAGAATGGAAGGACTATACCATTGAGAATATACTTACCAAAAACTTATGTGCTTAAGAACTTGGATTTTCCTAACCAAGAATAAGAATAAGGTTAGAATGAGTAGAAGACTATGAGAACTTAAAGAACATAATGCAGAAATGGACTAGAATTTGGAAATACCTTGAAGACTTATATGATCAATCTAAACCTTTCATCGAAATGTGTATAAAACCTTACTTCCCTAAGTGTTTGATAAGCTTATAATGATCAAGCTTATAATTCCCAACCCAAGTGTTTACACTCTCACACTCACCTAGCAACTTGCAGCCTCTGAACTTAGAGAAATAGATGAACAAATGGCTGGGTACTAGGTCCCATTTATAGAGTTTAGGAATGAGAAGATCTCATTTAACTTGAATAAAAATAATGGCTTTTTAAGTGAAAATAATTTGAATTATCGTTCAGCAGAGGCTGAAGACTCGTTCAGAAAGGTGCTGGACTTATCAAGAAGTTGAAGGTTTGAATGGAAAACGATTTCAAAAACTTTCAAATTATGCTGAGAGGGACGATATATCGCCCCCTGTAGGCGATATATCGCCTGGGCCAGTATGCCCGAGGCAATCGTGCAACGTTTCGTGTTTTTTGTATCTTCGTGCTGCGATATATCGCCCCCTATAGCTGCGATATATCGACATACTATGATTATTTAAACACGAAATTACACATTTTTAGCTTAATTTAAATTGAGTGAACAACTTTGACTAAGCCCTCTAACGTTTTCAAAGCTGCTGACTGACCTTAGAGTATTCAAATTTTAACCTTAATAAATTTAATCCTCAAAATACTTAATCATTAATAAACCCATACATAACATGTGCCATTATCCTATTGGTTCTTATTTAAACCTTATAGTATACTAAATATTATCCTCAATATCAGTCATATTAATCAAACCTTAGGTTAAAATTAATATTCCTAAACTATAGGTTAAACTTAGAAAATCTACAAGTACTACTATGAGTGTCCAAATAAATCCTGGTCTGAACCAAAAATCCAAAGTAAAAAAGATAGTACTATTTTTTTTTTTGATGAATCAGCAAGATTTTCATTACTCCAAAAAACAACTATACAATCTAATAGCTCCTTCAATGGAAGATCTAATAATATCAGCTTCTATACAAGTATATGAACTTTTAGAAAATTCCAGCTTTACATCTTGATCTTTACAATTTCGAAAACCACTCTATGTCTACTATACTGACACGTTGAGGCCTAACACAGCTGACTCTACATTTGACAACTTCCTTAACTTTTCGCACAATCAATTCTGCCTTCACCACCTTCGAATGCCAGAGAATATCATTTCTGGCATACCAGATTTGATAAACCAAAGCTGCAATTGCAGTTGAGAAACATTGCTTTTTGAACTTGCTGATTTTGGCTCTTTCAATCCATCTTAGCAGACTGCCCAAGGATCTGGATTCAGCTCCCCATCGAAGCCAGCTTTTCACTTGCTGAAGACACATCAGAGATAAAGAGCAACCAAAGAAGAGGTGCTCCTCTGTTTCTGTGTGAAGCCTGCAGAACAAACAATGAGATTCAGTAATTACATTATGTTTCTGCAGCTTTCCCCTTGTTCTCAATCTGTTTTGAACAGCTATCCATAATACCAAGCTATGCTTGGTAAGTTAAGTCTTCCCCACACCTCTTGACTCCATTTTACTTTATTCTGAACAAGGCATAGCATCGTGTAGCCTCGAGATATCTGGTATCTTGCACCAGCAAACTGCTGCATATCAATAATATTCTTAACCTGTTCTTTGACAGCAACCAACTTTCTCCAATACCAGCTCCCTTGAGTAGGTGCCTGATAGCTCCACCAATCTTCTCCCTTGGTGTAGACACTATGTATCCACCTAACCCATAAGTTGTCTTCTTTTTTTGCAATTGCCCATACATACTTGATGATGGCAGCCTTGTTCCACTCAGCAACTTTCTTAAAACCTATTCCTTCTGTAGCCTTGGATTGACACACACTGTCCCAAGCTACAAGGCCTGCTCCCTGAAACATATGATGTCCCTTCCAAAGGTAAGTACGGCAAATGGCTTCTATTCCATTTATAACCTTCTTTGGTAAGATCATGACTTGGCTCCAATATGAATGAATTGTCAGTAACACAGAGTTGATTAGCACAGCTCGACCTGCAAATGATAAATTTTGAGTACTCCATGTCTTAATCCTAGCTATCATTTTATCAGCTAGAACAGAACAATCATTGCTTGAAATTCTCTTGGCACATACAGGAATGCCCAAGTATTTGAATGGCACTTCTTTCCTGCAAAAACCTGAAGCATCCACAATGCGTTGTACCTCGCTATCCTGCATGCCACAACAGTAAATTGCTGACTTCGAAGGATTAGGGTGCAGCCCAGATGAACAAGAAAATAATTTCAGCCCTTGCAAGAGATAATGGATGCTTTTAAAGTCTCCATGGCAGAACATGATAACATCCTCTGCAAAGCTCAGATGATTTAATTTCAACTCTTCACACCTGTCATGAAACTTGAAGTCTGATTTGGTCCCAATTCGTTGTATAATTCTTGAAAGGTACTCCATTCCGAGGACAAAGAGAAGAGGAGACATAGGATCCCCTTGTCTTAATCCTCTTTTTGCTGCAAAATATCCATGCATTGAGCCATTGAACATGAGTGAGAACCTAGGAGTCCGGACACAATTCATAACCAGTTTTACAAACTTGTCAGGAAATTGGAAAGCACGTAGCATTTCTTCCAAGAAATCCCACTCTATTGTATCATAGGCTTTCTGTAAATCCAGCTTTATCACACAACTTGCCTTTGTTGCTTTCCTCTGATAATGCCAAATGAGATCTTGGCAAATCATAATATTGTGAGCGATGAACCTGACCTTGACGAAACCTCCTTGATTTTGAGCTACCAACTCAGGGAGAATGTGTTTGAGTCTTGAACAAATCAATTTTGTGGCTGTTTTATAGATTACATTGCAACATGCAATAGGTCTAAAATCACTAACTGTGTTAGGACACTTAACTTTAGGGATAAGTGTTAACACAGTTGTGTTAATCTCTTTAAGGATTTGACCTGAATGCAAAAAAGAAGTTACAGATTCAAAGATATCATTCCCAATTAACTCCCAATTGTCCTGAAAAAAATAGCTTGAGTATCCATCTGGTCCCGGTGCCTTGACCCCTGGAATTTCAAAAATAATTTCCCTGACTTCTTCTTTTGTAAAATCACCCAGTAACAAATCAACTTGCTGCTTGGTCACTAGAGGCCCTTGTTTCACCACACTAGTTAGAACAGATTGCCTATTTACCATTTTATTGCCAAGTAAGCTTTGATAAAAGGATAAAAAGGCATCTGTTACCTGAGAAGGCTCATCTACTCTGATTCCTTCTTGGGTCTCAATTGACAAAATTCTATTTTGCCGTCTTCTTTCTCTAATGCTGGCGTGAAAAATCGCTGTGTTTTCATCTCCATCCTTGATCCATCTTAATTTAGCTTTTTGTTGCAAAAAGGAGTTCAGCTCTTTGTGCACTTGAATATATTTGTCCCTGGCTTCCACTTCTCTAATATGCAATTCTTGATTCAAAGGGTCTGACTGTAGCTTTTCTTGACAATCAACCAAGAATTCCTTGGCCTGAGCATCAACTGCATGAATATCACTATACCCTTGTTTGTTTAGCTCTTTGAAAACTCCTTTGAGAGCCTTGAGTTTAGCAACTACTTGAAACATTTTTGTCCCAGTAATTGCTTGCTGCCAAATCTCTTTCACTAACTCTGAGTATTTTGGGTGAGAAGACCACATTCGAAAATATTTAAATGGCTTTTTTCCACTTAGAATCTCAGGATACACAGTTAAAACCGCAGGGGTATGATCAAAAATCCCTTCAGACAGAAACACTGCTTCAGCATTGATAAAACGGTTCAGCCAAGTCTGATTTGCAAGCACCCTATCTATTTTGGAGCAAATTCTGTCATCTCCTTGTTTCTTATTGCTCCATGTGAAAAAACCCCCACTATACTTGACATCCTCTAATTGGTAGTCCCCAATACAATCCATAAATTCAGCTGCTATACTATACTTCACCCGATTACCAATCCTTTCCTCTCTATTCAATATCTCATTGAAATCTCCCATGACAACCCATGCCTCCTGGGTGTTTATGTCCTTTAAATCTCTCCATAAAACTTTTCTCCCATCTATATCATTAAAAGCATACACAAAGGTGACATAGAACCTATTCTTACCATCCACCGTTGACACTAAAAGATGTATAAGTTGGCTAGTACACCTTAAAATGCTCACAGTGAAATTGAGAGGATTTCATGCTACTATAATTCGCCCACCCGCATACCAAGCAATGTTAGAGGTAAAGCACCAACCATTGAACATGTTAGCATATAAAGACCCAAGTTTCCGGGCCTTAACTCTCGTCTCGAGAAGACCAACTAAACTCACCTTTTGAATATTAATCAAATGCCTGACTAAGTTTTGCTTTTGTTGGTTGTTGATCCCTCGGACGTTCCAGCTTAAGATTCTATCCATTTCGAAGAGGAGGCACTCCCCCTCCTCATGTTTTCTCTCCTGTATATAACTCATTGGAATCTGCTGTTTTCGAAAACTGCCCAGGTAATTCCTGCGGTCTAGTATCTGGTTTCTGCTGTCTTCCATCCATGTCTTCTGCAACAATACCTTTACTTACAGTAGTCGATGAACTAGGCAAGTCAGCTAATGACTGAAATGAATTATTTGTTTGTGTTTCCATCACAGATTCTTTATCCTTATACTTCTTTCCTTTAGTGACCTGTTGAAAACCATCAGAATCTACTTTCAGTTCCTGGGTAGCTTGGCTAGCTGCTGCTTCCTTGACATCTTCCTTGACAGCCCATTGTTGCTTCCTTCCCTCTTTCTTTCTGCAAACATCAGTTGTGTGTCCCGTGCCTTTGCAATGGTCACATACAATAGGTTTCCATTCTTACATGACCGATACAGAGACATTGAATCCATGTTCATCTTCAAAATAAATGAGTTTCGAAAAATCCTGTTTGAGAGAAACTTCTATGAGGACTCTTGGGAAATTGAGTTTATCACGTTCTTTGGTCACTGAATCCACCTGCACAGGTTTCCCCAATTTCCCTACAATCTTGAACAGCGATTTCTCACCCCAATATTTCAAGTCTAAATCAGAGATTTGAATCCATATCAGTACCGTTCGGACATCTTCTTTCTTGAAATTGGTATTGGGATCCCATGCCTTCATCACCACAGGCCTCTTGTTGAGGAAGATATATCCGCCATTGAGAACCTCATCCCTGTCTTCGATGGACTCAAATCGAATAAGGAAAACCCCATATGACAGCAGCCCAACCTTATCTACTTTGTCTTTCCACATCCTTCTAACAAAACCCTCAAAAATTGACAGTGGTGGGTTAGCACCAAGCACATAGCACACCATAGAAGAATTCTAGAAAGCTACCTCTTCCTCAATGTCTTCCATTGTGATTTTGACCTTACGCTCTTTCTCAGCATTCGTAAACAAATTATCTAAGTTCCTTATTACTGTTCCAGATCTCAGAATTGGAGGAGTATCAGGATTACCTTACGAGATGTTCTTAGCACATTGACGATTAGCATCTAAGAAGACTGCGAAATCCGCACTGATTTCCTCCTGTCGTTGTATATCTCGCAAGGATGAATTGGGTGACAGAGGCTCTGGAATCCCATCGCGCAATGCAGGAGCCACAGATTTCAAACCAGCAGCAGGTACCTCCACACCATCGCCTTCTTCATCCGAAAAAGAAATTGGCTCAATGCCAAGCACAGCTTCCATGGTTTTTGTTTTTTGAACATCTGAAGTAGAGGTTGGACCTCTTTTCTTTGGTTTCTTTGTAGCAGATTTCGACTTCCCCTGAATCTTCGCCCTTGTTTTCGCCATGGCACCAGCTCGAGAGCTGCAAGAAGCATCAGAGTAGAGAAAATTGATAATATCCTTTTGCTTGTTGATTAAACATACTTGAATATTCTGTACCTGATTGATAATACTATTATTACTATAATACTACTATCTAACTAGCTAAGTAAAGTTCTTGGACTCTACAGGATAGACCCTACAATGTGCCATTGAGCAAAGGTGGTCATCCATAGACTACTAAGAAAAATTGGTGACCTTGAAACTGAAATCACATCCCTAAGTACGACAACTGACATTGGAAGTCATCGGCAATGCAGTGGTTCTTCAAATGGATTTGAGACACAATCTCACAACCTTCAAAATGTTGGAAGAGAAAGCTGTGAAAGTTGTGCTAAAAGCAGAGGTAGAGTAAATGATGGAGGTCGAATGCAGTGTTACTACTTTTTGAATACTATGTATTTTGCTGTAATTCTATTGGTTGTGGTTATTTGGGCTACAAAATCAAAGTAGAACTTGTTGGTATTGTTAGTTTATTTTTGGGTAATCTTCATGTGCAATATTGACAATGACAAAGCTATTGCACCCTAGGCATTGATTTGTAACGAATTTTGTTGAAAATGAAACCCTGATTCAATGTAATCTATCTTGGTCTATTTTGAATTCAGTATTCTAGTTTATGTATTTTGTGAAATAAATATGATCAACAACTAGTTACATTCATTACCATAAGAGATAGGTACAAAAATATATGCCTAAAAAGCCAAATGTATTTGATCTGTACATGACCAATATCATGACTCAAAAAACAGATATGATCAAAAGGTGATTTGTACATGACTCTAAAATGGTCAACATAACACTTCATGACTCAAAAAACAGCCATCAACCACAACATCCAAATACCAACTTTGCATAACACATAACAGACACCAAAATACAAGATTCGACGACTAGTTCAAAATAAAATCAAAAGATGAAACTCCTTCCAGTCAGACAGTATCGGGTTGAGCATTCTTTGCACCACTAGTTCCTCCTTTAGCATGTTGTTTCAGTCTTCTTTCCTTCCTTAAAAGTGTAGCTTCAGTTGGTTTCTGCAGTGGTGGATGACCTCGCTTTATGACCACACGATTCTAAAATAGGTTGAACAAACAAATATTTAGCTCCAAATTCACAAAACAATGATAAAGCAACTAATCAATGATAAAAATTATCTAGGAAGAGAAGAAAGCATAAAGTTTATACCTCAACCACCTTAGTAGATTTGCATGTTTCTCTCCTGTGGCCTGTTTTCAGACAATTGATGCATGTTTTAACTTGTCCAGTTCTTCGAGCTTTCTTTAAAGCAGGTGGAGGTTCATCTGTCTCCCTTCTCCTAGCTTTCTTAGGTCTTCCAGGCAACTTCGTCTTAGGTGGTGGATCAATTGGGTTGAGTCCTGTCTAAGGCCACATATCTGGACTAGGCATAGGATGCACACTCTGTTCATATGCTTTTTGCAATGATTATTTTTTATTGAATCCGTGGACATAATCAAAGACATTACCTCCCATGAACCAAATAGTAGCTAGTGCATGGCCACAAGGAAGCCCAAATAGTTGAAACCTCCTACATGTACAAGTTATGAATTCCAAATCGACAACCAAGGCACTACCATTGCTGCATTGAACCTGGAACTGAAACTTGTCAGACCTAGTAACCAGTCAGCATCCTGAAATTCCGCAGAATATTGATCAGCATCAAACTCTTCTTGTTCCCCATCAATGGTTGCATCAACAGGGATACCAACAACATCTGTAGGGACATCACAATCATCTGGTAGTTCCTCTATAATACATCTTTTCAGAGGAGGTAAAGTGGTAGCAGGGACATGTTTAACAACTTCTGAATCTTCCTTCCAATCTAAAGGTAGAACTGTTTCAGGAAAAACAAGATATATGTCAATCTTTGTAGCCTGATTCCTCTCAATATCCTCTACAATTCTTAGGATCTCCTTATCCCCTACCACCATGAAGCCCATATTAAGAACCTTTCCTATTGTTTTGTACATAAAACCCATTAGAAGTTTATGTCCTAAGTCCAAGGCCATTCCATCCAATTCCATCCTAGTGAAGTAATCAATATTCACCCAATCAACATAATCAACTTTACCTCCTTCATATCTTCTATTGCCGAATGGAGTAAACCAACTTCCCCCATGGGGTATTGCAATAGTGAAGATGTTAGTATGACCACCTGTTAAATAAAGACAACTCTAGTTTAGAACACAACCCTAGTCAATAGAAATAAAAAATGCAATGTCAACACTTCACACACACACAAACCGAAACACAATATAGTTCACACACTTGAAGAGCAACATAGTCTGCCACACGATTGAACCATGGACCACAACAATAAAGATTCCTTTCAATAAACAAAGTATATATTTCAATGGACCCCACTCTGTCAATTGTATGCACATGCTTCCCAACAACATTTTTACCAAAATTTAATAATACCACCTCCTATAAATCAACAAAATTCTCACCCCCAAAAAATTTGAAAACCGACACCCTTCCCCGCCCAAACTGCTCTATATAGAGTATCATTATCATTCTCCCCAAAAAATTGTTGCACGAACACTTTGAGAAATGAAACCCAGTCAACAGAAAATAACTTTGGGTAAAAGAACTCTATACAAAAGAAAAGAACTCACCGTAGTCGGGTGGTTGTTCCTCCGGTTGTCGAATGGTCGGCATTGTGGAGGCAAAGTCGTCGTCGTCTCTTCCGTGCTGGGGTCGGTCGTCTCTTCGATCATAGGGGGGAAAGCTTAGATCGTTTTTCTGGGTATGGAATTTTTAGATTTTCTGGTTTTAGATTAGTTTTAGAACTCGATTTTAGACAATCGGTTTTTTTGGTTATATTAATCAGGGTTAGTTTTTTTTTGTTTTAAATTAGAAACCAGAAACATTAATTGTTTTTGTTTTGAATTTTAATAATTTAACCTAATCTGATCGTGCCACGTGTATCATATATACCCCTAACGGCTCATGGACCAACGGCTGCACCACAACATTAACGGTAGGCATTATTACCGCCAAAAAATTTACATAAGCATTTAAGTGCAACAAACTTAACTATACAGGCATTATTGCCGCAAATAACCCTAATTAATATTCTTAAACTATAGGTTAAACTTATAAAATCCATAACTATTTCCAGGAGTTTCCAACTAAGTTCCGGTTTGAACCAAAATCCACGAAATCTAACATACTACAAACTAATACTAGATATCGCTACTACTACTACTATCTAACTAGCTAAGTAAAATTCTGGGACTCTACATTCCAACCCTATAAAGACCTTATCCCGACCCCTGACCCTATGAACCCTATACCCTCGACCCTATAAGGACCCTATCTCGACCTTATAAAGACATTATCTCAACCCCCGACCCTCGACACCATCCTGGCCCTATAAATTAATCTAAAAAAAATTGGGCAGCATCTCCCCTATACTAATGACCTATCCATTTGTAAACAGTTAAAAAAAAAAATTCAAACAACACACTATAAGTTTCTTCCTTATATCTCCACAGCACACAAAAATTTCACAGAACCTACTTCACTAATATATGAAAGTTCATAATCTCCCTAATCACCGCAGAACACAATGTGTATCTCAGATACTACTTCACTATGGATGAATATTTAGGATATTCAAACTCATTTAAAAATAGTAAATAATAATAATAATAAAGCAAGAAATTAAATAAGAGACACATACCAATTAATATAAGGTTCCAAAAATTATACTAATTTATTTTCTCCTAAATAGAAAACAAAGTTAGTAAAACAAAAAAAATTATAACACATATAAAATAAATACATAAAACATATATATATACACCTCACATACATATACATATACACCACACACACATGTATATCCATATACTTATATATACACACATACATATATATATAAATAAACACACACATACACATACACACATTGTCACACACACACACATATATATCGCCTATACATATATATAAGCGCACACATACACATATACACACGGTCACATCTATATAGTCTGTCCATACAAATATATATATACACACAAATATAAATATACACCTTTATATATATATAGTTATACATATATATATAACACAAAACTAAAATAATTAAAAACAGAATAAAACAAAAACACATTATAAAATTATACATACATTACAAGAAAAGAGACTTTTGCCAGCGCGTTTCGTAATTGCGCCGGTAAAAGTTTATTTTGCCGGTGCATTTCACGAATCACACCGGCAAAAACCCTTGCTATTATCGGCGAAAAATTACGCCGGCAAAAGTGGGTTTTGCCGGCGCAATTACGAAATGCACCGACAAAAGAAACTTTTGCCGACGCCACTTCCAATTGCATCAGCAAAAGTTTGCGCACTTTTTATGGCGCACTATGCATTATTGCTGTGACGCCCCTAAGGTAGGGTACGTCTGCCACATACTCGTAATTCCAGGGTTTACAAGTATGTTAGGCACTTGACCAAATGAATTAAATAAAATGATACTAAGAAATACATAAAAATTTAAAACTTTTATATAAACTTATTAATAGAAATTATTACATGCATGAATACTTTAAGTTTAATGTAGCAATATGAAAAATCCTAAACCACTATTGCACTGCTACTGAGTCCGTGCTCCACAAGTTGCTCAACATCTAAAGCCACACCTGGAAAAATGTTGGAAAATAACATAATGAGCTAACGCTCAGTAAGCAAATCTCATGCATACACATACACATACACATGAATGTCGTGAGTTTGAAGTACACATATACTAATATGTTGACTGATATACTTATGCATTACATGTATTACTCATGCACTTTCAAACTTTACTTTAATGCTCTTTCTTTTACTTTCACATTTTTATGGGCCCAATTTCACTTGTGCACACTGTTTGATTTGGCCAATGCCTGCAGGGCTTGTTACACATATCATATAGAATCTCATGGGTTCTCCTCCGGCTAGCCATCATCACAGCTAGGCTCATCATAACACCATTTCATCGTTTCCATAACTGCCATACTTATTACACATATGGAGGAGAAAGACGGGGACATGGAAACATATCTGAATGGTCAACTCTGACCTAGCCCACACTAGTGGGAAGCCACTATAAGCCTTAAAGACCTCCGTCTTCTTTACTGAACTTACTTAATTGCTTCATCGAAACAGTGGCACCCTTTTTAAACATCTTATTATCACTTTGCTTAAGCCTTGTGTCATTAAAATGTTTAACTATACATAAGACTTTTCAAGGCATTTCACAACTTTTCTCATATTCATATGCATAGTCTTATATCACATAATAATGTATCACATAACTGTACATGCTGTAACGCCATACTGTCTTAGAGCTGTTACTAAGTGAGATTAAAATGTGCAATTAACTCGCTAATCGAGGTTTTAAGAAAAAAGTGTAACTAAATCATAATTAGAATCATAAACTTGAGAATAAACCTTTTATTGAAAATTTATAAGACATTTAACATTTGGGATCCCAAAAGTATTGTTCAGAAATATTTACAACTCAAAATGTAATTAGATTCGACTAAACGACAAAATTCAGGTTTTGTACAAAACATCTCCCAAAAACACCCCTGGCCGTGGCAGCCAGACAGACCGGACATGTACGCGCCGCTCGTCCTGCTCGCCATACTCAAGGTATATCGACTCTCCCTTTGCCTTTACCTGCACCATAGAGCATTCGTGAGCCAAAGCCCAGCAAGAAAACCCTCACAAGCATATAATAAACACATAACAAACACTTAACAAAAAAATCAAGCCGACACCAGGTCATACATGTTCGGCCATGCCGTCCCAGGCGCTTTACCAGGCGCTGGGTTCGCGGTCTAGACCGTAAGGATATCCTAGGTATCCCTTGGGGTCTCACCCTGGCAGCTCGCACTCTCCGTGCTAAACGCTGCACCCGACCCCTTTCCGTTCTCGGCCCTCGCCGTTCCCGGCCTTCGTCGTTCCCGACCTTTGCCATTCCATCATTTACATACACATATGATAAAGCTAAGGAGAAATCTAAACACATATAAATTCAATCAAAGGGCCATGCCCCGCAACACAGTCATATAGGGCTGAGCCCTTCAACTCAATCATATAGGGCCGAGCCCTACAACACAAGCTCTATGGAAACAATAGTTTTCTTACCTGTGTCCCGAGCTTTCTAGGCACCGATGTCCCGAGCATAGTTCCCTAGTCCAAGCCTTGCCGAGACCCTAGTCACAACGCATTAACAATATTCATCCATTAAATAGCTTTGAGTCATAATTCTAGTCTCCCAAACCTTGAATTCTATCAATCCGGGTGATAAAATCCATCCCGAGCCTTAACTATTGAATTTTCGAGCCTAAAACTCCTCTAGAAATGCACTAAGCGCCGCGGCCCTAGGGACTCATGCCGCGGCCCCCAACTCAACCCAAGGCCCTGCCTCAAAATAGCCCACACATGTCGTGGCCCTTCCTGAAGGGTGCCGCAGTGCGCCTCCAATTGCAGACGCCCCAAGATCAAGGGGGCTGCGGCTCAGCAAGAACAGGGCCGCGGCCCGACCCCTCGAGCCCAGAAAAACTCACCATTTTCACCTCAAAACCTGTCCAATTATCCCCAAGATCAAGCCAACAATCCTAACTAATTATCGCAGAGGTTATACTATAGATTCAACAGCAAAACCCAACAAAAACTCAAGCCAAAAACCTTATAAAAATCAAAGTTGAATCTTCATCCCTCCAACATGAAAACTCTAATATTCAACTTAAAACCAACTGAAAATTAACACAACTCAATATATTAAGAAGCTTACCTTGTACAAAATTGAATCCACAACTCAGTTCCCTAAGCTCCAAGCTTCCAAAACTCTAGCTTGGTTCCTAGCTTCAATTCCTTAGTTTTGGCTAGCTTTCTCCAAGATGTCTCTAAGCCTTCAAGAGAGTAAGAAAACCAAAGCAAAGGAGAGGGAGTGGATCGGTTTAGAAAAAGTCCAGGGGTTTCCTATACTTTTTTTTATTTAACTTAAATCTATGTGGTTACCTCAAGGCTCGGGGTACCAAAAACGTCCCCGAGGGCAAAATGGTAAATTTTCCCAATATTCCCTCCTAAATATTCTAACCTCAAATATATCTCCAAATATTTATTTCCATAACCCGATAACCCCATAAGACATCTAATACCCAAAATACCCATCGACTCGCCCCAAATAAGATATTCAACCCCGTTGTGACTTCCTGGCTAACGACTCCCTAGGACTGTCTCGGATCGTGCTACACAAATATATCACAAGCATATCTCATTTATACCCTCAATGGGCTAAAATTACAAACATGCCCCTAATATCCAAATGGGGCCCACATGCATATTTAATTCAACTAAACATGCATCTCTATCACATAAATTCACATATTATAATCGTAATTCACTTATTGCCCTCCAGACACACTAATCAAGGCCCTAAGCCTTATTAGCAAATTTGGGTCGTTACACATGCCATGCATACATGCTGATGCTGAAATGTCAATGCTCATGATTCATGTTTGATGGTATTCAATCAAGGCATTGTATCACATCTCATATAACTCAAAACATCTTTAGTCATAATACATGAAACTTTGGGTTGGTGGCGTTGTTATACCTTAACGTAGAGCTATGGCTGAGGTCTAAGGTTTCCAACCTAAAAACTTAAATGCTTCATATATCATAACATATAACAAAATCATGAACATAAAAGTAATCCACATATTCATCAACATAAGAACACATACTTGCACATAATTCATATCAATCTTAACCAAGTAAGACAACTTTCACATATCACGAAATTCATCAATTATATATCACGCAACACCATTATGATATTCATATAACCATTCTTCACATATTCATATAACCATTCTTCACCATCATCATCATCTTATACTTAACTCATCAGATATACACAATCAATGTAGTGATGCATCTTACACTTAAGCACAAAAGGTGAGATTTACTTACCTTAGGACCTTAGCTTATTTTAAAACTGCTCACCAAGAGTCAATCAATCAAATCTATACAAATCATATTCAAGGCACATCATTTATTAAATTCTATCAAAATTGTAAATATACACTATTGATAGTGTATATTAACAATACCAGAATTTATATAAATGGTAATAATAATTATTATCAACGTAATGCAAATAACTCTTCATATAAAACCATGCTTTAAACATTGCTCATAAAATAATGTACTCTTATGATAATAATAATAATAATAATAATAATAACAACAACAACAAAAATAATAATTATCATCTATAAATAAACTTATTTCAATATTAATAACAAAAATACATCAATAACAATATGTATGTGAATGTATATATATTCACATACACATTTTATAAAAGAAATCATATTTTTAACATAAAATTGTAATAATCGATATAATGATAATAATATAAATATAAATATTTATATTATTATTAATTAGTCATAATAAATATATTTTATCCAAAATTCACTGGTCTTACAAATATCAATAACTGTAAGAAACTAATATTTGATATTATGTTAATATTCAAATATTAAAAAAAAATTAATATACAATAATAATTGTTAAATAATAGGTTTACTATAAATCACACTTTTTATATATATGTATATATTTACATGAAATTGTATTCTTGATTTACTTAACAAAACAATAACAATAATAATTAAAATTAATTAATCATAATAATTTCCATATTAATAGAAAATCACTTAAATATGTATTTTTATCATTTATTTAATATCTAATATTTTCTAGAAAATTGGACAGCACAATGACTATAAAATGGACAATCCCAAAATCAAAACATATATCAGAAATACATATAATCTCGGACAGCCAGTATAATTACAGAAAAATATTTAATATATCAAGAATATATATACTATATATATACATAATAAAAATTACTCTAATCAATAACAATATAGGTCAAAGAATTTATACCACAATGATCGGGTTCCACAACAAGTCAAACGATGATTTTTTGAAACTCAAAACGAACTTCGGAACCTCGAACACTAAGTTTCGATCGTCGATCTACGGTGGATCGTGGTGAGCCCACCACCCAACTATGGTAGATGTAGGAACAATTTATTGGGTTTTGAAGCCCACAACACGAGGAATACGATGGTGGTGACAGATTGGCAAACGGATGCCCGGGGTGGCCGAATCACAACTTTGAAGTTGTGGGGTGGTCGAACTTAAATCGACCGGTTGAGGTGTTTAATCGGCGAGTGAGCTCTATATTCCCACGTGGTTGATAGTTCAGAGGCCTCTGAATCCAACGGTCCAGCGCGTGCCTATATGTGGCGGTCGGAAAGTGGTCGTTCGTCGTCGGCAACAGTAACATACAAAGAGGAAAAAAAGAGAGAAAGAAAGAGGAAGAGAAGGAGAGAGAAAGAGAAGAATTTTTTTTTTAGCAGAGAGAGAGAGAGGCTACGGTAAATAAGGCTAAAGCCTTTCTTTTTTTTTTTAAATTACATTTGCACCCCAAAATATTAAAATTCCTTTCAAATAAGCCCTTTAACAAAACTTTCTTAATTTTATAAAAATCTCCAATTAAAATTATATGACATTTGGGTCCAATACTTGACTACTCAAGTTTCTCTCTCTTTAATCTCATTAATAACATAAAACTATGTTTTAAACACTATTTTCCAGTACTATTTCTTATTTTTATATCCTTGTACATTTTATACATTAAAACTTTGATTTAAAATAAAAATGTATTATGAAAATGTTGGATGTTACAATTGCGCCGAAAAAATAATTTTTATACAACCCTTTAATTGACGGTGGCATTTGTAATATCTGTTTTCCCAGAAGGAAAATTTCGTAATTTTTTCACTATGTGCATCCTTGTCATTTTTTTTCTTTTCCTTTGATGGAATATTGGATATGCATGATTTCCAATGGCGATAAAATTCATAGTTTCTTATGTTTAAATATCTTGAAAATGATTGTAAAATCCCGGCATGTGCATAATGCCAAATAAATAAATAACGACTCGAGTTAAAGTTATTATTTATTTTATGAATATTATTATTATTATTATGAGTATAATAATAATAATTATTATGTAACGCCCTAACTTTATTTTATATAAAAACTATTCAAAATAAAGTGTATAAATAAATAGTAGACGTCGCCATATTTATTAAATGTGAGAGAAATTTAGACAAAATGGGATCCTAGTAAAAAAAAAAAAAAACAAATAGTCTTAACTTAATCATAGCAACAATCTTTATTGGAAATAAATAAATAAAGTTGGCTTGTCCGAGATCTCCCATCGATTATATGGTCCTCACAGGATACACACACTTCTGGATCGAGTCTCAGCTTATTGCGTCTGCCCTAAAGTTTCACTTTTTATCTGCACAGAAGACAAAGAAAGAAATGAGCAACTAAAGCCCAGTAAGGAAGTGCTTCACGCCTACAAACAAAAATTCTATCTTCATAAAAAAAAAAAAAAAAAAGTCATAACATGAACTTTATAGCATACTAAATTTCAAGCAATAATATATCAACAACAATATCACATATCTCTACCACAGCAAACAACATATAAACAAGTTGAAGAAGCAAGAGATCCTGATTCTGTTGGGAATAAAATACCCCTGAGACCACACTTGGTTAGAACTGTGGACCTACACGGTCAAAAACTGTGATCTCTGTACAAACTCAACAAGTAAGACTAGATTTACATAGAACAAAGACTAGTTCTATCTAACTTCCTTACCTCAAATAAGATCAAATACCGAGCGTGAGAGATTGCAAGCGAAAACCCCCAAGAATATGATAAAAATATCACCTCAGAAAACTGACCACTATTTCAAGAATCTAACATTAAAAAAATAATCTTATTAGTACCCTATCTATATAATAATACAAACTATTAAAAGCTTAATACTACATACCTCAATTGAACAATCACTCAAATCCCCCAAGCAATGGAAAGAACTATACACCTTTCTTTTTCTTTAACTTGGGCTTTTTCTCTTTATAGTGCTTAGTCAAAATCTTCTTTTTATGCTCTTTCAATGTCTCGAATACTAACTATATATATATAGACAAGGTTCTGATAAGCCAACTCTAACAATTTGATATTTAAATTCAAATCCCAAACTATCATCCTAGAATATTTCCTAACCAACTTGACTTCACCCACGTTTATCTAGTCAAAATTTTCTAATAATATATTAGAAAAATAAGTTGTTCATTTATTATGAACCAATCACTTCATTCTCAATGATTTGACATAATGCAATATTCTTGACTTAAAACTAATGTTACCGTGAACCTTTAACCAACTTGGACCATCACCTTGATTTAAATATTTGAATAACACTTGATTCAGCTAGTTTTCCTATTATCTAGCTAATGACTTATCATAACTATCTGATACATAATTTCCAATATTTTTGGCTTAAAAGAAAAATAAACTAGAAATTATGTTGGTTGTTACATTACTCCATACACGTAGCATATCCTTTAATTGACTAAATCTTATTCCACATATTCAAGGTTGACCAAATCTATACTAATATTAAAGAAAAAAAAATCTTCATCATTATTATTATCTAAACTAACATCAGTAGACCTTTACTCAAAGACTTAAAATATCTATTTTCAACCATTTTAGAGAAATAGCTATATTCTTACTCTAAAAAATATATATAAATATAAATGAGTCTTATTAGCTGTTTCATAATATTAAATAAAAAAAAACTTTTCTAAACTTCATTATTTATAACGAGTTTATTTCATGCTATGCAATCATCTCACTTTCCTAACATTATTTAAAATAATACAATAACTAAAAGTATTATTTTAAATTACCAAAATTTATGAACATTTCACAATAATAGACAAATAAATAATTAACTGGACTACTTGGGTTCTACAATCTTCCCTCCTTAAAGAAATTTCGTCCCGAATTTTTTTTTTTTTTTTTGTACTTACCAAACAATTCTAGATAACGCCCTTTCATGTCCTCTTCCAACTCCCACGTAGCTTCTTTAACTGAGCCATTTCTCCACAAGACCTTAACTAGAGGAATTCTCTTGGATCTCAACTCCTTGATTCCTCTTTCTATGATTTGCATTGGTTGCTCATCGTAACTCAGGTCTTGCTTTAATCCCAATGGTTCATAATTAAGCACATGGGTTGGATCTGACACGTACTTCCTCAACATAAAATATGGAACACGTTATGCGTTTTGGCTAGAGCTGGTGGTAACGCCAAACGATAGGCTACTTTCCCGACTTTGTCCAATATCTCAAATGGACCTATAAATCGGGGACTTAACTTCCCTTTCTTTCTGAAACGTATAATGCCTTTCATAGGCGATACCCTTAGAAATACTTGATCACCCACTGCAAACTCAACATTTCGTCATTTATTGTCTGCATAACTCTTCTGTCTACTTTGGGCAGTTAACAACCGTTTTCTGATCTTTTCTACCGCCTCACTTGCTTCATTAACCGCTTCTGGTCCCAATATTCATTTTTCTCCTACCTCATCCCAATGCAAGGGCGATCTACACTTTCGTCCATATAACATCTCATAAGGAGCCATTCCAATGGTGGACTAGTAAATGTTATTGTAAGAAAATTCTATTAGCGGTAGATAACGACTCCGAGATCCCCCAAAATACAAAATGCACGCTCTTAACATATCTTCTAATATTTGTATCGTGCGTTCTGATTGTCCGTCTGTCTGAGGATGAAATGCTGTGCTAAATTTTAACCTTGTACCCATTGCCTGCTGTAAGCTTTCCCAAAACTTAGATGTCAAAATGGAACCTCTATCCGACACTATGGACTTGGGCACCCCATGCAACCGTACTATTTCTTTTACATATAATTCTGCATACTGGTCCGCAGTATAAGTGGTTCGTACTGGTAAAAAGTGAGATGACTTTGTGAGTCTGTCAACCACCACCCAAATAGAATCTTGCTGCCTTGTTGTTCTAGGTAGTCCTACCACAAAATCCATCGCTATGTCTTCCCACTTCCACTCCGGCATTTCTAAAGGTTGCAATAGTCCAGCAGGTCTCTGATGCTCCGCCTTTACTTGCTGGCACGTAAAACACCTTGCTACATATTCTGCTATATCCTTCTTCATTCCTGGCCACCAATACAGAGTTTTCAAATCATTGTACATCTTAGTAGACCCCGAGTGCAAGGAATATGGCGTAGTATGCGCTTCTTCCATTATGCACTTCTTTAAACCTTCATCATTTGGCACGCACACTCGAGATTTATATCGTAGCAATCCTTCCTCAGACACAGAGAAGTCACCGTCTGCTTTTTCTTGAAAGAGTGCCTCCTGTTTAAGTAAGGCTTCATCCTCCTTCTACTTTTCCTTCACTTGCTCCAATAAATTCGATCGTATTGTAAGATTTGCTATCCCACCCGTTATTAGTTCTATCCCAACCTTTACTATTTCCTGTTGGAGTGGTACTTCAATTGTTTCCAATGCCAACAAGCTCCCATCGCCTCGTCTGCTTAAGGCATCTGCTACCACGTTTGCCTTACCAGGGTGATACAATATCTCACAATCATAATCCTTGACTAATTCCAACCACCTCCTTTGTCTCATATTCAGTTCCTTCTGCATGAAGAAATACTTGAGACTTTTGTGATCGGTGTATATCTCGCATTTTTCTCCGTACAGATAGTGCCTCCATATCTTCAATGGAAAAACCACTGCTGCTAACTCCATGTCATGAGTAGGGTACCTTTGCTCGTATTCTTTCAACTGTCTTAAGGCATAAGCCACATCTCTGTCATTTTGCATCAATACGCATCCCAATCCTTGTTTAGATGCATCACAATATACAACAAACTTGTCCTTGTTTGTGGGTACACATAAAACTGGCGCAGATATTAATTTGTTCTTTAATGTCTGGAAACTATCCTCACACTTATCTGTCCAAATGAATCTTTGTTGCTTCCACGTCAAGTATGTTAAAGGTGTCGCTATTTTTGAGAACCCTTCAACAAATCTTCGATAATATCCTGCCAATCCTAAGAAACTTCTTACTTCAGTCGCAGTCCTGGGTCTTGGCCAGTCCTTCACGGCTTCAACTTTAGCAGGATCCACTGCTACACCATCCTTTGATACTACGTGACCAAGAAAAACAACATTCTCTAACCAGAACTCACATTTTTTAAACTATGCGTACAACTGGTGCTCCTTAAGTCTTGTTAGTGTCAGTCTGAGATGCTCTTCATGCTCTGCTACCGACTTTGAGTAGATTAGAATGTCATCAATGAAAACCACTATAAACTTGTCTAAATAATCTTTAAATACTCGATTCATTAGGTCCATAAAGGCAGCTGGAGCATTGGTCAGTCCAAACGACATTACCAAGAATTCATAGTGCCTATATCGTGTCCTAAATGCCATCTTAGGAATATCCTCCTTCCGTACCTTCAATTGATGATATCATGATCGTAAATCGATCTTAGAAAATACTTCTGCGCCTTGTAGCTAGTCAAAAAGATCATCAATTCTCGATAAAGGATATTTATTCTTAATAGTAACCTTATTAAGCTCTCGATAGTCAATGCACAATCGCATTGTCCCATCTTTCTTTTTCACGAACAAGACTGGTGCACCCCAAGGGGAATAGCTTGGTCGGATGAATCCCTTATCCAAAAATTCTTGCAATTGTGTCTTTAATTCTTTTAGTTCTGTTGGCGCCATCCGATAAGGAGCTTTTGAAATCGGAGTTGTGTCTGGTGCTAGCTCAATAACAAACTCTATGTCTCTATCTAGTGGTACTCCAGGTAAGTCTTTTGGAAACACTTCCAGGAATTCACACACTATGTGTACATTTTTTGGCCTTAACTGATTTTCTTCCGCCATGTCTACAATGCTGGCTAAGTACGCTTGACACCCCTTGTATATCATCCTTTCTGCCTTGAGTGCCGAGATAAGGGGCATTCGAAATCCCGATGTTTCACCCATAAAGAAGAACGACTCTCCTCCTTCTGGTTGGAACATAACCATCTTTCACCGACAATCTATTGTGGCTCCATGTTTCGCAAGCCAATCCATGCCCAGTATAACGTCATAATCCTTTATGTTTAACTCGATTAAGTCCCTAAGTAACTCTCTATTCTCGATCATAATCGGGACGACTTTTAACCATCTAGAAGATATCATTACTTCCCCAGATGGTAAGGTTGTGGCAAACTTTTTTCTAAGATTCGCACTAAACCTATCTAGTCTATCAATCATTTCTAAAGAAACAAATGAATGTGTAGCTCCAGAATCAAAAAGGACTTTACAAAGTTTATCAATAATAAAGATCTGACCTGTCACCACCATATTGCTGGCCTTTGCCTCTTCATGAGTTAAAGCAAACACCCGAGCTGGTACAAATTTATCATCTTTCTTTTGTCCTTCCTTTTGATCTGTCTTTTGTTGTGGGCACTCCTTCTTCATATGACCCTCTTGTTCGCACTTGTAGCAGACTTTCAGATGTGCTTTACATTCTCCCCCATGTTTACGGTTGCATTTAGGGCAATTAGGTATCTCTCTGTAGCGACCTTGAGAATTATTATGGTTGTTACGTCCTCCTTTGGCTTTCTTATCCGCCGTACTTCCTTGGCCATTTTGGAATTTCCTCTTGTTATCACCTTGGCCATTATGTCCTTTATTAGCATCTCTTCTTGTGGCTCCCTCCTTCCAAATACGGTCCTCCAAGAGCTCTGCCTCCAAAGCCCTTTCAAGAGTTTCAGCATATGTAGTTACCCCGATACTCGTCATCTTTACATCACGGGCAATCATAGGTTTTAATCCTCTGACAAACCTATGATTTCTTATCACTTCAGTGGGCACTAAATCTTCTGCGAATTTTTCCAGTCTATCGAATTTTTGTGCGTACTCGGTCACAGTGGAGTTTCCTTGAGCTAATGCTACAAATTCATCTACTCGTGCAGCCAATATCGCTGCACTATAATATTTTTTGTTGAAAACTTCCACAAACTCATTCCAGGTCATGGCCGCCACATCTCGAGTTTGTTTAACTATGTCCCACCATATTCGAGCATCTTTGTTCAGAAGGTGCGAGGCACACGACACCCTGTCTTCATTGCCCAACCTCATGTGGTCAAGAATAGATTCTACCGACCTCAACCACTCTTCAGCTTCAAGTGGGTCAGTGCTCCCTTCAAAGTTTGGTGGGTGTTGCTTTCGAAAAGGCTCATAGACTGGTTCAAAACGATTCTCTTGCATTTGCACAAAATTTGCAAGCGGTAATCCCCCATTTGCCACATGTTGCGGCTCTACTTGTGCCCACAGGTTTGGTTGCTGATATTGATGGAGTTCTTATTCTCGCCTCCTCAACTGCTCTCTTAGTTGTGCATTTTCTCTTTCCAAATCACTTCTTCCTGGTGCACGAGCATCTGGAACCTCAGGGGTGGCTTCCCTTCTTGGAGTGGCAGGTACACCCCTACCTCGGCCCCTTCCTCTTCCGGCAGTGACTCTTCCATTAATACGATTTGATCTTCTCGGACTCATGACGAGGAAAACTAAGATCTCCACTAATCTCTTCTAAAAGAGATAAAATAAAATAAAAAATACGCAAAATAATAAAAACTTAACTTCAACATACAATAAGACAAATAAATAATGCATAGATAAAGATAACAAATAAACATTATAAATAAACCAAAATAAAACAGCCACCAATCCAAAAATAATTAAATAAACTAATAATAAAAATAAGTTCTACTAAAAATCCATAATAACAAAATACTAAAGTATTAAGGAGTTATACTAAAACCCCATCTAACAAAATAACCCAAAAGATACTAACAATTTTCCCTAGTCCTCCACATCAGACCCTTCTTCCAATATATCCTCTGAAATTGCCAGATAATTTTCATTTACATTTCTAACATAGTCATCCAATGTAGTGCTCGGTATAGTGCTAATTACATTAATCCTAGACTCATCAGTAAGCCTATGCTCCATAGGTTCTTCTTCTTCTATTATTCCATCGATTCCAAATGTGATGGTTCTTTGCTTGACAATAATACGAAATGTGTTTGCAAAGCGAACTATAAGAGCTCGATACTTTTCTTGTTCTAATATTCCTTCATAGTTGATCTCCCCACATATTGTTTTTAATGTATGTACTGCTCAGGGCATCTAGCTCGCATATGTAAGGGCAAGATATTTTTCATGGGCCAATATTAGTACCCCCCCCCCCCCTTCGGTTCACTAAATCCTGCATCTTTTCGTGGATTTCCATAATCTGCCTAAATAGTTCCACCAACTCATTATCATCATGCGGTGCTCTAACTCTTTTTAGAGATCATATGTAGCGCCCTGGATAGCCAAGACCGTTACACTGTGTGTTTATAAAGTGCCAGACTTGCTAATCAAGTCATTTAAATAAAATCGTGTTATTGAAACTATAAAGGAACTAGGGTTAAAGCGTTTTGGTCTCAAAAGCCACGTTTTCATTAGAAAGTATCATTTGTTACATGGGATCCCAGAAATATTAAGTTCAAAGACCGTTTACAAAAGACTCAGGGTTTATATACAACAACCGGCCATGCTAAGGCAAAACTAGTAGTTAGGTGATCCTTGTCCTGGTCCACTCCTCGACTGTGGCGGTCGAACCGCTGGCTATGTACATTTCACCTCGGAGCTCTCCACCTCAGGCTTGGTCCAGCTTGCCCTTGCCTTTAACTGCACCACGTAGAACCCGTGAGCCAAGGCCCAACAAGAAAACACAACAACAACAGAGCATGAACAATTAGCAGACAAGTCAACATCTCACATTGCATCACATAAACTCAGATATGTCATCATTCAGTATAATCAAGTATTCCACATACTAGGCATATCAGTTCATAACATACACAGTTCACAAATGATAACTAGGGCTAGCGCCCTCAGGCTGCTCCCTCTGTTATCCCATCGTCCTTGGCTACCAGTGGCCAATCTGCGCCCTGTGCGCTAATATCATGTACGGTACTCTTAGACCGCTTTTACATGTCCCATGGCGTAATACCAACGTTGACACGACACAATTCCCGGAAGCACTTAGTCCCATTTCAATCACACAACCGGGTGTAGTTTTCTTACCTTTCAATTTACTAATTTCCGATGCCACGAGGCCGCGAGCACGGTCCTCTACCCCGAGCCTCTCCAAAGACCTAGTCACAACACAAATGAAACATCCTTGTCACTAATCAATCCAAAACTACTTCCCGGAACTAATCCCACACTCTCGGAAACCCCCAAATCCCTAAAATAATGCACCGAAGACATTCCCCAAACCCTCGGAGCAAAGGCTCAAAATTGCAAGATTCCATGTTTTGAAATTGGCCTAGTGCCGCGGTGCCCAGCAAGTTTGAGCCGCGGCGCCCAGCAAGTCAGAGAACTTGCTCTGCCCAAAAACAGCCTCGCGCCGCAGCGCGCAAGAACAGCGCCGCGGCGCTCCTTCGCGAGCCCAGAAATCTGGGTTTTCCCCTGCATTTTTCCCGAACCCAAATCACTCCAAATCACCCCAAACTTATACCTAAGCCCCGAAACCAACTCAAAACCCCAAATAGACCTTACCACAACCCATAAACATCATAATCTAACTCAATTACACAACTATTCTCATAATTCACACTTAAATTTCAGACTCAAACCCTTGAACCAAAGCTTGAGAGCAGTACAAACCAGACCTCTAAATCCTTAAACCATAACAGCTACAAGGTTGCAAACATATTTAATACCCTTACCTCAATCAGATATTCAGCTTGAGCTTCCTCCAATCCAAGCTTTAAACTGAGTTTCCCCTTGACAAACCAGCTGAATTTTCATGCAAAACAAGCCATGGCTATCTTTCAATTCCTTCCAAAATCAAATTAAGAACTTAACAAAACAGGGACCAAATCCTTTCCACACCCTTAAACCCTTTACTAGCCTCGAAGAACACAGCTCAACTCCCTTTCCACTTTGCCTTCTAGGTTCTTAATTCTCCCTTTCCTTCTTGATCTTTCTAGCCTTCCAAGTCTTAATTCCAGTTATACTTAGCATAAAAGAATCGTGTATATCCTTTTTCCTCAGCCAAAGACATCTATACCACTGCCAAAAGACTACCTTATCCCTCCACTAATATCCCTTCCTAACTAAACCTCAAGGGCACACTTGTCTTTTACTTACTTTACAGTTCTACCACTTTTCCAACAAAACCTGTTACTCTCTATGGTTACTAACAGTTACACAAGTTACCACATCACCAGTTACCATTATCTAGCTTTCTAGGACCGTCTCGGCACGTGCATCACATTGATACCACCACACCCACACGGTACAAATCACATAGCATAATTATCACATAACATAATACACATAGTCATATAACATGCTTTAAATCATAGTCATGCTTCTTAATCATTAAAATCACACATAATTCCCATTATGCCCTCCAGGCACACTAATCAAGGCCCTTAAGCCTAATTAGTGAATTTGGGTCGTTACATCGTATCTCCCTAAGAATAGTTTCCCTCAAGGATTCTGTCATAGGAGGCATTTTAACTCTGCAAACACACTACCCAAAGTCAATAAACTTAAATAAAAAAAATTCAAATAACAGTTATACTTACAGAGCAATAAGTTGAGCCCCTTTCCAGCCTTTGTGTGTATCTAGTGAGAATATTCGGGACCAATATAATCGTGGCTCTGATACCACTTGTAACGCCCTAACTTTATTTTATATAAAACTATTCAAAATAAAGTGTATAGATAAATAGTAGACGTCGCCATATTTATTAAATGTAAGAGAAATTTAGACAAAATGGGATCCCAGGAAAAAAAAAACAAATAGTCTTAACATAATCATAGCAACAATCTTTATTGGAAATAAATAAATAAAGTTGGCCTTTCCGAGATCTCCCATCGATTATATGGTCCTCACAGGATACACATACTTCTGGATCGAGTCTCAGCTTATTGCGTCTGCCCTAAAGTTTCACTTTTTATCTGCACTGAAGACAAAGAAAGAAATGAGCAACTAAAGCCCAGTAAGGAAGTGCTTCACGCCTACAAACAAAAATTCTATCTTCATAAAAAAATATATATATTTATAACATGAACTTTATAGCATACTAAATTTCAAGCAATAATATATCAACAACAATATCACATATCTCTACCACAGCAAACAACATATAAACAAGTTGAGGAAGCAAGAGATCCTGATTCTGTTGGGAATAAAATACCCCTGAGACCACACTTGGTCAGAACTGTGTACCTACACGGTCAAATACTGTGGACCTACACGGTCAAAAACTGTGATCTCTGTACAAACTCAACAAGTAAGACTAGATTTACATAGAACAAAGACTAGTTCTATCTAACTTCCTTACCTCAAATAAGATCAAATACCGAGTGTGAGAGATTGCAAGCGAAAACCCCCAAGAATATGATAAAAATATCACCTCAGAAAACTGACCACTATTTCAAGAATCTAACATTAAAAAAAATAATCTTATTAGTACCCTATCTATATAATAATCCAAACTATTAAAAGCTTAATACTACATACCTCAATTGAACAATCACTCAAATCCCCCAAGCAATGGAAAGAACTACACCTTTCTTTTTCTTTAACTTGGGCTTCTTCTCTTTATAGTGCTTAGTCAAAATCCTCTCTTTATGCTCTTTCAATGTCTCGAATACTAACTATATATATAGACAAGGTTCTGATAAGCCAACTCTAACAATTTGATATTTAAATTCAAATCCCAAATTATCATCCTAGAATATTTCCTAACCAACTTGACTTCACCCACGTTTATCTAGTCAAAATTTTCTAATAATATATTAGAAAAATAAGTTGTTCATTTATTATTTGTAACGCCAACTAATATCCAAGTTATTCGGCATAGGTTATCTGTAAGCATTTTTTAAATCTTTAATAACTCACTATTAAAGATTTTGTCTATCTTCATAATATTTTAACAAATTCCAAATTTAATTGTGATTTTAGGACAAATTCATTTATCCACAAGACAATCCAGTAATCAACGATGCCAAGGTAAGACAAATGCAAAAGCATCTGACTGATTGGTGTCACACAATGAAGAAACACTGGGTAGAGGTTGGAGGAGAGGTGGACAACGAGAGAGCGAAGTCTAAACCTTTTGGGTCAATTACTTCTTCTGATTGGGCAATTCTATGCGATTTTTGGGCTTCTGATTCTAAGCAGGTATGCCTTAGTTTTCACATTAATGTTTAATTATAAAATTACAATCTAGATTAATGAGTACTATTTTCTGTTTGAAGTGTATATCGAAGAGAAATAAAGAAGCTCGAGCAAAAATGACCATACCAGGAGGACATGGTTCCAAATTCATCATTGCCCATGTTTATGATCACATAAATTATAATAAGCTATATCTTTACATTTGCAAAAATATTATAAAGGTAACAATGTTTAAATAATTTTCTTTTCTAGATGGACCCGTCTACTGGCCAGCTTCCGAGCATGATCGACACATTCGAGCACCTCCATAAGAAGAAGGATAAGTGGATTAGCGATGAAGCGGCGACAAAACATGTAAGTTGTCTAACCTTAACTAATTTATGATCATTTAACTTTAAAAAAGTTTAGTAAACAATTAATAAATATTAATTATTAATTGGTTGGTGTCAATTAGTAATTATTTATTAATTATTAATTAATTTTTTAACAATTAAATCTTTATAATCTATGTGCCAATATTTTTATGATTAATGATTGTGGACTAAGATTAAAAAAAAAAGAACGTAACTAATGTTATCCCTGTGTCAGGGAGCTTGTGGGCTAAGTTAGTTAGTTCATGAAAATTCATATCTAAATCACAAACATGCAAATATAGTTGATGTATATGTTTAGAGACGTAAATTCCCCATTAATAGAATTAACTGCTCTTACTGTATATATCAACAATATCTTCATGATTGTGATTTAGATATGGATTTTCATGACCAAATTAACTTTAGTCCACTTGCTCCCTGATACATGAACAAAATTAATCACATTCTTTTTCAATCACTAGTCTGCAGTCATTAATGATAGAATGTTGGCAGATAGATAATAAAGTTATATTTTATATGTAGTTATATTAAAAATTTATAAGTTAGGTTTTCAAATAATGTTATATTGGAATTCAAGATATGTGTTTTTTATTGTGCAGACTGAGATGACCGAGCGTCGATCATCACAGAGTATGGCCCCTGTATCATCTGCTGCTTCTTGTGTCGGCGATAATGCCGACGGTCAGTTCCCGCCTAATATGGATATTGTCATGGATGTCCTTGGGCCCCGCTCGCGTTATAAGAAAGGGTTTGGGGGGTTGCCTAGGTTGAGGGCAATTGGCGCAAAGAGGGCAACATCTTCTTCAACTTCTCAAATGTCCTGGAAAATGCCACCTGAAGTGGACACCATTTTGTGGCAAACTCAGGACATTATGCTGGAAAATCAAAACCTAAATAAGTATACGACTAAACTTGAGAGTCGTCAACAGCGTCAAGATGTACTGCTCAGTGCTTTGTTGAAGCATGTTGGTGTATTGGCTCCTGATTTTACTGTCGACTTACCAGAACAGGATCTGGACGAGGACGATGATGCTCACGGGGCGAGGATGATGAGGAGGGCAGTACACATTTGTAGAACTTTTTATTTATTTATTGAAAGTTTAATTTATTAGAGATTTAATTTACTAAACTACTTTTATATTTTCATGTTTGGTGGACACAATAAACATTAATAGTTATAATTTTTTTTATTTATTTAGAAAATTTTAATTTTAATTTTATTTCTAATTAAATAATATTACTTAAAAATTAAATAAATATTAATATATTAAAATTGAAATTTATTAAGTAATATTAATATATTGAAAATGAAATTAGTAATATTATCATAAAAAATTATTTAAAAAATATTTTTACCGATGCAAAATTACGTTGGTAAAAGTCTCAACCTTTACCGGCGCAAAAACGCGCCACTAAAAGCAACATCTTTTGCCGCCACAATATTGCGCCACTAAAAGAAACATCTTTGTCGGCGCAATTTTGCACCACTAAAAGAAACATCTTTGCCGGCGCAATTTTGCGCCGCTAAAAGTGTTTCCCATAATCACGCGACAATTTTTTTCGCCGACGCATCCTTATTTTTCTCGGCGCATTTTTTCGTCACAAAAAGATACAATTGCCAACGCAAGGCGTTTTGCATCAGCAAAAGTCCAATTATCGACAGATGTTTTCCACAATCACGTGACAATTTTTTTCACCAGCGCATCCTCATTTTTCCTGACGCATTTTTTCGTTGCCAAAAGATACAATTGCGGGCGCAGTGCATTTTGCGTCGGAAAAAGTCCCATTATCGACGGATGTACGTCGTCACTTTTTGCCGACACAAAAGCCCGTCGGTAAAGACCAGATGGCTTTTGCCGACGCAAAAGTCACATTTTTTTATAGTGATATATGCACATTCACTATACATATATATACACACAGGGACACACACATATATATATAAATTAAAACATAACGATAAAATAAATAAAACAAAGAAAATATAAACTGAAAAATAAAACAAAAATAAAAAATAAATACAAATATATATAATGGTGGTGGTGGTGGTGGCGCCAGCGTGGCAGAGGAGCCGACGAGAGAGAGAAAGAGGGACGGGGCGGAGAAGGAGCTGTAGCGTCCCAAATTCGCTAATAGGGCTTAGGGCCTTGATTAGCGTGTCTGGAGGGCAATAATTGATTTATTATGTTAAAATGTGAATTTGATGAGTGTGTGATTAGAAATGCATGTGTTAGGTGAATTAAATATGCATGTGGGCTTCATTTGGTTGTTAGGGGCATATTTGTAATTTTGGCCCGCTGAGGGCAATAAATGCAATATTTGTGTATATTGTGATTGACACCATGTGTGAGTGGTGATATATTTGTGATGCACGATCCAAGACGGTCCTAGGGAGCAGATTAGCTAGAAAGTCACAACGGGGTCAAATACCCGGCTCGGGAGGAGCGTAGGGGTATTTTGGGAATGTAATATGAATTTGGGATTTATTGAGTAACATGTAGTAATTTAGTAATGATTTGGATATGCCGGGATTAACGAGGATTTGTAGGAGTACTCGAGGGCTTAGCGGGATATGGCTTATGACGAAATTGCCCTTTGTGGCACTTGAGGATTTAGATATACTTAAAGGGTAATTTGGATTTTTGGCTAAGGGATATTGTAACGACCCAACTACCTATGAGACTTAGGTCATTAAACCTACTAAACATAACTACAACTTTAAAAAGAACATACATCAGAAAATTCATAACTTTATTGAAACTTTGAAGAAATAATATTTGTAATACGTAAATGAACTCATTGTTTTAAAATAAAACATAACTTTAAATAAGATTGTTTACAAAGCTAAATGCGGAAAAATACATAAAAATGTAATTTTAAAGAGACAAAAAAAACGTTGTCCTTGAATCGACACTCAGCCCATCCACTCCATTCACCTCCATACACACACACTACAAGAAATCTGATCTTTACCTACCAATGTATATTGGTAGGGAAAGCAATGTTTTCCCTACCAATATTTATTGGTAGATAATATTAGTAGGTAAATGCTAGTCCATTATATTATATTTCGGAACATAGCTTTACCTACCAATAATATCAGTAGGTAATGATCTTTACCTACGTATATTATGGAGGGAAATTTTTTAACCATTCCCGCTCAATTTTCCCCCCATTTTTTATTTTCATTATATTATTTTATTATTATAAATGCTTATTTGGAAGCTTATGTGGAGTAAATAATATGATGTGTACGACATTTTCCTACCAATTCCTTACCTACTTATATTTATTTGTAGGTAAAGGTGACATTTACCTACCAATATTTAATGGTACGAACTATGCGTAGGTAAATATTACAAATTATATAAACTATTTCAAATATATTTTTCGCTACCAATAATATCAGTAGGTAATGATCTTTACCTACGTATATATTGGAGGGAAAAAATTAAGCTTTTGGAGCTCATTTTTCCCTCTAATTTTATTTTAATTTTTAAAATTTTATTAAAATTAATGCTGATGTGTCTACAACATTATCCTAGTGTCTAACTATACTTATTTTATAATTTACACATCATTTTATCAATACATAAAATATAATAAAAACATAAATAAATTTATTATTAAATATAAATATATACTTATAAACCTAAACCCTAACACTTGTCTCTCAATAAATAAGAAAATTTTTGGATAAAAAAAAATCGGAAACATCTATTTCCCTCTTTTCCCTCTATCTTCCCCGAAACCCTCTTTCTCTCTCTCTCACTACTGTGTTGCTTCTGCCAGGCCCGAACGGCCATCGTCCCATCGTCGGAGCTGTACACGCGCCAGCCCAATCGAACCGTCGGCCCTCAAAACGTTGACCCCTGCGAGCTCACCACCGTACGCGCTACCCAGGGCTGTCAACCAACGGTCCGAAGTCGTCCACCCCTTGCATTTTCTGGCGAGATTCCGACTACCCCGAGCCTCTTGTTTGACGAAGGGCACGGGGAAGAGGTGCAAAAATGTATCATTGTGAAAACCATAAATCATGTGCCACTCGTTCCTTGTTTGCAGTCAATATAGGTATGTATGCTCTCCTTATCTCTAAGTACAACTAACGTATGAAGTTACGACATATTTGGTTTTGCATATAACTGTTATTATTTCTAATATTTGAATGTCTGGAACTAGAACTAGTTCTGTAATTGACATACAGAGAAAAGACACTAGTGAATGTTGGCAAAGAAAATATATTTTAGTTGATTCATTAATATACTGAAAGAAAGAATTGGGCAGTTGTATTCATCATTATTTGTGTGTTAATTTATGACACTGATCTATAAAATAGTAAAATCTCATGTAGTTGGGATAATGGTGTAGAGTCCAAGAACTTTACTTAGCTAAGATAGATAATAGTATGATAGTATTTATAGCATTATCTTTGTTACTATGGATTTTTGGTTCAGACCGGGAATTATTTGGACACTCATAGTAGTACTTATAGATTTTCTAAGTTTAATCTATAGTTTAAGAATATTAAGTTTAACCTAAGGGTTGATTAATGTGACTGATATTAAGGATTATATTTATTATACTATAAGGTTTAGATATCAACCAATAGGATTTTAAGCACATGTTATGAATGGTGATTAAGGATTAAAGATTTTTGAGGATTAAATATAATAAGGAGTAAAGTTTGAATGTTATAGGGTCAGTCAGCAGCTTTGAGTACGTTGAGGGCTTAGTCAAGGCTGTTTACTCCATTCAAACTTAGCTAAAAATGTGTAATTTCGTGTTTAAATATTCAGCGTGTGCCGATATATCGCAGCTATAGGGGGCGATATGTCGCAGCACGTAGATACAGAAAACACAAAACGATGCACAGTCGCCTCGGGCATACTGGCCCAGGCGATATATCGCCTACAGGGGGCGATATATCGCCTCCTTCAGCATGGATTCAAACTCTTTTGAATTCATTTCCTTTCAGCCATTCAAACTCCTTCAACAGTCCAGCATCTTTTGAACGAGTCTTCAGCCTCTGCTGAACGATTATTCAAATGATTTTCACCTAAAAAGCCATTATTTTTATTCAAGTAAAATCAAGATATTTTCATTCCCAAACTCTATAAATAGGACCTAGTACCCAGCCATTAGTCACCATTTGCTCTAAGTTCAGAAGCTGCTAGTGTTAAGTGAGTGTGAGAGTGTAAACACTTGGTTTGGGGAAAAACTATAATCTTAAACATCATAAGCTTATCAAACACTTTGGGAAGTGAGTTCTATAGTATTTCGTTGGAGGTTAGATTGATCTTGCAATCTTTGAGGTAAACCCAAAACTCTAGTTCCTTTCTGTATTTTATGTTATTTCCTTTCTCAAAACCTTCTACTCAGTCCCCTAACCTTATTCTTATTTTGGTTAGGGAATCCAAGCTCTTAAGCATATAAGTCGGTAAGTATGTTTTTTTATGGTTTAGTCTTTCCATCTCTTTCATTTCATCTCCTTTCTTTAGACTCACTCTTTCTTATGGTTTTAGGAGTGTTCCAAAAGTCCCAACTCAGTCCATAATCCCAGTAACTTTGGTAAGGAAAATAGGCTAGAATCAATATGTTATGTGCTTATGTTATCTATATGTTTTATGTTATTAAATGTGTTATGATATGTATGTATGTTTCTAGGCTTGGGCATATGACCCATATGGCTAACAAGACCCCAAATGGGTTATGGGCATATGACCTACTTAGCTAGTAGGACCCCACTAACTCCATGGGCATAAGCTTGTTTAGTCTATGGGACCCCAAGTAATAATGGCCATTATAATAAGTGTATGTTATATGTATTATGTTAAGTCTTTATGTTTTCTTGTGAAATTATGTATATGATTTTGTGTTAGATTTTCCTTGCTGGGCATTAGGCTCATTCCTTTCTGTTTTATGTGCAGGAAAATAAGCTTTAGAGGCGGTAAGATTCGTGACGCTTGGAGGATGTGTATCGATGATGAATGGAGTCAAGGGGCCGAGTGTTAATCGATTCGAGGATGTAGTTTCGGTTTTATATATTTTTATATGTATTTTTCCGCACTAATTATGTAATGTTTTATTATTTTAAATTATGTTTTTGTTTTAAAGACAATGGGATCCCATATCCGTTTTGGTATTTACTTTGTAAATAACTCTTATTTTGCAAGTTATTCAATAAATTATGGTATTTTCGTAAAAATGTAAGTTTTATGTATAGTTTCGTTAATGGTCCAAATAGTCTAGATTAGTGGGTCATTACAAATGGTCTTTGAGTTTGAAATGGATTTTAATGTTTACATGTTGGTTAGCTCGAATATGATCGTTTATCAGTGTTTCAACACTCATGCTAGATCATGTTTTGTTGGGCATTTTACCTTGTAAGTTGTGTAATGGACTTGAAGATTGTTACTTGAAGGCTGATCCACCAATAAGTTACTCTGTGGTGAACTAGTTGCATTCTTTGCATTCTCACTGCTTGGTTGGCTCAGCCCCTTCTTTATGCAGCAGTTTATTTGTGTTTGCTTTTCTTGAGCTCTAAAATAAAGCATTGGAGGAGGTGTACATGTTTCTTCTGTAACTTTATTTGTGTTATATTTCCCTAATTGAATCTTGCTATAATTAACCATTGCATTAATAAGGATTATGTCTTTGTACCAGGTAAACGCTATGAAAGAGGTCAAGAACATGTTGATTTTTCAACTTTTGCAACGAAGGTCTAGGCTCGTGGTCTTCCTCGTCTCAGATGCGGGCTCAATGGCGGGGATGGGGATCTACGGACGTTGTGGGGGCTTTGGGAACAGCGGGGTTTGATCTCTCTCTCTCCCTCTTACACTCACGGTAACTCACATCTCTCTCATGGTATCTCTCTGTTGTTATATGTAAATATGATATATATATATTGCTGCTGAAAGTGATATAGTTGATAGCACATTGTAACAACTTTGGGCAATGGGAATTTAAAGGAAGTCATAAGGCTTCCTCCTGGTGATGATTGTAATGAATGGCTAGCTGTGAACAATAAGATTTTATTCCCCGTTTAGTAGAATAGGATTAAAAGAACTATTCGTGTGCTGGTTTTTTCAACTTAGTCTGTTTGTTGTTTATACTGTAGCTGTGGACTTTTTTAACCAAGTGAACATCCTCTATGGTACTCTCACTGAATTCTGCACTCCAACTAGTTGTCCAGTCATGAATGCTGGACCAGTGTGAGTACTCAACCAAGTAGATTCTTTTGGCTGTATTGTGTTTAGAACTCGAATAGATCATTATTCCTTGTCTGTTTTCATTCTTGGCAGATACTCGTATAAGTGGGCTGATGGGGTTACCACAAAAGAACCAATAAAGGTCTCTACTCCAAAATATGTTTGAGTACTTAATGGAATGGATTGAAGTTCAGCTAGATGATGAGTCAATATTCCCTCAAAGATTGGGTTAGTAAAGTATCTAGTTGAAAGCTTGAAACTCTTTTTTTTTTGTTCTTCTTCATAATCTTAACTCAAGTTTTTCTTTCCATGTGCTCCTTTTCCACCCAATTTCCCAGATGTGGTGAAGACAATCTTCAAGAGGCTATTTCGTGTGTATGATTTTTTAATTTAAATGCTCATATGTTTTTTTTTTGTTTAATTGTATTATATTTAAGTAGTAAGAATCAGTGATGAGTTAGGGGAGTAGGACAAAGCATCACCCAAAAATTAAATATATGAATAATATATGTTAAAAATTACTTTTATATAATCTTTTTGAAAAATAAAAAAATGATTCCCTAACTTTTTGCTTTTCACTACCTATATAGGTACTACTAAAGTGGCTTAATAAAGACTCACATTCATAACTTCTTTTGTTTTTTTAGTAGTATAATAAAATGTAATACATAATTGCTTTGCTAGTTGTTTAATGTTTGCCTTCGTCTCTATTCTTGAACCCGTTCTTGAACCCAGAGGCCTTAGTTCATCTTCATGAACCCAGTTGCCTTCATCTCTATTCTTGAATTCGTTCTTGAACCCAGAGGCCTTCTTCTCCGTTGTTGAACCGAGATGCCTTCACCTCTTTTCTTGAACCCAGACGCCTTATTTCTGTTTTTGAATCCAAACGCTTTATTCACTGTTCTTTAATTGAGATACCGTATGCTCACTATCATTTTTTATGTTTTTATCTTTACAATGTTTTAACTTTCTTTTATTTGTTTTCCTCATTGCAGTGGCTGGTGGGTTTGAGGTATTGATTGCAGCAACGAGGTTTGAGGTGGTGATTGCAGCGATGGGGATTGAGGTGTTGATTGTAGTGGATGTATTTGTAGTTTAGGTATGCAATATTGAGGTATACTATGATTTTATTTATTATAAATTCCCAAAATCTGAAGGATTGGTGATGAATATATCTATATGAGGCAAATCTGAATATTTGAAAATATGTTGTTGATTGATTTTGTCTTTGGTAATTTGTATTACGACATATCTAATTTTTTTAAATATGGTTGCTGGTTTTGGCAATTTTATTATGAGGCAATATGTGGTTTAATCACTGTCTTGGGCAAGTTTGAGTTTGGATTCTTTTTTATATTATGTATTTAAAGTTGGTTTATAATATGGTTTTGGGGTGGGTTGTTATATATTTGACAGATTTTTATTGATTTGCTCAAGTTTGCAATTGATTTTAGATATGTTTTGAGAATAGTTTTAGGAACTTTTTTTTTAAAAGCCAATTTTGAATATATTGTGGTGTTGATTATATTAATTTTTATTATCTTAGCCAAATCTGAATATTAGATATGTGTGTTGATTTGGGTGATTTTTATTATTAGTGGAAAATCAAAATCTTTGATTATGTGTATTGATTTGGATTGTTTTTATTATTTAAGGCAGTCTGGATTCAAACATTGCTATGAATATGTGATTTTTTGTCTTTCTAATTATATGATTTTGTGTATTCAAAGTTATGAACTCAGTACCTTTCTTCGGCTCTTAAGCAAGTGTATTTTTAATTGATTTTATGGTTATGGTTCACTTATTTCATTTTTGAGACATTGTGTAGACGTGCACTTTTTTCTTGTCAATGAAGAGCCATAATAAGTATGACTAGTTAATGTGTTAGTGATTATGACATTTGATATGCCGTATTTTTAGTTATATTGGCATTCTATGTATGTCATATATGCCCATATTTGGTCATAATTAGTTTTGAAATACTGATGATGATTTGGGAACATCACATATAGTGTTTGGTCTTTGTTATTCCCTGTTTTGGAGTAGCTTTTGGTTCTGTAGCAGAGACAGACAGAACAACAAGGTATATGCTATCATCAATAAATTGATACTATGTTGCTATATTCAGATTTGGAGATTTTTTTGTACTTTGTTATTGATATTGATATTCAGATTTAGGATGTAGATTAATTTAATAAGCTTACTGCATTAGTGAATCTGATTCTTTATTCCTGTACTAAGATTTACTAATTTTTTTTATGTTCTGATATTTGTTTTTCATATTTAGATATTTGCTTTTTCATATTTATTTGTTTTTCTATTTCAAAAGTTTTGCATTAATCTCAAGTGTTTCTCTATTTTTAGCATGCTCTGCTTTCTGGTTTGTAGGGTGAACTTTGATATTGATATTGTAGGGTGAACTTTGTTTTTGGAGAGATAACTAGTTTTTGAGTTTACGAGTTTTGTGTGTTTGAATCTGATTTTTATTCTGTATACAAATATGTTCTGAATTTGATTTTTTTAAAGTGTGGAAATTTTGTGTTTGGAATTTGATTTATGTATTATGTTCATTGATTATATATATGAATCTGTTATTCTTTTTAAAAAGGAGAAGAGACATCTACTTTTTATTTTAAGTTTTTTTATGTTAAACTTTGAATCTAGTTTGTATTATCTTCATCATTGTTTACATGTTCATATATACTGCATATGAACTTCTTTGTTTTATCACATGAATTATAGTGGATTTTATTTTATTTTATGTTGGTGATTATGGGACTTGATGTGCTCATATATTTGTTTTTTAATATATGCTGCTATATTAAGTGTCATAAATGCCTGTAATAATAAGTCATATTTTCTGAAATCCTTATGATGATTAAATTGGGGATAATTATTATGTTGACATTAATTATATTTTCCCATTGTTGCCAACCCGAACCCCACCTCCAACCATCATCGGTGTCCACCTCACAAAGCCATCATCGACATTCACAAGTTCGAGAAAAATGATGCTCTTTAGTAATAATCTCAAAGTCAAGAATAGACTTGTTGATATTTTTTATGAAATGTAATTAGTTTAACACTCATCTTTAATAAGCAATGAATATTTTATAATATATGTTTGTTTATTTTATTATTAATGTTAAATAATTTATTTGAGTTCGGTTCGTGAGTCACAAGATGATTCTTAGTTTATTTACAGTAATTTACTAAGGAATGAACTTTATGAAGTTTTTTTATTTTTGTAAGGGTAATCTTAAAATGATAACTTTATGACTTATTTTAGTATTGAACATTATAAAGAATTTTAGCATTAAACATTTTATTATTGTATGGTTTTTTTCTAGTTTATTTCTAATATAGAACATTTATAATAACTGTTATTATCTTTTACCTACACATAACCATTACATTTGACCAAAATATAAATTCTGTAATAAACCAATAAAATCATGCTATGTGGGCTAATAAAATGACCCCACATGGTCCAATAATATCGTGCCACGTAGACTAATAAAATGATGCCACGTGGTCTATATCAAATGATGACATATGTACTAATTATCAAACGACATGTGGACAAATTATTGTTTGGCACGTGGAGCAACCACAAGATGCCAAGTGGCGATATTGATGTATGCCACGTAGGATGCCACGTCATCAAACACATAAAACTATGGAAACCATGTCAGCAGACACGTAGGATGCCACGTCATCAGACACATAAAACTATGGAAACCATGTCAGCAGACACGTAGGATGCCACATCGTCAAACACGTCATCTGCTGACTCATCAATTGATTTATAACTTAGTGGGGTCCACTGATTATTTTATACCTACCAGTATTAATAAGTGTAGGTAAATACTCTTTCCCCACTAACCTTTTACCTACCAATCTCTACCAATTCAATATTGGTAGGTAAACCACATTACCCACCATTAGGCTAGTTTTACCTACACTTACAATTGGTAGGTAAAGACCCCATTTTCTTGTAGTGACACCAAGCTTCCAAGAATCCTTCCGCCTCTACATCTATTTTCCTGCATCATACTAAAAGAAAATGAATGAGTCTAATGCCCAGCAAAGAAAACTACTAACAACATAAAACATATACATAAAATCATATCATAACATATGCTATAAACATATCATCACATATACTATAAACATATTATAACATATACTATAAACATATTATAACAAAGTCCATATAAGACTATACTAATAATGGTCATTATGACATGTGATAAACCATCTACGTCCCTTGTCTAATATTTGAGGTAGGTTAGATCACATGTAGTGTATGATAACCCATCTACGTCCCCTGTCTAATATTTGAGGTAGGGTAAATCATAACATAATATATTAAAACATAAACTTAGCATAACATATTATACATAACATAACATAAAAGAATAACATATCATGCAAACATACAAGATCTAGCCTATTTTCCTTACCAAAACCGGGATATGAGAACAACTGTTGGGCTTGGAATACTCCTAAAACTAGCAATAGAACAGTGAGTATTTCTAAAGGAAAGAGATGAAAATAATAGAACTAAACCACCAAGATAAAATCTTACCGAAAAGACACCTTAAGTTCAAAGAACATAAAAACCTAACCACAAAACCATAACAAAAGTTAGAACATGAATAAAACTAAAGAGACTAAGGAATCAAACAGAATTAAACTTAAGAATAAGGGTACCTTTGTTGACCTTATGGATTGGCCTAACTCCATTACCAAAATACTCTAATCCTTACTTCCCAAGTGTTTGATAAAGCTTAAGAATGATAAAGCTTTTTCTTTCCCAACCTAAGTGTATCACTCTTATGGTCTCACTAGCACCTTAGAGTCTGATCACAGCTGAAGAGTAAATGAAATGGCTGGGTACTAGGTCCTATTTATAGAGATAAGGAGTGAAACTAACCCCATTTTTATTTGAATAAAAATAATGAATTTAATTGAAGATAATAGATTTTTCATCAATCAGAGGCTGAAGACTCGGTCAAAACTAACAGAGGTAGGTCTAAGGAGTCAAAGGTTGTTTTTAAAATTATAAACAAAAATAAAAAAAAATGATTAATTAGGGCGATATATCGCCACATGCCCCTATGTTCTGAGTCTCTGTTTGTACGATCGTGCAACGTCAACGTGTTTTTCCGTATTCAGCGTCAGGCGATATATCGGCTCTACTTCTGCGATATATCGACATACGTGATTATTTTAAACACGTAATTGCACTTTTTCAGCATAATTAAGGTTGGATAACTACTTTGACTGAGTCTAATTACGACCCTAACAAATTCTAGTGAAGACTAAGTCTTATATTCCCTTATTTTATCATTAAAATAATAATTCCTTAATAATCATGCATATGACAAGTGTCATAATCCTATTGGCTCTATCTAAACCTTAGGTTATAATAAGTATCATATTTTTTACCAGCAATATTAATCAAACCTTATGTTATAATTAATATTCTTAAACTATAGGTTAAACTTATAAAATCCATAACTATTGCTAGGAGCTTCTAACTAAGTCCCGGTTTGAGCCAAAATCCACGAAATCTAAAATACTACAACTACTACTAACTATCTAGCTAAGTAAACATTCTGGGACTCTACAGATATACATGGATTTTTAGATGCTGAGTTTCTAGAGACTTAGAGGAAAGGAAAAGAAACAAAAGCAAGAAAATTCTCAGCTCTCTCTCTCTCTCATACTCGACACTCTCTTTCCCTCTCCTTGGTGACTGAGAGCTTGAAGAACTTTACTTGTTATGCCTGGGGAAATTAGCTCAAGGGTGTGTTTAACACAGAGGATTCAGCTTGGGAATCAGAGGATTTAAGCTTGGAACTTGACTTGAAAGTAGCTCAGGGTCGAATTCCTACTCAAGGTTTTCATCGAGGCTCGGGTTAGAAGACTGTGCTCAGGATTTCGGTGCTCAAGAAGCTCAGGACACATGTAAGAAAACTGTTGTACCCGTAGAGCAGGGCGTGGCCCTATAGTTTGTATTGCAGGGCACGACCCTATGTGATTGAATCGCAGGGTGTAGCCCTATTATTTATGTTATGTATTTGTTTAAGCATTTCTTGATTATATGTTATGTGTTGCATGCTTGTGAATGAACGGCAAAGGCTGGGAATGGCGAAGGCCAAGAACGGCAGGAAGCCGGGTCGGCAAGGGGCCGGGAACGGTGTTAAGCACGTGGAGTGCAAGGCCGAGTACGGCAAGGGTCGGGAGCGGCGTTGAGCACGCAGTGCAAACCTCTAGGGTGAGACCCTTCACGGATGCATGAGTCATCCTTACGGTGTAGACCGTGAACCCCGGGCCTGGTAAAGCGCCTGGGACAGCATGACCACTATATGTTTAGCCTGTTGGCGACTTTGTTATGTACTGATTGATAGATATGGATATGTGATTATTTGTGTTAAGTTTTTTTGCTGGGCTTCGGCTCACAAGTGCTCTATGGTGCAGGTAAGATCAAGGGAAAGGTCGACCAACCATGAGTACGGAGAGCGTGAAGTGACGTGTACATGTTCGGCTTACTTGGCTGCTACGACCAGGGTTATTTTGGGAAAAATACAATGTATAGACCTGAATTTGTCGCCTAGTCGACCTTAAATTTATTTTGAGATGTAAAGTATTTTCTAAACAATATTTTGGGACCCCAAATGTATAACGCTTTCTAATTTCAATGAATGATTACATTTTCAAATTAAATGACTTTTATTACAGTTTAGCCACACTTTTAACCTAAAACCTCGACTAGCGAGTTAATTGCACATTTTAAACTCATTTAGTAATGACTCTAAGGAAGTAGGGCGTTACAGGCGCGGCCATGGGGGAGGTGCGAGTGAGAGAGAGAGGGACGGGGGCAGAGGGTGCCCAACTCTGGGGAAGGGCGGAGGAGGGAGGATACAGTGAGGGCGAAGGTCGGCGTGACTCTGAGGAGGGGCGGAGGGGGTGGCTCGGAGAGGCTGATGAGGTTTGGGTTTTTTTTTTGGAGAAAACTGTGAATGAGGGAGGAGAAGTCGAGGGAAGGTGTGGTCTCGGGGTCACATGTCGCCGCTAATATTAGAAATGTCGCTGCTAATAATATTTTTAATTAAAAAAAAGTTACCTCGTGTGACATCAACAGCGACTTCCTGTCACCGCTAAAAGCATATTTCTTGTAGTGTTAATGTGATAGCCACACAAGAACAAAGTGGAAATTAAATGTAGAAGGAAATATGAGGAGGAGGATTTTTCTAATTCATCGCTATACGTCTCCAATTTGTATGTCCTATTTTCTGTCCATTAAATAGCAATAGAACACATGGTTTTATACCCAACTATAAGACTTTGTTTGGTTATACTAATTAACAAAGTGTTATACCCAAACAAAGTCTTATAATTGACTGAGTGAGTTGCCAAGTGTCCCATATACTACTTGATGGTCAGGGAATAAGACATACAAATTGGATAGACGATCCGCGTTCAATTAACTACACAAAAAATTTATCATACAAATATATATATATATGGAGAAATCGAATTAATATAGCTTACTCGGAGTGAATTAGAGATCAATTGGCAATTTTAGTGAAATAAACAAAGCTTTGATGGCTTTTAAAAGCAAAAGTGCCAATATATACAAGTCTACTATGTAAGAAAAAGCAGAAAGCGATGGGCAGCCGCCACCATAGTTGAAGTGACATATGTAATATCAATATAATGAGCACAAAAGTCAATGTCGAAGAAAAACAATACTATACTATTAACAGAGTTAATCATTTAGTGTACTCATTAAATGAAGTGTCATTTTCTCGTTGGTTAGATACCAATTAGGACAGTATTTTGTGTCACGAGATTCGAGTCAATAATCTTAATTCTTGAAATGAGATTCAACAGATGAGATTATTAAGTTTATAAAGTTTTTGTCAGCAAACACATAAATTTATGTATGAAATTTTAAAAAAAAAATCTAAGTTTACATATATAAAGAATAAAAACATTGTATTATATAAACAATTTTTATTCGACTACTACCACTTTTAATAATTGTAATAATATCCTGTAAATTGTTTAGTTTCTAGCTAGGGTTTGCCATTGGGTTGCAAAGAAATATGGGGGGACAAAGACTAACGACGATAGCTGCAGAAGAAGGGGTTGTGGTGCGTCCAATGAATGGGGGAGATGGCCACTACAGCTATAGCAAAAACTCCGCGCTTCAGGTCTGTGCATGCACACTATAAATTACTCAGATTTGATTTTTGACGTGCTAACAACGATTACAATAAGATATATATATATATATATATCATAATTTTATATTTTTGTAGAGAAATGCTATAGAAGCTTCTAAAGAAATAGTCAACATGGCAATATCAGAGAAGCTTGACATGGAGACTTTAACTTCTTCTAAGATCTTTAAAATCGCTGACTTGGGTTGCTCAGTTGGACCAAATACACTCATAGCAGTGCAAAACATAATAGAAGCCTTGGAACTCAAGTTTAACAGCCAACAAAAAGACAGTACCTGCTGTGACCTTCTTCCTGAGTTCCAAGTGTTCTTCAATGATCAAGCAACAAATGATTTCAACCAGCTTCTCATTTCTCTTCCTCCTAAAACAAAATACTTCACAGCTGGGGTGCCTGGATCTTTCCATGGCCGACTCTTTCCCAAAGCTTCTCTCCATTTTGTTCACTCTTCCTATGCTCTTCACTGGCTTTCAGCAGTGCCACCCCAGGTTTTGGACAAAAGTTCTCCTGCTTGGAACAAAGGGAGAATTCACTATTCCAATTCTAATAACAGTGAAGTTGTCAATGCCTTTAGAGCTCAGTATGCTAAAGACTTGGACAACTTTCTAAATGTTAGAGCGCAAGAGATTGTCCATGGAGGATTATTGGCTCTTATTGTCCCTGGTCGCACAAATGGAACACCTCATTCTCAAACTTATATTAACAAGGCATATGAACTGCTTGAGTCATCCATTATCGACATGGCAAAGAAGGTAAACCTCTTTATTTATATATAAATGTGCATGTTTATGGCTAATAACGTATACAAGGAAATATATCTAACTCATCTACAACCAACCTTAACAATACTTTGAGATGGCCAAAAATATTACTTATCACAAAAATAGCATGTAATTTTTTTTAGTTTTTCAAAATTTGGGATGCCAAGGGTCTCCCTTTGCTTATGTATATGGTTCTGCCAATACTCTTAAGTACTTCTTTAAACCAACATTTGGTTTTGATGGGGTTTGGTACTTATCATTCTAAGTTTGCAAATATAGATAGATTGATTGATTAATAAGCATTTTATTTTAATAGTAATTCCTTTTTCTGTATTTTTTTGTTTTTTCTGAGACAGGGTAAGATCAGCAAAGAAAAAGTAGATTCCTTTAATACACCGGTGTATTTTGGATCGCTGGAAGAAGTGGAAGAAGTTGTGAAACATAATGAGTTTTTTAGTATAGAGGTAATGGAGGACCTTCCTTGCGAAAAGCAACCACCCAAATTGCTATCGATGACCTATAGAGCTGGACTTGAAGGAACCATACAAGAACATTTTGGAGATGATGTTGATGTAGAAGAGATGTTTGATTTACTACTATATAAGAAGCTAGAAGAATCGTCCTCCATAATCGAATCATGTGACTTAGTTAACCTCTTTGTTTTATTCAAACGAGCACCAAGCGGGCTGTGACTAGCTATTGAAAACGAACAACAAATCTTAATATAAAATGTAGTACGTATGGGAAATTAAGAGAAATTAAGTAACAATATATCCCTATATTTGTCTCTGGAATATAATATATATAGATATTTTTGTTTTTTAATTTATTATATATGTATTGAGGAGGAGATTTAGATCTCACAAAATGTAATATCATGCCATGCTAATAACTACTTATATATCCTTTTTATTTTCTATAGTACACAAATATTAATTATTTCAGAAAATAATATAAAAATACTCGTTAAATTTAGTCGTGATCAAATTTATTTAACTAAGACAATATGAGATCAATCTTTATGTTTTGTTAAATGACAATTTGAACCATGTGTTTTACAAAATGAATCAAAATAATACTATAAACCCGACTTTGGTTAAAATATTTTTAATTATAAGATCAATTCATGAATTGTTGGTGAAACAATAAGCAAATTAAAGAAAATAATATTCTGGATGACATTCATGGAAACATGAAATCTCAAATTAAAAAATAACTTATTCATAAAACTCCATAAACTGATATTTTTTTTGTTGATTAATTATTTAAAACATATGATACAAATAAATCACGACATGTATTTCATGTGACTTAGTTAGCCTATTTGTTTTACTCAACCGAGCACAAAAAAAATTAGAATTGTTATGAAATTATTGAGAATAAACTAAAATATAAAAGCAGAGAAAGAGATAAATAAACAGTAATTCAAAAGAAGAGTGAAATCTTGTATCTCATTTCATTGGGGAAAGGACTCGTATTTATACAGATAAATATGCCATAAGGAAATCGTGTAACTATTATGAATACAATCAAGAATGAATGTTGATATTTTACTTTGAGTAAACTAGTGATTCTGTATTATTATGGACATCCATATATATAATATTTATAACACTCCTCCTTGGATGTCCATGAAAACTGCATCATTAAAAACCTTGCCAGAAATACCCAGTGGGACAAAAACTCGGCCAAAGAAAAAAGAGTGCAGTGTAAAATTACTTCCCCTCATTTCGACGCTCTTGAAGACCATGTAATCGATGTATTATGATCTTATGTGCCATCTTCTCAAACGTTGATGTTGGTAATGACTTTGTAAATAAGTCTGCAAGATTGTCACTTGATCGAATTTGATGAACATCAATATCGCCACGCACTACAAGAAATTTACCCTATAGCGACGACTTCTATTGCGACAACAATGATGTCGTCGTAATAGAACACATAAAACCACGAAAATTGGATTTTTTTTATTATTTTTATTTTTTATCAAAGACTTACAGGGAGGACATGTCGTCGCAATAGAGGTCATCATTGTAGATTCCAAATATCTTGACTTATAGAGACGACATGTCGTCACTATAGGTCTCTAAATTTTTTTGAAGGAATATACAGCACCCAAATTATTTATTATTTATTATTAATTTTTTATTTTTTTCTCAAAAAACCTATAGCAACGGCATGTCGTCGCTATAGGTCTATAAATTTTTTTGAGGGAATATACAACGCCCAAATTATTTATTATTAATGTTTTATTATTTTTCAAATAACATATAGCGACGATAGATCCAAGAAAATGGTAGGAAAATTTCCCCCAAAAAATTTAGCACTGACACTTGAATTTTGGAAACTCTCTAGGTTATTTTCATTTATGAAAATTGCACATTTCATCTACTGAGATGATATTTTTATGCCCTATAGCGACGACGTACATACAAGAAAAACTCGATACTTTCTCTTCCTCTTTCTCATTTTCTCATTAAATATTTCATATAGGGTCTCGGTTTCTCTTCACCTCCACTACGCCTCATCAACTCAGTTTAGGTAAGGTTTTTATCATTAAATGTTACATTTTTTGGTTTCTTTCTATTTTGATGAGTTTTCCCCATTGTTGATGGTGTTTATGAGGATTTTAGGGATGGTGTTTGTGTTTTATGAGTTTCTAAGATATGCATAATTTTAACTTTGGGTTTAGTTATTTTTAATGTTATTCTATGAAAATGTTAGGTTTATTAGAGATTATTGATGAATTTTAAATTTGTTTTTTGTTTTTTATTTTTTTTCTTCTTAAATATTGGTTTTATAGATTGGTTTTGGCTTGGAGGCATGATTATTGTGGACTTGGACAACTTTTGGAGGTTAGTTTTAATTTTAGTTTTCATATATTTAATGTTATTATAGTTTTGTGAAATGTATATATAAATGTGATTTGATTAATATGTTATATGAATATGATTAGTTTATTTTTTAGTGTAAAACTATATGAATATGTGTATGTATATGTATTTTAGATAAATTTTTAATTTTAGATAATTATGTTTAAATTTATGTTAAAGTGTGTGTGTGTGTGTGTTATATGATTGATATTGAGCATATATTGATTAAATTAGTTTGTTTTTGTTTTGTTTGCAAATATGTGTGGAATTATATATGTGTTAGTATATACTATATGTTTGAATGTTAGTATTAAAGTTTATTTTGAATTATATATGTGTTGGTATATATGGTGAAATTTGTTTTATGTTAGAAAGTAATTTATATATTTTTTTTCTAATTATTTATGAGTGTTGAAAATATTAAGTTATTAAGTATGTGTTTTAATGATATGAGTTGGTTAGAATTGTGATATTTTTAGAATTTTTTTCAAAAATTTACTATTTTTTTTATTTCGAAAAAGACCTACAGGGACGACATGTCGTCGCTGTAGGGTCCAAAATTCAAAAACAAAAATTATGAAAACACCTACAGAGACGAAATAGAATGGGTTCATCCTAATAATAATGTTTAACTTCCGAATAAATTTTTTTGAGTTGTTGCCTTGACATGTCTGAAGGCACAACTTTAGCTACCAAATAATTGACAATATCCGCAAACCTAGGTAGCTTTTCTTCACTTGCAATCAAAAATAGTTGTTCATTCAGAAAATTTTCATCAATTTTCTCATCTTTCTCATTATGCTATTCTCCTTTTTCCAATCTATATAAATGATCTGCAACTAGATTTTTTGTCCCCTTCTTATCACGAATTTCCATATCAAACTCTTGCAATAATAGGACCCATCGAATCAGGGGTGGTTTAGCATCATTTTTGGTCATAAGGTACTTAATAGCTTAATGATCTGTGTAGACAATCACCTTATTACCAATTAAATATGGTCTGAACTTGTCAAATGCAAAGACAATTACAAGTAATTCCTTCTCAATAGTTGCATAATTTAATTGAGCATCATTCAAGGTTCGACTAGCATAATAAATCGTTTGAATACTTTGTCAACTCGTTGTCCAAGAACCGCTCCTACTGCATAATCACTAGCATCACAAATTAATTCAAAAGGAAGCTCCCAATTCGGTGATACAACAATCGGAGCATATATCAATTTCTTCTTCAGTGTGTTAAATGCCCTTAAATAGTCAGAATCAAAGTTAAATACCACACCATTCATAAGTAGAGTAGATAAGGGCTTCGAAATTTTTGAAAAGTCCTTTATGAACCTCCTATAAAATTTAGCATGGCCCAAAAAACTATGAACCCTTTTAACAGACACTGGAGGAGGTAAATTCTCTATTGTCAATATCTTGGCCCTGTCCACCTCAATTCCATGGCGTGAAATCTTGTGGCCCAAAACTATACCTTCAATCACCATAAAGTGACATTTCTCCTGTCGGTTTAATATTAAATTTGACTCCTCACATCTTTTTAGAACCCTTTCCAAATTAGCTAAACATCCAACAAAAGAGGGTCCAAAGACAGAAAATTCATCCATAAAAACTTCGATACCTTTTTCCACCATGTCTAAGAAGATAGACATCATACATCTTTGAAAGGTGGCGGGAGCATTACATAGCCCAAATGGCATCCTCTAAAAGGTAAATGTTCCATAAGGGCATGTAAATGTAGTCTTTTTTTGATCCTCCGGTGCTATGGGAATTTGATGGTATCCCGAATACCCATCAAAGAATCAAAGACGCAAATAAGCAATAATAAGGATGGCCTGCCAATCTATCTAGCATCTGATCTACAAAAGGAAAAGGGAAATGGTCTTTCCTGGTGGCCTTATTCAGCTTATGGTAGTTAATACAAATTCTTCACTCTGTCATCGTACGAGTCGGAATAAGTTCATTATTATTATTTTTAACCACCATCATGCCACCCTTCTTTGGGACTACCTGGACTGGACTAATCCATGCACTGTCAGATATTGGGTAAATTACTCGTGTATCCAATAATTTAAGAATTTATTTCCTTACCACTTCTTTCATTGAAGGATTCAGTCTCCTCTAAGCATCAATACTAGGCTTACTATCCTCTTCCATTAAGGACTAATACCCTTTATATCTGTCAGAGTCCACCCAATTGCTAGTTTGTGAGCCTTTATAACCCTAAGAAGCTTATCTTCTTCAATCACAGACAATGAAGCTAAAATAATAAATTGGAGAGTGTCATTCTTACCCAAATAAGCGTACTTAAGATGATCCGGTAAAGTTTTTAACTCAAGAATTTGTGGCTTCTAAATAAATGGGAGAGGTCTCTTAGGTACTTGCCCCAATTCCTCATATTTCTTTTTATAAATTTGCCCCGATGAGTTCAGCCACTTAACATATTCACTGGCTTCAGTACCAGTACACTCTTCAGGACTTGCAATCAAACTCAACTCAAGTGGATCCTCAATAGACTGGACCATTTTGTCTTGTTCCTCCAATACACGAACACGAAAACAATTGTCACTAGCTGAAGGACATTTCAATGCTTTAAGAACAACCTCATCACCTTGTACTCTGAGCCTTAACTAACCCTTCTGAACTTCTATCAACGGTTGCCCCGTGGCTAAAAATGGTCGTCCCAATATAATAGTGTATGCCCTGAAAATCAGCACGTATCTTCTTAGGTAGCTCAGGTACAGCTGGCTAGTAAGAGGCTATAATCGATGTTCCACGTGTTCGCTTTTCATCAAGGGGAATTTAGCATGGTTCCCTAAACGAATAGCTCGAGTAGATGAGTCATTTGGCAACTTACCACCTGGAACCATTTGGGTAATATGGTGTCAAAAGGCACGAGTTGACATTACGTTAAGCTCGTGGTACGCCAAAGGTCTGACGTACCCCAGGATCTTTATAAAGTTGACCACGCAATATAAACGTGCATAAAACAAACATCACGTGTCTATTTTATTCCCAAATTCCTGGATACGCAATATAAATGTGCGTGATCAGACATCACATGCCTGATCTAGTCCATACAGCCCATTATCCATTTTACCTATTGATTAGACCGCACTTCAATATAAAATTTAGATATTAATCATTAAAGTCACAGAGGTGATGTTAATGATCAAGAGATCACGGGATAACCCCAACACCTACCAAGATATCATTCTCCTATAAATACCAAGACCCTGGGTAGTGCAAGGGGTTGGATTTTTTCTGTAATGCAAATACTCTGTAAAATAGAAAGAGATATACAACAATAATATTGACTCGTGGACTAAGGGGATTTTAACCTCTGAACCACGTAAAAAGGAACGAGTATTCTTATTATATCATTCTAAGTACCTTAAAGAGTAATTTTTCTCATTACGGTTTACCCTTAAGCACTAATTCATTCCAGCTAATTTTCGTAATACACTATTGGTGAAAAACTGTGTCAACAGTTTGGTGCTTTCATTGAGAGCTACAAATTAGTGCCATTGAAAAAGATTAAGGAAAAAGTTCATCATGGTAGTCACTCGTTCAAGGCACGGTAACGAAACAGACCAACATGGTGGGCAGGAGGCTCACCATACCACTATTTCTGACGAACAAGGCCTGGAGATCCAGCAGCGATCGGGAAAACAACCGATGGGCCACGGCGACACCGGAAGTTCAGCACCTCTACCGCCGAATTCAAACCCGGATTACTTAACTGCGGTAGAGATGGAGAACATGCAGTTGAGAAGCCATCTAGCCAAGGCCAATAAGCAAATCGAGGAAGTCTTGGCTCAGCTACCCCATCTTGCAACCGACGTTAACGTCAGAAAGAGGCAAGGCGCGACTCGCAAGTCTCACCGGGATAGTCGACCCAGGCCAAGTCGATCGGTTAGAACCTCAACTCCAAGTTCTACTCCTGTGTCACCCAATCACTAGGAAACCCCGTTTGGTAGCTTTCCTAGGGATCACCAAAGAGTCAGTCGGTCGGTCAGAACCTCGAATCTGAGTTCAATGCCACCGTCGAATGCTCATGGCAACCCACGCAGACAGTCAAGGACAAACTCACAAAGACGGCGTGTCCCAACCGACTTCCCTGTATCGCGATCAGATCGCCATGCACAGGGAACCAGAAATGGTGAAGCAGATCAACCTCGAGCTAGTTTGATCCGACCTGACGGGACAAGAATTGCTTCACCAATCAGACATCCTTCATCGCTGATCAGGCATCCATCCCCACCTCATTCTGCTCGAGACGTCCATGCCTACAGAAATAGCAGGAGGAATACTCCTCCCAGTGCCCCTGCTCATGCCCCACAAGTATGCGAGAACGCTCCAGATCCTCATCCTCGACCGCAAGCTCTACGCTTCTCTAACGGAAGTTATTGGACGGAGGATCGTCGAAGTGGTAGAACCAGCACAGGTTTGAGGAATCAGTTGAGATCAGCTCAAAACCCTCTGGTTGATCCACATACCGATCTGCGAGATCGCCTAAACTCACAAAGGACCAATCTGACTCGCAATGGGGTTAGCGACACTCACCACGAGGGAAGTCCTTTCGAGGTACGTGACAACAGGAATGCCCCACCAAACAAAGCTCGAGCTTGGAGGGACAATAACTCGTCAAATGCGCACGGTCAAATGGGAGTTGTTGAACAGCCCCAGGGAACCAAGGACCCAACCCTCGAGAGGCTGGCCCAGATGGAGGAACTGATCAAAAGACTCCTATCAGAAAAGGAGAAAGATGAGTACGACTCAAAGGACGAGCTCGAGCTCTTCGCCCCTAACATCGCAACAACACCATACCCCCCAGGTTTCAGGATGCCCCAATTGTCAAAGTTCGACGAAGATGGAGATCTGTCCAACCACTTGGGGATGTTCAATACCCTAATGATGACCCATAACATCGGACCTGAATTAAGATGCTTAGTATTTCCTTCGACTCTAGTCAGACCAGTCAGGCAATGGTTCAAGCAATACAAGAAGCACTCTATCAGCTTGTGGAAGAGTTTCTCTACCGACTTCAAGAGGGCATTCCGAGCTTCTCAAGCAGCTTGAATAAAGGTAGACTCCCTGACAAACGTAAAGCAGCAGCCCGGAGAGCCTCTGAAAACTTACTTGAGTAGGTTTTCCAACATCGCTGCGTGAGCTAGAGATGCGGATGAAAGCTCCAGGCTTATGGCGATGAGAACAGGAATCCTTGTCGGAGGCAACCTATGGAAATAGATCCAGAGAAAAGGCTTCAACACAGTGGACGAGCTTCTGAACAAGGCTCAGAGATGGATCAACCTGGAAGAGGCGCGAGCTTCAGTCGCAGGAACCAGCCAAGTCTCTGCCCAGCTCGTTGGAGAGGTAACGGACGTGTCAACTATGGCTCAAACCATTACCCAGAATAACCACGGGGGAGGAAGCAAGAGGAAGGGAAATGGCGAAGGCGGCCAGAATGGTTCAAAGAAAAATAAGCCCATGAAGAATTTCAAGCCTATCTATGCAACTTATGTCGATCTCACGGATATCAGGGAGTGCATCTTCTTAGCGAACTCTGCCCGCCTCCCGTGGAAGAAACCTGAGACTCTAAAAAATCAAAGGGTGAAGAGAGACCAGTCAAAATTTTGTCGATTCCACAATGACATCGGTCACAACACCGATGGTTGCGGGCATTTGAAAGATGAGATTGAGACACTCATCAGGGCCGGGCCCCTAGCTTAGTATACCCGGAATCGAGTCTTCCCTAATCAGCCCGCTGGGCAAAACGTTCAGTTATCTCCTGAAACCCCGCAAATCAGACCGGGGCCTAGGTGAGTCAGGTGACCCCTCCTCCGATAATAGGAGGGGAAATAACCACCATCCTCATCTGGCAAGCACAAGCAGAAATGCCCAGAAGAGGTATGTCAATGAACTGAGGTCTCACAATGGAGTAGAGTTCATCCAGGAGCAGCGTTTGTCTAAACAGCAACGATTGGAGAAACAACCGATCAGTTTTACTGAAGAAGACGCTAGTCATGTCTAGTTCCCGCATAATGACCCGCTAGTCATAACCGTCCAGCTCGCCAATTGGAGAGTTAGACGGACCTTGGTCGACAATGGGAGCTCTGTGAACCTGCTATTTAGGTCCACATTGGAGAAAATAGGATTGTCTATGGCCGAGCTAAAGGCAACCTCCATGATGTTGTACGGGTTTTCCGGAGATGGTTCGACAGCTATCGGAACGATCGAGTTGGTGATAACCTTGGGCAAAGGACCACGAACTATTTCTAAGCTGCTCGAGTTTGTGGTCGTGGACAATCCGACCACATACAATGAAATCTTGGGTAGGCCCACACTGATGGCATTCGAAGCTATAACTTCAGTCCGCCACCTCGTGATCAAATTCCCTTAGTCAACGGGAATATGTACTGTCCGAGGCGATCAGCTCGCTGATAGGGAATGCTATAGCATTTCCATGAAGGGAAAATCACAACCCGGGCAGCAGACTATGGTCGTGCAAGATCAGGGAGAGGAATCCCAGGAAGTCAGAGATAATCCTGGGATGGAAGAACCTCAGCAGGTCAGTTGCAGGGAAATTAGCCCGAGTGAGGATATTGATCCCCGGATGGGTGAAGATAGTTTCGAGCTCCAGGCTATCGAAGACCTCAAAGAAGTAAACATTGATCCAAAAGATGCTTCAAGGGTCGTTAAGCTCGGGAAAAATCTTGACGCCGACAGAAAGGCGGAACTAATTACTTTTTTACAAGAAAATCTAGACGTTTTTGCTTGGGCCTATGAGGACATGATAGGAATCAGACCGAGTGTCATCATGCATACGCTAAATTTGGACAAAATCATGCCTGCAAAATCCCAGAAATAGAGGCGTCTGGGAACAACTCGAGCTGAGGCACTAGTGGAAGAAATAGCTAGGCTTTTGAAGTGCGGCTTCATCCGCAAGGCTAAGTATCCGATCTGGGTCACCAATCCTGTCCTCGTCCCAAAACCAAATGGAAAATGGTGGACCTGTATCGATTTCTCCGATCTAAATAAAGCCTGTCCCAAGGATTGCTTCCCCTTGCCAAGGATTGACTAGTTGGTGGACGCCACCGCAGGGCACGAGCTCATGTCCTTCATGTTATATTATTTTATAATATAATGTAATGTTATATTATTTTATAATATAAAGTTTTAGATTAAATAAATGTGACATAGAGTGTCACATATTGTAACATATAATAGAGAGTTACATTATTTGGATATATGTGAAATATCCAAACATGTAACATATTTGGTGTTACAAATTCATCACAAATTTGTAACTCCTAAATATCACCCATTATTGTGTAGATTTGTTGTTACACAATATTGAGATGAATTTCTTAAAGCCGTGTGAGAAATGGCTGATAGAGATGTGATTTTAACTCCCATATTGTGTATGGAAGTTACAAAATCAAGTGGGACTAAATTGGAACGTTTTGAAAAAAACTAAAAAAATTGGTTGCTGAAAATGACCAAGGGCCGTGGCGCTTGAAACAAGCGCCGCGGCCCTAGTGGCTGACAGCTTCATATAAATTCAGTTTTTATCCAATTTTGAATGTTTCCAACAGCCAATTAACTCCCAAATCTCTATTTTAATTCCATAAAACAGCCAATTAATCATTGGTAACATCCATGGGGGTTGGTGGAATTTGAAATTCAAAGGGTGTCTCAAAACTCTAAAAATAGGAGCCTAATGCTCACTTGTAAGACACAACATTTCTATCCATTAGAGCACTTGGCTAAAAACACCTTAAGGCTTGATTATTCCAGAAAGCATTTCCAATATCTGTGAGAGATCCCTTAGTGCTTGAGTTAGGGGGAAATAAGCTTTTGGACAAAGGTTTCAAACCTTGTTCAAGTTGGTGATCCCCAACACTCTTCACTTTGGTTGTGTGAGTGAGAGTTCTTAGTTCATTGTTCTTATTCTTGTTCTTTTATTCTATTGCTTTTCATTTCTTCTATTATTCTATATTTACTCTTTTATATGTATCTTTTGTTTTAGAGTTGTAATCTCATCTATATCTTTCATTCTAGTACTTCTAGTTTATTTGTATCTTTTTGTCTTAGAGTTGTATTTTCTATTTCTATCATCTTCTACCTCTTTCTCTATATTTACATGTAATTTTAGTCGTAGAGTTGTAACACTTTTTAATCAATAATATTTATTTGTAATATTTAGTTTAGAGTTGTAATTATCTTACCTATTTCCATTGAGGCAAATACATATTTTCCTAACACTTCATGGATGCGTACTCTGGATATAATCAGATCGCCATGAACCCTGTAGACCAGGAACACACTAGCTTCATGACTCCAACCAATGTGTACTGCTATAAAGTCATTCCCTTTGGGTTGAAAAATGCTGGGGTGACCTACCAGAGGTTGGTTAACAGAATGTTCACAAATCATATCGGAAAAAACATGGAAGTGTATGTTGATGATATGATAGTCAAGTCAAAGACTGCCAATAACCATGTCTCCGATCTGAAAGAATGTTTTGGAATTCTAAGGAAGTATAATATAAGGCTAAACCCCCAGAAATGTACTTTCGGAGTGGCGTCAGGAAAATTCCTGGGATTCATAGTCAACACCAGGGGGATGGAGGCGAACCCGGACAAAATCAGATTGCTACTAGAGATGCCCTCGCCCAGGTCACATAAAGATGTCGAGAGTATGACAAGAAGAGTGGCGGCCCTCAATCGGTTTATTTCTAAATCCACCGATAAGTGTTTGTCATTCTACAACCTGCTTCGGGGGAACAAAATGTTCTAGTGGACTGAAGAGTGTGAGTAGGCTTTCATCGACTTAAAGATCCATTTGGCCGAGCCACCAGTGCTATCTAAACAAAAGGCAAGAGAGCGCCTTTTCCTCTATTTAGCCGTGACCGAAAATGCAGCCAGTGCCGTGTTGGTCCGGGAGGAGGACCGGGTTCAAAATCCAGTATATTATATAAGTAAGAGACTTCTCAGAGAAGAATCTCGATATCCTCTAATGGAAAAGCTGGCATTCTTCCTTATTACAGCTTCCCAAAAATTTAGGCCATATTTCTAATCCCATTCAATCCACGTCATGAGCGATCAACCTTTAAGGCAGGTGCTGCAAAAACCTGAGACATCGGGATGTTTGTTAAAATGGGCGGTCGAGCTCAGCCAGTTCAAGATACTGTATGTACCCCGAACTACGATAAAAATCCAAGCCTTGGCTGATTTCATGGCAGAATGCACTAGATTTCAGGAAGAGCCCTTGAGAGAACCAGTGCGAGAATTATGGAGAATCTTCGTAGACGGGTCGTCTAATGAAAACGGGTCTGGAGCTGGGATCATCCTAATATCCCTGGAAGGGCACCATTTCCACTCCGCGCTGCGGTTCGGGTTCGTGGCATCCAACAATGAAGCCGAATACGAAGCCCTTTTGGCCGGGCTTAGAGTGGCGAAGGAATTGAAGGCCAAGGCCGTCCACTGCTACAGTGATTCCTAGCTCATGGTAAACCATGTATCCAGGGAATATCAAGCTCGAGGGCCCCAAATGGCAGCTTACCTAGCCAAGGTCAAGATGGAGCTATCCGAGTTTGAGTATAGCTTACTCGAGCAGATTCCTCGCGAGCAGAACGCCAATGCTGACGCCCTGGCTAGACTCGCTACCTCCAGAGGAGCCGAGACTCTGAGCATAGTACCAGTGGAATTCTTAGAAATTCTGAGCGTGGCAGAAAGCTCGGTGGAGGTCGAGATGATAAATATCAAACCGACCTGGATGACTCCCATAATAAAGTATCTTACGACAGGAAAATTGCTGGACGAGCGAAAATACGTGAAGAGAGTACTCTATCAAGCTCCAAGGTACACAATCATAGACAGGACGCTGTACCGACATGGCCACTCCTTGCCTTTACTATGGTGTGTTCTACCAGAGGAAGCCGAATTTGCAAGAGGTGCATGAAGGCTTCTATGGGGATCATGCTGGGGGGCAAGGCCTGGCCTTGAAAATATTACGGCAGGATTATTTCTGGCCCACGCTATCGAAGGACTCCATCTCCTATGTCAAAAAGTGTGACAAGTGCCAGCGGTTTGCCACCATTGCCCGAGCTCCTCCGGTCGAGCTAAAAATGATATCATCCCCCTGCCCATTCGCAGTATGGGGAATTGATTTAATTGGAGCCCTGCCCACGAGGAAGGGAGGAGTTCGCTATGCAGTAGTGGCCATCGATTATTTTACAAAATGGGCAGAGGCGGAGCCCTTGGCTATAATCACCACTAAGAGGGTCCTCAACTTCGTGGTCAAGAATATTGTTTGTAGATTCGGACTGCCAAGAAAGAATGTGTCAGACAATGGGACACAGTTCGATAGCGACCTCTTCACTGAGTTTTGTGAAAGGCATGGCGTAATCAAAAGCTTCTCCTCGGTGGCCTACCCGCAGGCCAACGGACAGGTCGAGGCTGTAAACAAAACCCTCAAAGCGAGCCTTAAAAAGAGGTTGGACGAGGCTAAGGGAGTATGGCCCGATTATCTCCCCCAGGTGATGTGGGCTTACCAGACCTCCCACCGAACTTCCACGGGGCATACCCTTTTCTCCTTAACTTTCGGAAGTGAGGTTGTCCTCCCTGTTGAAGCAAAGGTAGCTACACATAGGCTCAAGACCTTTAGCCCAGAGCGGAACGACGAACTACTCAGCGCGTCCCTCGTCCTAATTGATGAGAAACAAGAAGATTCACAGCTACGGCTCGCGCATTATCAGCAAAAAATCATGTGTTATTTTAATTCAAAGGTCAAAAAGCGTGTCTTTGGTTTAAGAGACCTAGTACTCCAAAGGGTATTCTTAGCAGGCAAGGACCCCAAAGACGGTGCCTTAGGCCCGAGCTGGGAAGGGCCCTATCAGATAGTCGAAATCGTACGGGAAGGTACTTTTAGATTGGCCATTTAATTTTAGAAATATATAAAAACAAAAAAAGGGGGGTTTATGGTATATTTGTATCTTTGTATGGTTTCATATGCCTGTTAGTTCAAAGTAACCCAGAAAGTCTACTTCCTGATTACTTGGGGGGCAGACAACCCGACGACCAGGTTCCAAAACTTAGAAGTTGGTTAAATTGATTAACCGTGTTTTTCTAAAAAAACGTGAGGTGTCCATAAAACTAACGCGGACTAAGTTTTTAATTAAATATCCTAGACACGACCAGGTTCCAAAACTTAGAAGTTGGTTAAATTGATTAACAATGTTTTTCTAAACAACTCGAGGTGTCAATAAAACTAACGTGAAATAAGTTTTTAATTAAATATCCTGGGCACGACCAGGTTCCAAAACTTAGAAGTTGGTTAAATTGATTAACAGTGTTTTTCTAAAAAACGTGAGGTGTCCATAAAACTAACGCGGACTAAGTTTTTAATTAAATATCCTAGACACGACCAGGTTCCAAAACTTAGAAGTTGGTTAAATTGATTAACAGTGTTTTTCTAAAAAACGCAAGGTGTCAATAAAACTAACGTGAACTAAGTTTTTAATTAAATATCCTGGGCACGACCAGGTTCCAAAACTTAGAAGTTGGTTAAATTGATTAACAATGTTTTTCTAAAAAATGCAAGGTGTCAATAAAACTAACGCGGACTAAGTTTTTAATTAAATATCTCGGGCACGACCAGGTTTCGAAACTTAGAAGTTGGTTAAATTGATTAACAGTGTTTTTCTAAAAAACGCGACATGTCAATAAAACTAACGCGAACTAAGTTTTTAATTAAATATCATGGGCACGACCAGGTTCCGAAACTTAGAAGTTGGTTAAATTGATCAACAATGTTTTTCTAAAAAACGCGAGGTGTCAATAAAACTAACGTGAACTAAGTTTTTAATTAAATATCATGGGCACGACCAGGTTCTGAAACTTGGGAGTTGGTTAAATTGATTAAACAATGTTTTTCTAACAAAACACGAGGTATCAATCAAACTAACGCAAACTAAGTTTCTACAGAGCACATCATAAAGCATGAGAAAGAGATCGGAGAATAATGAAACTTAGGTAACTAAAATTAATATATATAAAAATATTTGCCTCGAGGTGAATAACCTCGTGTTTAGCGTTTACAAAGGAAAAGTACATAAGTAAAAACAAAAAATCTAAGACCCCTAGGCAGCTCTGAGAACGTCATCTCCTCGGTCTTCTGCTCGCCAATGACAAAGGCCTCCCCGGTCTCAGACTGCAACTCCTATTGAAGTCAAGCCTTGAACTTCTCAAGGTAGTGCCCCCACATGTCGGAAGCCATGAAGGAGAAGTTGTCCTCCTGATTAATGGGCTAGCAGTGGTACAACATGCTCTCCATGGAGGATGTCGATGCTTTCTTTTCCTTCTGGATGGCCGCCTCGACCTCCAGCTGCTTGGCCTTGGCTCCCTCGAGCTTGGCTTAAAGGGCTACTGAGGCAGCCTTCGACGCCTACTCGCCTTCTTGAGCAGTGGTTAAGGTAGCCTTCGCCACATGTTCACCCACTTGGGCCGCTGCCAAAGTAGCCTTGGCGCCCTGTTCGCTCTGTTGAGAGGCGGCGAGAGCAGCTTGGGCCGCAGTTAGCTCGGCTTTGAGTTCCTCATTCCTAGCCCTAGCCCGAGATATGCTACGGTGTTGAGCCAGGACAGCCTGCAGAAAGCAGAGAAACAGTTAGGCACATACCAGGGGAAAATAATGAAATTCAGGTCAGGGAAAATGCTTACTGTGAGGTTCATCCCCAAGGCAGACTCCATGACATTCTCCGGGCTCCTCTCCTCGATCGCCCTCAGGTCGTTGGGCTTGGCCTTGTAGAAATACTCCACCGAGTAGTTCGCTGTCTCGTAGACGGTCCCCCAAAAAGTGTCTGGAATCAGCTCCAGATCCTAGGGGTTGACGGGGATGTGAACAGTGGTGGCAGGGACCACTGGAGCTGGGGGATCAACCAGTGCTACCGGATCCCGAGCAGGAGGTGGGGGAAAGTGAGAAAGGGGTGTAGTCGGATCTCTCTTCTCCTCGACAGCGGCGGGCTGAGTTCCCAAGCCTGAGCCTTTCCCCTTAGCTGGGGATTTGGAGGCAATCACTGCCGAGGGGGGCGTTTTCTTCGACATGGGCCGAAGTTTCTTAACTAGGGGACCCTCGCTGGATCTCACCTCCTGGAACATCGAGCAGATGTCAGGTTCCCCTCATTGTGCCATCTCCTCACCTAAAAAAGAATGGTAAATGTGCTAAGCATGCATATACGTTCATCAGTTTACCAAGAAAATGCGTATAAAGTAACAAAATCCTACCCTCCAAGCTAGAGGAGTCTATTTCCACGACCTCCATCCTCGAAACTTCTATAGGGGAAGGAGAGTCTAAGTCAACCACTTCTTGGATTAGGGGAGGTTCTGGATCAGGCTCTACCTCAGTCAACAACTTCCTGGATTTGGAAGACCTTAGGCTAGTCCAAATCGCGAGCTACTATGTAAGTAGCCCACGTCCTCCTCAGGGCCAAAGTCTGGCCTTCAGAAATTAATTTACATGCCAACATCGTGTCATCAGACACGAGCTAGCGGTAGTCCTTCTCACTAGGAGGAAGCCCCGCCAGGGTATCATATTGACCACCAAGGGTCACTAATTTGGCCGTCCTCGCAAAAATGGTTGCACGAGGATGCTCTGGTCAGTATACACGCGAAAAATCTAAGAATAAAAATTAATAATTTCGCGAGCTGAGAATAGGAAGGAAACTTATGAGGACGGTTGAAGTAATGGTATTCGTAATTGCGAAACCCATTCGACATGAAAAATTGGTCTTTGAAGTCGTTGGGATGACTGGGCAGCTCGATGACCGAAGGCGAGTTTGGGACCCGGGTCAAGTAGTAGAACCCGTCACTTCGCCCCCTTTGGTCCAGGCTGGCTTTGAGGCAGAAGAAGTAAAGGATATATGTCGGAGTGGGGACGTCCCACATTTGCTTCAGGAAGAGATATCTCAACCCGGCCGGTAAATGATAGGAGTTCAGTGGAAGTTGAAACGGCACCAACCTCACATAGTTGAGGAAGTTCGCGAAGTATTGGTCAAGGGGGAGGAAGGCCCCAACCTTTAAGTGTTCATCACTCCAGGCAGCGAAATCATCGTGGAGTGGTGCGCAGCTCCGCTCCCCCTTGTAGGGAGGTTGGGCGATAAGAGCCCCTGTCTCAGCCTCAATGTTATGGGACAGCAGGATCTTGTTGACCCTTCCTTGGGTCGTTATCTTCGAGACAATCCGTTCGGCCTCGAAAAAGGCATCAGGAGCGACCGCGACCTCCTTCTCCACCATGGGCCCGAACTCAAGCAGGGGGGAATCAGGGACGACCTTCTTTCCCTTGTGAAATTGCTGGGACGATGAGCCAGCTACGTTTTTCTTGGATGTGCCTTTCTTTGGTGCCATCAGCTCGCCTATCGAATAAAAACGACGAAGTTTATAGTGGGAAACGTAGACATTTTTTAACAGGAGAAATAACAAAGGCGAAAGGTCCTAACATGCGAGCTGATGCAATATCAGCCCGTGTGATGCCACACGTTGCCTGTGCCACATGCCTAGGTTTTCCAACAGACACCTGATATTCCGGGATCCGTGTGTTAGGCGAGTCAGGCCACTACTTGCCTTGGGAAAAGGGTTTTAAAGAAAAACCTCCCAAGAAGCGTGACCCCTAAGCTACCCGGTTTTATACCCTAAATACCTCTCGTCTTCCATATCATAAATGGGTATTTCCTAAATTTACCCAGAGATCACCCAGAAATTACCTAGTTATGAACATCACAATCCTAAACATGTTTTAGGATCTGCTCAATATGCCTGAAATCGAAACCTATGCACCAAACTTATTCAGGAACAACCTACTGTTGGTGACTATGAAATGTAGATTCACATGAAAAAGAAAAAGGAAGAAAATCGAAACACATGAAAAACAGGAAACTTACAGTACGTTCTCCACGTGAAGTTGCAAGCAACGTAGATGTAGGAGTCTTGGAGAAATCCGTAAGACTGGGCTTCCGAGGGGTTTTTGTGGCGAGAATATGGGGATTTCTAAGATTTTAATCAAAAGAAGAAGAAGAGATTTTGAAACTCGGAAGAGAGAAAATGTAACGCCCTGGCTACCCCAGAACACTTACGGTGAATGGTGAACCAGAAATTTGACTCGATACCCGAGTCCTTTGGCTAAAAACGTGCTTCTAAATGTTATTAACAGGCTAAGGTGGAAAACAAATATAAAGGAAGAGATATATTTTATTAAGTATATAAACTGTTCATGAGCTCATCAAAACATTTACAAGTTGTTTGTAACACAAAATGGTCACTACTGTTTCAAATTTACAAACCCGCCAACCTAAGCGGCAAAAATTAGGGTAAACGCCCTAGTTCCTCTAAGAACTCCTTGGCCGTGGTGGTCAAGCGGCCGCATATGTACACATCACCACCTAAGCTCTCCACTCAGGGTTGGGTGAGCTTTTCTTTCCCTTTACCTGCACCACATAGCACCCATGAGCCAAAGCCCAGCAAGAAAACACAGTATTGTATATAAACATTATCAAATGATTATCATTATAATCACATAGAGCTTATAACTCTTAAACAGATGAGTGAATATCACTTGAGGTTCTAGTAAACCATATTGAGTGATTGACAAGAAAATCACTAATTTAAACAGAAGAGTGACTGCTGGGTAAGCCACTAGCCTTAAACAGATAAGAGATTGATGGGTAAGTCTCTAAACTAACAGATGAGTGACTGATGGGCAAGTCACACAAGCGCTTATAGTATTCATCGAACTTGAGGTCGGTCCGGCATTAATGCTCTTTGAGTCATCCAATGCAGATATCGATTAGATCTAATCTTTATTGGCTTGCGTTGAACACGCTAAGGCCGTCCTGACTTATGAGTCAGCACTGTGTGACTAGTGCCCAGTACCACTGTCGAACCTGACTAATGAGTCACATCTTCACAGTTGATACTGACACCTTTGCCAATTCTAACTAATGAGCCAGTACCATGCACAAGTGAGCAAGATTTGCTAAGCATTCAATAATCAATCCATGTCCACATTTACACCATCAACATGCTTCATGAACAACCATGCATGTCACATATGGGGTGCAGTTTTCTTACCTCTGGTTCGAGCGAGAATTAATATAAGAACGACCCTCAAGAATGACCTATCTTTTTTTCCTTTAGCGGTTACCTGGTCATAACCAATTATGGGATTCCATAAATAAAATGAATAACAAAGGGTTCCAAAACCAAAACCTAGCCTCTGAGACATCGAATACTGTTAAATCGGGTAGTAGGATCGATCCTGAGGCCTAAGGCTAGAATCCCCAAGCCAAAAACCCATTTCTGAACAAAATGCCACTAAGGGCCACGACCCTCCTTGGCCATGCCGTGACCCTCCCCTCAAAAGGGCGGCCTCCTTTAGCACACCTCAAGAGTTGCGGCCCTCCTTGGCCATGCTGCGGCCCAACCCCCAGTTCAGCCAACACTCTAGCTTTTCCTCCCTTGCGATTTTCCTTGGAACTAACCTTTCAAACCAAGCTCAAACACCACTCAACACATCCAATACAACCCCTAAACTTGATCTATAACACATCCTTATCAAAACCCAAGTTAAACCCCAACCAAAACTTCTATCAATTCCAACTATCCACAACAAAATCATAAGCTGAAACTAACAACTAAAATAGAGAATACCAGAAAACTAGTGGCAACTCACCTCAAACTCAGGTTGTGATGCTCTTCAATGGTAGACCACTCTCCCAAACTCCCAAGGCCTACTTCCCAAGTTTAAATCCTCAACAAGTGCTCAAAAATCACAAAGAAGATGAAGGAGAAAGAAGGTACGGGTAAGCTTCAAGACTTGCTCTGTTTTCCCCCTGTTTCACAGCCAAAGGGTTTATATCTATCCTAGAGGTAAAAAGACCATTATACCCCTAGGTCAATTAAGGGTTTCTAAAGGCTCTCAAGGGAAAAATTTTCCTTTCCAACCTATCTCGTTAATCATAATTAACGCTCTCCAATTCCTGTTATTCTCAATAATCTCAAACATCAATAATTTGTATCCCGTTACCCTTTAATTCCCGGTAACGCTCTTATCATTAAAATCACCCCGAGACTCATCCCAAGCCCCGAACTTAAACTTGTTATGACAAGACCGCTAATTAATATACCATGGTCGTCTCATGCCGAATGGCTCGAACAAACCCACATTATAATGTGGTCTCAAAAACATACCACAGACTTGCATACAAATATACAATTATGCCCTTAATGAGCCAAATTATCATCACACCCCTGTAATTAAAATGCGGACCCACATGCATGCATTTAACACCATATTATAATATAACTCACATAAACATGCATATCATCATTTAATGGCAAAATTAAGAAAGTATGGCCCTCCCAGCCTACTATTCCCGCCATCAAAACACATCGAAGAATTTAGGGCATTACAACTATCCCCTCCTTATAGAAATTTCTTCCTCGAAATTTACCTGAACAGCTCAGGATACTGACTCTGCATATCTGACTCTAGCTCCCAGGTCACTTTTTTGACCTTGTTGTTCCTCCACAATACCTTAACCAAAGGTATCATCTTATTCCTGAGGACCTTGTCTTTTCTGTCGAGTATTTGAACTGGCTGTTCCTCAGAGGAGAGATCTGGCTCAAGCTCCAGATCTTCATAACTCAAAATATGGCTCACATCCGATACATACCTCCGAAAAGCTGAGACATGAAATACATTATGCACAGCCGACAACGTTGGAGGCAAAGCCAAGCTGTAAACCACCTGACCAATCCTCTCCAGGATCTCAAATGGACCTACAAATCTAGGACTCAGCTTGCCTTTCTTCCCAACCTTCTCACCCCTTTCCATGGCAAGACTCTAAGGAAAACATAGTCTCCTACCTGGAACTCCACGTTCGTGCGCTTGGGATCTGCATAGCTCTTCTGTATACTCTGAGAAGCGAGCATCCGAGCTCTAATCTTCTCAATGGCCTCACTGGTCCTCTGAATTGCCTCAGGACCTATTCTCCTTTCACCTGTCTCATCCCGATGAATGGGAGATCTGCATTTCCTACCATACAACATCTCATAAGGTGCAACCCCAATGGTAGACTGATAACTGTTATTGTAGGAGAACTCTATCAAAGGCAGATACTTACTCCAAGATCCACCAAAGTCCAGCACACATGCTCTCAGCATGTCTTCCAAAATCTGGATCGTCCTCTCAGATTGCCCATCTATCTGAGGATGATAAGCTGTACTGAACTTCAGCTGTGTCCCCATGGCCTTCTGAAAACTCCCCCAGAACTTGGAAGTAAAAGTGAGGTCCCGATCTGACACGATCGACCTAGGTGCGCCATGGAGACGCATGATCTCTCTCACATATAGATCTGCATACTGGTCAACTGTATAAGTAGTCCTCACTGGCAAGAAATGAGCTGACTTGGTGTAGCGATCCACTATCACCCAAATAGAATCATGCTGACCAACAGTCCTGGGTAAGCCCACCACAAAATCCATTGTGATGTCTTCCCATTTCCACTCTGGGATATCCAGAGGCTACAATAACCCTGCCGGCCTCTGATGCTCATCCTTGACCTGTTGACAAGTCAAGCACTTAGCCACATATTCCACTACATCCCTCTTCATCCCTGGCCACCAATACAGTGATCTCACATCCTGATACATCTTCGTGGTGCCTGGATGCAAAGAGTAAGGTGTAGTATGAGATTCATCCAGAATCTCCCGCCTCAAAACAGTGTCCAACGAAACACATATCCTCCCCTTGTATCTCAGCAAGCCTAACTCAGACACCGTATAGTCTCTGGATGCTCCAGCCAGAACATCCTCTCTGATCTTAATCAGATGTGGATCACTCAACTGACCTTCCTTGATTCTCTCCAACAGTGTAGACTGTAGCGTAATGTTACCCAACTGGCCCACCAGCAACTCTATACCAGCTCTGGTCATATCATCTGTTAACTCTCTGGCTATCAGCCTCATACCATGAATCTGTCCCAGACCCTTCCGGCTTAAAGCATCAACTATCACGTTGGCTTTTCTTGGATGATACAGAATCTCACAGTCATAATATTTTACTAACTCCAGCCAAAGTCTTTGCCTCATATTAAGATCTTTCTGGGTGAAGAAGCACTTCAGGCTCTTATGGTCTGTATAGATCTCACACTTCTCTCCATAGAGATCATGCCTCCATATCTTTAAAGCAAAAACCACAGCCGCCAACTCTAAATCATGAGTAGGATCTCTTTTCATACTCCTTCAACTGACGAGAAGCATAAGCGATTACCTTCTCTGATTGCATCAGAACACAGCCCAAACCCTGATGAGAAGCATCGCAATAAATCACAAACTTCTCTTGATCTGTCGGGAGACTCAGAATCGGAGCTGTAATCAATCTCTGCTTCAGTTCCTGGAAGTTGTTCTCACATTTATCTGACCACACAAATCTCTGACTCTTGCGTGTCAGCTCAGTCAAAGCACTAGATATCTTTGAGAACCCTTCCATGAAATGCCTATAATAACCTGCCAATCCAAGGAAACTCCTAACCTCAAAAGCATGCTTTGGCCTTGGCCAATCTTTGACCGCTTCAGTCTTTGCTGGATCTACCTTAATCCCTTCCTTACTGACAATATGTCCAAGAAAGGATACCTGAGACAACCAGAACCCACACTTCTTAAACTTGGCAAACAGTCTATGTTCCCTCAGTCTCTATAGAACCAACCTCAGATGCTGCTCATACTCTGACTCAGTCTAAGAATATACTAGAATGTCATCAATGAAGACGAGCACAAACTGGTCCAGATAATCCTTGAACACTCTGTTCATCATATCCATAAAAGCAACAGGGGCATTAGTCAATCCAAATGACATGACTAAAAACTCATAATGCCCATACCTAGTACGAAAAGCAGTCTTGGGTATATCTCCCTCCTTGACCCTCAACTGATGATAACCAGAACGAAGGTCGATCTTAGAGAATACCTTCTTACCTTGCAACTGATCAAATAGATCATCTATCCTTGGCAAATGATACTTATTCTTAATTATCAGCTTATTCAGTTCTTTGTAATCAATACACATTCTCAGAGAACCATCCTTCTTCTTCACAAACAGAACTGGCGCACCCCAAGGTGAGAAACTAGGTCTGATAAAACCTAAATCTAACAGCTCTTGCAACTGCACTTTTAATTCTTTCAACTCAGCTGGGGCCATTCTGTGAGGCACTCTAGACATTGGCTCCGTCCCTGGTGCCAGTTCTATCACGAACTCAATTTCTCTGTGTGGTGGCAACCCTAGCAAATCTTCTGGAAACACATCCAGAAATTCACAAACAAGTCTAGTATCCTCTGGTCTCATTGGCATGACCTGAGTGGTATCAACCACACTGGCTAAGAATCCAATGCAACCTCTTTGCAATAGATCCCTAGCTCTCAACATAGAAATCATAGGAATGCGAGGTCCATGCACAGCACCAACAAACACAAAAGGATCCTCACCTTCAGGCTCAAAGGTGATCATCTTCCTTCTGCAATCAATGGTTGCCCCATACTTTGCCAACCAATCCATACCCAATATCATATCAAAGTCAGTCATAACCAACTCTATCAAGTCCACTGATAACTCTCTGCCTTCCACTGTCACTGGCAAAGATCTAACCCATCTCCTGGATACCACTAACTCTCCAATGGGTAACAAAGTACCAAACCCCACAGCATAAAAATCACAAGGTCTACACATTCTATCTATAACACTACTAGCCATAAAAGAGTGTGTAGTACCAGAATCAATCAACAAATTATAAGGGGTTCCAGCACTAAGAAGCTAACCTGTAACAACTGAGGGAGACGCCTGAGCTTCTGCTTGTGTCAATGCGAACACTCGAGCTGGGGCCGAGCTGTCCGCTTTTCTGGGTTCTTCTTTTCTTACCTGAGGGAAATCTTTCTTAAAATGACCTATTGCTCCACACAAGTAGCAGGCCTTTTCCCTACACTCTCCCAAATGACGCATCTTGCATCTAGGGCATTCAGGACGAGTCTTCCAAGCTTCACTACCCCGTGGACGACCCATTGAAATACCACGGGGCCGCCTATCAAGACCTGGAACTGGGAAGGTGTCAAGAACCTTCCTCTTCTGATCATTGGGGCCAACACCCCTACCAGAACCCACAAATGGAGGTCCTGTCCTCCTGAAATCCTTTCTGGCTGCAGTATCATGCCAGATCTTATTCTCTGCACTCTCAGCTATGAGTGCCTTCTCAACCACCTGTGCATAGGTAGTAACCCCAGCCACAGTGGTGATACGTACATCACGGGCTAATCTGGGCTGTAGCCCATGCAGATACCTCTCTCTCCTGGTCCCATCAGTGGGCACCAGCTCCATGGAAAATTTCGCCAAATGATTAAATTTCAAGGCATACTCAGTGACTGACAAACTTCCCTGAAGTAGCCTGATGAACTCCTCAGCTTTAGCTGCCCTGATAGCATCATTGTAGTATTTCTCATTAAACAGAGTTTGAAACCCCTCCCAACTCAGGGCATTAACATTCATGGTCTGGGTAATCACCTCCCACCAAATCTGGGCATCCTCTCGAAACATATAGGTGGCACAGGCCACCCTCTCATTACCAATTACCCTCATGAAGTCAAGGATAGTGGTAATCATACTCATCCATTGTTCAGCCTTGGCAGGATCTGCACTGCCCTCAAATAACGAAGGTTGTTGCTTCCTGAACCTTTCATAGAGAGGTTCCCATTTATTTCCTACCTCAGGCAGCTGCTCTGCTATTGGCACCGACACAGGAGGTGCCTATGATACATTATCCACTGCAGGCACTTGTTGCTGTCTCAGGAGACGAAGCTCTTCTCCCTGTTTCAACACTGTTGCCTGCAAGTCATTAAACAACTGCTGCCAGTTTGCAGGAGCTGGCTGTGGAATCTGAGACTGGTCATTTTCCTGACCCTGACTGTTATTATTATTCTGGCCCTGATCACTCTGGCCAGCTGAAGTATCTGTCTGCCCTGGATTCATTCTTATCTGACACCTTGCTGAAACAACGATCAATACGGCCAGTCAGGTAGTAATAACTAAACCTCTTGCCGCCTTACCGTCCAAGAAAAAGCAGACAATTATCATATTCCACAGTCATTCAATTATACAAGCAGATACATGTTTATAGCATTCATCACTTAGCATGTATTGCATAATAATTCATAAACAACCATACTAATGAGTATGTTCCAGCAATCTCAGTACTAATGAGCACACATTTGCTGAGGATATAATATTTCAGGGCACAGGTTTAACATAGTGTCTTATGCATACAGGTAAAGCATATATACTATATTTAAGAAGTTATACATATAACTACATAAATAGTTACCAAACCATGAGTCGAGCTTGACTTTAGTGATGTGTGTACATGCCCAGCCAGTCTACAGGAACCTTAACCATGGCATGCTCTGATACCAAGTTGTAACGCCCTAGCTACCCCAGAACAGTTACGGTGAATGGTGAACCAGAAATTTGACTCAGTACCCGAGTCCTTTGGCTAAAAACGTGCTTCTAAATGTTATTAACAGGCTAAGGTGGAAAACCAATAAAAAGGAAAGCATATATTTTATTAAGTATATAAATAGTTCATGAGCTCATCAAAACATTTACAAGTTGTTTGTAACACAAAATGGTCACTACTGTTTCAAATTTACAAACCCGCCACCCTAAGCGGCAAAAATTAGGGTAAACCCCCTAGTTCCTCTAAGAACTCATTGGCCGTGGTGGTCAAGCGGCCGCATATGTACACATCACCCCTAAGCTCTCCACTCAGGGCTGGGTCAGCTTTTCTTTCCCTTTACCTGCACCACATAGCACCCATGAGCCAAAGCCCAGCAAGAAAACACAGTATTGTATATAAACATTATCAAATGATTATCATTATAATCACATAGAACTTATAGCTCTTAAACAGATGAGTGAATATCACTTGAGGTTCTAGTAAACCATACTGAGTGATTGACAATCAAATCACTAATTTAAACAGAAGAGTGACTGCTGGGTAAGCCACTAGCCTTAAACAGATGAGAGACTGATGGGTAAGTCTCTAAAATAACAGATGAGTGACTGATGGGCAAGTCACACAAGCTAAGGTTGTCCTGACTGATGGGCAAGTCACACAAGCTAAGGGTAAGTCTCTAAAATAACAGATGATCGAACTTGATATCGGTCCGACATCAATGCTCTTTGAGTCATCCAATGCAGATATCGATTAGATCTAATCTTTATTGTCTTGCGTTGAACACGCTAAGGTTGTCCTAACTTATGAGTCAGCACTGTATGACCAGTGCCCACTACCACTGTCGAACCTGACTAATGAGTCACAGCTTCACAGTTGATATTGACACCTTTGCCAATTCTGACTAATGAGCCAGTACCATGCAAGTGAACAAGATTTGCTAAGCATTCAATAATCAATCAATGTCCACATTTACACCATCAACATGCTTCATGAACAACCATGCTGTCACATATGGGGTGTAGTTTTCTTACCTCTGGTTTAAGCGAGAATTAATATAAGAACAGCCTGTCTTTTTGTCCCTTAGCAGTTACCTGGTCATAACCAATTATGGGATTCCATCAATAAAATGAATAACAAAGGGTTCCCAAACCAAAACCTAGCCTCCGAGACATCGAATACTACTAAACCGGGTAGTAGATCGATCCCGAGGCCTAAGGCTAGAATCCCCAAGCTAAAAACCCATTTCTGGCCAAAATGCCACTAAGGGCCGCGGCCCTCCTTGGCCATGCCACAGCCCGCCCCTCAAATAGAGGCGACCCCCTTCAGCACACCTCAAGAGCCGCGGCCTTCCTTGGCCATGCCGCGGCCCAACCCCCAGTTCAGCCAACACTCTGGTTTTTCCTCCCTTGCGATTTTCCTTGGAACCAAACTTTCAAACCAAGCTCAAATACCACTCAAACATCCAATACAACCCCTAAACTTGATCTATAACACACCCTTATCAAAACCCAAGTTAAACCCCAACCAAAACTCCCATCAATTCCAACTATCCACAACAAAATCATAAGCTGAAACTAACAACTAAAACAGAGCATACCAGAAAACTAGTGGCTAGAAACTCACCTCAAACTCATGTTGTGATGCTCTTCAATGGTAGACCACTCTCCCAAACTCCCAAGGCCTACTTCCCAAGCTTAAATCCTCAACAAGTGCTCAAAAATCACAAAGAAGATGAAGTAGAAAGAAGGTACGGGTAAGCTTCAAGACTTGCTCTGTTTTCCCCTTGTTCCACAGCCAAAGGGTTTATATCTATCCTAGAGGTAAAAAGACCATTATACCTCTAGGTCAATGAAGGGTTTCTAAAGGCTCCCAAGGGAAAATTTGTCCTTTCCAACCTATCTCGTTAATCATAATTAACACTCTCCAATTCCCGCTATTCTCAATAATCTCAAACATCAATAATTTATATCTCGTTACCCTTTAATTCCCGGTAACGCTCTAATCATTAAAATCACCCCGAGACTCATCCCGAGCCCCGAACTTAAACCTGTTATGACAAGACTGCTAATTAATATACCATGGTTGTCTCATGCCGGGCTCGAACAAACCTACATTATAACATGGTCTCAACAACATACCACCGACATGCATACAAATATACAATTATGCCCTCAATGGGCCAAATTATCATCACACCCCTGCAATTAAAATGCGGACCCACATGCATGCATTTAACATCATATTATAATATAATTCACATAAATATGCATATCATCATTTAATGGCATAATTAAGCAAGTATGGCCCTCCTGGCCTACTATTCTCGCCATCAAAACACATCAGAGAATTCGGGGCATTACAGAAAATGAAGAAAAAATTCAAATGAAAGGTGATGAGTGCTGAAAATTGCCAGCCCTATTTATACGTAAAAGGCATAAGGGAACGAGGACCGTTCGATCAGATTAATGCAAGATACGAGGGTCATGATTCGAAAGATGAAATGGTGGCAAAAGGGTGGCCAGGCCATTTAATACAATCCTCGAAATCCGAACAGACACCAATCACGGCGTTCCACGTGTCCAGTACTCAAATGGTGGGCAGGGTCTGGATAATCGCAAAGGAAGTTTAAAAGTCCCTGCCGTGAATGTCAGAAGTGACATCATAGAACACGAGCAAGGACTTGGGGGGCAAATGTACGCCCTAAAAATTAGCACGTATCTTCTTAGGTAGCCGGGTACAGCTGACTAGCAAAAGCCATAATCGATGTTCCATGTGTTCGCTTTTCATCCGGGGGAATTTAGCATGATTCCCTAGACGAATAGCTAGAGATGATGAGTCATTTAGCAACTTACCACCTGGAACCATTTGGGTAATATGGCGTCAAAAGGCACGAGCTGAAATTATGTTAAGCTCGTGGTACGCCAGAGGTCTGACATACTCCAGGATCTTTATAAAGTTGACCACGCAATATAAACGTGCATAAAACAGACATCACGTGTCTGTTTTATTCCTGAATTCCCGGATATGCAATATAAACGTGTGAGATCAGACATCACACGCCTGATTTAGGCCATGCGGCCCATTATCCATTTTACCTATTGATTAGACCACACTTCAATATAAAATTTATATATTATTCATTAAAGTCACACAGATGATGTGAAGGATCAAGAGAACACGAGATGACCCCAACACCTACCCGGAGATCATTCTCCTATAAATACCAAGACCCTAGGTAGTGCAAGGGGTTGGATTTTTTCTATAATGCAAATACTCTGTAAAAATAGAAAAAGATATACAGCAATAATATTGACTCGTGGACTAGGATGATTTTAACCTCCGAACCACGTAAAAAGTAACGAGTATTCTTATTATATCATTCTAAGTACCTTAAAGAGTGATTTTTCTCATTACGGTTTACCCTTAAGCACTAATTCATTCTAGGTAATTTTCGTAATACACTGTTGATGAAAAACTGTGTCAACAAATAGGCACGTCCTCATCTTCCTCCATATCTAATACAATGAAATCAGCTGGAAAAATGAACTTATCTACCTTTACTAGAGCATCCTCTATAATACCTCTGGGGTGTGTTACTAAATGGTTAGCCAGTTGAAGAGTAACAGTAATGGGTCTAGCTTCCCCCAAACCAAGCCTTTTAAATACAGAAAATGACATTAAATTAATACTTGCACCCAAATCACATAAAGCTCTCTCACAATGAAAGTTTCCAATGGTGCAAGGTATAGTGAAGTTGTCTGGATCTCTTAACTTTTGAGGAAGCTTCTTTTGAATAATGGCACTACATTCTTTAGTTAATGCAACAGTTTCATAAACCTCCATTTTTCTCTTATTAGACAATATCTCTTTCATAAACTTCACATAACTAGGCATTTGTTCTAGAGTCTTTGCAAAAGGGATGTTAATGTGAAGTTTCTTAAATACCTCAAGAAATTTGGAGAATTTTTTGTCAAGATTGGCCTTTCAGAACCATTGAGGATATGGAATCCTTGGTGTAGGCTCGGTCTATTTTGGCTTTTATGTTTTTGGAAGATCTTCAATAACATCCTCTTGTACTGGACTAGTAACATGTTGATCCTATGTCTTCTTCCCTTTGTCATCCACTGGAGATCCATCATACTTAGTCCCACTCCTCAGAGTGACAGCTTGACATTGTTCTTTAGGATTTACCGATGTGGAACAAGGCAAATTCTCTTGATGTCTACTAGAAAACATTTTAGTCAATTGACCTATTTGTGTCTCCAAATTTCTGATTCAAGACCTTGTCTCTGTCATGAATTTATTTAATTGGTCTGGCTGCATTGTTGGTGGGTTCATTGGAGGATGTGGTGGTGGATGAGATGGGCGTTGGTTTGGATCATAATAAGGCCTAGAATGTACTCCATAAGTCGGTTGATGAGGGGATTGTTGAGGTGGGTACTGTGAATACTGCGATTGTAACCCTTGATTATTTTTCCAAGATAGGTTAGGGGGATTTTTCCATGCGGGAGTATATGAATTTGAGTACATGTTCGGTGCAGGTCTTGAAAAGTTACCAATAACATGTGCCTGTTCCAAAGGCATATTATTTACATTTGTTGAGCAACTAGTTGTGCTCAGGTATTGTTCATAAGAATGCAGTCCCCCACAAATCTCACAACACATGACATTTTGTACTTACATTGCTTGTGCGGCGAGGTTATTCTGATGCAATTGCTTGGTTAGAGATGCCACTTGACACTACAAGAAAAAAAATCTACAGCGACGACATCTATTGCGACAATTCTAAATTCGTCACTGTATGTATACAAAATCCACGAAAAATTATTTTCTCTTAATTTATTAAAAAATAAGCTACAGCGACGACATGTCGTCGCTATAGGGTCGTCAACAACACACGATCTGGCCTCCAAAATTCCTGATACCCTACATTCGTCGCTGTAGGGTTCCACAAATTTGGAGGGAACACAAGGCGAGAACTAACTATACAACGACGACATGTCGTCGCTGTAGGTTATTCGTAGGAAAAAAAAGAAGGGAATATGTTTGTCTATAGCGACGACATGTCGTCGCTGTAGGATGCTCAGGGAACTCAACTGCCCATAGTTGGTTGCTTATTTCCACACCCTATAGCGATGACATGTCGTCGTTGTAGAACCCAATATATCCACTAATCAGTTATTTTTGTACTATACAGCGACGACATGTCATCGCTATAGGGTCCAAAATAAAACGTGAACCGCCAAAAAATTTAAGTCAAATTTCACTGCCTATAGCGATGACGTGTCGTCACTGTAGAGTTGAAGCGTAGCACACAAGGGAATTCGTGTACTATTCATTATCCTACAGCGACTGTAGGGTCTCACCGTTTGAGTGAAACGGTGCGTTCAACAGTGGTGACGACATTGTATTCCCTATAGCGACGCTATAGGTCCCAGTAATATAACCCCTTAGGCAAAGCCTTTCTTCCTCATTTCTGCTGCAATTTTCCAAAACAGAGACATTTTTTCTATGTTTTCCTCTGCCTCCCAATGCCGCCCAGCCCCTCCCAGCACCGCCTAGAGCCATTTTTGGCCCCCTTTTGTTAAGGTTAGTATTATTAAACCTTAATGCTTTAGTTTTTTCTTTTAAATTTTGTGTTTTTATGATTTGTTTTTTGTGTATTTTTTATGAGTTTGTTAAATTTTCTATTTTTTTCAGATTGTATTGGAGCATCTAGAGCATCTCAAGCTTTTGGGTATTGTTTTTAATTTTTAAAATAATTTTTGTTTTGTGATTAATAGTGTGTAGATAATTTTTAAATTAAATTAAATTCTAGTAGTTTTTAAAATAAATTTGTATGTTTTGTTAATTTTATTGTGAATTTGATATTAATTTTATTATATGAAAAGTTGGTATGTTAAATTAATTTTTTGTTTTGAATTGTATATATATGTTAGGTTAAATAAAATTAGTGTTTTGAATTATATATATGTTAGGTTAAATAATATGTTTTGAATTTATATATTTTTGTTGTTTATTTGTGAAGTAAAGATTGTATTAAATTTATGTATGTTCTGGAACTGATTTATATGTATTTATGCAGATTTTAAATTTTGGGTAGGCTATATTACAATTCTTATGCTGCCAAAATTTCAATAAAATTTTTAATCGTTACAAAGTATTTTTAAAATTAGTGTTATTAGAAATTTTATGATTGTAAATTTTAAATCAATTAATTAACAAATTATAAAGTGTAAATCAAAATAATAATTATAAACATATAATTAAAAATAAAAAGTACAAATTTTAACAATGTAGTTTTAAAATTAGTGTTATTAGAAATTTTATGATTGTAAATTTTAAATTAATTAATAAAAAATTAATTAAAAAAATCATAAAGTGTAAATCAAAATAATAATATTAAATAGAAAATTATAAATATATAATTAAAAATAAAAAGTACAAATTTTAACAATGTAATTTTAAAATTAGTGTTTTTAGAATTTTTATGATTGTAAATTTTAAATCAATTAATTAAAAAATTATAAAGCGTAAATTAATAAATATATAATTAAAAATAAGAAATAAAAAATTTAACAAAGTAATTTTAAAATTTGATAATATATTCATAAAATTTACTTATGTATTCATAAAATTCAATAAGATATCATAAGTTAATTAAAACAATTAGTGCTTTGGTGATAAAAAATTTATTACCAAATAAAGGTAGTTTTTTATGATTATCACATTGTGATAATTTATTTTCCACTTGAATCAGTTATGACGATTGAGAAGAGTTGGATAACTAATAGACGACGTAACTCTAATGAGTTTTGGAATGGTCTTCAAGAATTTATAAAAATGGCCAAGAATCATGTGAATCCTTTGGGAGAAGTCAAATGCCCATGCGTTCGGTGTGTCAATATGCTAAATTAGAAATTGGATGTGGTGGAGGCTCACATACACAGATATGGGTTTCTGAAGCGATACGTGAAGTGGACCTACCACAGTGAAGTTGATATGCCTCTAGTAGTGGACGACGGGGCTCCAGTGACTGATGAGATGATTGACATCATCAATGATGTTATTGGTGAACAAGGCACTAACGAAGAAGGCGTAAATGAAGGAATTTCATATGGTTGTGGGAATAGTGCGGAGAATCAATTTGATGATCTGTTTCAAGAGGTCGAAGCTGAGTTATACCCTGGTTGTACATGGTTGTCTTCCTTGAACTTCTTGGCGAAGATGATGCACATGAAGGTTATGAATAAATGGACAAATAGTTCATTTGATGAACTTTTAAATTTTATGAAATTTATATTCCCGAAGGAGAATAAGATTCCGGCTTCATTCTATGAGTCTAAGAAAAAAATGAGGAAGTTAGGGTTAGGTTATCAATCAAATCATGCTTTCAAGTACGATTGTTGTTTTTTCTTGAAGGAGAATTCCCAAAAACAGAGTTGTCCTGTATGTGGTGAAAGTCGATGGGTTGACAAAATCACAAAGGGGAAAAAAGTCGCCCACAAAGTGTTGTTGTACTTCCCTTTGACTCCTAGGCAAGAGCGCCTTTATGGTTCAAGGCATACAGCAAATGATATGACCTAGCATAGTACGGGATGGTCGAAAGAAGATGGTGTGATGCACCATCCTGTTGATGGGGGTGCTTGGAAATAATTTGATTCCAGATATCCTAACTTTTCCAAAGAACCCAAAAATGTTCGATTGGGTTTAGCTGTTGATGTTTTAATCCATTTGGTAACATGAGTTTATCTTACAGCATGTGGCCGGTAATATTATGCACGTACAATATGCCTCATTGGTTGTGCATGAAAGAGTCATTATTCATGCTGACCTTATTGATTCTCGGTCCGAAATTACCTGGGAAGGACATGGATGTCTTTCTGAGGCCCGTGGTAGACGAATTGAAGGAGTTGTGAGATGAGGGAGTTCAAACCAGAGAAGCTGCCACGAATAGTGTATTCAGAATGCGTGCTGCACTATTATGGACTATCAATGATTTTCCAGCCCGTAGTAGTTTGTCTGGTTGGAGTGGTCAAGGATATATGACATGTCCTTCATGCAACAAAGACACTCCTTGTAATGCCCTGGATTCCCTAATATGGTTTAATGGCTGGATTAGTAGGCCGGGAGGGCCATAACTGTTTAATTATGTCATTAAATGTGTTTGTGCATGTTTATGAGAAATATATTATAATATGATGTTAAACGCATGCATGTGGGTCCACATTTGCTTACAGGGGTGTCTTGGTAATTTGGCCCGTTGAGGGCACAATTGAATATTTGTTTGCATGTCAATGATATATATTGTGAGACCACATTATAATGTGGATGGGTTCGAGTATCTCGACATGAGACGATCTTTAAATATGATTTATCGGTTTGGTCATAACAGGCTTGAGCTCGGGGCTCGGGGTGAGTCTCGGGGTGATTTTAATGATTAGAGCGTTACCGAGGATTTTAGGGTAATGGGATATGAATTATGGGAGTTTGGGACTATTGAGATTAGCGGGAAGTGGAAAGCGCTAATTATGATTAACAGTGTAAGTGGAAAGTACCAATTTTACCCTTGAAATGGTTTTAGAGGCTTTAAATGACTAAAGGGTATTTTAGTCATTTGGATGGATTTATATGACCTTGGTTGGCTGTAGAAGGTTATAGATTTATACAGAGGAAAAACAGGGTTTTCTTCTCCAACCCGTACACCATCTTTCTTCATCTCTCCTTTGAAGTTTTTGAGCTCTAGGTGGGGTTTCAAGCTAGGAAATTCAAGGGCTGGGTTGGTGGACTTGGTTCAGCCATTGAAGAAGGTTCAAATTTGGTTTTGAGGTGAGTTTTAGTCTTTAGTTTCTGGTTGTGCTCTGTTTTTCTTTTGGTTATTCAGCTTGTGAATTCTTGTTGGAAGTTTGGATTTGAAGAGGTTTTAATTGATGTTTAGTTTGGGTTTTGATGAGGGTGAGTTATGGGTGATGTTTAGAGGTTAAATTGAGTGTTTGGAGAAGGTTTGGATCTGGTTAGAGGGCTTGGTTCCAAGGGAAAACGCAGGGGAAAATCTGGTGTTGCGTGCTGTCATTTTGGCTGGTTTGGGCTGGGCGCCGCGGCACGGCTGTGGTGCGCCGCAGTCCTTGGCGTCTGGCAGAGAGGTCTGCCTCTGTTTGAGGGGCGCACCGCGGCACAGCTGGGGAGGGCCGCGGCCCTTAGGGCAATTTTGGCCAAAATGGAGTTTTTAGCTTGGGGATTCAAGCCTTAGGCCTCCGGGTTGAACCTAGTACCCGGTTGAGTAGTGTTTGATGTCTCGGAGGCTAGGTTATGGTTTGGGAACCCTCTGTTATCATTTTTATTGATGAATTCTATATTTTGGTTATGACCAGGTGACCGTCAAGGAATTTAAAGGTTGATCGTTCTCAGGGGTCGTTCTTTTAATAACTTTCACTTGAACCAGAGGTAAGAAAACAGTGTATGGATACAGTTGCACCCTGTATATGTATATGACATGCATGGTTTGTTATTGAAGCATGTTGGTTGATGTATGTGGACATGGATTGCATATTAAATGCTAGTGAATGCTGATTACTTGTCTATTGTACTGACTAGTCAGGGACCGACCCTAAAGTCGATGAACATGCATTGAATGGCTCTATGGCATTAATGTTGGATCGACCCTAAGGTCGAAGAACTTATAAGCGCTTTCCTGGTCTAAGACCAGATGTTCATAGCCAGGGCACATGGCTAAGGGACGCTGTCCATAGTTACGACTCTAGAGTCGGGAGGAAGGTTATGTTGGTGACCAAACACCATGCACCTATCCTGATTAAACTTATAAGAGAACCACTTATCAGTTAAGCCTTTGTGACCCTATCATCACATGGCTAAAGGGAGCTGTACCCATCTTTTGTGACTTTGGCTTCTGTCACCTATCTGTTATGGACTGATAGTCCCGAATGGGTGTTATGATCGTTGTTGATATTATGTCATGCTTTATTGTGTTTTCTTGCTGAACCTTGGCTCATGGGTGCTATGTGGTGCAGGTAAAGGGAAAGAGAAGCTCACTCAACCTTGAGTGGAGAGCTTGGGCGATGTTGTGTACATATTGGGCCGCTTGACCACCACGGTCAGGGAGTTCTCAGAGGGACTAGGGGTTTACCCTATTTTTGCTGCTTAGGCCGGTGGGGATTGTAAATTTGAAACAGTAGCGACCCTTTTGTATTATGAACAGCTTGTAAACATTTTGAAAGGCACATGAGCAGTTTATTTCTTAATGAAATGTATCCTTTCCTTTTTACTGGTTTTTTTACCTTAACCTAATAATAACACTTAGATCACGTTTTTAACCAAAGGACTTGGGTAGCGAGTCAAATTTCTAGTTCACTGTTCACCATAACTGTTCTGGGGTAGCCAGGGCATTACACTCCTTCATGTTGGTCATAGAATATTCTTATCTTCTACGCATAAGTGGAGGAAGAGTCGCTTATTTGATGGGAATTATGAAAAAAGACGTCCTCCAAGAAAATTCAGTAGTCAAGACATACTCGAATAATTAGAGCATGTTCCTTATCGTTTGCCGGGTAAACATGTCAGTTTCGAGGGTGTGAAAAGAAAGCGAGCTCCAAAAGAGCTTAATTAGAGTAAAAATGGTATTTTCTTTGAATTTGATTACTGGCCCGAACTTGAACTGAAGCACAATTTAGATGTGATGCATGTAAAAAAATTGTTTGCGATAGTTACTCGGTACTTTTCTTATGAATGAGAAATCTAAAGACACCACCAACGCACGAGTAGACTTGAAGAATTGGGGTATCCGAGAATAGTTTCACCTCAAGGAAGATGGTACGAAGTTGATCAAACCACATCCTATGTACTCTTTCACACCGAATGATAGACGGTTTTTTGTCAATTCGTAAAAGGAGTTAGATGGCTTCGGTTCAAATTTCTCTAAGAAACTAACTGACAATGATGGCAACATTTTTGGTTTGAAATCTCATGATTGTCACATTCTTATGCAACGTCTGCTTTCGGTAGGAGTTCGAGGCTACTTGGATAAGTCTATTTTGAAGATAATCATTGAGCTTTGCAATTTCTTTAAGCAAATTTGTGCTCGTACATTGGTTGTTAAGGACATGGAGAATCCAAAAGATCAAGTGATACAAATTTTGTGCAAGTTGGAGTTAATTTTCCTCCATCCTTTTTTGACATAATGATTCATTTAATTCTTCATTTACCACAAGTAGCTATCATCAGAAGACCAGTTTACATGAGGTGGATGTATCCATTTGAGCGATGTATGAAGAAGTTGAAAAATTATGTCAGGAATAAGGCGTGCCCTGAAGGTTCTATAGCGAAGGGTTATGTTTCCGATGAAGCTTTGAATTTTTGTTCACAATATCTTCAGGGCATACTGACTAAATTTAATCTTTCGAAAAGAAATGTGAATATTGTTATTCCTAAAAGACAATTGTCAGTTTTTTAATCACAATGTCTTCCAAGTAGCAAAAAGAAAATCATATCCCTTGACTATCTTCATCGGAAAGAAGCGGAGTTGTTTGTACTCAACAATTTCCTTGAAATCCAACCATATATGGAGTAAGTATCTCAACACATATATGAATTCATTAAATTTAATTCATGGCAAACTATTATCTTACCTTAATTCTTGTGTTATACAGTGAATGCCTTCGAGAAAATTCAAACATAAATCTTCAAAAAGATTTCCCTATCTGTTTTAAATTGAAGGTAAATTATCGAAACTGTAGAATTCTTAATAAATTCCTATCGATTAATACTCATCTCATTGTGTTTTCTTTTTTTGTGTCATACTCTATAGATGGGTCGTTTGCGACAAGTACAGTCAATTTAGTATACTGATGAATTATTTTCTTTAGCAAATGGGTCCAATCAGAATGCATACTCCTACACGGCTTGCATTGTTAACAGTGTGAAGTTTTTGGTCCATGGTTGTGACGAAAGATGTACCACTCAAAATAATGGAGTTTCGGTGCCAGGAACCGATGGTTTCACTTTCCATGGCCAGCTTGAGGAGATTGTAGAGTTATGATATTCCCATGGTTACTTGGTAGTATTGTTTCGATGCAAATGGTTCAACACTGATGCAAGCAAGGGTCGAAATGTGACTGAGAATAACATAACTAGTATCATGATTAATTTTGAATGGTACAAGAACGATCTGTTTATTCTCATCACTCAAGCAAAACAAGTTATCTACTTGGAAGATCCTTCAAGAAACAAAAATTGGAAGGTAGTAGAAGAAGTCAATCATCGAAAGATCTAGGATCATCCAAGTATCGATGATGATAACGAGGTTGATGTCGTACATGATAGCACATCATCAAATTTTGTACTCACTGTGGAATTAGGAGAGTTGGAGATTATGCATTTGGATCGACCTGGTCACACCCCAACATAATTGGGGAGACGTCTCGATCTATTCCGGATGTGGATGATGATTTCATCAATGACGATGGTGATGACGAAATTAGTGAAGATGATTTAGAAAGTACAAATGATGATGTAGGAATCGACATTGATGAGGAATAATATTTTCTTATGCATATTCATATTTGTATGTTTAATGTGTATGTTTTAATTTGAAGACTTTTCAATCAATATATGACTTTTCTCAACAATGTTTGTTTTTCAATAGTTTCAACTGAATTATTGAAATTATTTAAGTTATGTAATTAACATCCAACTATAACTGAGTTTAAGTTAATGATTATTTAAACTGCAAAGATATGTCTACTACTATTGCTCGTTCTCATGGCAGTGATGGAGCGGATCCTCCTCCTCCTCCAGATCCCACGCGAGTTTCTACTTCCTGTGAGACAAGTAATATACTATAATTAGTCTATCCTTAATCAATAAATGACAAATTGTTATTAATTTATTCAAGTTAATTGTATTGTTTAATTAACATATGCAGTGATTGTCAGAAAAAGAGGAGGTCGGTCTCGATCTAAAAATTTGCAGCACCCGTCAACGACAATAAAGGTCTGTTGGCTCTACAATTTGATATGAAGGAGGGATATTGGAACGTTGTTCACGAGACTTATTGGCAACCTTATTGGTCACCATGTCTCGTTATATTATGACTCGTGGAAGAGTGTTCCAGATGAGCACAAGATTGTATTAATGCAAAAACTTGAGGTAAATTTATCTACTTATTCACGTGTAATGTTTTTTTATATAATTTAAAAAATCTAACCATTTTTTTAAGGAATTTTTCATTCTTCCCAAACCTCTCCCTGAGTGGCGACTGATAGAGACTGGGATTGAGCGAATGTTTCAGGATCGCTACAAGGACAGAAAAGGTCACCAGAAAAGACACTTCGATGAACATGGAGGGTATGATGATATGGAGATAGCCAGAAAGAATCCACCGGAGGACATTGAAAACGAGAGTTGGCAGAAGTTTGTTGACCTTTTCACCACTCCACAGTTAATGGTCGCTCAAAGGCAAATGCTGCCAACAGAGCAAAACAGATGTCCAAGTCTCCATGGATCGAGTTCTTATGCTTCTGCTCGATTTAAGAAGTTAAATAAAAATATATAGATAATTCCAAATATTTTAAGTTATCTTAATAATAATTTCAATATTTAACTGAGAATTTGTTAAATTTTGTTTTCTAAAGATGAATCTTCATACTAAGGAACTGTCCAGCATTATCGATACCTTCCATGACATGCACAATCATCCGACATGAGGATGGGTGAACACAAATGCTAAGGATGCATATGTTAGTAACTTTCTAAGTATTGTATCTATGTATATTATTCAATTATATTATGTATTAATTGTCTTGTTTCTAAACTGCAGAATGCCTTGTAGCAAGAAGTCCAGACACAATCCCAATCTCAGTCTCAATTTGAATCTGAAGCAGAAAGTGCAAATGTCATTGAGACATAAGTCGTCTCAAAGGTACTTGGTCAACGCCGTGGCCACAACCGAGGTATTGGACGGAAGTTGAAGGGCACTAGTACATTTGCCTCAAGCGCCACCGGATCCTCTTCATAATTAGAGGCATCACTACTTATGTCCACCACAGTTGGCCCTCCGACTATACCACATGAGGCTTTCCAATCCATGATTCAACACTTACGTCAAGCCTTTATGACCCAGAACAACAACTTCCAGCAAATGCAAAAATATTTGCAAACAACAAATCTGAGCATCCAACCTCCACAATTTCAGCCTGTCAACTTGGACATGAACATGGTACAGTCCATGATGGCAAGCTTTCAACCACAACAGCCACAACCACCAAAGCCACCACAACCGCAACCACCACAGCCACCACAACAACCCGACGATAATGACTTTGGAATTGATTTTGATGACATTTAGTTTTATTAAGTTACTATTTTTAAATTGTTAATATTTTGTGTTTTTTTTTTTTTTTGGAGACAATACTACTTATGTTTTGTTATCTTACATTTTAGAGACTATGAATATTGTTAAATTGGTTTTATTATTTAATTAATAAATTGGTTTTATTATTTAATTAAATAAGTTGGTTTTATTTATTTATTTAATATTTAATATTTTATTAAATAAATTTTAATCAATAAAATCATGTTCAGCGTCACCCTACGACAATGACATGTCGTCGCTGAAAGCATATAAACCCACGCACTCTTCAGCGACGACATGGCATCGCTGTAGATGGAGCGGTCGACGGACCTACAGCGACAACACATGTTGTCGCTGTAGAACCTTTCTTCTTCTTCACTGTGACTTTCTTCTTCGAAACCCTCGATCTCCCCGCCATGGCGCCAGCACAAGCTGAGAGAAGAGCGAGAGAACTAAACGTTTCTAAATAAGAAAATGGCCAATTATAGTTATGCATGGCCATCTCTTCCAATAATTCATATGCTTCATTAGAGCTTTTTCTCATAAATACTCCTCCCGATGCTGGATCTATAATTGTCATTGTATTCCCCCCCCCCCCAAGCCATTGTAAAACGTAAGAACCAGCAGCCACTTCTCTATTCCATGATGTGGGCATTTCCTTTGCAACTCTTTAAAACGTCCTCATGCATCATATAAAGACTCCCCATCCATCTGATGGAAGTTATTAATCTCTCCTCTAATACGGGTTGAATTTGCAGGAGGAAAATATTTACCAACGAATTTCTGATCCAAGTCTTCCCAAGTAACTATAGAGTTGGCTTGTAATGAATTCAACCAACTCTTAGCTCTGTCTCTTAATGAAAACAAGAATAATCTTAATCTTACAGCATCGTTACTCACCCCATTCATTTTGAATGTCGCACATAGCTCTAAAAAAATTGTGATATGGAGATTTGGATCCTCATTTGGTAATCCCTCAAATTGTACACAACTCTGTACCATTTGAATAATTGAGGCTTTTATCTCAAAATTATTTTCCTCAACAGTAGGAGGACGAATACTTGAATGTATCCCCGTAACAGTAGGGAGTACATAATTTCTCAATGGCGGATCGGCTTTAGCTGCATTACCCATTTTTGCATTGTTGTTGACAACGTTATTTGCGTTCTCAGCCATGGCAAAGTCTAATCTTTTCTTTATCTTTCGGTTCTATCTGCACGTTCTCTCAATTTCAAGATCTATTAGTATGATTTCATTTTGTCTACTTCCTTTCATATACCAACAATTCCTGAAACACAATACAGCCTCGATCCGAATAAGTATAAAATAAAAAAACCAAATTAGAACAAACAACAATTAATTTTGATATTGGAAATTAAGTCTTCGACAACGGTGCCGAAATCTTGGTCATAAAAATATGCACGCAAATGTACGTGGTCGTGTCAAGTAATAAATTCTGGAAGAACAGATATTGTCCCACAAAGACTATTAACCAATTACCAATAATCGTTCTTTACTTTCTATTTGGCAAGTAAAATTTAGATGAATAGATCCAACTATAAACACAATTTCAATAACTAAAAACAAAATAATTAATCAACGAAAAAAATCAATTATAAAAAATACCTAGGGTATTAACCTCATCAACTTTTCATTCTATTAATTTTATTAATCAGTTCTAAATTTCTTTCTTCCTATTCTAATAGCACGTTAATATAAATCGATTCCTATTCTTTTTCAAGATATAAGATCTCATCCTATATGCAAGTTTTCTACATCTTTGTGATAAACTTAAACATATAGCATGCATTAAGCATAGAAACCTAATTAATACACAAGCCATACAAGTACTTTCCTCCAATATGTAACATATGTCTATATAACGATAGCATATTCAATTCTCATCTTTCGAATTTTGAATCAAAATCATAAATAAAGCAAATATTGATCAGGTATTTACTAGCATTAAGCAAACATTATATAGATTAGAATAGAGAAGAAAATCAATTGAACATCATAATTAAATTAAATAAAAATCTAAGTGACTACGTTAAACCCTAGATAAAAATATTTAGTTTATATCAGACATGACTAAATCAACAAAATAATAATTCAGAAACATAACAATCAAAGACTTGAAGAAGAAAGAAAAAAATATAAAAATGCAGAACAACTAGTGTGAAAATCAAAATTAGTCTCTAAAAACGTAATTAAAATCTGACCTAATTTCTAATTAAACCCTACGTCTGAATTTATAGTAAAAAAATCACTAATACGTTGTTTTTCATAGGCGGGTTGCGACCTCGCGACTTGGCCTTTCCTAGGTCGCGACCCGTGTCAATTTTAAAGCCCATCCGAGTGTGTATAGGTCTTTAGGCGCCGCAACTCAGGCATTATCAAGTCGCAGCCCGTGTCTTTGATGTCCCCTTGATTTAGCCTCTGAATTCCCCTAGCGCCATGACTTATAAGGGCAAGTCGCGGCCCTAATTCCATTATTTCTCAATTTAAGCCTTTCAAACTTGTTTCTTCATCAAAAACTGATTTGTACTCATCCTTAGCACCATTTTGAGTCGAACAACCACCAAGAGCTTCGTTTTTCCACCATTCTCTCTTCTTTTTACATTTTTCTCATGATTCAACGCACCAACCTACAACAAAGACAAACATAAAGACTCAAGATTACCACAAAAACACATTCTAAAATGACACTAAAATGAAGTTATCAAATGTTCAAATATTTTAAGAATGATTACCATTTATTTTGTATTTTTTATGTATTTTAAAAGATAAAAGAAATAAACATAGGATTTAGGGACCTAAATGACACAATTTGAAACGGTTGGGGACCTAATTGATACAAAATCAACTTTTAGGACCAAAGTGTTACAAAGTGTAAAAAATGGGGACTGCAACTGAAAAAAAAATCTTATTTTTGGTTAATGTAGTTATTTGATGTCTAATTAATTTTTAATTGCTTTTTTTTTTGACAATGTGTTGATGGCTAGTTGATCTCAAGTTGTTTTTTTTTATTTTTTTATTTTATTTTGGGTATATGTTTAGTTATTTTTAGATATATTTTTAGTTTATTTTTCACACATTTAAAAATGCAGGGATACTTTTATCGATGTTATTTTTTTAGTTTATTTTAGGTTGATACAATGAATTGGTGTCTTGTTGATTTGTAGTTACTTTTTCAATATTGTATAATTATGGTGTTAATGTCTATTTGATATTCAGTTGCTTTTTTGTGACATAATTTTTGTAATTATGAAACTTTATAATTGTATTTTTTTTAAATTTGAGTTAGTAAAATTGAAAAAAAAAATTAGGGATTGTAACAATGTAAAAAAAAAGTTCTTATTTATGAAGAAAAAAAATCCCAATTATATATATGTCTATCTTTTTGTTAATTTTTAATATTATATTTTGAATTTTTTATTGAGGAAAAACCTAATTATTAACACCCTATTTAAATATATTATAGTTCTAACTACTGACATCATTGCATGCGTAGCTATAGCCTTTTAATATATAAATATATTAAGAATGTGACACGTACGGTATGCCATTTTTATATTAGATGTTACAAGTTGCTTTTGTTTATGCTTAATGGTTTTCCAAGCATATGTCATTCTTTATTATTGATTAGTGTCCAAATTCTTGACTTGTATTCTTTGGTTGAGTATCAACATACTGAGTTTGAAACAGAAGGAGATGGAGGGAGAGGGAACCAGAAAATTGCATGAAAAATATCCGATGAACGGTGGTGATGGTTCCTACAGTTATGCCAAGAACTCTACATAACAGGTATTTCTCTTCTACCTAAAATATTATTATTTTTAACAATGTCTAGTCTCATGTTTGGTCTTTTGAAGAACTGAACAATTTTGTCCAGTTCTCCAAAGTAGTCTTCGTTTAGTTTTTTAGTTTAATAATAGAGAAATTTTGTATTTTATTATCATTTAGTATTGTCTATACTAAACATATATATTATAGTTTTTTAACATAGTTCAATCTAATCCAATTCAATCCAGTCCACTTATACCCAATAATCTTGTCTAATCTAAAGTCATGTGTAAGGATGTAAACAGGGCGGAACGGGATCGGGGATGACTTTCCCATCCACGCCCCGTCTCAGGTCAAAGCCCCATCAGGTACCTGTTTAATAAACATGTTTAAAAAAAATTTCTAAAATTAATCAAATAAATTAAAATAATTAATATGCTTTAGTACACAAGACTAGGAATGCCAATTTAACCTGCGGGATAGGGTCCCTGTGGGATCTTACGGGACCTGCCCCTAATGGGGCGGGGAACATGATCCTTATTCCAAACATGCTCAATTTATATTGTAATTTTTTTAAATATAAATATTATTAAAAATATATAATATTATTAGCGATTTTGGGTCGTTACAGTTCTGGTTTGCAAACAAACAAAAACAAGTCTGCTATACATGGGGCTGGTTTGTCGGAGATGGATTGGACTAGACTCACAGACATATCAAGTTTTATTCGGAGTAATCTTCCATTTAATTACCTTGGATGCCAATCAGTAGCAAGAGGATAACCAAGGCAGATTATGAATGTCTTGTAGACAAAATGGTTGCCAGAATTAGAAGTTGGAGCTCAAGGAATCTATCCTTTGCAGGTAGGTGCATCTTGATTAACTATGTTTTGTTATGAATAAGTACTTACTGGTCTCAAGTGATAATTCTTCCAAAGGCTGTTATTAAAAGAATAAATCAGATATGTCGGGCTTATTTGTGGAAAGGGATAGATGATTATTCAGGGTCGGGGAAGGTTGCTTGGAAGAAGATTAGTACAGGGAAAAAGCAAGGAGGTCTTGGTTTCAGAAATATTGGTACTTGGAACACTTGTGCTATTGGCAAGTATGTGTGGGCTATTGCCATGAAAGAAGATAACTTGTGGGTAAAGTGAGTTCATAATGTTTATTTACGAGAAGAGGATTGGTTGAGTTATAAAGCTCCAACAACAAGCAGTTGGTATTGGACTAGGATAGTTCAAACCAAGGAGGAATTAAAGGCTGCTTTTTCCAACAATGATCATAAATGGCAGAGGTACAGTATCAACAAAATGTATAAGTATTTGATGAAGAATAATGAAGGAAGCTGGAAATACTCTTACTTATGGGATAGAATTGGAGTTCCTAAGCACAAATTTATGACTTGGCTTGCTCTTAAAAAAAGTTTACCAACTAGAGATAGACTTATCAACTTTGGTATTAATTCTGACCCTCTATGCTTGTTATGTGGTCAGCTTGCTGAGTCCCATAGACACCTATTTTTTGAATGCCAATTCAGTAAGATGTGCATGCAACACATACTGAGTTGGTTGGGTATTGGTTCCAAGAAGTATGAGCTGATGGGTATTACGAATTGGGTGAGAAGATGTAAGCACTCTAGATGCCAAAGGAAAGTGTATAGCTATGCTCTTTGTGCTGATGTGTATTATATTTGGAAAGCTAGAAATGAGAATTTTTGGAATGTAAAGAAACCAGTAGTTACTACTGTTATAGAGAGTATAAAAAAAGATATTTGTAATAGGATGAGTCTTTTGGTATCAAGAAAGGTCAGTAAGAAGGATTTGGATTGGTTGGGAAATTTACAAATGTAATTAATGATTGGTGTTTGTAATTAGTTTGTGGTCCCTGTGGGATCTTACGGGACCCTTCAGGACCAACAGTCCAAGCAAATAAGTGACAGTCGCAAAAGTCACTAATAAGGGGACAACACCCTTTAGATATGTGACGATAGGGTCACCAGGCTTAATCAACAAGTGAACCTTTCATAAGTTTGAACAGGATAGGTGTATGGTGAATGGTCACCAACATAACCTTCCTCATGACCATAGAGTCATAACCTTGGAACAGCGTTCCCTAGCCACGTGACAAACAGTCACCGGGGCCATATGCCCTGGCTCTGAATAACTGGTCTTAAACCAAACAAGCGCTTATAAGTTCATCGACCGTAGGGTCGGTCCAACATTAATACTCCATATGAGCCATTCAACGCTGATATCGATTATATCTAATCTTTATTTGGCTCGACGTTCATGACACTATGACATTTCTGACTCTTTAGGTCAGTGTCCCTGACTAGTCAGTACATATACAAGTATAGCACGATCGCTAGCATATAATATGCAATCCAAGTCCACATTTATCAATCAACATGCCTCAATAATAACCACACATGTCATATATACACAGGGTGCAATTTTCTTACCTCAGATTCGAGCTAGAAAGATTAAAAGAACGACCCGTGAGAACGATCAACCTTTAGTCCTTAAGCGGTCACCTAATCATAACCAAACATGGGACATCATCAATAATAATGATCAACATAGGTTCCCACACCAATATCTAACCTCCGGAAGATCAATCCCAACTAATCCCAGTAGTAGGAACACTTCCGTGGCCTATAGCTAAGTTACCGGGGTCAAAACAAGCAAACGGGGTGAAAACAGGGCAAGGGCTACGGCCCTGGCACCATGGGCCACGGCCCCCAGAAAATCTAGAGGCAAGCGCTGCGGTGCCCAACCCAAGGGCCGCGGCGCCCAGCGCAAACAGAACCTCTCCCCCATCCTCGAGCTAGGGTCGCGGCGCCCAAGAACAGAGCCGCGGCCCCCAACCCTGGGCCATTCCCAAACGTGTTTTCAACTTCTCCAAGCTTCCAAAATCATACCAAACCATCCCCGATCATCAAATGTAAGCTTCCCAAGCTTCCCAAAACACCAAAACCCTCAAAACCCAAGGTTCAAACTCACCAAAAACTCAACAATTCACAAACTCCAATTCAAAGCTTAGAAACTTGGAAAACTCAAAACTTTAAACTTAGATTACATTTGATTGGGTTGTTTTCTGTTAAATCCTTTGATTAAGAAGCTTCTAATCTTTCCTAGGATTGCTATGCCTCAATCCTTGCTTGATTCCGACTCCTAGAATTCGAGATATCTTCAAAAATGCTCAAACGGTAAAACGGTCTATCGAAAGGGAAAACGAGAAGTTTTCTAATCGTACGTTCTATCTGACAGTTACTTCAAGCTTAAGTAACCTCGAATAAAACCTAATGCTCGGGGTCCCGAAAATACCCCCGGGGACATTATAGTCAAAACCTCCGAAATTTCACCCTGATCTCAAATATTCCCAATTTATCATCAAACAAACATTCCTACTACCCCAAAATTGACCCCGTTATGACAAAACCGCTAATCCATTATATATGACTGTCTCATGCCGAATAGCTCGAATATATCTCCATAATAATGGAATCTCATTCTCAAATCAAGTTATGCACCCAAATACACATATTCACCCCCAATGGGCCAAATTATCAAAATAACATAATTATTCAAATGTGGACCCACATGCACGCATACAACATCATATCATAATATAATTCACATATACATGCATAATATCATTTAATAGCACAATTTAACAAGTATGGCCCTCCCGGCCTACTAATCCCCGCCATTAAGCCATACCGGAGAAGTCAGGGCATTACATTTTAGGTATCGGGTAGCTATTTAGACTATTGGTTTATGAAAATAAATATATGGAGATATATTTGAGGTTAGGATGTCTAGGTGGGAATATTGGGGGATTTTACTGTTTTGGCCTCGGGGACGGTTCCGGCACCCCGAGCCTTGGGATTAACTTAACAAGTAAGACAAAAGTTAGGAAGCCTTTAGGAAAAATATAAACCGACTTAATTTCCTACTCAGCTGGTTATTTTCTCTCTCACTCTCAAGAAAAACAAAGGAAACTAAACTAGAAACAATCAAGGGAAAAACAGAGGAAATTAGGGAATTGGAGCTGAAGAATTGCTGGAACTTAGAGGAAATCAGGGGCAACTTAGAGGGTTAGCTCAGCAAACAATCAAGGATTAAATCAGGGCTAAGGTAAACATGAATTTCCTTCCTTCTATGGTTAGAACTTGAGTTTCAGCTGGGTATTGAGGTATTGTTCAATTGATGATTAGGGTGGAATTGAGCTGGGGAAATCCTTGGAATCAGCTGGGTTTTGGCTAGAGGAAAGGTTCAATCAAGAAGGTAAGCTTTGTTTCATGAATTGGTGATTTGAGTTTGAGTTTTGACTGATTAAATTGGGTGTTTAAGTTCTTAGAGTTTCAAGGGTTGAAAGTGAGTTTTCTATGGGTTATTGAGCTGAATTTCTGTTGAATTGTGTAGCATAAGTTGTGGAAATGTTGGGTGTTGAAGTAGGGATCTTAGGGGTGGTTTTGGCTGAGGTTTTGAGCTTTAAAATGATGGGTTTTCTAGGCACGAAGGGAAGGGTCGCGGCTCTATTCTAGAGCGCTGCGGCCCTAGGATGAAGAAAGGCCAAGGAGGCCCAGCCAAGGGTGGGCGCCGCGGCGCCCAAAGCAAGGGTCGCGGCGCGTGTCTTTGTTCGGGTTGGCCTTGGTTCTGCTTTGAGGCTAGGGACGCGGCTAAGCTTCAAGGGTCGCAGCCCTTGGTTGTGCACATGAACTTTTGAGGGTTTTAGGCATGGGAATGTGGTCTAGTTTGCTCGGGAATGGTTTCACCACCGTGCTTGGTGGAATTCAGATCCCTGGGAGTTAGTTTTGTAACTGGAAACCTATATTTGAATAATAATGGAACCCTATACTTTGGTTGTGACTAGGTGATAAAGGATTAGGCTCGGGAATGGATCGTGCTTGAGGGGCGTTGCTCATAATCAATAACTGTACAGACTAAAGGTAAGAAAACTACACCTGGTTGAATATATGTGATGGGACTAAGGGTTCCCTAATGTAAATGCTTGAAAAGATGGTATTATGCCATGCAAGCCATTTAGTGAACCAACGACCTAAGGGTGCCAAGGGTTTCACTAGCACATAGGGCGCGGCTCGGCCACTGGTAGCCGAGGACAGCTTTTTATGCACTGAGCTCGGTTTAAGCAGGTCGGAGTCAGTGGGTTAAACAGAGGGTGCGACCTAAGTCGTCAGCTCTGAATATTATGTGATATGAGTGAAATATGTGATTGATTGTATCTTGAATCTAAATATATGTGATGAATGTTTATTGTGGATTATTTGATGGGTGTACATGCGGAATGAATTAACTGTGTGTTATCGTTGATTGTGTTGTATATGATGTTTTCTTGCTGGGCCTTGGCTCACGAGTGCTACGTGGTTCAGGTAAAGGCAGGGGCAAGTTAGATCAGCCTTGATTGGAGAGCTCAGCGAGCGGAATGCCACGGTTGAAGTTTAGGCAGGGACGCGAGACCCAAAGACTGTCTGTTTTGCCTTAATATGGCTAATGATTACTCATGTACCTTTGGGAGTCTGTAAACTCACTTTCTAACTCTGTTTTCTTTTGGGATCCCATGTATAGAACATTTTAATTATATAAAATGAGTCTTTTGAGACCAGAACCTTTTTAACCCTAGCTCTTGCATGTTTAATGACACGTTTTTAAAATAATGACTTGATTAGCAAGCCTTGCACCTTTATAAGTACACAGTGTAGCGGTCTTGGCTATCTAGGGAGTTACAAGAACTCTCAGAGAAAAGCTTGAAACCTCTCAAAATCAAATGAACTGATTTAAAATCCCCTTTATTAAATATTAATAGGTCAGCCGCAAAACATAGGTGTGTAAGTTTTAGATTCGCACACCATGATGAAACTTAAAATCACCATGCTTAGCAATCTTAACCAGAATTCTTGAGAGATATTCCATGCCAATGATAAAAATCAAGGGAGACATTGGGTCCCCTTGCCTTAAACCTCTCTTAGAAGGGATATAGCCATGTAAAGCCCCATTAATCATGAAAGAAAAACGAGGAGTAGTAACACAGCTCAAAACCAACTCGACAAACTTCTTTGGAAATTTGAGGGCCACCATCATTTCTTTGAGGAAACTCCAATGTAGAGTCCAAGAACTTTACTTAACTAATTGTTTAGTAGTATTATAGTATTTTATTATTATCTTTGTTACTGTGGATTTGTGGTTCAGACCGGGAATTATTTGGACACTCATAGTAGTACTTATAGATTTTATAAGTTTAACCTATAGTTTAAGAATATTAAGTATAACCTAAGGTTTGATTATATGACTGATAATTAAGGATTATATTTATTATACTATAAGGTTTAGATATCAACCAATAGGATTTTAAGCACATGTTATGAATGGGTAATTAAGGATTAAGTATTTTTGAGGATTAAATTAAATAAGGGTAAAGTTTGAATGTTATAGGGTCAGCCAGCAGCTTCGAATACGTTGAAGGCTTAGTCAAGGCTGTTTACTCCATTCAAACTTAGCTAAAAATGTGTAATTTCGTGTTTAAATATTCAGCGTGTGCCGATATATCGCAGCTATAGGGGGCGATATATCGCAGCACGTAGATACGGAAAACACGAGATGATGCACGGTCGCCTCGGGCATACTGGCCCAAGCGATATATCGCCTACAGGGGGCGATATATCGCCTCCTCCAGCATGAATTCAAACATTTTTTAATTCTTTTCCTTTCAGCCATTCAAAGTCCTCCATAAGTCCAGCATCTTTTGAACGAGTCTTCAGCCTCTGCTGAACAATTATTCAAATGATTTTCACCTAAAAAGCCATTATTTTTATTCAAGTAAAATCAAGATACTTTCTTTCCCAAACTCTATAAATAGGACCTAGTACCCAGCCATTATTCACCTTTTACTCTAAGTTCAGAAGCTGCAAGTGCTAGGAGAGTGTGAGAGTTAAACACTTGGGTGGGAAAGTCATAAGCTTAATCATCTTTAGCTTATCAAACACTTGGGAAGTGAGGTTCGTTAGTATTTCGGTTGTGGTTAGATTGATCTTGCAAGTCTTTGAGGTAACCAAAACTTTAGTTCATTTCTGTATTATGTTATTTTCTTTCTCATAGTCTTCTACTCAATCTCTAACCTTAATCTTCATTTTGGTTAGGGAATCTAAGTTCTTGAGTACATAAGTTTTGGTAAGCATGTTTCTCAAATGGTTTAGTCTTCCCATTTCCTTTTCATCTCTTTCCTTTTTTCAACTCACTCTTGTTCATTATGGTTTTAGGAGTGTTCCAAAAGTCCCAACTCAGTCCATTATATCCCGGTAACTTTGGTAAGGAAAATAGGCTAGAATCTATATGCTTATGTTTATGTTATCTTATGTGTTATGTTATGATATGTTATGAATATGTTATGAATGTGTATGTTTGTAGGCTTGGGCTTATGCCCTATTTGACTAACAAGACCCCAAAAAGATTATGGGCATATGCCTATTTAGCTGGTAGGACCCCACTAATCTCATGGGCATAAGCTTGTTTAGTCTATGGGACCCCAAGTAATAATGGCCATTATAATAAGTGTATTATGTTTTATGATATGTCTTTATGTTTCTTATGAAATTATGTTTATGACTATGTGTTAGATTTTCCTTGCTGGGCATTAGGCTCATTCCTTTTTGTTTTATGTGCAGGAAAATAAGCTTTAGAGGCGGTAAGATTCGTGACGCTTAGAGGATGTGTATCGATGGTGAATGGAGTCAAGGGGCCGAGCGTTATTCGATTCGAGGATGTAGTCTCATTTTATTTTTTTATGGTTTTACGTGTATTTTCCGCATTATTTATGTAATGTCTTTTATTTTTAAATCATGTTTTGTTTTTAAAGACAATGGGATCCCATATCCTTCTTAGTATTTATTTGTAAGTAACTCTTATTTTACAAGTTACTCAATAAAATTATGGTATTTTCGTAAAAATGTAAGTTTATGTATAGTTTCGTTAATGGTCCAAATAGTCTAGATTAGTGGGTCATTACAGTTGGTATCAGAGAAAACGGTTCCTTTGCATGAAGTTCTCCTCGATACACACGCTCAAAGCTCCGAATCGGACCGCCAAGTAAGTATTTAAGTTACAAGTTACTTTGCCTATGTGTATAGCTAACAACTTTAGTGTTTATATTTCAGTTAAGAATGAACGGAGCTTTAACCTACCAAGATATCTGAGCCATTAAGGCCTTAAAAAGAATAAGGGAGCCAAGAAACACCGTAGGAGCCCTAGAAAGGATCACTCGAAGGTTGCTTTTGTTTCACCAAGAGATAGGTGGCCTTCAAGAGGCTAAACAAATAATGCTAAGATCAACGGAACAATATGTATTAGTAATTAGGTTGTTTAAAGATTTCCATCCTGTAATAGCAGCTTTAGAAGAAATATGGGAAGAAATGAATGATGAGAATGAACTACCATTAGCGATGAGATACTATTTCCTCTTAGTTAGGTTTACCGCAAAATTTGAGTTTCAGTTCACCAATGAGCAAAAGAATAGGATTCTCACAAACCTTCCTAGAGGGCATTTTGATGCTCATGACAATGATGATTATGAACAAATAGATGATGATATGTTAGATGACGGATCGGATGTAGAAGATCCCGATTTTTAGATTAGTAGTTTTTATTTGTTTTATTTGCTTTTGATTGTAATAAGTGAAATTTTTTTCCAAATGAATAACATGCAATTTGAATATCATGTGTGAGTTTGATTCTATTTTCGCAATCATAATAAATACTAAATAAAATGAATAATGACTAAGTTCGGTGAGGGTGGATACAAATCAATGAACCAAGTTTCCTTATTGAGAGTTAGGGGGCCATAGTAGTGGGAACGATTTTACTGATCCCAGCCCTCTCTCAATATGGTTAACTTTGGAACAAAGATAAGTTTTGAGCCTGAGAATTAAGTCATATAGGATGATTAGAAACACACTTAGAAAATAAAGATGACTTGTTTTTCTAAGTATAGAAACCCACTCTAACAATAAATAAAGACCTATATAATTTTCATAAGAAGTCATAATAAATAGGTCCGAGATATGTTTGTTGGGGCTGATGGAAGAGGGTGACGATGAAGGTGATATGCCAAAACATGAGGAACTCGCAAATGCAGAGGATGAATTGCTAGTTGAGCTTTGTGAAGATGAAAATGTGTCTCCGATTACTGACAGAAATGATAGTGATTACTCTTTTTAGTTTTTCTATTTATAACAGAACTATATATTGAAATGTAATAAAGTTTTTTTGTAATTATTATTAATACGAATTGAATGTGATATTAACTAGTATACCTCCAATTTAATTTGATGTTAATTACTAACTAATAAATTTTAAACTGAAGTATAATGCCAGCTGATATAGCAACCTATCACGGCGGAGATGGTGGTGGTCGAGACCCGCCAAATCCTTCTAGGGTACCGTCATCTTGCGAGTCAGATTAAATATTTCATATCAAAATTATTTTTGGAAATTATATTGTTAGAGAAATATAACAACAATACTAATACTGGTTGTTGTTAATAAATTTTAAAGCCCCGCAGATGAGAAAAAAAGGTCGTGGCCTTGCTAGTAATAATGTTCTTGAAGAACAAAGGAAAAAAGTCGGTAAACCATTGGATCTAGAGCTTGATCCTGTGACAAACAAAGTGGTTGGGCAGTAGGACGAAGCTTTTATTCGCATGTTGGGCACTCAAGTTACAATTTTGTGTCCGAGACATTACTTGGATTTTGCTGATTTACCTCAACAGTTTAAGGATCAATTGCTTGATCATATGACGATAAAAAATTACAAATCTTATGTTTTACATTATTTATTTTCATTATTTACAAAGTCATCTAAATTTTTTTCTTAATGCAGTATTACTATAATAAAGACGTTTATCCACAACGTGAGTTAGTTCTGGCAACTGTTTATAAGGAGATGGGCGAAAGATATCGCGAGAGAAAGAACATCAGACATAAACTCTTCAAAAATCATTATGTTGGACCTAAAGATTGGGAGAATGTCCTCTCTAAGCCACCTGACCACACTAAAAATACATGGAAGAATATTTGTGAGTTATTTTTTGGCAAAAGATTTTTGGCTCGCTCTGCTAAAAACCAAACAAACAGAAAACAAATGAAGTATGTAACAACACAAGGCACAAAATCGTTAGCAGCTAAGCGTCACGAATATATAATTAAAGATGTTAATTTAATTTTATAAAATAACACATTCTAAAACATTTGTTTACATTTGTATAGGAGAACCCAAATGCGCATGTTGTTGATACTTGGAGGGATGTTCATATGAAAAAATCGACAAAACTTTTGTCAACGAGGAAGCTCAACAAGATTATGTAAGTGAATATTATTGTTTTTTTGTTTCTAATGTTTCTAATGTTTTTAATTTTTGTTTATAATGTTTTCTTTATACAGGAAAAAATGGCGGCGGAGCTTCAGAGATCACAGCTTGATAGGCAATCTCAACAGCAGAGTGAGGGGTCTGGTAATGTATCTGGCGTCGATTCGTCCCTGGTCAATCAATACAAGATACTAGGTAATGTACTCGGGGAGAGATCTGACTACCAAAGAGGAGTGGGTTATAGGGTGAAAGGGAAAGCGAGAAAGACAACCTCCAGCTCTACAGATCAAATTCAGTCACAAGCACATACTGCTCCTACGCCTAATGAAGATATGACTACTATAGCTCTGATGATGAAGGCAATGTGTGAGATGATTCAAATTGTGGTACCTCCGCAACTCAGTAATTTGTATGACCCACGGTTTGACAGTTTTCTGCGGAGGTACATTAAATTATTGCCACCTTTTAGTTAACATTTGCGCTTGAGCAACAAGAATAGTCCAGCCGCAGTAGATTTATCGTCCGCAGATATTGGGGAACACCCTTCAATTTTCTTGGAGTAACGATTAAATAGCTCTTCTATTATATTTTGATTATTATTATCATTAAAATGTTTGCTGATCATGCTCTCAAACCCAGCTCTGCATTGTTCTGGAGTGATCATAGGACGAAAGGTACGAGGTTGCAGTTCCAATCTTGATATTTCAAAACATCCATTTTTTTGTATTATCTTCTTGATCTCCTCGGGGCATGGGCTGAAAATGGGCAAGTTGAACGAGTCAAGCTTTTCATGGCTTATTATTCCCTGCAAAACCGATCATATAGATACATACTAATTAATGATGATGATGATGACTAGGTCATGTGATATGTTTTCTCATTATTCAAACTAGGGCCTTATCATTCAATGAATAATCTAGAAAGTACATTAATTGTTGATAGAGATAATAAAAGAAAAGGCATAATTTGATAGTTTCCTTTCGTTTTCCTAGTGTCGATATTTGACAATTAATGCACCCATCATCTAGATTAATACAATATAATATCCTACCTTGCATTAGTCACTTTATAAAATTCTCCATTTTTAATAGAGAATTTTTTAACCGTTATTAGTGTGCTCCAATATCAGGTCTCACATATTTGAATTTAATAGGTATTATTGAGTATTGTTAATCAACTATAGGGTGTCTCATGTGATGTTGGGCACCTTAAAATGTCAAATAGCAACACTCTTTTTAATATGAGAAATGTTAGGAGGCACCACGGGTGTCAACACCACAAGGAGGTGGTATACCGTTATTGGTGCAATCCAATATCAAATCTCATATATTTGAAATTATTAAATATTATAAGATATCGCTAACTAATAATAAAATGTCACATCTACATGAGGTGGCACTTTAAAATTTAAAATGTCAAATAGTAACATTCTTTTAATATTCATATACTACTAAGCACTATATGGTGTCAAATGCATAACAATATATTCTTCATTTTTAAGGTACCTCGTTAGCCATATCTACAAGATAAATTCTAACTCACATTAAAGTTAATTCATTAGTCACTTTATAAGAAAAGCGACCAATCTGTCTCTGGAAAATTAGAAAAAAAAAATGAACACTAAGCAAAAAAACAGAGAATTTAAGGCCATACCTCATTAGTCATATCTACAATGACAGATTCCAACGGTGCAAAAACAGGGCCGAGGGAGGATTGGGCAGGCGAACTCCCATCTTCCCTACCCGACATCAGAATCGCAAGTAGCCCGCCAGGAACGAGCTCTTCCGATCGAGCATTAAAAAAACTCGCCATGTCCTCTTCATGCTGACGCCTATAGGCCTCACCAACTTGCTCGGCAGCCTTAGCATAGAAAATCTTGCCCTTGTTAAACGCCGGCGAGCTAGAGTCTTCGACCTCCGCTGGAGTCTTCGACAACCACTGCAACGCATGGGACGAGTAGGCGAAGTTCAACGAAGCCCTGGGAAACAGTCTCCGGTGGAAGGAGCCAGGCACACCGGCCGAGAAGTAAGTCCGGTCCTTGGGAAGGTTGGTGAATAGAATGTTGAAGTCGTTGGAGACGTGGTCACTGAAGAAGACATGGAATTCGGGGACATGGTCCTGGAAGGTTTTGGATACTGCTTCGATGATGGTGTCGACGGCGATGAAGGTGTTTGGGCCGGTGGAGCAGCCGAAGTCGCCGATCCGGAATGAGTTCGAGATGGGGCAGATCTTCTGTTTGTTGATCTCAAGGTTTTCGGTTATGGCGGCCACCAACCATGCCTTGGCGTTTTCAGCTGCTTCTTTCTGTAGATTAATCATATATTCATAACATAAAAACCATGTACTCTAATGATCTTGTTATGTAATAATATTTGATGATGATATATATATATATATACATACCTGTCGATTTGAGTTCTTGGAATAGCTGTATGGGCCATCTCCACCAGTCATAGGAAACGATTCTTCCATCTTCTGATATTGGAAAATGCTTCTGTGGTTTACTTTTTTTCGAAGAACAAGAAGCAATGAAGAAAATTAAGCTTTGTTGTTATAAAATTTTGAAACCTCTTCTTCTCAATATATGGAATGGAATAGGAGTGGGGAAAACAACGGGCAAACTAAGAATGACTTTTCCAGACCATACAATAAATGCAGGGAAAAAAATCTACTGTCTAATCTGTTTTGAATAGTAAAATATATATGGACAACCCTTGTTCTTTCTTACTTTTGTTATTTTAACGGAATAATATACATGTAATGACTTGTCTTTTTTGGAAATATATATAATGATAAATAAAAGGAATAAAAAAAACTACCGAAAAAATATATATTATAAATATTTTTATTTTGATGTCGGTAGTTTTTTTATATCTTATTTTATTCACCATCATATAAATATATAAAGGACAATTCGCTTCACTTTCGGTCTTATCAGTGGGGCTCTTTAGTGTTCTTGACTCGTAACAGTTTTTGGCACGATTTTTTTATGACCGTGTATATTATAGTTGTTTAGAACATCCTTCAAATTTTCAGAAAATTCTGAATAGTTTACAGTACCAAAAACTAGGTTCAAACATGTTGTTTTCCACACCCATAAAAAAAAATTAGTCACGCGTGCAACAACATGTTTGAATTTAGTTTTCGTTACTGTACTATTCGGAATTTTCTGAAAATTTGCAAGATACTCTAAATAGTTATAATATACACAGTCATAAAAAAAATTGCGCCAAAAACTATTAACGGGTCAAGAACACTGAGAGCCCTATCAGTAAGGCTTAAAGTGAAACCTTATTGAAAAATTGTCAAATATATACACATATATTTATATAAATGTTTGATAAATGTCAAAAAGTAGTCATTATAGGTATTCTCAATTAAGGCAAAATGGCCGGTCATTAGAGCATGAAAGAAAAAGAAACTAAATAAAATAATATATAATTAATATAAAAAGAGAAATAAAATAAATTGTATCACTACATAATGAGGAATAATAAGGTAAAAAAAAATTATATAAAATAACTTAAATTTAACTCACCTATTAGAAACTCATTTTTATCAATTTTCTTTATATTTTCAAAAATTAGTTAGTTTACCAAATTAATTGTGAGTGCTCTTATATATCATCTTCTTTCAGAATTATAATAAAATTATCTTTGATAAAAATAAATAAATAAATAAATCCAAGCTAGGTTATCATTGGAGATAGGAAAAAATTGGACAATCCAAGCTAGGTTATGTAAAGGATTGTGTTGATATCAGATTAGAGCACTGTGAGTGCTGAATACGCCTTGAGAATTAGTTAATGCTAAGTGTTTGTGAATCAGATGAATAGTGCATTCAAAGGTTTATTTGGATGGGATTTGTGATCGTCCTGGACGATGATATAGTGGTATTTTCTCTACGGAGATTTGCCAAGGTTGAAGAGTGCCTTGGGGACAGGAGTGTCCATGGATGGTAAAGATATTTCAGGTGCCTTGGGAAAGTGTGCTGGGTCTTTTATGGACCAGGATCAGTTAATGGATTGTTATGACATCCCAGTAATAGAGAAAAGTGATTGCCTATGCAATGTGTTGATTAAAGAATCTGGCCAGGACTGAAATAGAGTTTCTGGTGGGCCAGGTGGCCAGTTTATTATTTGAGATTATTATCTCAAGAAAGATAAAAAGGAAAGGTGGTTAAGTGAGCCACAAATAGGAAAGATTGTATGGAAAGCTTTAGCTGGATTAGCTAAGATTTGTATAGCGTTCGATATGAATTTATTGTGATATAGAGGTCGGATTTGGAATCCGATGGACATCGAGATTAACTGAGAGATTCTGGATGAATCTCATGCTATTATTTTGTTCTTTTCATTCAGGCATCATGGGAATGTAACAGGTTATGGAAGCTTTATAGTGATGGCCTGAGATGAAGAGGAAAGTCATGAGATGTGTGTAAATTCTTAACCTGTTAACAGGTCAAGACAGAGTATTAGGAATTAGTGAGGCCATTACAGCCTTTGGGTATTTCATAGTGGAAATAAGAGAGCATCGCGATGAGTTTCGCGGTGGGATTCCTAGGTTGATGGGTCAGTATGAATTGGCATTAAGTTATTGTGGATCAGCAGTCCACATAAGTTTATTATATCAGCAAGGATAAGCAAATAATACGGCTGATCAGTATTCGAGTTTCTTTGTGAGAAGGATAGAGTGCCTTCGTGAACTCAAGGTCTATCTTATTAGATGAAGACTTTATTGTGACTTCCAAGTTTTGGAAGGGTTGGAAGGCCATGAGAACAGAGATAACACTTAGTACAGTTTATTACTCTCAGACTGATGGCAAATCAGAGAGAGAGGGTTATCCAGTTATTATTGGAGGAACATCTTAAAAGATGAATGCGTTAATGTATATCTGGATCTTGAGGTGGTTCAGGGGAATAATGAGATTGCTGGAGATTGAAGCTTGGTCGCTTATCTCCCAGAATAAATGGAAAAGTTTTACAGAATTGAGAAGTGGGAATGTGGAATTCCAGGTGGAAGGATATATCTTCTTTAAAGTATCACCATGGAAAGGGGTGAGGAATTAAGGCAAGTTAAATCCTAGTTTATTTTAGCAGTTGGGTCCTGATTAGGTATGAATAGGGTGACTCTGAATCAGCTTTACTTTTGGCACTGGCAGTTGTATACAGTGAGTTATGTACTTCCATGCAGTGAACATGGGTTACAAGAACTTATGAGTTGAGTTATGAGAATCTGAAGGTTAGGTTAAGTATTCCGGTAAGGAATTGCCAGTTCAGATTGTGACATAAGTGGTGAGGTTCTATTGAACAGAATGTACCTTGGGTTAAGGTAAGGCTATAGAGATGGTGAGATTGAGGGAGCGACCCAGAGAATTTAAAATTTATGTCAAGTGAGTGGAATTCTGGTTCCGAGCTGTTGAGTAAATTTCGAGGACGAAATTTCTGTAAGGAGGGGATAGTTGTAATACCCCGAATTTCCTAATAAGGTTTAGGACCTTGATTAGGAGGCCGGGAGGGCCATAATTGATTTATTATGTTATTTAATGATCATATGCATGTTCATGTGAATTATATTATTATATGATGGTAAATGCATGCATATGGGAGTATTTATTATTATAAGGGTATTTTGGTAATTTGGTCGTTGTGGGCGTAATTGTGTATTTTGGGTGCATGGTTGTGATTAATTAATAAGGTCACCTTATAAGGTGGATTGGTTCGAGCTATTCGGCATGAGACAATCATGAAATGTAAATGTTCGGTCTAGTCATAACGGGTTTAAGTTCGGGGCTCGGGGTGAGTCTTGGGGTCATGTTGATGACTAGAACATTACCGAGAATTAAAAGGTAATGGGATATGATTTATTGGTATTTGATAATTTTGAGAATAGCGGGAATTGGAGAGCGTTAATTATAATTAACGAGATAGGCGGGAAAGGACGGTTTTGCCCTTGGGGTGGCTTTAGGAACTTTAAGTGACCTAGGGGTATTTAGGTCATTTGGATTGGATTTATATGACTTTAAGGCTGTGGAAAACATAACCAAAACAGAGTCTCATCCTCATCCCCTCTTCTTCTTCTCCCGTACATGTTTTCCCCTTCACTTTTCTTTGAATTTTGAGAGCCCAAATTGAGGAGTTAAGCTAGGAGATCAAATGTGGGAGCTTAGGAACTTGATTCAGCCATTAAAGGGGATTCGAAATCAATTTTGAGGTAAGTTCCAGCCATTAGTTTCATGGTATACTCTGTTTTGGGTTTAAACTTTCAACTTGTGATTTCATGGTAAATAGTTGGAATTAATGGAAGTTTAGTTGATGTTTAACTTGGGTTTTGATGTGGGTGATTTTTTGATAATGTTTAGTGGTTAAATTGGGTGTTAGGTTGAGGTTTGGAACTGGTTTGAAGGGTTGGTTCCGAGGGAAAACGCAGGGGAAAACAAGCTGGTGCTTGTTAGTTTTGGTAATGGGCCGCGGCACGGCTATGGTGAGCCATGGCTATGTGCGTTTTTGTGAGGGGTTTGGCTCTGTCAGGAGGGTGAGCCGCGACCCATAGAGGCATATTTGGCCAGAATAGGGTTTTTGACTTAGGGATGCTTGCCATAGGCCTCGGGGTTGATCCTACTACTTGGTTAAGTGTGGATTGATGTCCCGAAGGCTAGATATTGGTTTGGGAACCTATGTTGGTCATTTTTATTAATGGTATCCTATATGTTTGGTTATGACTAGGTGACCGCTAAAGGACTAAAAGTTGATCGTTCTCAAGGGCCGTTCTCTTATTCATTCTAGCTCGACTCTAAGAAAACTGCACCCTGTATGTGACATGCATGGCTATTCTTGATGCATGTTGGTTGGTTATTAAACATGACATGCATGGCTATGATTGGTGCATGTTGGATTGTTAAGTATAATGCATGTGATGCATGAGAAACATGTGATTAGGATATGCTTTGAGTACTGAGTATGACATTGTTCAGAGCCTGTGCCTCTGGGTTTGTGCATGGTCCTAATTGTATTAATACTTGTTGAGTAAGCATGCTGAATACCTCGTTTATGGATATTGGACATGTGGCATATGTTTGGTGGCATGACTTACTTGTGTATGGCACTGACTTATTAGTCAGAATCGGCAATGGTGTTGGACTCATCTGTGAAGCTGTGATTTATTAGTCAAGTTCACAATGAGCTGAACATTAGTCGTGTTTCACTGACCTGAGGGTCAGAAACAGCATAACCGTCGAGGACGCAGGGCAGAGTGAATATTAGATCTAATCGATATCAACGTTGAATGGCTCCATGGCATTAATGCTGGACCGACCCTAAAGTCGATGAACTTATAAGCGCTTGTCTGGTCTAAGACCAGATGTTCATAGCCAGGGCATATGGCCCCAGTGACTGTTAGTCACATGGCTAGGGGACGTTGTCCATAGTTACGACTCTAGAGTCGGGAGGAAGGCTATGTTGGTGACCAATCACCATGCACCTATCCTACCAAAGCTAGTAAGATGCTCACTTATTTATCTAGCCTGGTGATCCTATCGTCACATGGCCAAAGGGTGCTGTCCCCACATTTGTGACTTTTGTGACTATCACCTACTTGCATTGGGACTGAGAGTCCTGGATGATTATTATGATCATTGTTGATATTACATCATGTTATATTGTGTTTTCCTGCTGGGCTTCGGCTCACTGGTGCTTTGTGGTGCAGGTAAAGGCAAAAGAAAGCTAGGCCATCCTTGAGTTGGAGAGCTTAGGTGATGATGTGTACATATGCAGCTGCTCGTCCGCCACAGCCGAGGTTTAAAGAGGAACTAGGGTTGAACCCTGTTTCGCCGCGTAGAACGGCCTATTGTAAATATTTTTCTGTAATAGACTCTGAAATCATATTTTTGGGATCCCAATGTATATATTAAATGTTTTAGTGAAACGTTACATCTTATCCAAAGTTTTTAATCCCTAAACCGCTAATCATACTTAGTTACACGTTTTTTGCCAAATGACTCGATTAGCGAGTTTAGCACTGTTTACAAGGTACACCGTAATGGTCCCTGGAGTTGGGGCGTTACAGATAGGATTTCTATAAAGTGATACACTTGGGTTTTGGGGATAAAAGCTTTATAAACACTTGGGTAGTGATATAAAGTGTGTTTTCGATATTGAAGTGTAGATCGGTTCTAGTTCATCCAAGGTAATATTATTCATAAGTTCTATTCTTTATGATTCCTTAGTTTTCCTTAAGTTTCTTTCAAATCCTAACTTCTGTTTGTGGTTTTGTGGTTAGGTGTTTAAGTTCTTTAATCTAAGGTTCTTCTCAGTAAGTTTCCTCTTTGATGGTTTAGTTTCCTTTTCATCTCTTTTCTTTAGAAACTCACCATTCTTACTTTTGGTTTTAGGAGTGTTATAATCCCGCTCTTGTTCTCAAATATCCAGGTTTTGGTAAGGAAAATAGGATAGATTTTATATGTTCATATGATATGTTATGCTTATGTTATCTTATCTTATCTTATGTTATGTTACGTTTACATTATGTATAGTATGTTTATAGTCCTTGGGCACATGACTTGTCTAGCTAACAAGCCCCAATAATTTATGGGCATATGACTTGCTTGGCTAGCAAGCCCACAAATCTATGGGCATGTGACTTGCTTAGTTAACAAGCTTCAAGAAGTATGATGGTCATTGTAGTCTTATATGATATATGTTTTATAATATAGTCTTATGTATATGATTTATGTTATATATGTTGTAAGTATATGTTGTTAGTAGATTTTTCTTGTTGGGCATTAGGCTCACTCCTTTTTCTTTTAGTGTAATGCAGGAAACTAGATACAGAGGCAGAAGGATTCTTGGTGGCTTGACTTATGTATTGAGGATGAATGGAATGAATGGGCTGCGAGTCGATCGAGGATGACGTTTATTTTAGTTTTTGAATTATGTTTTCCTTTGTAATTCCGCATTTAGTTTTGAACAAATGATTTAAAGTTATGTTTTATGTTTTATTGAACAATGGGTATACCACATTTTATATTTTATTCTGTAATTTGCACAACATTTCTTTTGGAGTATTAATAAAAGTTATGATTATTTCGTATATATGTTTTTGTTAATATTAATTTTTAGTTCTTGATTTTTGTTGTCAAAATTATGCATCATGTCTTGTCTAGGTTACGATCTGTCTTATCTCAATATTATGAAGGGTGAACATTGTTCTGACAGGTTAGTTGTTAGTTAAAATAACAATGATCTTTTCCAGCTGGCAGTCCACACGTGACAGGCTGTTGTCACTTGGTTCTGTCCTTTCTATATATATATATATATCATTATGCTAAACAGAATGAACTAACTCTTGGAGAAAAACCCTAGATCTTGTTTCTTGGACTTATCTTTGTGATGCAGAGACTAGCGAGAGGTTGAAGAAGAAGCTGGTGATCTATTTGGGGTTTTTGAAGAGGAGAAGCAAAAGCTTGGTACAGACATCAACTGAAGGGATTTCAGTCAAATCTTTGAAGGGAGTTCAAAGAAAGTACTCTGTCAAATTTTTGCTCTAGATCTTGATTGATTACTGATTGTTGTATGTAGATTGATTGGATTGTGCATTCAATCTATATTCTATATTTTTATTTGTAAGAAGATTTTGTAAACTTTGTTTGAATAATTTCAGATCTATAATAAATCTTCTTGAAGGATTATCATTGATTCAAGTTCGTTTAATGCTTGTGTTCATTGTGTATAAGGTTCTTTGATTTCAATAAGAAATTTGTAATAGTCATTAGAGTAGCAAACCCACTTTCAAATTGGTATCAAAGCCAGGTTACTAAAGATCGATTTCTATCTGTTTGATATTTTGTTTGGGTTTATTTGCTTTAGTGATTTTTCTTTGTGGATCTGTTTTTCTAGTAAATTCTTGTTCTGTCTGTTCTTTTTTGTGTTGTATCTGTTTTTCTTGTGTGCAGGTTAAAATGGATATGTTTAGAGAAGGGGGATCTACTTCTAGACCTCCTATGTTAGAAGGGTCAAATTATCCCTACTGGAAAACCAAGATGAGGGCTTTTCTAAGAGCTGTGGACGAAAGAGTTTGGATGGTTGTGGTGGATGGATGGAAAGCCCCAAGTATTACTGAAAATCGTGTTGAAATTGTTAAACCAATGAGTGAATGGTCTGAAACTGAGCTTTAGAAGGAAAATTTCAACTCCAAAGCTCTTCATGTTATTTTCAATGCAGTCTCTACAAATCAGATGAAAGTCATAGCCAACTGTGAAATTGCTAAGCAGGCTTGGTAAAAATTGAAGACAAAGAATGAAGGGACTCAAGCTGTCAAGAAAGCAAGATTAAGGGCTCTAGCTACTCAGTTTGAGAACTTGAATATGGAGGATGGAGAGACTGTTGCATATTTTCATGCCAAATTATGTGACATCTCAAATGAGTCCTATGCTCTTGGAAAGACTTACTCAAACACGAAACTGGTCTGGAAGGTTCTAGTTGTCTTGCCAAGAGCTTTTAAAGCAAAAGTTACCTCTATTAAAGAGGTACATGATGTAGAGGAACTGGATCTTGATGAGCTGATAGGTTCTTTCCAAAACTATGAGATGACCTTAAAAAGATGGGCAAAGAGGAAAATGAAAAAGAAAAGGATACGGGAAGCAGCAGCCTTGCATTCGTACATAAAGAGGAGGTAGAGAAGGGTGATATGTTAGAATGCTTGACAGAAGATAAAGTGGCCTTTCTTACGAAAAACTATGCCAAGTTCCTGAAAAGGAATATGAGGAGAGGTAATCTTGGTGGGAAAGAAAATGGTCCCAAAAAGATTGTGCCCTTTAATCAAAGATCTGTGATTTCACAGGAGAGGAAAAATAGAGGAATTCAGTGTTGTGAATGTGATGGTTTTGGTCACATTCAAGCTTAATGTGCCAATACTCTAAAGAAGATGAGGAAATGGTCGTAATTAATCAAGGAAAAAAATCAATAATAAAAAATACCTAGGGTATTAACTTCATCAACTTTTCATTCTATTAATTTTATTAATCAGTTCTAAATTTCTTTCTTCCTATTCTAATAGCAGGTTAACATAAATCGATTCCTATTCTTTCTCAAGATATAAGATCTCATCCTATATGCAGGTTTTCTACATCTATGTGATAAACTTAAGCATATAGCATGCATTAAGTATAGAAACCTAATTAATACACAAGCCATACAGGTACTTTTGTCCAATATGTTACCTATGTCTATATAACGATAGCATATTCAATTCTCAACTTTCGAATTTTAAATCAAAATCATAAATCAAGCAAATATTGATCAGGTATTTACTAGCATTAAGCAAACATTATATAGATTTGAATAGAAAAGAAAAATCAATAGAACATCATAATTAAATTAAATAGAAATCTAAGTGACTACATTAAACCCTAGATAAAAATATTTAGTTTATATCAGACATGACTAAATCAACAAAATAATAATTCAGAAACATAAGAATCAAAGACTTGAAGAAGAAAGAAAAAAATATAAAAAATGCAGAACAACTAGTGTGAGAATCAAAATTAGTCTCTAAAAATGTAATTAAAATCTGACCTAATTTCTAATTAAACCCTAAGTCAGAATTTATAGTAAAAAAATTCACAAATACGTTGTTTTTCAATGGTGGGTCGCGACTTGGCCTTTCCTAGGTCGCGGCCCGTGTCAATTTTAAAGCCCATCCGAGTGTGTATAGGTCTTTAGGCACCGCGACTCAGGCATTATCAAGTCGCGGCATGTGTCTTTGATGTCCCCTTGATTTAGCCTCTGACTTCCCCTAGCGCCACGACTTATAAGGGCAAGTCGCGGCCCTAATTCCATTATTTCTCAATTTAAGCCATTCAAACTTGTTTCTTCATCAAAAACTGATTTGTACTCGTCTAGTTGATTTGTAGTTACTTTTTCAATATTGTATAATTATGGTGTTAATGTTTATTTGATATTCAGTTGCTTTTTTGTGACCTAATTTATGTAATTATGAAATTTTAAAATCGTATTTTTTAAAATTTGAGTTAGTAAAATTGAAAAAAAATTTAGGGATTGTAAAAATGTAAAAAAAAAAAAAAAAACATAAAAAGTTCTTATTTATGAAGAAAAAAAATCCCCAATTTTATATATTTCTGTCTTTTTGTTAATTTTTAATATTATATTTTGAATTTTTTAATGAGGAAAAACCTAATTATTAACACCCTATTTAAATATATTATAGTTCTAACTACTGACATCATTGCATGCGTAGCTATAGCCTTTTAATATATAAATATATTAAGAATGTGACACGTACGGTATGCCATTTTTATATTAGATGTTACAAGTTGCTTTTGTTTATGCTTAATTGTTTTCCAAGCATATGTCATTCTTTATTATTGATTAGTGTCCAAATTCTTGACTTGTATTCTTTGGTTGAGTATCAACATACTGAGTTTGAAACAGAAGGAGATGGAGGGAGAGGGAACCAGAAAATTGCATGAAAAATATCCGATGAACGGTGGTGATGGATCCTACAGTTATGCCAAGAACTCTACATACCAGGTATTTCTCTTCTACCTAAAATATTATTCTTTAACAATGCTTTGGATGGGTGGAAGAGCCATGGGACTAAACAACAGCTTTTGGGCGTGTTTCGCCCTTGTCTAGTCTTATGTTTGGTCTTTGGAGAACTGAACAATTTTGTCCGGTTCTCCAAAGTAGTTTTCGTATAGTTTTTTAGTTTAATAATAGAGAAATTTAATATTTTATTATCATTTAGTATTATCTACATTAAACATATATAGTATAATTTTCTAACATAGTTTAATCCAATCCAATTAAATCTAGTCAAATTATACCCAATAATTTTGTCTAATCTAAAGTCCTGTGTAAGGATGTAAATGTGACGGGACGGGATCGGGGATGGCTTTCTCATCCATGTCCCGTCTTGGGGTCAAAGCCCCATCAAGTACTCATTTAATAAACATGTTTAATTTTTTTCTAAAATTGGTCAAATAAATTTAAATAATTAATATGTTTTAATATAAAATAATTAAAAAACAATAAATTATATAATTAAAAAGAAAGGTTTAATTTGTTAGAAGTATAAAATAATATTGATAGTTGACATACTCTTAAATTCACACCATTAGAAAAATAAAATAGTTTCCAATCTTTTGATTGTCACACATACACCAACTAGTTGCAATATATAAAAATGTAGCCCTTTTGTCTACATCTGTCCAATTAATGAAATCAAGCACTTGGATATGAAATATATTATTCCTAAAAAGAGCCACCTGCTGCGACTTAGTCCATATCTCATTTACAATCACAGTATTAATGAATTATATAGGTAACTAAATAGAATAGAAAGGGCTTCCCCTAGACAATATCAATCATTATATAACATATAATTTCTTTGAACAAAATTTCAAAGCTATAGAGAAGATCTTTAACTTGAATATTTACTTTACTTCTTTGTAGAAAGGAGTAACTGATGCTGCAAAAGAAGTTGTAACTAAGGCAATTGTGGATAAGCTTGACATGGAAATACTACTTTCACCAAAGACTTTTTCTATTGCAGATTTGGGTTGTTCTGTAGGGCCAAATACTTTGTTCTCAGTTCAAAATATTCTGGAAGCAGTGGAATCCAAGTGTCAGACTCAAATCCCAGAATTTCAAGTTTTCTTTAATGATCATATCTCAAATGACTTTAACCTTCTCTTCAATTCCCTCCCTTTGGACAGAAAATATTATGCTGTGGGAGCACCAGGTTCTTTCTATGGTCGCATATTTCCTAACAATTCAATTCACTTTTTTCACTCTTCTTATTCTATGCAATGGCTTTCGAGAGTACCAAAGGAATTAGTGAACAAGAGCTCTCTAGCTTGGAACAAAGGGAGAATCCATTACTCAACTTCTGCAGATGAAGTTGTTTGGGCTTATCAAAATCAATTTGCCAAAGATGTTGATTGGTTTCTGAATTGCAGAGCACAAGAGACTGTGTGTGGAGGGCTCATGGTGCTTATTATTCCCGGCCGCCCTAATGAAACGCCTCACTCTCAGACTTTACAGTCCATGATTTTTGAACTTCTAGGATCTTGCCTCATGGACATGGCAAAAAAGGTAAGCCTTATGGTAGTATAATTCTTATAAAACTAAAAAACAAATATATGATTTAGAACAATTTTTATTTGATGTTTCATTGTGTTAATTTCGTGTTGTTTTGTTTTATTCACATTATATGTTGGGAGTGTTTCGCAAAATATAATTTTTTTGTAAAATTTTTTATAATATGTCTAGAAGGTCATTATGCAAATAAATTATCTAAAAAGCCTTTCATTTTTTACAATTACCATGCATTTAACAATTCTTTTGACTTTTGGCGGCACGTTTTATGAAAAGCGCCGACTTTTCATAACGCTTTTCTAAAGCACTGGCAAAAGTCTAATTTCTTGTAATATTCTTAACACGCAGTCTAGAAGGTCATTATGCAAACAAATTATAAAAAATAAAAATAAAAACCTCTTTTTTCACAATAGTATTGTTTAACAATTTTTTTTTGCAAAATAAAATTCCAAATACCCACAACAATCCTTGACACTTTCTTGATAATCCTATGCACACTATCAAAAATTCTTGATACTCTCTATTATGAAAAGAATATCACTTTGTAAAATAAAATTATAAAACGTCTATTTATTATTCATCACAAATTACTTCTAATGTTTCTATCTTTATTTACTTTCTTGCACTGCAGGGAAAGACAAGTGAGGAGAAAGTAGACTCCTTTAACATACCAATTTATTATACATCCCCCCAAGAACTTGAAATTGTTGTGGAACAAAACAGATGTTTTAGCATAGAGAGACTTGAGATCATACCTCAAGTATACTCACAAGCAACTCTTTCGGAGAAAGCTCAAGAACTTTCATCTCACATGAGAGCTGCCACTGAAGGACTATTCAAGGAGCAATTTGGAGAAGAGATCTTAGATGACCTTTTCGAATCCTACAGGAATAAAGTTCAAGAGAACTTTTCTACCTTCCAATTAGGCGTAGGGATTAATTTTTTTGTGCTTCTTCAGCGTAAATCAACAAACTAAAACACATGTTTTGTTTATTTATGAATCATGAAGTGTACAAGCCTAGATTGATTTTATCCCACATTCCTTTTGCCCAGATTTATTTTATCAAAAGGTTGCTATTTATAACCCTAGATTCATTTTTTTATTTATCTTATTTTTGTTTTGTGAATAAAACCACTAATTAGAAAACAATAAACTATTGGTAAATACAAAATAGTTATATATTTTATTTCCATCTAGAAAGGTTATATATTTGAGAAAATTACACACTTCACCGTAAATTGGATAAAAATACGAAGGGGAAGTAGAAATATTTTACGTCTCATTTTTCCCCAATTGAAATGTCTAACTCTCTCTCCATCTTTATTTTGCTAAGAAAAAAAATTGGTTGATGTTTATTATAATGACTGATTAAGTGCAGAACTATTGATATAGTTTTTCAGTTACCACCTATACAACTTTTCACCGCAAGAAAAAATATTATGGATAACTCTGAAAAAGTGCACAATTTTTTTTTTGTGTTACAAAATACAATAGTCAAATATTATGCTTATTTCATGTCATTATTTAAGTGTTATAAAAAAAATTATTATAGATTCTTTTATAATATTTTGTGCTAGTTATTATTATATTAATGATAATTTTTTGTTAAATTTTTTATTTTTTTATTTGTATTATATTTTAATAAAAAATTTTGTACCTTGATAACAATATAATGATAAAAAAAAAAGCATTAGAACGTAAAAAAATGCCAATATCATCATATTATGTAACTCAGTCCAAATACATGTTTCACTTAAGTGAACCATCTTTCAAAAAGTAAAGTTTAGAAAATCAAAGTCATCATAATAAACTTCTAGCTAAAAGGTTTAGCTAAAATTTGATAAAAACTTATATGTTTCACTTTAAAAATGAACAACGAAATCTAACGATATTTTGATGCTTTGTTATTTCCACTAGATTTGAAAGCCTATTGCCGAGCCCAAAAAGTGTACCATGACCTTCCATTTTATTCCATCTATCTGTGTCTTGGTCAAAAATGAAACAACAACAACAATATTAAAGCACTATTAATGTTAAAAGACATAAATATTATATTCATGCATGGTTTATACTACTAAAGCAAGCCAACAAGATTTTTTCCATTATAAAGAGTACAAGGAAAAGAAAACACACCTCAAGAGCCTAACTATTTGAAGATGTATGACATCACAACCAACTGCATTAGAACCCAAAAAAATAATTAAATTACTTGACATATATATAAAAATAAAAGTAGAGTAGTAATGTAGAGTTTGCAAAATAGACTTACTTGGTCAGTTCATTCTCACTTTTTCAGTTGGTCATGCAATTATACTACCAATAGCATCTTCCATATGACAAATGTTAGATGTAGGCCTCCAAAGATAGCTTTAGTTATCTACTATAGGTCATAGTCACTTTATTAGTTTCTATAAATATTTGTTACAACTTTTGAATTTTATTATTAGTATGTTTACTAAAAATGTTGGTTACAATTTTTACAATTTGTTAAATTTTGGCTATGTAACTATCTATTACAATTCTTGAATTTGTAGTTAGAGTACATTGAATTTTCACAAAAAAAAAATTTCTAATGATTATTGTGTTTCTATTATTTTGTTCACGTAAAGGTTGCAATAACAAAGCTATAGTTGGTTTTTAAAAAATAGACTAAAAGTTTTGAAATTTAATTTCTGGGATAGTTTTGTAAAAATTTGCTACAAATTCAAGAAGTTAGTTGCAACTTAATTAAACTTAATATCAAACTAATATTGGTTTAATATTAAGTTTAATTCTACATTGATCTATTTTATATTAAGAATATATTTATGTAAGAGATTTTTGTAAATATTTTTTTAGAAATATATGAAAAATTATTTTTATATGTAACAATAATTTAGAGTCTATAAACGATGGTTACAATATTGTTAAATTGTTTACATCATAAAATTAGTAATAGTTTGTTTCAAGAAAATATTTAAGTTTTTTTTTGTTTTACTTTTCTAACAATAAATTCTGTAATAATTTAACTAGATTGTATATAAAGTTTTGATGCAAACTTAACCATATATAAGAATGAATATAACATAAACGTATTACCTGATTACCAAAAAAACAGTATATGACTACGTGTTGGGGTTTGAGTTTGGGTGGGCCCCTATGTATAATGGGCTCTTCATTAGAGGTGTCGTAAATTTGTAATTACATTTAGATGTCGTATATTTCGAATTTTTGTTATAATTTATCGTATATGTGTTAATTTCCCTATATATTTTAGTATTGTTTTCACTAGGGTGAACATATGTCAGGCCCATTATGAAGAGGTTTGTTGAGGAAGTTAAAGATGGTGAAGCATTAGTGGTAGAATTATTATTTGTAATTTCTATATTTAAATAAAAAATATATTAAATTTACATTCTAGGGTTTAAATTTTTTTGGACCTTGTGTTTTGTTTTAAATTATGTTTTGTAAAATGGTTCCTCCTAAATCAAATTTTAGTCAAAGTTTTTTTTAACTAAAATCAGAAATAATTCATCAAACTAATCAATAAGAACAAAATGATCACAACATGCTTTTCTACCTAACAATTATATTGTTGTTACACCCAAATTTCATGAATAAAATAAATAGCCTCAAAATGTAGGCTCGAAATAGTTAAGCACCTGTATACGGATACTGGCAAAACACTTGTACGAATTATCAAATGGTTCCAGATCTACTATCAACACTCTAGTCTACTTATGAATCTATTACTAGCACTCGAGCATGAGTCGCATCGTTCGAGTCTGAGTTGCAAACTCGAAGGCACCGACCTTCTCCAAGGAACGTACTCGACAAAATTACTAGATGAGGAGGAGGTTATAACTAGAACGGTGAGCTTGAAGCCTGAATCGGTCTCGAAAGCACGTCAGTACTACAATCGAGCTCAATGACGTGTTTTGCATGTGGGAATGTCATTAAGAAATCCCAATTATATAGGGATTTGTTATTATCTGATATTAAATACCTATTATCATTGGAATATGTATTCAATGCATTTATTGTATTTTGATAACTCTATATTTTAGAGTTATTAATTGAGCTTTTAAACTTAAAGATTTAGTGAAATAGAGTGATTGTGTTGTTATTGTGTGGTTTTAGTCATTTTGTCTTTTAATTTTGTTTGTGCATTTTGTTTTAATTAATGATAACTCTTGTGAAAAATAATGGAATTATGTTCTAAAAATATAGTATCTATTTTGAAGGTAAAAAGAAAGGGTGCTTGGAAAGCTTAGTGAAAAATGTGCAAGGAAATCATCTTGGAGCTGAAATTCTGGCACTTTGTTGTAGCATCAGTCAACTTTGCTGCAACAAGTATGTGCAACCAGCAACATAAAGTTTGCACACCTGGCAAGTAATTAAATGAGGTGGAGTGACTTAAATAGTGGGAGGATGAAGTGGAAATGAACTGAATTTTTTGGAGAAAACAGTGATCCCCACTTGGAGAGAGAGAAAGCGAGGGTTTATGCCCCTTTTTGAGCCTAAAAAATAGATCATCTTCTCCAACAACAAAAACCCCAGTCACCTATCACCATTTGGGGATAATTTTCTGCACCTTTTGAGCTGAAACATCAAGAAAAGAAGAGGAAAAACCTAGGAGAGGGAAGCTAGAAGAAGAAGAAGAAGAATAAGAGTTAGAGGACAAAGAATAGAAGATTTCTATCATTTTGGCTTGTCTTTCTAAACTCTCTTTTCCTATAATTGTATTTTTCTCATCTTGAACTCTTGAGATAATTTTGAATATATATTGTGGTGATTTGTGTATTTTGATTATGAGCTAATTTCTTTTGTATTAAAGATATTGATGAACCCTAATTAGTAATCAACCCCAAAGTGTTGAATGTTTTATGCAATTTTTCTCCTGTTCATTTGAGCTATATATATTGTGTAAACTCTTGCTTGAGAATGATTAAATCAGGTGAGAAACAAGCTAGTTTTAATTCCGAAGGGTTAGAATTAGTGGAAATGCTTGATTGATGCATGCTGATAATTTTGTTATTGATTAGTGGATAACTTAGGGATATTTTATTAACCTTGCAAACGTGAAGGATTGATGCTTGAAATTATGTTCTTGAAATTAAATTTAGCATAGGAGTGTGTGAATTTAATTGATGGAACTTTAACATGAACATTTTGGGAAAATGGAATATGCATTAAATTGGAAATCCTAGTTACAAGAGAACTTTGCTATGAACTTTGTTGCAATATTAGGGGCAAGGGATTTGATATGCCTAACTTTTATCATAATATTAATCACAAATTGTCATTTCCTAGCTTTAGTGTTAAAGGCTTATTTTAATTCTCTTATTTAGTCTTTTAAGTTCAATTAATTAAATCATCAAAAATTATTTGTACCCCAAATTGTTTGGTGTTGATTTTTACAATATTTGTTTGAAAATTCTTAAGGAGACGATAAAAATTACTTTCATTATATTACTTGTGTTGATGACTGTGTACACTTGCACACACTTAGAAAAATTTGCAACAAGTTTTTAGCGTCGTTGTCGGGGATTGCTTAAAGTCAATTCTTGTAAAGTTAATTATCTTGCAATTTGGTTTAAATTTCTTTTGTTCTAACTTTGGTGATTCTCATGAAAAATTCAGGTTTACATAATGTATGAACGAGAATCAAGACCCTGAACTACTTCTCATTTCTCCATAAATCGAGCATAAATTTATAAGAAGGCGAAAGATACAAAAATAAAAAAGGGAAGTAGAAGTGATCGACACTAAGCAAGGGGCTCGATAGAGAACCGCTCAAAGGGCGGCAAATCTAGCAAGAGTAGCTGAAAGGGAAAAGAATCTAGTAGGAGCTGCTCAAGAAGAAGTAGCTCAAGGGGGAGAAGCTGCCAATAATGGGCAAACTGTAGTTATTGTGGCTGATGACAGAGATCATGATATTAGGAAATATGCTCTCCCCCTCTTCAATGAGCTCAACCTGGGCATCGTTAGATCATAAATTTAAGTGGCACAGTTTGAGTTGAAGCCAGTTATGTTCCAGATGCTTCAAACTATGGGCTAGTTCAGTGGGATGCCAACAGAGGATCCTCACCTTCATCTTCGCTTGTTCATTGAAGTGAATGTATCTTTCAAGCTGCCCAAAGTTATAGAGGATGCCCTAAGACTAAATTTGTTCCCATACTCCTTGAGAGATAGAGCTAGAGCTTGGTTGAACTCTTTGCCATCTGATTCTGTGACTACTTGGCAAGAGTTGGTTGGGCGGTTTTTGAGGAAGTATTTTCCTCCCACTAAAAAAGCCAAGCACCGCAACAAGATTACTTCATTTCAGCAACTTGATGAAGAATCTTTATATAACGTTCTCAACACTCATACTAGAATGGTGGTTGATGCCCTCAGCGAACAAGGTTCTTCTTTCTAAGTCCTATAATGAGACATATGAAATCCTTGAGAGAATATCCAACAACAACTATTAGTGGCCCACTTCTAGATCGCCTGTAGATAGAAAGGTGGCTGGTATTCTTGATGTAGATGCCATCACTTCTTTGGCAACCAAAGTTTCCTCTATTTCCAACATGCTCAAGACAATGAATATGGGGATGAATCAATCAATGGGGCAGTCTATGGGGACACAAATGGGGGCAAATGGAGAGCATTTCTTGTGTGTATTGGGGTGAGGATCATACTTTTGACAACTATCCTTCCAATCCAGTAGATGTGTGTTACATGGGGAATCAAAATAGGAATGGTGCTTATTCTAATTCCTACAACCCATCATGGAGGCAACATCCCAATTTTTCATGGAGTAATCAAGGAGTTGGCCCTAGCAATTCTTTTATGCCTCCAAGACCAAATTTTCCACCAGGTAACCCCCCACAAGTACCACAACAAAGGCCACAACAACAAGCAATGCAATCTAGCTCCCTTGAGAAAATGTTGAAGGAATATATAGTGAAGAATGAAGCCATGTGTAATGCCCCAATACCCCAGGGACCATTACAGTGTGCCTTGTAAACAGTGCTAAACTCGCAAATCGAGTCATTTGGCTAAAATCGTGTAACTAAGTATGATTAGCGGTTTAGGGATTAAAAATTTTGGTTAAGATATAACGTTTCATTAGAACGTTTACTGTATACATTGGGATCCCAAAAATATAATTTAGAAATCTATTACAAGAAAATATTTACAACTAGCCGATCTAAGGGGCAAAACAGGGTGTAACCCTAGTTCCTCTTTCAACTCTCGGTCGTGGCGGTCGAGCAGCCGCATATGTACACATCATCACCTAAGCTCTCCAACTCAAGGATGGTTCAGCTTTCTTTTACCTTTACCTGCACCACATAGCACCCGTGAGCCGAAGCCCAGCAAGAAAAACTCAATATGCTCATGAACAGTAATAACATGTCATATAATGACATCAAATCATAAGGCACACACCTAGCAAATATACCCCTATCCAAACAGGCAATTGAGTTCACGAAATGTTAAGTAGAACACATCAACCAATGATCATAATAATTATCCAGGACTTTTAGCCCCAAATAGAAGAGTGACAGTTGCAATAGTCTCTATGGTGGGTTCCGTTCCCAATAGCCATGTGACGATAGGGTCACTGGGACTTTATAGATAAGTGATCATTTCACTAGCTTAAACAGGATAGGTGCATGATGACTAGTCACCAACATAACCTATCTCATAACCATAGAGTCATAACCATGGGATTTCGCTCCCTAGCCATGTGACAAGCTATCACCTAGGTCTTTGACCCTAGCTCTAAGTAACTAGCATGGACTAGTCAAGCGCTCATAAGTTTCATCGACCTTAGGGTCGGTCCAGCATTAATGCTTTAGAGTCATTCAATACTGATATCGATTAGATCTAATCTTTTATCGGCCTTGCGTTCAGGACGCTTATGTCGTTTCTGACTCACAGATTAGTAATATGCGGCCAGTGCCGTCCCTAACTATTCAGTTCCATACACAAGTAAGAAATGCTACCAAACATATATCATATGTCAAATATCCGAATATAGGGCATTCAACATGCTTACTTAATAATTGATAGCATAATTAGGATCATGCATAAACACAGAGGCTCAAGCTCTGAACAATCTCATATTCAATATTCAAGGCATGTCCTAATCACATGTTTCTTGTGCATCACATGCATCACATTTAAACATCCAACATGCATCAAGAATAACCATGCATGTCACATATACACAGGGTGTAGTTTTCTTACCTTTGGTCCAAGCACAGGTTACCAATAAATAAGCCACAAGCACGATCCTGATTCCAAGCCTCTAATGTTAGCCTAGTCACAACCACAAATGGTGATCCAATGATTTCATGTTCTAAAACCAATCCCGGAACCAAGACCTAGCCTATGAGACATCAATCCTTACTAATCCGAATAGTAGGAACAATCCTGAGGCCTAAAACCATGTTCCTGGGGTCAAAACACACAAACGACCTCAAAACTGGTCAAGAGTCGCGACCCTAGCACCTTGTGTCGCGGCCCCCAGCCACAACAGAAGCAAGGGTCGCAACTCCCCATACACAGGGTCGCGGCGCCCTGCAAGGCCAAAGTATTCCCACCTGCTTCTTCGAGCTAGGGTCGCGGCCCAACTTCGGGCCAACCATTTTTCTCCATTTTCAACCTTTTAAAACCTCCCAAGAACATGCCTAAACAATTCCAAATCCAAAAATAAAACTTCCCAATGGTCCAAAACCACCAAAACCCGAGGCTCAAACGAACCAAAAACTCAACGATTCACAAAATCCAATTCGAAGCTTAGAAACTCTAAAAACTCAAAACTTAGATTACCTTCAATTGGGTTGTTTCCAACTAAATCCTCTAGATAATAAGCTTCTAATCTTCCCTAGGATCATTATGCATCGATCCTCTCTTGAATCCAAGTCCTAGAACTCAAGTTACCTTCGAAAATGTGATCGGGAGACGAAAATGGAACTTCGAGGGAGAGAAAACGTACAGAACGTTCTTTTTATTTTCTTAAAAGGTTACTTCAAGCTTAAGTAGCTTCAACCAAATCTTAACGCTCGAGGTCCTGAAAACACTCTCTGGGGAAAAATAGTCAAAACCTCCAGAATTTCCCACTGATCTTACTAACTCCCAATTTATCACCAAATATTAATTCTCATTACCCAATAACCCGGTAATGCTCTAAATACCCCTCGACTCACTCCCAGTCAAGAATAAATCCCGTTGTGACTTTCCCACAAGCTTACTTCCTAGGATCGTCTCGTGCTAGGTAACCCTGGCAGAACCAAATAATAAAGCACCACACACATATCACATATATGCCAAATATGCCTGAAATGGCCAAAATATGAAAATCACCCAATTAATCATAAATTGGTTCACATGCATATTTAATACACCTAACACATGCATATTATTATTTAATAACACAATAAATCAAGTATGGCCCTCCTGGCCTCCTAATCAAGGTCCTAAACCTTATTAGGAAATTTGGAGCATTACATTATGATCCAAAGCCAAGCGACATCATTGAGGAACTTAGAAAACCAAGTTGGGCAACTAACTAATGAGCTTAGAAATAGACCCGATGGTACACTACCAAGTGATATCGAGAATCCAAGAAATGTGGGAAAGGAACATTGTAAATCCGTCACTTTGAGGAGTGGGAAAAAGTTGGAGAAGGACAAGACAAACTCTGGGCATGAGGGTGAGCCCTCTTCAATCCAAATAAATGAGAAAATCCAAAAAGATATTGAACTTCCTAGTGCACAAAATATGCCTCTGCCCAAAATGTTGCAAGGATGTCGCAGCATTGTCACCCAGAAAGTTTATTTTCAAAGTAGCCACCTCCATTTCCTCAATATTTTCAGAAGAAAAAGCTGGATTCTCAATTTAAGAAGTTCCTAGACATATTGAAGCAGTGGCATATCAACATACCACTTGTGGAGGCACTTGAGTAAATGCCTAATTATGTGAAGTTCATGAAAGATGCTCTTACAAGGAAGAGAAGGTTGGGTGAGTTTAAAACTGTGGCTCTAACTAAGGAGTGTAGTGCCTTTTTGCAAAACAAGTTGCCTACAAAGTTGAAGGATCCTGGGAGTTTCACTATTCCATGTACCATTGGAAACATTGATTGTGGGATGGCTGTATGTGATTTAGGTGCAAGCTTAAATTTGATGCCAATGTCTGTTTTCAAATAATTAGGGATTGGAGAAATCAAGCCTTCTACAGTTACTCTTGAACTTTCAGATTGATCTCTTGCTCATCCATATGGGAAGATTGAAGATGCGTTGGTGAGGGTAGACAAATTTATATTCCCTACAGATTTTATTATGCTAGATTATGAGGCAGATAAAGAGGTATCTATTATCTTAGGGAGGCCATTTCTTGCAACAGGAAGAACTTTGATAGATGTGCAAAAAGGTGAGCTTACTATGAGGGTCAAAGATGAAAAGGTGACTTTTAATGTCCTTAAAGCTATAAAGTTTCCTGATGAGGTTGAGGAGTGCTCTGTTGTT